>NC_091644.1:41160963-42368116 GCF_027580195.1 Bos mutus
CCTGTGTCTCTCTGATTCTCTCAGCTTCTTTTGTATCATACCAGTATTTGTTTAAAACCACATTTCTATGTAAGGCTGAAAAAAATAATAATGAGATTAGATATTTGCTGAGGGTTTCTTAGCTGACACTGATTGTTATATCTTATTTATGCACCAATAAAAAGTTCTCATAGCCCTTTAATTCGATTAGCTCTAGAATTTGCTATATTTCCCTCAGAATTCCATCTGTCTTCCTTACTAGCCTGGTCTTTAAATCTTTCCCTGAAGAGATTAAATCAGTACACTTTTTCCCTCTTGGAGCCAAAAGCTACATGACTCGAGATGACAGACATTCTACAAGATACAAGAACAATTCATAATGTCTCTGGCTTTCATATGATCTGAAAAGCTTAGGGATTGCAGTTAACAATAAACTCAACTGAGCAGCCAGTGTGATGCCATGTGAAACTGAAAGTGAAAGTTACTCAGTTGTGTCTGACTCTTTGCAGACCCATGGACTATACAGCCCATGGAATTCTCTAGGCCAGAATACTGGAGGGGTAGCCTTTCCCTTCTCCACGGGATCTTCCCAACACAGGAATTGAACCCAGGTCCCCTCATTGCAGGCAGATTCTTTACCAGCTGAGCCACAAGGGAAGCACCAAAATTGAGCATGATATTGGCATGCACTGGAGAGACTCAAAAGTGAAAGTGAAAGTCTCTCAGTCATGTCCAATTCCTTGTGACCCCATGGACAATAGCCCACCAGGTTCCTCTCTCCATGAAATTCTCCAGGCAAGAACACTGGAATGGGTAACCATTCCCTTCTCCAGAGGATCTTCCTGACCCAGGGATCAAACCAGGTCTCCTGCATTGCAGACAGATTCTTTACCATCTGAGCCTACTGGAGAGACTCAGTACTCAGGTTAAAGGATGTAGAAGACCTACCATTCCCTGTACTGCTAAGACCGCATATGGGCCATTCTTCTTTTTTCTTGGCACCACTTTTTAAGAGAAAACAGCCAGGAAGATAATCACCATGGTGCGGCCTTTAGCAGAAGGGAGAATGTTTCCATGCCCACAGAAAGTGATAACCCAGTTGGTGAAAAAGAGTCCTGGAACACCACTTAGAATGGGGACAGAGGAAAGAGATGTGACAGAAAAAAGAGCAAAGAAAGCAGAAACACGACAGTATTAGTTTCCTACTGCTGCCATAACAAATCACTGCAAATTTCATAGCTTAAAGGAGCACATATATATCATCTTAGAGTTCTGGAGGTCAGAAATCCAAAGTGGTTATCACTGGGCTAAAATCAAAGTGCCAGCAGGGTTACTTTCCTTGTGAAGACTCTAGGGGGAAATCTGTTTTCTTGACTTTTCCAGCTTTTAGAAGCTGCCTGAATTCCTCAGTTTGGGGCCCCTTCCTCCATATTCAAAACCAGCAGCAGAGCATCTTCTAATCTCTCTCTGACTTTGACTCCTGCCTCCCCCTTCCACCTCGAAGGACCCTGTGAGCACATCAGGCGCATCATGATAATCCAAGATGATCTACTCATCTCAAGTCTTAACTTAATCACATCCACAGTGTGACTGTAACACAACATATTCACAAGTTCCAAGGACTCCAATGACTACATCTTTGAAGAAGCATCATTCTGCCCACCACAGCTACCATTGGGAGAGGGGGAGATATAATGGAGGGCTATTGGATCACAGGCAAGATGATGAAGTTAAAGAATTGGGACAGTGAGTCTTAGTGAGACCTGAAAATAAAAATAAGCAAAGGAGTTGTGGGCTTGGGTTCAAGTTCCAGCTCTTCCATTTATGAGTTGGATAACTTTGGCAAGTTACTTAACACCGCTGGGCCTCAGTTCTCTCATCAGAAAAATGGGGATGAGAACGGCCCCCCACTCCTTAGGCTGTTATGATGCTCAAGTAAGAGCACATGGCCCAATATTAATACATAGTAGAGGCAAAAAATGGACCCCCAGATTCAAAAGTAAGAAAACTGAGGTTCATAAATTTAAGCAGCTTACCTCTGTCTGTCCACCCTCATATCAGAGATGTGTCCATTAGCTAATCATTAGGATTAAGATCATTGTTTGGGACTAAATTTTCCCTTGTGGCTCAGATGATAAAGCGTCTGGCTGCAATGTGGGAGAGCCAGGTTTGATCCCTGGTTTGGGAAGATCCCCTGGAGAAGGAAATGGCAACCCACTCCAGTACTCTTGCTTGGAAAATTTCATGGACGGAGGAGCCTGGTGGGCTACAGTCCATGGGGTCACAAAGAGTCAGATGTGACTGAGCGACTTCTCTTTCTTTCTTTCTTTCTTCCTTTCTTTCTTTTGAAAAACATCTACTGATTCAATTTAAAAAAATTAAAATTCTACATTCAGGTTACAAAGCTGAGTGCCAGTGACTTAAAGAAGGTTTAGACCCCAAGAAACTCAAGATCTATCAAACAAATAGACAAAATAGAAATACATAAATCTGGCACAATGAGGGAAGGAGAGGGTGGAATGAATTGAGAGAGTAGCATGGAAACATTTATATTACCATATGTAAAACAGACAGTGAGTGACAGTCAGTGAAAAGGTGCTGTATGACTCAGGGAGCTCAGTGCTCTGTGACAACCTAGAGGGACAGGATGAGGTGGGAGGTGGGAGGGAAGTTCAAGAGGGAGGGGACATATGTATACCTATGGCTTATTCATGTTGATGTATGGCAGAAATCAACACAATATTGTAAAGCAATTATCCTCCAACTAAAAATAAATAAATAAATTTTTAATAAAAGAAATACATGTGTCTAGGACTTCTCTTGGAGAAGGCGATGGCACCCCACTCGTGTTCTTGCCTGGAAAATCCCATGGACAGAGGAGCCTGGTAGGCTGCAGTCCATGGGGTCTCAAGGAGTCGGACATGACTGAGCGACTTCACTTTCACTTTTCACTTTCCTGCATTGGAGAAGGAAATGGCAACCCACTCCAGTGTTCTTGCCTGGAGAATCCCAAGAACGGGGGAGCCCGTTGGGCTGCCATCTGTGGGGTCGCACAGAGTCGGACACGACTGAAGCGACTCAGCAGCAGCAGCAGCAGCAGGACTTCTCTAGCAGTCCAGTGGTCCAAGACTCCATACTTCCAGTGCAGGAGGTCTGGGTTCAACCACTGGGCAGGGAACTAAGATCCCACATACTGCAGCATGGTCAACAACAATGATGAAAAGAATAATACTAAACATGATGCACTAAATGAGGGGAACAGACAGTCTGTGCACCAAGTCGGGGTGCACTTAGATGAGAGTCATTAACCTGAGCTCATAAAAACCTTCCTAGAGGAGATGGAGTGTGGAGGAAAGAGAGACTTTTTAGGGAGGAGGGTCAGAGGTGACACAACCAAGGTGGGGATGCAGATCACCAAGTAATAGGGAACATATAGCCAAAGTCAGAATTCACGTGCAAGACAGGGACTCGAATGCCAATAGGCAGCAGGGAGCCATTGGAGACGCAGGGGTCCACCTCCAGGGGTGTGGGGACAGAGCAGAAGGCTGGCCTGCCCACTGCACTGCGCAGGCATGGTATCCTAGAGCTATTTCTCCCCTCAGTTCTCCCAGCATTCAGCCAGTTCAGTTCAGTCACTCAGTCGTGTCCAACTCTCAATGTTGGTGTCATGTATTTTGCAGCTCTGATATTTGGTACATATATGTTTATAATTATCATATCTTCTTGATGAATTGAGTCTTTCATCAGTATTTAATATCTTATGTACACTATTGCTACTATGTTAAGATAGATAACTAATGAGAACCTATTGCATACCACACAGAACTCAATGCTCTGCAGTGACCTAAATAGGAAGGAAATCCAAAAAAGAGTAAGTGTTAGTCACTCAGTCGTGTTCGACTCTTTGCAACCCCATGGATTGTAGCCTGCCAGGCTTCTCTGTCCATGGAATTCTCCAGCCAAGAATACTGGAATGCATTTGCCATTCCCTTCTCCAGGGGATCTTCCTGACCCTGGGATCAAATCTGGGTCTCCTGCATTGCAGGCAGATTTTTTACCTCTGAGCCACCAAGGAAGGCTGTATAGCTGATTCACTTTGCTCTGTAGCAGAAACTAACAAAACATTGTAAAGCAACTATTGTGGTAGTGGTGGTCGAGTCACTGAGTGGCATCTGGCTCTTTGCGACCCAATGGACTGTAGCCTGCCAGGCTCCTCTATCCGCGGGATCTCACAGACAAGAATACTGGAGTGGGTTGTCATTTCCTTCTCTAGGGGATCTTCCTGATCGAGGGATTGAACCCATGTCTCTTGCATTGGCAGATGGGTTCTTTACCACTGAGCCACCAAGGAAGCCCCAAAAAGCAACTATACTCCAAAAAATATTTCAAATACATATATATATATATATATATATATATATACACATGAACTTCCCAGGCGGCACTAGTGGTAAAGAACCTGCCTGACAGTACAGGAGATGTAAGTGATGTGGGCTTGATCCCTGGGTCAGGAAGATCCCCTGGAGGAGAGCATGGCAACCCACTCCAGTATCCTTGCCTGGAGAATCCCACAAACAGAGGAGTCTGGTGGGCTATAATCCATAAGGTAACAAACAGTCAGACAGGACTGAAGCAACTTAGCATGCACACACACATGTGTGTGTGTGTGTGTGTGTGTGTGTATAATGCCCTTCTTTGTTGCTTGTAACAATTTTTTACTTAAAGTCTACTTTGTCTGATATTAGTATAGACATCCTGACTCTCTTTTGGTTACAATTTTGCAGGGAATTTCTTTCTCCACCTCTTCAATTTCACTCTCTGTGTGTCCTCAGACCTAAAGTAAGTCTCTTACAGACAGCAAGTAATTGGATCGTGTTTTTATCCACCTGCCAATCTATGCCTTTTGATTAGAGAGTTTTTTATATTTAAGGTAATTACTGATCAGGAAGGACCTACTTTGGCCATTTTGCTATTTGTTTTCTGCTTGTCTGAAGGCGTTTTTGTCCTTCATTTCCTCCTTTATTGCTTTCCTTTGTGTCTTTTGGGACACTTTGATTATTTTCTCATTTCCTTTTGTGCATAGTCTATAGATGTTTTCTTCGTGGCTACCGTGAGGATTACATATAACATCTTAAATGATAATAATCTAATTTGAATTAATACCAACAACTTCAATAGGGAACAAAAACTCCATTTCCCACGGCTCCATCCCAACCCCCTTACATTACTGATGTTATAAATTACATCTCTATAATTACATCATCCACATAGATTTATAATAATTCCTTATGTATTTATCCTTATGCAAGCTGCAATCCATGGGGTCGAAAGAGTCAGATACGACTGGGCGACTGAACAATAACTGTGCATTTAACACTTAAATTTTGTAGAACCTACCATTTTGAGGACTTCCCTGATGGCTCAGGCAGTAAAGAATCTGCCTGTAATGCAGGAGACCCAGGTTTCATCCTTAGGTCAGGAAGATCCCCTGGAGAAGGGAATGGCTACCCACTCCAGTGTTCTTGCCTGGGAAATCCAATGGACAGAGGAGCCTAGCGCATGGGGTCCATGGGGTCGCAAAGAGTTGGACACGACTGAGTGACACATTTTCAGTTACCATTCTGAATGTGGCTCTTTCTGAATTGGGCATTCACTTACTTGCTCTGACTATTTTCCAAAGCTCCTGTAAAGTTGCTTGTTCTGGTCTCTAATTGTTATTCATTGTTTGTTTTTAAATTTCCAGGGAGGAACAAGGACCTGGTGCTTCCTACCCGCCCACCCCCCCATTTTTCTGACATCATTACATTCAGGTACTGTAGGGCCTATGACGGAGAAGGCAATGGCACCCTACTCCAGTACTCTTGCCTGGCAAATCCCATGGATGGAGGAGCCTGGTAGGCTGCAGTCCATGGGGTCGCTAGGAGTCTGATACGACTGAGCGACTTCACTTTCACTTTTCCCTTTCCTGCATTGGAGAAGGAAATGGCAACCCACTCCAGTGTTCTTGCCTGGAGAATCCCAGGGACAGGGGAGCCTGGTGGGCTGCTGTCTATGGGGTCGCACAGAGTCGGACACGACTGAAGCGACTTAGCAGCAGCAGCAGGGCCTATGAAGAAGTTGAGACCCCAGACACCCTCCCTACCTACCAGCTCTCAGCCCTGAGAATGTCTACTGGGGACCCCAAATCACAGGCAGTGACTCAGATTGGAGCAATCTGAGACCAGGATTTATGTCAATAACTTATTTTAACTGTTTCTGTGAATTCCTTCTAAAATTCCTCTATCTTGTAAGAGTTTGTAATTTTCTATTATTTTAGTTTCATTTATCATTTTGTGGGTTTAGTTTAACCTTTTTCTCATTTTGCATACAGGAAATTTCTATTTTAATTGCTCTGAGCTTTATCTATGTTGTGCCTCACCGAATACTGAGTCCTGAGTTTGCCTTTCTTAATACTTTGATCTTCATTTATTCAGCTTGTTCTTTCACTTATTTAATACTTTTATTCGTTTGTGATATTTCACTATTTTTTCACTGCATCTTTGTGCTTTTTTTCAGTTGACAGATATTTATAAGCATTTTTCCTCTAATTTCCAGTTTCTTTCATATTTAGCCATTGTGTTTTATTTATCACATTTTACCCTATATTACATTGAAGGCTATGTATCATTCTTTTAAGCTTGTATTCTTTGCTTATCAACTCTAGTATTTCTCTTTATTTTATGCAGTTTTTAAATTTATCACTTCTAATTCTCACTTTTAAACCTTTGAGTCTGTGGTCTTCCCTTTTATCCTTTTTTATATTTTACTGTTAACTGTATTCTATGTTATCAATATAGATAGTGAATAAGGTCGCAGACCAGACCAGGTCATCTGGATTCAAATCCTGTCTCCAGTGTTGATTAGCTGGGTGACCTTGGGGGAACTATTTAACTTCTCAGTGCCTCAAGTTCCCATCTGTTAAGTGAAGTTATCAACAGTTTCTATCTCACAGAATAAAAAGAGTTCATACATGTAAGGTTTTTAGAAGAGTCTCTGCTACATAAGCATTCAGTCAGAAACTGATAATTACTCACCAGCACATTTCCCTTTTCTCTGGGACACACAGGTAAACTACATTTCCAGGTTCCCTTGAAATTATGTGTAGCCAAGTGGCTGAATCCTCGCTAATGAAATTGTGGACAGAAATGATGACCATCACTTTTCAGGCCTGGCTAATAAAAACCTTGTGGTCATTCCACAGCCCTTCTTCCTCTGTCTGTGGATTAGGTATTGATGTTCTGAGAGACTTTGGAAGCCATACGTTGAAAATGGAGGTTCACTGGTTCACCTGACTCCCTAAATGATCACACAGAGTAGAATTATGTCCCCTAAAAAACACCACCACCACCTTCCGGGAGCCAGCACGGGAGTTCCCACCCATGACAAGGTCATGCGGGAGAGCCCTGACAAGCAAGGCGAGTCAGGGCTCAAGGACCCCCCCTGGATCTGCCTGAGCGTCTACCCCAAAACCAGAATCTGTCTGTTTTACTATTTTACAACTTTAACCAACTCCTCTGACATTAATGAGGGGCTATCCCCGACCACCTTTCTCTGAAGGAAATCAACTTAGAGCTCTAGTTAATTAGCCTCTTGGGCATAATAGGAGTGTTTCAATCCAAACCCCTCAGATGGCTTTCTAACTTGCCTGACAGGTTTATCCGGACTCCTACAGCTACGCATATGATTGTTTACAGCCTCCCAACTGCGAGAGGCATGGGAAGTTTAAGATATTCAAATAGTATAGAGCCTCTCAGAGAGTTAGAAATTGTTAGAATAGAACTAGTAGGAGATGTCATTGCTGAGCCAATGCTTGCTGCCAAGTTTCCACATCCTCTGTATTGTATCCTTGGAAGTGTATTAATTAATATAGTTGGTATGTAGAAAAAAATAAGTAGTGGCCTTGGTGCTAACAACTTTAGACCCTTAAGGTAATAAACTCTTTCCTTTGTTGTAAACCCACTGCACCTTTGCCCTATAGGAATGCAACTTTATCTAACACCTTCGGAGGATGGCGCCAAACTTTAAAATAATTACTCTTAGAGAAAATAAGTCTTATGATTGACAAACCTTTATCAGAGTCATAAAATGTTAACAGGCCTTCTGGCCAGAAGATGATGTAAATCACCTAAACCATTTGTATACGATAAGTTTGCAGAAAAGAAAGCCTGGTCTCGAAAAGGATCAAAGACTGCTGACTTTGCATGATTTTACACCCCCTATTATCCTCTATGCACAACTTCAGGTATATAAGTTCCCTATGAAAATAAAGCTACGGGCCTTGCTCAAAGCTTGGTCTCCCCATGTCATTCTTTCTTGCTTCCTTTTCTCTTTCCTTTTCCTTTTCAGGCTGATTCCCTGGAGCGCAGGGGCCCTCTGCGTTCACTTTCCTGCCTGGGCTTCAAAGATCCATTCGAGAAGGTGCCTAAGGTGGTGCACCTTCAGCTATTTGAGAGGGCGCCTGCAGACTACGTGAACAGAGCAAGTCCCGTGCTGGGGCTTTATTGGCTTTCTGTGTAAACCAAGGAATATCAGCCTCTTTTCTCTCCTCAATTTTCTTAACTGCAAAATTCTTTCCTTATCTCTTTCTCTATTTCTCTCAGTTGCCGATGCCATCCTCCCAAAGGAATCCCTGGATCCAACTGCGGCTGGACCCCGGTAACCACCAACCTTGCCTCAAAATTTAACTTATATCAGCAAGAAACAAACTTTGAAAGTGATATGCTACTGAGAATTTAGGTTTTATATTACAACAGCAGGGGTTAACTAGAGCAAAAATTGGCACCTTAAAGTAGACATCAATAAAATAAATCAGATCAGATCAGATCAGTTGCTCAGTCATGTCCGACTCTTTGCGACCCCATGAATTGCAGCACGCCAGGCCTCCCTGTCCATCACCAACTCCCGGAGTTTACTCAGACTCACATCCATCGAGTCAGTGATGCCATCCAGCCATCTCATCCTCTGTTGTCCCCTTCGCCTCCTGCCCCCAATCCCTCCCAGCATCAGAGTCTTTTCCAATGAGTCAACTCTTCGCATGAGGTGGCCAAAGTATTGGAGTTTCAGCTTTAGCATCATTCCTTCCAAAGAAATCCCAGGGCTGATCTCCTTTAGAATGGACTGGTTGGATCTCCTTGCAGTCCAAGGGACTCTCAAGAGTCTTCTCCAACACCACAGTTTACAAGCATTAATTCTTCGGTGCTCAGCCTTCTTCATAGTCCAACTCTCACATCCATACATGACCACAGGAAAAACCATAGCCTTGACTAGATGAACCTTTGTTGGCAAAGTAATGTCTCTGCTTTTGAATATGCTATCTAGGTTGGTCATAACTTTCGTCCCAAGGAGTAAGCGTCTTTTAATTTCATGGCTGCAGTCACCATCTGCAGTGATTTTGGAGCCCAGAAAAATAAATAAATAAATGGTACTGACTTAATAACCAGGAAGTGAATAGCAAGCAAACTGATATCAGAGCCTGGAAAAATGGAAATCCAAGTAATGCAATGGCAAAATGTTTGGTAAAATCATCATCTGCAATAACTAAGAAAGCAGACCTAGGGCCTACCAAACTTGTAGCTCCAGGGGGGAATTTGAAAAGTAGAAAATTATTAATAAAATAGAAGTGATAGTAAAATAATATTAACATAATATTGAAGGAAAAAAATATACTCAGTCACGAATATGTTGGTTTGCAGGCATAAATGAAAGAGGATAGAATTCAGAAATTTGTGTGCTTAAAGGGTTGTAAAAACTGTCTGCTTCTAAGTCTCCAACAGTAAGAAATAAGATTGAAAAAGTTTATGAGTGAAAAGGCCCAAAGACTCAAAGACTGTGGCAAAAAACTGAGTAAGAGTGATGCCTTCCTGTCTGAGTCTGGGGACCTCAAGGTAACCTCCATTTAGATGAGATGGGAGGGTATGGGGTGATAAAGTCATACAATAAATCAAGCTTCATGGGACCTCCCAAGTGGTCCAGTGGTTAAGAGTCTTCCTGCCAATGCAGGGGAGAAAGGTTCGATCCCTGGTCCAGGAGGATTCCACGTGCTGTGGAGCAGCTGAGCCTGCACACCACAACTACTGAAACCCAAGAGCCTAGAGCCCGAGCTACTGCAACAAGAGAAGCCAGCACAATGAAAGCCCGTGCACTGCAACTGCAGAGCAGCCCCGCTCCCCACAACTAGAGAAAGCCCAAGCACAGCAATGAAGACACGGCACAACCATCAATAAACACATAAATAAAATCTCTTTAATTAAAAGAAAGATGGCAGACTCCCCAGCAACCACTTCAGATGTTGCCATGAAAACTAAAGGCCAAGGATGAACCTGGCAGGACAGACCAGGGGCCATGGAGACAATCAACAAGAGACATCCTCTCAGGACAGAACCAAGGGCCAGTGGAGAAAGTTCTCCCACCTCCTGGCCGGGAGCCTTCACCTTGCCTACCCACTGGCTTCTAGGACTTGCTTTGAGCCTGGAGATGCATGTGACTATGGTGAATCTCCTATTTTACCCAGTCCAAAGGGGAATTTTCATTGTTGTGTCATTCTGTCTCTGCTCCACCACTAAAAACTGGGAGGGGCTAAGGATGAGGTAAATAAAATGTTTTCCCTTTTAGTTCGTAAGTCACGGAACCTCATTTTCTGAGGATCATTAAACCAGAGTCCTCATGTAGGAGAAAAGTCATCTGGAATGACTGCATAGGCCTCGAAGTGTCTCTCCTGGGCGGGGTGCAGTTTAAGTCACTTCAGTCGTGTCCAACTCTTTGCAATTCTATGGACTGTAGCCAGCCAGGCTCCTCTGTCCATGGGAATTTCCAGGCAAGAAAACTGGACTGGGTTGTCATGCTCCGCTCCAGGGAATCTTCCTGACCCAGGGATTGAACCCACATCTCTTATGTCTCCTGTATTGGCAGGCGGCTTCTTTACTACAAGCACCACAAGAACCAGGATTTGGTGACCACTAGAAGGAGCTCTGTTAGCCAAACCTAGGTCTTTTCCTCCTTCATATCCAGCTAAGTGAATTTCCCAGCCTCCCTTGCAGCTCTGTGTGGCCATGTGACTCACCTGGCCATTGTGACGTGGCCAGTAGTGGAGTCTGCCACTTCCAGTTCTGATGTTTACAAAGCTCCCCATGAAATCTGCTCTCTCTTTTCTACTAACTCCTGGCTGGATGGCAAAGGACAGAACAATCTTGGAAACCACATGCTAAAGGTGGCAGGGCCTTTGTCAGCCTGAGTCCCTGGATGGCCATGGAAGGCAGTGCTTCCTGTCCATTAGAGCAGTGCTTCAGGATAACCACCAGTAAAGGGAGGAAGAAGTAAACTTCACAGGAAAGAAACACACTTCTGATACTCTAAGCACTGATACCTCAGAATACCTCTTAGAGCCTTAGCGTCACCATAAGCAGAGGAACTTAATACAAGCTAGCATGTTCTAAAGGGAGACAGCTGTAAACACTCCAGTTTAGTGTGGCTGGGTGAGTAATTTATGGTGCAAACATAGGATACTGTGCAGTCATTTGAAATAACGAAGTAAAGCAGTATTAGTTGACATGAAACTGTTTCTCTGCTATACTAGTAAGTGGGAAGAATTAGCTTAGAAAACAAGGTGACATACGGACCTCCTTGGCAGTCCAGGGGTTAAGACTCCAGGCCCCCAGTGCAGGAGGCATGGGTTCGATCCCTGGCCAGGGAACTAAGATTCCACATGCCACAAGGCATGGCCACACCCCTGGTGGTTCAGTGGTGAAGAATTCGCCTGCCAATGAAGGGGACATGGGTTTGATCCCTGGTCCGGGAAGATCCCACAAGGCACAGGGCAACAAAGCCCATGTACCACAGCTACTGAGACGGTGCTCTAGTACCCACGAGCCACGGCTGATGAGCCCATGCACCCTGGAGCCCCTGCTCCACAGCAATAAGAAGCTCAAGCACCGCAACTAGGGAGTAGCCCCCACCTGCTGCAATGAAGACCCAGTGCAGCCAATAAACAGATAAAAATTTTTTAATAAATCAAGGTCACATAATCCCAGTTCTGTACAATTGCATGTGTGTATAACACAGGCCTGAGAACCCTTCAGAAAGATGACCACTGAAGAATTTAGTGAAGAAGGTGGGGCTTCAGTGATCACTTCTTCCACCATGTATTTTTCAGGTTTGCTTGACTTGTTATAATACCTATGTTTGTTTTTTATATGAAAACACTAAAGCTATGCTTGAACATTGACTGTATTATTTTTCCTCCAGTTAACCCTATTATGTCCCTTTTATTTCCCTTAAGAGATTCTTGCCAATCCCTTCACTCTGGAATTTCCTAAAAACATTACTCCAAAGAAGTGAGAAAATCTGTGGGGGTGAGAAACACAGTCCCCGCTCCCAAGACAGTAACATCTTATCTGGGCTCACAGCTCATCTGCACTTTTCATAGTACATCTATTTCCACCAGTTTATAAGAAGCGTCATGGTTTAAACTTCCCAGTCTCTGTCCTCCCTAATCCCAGGACTTCAGGCAGGCTTTGTGCACTGACGCTGTCTTCCGGGAGAGGAGGAGAGGCCAGTGCAGCCCAGGGCCCTGTCCTCAAGGCCCCAGTCTGGGCAGGTGGGGAGAAGGGAAGGAGATGCAGCAGGAGTTGGGGCCAGGGTCTGCAAGCTTCCTCACACCCACTGCTGGTGTGTCTGCCACTGGACTAACACCCTGCCTCCAGCCAGGGCCAAAGAACAACGCTCTGACTACAGAGGTTTGTTATTAGGATTGCAGAGGTGGTGTCCTTAATTATGATTCTCACCACTGTGGTTTAGGTCACAGATGACTATACCTTTATCAAATGGCTGGAAAGTTAGAGTTTTGAGATGTGTGAGCCAGGTGAACTAAAGTTTTAGGACAATTAATCTGACTATTAAATGACACCATGATTAGGAAGAGGCTAAACTGAAAACCTATTGTAAAGGCTATGGCAATGATGCCGATGGGCATGATGGAGATGGAAACAGAAAGGAAGAGATCCTGGGGAGCGGGCCTAGCCCCTAAGCACCCAACAGATCCACAGAGACCGCACACAGAGTGCAAGAAAACTAAGACCACTCCAAGCATGCCAAACAGAGGACATTTAATACAGGGAGTTAGTCACAAAGGTATGGAAAGAACTGGAGGAGAAAAAAGAGAGATGAAAAGGAAAGTAGCTAGGGTCAGACACTGATGCTCTGGGCTGCATCCCTAGCCCGTTCAGCCTGCTGCACTGTTGAAGAGGTTATGCCCATTGGCTCTAGAGCCTGGGGAAAGGGCTTACCCATCAGGATTACTAGTGCTTGCCTCAGAGAAGGCAATGGCACCCCACTCCAGTACTCTTGCCTGGAAAATCCCAAGGACAGAGGAGCCTGGAAGACTGCAGTCCATGGGGTCACTGAGGGTCAGACACGACTGAGCGACTTCACTTTCACTTTTCCCTTTCATGCATTGGAGAAGGAAATGGCAACCCACTCCAGTGTTCTTGCCTGGAGAATCCCAGGAACGGGGGAGCCTGGTGGGCTGCCCTCTATGGGGTTGCACAGAGTCAGACACGACTGAAGCAACTTAGCAGCAGCAGCAGCAGCAGTGCTTGCCTGCAACTGCCCCAGCATCAAACTAGAATCAGGAAGCTTTCTCTTTCTCCTGACTCTGGTCTCCCTATCACTGCCTCCTGTTGGCAGAATTTAACAGGAAGGGCACTGGCAAG
The DNA here is from genome assembly GCF_027580195.1 of Bos mutus. Lineage (NCBI taxonomy): Eukaryota > Metazoa > Chordata > Mammalia > Artiodactyla > Bovidae > Bos > Bos mutus. The sequence continues at coordinate 41,174,688 of NC_091644.1, forward strand.
GGAGCCAGAAATGTGTCTGATTCCCGGCCCCAACAAAAGGAGCAAAGCACAGAAGGATGGGTGGGGGACCACGAGTCAATAACCAGCGTCCACTGCTGCTCTCACTCATTCTTTTCCGGCCTGTTAGCAAGTGTGCATCCCAGAAGACAGGGGCAAGGCAGCGGTGAGGAGGGGGCCTTAGGAGGCAGATTATCGTCCTTGGCCTCAAGGAAAATTCTAGACAAAATTTAAAACTGAGGAAATAGCAAAATTGCTCCTCTGCCTGTGGTAATCGTATCTTTGAAATTAAAGTGAAATGAGCCGACTGGAGCCAGGTAAAGCATGCCTTGCATGCTCTCTCTCCAGGAGGGTCTGTCCGCTACACTAATAACAACATCTTTCTTTTGTCAACAGGGCTGCAGCTAGCAGATATGGTGCTTGTGTGCAAAATTTTTAAAAGTTACCCCCTCTGGGTGATGAACTATAAAAACATGTTCCCTCTGGGCAGATAAATTAGAAAAAGGTGACCCCTCTGAGATGATGAACTGGAAGCAGTCATGCCTTCCTTAGCACCATAGCCCAGGCTGGGGGTCGGTCCCACTCTCCCCTGGGCTCCACCTGTACTCCTGGAGGGATCTGGCCCGCACAGCTAGAGGTACAGCTCACCTATTTTAATAAGCTACTATTTTCTAAGCTCTCTGCATGTGTCTCATAAAATCCCCACAACAGGTCTATGAAATAAGCATTATTATTGCTCATTTTACAGCGGAAGATAAATCATTAACAAATGACTTGTTCCTGGTCATATACCTAGAACTGCTGGTAGAAATTTGAAATCTAACACTAGCCCCTCAATAATAACATAGATGGCCTATGACAGGGCAGAGGCTGGGCTCATAGCCTTACTCTTAGGACCACAGCTGATTCTCAGAACAGCATGAAGTGGGGTTGCTGTGCAGCCCTAGGGGAAGCCCCCACCTGCGTGTTAGTGGGCCCAGCAGGAGTGCTCCACTCCGGCCACTGCAAACAGCATCCTTTCATTTATTTGTTTTCTGTTCAAGTTACTGCCTCCCACAAAGGAGGCAAAAGCACAGCCAGCTCTGACGGGACAAGGAGACTGCGGAGGAATGGCTCAAGCTGAGATTTCCTGTAGGTCTTTCTCCTGGTAAAACAAAAAGTCCCTTTGACTCTGGCTCCTGTGGGCTTCCAGGGAACAAGCTGGCATTACTTTCTCACTGAAGGGTCTTTGACTCCCACACTCACTGCACACAACGCTGAAAGAACACCCAAATGATTAGCCAATTGACTTGCCAAGTCCCCAGCCTCACAGAAAATAGTCACAATTCTCCCTCAGTGAAAATAGTCCACAAAGAGCAGCTCCAGAAATTTAAATGGAGCCCGTGAGGTTTGGCGGCAGAGCAAGAAGCAGGCCCCTCTCTGTCCCCTCCTGCACTCAGGTGAGGTTCATTTCCATCAGAGTCTTATTAAATACGTGTGGGCTGTGACGATTTCCTCCCTGCAGCCAAAACACCTGGGAAGCCAAGCAAGAGGCCAGACTCTGTGCTTAGAGAGAAAGGGCAGGTGCACTGCTAAGCGGAAGCTCTTCTAAGGTTAGAATGCCCTCTTTGGGTGTGAAATGATACCAGCAAGAGCGGAGAATTTCTGCAACAGGAAAGGCAAACTATCCGAGGGGATGCTGAGAAACCAAAAGCCAAACGGTGAATTACAGAGTGTACATTTCATATGGGTGAAAATTTTATAAGGACAAATGCAAATTAAATTACACCTTGAACTTAGAGGGGTGGGATGGGGGCGGTGGGGGGTGGTGGTTGGGAAGGGAATTCACGAGGAAGGGGATATATGTATGTGTGCTCATTTGCTAAGTCGTGTCTGACACTCTGCAACCCCATGGAGTGTAGCCCACCAGGCTCCTCTGTCCATGAGATTTTCCAGGCAAAAATACTGGAGTGGGTTGACATTTCCTCCTCCCGGATGTATGTATACTTATGCTGATTCACGTTGTATGACAGAAATCAACACAACACTGTAAAGCAATTATCCTCCAATTAAAAATGAATTTAAATATATATATGTACATACAGTTTTAAAATTTTAAAAATGACACCTTGAAGAAGTGAAGATTGACTGGCTCTAGAACCAGAGTTCCAGAATTTCCTCCCCAGAGTCAACCCACATGTATTGTTACACCGCCTTCACTCTCTATGATCATTTGGTGTCAATCAGTCACATTAAGCCTCCCTACCACAAGCAGCCCACAAGCACTCACAGCCCAAGACAGCAATATAAGAACCAAAGGAATTGCCCACATTGACTTTTGGTGGTGGTGGGCATTTAAGGAGGCACCATGAGAGCTCCAACCCCTTTTCCTTCCAGCTTATCAATGACAGAAACTGTCCCAAACTCCCTCCAAGACAAGCAGGGGCTCCAGAGCCCAGGAAGAATAGAAGGTAGGGTATCCTTTGCGCTCAGGCTGCAAAATGTGACCCCAAAGGATGAATCCAAGAGGCAGCAGCATCCAGAAAAGAGTCAAAGCCAGTGCAAGACAGTCTCCACAACCCAGCCCTCCCAAAGCACCAGAGAAAGCCAGAGAATCCAGGTGTCAGACCAAAGACCAAAACCTGGAGAGGCCTGGTGAGCATACCATCTTGGAAGCTGAGCTTGAGAGCCCCAAACCCCCCAGAGCAGACTGCCTGCCAGCATTGCCTTGTAGAGGAGTCAGTCTGCTTTCCTGCTCTGGAAACCTGCTGAAACTCAACAGAACAACAGCACCCTCCAATGGGGGTCCTGCTCTCACCTCCCCTGGGATACACCTCTGTCCCTCTGCTCAGCCCAGATGCAAGCTGGCTTGTGTCTCTCAACAAAGGCAGCCAATCAAGGGCCCATTTCAGAAACAACAGAGATAATACAACTGCAACTAAGGCTAAGAATTGGAAATGAAGAGGGAAGAAATGAGGGAAAAGGGAGAAGAAGCAGAGCAAGTATAACAACTATTAAATACAAGCTCCTGATTAAGCCTCTAAAATTCCAAACTCAGAAGTCCCTGTTGAGAACCACAAGCTTCCCTTCAAACAATCTGCAAGACTCCGTGCATCCTCACATGCACAGGTGTAAAGTGATGGACAGCTTATTTATCCTTCTGAGTTAAGGGCATAAGCATCGATGTTGCTGCAGAAATACTAATGAGATTCAGATAAGGGATCTGGGACCTGGATTAGGGTGCAAGGGACAAGCTCTAAGGCGAAGTGAGATCACAGACAGGATTACTGTTCGAGACAATGTCAGAAAGTTTACAATCAAGACAATGCTTTACACACAAATATTACAGATTATGATGCACTTGTATAAATATTCTATTAGACCTTTACCACAATTCTACATTGAAGGCTGATAAATTTATCCCCAATTCCACAAGGAAGGGCACTAGATCCAAAGACGTTAAAGGATTTGCCCAGGGTCTTGACCCCCAATCCATCTGGCCACAAAGTCAGCCATGGCTAACCATGGTTTACCCACAACAAGGACAAGTAATTGATGACAATTTAAATGAAACTTGCCATGTACTTCTTTGTATCTGCACTTCCATTAAAAGATCCATTGGTCAATGTTTCAGAAATTCACAATACATCTTGATAAGTGATGAACATCCTGGGTGATAGGATGTAGGGGGAGGGGAAAAGGAGCGGTGTCAAAAGTCAGCCTGGGGTGCTCAGCCCCAACATGCTTCCTCAGCCTTCCAAAAAAGCTACTCCAACAAATATCATGATGAAGTGCTTAAACATGGGCAGCTGATATTTTTATCTTGTGAAATATGTGAATGCCAGAGCCTTTAGAAGTTTTTGCTACTTGTATTGATCTTAAATATGCAGTCTAAGGATTTCCCTTAGACAGGATAATCAAAATCATCTTCAAGAAAAAGAAATACAAAAAGGCAAAATGGTTGTCTGAGGAGGCCTTACAAATACCTGAGAAAAGAAGAGAAGCTAAAGGCAAAGGAAAAAAGGAAAAACATACCCATCTGAATGCAGAGTGCCAAAGAATAGCAAGGAGAGAGAAGAAAGCCTTCCTCAGCAATCAATGTAAAGAAATAGAGGAAAATAATAGAATGGGAAAGACTAGAGATCTCTTCAAAAGAAATTAGAGATACCAAGGGAACATTTCATGCAAAGATGGGCACAATAAATGGCAGAAATGGTATGGACCTAACAGAAGCAGAAGATATTAAGAAGAGGTGGCAAGAATACACAGAAAAACTATACAAGGAAAATCTCCATGACCCAGATAACCACAATGGTGTGATCACTCACCTAGAGCTGGACATCCTAGAATGCGAAGTCAAATGGGCCTGAGGAAGCATCACTACGAACAAAGTTAGTGGAGGTGATGGAATTCCAGTTGAGCTATTTCAAATCCTAAAAGATGATGCTGTGAAAGTGCTGCACTCAATATTCCAGCCAATTTGGAAAACTCAGCAGTGGCCACAGGACTGGAAAAGATCAGTTTTCATTCCAATCCCAAAGAAAGGCAATGCCAAAGAATGTTTAAACTACCACACAATTGCAATCATTTCACACACTAGCAAAGTAATGCTCAAAACTCTTCAAGCTAGGCTTCAACAGTACATGAATAGATAACTTCCTGATGTTCAAGCTGGATTTTAAAAAGGCAGAGGAATCAGAGATCAAATTTGATCAAATGATCAAACCAAAGACCATCAAAAAAGCAAGAGAATTCCAGAAAAACATCTATTTCTGCTTTATTGACTACACCAAACCCTTTGATTGTGTGGATCACAAAAACTGTGGAAAATTTTTTAAGAGATGAGAATACCAGACCACCTGAACTGCCTCCTGAGAAATCTGTATGCAGGTCAAGAAGCAAGAGTTAGAACCAGACATGGAACAACAGACTGGTTCCAACTGGGGAAGGAGCACCACAAGGCTGTATATTGTCACTCTGCTTATTTAACTTCTCTGCAGAGTACATCATGTGAAATGCCAGACTGGATGAAGCACAAGCTGGAATCAAGATTGCAGGTAGAAATATCAATAACCTCAAATATGCAGATTATACCACCCTTATGGCAGAAAGTGAAGAACTTAAGAGCCTCTTGATGAAAGTGAAAGAGGAGAGTGAAAAAGTTGACTTAAAACTTAACATTAAAAAAACTAAGGTCATGGCATCCAGTCCCATCTCTTCATTGCAAACAGATGGGAAAACAATGGAAATAGGAACAGACTTTATTTTCTTGGGCTCCAAAATCACTGCAGATGGTGACTGCAGCCATGAAATTAAAAGATGTTTGCTCCTTGGAAGAAAAGCTATGATCAACCTGGACAGCATACTAAAAAGCAGATATATTACTTTGCCAACAAAGGTCCGTCTAGTCAAAGCTATGGTTTTTCCAGTAGTCATGTATGGATGTGAGAGTTGGACTATAAAGAAAGCTGAGTGCCAAAGAATTGATGCTTTTGAACTGTGGTGTTGGAAAGGAAATCAGTCCTGAAATCGGTTGTAAAGGTAATCAGTCCTGAATATTCATTGGAAGGACTGATGTTGAAGCTGAAACTCCAATACTTTGGCCACCTGATGTGAAGAACTGACTCACTGGAAAAGACCCTGATGCTGGGCAAGATTGAAGGCAGGAGAGAAAAGGGGACAACAGAGGATGAGATGGTTGGATAGCATCACTGACTTGATGGACATGAGTTTGAATAAGCTCTGGGAGTTAGTGATGGACAGGGAAGCCTGGCGTGCTGTGGTTCATGGGGTCACAAAGAGTCAGACATGACTGAGCAACTGAACTGAAGGCCTTCTGTGGAGGTCCAGTGTTTAAGACTCTGTGTTTCCAAGGCACAGGGCATGGGTTCAATTCCTGGTCTGGAGCTAAGATCCTACATGTTGCATACTGTGGTCAAAAAAAAAAAAAAAAGAATATGTTTATGTAGTGTGTTTGCATGCAGAAGCAACTTTTTAAGACGCATGCTGCATCCTGCCTTTTCTAACCCAGATGCTGCTTAAGACTCCCCAGGCCACGTTTCTGGACCCACCACTGGTTGGAAAGCAATTTTCTTGCATGCCACGGTGGCCAAATTATGCATGTTAGCTTAAGCCAACGCAATTCAGTTAAGTCTTTACTCCTACTATAGATCTAACACAAATGATAAGAAGATAAATAAGACAAGGATATTCAGCCCAGGTGAGAGTTGGACTGTGAAGAAGGCTGAGCGCTGAAGAATTGATGCTTTTTAACTGTGGTGTTGGAGAAGACTCTTGAGAGCCCCTTGGACTGCAAGGAGATCCAACCAGTTCATTCTAAAGATCAGTCCTGGACGTTCTTTGGAAAACTCCAATACTTTGGCCACCTCATGAGAAGAGTTGACTCATTGGAAAAGACTCTGATGCTGGGAGGGATTGGGGGCAGGAGGTGAAGGGGATGACAGAGGATGAGATGACTGGATGGCATCACTGACTCGATGGACGTGAGTTTGAGTGAACTCCAGGAGTTGGTGATGGACAGGGAGGCCTGGCGTGCTTTGATTCATGTGGTCTCAAAGAGTCGGACACGACTGAGCAACTGAACTGAACTGATTCAGCCCAGACTAATGTTTCTCTCCTTCCACTAAATTTCAGCTTGACTCACCCCTTCCTGGCTCTGTAATGGTGAATAATTAATCATTTTATTGGGAAAGGCAGTCTCCTAATTTGGATATGATATTGTTTTTTTCCCAGGTGGCTCAGCAGTAAAGAATCCACCTGCCAATGCAGGAGACGATGGTTCGATCCCTGGGTTGGGAAGATTCCCTGGAGAAGGAAGTGACAACCCACTCCAGCATTCTGGCATGGGAAATCCCATGGAGAGGAGGGCTACAGAAGCCTGGGGGGTTATAGTCTATCAGGTGACAAAGAGCCAGACACAACTGAGCAACTAAACAACAACCGTTTTTCTGTTGTTGTTGTTTTTCTTTAAGGATTGTATACTCCTTTAAAAGCAGAATACAATTTTAAAAGCAGAGTCCAGGGGTGGTCCTAAGATGGCGGAGGAATAGAATGGGGAGACCACTTTCTCCCCTACAAAGTCATCGAAAGATCATTTGACCACAGAGCAAATTCTACAAAACAACTTCAGAACACAGGCGGAGGACACCAAGCACCCAGGAAGGGGATAGCCAGAGGGAGAGAAAAAAAAGAGGAAAGAGAGAGAGAACTTTCCTGCGAAAAGCTGTAACCTAAGGCACTGCCGGGCCTGCTCACAGAACAAAGGACTGAACACGTATCAGAGGAGAGCCAGCCGACAGCAGAAAGGCCCATCCCCTGCCAGAGGCAGGGAGGCAGGCAGGTGACAGCCAGAGCCGGAAAGGGGCAAACTCGGCCCCAGAGACGGCATCCTCTACCAAACTGCGAGCAGGCTTCCAGTTGCTAACCAACTCTTCCTGGGATTCTGGGCGGTTGACATCCACCAGGAAGGTCGCAGCCAGAGATCAGCTCCCCAGAGGAGACACACGGCACACCTGAGACAGCACTCCCCAGCGGCTGGGACTGGGGAGGGGATAAGACGCACCGCCTACCTGGGGAGAGCGCCTGAGCTTCTCAGACCTCGGAAGGGCACAAAACGCAGACCCAACCAAGTCTGTGCCCTTGAAGAGTACCTGAGAACCTGAACCTGAGCGGCTTATACCTGGGAAGTGCACGCATCTCAGGGCCCGCCTTAGACAGTTCTCCAGCAGAACAACCTGGAGCCTGAGCAGTGTAGACCAGGAAAGCACACACGCTGTGAGCAGGGGCAACCCCAGTGTGGCCCAGACACTGCAAGCACTCCCCACACACGCCAGGGATATTTGTTTGCAGTGTTCCTCCCTCCCGGCCGCACAACTGAACAAGTGAGCCTAAATAAGTGACTACCTTCGCCCCCTTGTGTCAAGGCGGAAGTTAGATACTGAAAAGACTTGCAAACAGAGGAAGCCAAAATAAACGGAGAGAACCACTTTGAAAGTGACAAGTGCAATAGATTAAAACCCTGTTAGCACTGGCTATGGGAGAAGGCGATGGCACCCCACTCCAGTACTCTTGCCTGAAAAATCCCATGGACGGAGGAGCCTGGTGGGCTGCAGTCCACGGGGTCGCTAGGAGTCGGACACGACTGAACGACTTCACTTCCACTTTTAACTTTCATGCATTGGAGAAGGAAATGGCAACCCACTCCAGTGTTCTTGCCTGGAGAATCCCAGGGACAGGGGAGCCTGGTGGGCTGCCGTCTCTGGGGTTGAACAGAGTCGGACAAGACTGAAACGACTTAGCAGCAGCAGCAGCATTGGCTACATTGGAAGGGGCCTGTAGACCTTGAGAAGAAGTACACACTGGAACTGAACTGATCCCACATTGCCCTCAACAGCTTCAGAGAAATTCCTATATATATTTTTCTGTTATCACTTAAAAATTTTTTTTTTAATTTTTAAGTTCATTACTCCTTTTGATTTTCATTTTTAAAACCTACTATTACCTTGCAAAAAAAAAAAAAAAACCTATTTTAAAGCAAATTTCATATATTTTTATAACTTTTGCGACTTTGTTTTTTTTTTAATATTATATTTTTGAGAGTCTAACCTCGACTCTAGATTTTTAATCTTTGCTTTTTTGGTATTTGTTATCAATTCTGTACCTTAAAGAATCCAATCTTCAGTACCCATTTTTACTTAGGAGTGTGATTACTGGCTTGAGTGCTCTCTTCCCTTTTGACTCCTTTTTCTCTCCCAGGTCACCTCTATCTCCTCCCTCCCCCTTCTCTTCTCTACTTAACTCTTGTGAATTTCTTTGGGTGTCCCGAGCTGTGGAGAACATTTAGGGAACTGATCACAGGCTAGATTGGTCTCCTTTTGACTCCCCCTCTTCTCTTCTTAGTCACCTCTATCTCCCTCCTTCCTCTTCTCTTCTCCATGTAACTCTGTGAACCTCTCTGGATGTTCCTCACTGTGGAGAATCTTTTCACCATTAACCTAGATGTTTTTTCATTAGTGCTGTATAGACGGAGAAGTCTTGAGGCTACTGTAAGAATAAGACTGAAAGAGAAAAACCGACAAACCAGATTACTGAACCAGCAAGGATCTCATTCAAATATGGAGAATCAAAAGCTTTACAGACAAGCAAAAGCTGAGAGAATTCAGCACCACCAAACCAGCTCTTCAACAAATGCCAAAGGATCTTCTCTAGACAGGAAACACAGAAAAGGTTTATAAACTCGAGCCCAAAACAACAAAGTAAATGGCAACGGGATCATACTTATCAATAATTACCTTAAATGTAAATAGGCTGAATGCCCCAAGACAAAGACTGGCTGAATGGATACAAAAACAAGACCCCTATATATGCTATCTACAAGAGACCCACCTCAAAATAAGGGACACATACAGACTGAAAGTGAAGGGCTGGAAAAAGATATTTCACGCAAATGGAGACCAAAAGAAAGCAGGAGTAGCAATACTCATATCAGATAAAATAGACTTTGAAATAAAGGCTGTGTAAAGAGACAAAGAAGGACACTACATAATGATCAAAGGATCAATCCAAGAAGAAGATATAACAGTTATAATATATATATGCACCCAACATAGGAGCACTGCAATATGTAAGACAAATGCTAACAAGTATGAAAGGGGAAATTAACAGTAACACCATAATATTGGGATACTTTAATACCCCACTCACACCTATGGATAGATCAACTAAACAGAAAATTAGCAAGGAAACACAAACTTTAAATGATACAATGGACCAGTTAGACCTAATTGATATCTATAGGACATTTCACCCCCAAACAATGAATTCCACCTTTTTCTCAAGTACACACGGAACATTCTCCAGGATAGATCACACCCCAAGCCATAAATCTAGCCTTGGTAAATTAAAAAAAAATGAAATCATCTCAAGCATCTTTTCTGATCACAATGCAGTAAGATTAGATGTCAACTACAGGAAAAAACTATTAAAAATACAAACATATGGAGGCTAAACAACACGCTTCTGAATAGCCAACAAATCATAGAAGAAATAAAAAAAGAAATCAAAATATGCATAGAAATGAATGAAAATGAAAACACAACAACCCAAAACCTATGGGATTCAGTAAAAGCAGTGCTAAGGGGAAGGTTCATAGCAATACAAGCCACCTCAAGAAACAGGAGAAAAATCAAATAAATAACCTAACTGTACACCTAAAGCAACTAGAAAAAGAAGAAATGAAGTACTCCAGGGTTAGTAGAAGGAAAGAAATCATAAAAATTAGGGCAGAAATAAATGCAAAAGAAACAACGGAGACCATAGCCAAAATCAACAAAGCTAAAAGCTGGTTCTTTGAGAAGATAAATAAAATAGACAAACCATTAGCCAGACTCATCAAGAAAAAAAGGGGAAAGAATCAAATCAACAAAATTAGAAATGAAAATGGAGAAATCACAACAGACAACACAGAAATACAAAGGATCATAAGAGACTACTATCAGCAACTATATGCCAATAAAATGGATAACTTGGAAGAAATGGACAAATTCTTAGAAAAGTATAACTTTCCAAAACTGAACCAGGAAGAAATAGAAAATCTTAACTGACCCATCACAAGCATGGAAATTGAAATTATAATCAGAAATCTTCCAACAAACAAAAGTCCAGGACCAGATGGCTTCACAGCTGAATTCTACCAAAAATTTAGAGAAAAACTAACATCCATCCTACTCAAACTCTTCCAGAAAACTTCAGAGGAAGGTAAACTTCCAAACTCAGTCTATGAGGCCACCATCATAGAATACCAAAACCAGACAAAGATGCCACAAAAAAAGAAAACTACAGGCCAATATCACCAATGAACATAGATGCAAAAATCCTTAACAAAATTCTAGCAAACAGAATCCAACAGGATATTAAAAAGATCATACATCATGACCAAGTGGGCTTTATCCCAGGGATGCAAGGATTCTTCAATATCCACAAATCAATCAATGTAATACACCATATTAACAAATTGAAAGATAAAAACCATATGATTATCTCAATAGATGCAGAGAAAACCTTTGACAAAATTCAACATCCATTTATGATTAAAAAAAAAAAACCTCCAGAAAGCAGGCATAGAAGGAACATACCTCAACATAATAAAAGCCATATGTGATAAACCCACAGCAAACATTATCCTCAATGGTGAAAAATTGAGGGCATTTCCCCTAAAGTCAGACAAGACAAGGGTGCCCACTCTCACCACTACTATTCAACATAGTTTTGGAGGTTTTAGCCACAGCAATCAGGGAAGAAAAAGAAATAAAAGGAATCCAGATTGGAAAATAAGAAGTAAAACTCACACTGTTTGCAGATGATGTGATCCTCTACATAGAAAATCCTAAAGACTCCACCAGAAAATTACTAGAGCTAATCAGTGAATATAGTTAAGTTGCAGGATATAAAATTAACACACATAAATCCCTTTCATTCCTATACACTAACAATGAGAAAACAGAAAGTGAAATTAAGAAAACAATTCCATTCACCATTGCAACAAAAAGAATAAAATATTTAGGAATAAATCTACCTAAAGAAACAAAAGACCTATATATAGAAAACTATAAAATACCAATGAAAGAAATCAAAGATGACACAAATAAATGGAGAAATATACCATGTTCATGGATTGAAAGAATCAATATAGTGAAAATGAGTATACTACCCAAAGCAATCTATAGATTCAGTGCAATCCTAATCAAGCTACCATCTGTATTTTTCAGAGAACTAGAACAAATAACTTCACAATTTGTATGGAAATACAAAAAAACCTTGAATAGCCAAAGCAATCTTGAGAAAGAAGAATGGAACTGGAGGAATCAACCTGCCTGACTTCAGACTATACTACAAGCTACAGTCATCAAGACAGTATGGTACTCGCACAAAGACAGAAATATAGATCAATGAAAAAAAATAGAAAGACCAGAGATAAATCCACACACCTATGGACACCGTTTCTTTGACAAAGGAGGCAAGAATATACAATGGATAAAAGACAATCTCTTTAACAAGTTGTGCTGGGGAAACTGGTCAACCACTTGTGAAAGAATGAAACTAAAACACTTTCTAACACCATACACAGAAATAAACTCAAAATGGATTGAAGATCTAAATATAAGACCAGAAACTATAAAACTCCTAGAGGAAAACATAGACAAAACACTCTCTGACATAAATCACAGCAGGATCCTCTATGACCCACCTTCCAGAGTAATGGAAATAAAAGCAAAAATAAACAAATGGTACCTAATTAAACTTAAAAGCTTTGGCACAACGAAGGAAACTATAAGCAAGGTGAAAAGACAGCCTTCAGAATGGGAGAAAATAATAGCAAACAAAGCAACTGACAAAGAACTAATCTCAAAAATATACAAGCAGCTCCTGCAGCTCAATTCCAGAAAAATAAACGATCCAATCAAAAAAATGGGCCAAAGAACTAAATGGACATTTGTCCAGTGAAGACCTACAGATGGCTAACAAGCACATGAAAAGATGTTCAACTTCACTCATTATCTGCTAAGTCACTTCAGTCATGTCTGACTCTGTGCGACCCCATGGACTGCCGCCTACCAGGCTCCTCCGTCCATGGGACTTTCCAGGCAAGAGTACTGGAGTGGGGTGCCATTGCCTTCTCCGACAATGCAATACTGCTGCTGCTGCTAAGTCGCTTCAGTCGTGTCCGACTCTGTGCGACCCCATAGATGGCAGCCCACCAGGCTCCCCCATCCCTGGGATTCTCCAGGCAAGAACACTGGAGTGGGTTGCCATTCCTTCTCCAATGCATGAAGATGAAAAGAGAAAGTGAAGTCGCTCAGTCATGTCTGACTCTTAACGACCCCATGGACTGCAGCCTTCCAGGCTCCTCCGCCCATGGGATTTTCCAGGCAAGAGTACTGGAGTGAGGTGCCATGGCATTCATTATCAGAGAAATGCAAATCAAAATCACAATGAGGTACCATCTCACACTAGTCAGAATGGCTGCTATCAAAAAGTACAAACAATAAATGTTAGAGAGGGTGCAGAAAAAAGGAAACCCTCTTACACTGTTGGTGGGAATGCAAACTAGTACAGCCACTATGGAGAACAGCGTGGAGATTCCTTAAAAAACTGGAAATACAACTGCCATATGACCCAGCAATCCCACTGCTGGGCGTACACACCGAGGCAACCAGAATTGAAAGAGACACGTGTACCCCAATGTTCATCACAGCACTGTTTATAATAGCCAGGACATGGAAGCAACCTAAATGTCCATCAGCAGAAGAATGGATATGAAAGCTGTGGTACATATACACAATGGAATATTACTCAGCCATTAAAAAAAATGCATTTGAGTCCATTCTAATGAGGTGGATGAAACTGGAGCCTATTATACAGAGTGAAGTAAATCAGAAAGAAGAACACCAATACAGTATACTAACGCATACATACATGGAATTTAGAAAGATGGTAACCATGACCCTATATGCGAGACAGCAAAAGAGACACAGATGTAAAGAATAGTCTTTTGGGCTGTTTTGGTGGGAGAAGGCAAGGGTGAGATGATTTGACAGAATAGCATTGAAACATGTATATTGTCATATGTGAAACAGATCACCAGTCCAGGTTCGATGCATGAGACAGGGTGCTCGGGGCTGGTACACTGGGATGACCCTGAGGGATGGGATGGGGAGGGAGGTTGGAGGTGGGATTCAGGATGGGGAAGACATGTACAACCATGGTTGATTCATGTCAATGTATGGCAAAAACCACTACAATATTGTAAAGTAATTAGCCTCCAATTAAAATAAATTAATTCATTTTTAATAAATAAATAATTTTAAAATAAATAAAAGCAGAGTCCATATAAATGTATCCCAACATCAGCTGGAGGTCAGTAACCCCCTTGGGATATTTCATATTCTTTTCACTAAGCCCTATTCCACCTCAGCAAAATGGGAAAAACAAGAGTGGTATCATTAGCTCTCCTTGTATATCACCTTATGCTTTTCAGAAAAATGTCAAAAAACATTTTGATACAATAAATATTAGAATGAATGTACTTAAATAATCCCAAATCATAAAGTCAAGAAAATATAGCAGTTGGATTAAAATGACAGAATTTGCCCATTTTTCTGTTCAAATGACTATCTGAGCCAAGTCGAGGCAAACACACAAAAGCTGCACTGTGGGGAAATAGTTCAGAACTCATCGTGCAATCCCCAGGGCCAATAAGGCAGCTGGGCAGAGGATGAGGTCATCAGTGTGGGATCAGCTTGACACACTTCCCCTCCTGTCACCCCAGACTGCCGTGGGCCTCCCCTAGCCTGGGAAAGGTGTGCAACAGACATCACCGAGCCTCCTGAGAAGAGCATATCTGTGAAACTGAGCAAATGTAACACACAGCCAAGAAATTGACACAGTTCCTATAGATGGAAAACTAGTACCTCTCTTCCTAGATAAAGAGCAGCCCATGTTATATACATGTGTGGAAATCAATACGTAAGTAAACCATCTTCAAAATTACAGTGGGGAAGGAAATGAGTGAGTCTAATGGAAAAAAATTAGCATCAGCATATATGCACTATCATGTGCAAAATGGATAGTTGGTGACAAGTTGCTGATTAACACAGGGATCCCAGTCTGGTCCTCAGTGATGACCTAGAGGGGTGGGATGTGAAGGAAAGGAAGGGGGCTCAACAGGGAGGGGATATATGTATAATTATGGCTGACCCAAGATGGACGGGTTATGGTGGAGACGTCTGACAGAATGTGGTCCACTGGAGAAGGGAATGGCAAACCACTTCAGTATTCTTGCCTTGAGAACCCCATGAACAGTATGAAAAGGCAAAATGATAGGATACTGAAAGAGGAACTCCCCAGGTCAGTAGGTCCCCAATATGCTACTGGAGGTAAGTGGAGAAATAACTCCAGAAAGAACGAAGGAATGGAGCCAAAGCAAAAACAATACCCAGCTGTGGATGTGACTGGTGATAGAAGCAAGGTTTGATGATGTAAAGAGCAATATTGCATAGGAACCTGGAATGTTAGGTCTATGAATCAAGGCAAATTGGAAGTGGTCAAACACGAGATGGCAAGAGTGAACGTCGACATTCTAGGAATCAGCGAACTAAAAGGGACTGGAATGGGTGAATTTAACTCAGATGACCATTATATCTACTACCACAGGCAGGAATCCCTTAGAAGAAATGGAGTAGCCATCATGGTCAACAAAAGAGTCTGAAATGCAGTACTTGGACGCAATCTCAAAAATGACAGAATGATCGCTGTTCATTTCCAAGGCAAACCATTCAATATCATGGTAATCCAAGCCTATGCACCAACCAGTAACGCTGAAGTTCAAAGGTTCTATGAAGACCTCCAAGACCTTTTAGAACTAACACCCAAAAAAGATGTCCTTTTCATTATAGGGGACTGGAAAGCAAAAGTAGGAAACACCTGGAGTAACAGGCAAATTTGGCCTTGGAGTACGGAATGAAGCAGGGCAAAGGCTAATAGAGTTTTGCCAAGAGAACACACTAGTCATAGCAAACACCCTCTTCCAACAACACAAGAGAAGACTCTACACATGGACATCACCAGATGGTCAACACCAAAATCAGATTGATTATATTCTCTGCAGCCAAAGATGGAGAAGCTCTATACAGTCAGCAAAAACAAGACCGGAAGCTGACTGTGGCTCAGATCATGAACTCCTTATTGCCAAATTCAAACTTAAATTGAAGAAAGTAGGAACACATGTATACTAATTAAATAATTTTCTATTAAAGAAAAAAAAAAAAGTAGGGAAAACTACTAGACCATTCAGGTATGACCTAAATCAAATCCCTTATGATTATACAGTGGATGTGACAAATAGATTTAAGGGACTAAATCTGATAGAGTGCCTGATGAACTATGGACATAGGTTCGTGACATTGTACAGGAGACAGGGATCAAGACCATCCCCATGGAAAAAAAATGCAAAAAAGAAAAATGGCTGTCTGAGGAGGCCTTACAAATAGCTGAGAAAAGAAGAGAAGCGAAAAGCAAAGGAGAAAAGGAAAGATAACACCCATTTGAATGCAGAGTTCCAAAGAATAGCAAGGAGAGATAAGAAAGCCTTCCTCAGTGATCAATGCAAAGAAATAGATGGAAACAACAGAATGGGAAAGACTAGAGATCTCTTCAAGAAAATTAGAGATACCAAGGGAACATTTTATGCAAAGATGGGCACAATAAAGGATAGAAATGGTATGGACCTAACAGAAGCAGAAGATGTTAAGAAGAGGTGGCAAGAATACACAGAAGAACAGTACAAAAAAGATCTTCATGACCCAGATAATCACGATCACTCACCTAGAGCCAGACATCCTGGAATGTGAAGTCAAGTGGGCCTTAGAAAGCATCACTACAAAGTTAGTAGAGGTGATGGAATTCCAGCTGAGCTATTTCAAATCCTAAAAGACGATGATGTGAAAGTGCTGCACTCAATATGCCAGAAAATTTGGAAAACTCAGCAGTGGCCACAGGACTGGAAAAGGTCAGTTTTCATTCCAATCCCAAAGAAAGGCAATGCCAAAGAATGTTCAAACTACCGCACAATTGCACTCATCTCAGACACTAGCAAAGTAACGCTCAAAACTCTCCAAGCCAGGCTTCAACAATACGTGAACTGTGAACTTCCAGATGTTCAAGCCGGTTTTAGAAAAGGCAGAGGAACCAGAGATCAAATTGCCAACATCTGCTGGATCATCAAAAAAGCAAGAGAGTTCCAGAAAAACATCTATTTCTGCTTTATTGACTATGCCAAAGCCTTTGACTGTGTGGATCACAATAAACTGTGGAAAATTCTGAAAGAGATGGGAATACCAGACCACCTGATCTGCCTCTTGAGAAACCTATATGCAGGTCAGGAAGCAACAGTTAGAACTGGACATGGAACAACAGACTGGTTCCAAATAGGAAAAGGAGTACGTCAAGGCTGTATATTGACACCCTGCTTATTTAACTTATATGCAGAGTACGTCATGAGAAACGCTGGGCAGGAAGAAGCACACGCTGGAATCAAGATTGCTGGGAGAAATATCAATAACCTCAGATATGCAGATGATACCACCTTTATGGCAGAAAGTGAAGAGGAACTAAAAAACCTCTTGATGAAAGTGAAAGAGGAGAGTGAAAAAGTTGGCTTAAAGCTCAACATTCAGAAAACTAGATCATGGTATCTGGTACCATCACTTCATGGCAAATAGATGGGGAAACAGTGGAAACAATATCAGACTTTATTTTGGGGGGGGCTCCAAAATCACTACAGATGGTGACTGCAGCCATGAAATCAAAAGACACTTACTCCTTGGAAGGAAAGTTATGACCAACCTAGATAGCATATTCAAAAGCAGAGACATTACTTTGCCAACAAAGATCCGTCTAGTCAAAGCTATGGTTTTTCCTGTGGTCATGTATGGATGTGAGAGTTGGACTTTGAAGAAAGCTGAGCACCAAAGAATTGATGCTTTTGAACTGTGGTGTTGGAGAAGACTCTTGAGAGTCCCTTGGACTGCAAGGAGATCCAACCAATCCATCCTAAAGGAGATCAGTCCTGGGTGTTCATTGAAGGACTGATGCCAAAGCTGAAACTGCAATACTTTGGCCACCTCATGTGAAGAATTGACTCACTGGAAAACACCCTGATGCTGGGAGGGATTGGGGGCAGGAGGAGAAGGGGACAACAGAGGATGACATGGCTGGATGGCATCACCGACTCGATGGACATGAGTTTGAGTAAACTCCGGGAGTTGGTGATGGACAGGGAGGCCTGGCGTGCTGCGATTCATGGGGTTGCAAAGTCGGACACGACTGAGAGACTGAATTGAACTGATGACTGACTCAGATTGTTGTATGGCAGAAACCAACATAACATGGTAAAAATTTTTTTAAATAATAAAAAACACTATAATATTCAACACAATTATTATACTTAGCAATAAACACTGCAGTTGATAAATTCTAAATTAACAAATTCCTTCTTTCTTTTTCCACTCTCCTACCCAGCTATCCATCCATCTATCCTATAAAATATTCACTGGATACCCACTAGCTGCTGGTCACTTCTTGATAATTTTGGTGTATCCCAATGGCCAATCATTTTGATGAAACAGCATCCAGAAATGCCAAAAAATGAATTCTCCTTTCTCCACTGCACTGTGACTTGTCAAGGGTATGAACAACAATATACAATTCTCTTTTTTATTCAAAAGGCCACCGTGGTATCTAGCAATGTGATTTGTGCATTACAACAAACTTCTGAACTGAAATGAACTTCTGGAACTCTGATTTCCAAAGATATAAAAATTAACAGACTTGGTTAATCCACCCACTGGATTGCTCAATCTAAAATACAGTAAAGCATTTAATTCAACTCAAAGTGTAGTAAGCTATGATGTACTACATACATGAGAGACAAGGAGATAACCAGAGAGCTTCCTTGAGCTGAAGGGATTTACACTGGAGGCAGAAAGCAGGTTAAGAAACAAAAAAACCTGCCACGGAACACAAGTGGCAAAGAGTAGATGATTCCAGAAGACCAGGGAAGGCTGGAAGTATTGAAATAGCGCAAGACGCTATTTCTCCTCTCCCCTGCCCCCACCCCGTCCTCAGCCTGCCTTTGTCTGCGGAAAAACTTTAGCCAAAAAATAAGTTTGACCAGAGAAGTGAGAAAATGCAGAAACAAAGGAAAACAGTCCAACAATACTAAATAATAATAGTTCAGACATTAAGTATAAAGACCTATAATTCCTTTTCAGGGGATATAGCTAATATTCTGAAACATGTACTATGAGCGATCTTATAGATACTGAAACCCCACCAAGTTGAAGAAGTTAACCACGTGATGACCAGGCTGTAACCATGACATAAGTCGAGAATTGGTCTCAAGGAAATGGGAACAAACTGACCCTAAAACTGAAGATTAACTGAAGATTAATAATCAAGATGATGCTGGTCAGATCACTGATGACCAATTTCAAGAGCTGACTGTGCTGTTTCTGCATGTAGCCCCCTACCTCTGTCTGTAAAAGTCTTGCCCCGTGATTGTCAGTGGGGAGGAGGGGGATTGATTTGGACAGGAGTCTGCCCTCCCCATCTTCCCTACCAGTTGCTGGAATCCAAAATAAAGCAAACTTTCCTTTCCACCAATCTTGCCTCTTTATTGGCTTTTGAGCAGTGAGCTGCCAGACCCCACTTTTGGATACAGTAAAATGAGGTGTGGAGACTTGGGACAAAGAGGACAGATGCCATCATGTTCTTGGTGGGCAGAATCAAGCGAACCAGAGCATTCATTTTAGGGATTTGGTGGACTGTTCATGGAAGGCCTGGAAAGGAATGCTAAGAATTTGCCTACAGGACAGTAATGAGTATTTGCACAAGGAAGAGTGACCTAACCAGATCTCTCCTTTGGAAAGATTATCCTGGCAGTAGTATCCAGGACTGACTGTCAGGAGGTACTGAGCAGAGAAATACTGACACAAACAAATGTCAGGACTGCGAAGGCACAGGAAGGCCTTTGGAAGACACAGATGCCTTTGGAAGAAGCATCCTAAGAATGACTGTGAAGCTCTGAGGGTTGCCTTAAATCACCTGGAAAGAATACCAGGCTTTGTTAGATCTTCGCTTTAGACTGGATGGTCCTTGTGGACAATCCAATACATCTTTAAACACACTGCTTTATACACCACAGTGCCATGCAGACAGTAGGTGCCAAATAAATGTTCCTGAACAGATGAATAAATACAATGAAATGAATAAATGGATAAGTTAGTGTCTTTAGAAGAGAATTCTATACCCAGAGAAAGGAAAACAAAAGAAGTGATCAGAGTCAAGGTAATTTAAGGCTTCAAATCTATTATTTGAATTAAATGCAGAATATCTATGCCCACGGTCAGCTGTCTCGCATTTCACTATGCCTGGCCCATGGCTATAATGAAAAACACCAGGGAAATATTAATAATTGTACAGAGTCGATAAGAGAGTAGATGTTAAAAGTTCTCATCACAAGAAAAAGACTTTGTAACCATGTAAGACTCTAATGCTGGGAGGGATTGGGGGCAGGAGGAGAAGGGGATGACAGAGGATGAGATGGCTGGATGGCATCACCGACTCGATGGACGTGAGTCTGGGTGAACTCCGGGAGTTGGTGACAGACAGGGAGGCCTGGCGTGCTGCAATTCATGGGGTCGCAAAGAGTCAGACACACCTGAGCGACTGAACTGAACTGAACTGAAGGTGGTGAATGTAACTAGACTTACTGTGGTGATCATTTCACAATTTACACAAATAGCAAATCACCATGTTGTACACCTAGTCTAACCTTGTTTGTGTCAAATATATCTCAATTAAAAAAAAAAAGAATTGTACTGAGATGTGCAAAATTTGTTCATTTGAAGATTTGTAATCACACAGCAGCATTCACAAGTCTATGTTTCCAGTGCATTAGAAACACAGCCCCCACTGATCTGTTTTTGACCACTGTGAAACAGTCCTTTTCGGCTATCAGTATTTTACCAAGATGAGACGTGCTTTCATCTATAAATGCAAAACACCTTCTCCTGTGTCAAAAATAAAGCCTAATAATTATGCCAAATCATCTTAGCAATCTACTTGCAAATTAAGAAACCACAGGTATGAAAAAGAAAAGTTACGTTGGTGTCCACGTCGCAAAACCAAATTTAAAGTCAGATTCTACATTCGAGACACAATTCAGTCATTAAATTTAGATATTTCCCCCTTCAACCTGTGAAAGCATTTAGTCTCCACGCAGGGCCACCTGTCAAATGCACGTTTCTATTCCTGGTCACTGTGTTTGCCTGAGTGAACACGATCGTGTTAATGATTAATATCAATCCTAGATACAGGTAACCCTGGGAAGGTCAAGTACCAACTGCATTCAGGCAGCTGACTGCAGTGGGGAGGCAGTCTGAGCCTCCTGAAATGGAACCATGTGGGTGGGGGAGGAGGCAAAATGTGAAACCCCACAGAGCAGGGACTAGGAAATTCACACAGTCCCCCAAGTCCCAGACAATCCCAGTCCTCCAGGACAAAAGTCACTGAATCCGAGAGCTGTAAGGGTCCCCACACATCGTCCACTGCAGCCCCCTCCTGCCCCACATGCAGACTCCCCCGTATGGGCACCCCAGAATCAGCCAACAGTAACTTAAATGCTTCTGGGGCAAAAAGCTAACACTTTTCAAGATGGCCTCTTCCATTGACGGACAACTTTTTAGCAAGTTTTTCTCTAGGTTAAGTTCAAGGACATCAGTCCTGGGTGTTCATTGGAAGGACTGATGTTGAAGCTGAAACTCCAATACTTTGGCCACCTGATGCAAAGAGCTGACTCATTTGAAAAGACCCTGATGCTGGGAAAGATTGAGGGCAGGAGGAGAGGGGGATGACAGAGGATGAGATGGTTGGATGGCATCACCGACCCAGTGGACATGGGTTTGAGTAGGCTCTGGGAGTTGGTGATGGACAGGGAGGCCTGGCGTGCTGCGGTTCACAGGGTCGCAAAGAGTTGGACACGACTGAGCAACTGAACTAAACTCAAGTTCAAAATTGACATCCTACTCATGTGTGGCTCTATTTGTAATTCTGGGCCAAGAAGGCACTCTAAATGTCGAATGAATTACGAATGATTAGTGAACAGATGGGGCCTTACAGATCAATGACAATATTGGAAAAAGAAATCACTCACAAATTTAAGCTTTTAAGAGCCATGATGGCTCAAAAATATATAAATAAGGATTTGGTTTGATTCACTTAATATTACTTAAGCAGAGGGGGATCATGCAGCACTATGGAATGAAGCATACTTAACGGAAACAGTTCTAAGTAAGGGAGAGGACTCAGGTCCTAATACT
Source organism: Bos mutus (assembly GCF_027580195.1). Taxonomy (NCBI): domain Eukaryota; kingdom Metazoa; phylum Chordata; class Mammalia; order Artiodactyla; family Bovidae; genus Bos; species Bos mutus. The sequence continues at coordinate 41,196,620 of NC_091644.1, forward strand.
CACTCTGCTGCTCTCACCCACACTCCACACCTGTCAACTAAGCTGGCCAGATCCCGATCTCCACCATCACTTAAGACTGTCAGTACTCTGATGTGACTTATCCCCAAAGACTGTGGTGCCAAAACTCCAGGAATTTCTGTCTTAACTTCATTTCTCTGAGAGTTCAAACCCATCTGCAAATAAAGGGTAAAAGTCCTACCAAGGGGACTTCACTCGTGGTCCAGTGGCTAAGACTGCATTGCCAATGCAAGAGATTCACGTTCAATCCCTGGTTAGAGAACTAAGATCCCATATACTGCAACTAAAGATCCCATGGGCTGTAACTAAGACCTGGCACAGCCAAATAAATGAATTAAAAAAAAAAAAAAGTCCTACCATGGCAGGCAAATGCAGGGGTTGAACAGTTAGAATTATATCCACCTGTTTTCAGGATGAGCACAAGGCAACATGGTTGGGAAATTAACCTGAAGTTGATTGGGAATGAGAACCTAGGGCTATTTATTTCAATTACCTAATGTGAGACCGTTATAATATACATACATACATATACAGTTCAGTTCAGTCACTCAGTCATGTCCGACTCTTTGCGACCCCATGAATCCCAGCAGGCCAGGCCTCCCTGTCCATCACCAACTCCCGGAGTTCACCCAGACTCACGTCCATCGAGTCAGTGATGCCATCCAGCCATCTCATCCTCTGTCGTCCCCTTCTCCTCCTGCCCCCAATCCCTCCCAGCATCAGAGTCTTTTCCAATGAGTCAACTCTTCGCATGAGGTGGCCAAAGTATTGGAGTTTCAGCTTTAGCATCATTCCTTCCAAAGAAATCCCAGGGCTCATCTCCTTCAGAATGGACTGGTTGGATCTGCTTGCAGTCCAAGGGACTCTCAAAGCGTCTTCTCCAACACCACAGTTCAAAAGCATCAATTCTTCGTCACTCAGTCTTCTTCACAGTCCAACTCTCACATCCATACATGACCACAGGAAAAACCACAGCCTTGACTAGACGGACTTTTGTTGGCAAAGTAATGTCTCTGCTTTTGAATATGCTATCTAGGTTGGTCATATCTTTCCTTCCAAGGAGTAAGCGTCTTTTAATTTCATGGCTACAGTCACCATCTGCAGTGATTTTGGAGCCCAGAAAAATAAAGTCTGACACTGTTCTCACTGTTTCCCCATCTATTTTCCATGAAGTGATGGGACTGGATGCCATGATCTTTGTCGTCTGAATGTTGAGCTTTAAGCCAACTTTTTCACTCTCCACTTTCACTGTCATCAAGAGGCTTTTGAGTTCCTCTTCACTTTCTGCCATAAGGGTGGTGTCATCTGCATATCTGAGGTTATTGAGATTTCTCCCGGCAATCTTGATTCCAGCTTGTGTTTCTTCCAGCCCAGCGTTTCTCATGATGTACTCTGCATATGAGTTAAATAAGCAGGGTGACAATATACAGCCTTGACGTACTCCTTTTCCTATTTGGAACCAGTCATTGTTCCATGTCCAGTTCTAACTGTTGCTTCCTGACCTGCATACAGATTTCTCAAGAGGCAGGTCAGGTGTCTGGTATTTCCATCTCTTTCAGAATTTTCCACAGTTTATTGTGATCCACACAGTCAAAGGCTTTGGCATAGTCAATAAAGCAGAAATAGATGTTTTTCTGGAACTCTCTTGCTTTTTCCATGATCCAGCGGATGTTGGCAATTTGATCTCTGGTTCCTCTGCTTTTTCTAAAACCAGCTTGACATACATACATAATTATAATGTATGGATGTGAGAGTTGGACTGTGAAGAAAGCTGAGTGCTGAAGAATTGATGCTTTTGAACTGTGGTGTTGGAGAAGGCTCTTGAGAGTCCCTTGGACTGCAAGGAGATCCAACCAGTCCATTCTGAAGGAGATCAGCCCTGGGATTTCTTTGGAAGGAATGATGCTAAAGCTGAAACTCCAGTACTTTGGCCACCTCATGCGAAGAGTTGACTCATTGGAAAAGACTCTGATGCTGGGAGGGATTGGGGGCAGGAGGAGAAGGGGACGACAGAGGATGAGATGGCTGGATGGCATCACTGACTCGATGGATGTGAGTCTGAGTGAACTCCGGGAGTTGGTGATGGACAGGGAGGCCTGGTGTGCTGCGATTCATGGGGTCACAAAGAGTCAGACACGACTGAGCGACTGAACTGAACTGAACTGAACTGAATGTGAGACCAGGCCTTATACACTCATGTTTAATGTTATAAGGACCAAATATATATTTCCCAGCCCTGCACTTGATAAATACACTTGTCCATGCCTCACCGGCCAGAACTCAAGAGGTTTGACCACTTGATCATTTGAGGCTTCATCCAGCAGTAAGTTCTGCGATTCTGTTATAAACACCAATCGACCCGAGTGATCTCAGGAAGCTCCACGTCTCTATCATCCATTTCTGAGCTATGACGGGAGGCAAGTGGCCAAAAGGAAGGAGCACTGAGTAAAAGGAAGCAGACAGAAAATCGACAGTCATGTCAGCAACTGAGCACACCACATGGGCCCCCACTGCCTTCCAAAGCCAGAGAGAAATATTACGTCACTAACTGGTCAGCCACAGTTCTCCTTTCCCACTTCCACTTGGTATGAAAAATGGGAAGCTGATGGTGAAGTCTGTGCTCAAAGAAGCAGCTGGTAAACTGATTTCAAAAGAGAAAATGGATCAGAATGGTCAAGGTATCTGTGGCAGATATTTTTAAAAGGGCATGACTGTTGCATGAAAGATATTTGCTAAGGAATTTTTACCACAGGCGTTCAAGTTGAGAATAGCAACAGAAGACTCCCAAGGGCTAAAAAAGCTTACGTGACTAGATGGTGCTCTCTTGAAAGTGCTTGGCCAAGGGCAGCCCCAGCAGTGCCCAGAGGGGACCCTTCCCAGCCCCAGGGTGACTGCCCAGGGCCTCTCTGGAAGCAGCGTTCTCTGCTGGCTTTGCATGAGAACCTGGCATATAAGCTGAATTACTGTCATCATTGCCAAAAAAAAAAAAAAATTATTCTAATTCTGGTCTAATAATACTAATCTAAAAATTCTATGCTCAAAAACTGTCCTGTGCCAAGCTTCAGATCTTATTATTTAAACATCACTGGGCTTCCCAGGTGGCGCTAGTGGTAAGACAAGGCATGCAGTTTCGATCCCTGGTCGAGACTACGATCACATGCCACAGTCAAAACAAGACCTCAAGTGATGAGCAGGTTTGTAAATGACTGTGCTCTTTCAGGGGCTTCCCAGGTGGCTCCAGTGGTAAAGAACCCACCTGCCAATGCAGGAGACATAAGAGACACGGGTTCAATCCCTGGGTCAGAAATATCCCCTGGAGGAGGCCATGGCAGCCCACTCTAGTATTCCTGCCTGGAGAATACCCGTGGACAGAGGAGCCTGACTGAGGTCCATAGGGTTGCAAAGAGTCAGACAGTACTAAAGCAGCTTGGCACACACAAAGATCATCACTGTCTTCATTCTGAAGATCTTTCATCAAACTTTGACCAAAATCACGAGAAAATTCAGACATTAATGATATAATCTCTAATCCTTCTTCACTCAAAATTTCAAGAATTTTTTTTAAAAAGGAAATGTTTTAATGAGCATAATAAATTTGGACTTTTTCTAAACTAATACCTTAATGTTTGCACAATGAGCAAGTATTATTTTTGTCATCTAACTAAACAATAATAGTTTGCATGCAGTGTTTTGGAAACATATAAATTAATGAACATGGCATAGAAATGGATTACAAGAACAGAGACACCAAACTATTGATCTGCATTGGTGGAATTATGGTGGTTTTCAATGTTCTTTTTCTCATTTGTAGTTTCCTAAGAGCACAAGTTACTTCTGGAAAAAGAAACAAGAAGAAGAGAAACAACGGAACAGGGAATTGGTTATGCAGCACAGAAACCTGGCCTTCACTTTCCCTCAGGTATACAGACTTTGCCTGAAAGCCCATTGCTGGGGGCATCTCATGTGAGCAGTGAGGTCCCTGCAGAAATGTCCTGGGTCCTAGCCTTGCCAGGTAATCATAACCCCAAAAGCCTGAATCCCAGCTTACCCTTTTTGTGCCAACTTAAGGGTCCTGGCAAATATGTGTGTTAAAGCATTCATGCAAAGTCCATTTAGTTTTGAGATTTCTGATAAGTTCTCTTTTTTTTTTTCTTTTTCTCAGAGCAATTATTTTTTAAAAGGAGATTTCTGATGATTTCTTGTGATATGTTTTTATATGAGATTTTAATACTTTTTTTCTCTGCAAATTTTCATTGTTTATTTTGGAAAGAAGATAGCTTAAAATGGCATTTTTTACATAGGGATGAAAACAAGATTATTTCAAAGTCTCTTCTTCCAGAGTTAACAATTCACCCATGTTTTAGAGTCTGTAAATATGTAGGGTATATAGTTACCAGTGATCTAACATAGGTGTGCTTGAACATCAGTTTATCTCCATAACTTTAGTTCAGCCAGTGGTTGAGAACACAACTGTGAGAGGCACCAGTCCACAGTTCTAACCCTGGTTCTACCTTTAATGGCTATGTGACTTGGAAATAAGAGGGGTGAATCTGCTTCTCAGATTTGTATGGGGAAAATGAAAATCATAAGTAGCTACCTTACAATGGTCTGGGGCAGATTTCATCACAGCAATTCCTGATAGACCGCCTGGCATACTGCAAGCTCTAAAAAAACTGCAGACTTTCTTATTCCCTCCTGGTAGCACTGATATCTTCTATTTGCAGTCAGTCATATGCTCCAAGGTACTCGCACCATTTACTTCACTGAATCCTCAGGCAGCTCTAACCCAAAAGTTACTGTCCCCATTATATCTTTTTTGTAAACAGATGAGGAAACTGAGGATCGAGGACACACAGCTTAGAAAGAAGCTCCAGGCCTCTTTTTGCTTAGTGCCAGATTCTCACCTGGGCTTCCCAGTGTCTCAGATGGCAAAGAATCTGCCTGCAGTGTGGGAGACCCAGGGTTTCATCCCTGGGTGGGAAGATTCCCTCAAAAGATTTCATGTGCCACTTGTGAACTTATTAAGATTAAATTTCTTTTTAAATACTCTGCTATTCACAGTCAGCAAAAACAAGACCAGGAGCTGACTGTGGCTTAGATCATGAACTCCTTATTGCAAATTCAGACTTAAATTGAAGAAAGTAAGGAAAACCACTAGACCATTCAGGTATGACCTAAATCAAATCCCTTACAATTATACAGTGAAAGTGACAAATAGATTCAAGGGATTAGATCTGATAGACAGAGTGCCTGAAGAACTATGGATGGAGGTTCGTGACATTGTAAAGGAGGCAGTGATCAAGACCATTCCCAAGAAAAAGAAATGCAAAAAGGCAAAATGGTTGTCTGAGAAGGCCTTACAAATAACTGTGAAAAGAAGAGAAGTGAAAGGCAAAGGAGAAAAGGAAAGATACGCCCATTTGAATGCAGAGTTCCAAAGAATAGCAAGGAGAGATAAGAAAGCCTTCCTCAGGGATCAGTGCAAAGAAACAGAGGAAAACAAGAGAATGGGAAAGACTAGAGATCTCAAGAAAATTAGAGATACCAAGGGAACATTTCATGCAAAGATGAGCACAATAAAGGAAAGAAATGATATGGACCTAACAGAAGCAGAAGATATTAAGAAGAGGTGGCAGGAATACACAGAAGAACTACACAAAGAAGATCTTCAATACCCAGATAACCACGGTGGTGTGATCACTCACCTAGAGCCAGACATCCTGGAATGCGAAGCCAAGTGGGCCTTAGGAAGCATCACTATGCTTCCTAACAAAGCTAGTGAAGGTGATGGAATTCCAGCTGAGCTATTTCAAATCTTAAAAGACGAGGCTGTGAAAGTGCTGCAGTCAGTACGCCAGCAAATCTGAAAAACTCAGCAGTGGTCACAGGACTGGAAAAGGTCAGTTTTCATTCCAATCCCAAAGGCAATGCCCAAAAATGTTCAAACTACCACACAACTGCGCCCATCTCACATGCCAGCAAAGTAATGCTCAAAATTCTCCAAGCCAGATTTCAACAGTAGGTGAACCATGAACTTCCAGATGTTCAAGCTGAATTTAGAAAAGGCCAACATCTGTTAGATCATTGAAAAAGCAAGAGAGCTCCAGAAAAATATCTACTTTTGCTTTACTGACTACACCAAAGTCTTTGACTGTCTGAATCACAGTAACTGTGAAAAACTTTTCAAGAGATGGGAATACCAGACCACCTGAACTGCCTCCTGAGAAATCTGTATGCAGGTCAAGAAGCAACAGTTAGAACTGGACATGGAACAACAGACTGGTTCCCAATCGGGAAAGGAGTACTTTAAGGCTGTATATTGTCACCCTGGTTATTTAACTTCTATGCAGACTACATCATGAGAAACGCTGGGCTGGATGAAGCACAAGCTGGAATCAAGATAGCTGGTATAAATATCAATAACTTCAGATATGCAGATGACCCCACTCTTACAGCAGAAAGTGAAGGGGAACTAAAGAGCCTCTTGATGAAAGTGAAAGAGGAAAGTGAAAAAGTTGGCTTAAAACTCAACATTAAGAAAACTAAGATCATGGCATCTGGTCCCATCTCTTCATGGCAAATAGATGGGGAAACAATGGACACAGTGAGACTTTATTTTCTTGGGCTCCAAAATCACTGCAGATGGTGACTGCAGCCATGAAATTAAAAGGTGCTTGCTCCTTGGAAGAAAAGCTATGACCAACCTAGACAGCATACTGAAAAGCAGAGATTACTTTGCCAAAAAGGTCCATCTAGTCAAAGCTATGGTTTTCCCAGTAGTCACGTATGGAGGTGAGAGTTGGACCATAAAGAAAGCTGAGCACCGAAGAATGGATGCTTTTGAACTGTGGTGTTGGAGAAGACTCTTGAGAGTCCCTTGAACTGCAAGGAGATCCAACCAGTCAATCCTAAAGGAAATCAGTCCTGAATATTCATTGGAAGGACTGATGCTGAAGCTGAAACTCCAATCCTTTGGCCACCTGATGTGAAGAACTGACTCACTGGAACAGACCCTGATGCTGGGAAAGATTGAAGGCCGGAGGAGAAGGGGACGACAGAGGATGAGACTGGATAGCATCACCGACTCGATGAACATGAGTTTCAGCAAGCTCTGGGAGTTGGTGATGGACAGGGAAGCCTGGCGTGCTGCAGTCCACGGGGTTACAAAGAGGTGGACACGACTGAGCAACTGAAGTGAAGGGAGCTGATTCATAGTTCACGAGAGATGTAGTTTTTCCAGATGGCACAGTGATAAAGAATCTGTTTGCAGATGCAGGAGACAAGGGTTCTATCCCTGGGTCAGGAAGATCCCCTGGAGAAGGAAATGGCAACCAATTCCAGTATTTTTGCCTGGAAAATCCCATGGACAGAGCAGCCTGGTGGGCTAGACTCCATGGGGTTGCAAAGAGTCAGACATGACTGAACACACACACACACACACACACATTCATACTATAATCAAATCAAACTGGTGGGCTTTTTTTTTTTTTACACCACTCCAAATTAATTGGGTTTTGCTTAGTGAAAAGAGCATCTGAGGCTCTTATTTAGAGCTTACTATGTATCTCAGCAACCAGCTTGGGTGTTCACATCCATGGCCACAGTTAAACCCACAGCGACTCTATGAGGTGGCCTTGTCATTGACCCCATTTCATAAATCGGGCAACTAAGGCACAGCTAAGTGCAGGATTGAGATGCAAGCTGTCTCGAAGTCCAGCTCTTAAGACTCTGCTGCTGCTGCTGCTGCTAAGTCACTTTAGTCGTGTCTGACTCTGTGCGACCCCATAGACAGCAGCCCACCAGGCTCCCCCGTCCCTGGGATTCTCCAGGCAAGAACACTGGAGAGGGTTACCATTTCCTTCTCCAATGCATGAAAGTGAAAAGTGAAAGTGAAGTCGCTCAGTCGTGTCCGACTCTTAGCGACCCCATGGACTGCAGCCCACCAGGCTCCTCCATCCATGGGATTTTCCAGGCAAGAGTACTGGAGTGGGGTGCCATTGCCTTAAGACTCTGGTATTATCCAAATCGCACTTGCCTGCCCAACTGACCATACATTTTGCAAAGTGTTTTCACACACAGCAGCTTTCCCGACGGGATGGGGAGCGGGGAGGTTACCAGTGTTCTTTTGTATATGTGATGAAATCGAGGCTCAGCGCTGTTAAAGGAGCTGTCGAAGTTACCCGGCCTTCTTCCAGTCCAGCAAGGACACACAACTCCCTCACTCCAAATCTCATTCTCATCCCAAAGTCTCAAATTCCTTTGCACATGTATTTTAAAAGCGAGATGGCAGGAGACATCCTGTCATTCCTGCAAAGCAACTGTGCACTTCACGGCCTCAGTGTCAACCCTGAGCGCTGACAGCGTTGACAGCTTGACCGGGGCTCCCGGCTCCAGCTCCGAGCCAGCCGTGGGCATCATTGAACTGGAGGAAGTGGGAGGTGAAACTGCTCGCAGAGCAGCGCCTTGGGACGGTGCCAGCACCGCGTCCCCCATCCCACCCCAATCTCCTCCCTCCAGGTCCTCGAGGGGTGAAACCCGAAACTCTGCGGGGTGTCAGGACGCGGTCCCCGGACCAGGCGGCGGGGCGTGCCCTGTCCCACGAGTGCTCAGGGGAGGGCGCGCGGAGCCCCGAGCCTCTGCTGGCTCAGTCCCCGGGAGCAGCGAACCCCGGCGCGCGGTCACGCCGCCTTCCTCGGCCACCGGGACCCACAGGGGCGGGAACTGCGGATCCCGGAATCTCAGCACCGTCTTCCGGGAGGACCTGGCCGGGTCGGCGCTGGCGGGCAGCCCCAGGCCCGACAAAGACTTCACTTCGGCACGCTTCGCGCCCTGCCTCAGTTTCCCTCAGCCCGCAAGAGTGCAGAAACCCTAGATATCAACCGAGGAGCACCCCAGACCTAAACGATCTCCAGAGGACAGAGCTCACCCTCGCCGCGGAACCCTCGCCCCGACCCGCCGGGCGGCCGTGACAGCACCCCTACCTGCGCGGTGGCCCCTGCCGCCACCGGCCGGGGCGCCCTGGGGACCCCCGCCCAGCATGCGCCCCGCCGGCTCCTCCCGATCCGCCTCCGCCTTCTCCAGCTCCGCTGCGGCCAGAGGGCTCTGTGCACCCGAGGCCCGCGTCCGGGGAAGCTAACGGCCGAGCCGGACGGGAAGTGGGGAGGGGGCTGGCGAGGAAGGGGAGGCTCCTTCCTCCTCCCGGGCTGGACCGGCTGTTTCCTCTCCAGCCTCGGCCCAGGCGCGCGCGCGTACACACACACACACACACACACACACACACACACACAAGCGGACGGCTGGAGCTGGCGGGGCGCGCAAGCCCACAGCCTGGGTCACAGACCTCAGAAAGCTGATTTTTCACTCTCCCTCGGTGTTGGACGAAAATGAGAGGGGAAGTGCAGTGGAGAGGACGGGTGTTCGGGGAGGGAGAGACTAGGAGGCTCTCCTAGGGGGATGGGAGGGGTGATCTACGAGGGTACCTCCCAGACACTAATTAGGGAAGTGATCACAGGGTTGGTGGAAGAGCTGGAGGGAGTGAGAAGGACTCGTTTCGCAAGGAGCGGGCGGGGGGCGGGGGGAGGATGAGGGGAGACTGCAGCTCACCCTGGGAAAGAGAGCGGGGCGAGTAGTTCTACATGAACTGAGTATCCAACTGTTTGAATCTTCTGGCAGCAGAACTGGGCTGGCCCCAGATCCGCCTCCCCACGTTGGGCAGCCAGCCTAGGACACAACTGCGATCCGTGCTGAGCTCCTAAGCCAGCCCACACTCGCCTCCTCTTGTGTTCATTCAAGGAGGCTCCTGGAGCATCCCTGAAGAGGCACCTGCCAGAAACGGTTCTCGCCCTTAAGGAGCTTCTCCGGCCTCCCATCGGGGGAAGATAAACATGCGCGTGTAAAACTAAATAACGACGTACAGCAGAATATGCCAAGAGCCAGAGGTCTGTCACGAAAGAGTGTAGAGGTGGGGGGAGGGGCGGTAAGAGGGAGAGCTGTGAAGAAGGGTCAGAAAGGCTCCCTGGAGGAAGGGGAAGGATCGTCCTAGACCTGGAGGAGAGTCGAGGTCGTTCAAAAGATCAGAACCGTGTGAGTGAAAACACCTGTATATGCTTAGAAGTCAGAGTGTTGTGGGACGGGATGAATGTGAGCGTGAATATGAAGAGTGTGGGGAACCGTTGGATGAGGCTGAATGTAATGACGGACACCACCAAACAGAGATCTGGATTCACTGCAGTTTGAGAGATTAGAACAAGCTCTGTTTGCTTAGCTAGTTGACAGAAATGGGAGGCAAGAGGTGACCAGCACTAAATGATGTGGAAATGCCAGAACTGCCTTGGTACACTGTAAAGGAATTATCTAAAGGCTTAGGCAGATTGAAATATTAGCATAGATTTATCACATAAGACCCACTTACTGACTCCCAGAGGGTCCAGAGGACACAGCATTCACCGTGACTCTGAGAAATAACTTTGTGACCCAGCATGCCTGGTCAACTCTTCTCTGTAGATCAGAAATTACAGTGGAAACTGCACCACTGCAGTGTGGGTCCTTAAATGCAGTGAGAATAGTTGGATCCCAGAGTGGCTGGAGCCAAATGGTGGCAATGAGTTACCCAAGGCAGGGTGGGCATGGTTTCTGTAATGGACAGCAAAGGCAAAGCAGCAACCAGAATAGTCTGACCCCCACAGACCTATGGCATTGACCATCCAGGATGAGAATTCTACTGAATTCTTATGTGATCTGTATGAGCAGGAAAGTTCTTGGTCAAACAAGCAAAAACCTAACTTAAATTACCAAAACAGAGAGACTCTATCAGTTCCCAGACTTGAGTCAATTTGCAGACTCCAAACTCCTTGAACAAAGGGGATGTTTGTCTCCTCCAATATTCTGCAACATTGTCAAAAATATATACTATTACTCTTTCTTGGAGCCTTCCCCAAAGGGACATGTGGCCTTTTACTAGGGTGACTGTGCACTGGGGAAAAGGAAATAATCAGACTTTTCAGGAATTACTGGACACTGGCTCTGAACTGCCACTGAGTCCAGGACATCCAGAACATCACTGCAGTACTAGTGCAAGCAAGGGTTTGTAGGGTCAGGTAATGAATGGAGTTTTAGCTCAGGTCCATCTCATAGTGGTCTCTGCACCCATACTGGGGTTATTTCTCCAGTTTTGGAATGCACTGTTAGAATAATTAGACTAATACTCAGCAACTGGCAGAATCCCTACACTGGCTCCATGACCCTTGAAGTGAGGGTTATTTTGTGAGAAAGAGCCAAGTGGAAGCCTCTACAGCTGCCTCTGCCTTGGATGAGCAAAGTGGTTGCGGTGGCAGTCCTGGAAGTTATCTAGAGGCTCAGCAATACAGACTTGCACTCAGCAAAGCCAGTGTGACCATGGCCACTGCTGAGGGTCCAGTCCGCCAACAGCAGGACCAACAGTGTGGCAGCATTCCCCAGTTAACCAAAGGCAACACTGCCTTCTTAGAGAGACTGCAGAGAGTAATGCCACCATCAAGGACTTGAAAGATGCAGGGGTGGTGACTTCTACCACCTCCCCGTTCAACATGCCCATGTGGCCTGTGAAGAAGACAGACGGAGCCTGAGAATGACAGTGGATCATCATAAACTAAACCAGATGGTAATTCCAATTGCAGCTGCTGTACCAGATGTAGCTTCACTGTTTAAGCAAATTAACACATCCCCTAGTATCTGCTGTGCAGTATTGGTCTGGCAAAATGTTTCTTCTGCATATCTGTTAGTAAAGACCAACCACAGGGCAGCCTTCTTTCAGCTGGCAAAAACAGCAGTACAGTGAAGACTGCCCTCCCTCAAGGATAGATCAGTTCTCCAGCCCTACATCCTAATTTGGTCAAGCAGGGACCCTATTGTCTTTCTGTTCTAGAAGACCTCACACTGGTCCATAGCACTGATGATGTTATGCTGATTGGACCTAGTGTGTAGGAAAGAGTAGCTCTTCTAGGCTTATTGGTGAGACATTTGTATGTCATGGGGTGGAAAGCAAATCTGACAAAAGTTCTAGAGATTTCCTTCTCAGTGGGTTTTCAAGAGATCTGGTAGTATAGGCTATCCATTCTAAGGTGAAGGATAAGAACTTCCCTGGTGGTCCAGTGGTTAAGAATCAGCCTTCCAATGCAGAGGATATGGGTTTGATCCCTGGCTGAGGAACTAAGATCCCACACACCACAGGGCAACTAAACCCACATGCCACAACGGCTGAGTCCGAGCAGCACAGCTAGAGAGAAGCCCCTGCACTGCAACAAAAATCCCACATGCCACAACTCAGACTCGATGGTTTCAAATAAATAAATATATTTAAATAAATAAAGAAGATGAAGGATAAGTTGTTGTATCTGAGAAGGCAATGGCAACCCACTCCAGTACTCTTGCCTGGAAAATCCCATGGACGGAGGAGCCTGGTGCGCTGCAGCCATGGGGTCGCTAAGAGTTGGACACGACTGAGCGACTTCACTTTCGCTTTTCACTTTCATGCATTGGAGAAGGCAGCCCTCTCCAGTGGCAAGAATCCCTCTCCAGTGTTCTTGCCTGGAGAATCCCAGAATCTTAGCAGGGGCAGCCAAGTTGTTGTATTTGGTGACCCTGGGCTGCTGTCTGCCTGCAATGCAGGAGACCTGGGTTTGGCCCTGGGTCAGTAAGATTCGGACTACCCACTCCAATGAATTCCGACACATGAGCCAGCTACAGTCCAGCAGCAGTTGACTTATTTTCATCAGAGACACAACACTTGATGGTCCTCTTTGGGCCCATTTTGCTGCTGCTGCTGCTGCTTATATGACCCTGCAGCCCACCAGGCTCAGACAGGCAAGAAAGAAATCTGCCTGCAATGCAGGAGACGACCCCATGGACTGTTTACCAGGCTCCCTGGGTCAGTAAGATTCAGTTTACCAAGTGACCCTGGATATTTTGGGAACCAAGAACTGCACCTCATCCACTCCAGTATTCTTGCCTGGATCCAGCAACAGTCAGTGGTAGATGCTGATGGAGGCTGGGTCAGAGCCCCAGAGGAGTCACACATGAGCCTGCCATCCTCTGTGGATTTTGAGAAACAGCTACAGTCCTAGTAGTAACTGGGCCACCACATCACCATGCAAGCTGAGCTGCTTGCCATGAACTGGGTGCTGCCAGAACCACAGGCATAGGTCCAGGTGTGTACAGCAACACTCCAGCATCAAATGGAACTGATTTTCATAGACCCAAAAACAGCCCCCACCTCCTCTCCTCCCACAACACTATGATCAGCTGATTGAGGAAGAGAAGGTCCTCTTTGGGTTTGGTTGACAACAGCATAGCCCCTTCTGGAACATCCTCATTTTGAAGTCCTTGTTATCAAAGAGAAATGGCCAGAAGTACAAGTAGACGCCAGCTTATGGACTGTGACCAATGGTTCGGCTGGATGGTCAGGGATTTGAAAGGAACATGACTAGAAAATTGGTGACAAGGTGATCTTAGGAAGAGGTAGGTGGATAGACCTCTCTGAACAGCCAAAACAACTCCAAGATACTGTGTCCCAGGTGAATGGTCTGATCTCAGCAGAGGAAGCTTGTAATCCTCAAGTGGCTAGGACACTGTTCTTTGGGTACCAGCCAGCCTCCTTCTCCAGCTACACTTGACATTGCCCAATAGGCTGATGAACAAATCAGTCATGGTGGCAAGGCTGGAAGTTATCCAGAGGCTCAGCATTACAGACTTCCACTCACCAAGGCCAGCCTGACTATGGCCACCAATGAGGGTCCAATCTGCCAGCAGCAAGACCAACAATATGGCAGCATTCCCCAAAGTGATCAGTTCAATTCAGTCTCTCAGTCGTGTCTGACTCTTTGCAACCTCAAGGACTACAGCACGCCAGGCTTCCTTGTCCATCACCATCTTCTGGAGTTTACTCAAACTCATGTCCATTGAGTTGGTGATGCTATCCAACCATCTTATCCTCGGTCGTCCCCTTCTCCTCCCACCTTCAATCTTTCCCATCATCAGGGTCTTTTCTAAGAAGTCAGTTCTTTGCATCAGGTGGCCAAAGTATTGGAGTTTCAGCTTCAGCATCAATCCTTCCAATGCATATTCAGGACTGATTTCCTTTAGGATTGATTGGTTGGATCTCCTTGCAGTTCAAGGGACTCTCAAGAGTTTTCTCCAACACCACAGTTCAAAAGCATCCATTCTTTAGTGCTCAGCTTTCTTTATGGTCCAACTCTCACATCCATACATGATTACTGGAAAAACTATAGCTTTGACTAGATGGACCTTTGTCGGCAAAGTGATGTCTCTGCTTTTTAATATGCTATCTAGGTTGGTCATAACTTTTCTTCCAAGGAGCAAGCACCTTTTAATTTCATGGCTGCAGTCACCATCTGCAGTGATTTTGGAGCCCAAGAAAATAAAGTCTGTCACTGTTTCCATTGTTTTCCCATCTATTTGCCATGAAGAGATGAGCCCAGATGCCATGATCTTAGTTTTTTGAATGTGATCAACCAGTTTGCCACTTGGTGACAGGTTGATTATGCTAAACCACTTCCATCATGACAGGGACAGCATTCTGTTCCTACTGGAATTGATAATTACACTGAGTACACTGAGTTCCTTTTCCTTCACACAGTGCTTCTGCCAAAACTGCCACCCATAGACTCATAGCATGCCTTATCCACTACCATTGCTTCTGATCAAGGAACTCACTTCACAACAATTGGAATGTGGCAATGGACTCACACTCACAGAATTCACTAGTCTTACCATGTTCCCTATCATCCTGAAGCAGCTAGCTGGATAGAGAAATGGAATAGCCTTTTGAAGACTCAGTTACAGCATCAGCTAGATAGCAGTATCTTGCAGAGTTGGGCAAGGTTCTCCAGGAAATTCTCTGTGGAGGCTCTGAATCAGTATCCAATATATGATGCTGTTTCTCCCATGACCAGATTCATGGGTCCAAGAATCAGGGGATGGAAATGGGAGTGGCATCTCTCACCATTAGCCCTAGTGATCCCCTAGCACAAGGTCTGCCGTCTGTTCCCACAACCTTATGCTCAGCTGACCTAGTGGTGTTAGTCCCAAAGGGCGAATGTTTTCATGAAGAAACACAACAATCATTGCATTTAACTGGAAGTTAAGACTGCCACCTGGCAACTTTGGGTGGCTTGTGTCTGAATCAATAGTCAAAGAAGGGAGTCAGGGTGTTGGCTGGCATGACTGAATCTGACTACCAAGGGGACACTGGACTGCCTTTCCACAGTGGAGGTAAGGAAGCACATACATCTGGAATGTAGGAGACCCCTCAGGGAACCTCTTAGTGTTTCCATGCCCTCTGACTAAAGTCCATGGAAAACTGTAACAACCTAGCTCAGGGAGGACTGCTAATGGCCCAGACCATTTAGGAGTGAAGGTTTGTGTCACCCCAGAAGGTGAACAACCAGGACCAGCTGAGGTGCTTCCCAAAGGTAAAGAGAATGATCAGTGGAAGAAGGTAGTTAGAAATAGCAGCTCCAACCAGCTAATACAACTACGAACTTTGTTCTGAACATCTCTTCCTTATTTTGTTATGACTATGTATATACATGGATAAGAAAGGGAAAGAAACAAAGATATTTGATGTATTATTTTATAATTTACCTTTGTTTTCTTCTCTTACTTATCCACTTGTATAACATAGGATATATTAATAACAGTTAAATTTACAACACAGTATTTAGGTCCTAGGCATGAAGGGAAAGAGTAAACATCACCCAAGGACTATACATCTTCTTCTGGGGAGAAGGTTCGTGCGTTTACAGTTACACTTGGGGCAGCTGTATCATGTTAAGTGGAAGTGCTTGTTATTGTCTTTACTTGGAGACTAAGAATGGCTTAAGGATGACTTCCCTGGTGGTCTGGTGGTTAAGAATCTGCTTGCAGTGCAACGGGGTACTTGTTTGATCTTGGTCCAGGATGATCCCACATGCCTTGGAGCAACTAAGCCCATGTACCACAACTACTGAGCCCATGAGCTGCAATTACTGAAGCCATTCACCCAGAGCCTATTCTCCACAATGACAGAATCCACCGCAATGAGAAGCCTGCACACCACAATGAAGACCTACCACAGCTAAAAAAACAAAGTAAATATTCTTTTTTTAAATAAAGAATGACTTAAGGAGATGTGTATGGATGCCAAGTCAACAGGAGTGAACTGGGATGTAGGTCTTATATGTCAGCTGGGCCAGGCTAGGGTACCCAGCTGTTTAACCAAACTCTAGTCTAGGTGTTTCTGTAGACACACTTTCGTAATTGTGGTTATATCTACAGTCAGTTGACTTTAAGTAAAGGAGTAGGTGTAAGTAAGTGTTAGTTGCTCAGTCGTGCCCTACTATTTGTGACCCCATAGACTATAGCCCGCTAGGCTTCTCTGTCCATGAGATTTTCCAGACAAGGATACTGGAGTGGCTTGCCATTTCCTTCTCCAGGGGATCTTCCCAACCCAGGGATCGAACCTGGGTCTCCTGCACTGCAGGCAAATTCTTTACCAACTGAGCTACAAGGGAAGCCTATAAGTAAAGGAGATGACCCTTGATAACATGGGTATGCCTCATCCAATCAGTTGAAGTCCTTAAGGATAAAAAGTGAGGCTTTCAGACGGAGAAAAACTCTCCCTCAAGACTAAAACCTCAAATCCTGTTTCCAGGCTGTGACCTGCCTGACAGATTTCATAATTGCCAGCCCTAACAAATGCATGCACCAGTTCCTTAAAATAAATCTCTCTTCTATTATCTATCTTTCTGTCTATATCTCTCCATCCATCCCTCCCTGTCCTCCTCCCCTGCCTGCTCCTCCCTTTGGACCTCCTCCTTTGGCTTCTCCTTTCTCCCCATTCATTCATTAGTCTTCCCCAGAATTGCATCCTCAGCCTTCCTTTATTCTTGAGCATCCTTCACTCTGCATCTGACTATCTCATCTACTTTCAAGGTTTCAACTACCCTGATATAATTTCAGTTGGTATCTTTGACAGCAACCTCTCTCCCAAACTCAATTCATATTTCCAACCGAGCGGCTCTGCTGGTATCTCAAGTGAAGTATCTCCAGAAAGATTCTCACTGCCCTCTCCTGCCCATTCCCCAAACTGCTGCTTTCCCAGCATCAGCTTTGTTCTGAAGGTAGAGCCCTCTCCCCTTGACCCCTCCCCTCAGGATGGAAACCCGGGAGACCATGCTGCAGACTCCGGCACCCCCGCCTTTGCACCCACTGAATCCTGTCCCTTCTAGGTCAGCACTGTCCTTTGTGCCCATCCATTCCTCCCCATCCCCGACGCCCCTCACTGCATCTTCAGCTGCTGCCGGAATATCACCACTTGGTTGTCTAAGAAACCATTCAAACCAATGAAGTTCAAAGCTGTTCTCAACTCCCCCTCAACCGTACACTCTCACCTGTGTTTCCCACCTCAGCTGCTAGCCCTACCATCCCTCTAACCTGCCCAGCACCGCAGTTTGGAAGGCATCCCACCTGTGGTTAGGAGTACAGGCTCTGCCCTCAGATAACTGTGTGCGTATCTAACCCCAGTACTTTTCAGCTGTGAACCCTGGGGAGTTATTTAACTTTGCGAATCTTCAATTTGCTCCTCTGCAAAACAGAATTAATGGTGGTGTGTACCACAGCAGGTTGTCATGAGAGGGTCTGATGTATGGCCTAGGGTGGGGTGTAAGCCCTGGGTGTTTTAAAGTCCCCGAGATGATTCTAAAGTGCAGTCAGGGTTGACAGCACTATGTAATGGTAGTAGGATGGACCTGTGGAAGATGCAGAAAGACCAGTTATGAAGAGACAACAGTCCAGGTAGGAGACCATGAGCTTTTATAATGAGCATGGAGAGGAGGGGTCTTTGTTCAGGAGATACTGTAGGAAGCAAAATTATATAAAACTTGGTGACTGGATGCGGAGCGAAGTTGAGAGGAAGGCAGCTAAGGTGACTCTGGTTTTTAACTTGGTTGACCAGGCTGAGCAGAAGGTGGTGCCATAAAGCTGTGGGTCCCAAATATGTTTGTTCACAATAATCACTTAGAATTTTTTTTCCTAAGCTTATATCTTAGCTACTTTGTAGAATTGTATATCCCTAGCCAATCAAAGATTTGTACACAGGACTATTCTGTCATCAGCTTGATTATTCCAGGAACTCTGCTCTGCAGAATGCCCTTCCCTGGATAGTTACTGCTTACCCTGGCCAAAAGTGTGCTGTCTGGAGGAGGCAGCGAAGCAACAGCCATCTCACACGAAAGGCCACTGCTGGTGAGAGGCAGTGGAGACAGACGCAGAGGTGCTGGCTGGTTCTGGCTCGTCCTTTCTCGTCCCAACTGACAACATCCAGGTTCACACATCCCGAATGCTTCTCTGTGCGCTCATAGGCGTAAAGAGACATTGACTTCCCCTAGACCTCCCATAGCTCAGTGGTAAAGAATCTGCCTGCCAATGCAGGAGACACAGGAGACAGGAAGACACCCTGGGTCGGGAAGATTCCCTGGAGGAGGAAATGGCAACCCACTCCAGTATTCTTGCCTGGGAAGTCCCACAGACAGAGGAGCCTGGCGGGCTACAACCCACTGGGTCACAAAGAATCGGACACGACTGAGCATGCGCGCACACGCGCACACGCACACACACGCGCACACGCGCACACACAGACTTCTCCATCAACCCCTCCACAGCCCTGTTCTGACAGTCGGACTTGCACAGTTTCCAAGTTTCCTGCACACCCCAACTCCTTTACCCACGCAAGAGCTGGTTAACAACCTTCCTCCAGCCACTCTCACAATGGTGTCAGGTCTAATTTCTATAATATATTCCTTATTTCAGAGCACTGATGGAAGTTCTGCTTCTTCAACTGAACTCTCACTTTGTAAACCCACTGATTTCAAATCTCTGGCACAGATATTGCAGGAATCTTCCTTAATGTCAAGACAGCTTTATCATCCCCACACAATGCTGTATTAGTGTGGACTCTGTAACTACAACTAACCAAAACCAATATACTCTAAGTCAGAAGAAATTTCCTGAGGATACAGTGGGTGTTTCACAGAATTCAAAGGCATAATGAATCAGGTCCTCTGGAGAGATGAGAGCCAGCTTCTTGAAAACCAGCAGGACCTGGCAATCTACCTCCTCCCTTCTTTTTCCTGCACATCTACTTCTATTCCTCCAGAGTCTCCATGTTCATAAGTCAGCCACAGGGAAAGCCTGACCCTCATGGAGCCAGTTCTTTTTAAAATATATATTTATTTTTTTTCGGGGGTGGGGGGGCGTGGGGTGCTACAGCGGGTCTTAGTTGCAGCATGTGGGATCTCTAGTTGCGGTCCAGGGACTTAGCTGTTCCATGGCATGTGGGATCTTAGTTCAATCCCTGGTCATGGAGTGAACCTGAATCCCCTGCATTGTAAGGCAGAGTTTTAACCCCTGGACCACCAGGTAAGTCCCATGGAGCCAGTTCTAAATCTCTACGGATGAGATCCTGACTCATGTCCAAAGTAGGTCAGGAGCCTCTCTTGCTGCCCAGTATAGACAAGGAAGTGGGGTCACATACGAGTGTAGGATAAGCTCAGTGCCTGCAAAGCACCTCTGAACACAGAGGGAAGGGAGGGGACCACTGTGAGCTGGGCAGCAACCCAGAATGTGTCTACTCTAAACGTTCTGAGACGGCTCAGGACCAAGGATCCTACTGCTTATGAGCAAACAGGTGACACCTTTAGTTTCCCTCTGCTTAATATATCATTTCCATGATGGCTATTTCCCAGCAATGTTTGCCATGGATTTCAGCTCTGGGTATTGAGATATGTATATAGTGTCCTACAGAAAGAATAACTGAGAGCAAATAATGATGAGATAATTGTTCTAGCAATATTTTTTAATTTAAACTTTTGGAAAATTTTTCCTCATAAATCCTACCAAAATCTTCATTAGAGCAGAGATGGAGGGACATCACTATGCCAATGCAATCTAAAGCGATAGCCCGGGATCCTGGCCCCATCAAGATAGGCAGCAGTAGTTCTGTTCTATTGAAACTACACATATCTACAGATTGCACTGACATAGACAATGAGCATTAAATACTATAGGTGTAGTGTTAGTCACTTCAGTCGTGTCTGACTGTTTGCGACCCCATGGACTGTAGCCTGCCAGTCTCCTCTGTCCATGGGATTCTCCAGGCAAGAATACTGGAGTGGGCTGCCATTTCCTTCTCCAGGGAATCTTCCCAATACAGGGATTGAACCTGGGTCTCCTGCATTGCAGGCAGATTGTTTACCATCCGAGGCACCAGAGTAAATTTTATAGCAAAAAACTAGGACATCAGAGAGGAAAAAACATATAGCTCTTTTGCCAAAACAGTGAACTTCAAAATATGGGAGTCTTTTAGAAGTTGGCTAATAGTCGTTAGAAGTTGGCTAATAGTCGCTAGAAGTTGGCTAATAGTCGCTAATATATACTGGGCACTTACTATCAGTGAGACACTGTTCTAAACAATTTAAACTTGTTAAATGCATTTCACCTTTGGAACAACCCAATTATCACACCCATTTTCAGACTAGATAACTGAGGCACAGAAACTTTAGAACTTGCCCCAAATCACAAGCATAGTGAGTGGCAGAGAAGGGGTTTTAACCTGGCAGCCTGGCAGAATAGTCTACTTTCCTAACCGCGACGACGCACTATCTCTCACTAAACAAAAATGACAGTTTTTGATACCTCAGAACAATCACTCTCCTTTCATGTAGTGAGATTTATATTTAGGTAATAAGTCTTCAGACTGAGAGGTTTTCATGCATAATTTCCCCCACCCCACCCTTCCCTTAGTTTCACTCCCAGAGGAAAAAAGTCAGTGGAGCTAAGTTGTTGTTAAGTTGCTCAGTCGTGTCCGACTCTTTTGTGACCCCATGGACTGTAACCCACCAGGCTCCTCTGTCCATAGGATTTCCCGGGCAAGAATACTGGAGTGGGTTGCCATTTCCTTCTCCAAGGGATCTTTCCAACCCAGGGATCAAACTCATGTCTCCTGCATTGGAGGCAGATTCTTTACCACTGAGACACTAGGGAAGCCCAGAGATAAGTTGGGACATGATAATTTCCTATATAAATAATGTCCCTTTGCCTCACTCCT
Source organism: Bos mutus (assembly GCF_027580195.1). Lineage (NCBI taxonomy): Eukaryota > Metazoa > Chordata > Mammalia > Artiodactyla > Bovidae > Bos > Bos mutus. Next base: position 41,217,777 of record NC_091644.1, read on the forward strand.
TTAAATTGTAAGCTCTTTGAAGGTAGATATCAACCTTGTTCTTCATTGGATCTTCTGGCCAGACACTTATTAGAATGAATGTTCTAAATTGGGATTCTGATACTCGACAGGCCAGTGGATTTATTTCTCCAGTCTCCTGCAAATTATCTGAGCATGGCAGTGAAGGATAGTCACAAGAATTCCCATCAAGTGACATAGCTGGAGTTAAATAGGAAATATCCTCATTGAGAACAATAACAAAGCTTAAACAATTCTGGGAAATTTTAATGTCTAAAGGAGATCTTTTCTTAAAAAAAAAACAAAACACAACTTGAATGAATTGGAGAAAAGAAATCTATCTTCAAGTCAGGAAATTACATTAGACAACATGAAGTCCCTCATTTGTTAATGCCTGGAAGCAGGAAGTTGGTTCAGTTTCAAATACCATCAGATAAAGGCCATGCCAAAGGATGTTATCATAGTTTTAGGCTAAATATAGAATATAAATAGCCTTCCTTTCACAATGGACATTGTCTAAAAGCTCTAATAGTGAGATAACACGTGGGAAGTGTGGGCACTCGTTCTAGACGTGCCATCCTGACCCCTCACTGTGGCATATCTTCATCTTCCAGTGATCAGTGTCCACTAGAGAGTTGGCATTCAGAGTGGGTTTGTGTGTCAAATGGCTAGAGCATTCAGAGAGGCTGCCTAATGTTATGCTGCATGAAGACCCATCATCCAGTGTCTTTTTAACCCGTTCTTTAAAAAAAAAACTTATTTTTTGTTGGGGTATAGCGGATTAGCAATGTTGTAATAGTTTCAGGTAAACAGCGAAGAGATTCAGCTATACATACACATGTATCCATTGTCCCCCCAACTCCCCTCCCATCCAGGCTGCCACATAACATTGAGCAGAGTTCCACGTGCCATACAGGAGGACCTTAATGTTTTTAACCTGTTCTTGCCTCAGTTTCCCACATGAAATGTAGGAAGAACTAACAGAATCTCTCAGAGATTTATTCACAAGATTTATTCAATTTATTCATTGAGGTATGCTCTTCCCCTGGCTGCTCTCCTCCTTGAATAGACTTTGTTCTCCATTAGAAATTCAGTTACTCAGCCATAAAAGGGAACGTATTTGAGGCGGATGAACCTGGAGCCTATTATACAGAGTGAACTAAGCCAGAAAGAGAAAAACAAATATTGTATATTAACACACACGTATATATAATGGAATCTAGAAAATGGTATTGAGTAACTTATTAGCAAGGCAGGAATAGGGACGCAGACGTAGAAAAGAGACTTGTGGACACATTGGGGGAAGGAGAGGGAGGGACCAGTTGAGAGAGTAGCACTGAAACATATATATTACCGTATGTAAAATAGACAGTGGGGATTACTGTATGATACAGGGAGCTCAAACCGATGCTCTGTGACAACCTAGAGGGGTAGGAGGTGGGAAGGAAGTTCAAGAGGGAGGGGACATATGCATACTTATGGCTGATTCACATTGTTGTACGACAGAAACCAACACAACTTTGTAAAGCAATTATCCTCCACTAAAAAAAAAATTTTTTTTTTTTTTTAAAGAAATTCCGTATCTACACCTATTTCAAGTTCCTCCAAGAAAGAGACACTGTCCCCCACTCACTGCCTCTCGTTAGTTCACTAGTCTGGCCGCTTGGCCTCCCCACCCGCCACTTCCTCCCAGCGGCTGCCAGCCTGCCCAGGCCTCTGGGGCTGACCGTCTCACGTGACGGACACCATTGCTGCTGTCACCGTCCTCACACACCAGGGACAACAGTAACCACCACAGTAACTCATGACAGCCTTACTGTTGTTAGAAAGCTCAGCAGCCTCAAGGCTTCTCTTTCCCGAGTTTTAATCTTCCCTGCCAGTGATTAGGAGAACCTTGCCCACCCGCTCTGTAGCCTCGTGCCCATTCTCTCATGGCTGACTTCCCATGTTGTCTGATCCGCATCCATTTCTGGCTCACCTTTCCCTAATGGAGGAAAAGCAACCCCCTCAAATGGATACACACCACAGCCTACAGGAGCTTATAGCACCCCCATCAACAAAGCACATTCATAGAGGACAGAGCTCAGCAAATCTCAGGAAGTCACCCAGCAGTCCCAGAGTCCAAAGTGAAGAGCTTGCCTCATTCATCCAGTGCCTGAGTAGTGTGGCCACCCTCAAATGCCTTCCCAGGCAGCCCTTTGCCTGCATGTGCTTCATGGAGAGTTAAGTAAATGTGTTCTTTTTTCTTGGGGGGGGGGGGGTGGCGGTTGTGCTGGGTCTTCGACGCCGCACAGGCTTTTCTCTAGTTGTGACAAGCGGGGGCTACTCTTCCTTTTGGTGCACAGGCTTCTCGTTGCAGTGGCTCCTCTTGTTGCACAGCCGGGCTCTAGGGTGCACAGGCTTCGGTAGTTGTGGTACACGCACTTAGCTGCTCCACAGCATATGAGATCTTCCCAGACCAGGGATCAAACCAGTGACCCTGCATTGGCAGGCAGATTCTTTACCACTGAGCCACAAGGGAAGCCCCAGTAAGTGTGTTCTTGAAACTTCTCTGGAAAATACTGTCAACTATACATGTCTCTATAAAGCTGTTCCTAGGGAAGAAAGGCTCACACATTTAGCCAATCTGAAATTTGAATCCATCCAATGATAAAATCACCCTCAAAAAGCTGGAATTACTGGCGTATTGTGTAGTGATGAACCTATGAGTTTCTGAAGAAAAGAAAAAAAAAGGGGGGGATGAAATTTGAATCTAAGAATCGATTGAGGATTCTTTCTCCAATTAGATGGGTGTGTTTGAGGGGCAAATCGTTTTGTTTCCTAGTTCCTGTGTTTGCAAACAAAAGGGAAACCAGTTGAGTGGCTATCAGACTCTCAGAGTTTGCAAATGATCAGTAAAAGCTTAAGAAATAACAAGATGGTCAGATATATAATATTACTAACATTTTAAGGAAATTTAGCTTTTAAAAAACTTTCACCAACTTCCATCACTAGTATTTCACACACAAAAAAAGCCTTTTTAACCTCAAAAAAGTAAATAGACACGACACCTTTCTTTCATGCACCCTGCATCCTGAATTATGGATATGATGGCTGGAGCTCTAGAAGCCATTTTGGACCTCAAAGCAAGAGCCACAGCCTAGGGGTGGTAAAGAAGAGATGAGGGATTAGTCTGGCTCCTTGACAATTTTGTGGAAATGTCATATCACACCTGAGTTGCCTTCTTTTGAATTTCTTTATGTGATAGAAAAAAACTGTTATCTTGTTTATGCTACTTACTTTACTATTTTCTTATAAGAAGTCAAATCTAAATCTATACATTTTAAAATTATTTTTCAGCACTGTGTATCTCATTCTTTTTTAATTTCTGTTTTTAGGGGTTTTATGAGTTAAAATGAACTTCCCCAGTGGTTCAGCAGTAAAGAACCCACCTGCCAATGCAGGAGACATGAGATGCAGGTTCCATCCCTGGGTCAGGAAGATCCCCTGGAGGAGGGCATGGCATCCCACTCCAGTATTCTTGCCTAGAGAATCCCATGGACAGAGGAGCATGAGGACAGAAGACCTATGGTCCATAGGATTGCAAAAAGTTAGACATGACTAAAGCAACTTAGCATGCACACATAATTTAAAATAATGTAGAAAACTGATTTTGAAGGAAATATGAATTCACAGAGGAGATTTTGTTTTAAATGGTAAACAGAGTTTGGAGCCCACCAATATGGAACACAGAGCATGAGGGGCCACCTGGATTCTAGACTGTTCTTCAGGTGTGTGAGGCTCATCTACCCTGCACATGTAGGGGGAGGGTGGCTAAGAAACTGTTGCATTCATCCTCTTGGTGGGATTTGGAGGACTTTTGATACCCGACCCTCACTTCTCAGTAAGCTAGCATCTCTGGCATGAATACGCTAAGGACATGACTCCCAGAAGGAGGAGGCAGACTACAGACCTGGTGGTGATCACTCAGGAATAGTTTCCAGTTTCACCAAGGATTTTTCCTGTTCCTCTATCACTCACTACCTCCCACCCACTAGGGTTTGCTTAGAGATTGACAGTCAACTTTTATTGTTGTTTCGTCAATAAGTCCTGTCCAACTCTTTGCAACCCCATGGACTGCAGCACACCAGGCTTCCCTGTCCTTCACTATCTTCCAGAGTTTGCTCAAACTCAGGTCCATTGAATCCTCTGTTGTCTCCTTCTCCTTTTGGGACAGGATCTAACCATCTCATCCTCTGTTGTCTCCTTCATCATCTTTTTTGCCTTGCCGGGAGCCAGTCTTTCCCAGCATCAGGATCTTTTCAGGGGTCCCCCTGAAATTCTCGAGCATCTACCCCAATGAGTCAGCTCTTTTCATCAGGTGGCCAAAATATTGGAGCTTCAGCTGTAGCATCAGTCAACTTTATGGCTAGCCTAGTTTATGTAGACTTGATAAATCTGCAGCTGCCCACCTTCTATGAAAGCAACTAAACATGAATTCTACAGCAAGTAGACATTTTGAAAAATGATCCATGTAAAGGATTCCTCCCATCCATGCATGTTTACAGAACTACTCTAATGATATAACGTATTTGACATGGGTGATGTGTGATAGGGTCGATCATTGCTAGTTTCTACCTTCGCTATGCCTGTTCTGCTCTTATTCATTTCACTACGCCAGCTGAGAAAGAAGATGGTCCAGCAGAAGTAAGTGGTGCAAACTTCTTTCAGTTTTATTGGTCTGAAGTGCTATTTCTCCACTGAATTTCCTCACTGAGCTATCTTTATTTTACCATTCTTCAAAGGAAGTCAACCCCTCAAATTAGAATCAGCCTTTGTCATTACCTGACTTTCCAGTTTATGTGGAATTGAAATGACATGGCAACTAAAATGAATTCTACAGTGGTGACATTTTGGGAGGACACTTGCTGAATTTCAGAACTGCTGAAATAATGTATTTGACGTGGGTGATTTTGAAAGAGGCTTCACTATTTTCTCTTACACTCCTGTCACATCTGCCATGCTATAAGGAGATTTACCATCTTATTAGCAAGGCATTTCCAGCCATTCCGAGGATGTTGGGCACCTGACACGGAATGAGCCCTGGTGCTGAACAATGTTCAGCTCACTGACTGTCACATCTGCCAACTGCCACCCGAGGATCTGGCCCAGCCCTTGCTGAACAATGGCCAAACTGCTCCTCTGGCCCTGGCTGGTCTCCTCTGTGGGCCCTTTAGACAGCAATGCAACACACCACACTCAGATCACAGCCCTTCCCAGGAGACGCTGATGAAAGCACTTTCTCCATCAAGAAGATATCGTCCTATCTCAGGGACTTCCTGCCTTCCTGCTAATAAAAAGCTGAGACTATTCTATGACTTGCTAGAAACTGTGGTTCCATAAGCAATGCCTGTGCACACAGCAGTGTATACTGATAGCCATGCAGACACTCAATCCAGGGTTTACTATTGCTGCTAACCAGCCAGTTCAGTCACTCAGTCATGTCCAACTCTTTGCCATCCCATGGACTGCAGCACACCAGGCTTCCCTGTCCATCACCAACTCCAAGAACTTGCTCAAACTCATGTCCATAGAGTCAATGATGCCATCCAACCATCTCATCTTCTGTTGTCCCCTTGTCCTCCTGCCTTCAATCTTGCCCAGCATTAGGGTCTTTCCCAATGAGCCAGTTCTTTGCATCAGGTGGCCAAAGTATTGGAGCTTCAGCATCAGTCCTTCCAATGAATATTCAGGACTGATCTCCTTTAGGATGGACTGGTTGAATCTCCTTGTAGTCCGAGGGACTCAAGAATCTTCTCCAACACCACAGTTCAAAAGCATCAATTCAGCACTCAGCTTTCTTTATAGTCCAGCTCTCACATCCTTAGATGACCACTGGAAAAACCATAGCCTTGACTAGACAGACCTTTGTCGGCAAAGTAATGTCACTGCTTTTTAATATGCTGTCTAGGCCAGCCATAGCTTTTCTTCCAAGGAGCAAGCATCTTTTAATTTCATGGCTGCAGTCACCATCTGCAGTGATTTTGGAGCCCAAAAATATAAAGTCTCTCACTGTTTCTGTTGTTTCCCCATCTGTTTGCCATGAAGTGATGGGACCAGATGCCATGATCTTAGTTTTTTGAATGTTGAGTTTTAAACCAACTTCTTCACTCTTCTCTTTCACTTTCATCAAGAGGCTCTTTAGTTCTTCACTTCCGGCCATAAGGGTGGTGTCATCTGCATATCTGAGGTTATTGATACTTCTGCCAGCAATCTTGATTCCAGCTTGTGCTTCATCCAACCCAGCATTTCACATGATATACTTGACATATAATTTAAATAAGCAGGGTGACAATATACAACTTTGACCTACTCCTTTCCCTATTTGGAACCTGTCTGCTGTTCCATGTCCAGTTCTAATTGTTGCATCTTGACTGCATATAGATTTCTCAGGATGCAGGTCCGGTGGTCTGGTATTCCCATCTCTTGAAGAATTTTCCACAGTTTGTTGTGATTCACACAGTCAAAGGCTTTGGTGTAGTCAGTAAAGCAGAAGTAGTTGTTTTTCTGGAACTCTCTTGCTTTTTCAATGATCCAGCAGATGTTGGCAATTTGACTTCTGGTTCGTCTGCCTTTTCTAAATCCAGCTTGAACATCTGGAAGTTCATGGTTCATGTACTGCTGCAGCCTGGCTTGGAGAATTTTGAGCATCACTTTACTAGCATGTGAGAGGAGCACAGTTGTGCAGTAGTTTGAACATTCTTGTAGCTTCCTTGCTGGCTCAGAGGTTAAAGTGTCTGCCTCCAATGCGGGGGACCCAGGTTTGATCCCTGGGTTGGGAAGATCCCCTGGAGAAGGAAATGGTAACCCACTCCAGTATTCTTGCCTGGAGAATCCCATGGATGGAGAAGCCTGGTAGGCTACAGTCCATGGGGTCGCAAAGAATCAGACATGACTGAGAGACTTCACTTTAACTTTGAACAGTCTTTGGCATTGCTTTTCTTTGGGATTGGAATGAAAACCGACCTTTTCCAGTCCTGTGGCCACTGCTGAGTTTTCCAAATTTGCTGGCATATTGAGTGCAGCACTTTCACAGCATCATCTTTCAGGATTTGGAATAGCTCCACTGGAATTCCATCACCTCCACTAGCTTTGTTTATAGTGATGCTTCCTAAGGCCCACTTGACTTCACATTCCAGGATGTCTGGCTCTAGGTGAGTGATCACACCACCGTGGTTATCAGGGTCGTGAAGATCTTCTTTGTATAGTTCTTCTGTGTATTCTTGTCATTTCTTCTTAATATCTTCTGCTTCTGTTAGGTCCATACCATTTCTGTCCTTTATTGAGCCTATCTTTGCATGAAATGTTCCCTTGGTATCTCTCATTTTCTTGAAGAGATCTCTAGTCTTTCCCATTCTATTGTTTTCCTCTTTCTTTGCATTGATCACTTAGGAAGGCTTTCTTATCTCTCCTTGCTACTCTTTGGAACTCTGCATTCAAATGGGTATATCTTTCCCTTTCTCCTTTGCCTTTAGCTTCTCTTCTTTTCACAGCTATTTGTAAGCCCTCCTCAGACAACCATTTTGCCTTTTTGCATTTCTTTTTCTTGGGGATGGTCTTGATCACTCCCTCCTGTACAATGTCACAAACCTCTGTCATAGTTCTTCGAGCACTCTATCAGATCTAATCCCTTGAATCTATTTGTCCCTTCCACTGTATAGTTGTAAGGGTTTTGATTTACGTCATGCCTAAATGGTCTAGTGGTTTTCCCTACTTTCTTCAATTTAAGTCTGAATTTTGCAATAAGGAGTTAATGATCTGAGCCATAGCCAGCTCCTGGTCTTGTTTTTGTTGACTGTGTAGAGCTTCTCCATCTTTGGCTGCAAAGAATGTAATTAATCTGATTTCAGTATTGACCATCTGGTGATGACCATGTGTAGAGTCTTCTCTTGTATTGTTGGAAGAGGGTGTTTGCTATGACCAATGCATTCTCTTGGCAATACTCTGTTAGCCTTTGCCCTGCTTCATTCTGTACTCCAAGGCCAAATCTCTTGACTTCCTACTTTTGCATTCCAGTCCCTTGTATTGAAAAGGACATCTTTTGGGGCTGTTAGTTCTAGGAAGTCTTGTAGGTCTTCATAGAACCGTTCAACATTAGCTTCTTCAGTATTGCTGGTTGGGGCATATACTTGGATTACTGTGATATTGAATGTGTGTGTAATTAGCACCTCCCTGTGAGGACAGAGAAACCCACAGGCAGCCAGGGGATGGGGGAGGGGATGGGGATGAATAGTCAGAGCACAGGGGAATTCTAGGGCAGTGAAACCACACTGTATGACACTGTCATGGTGGATACATGTCTCTATGTATTTAGCAAAACCCATAAACTGTACAATACAAAGACTGAACCCTAATATAAACTATTGTTTGGGGGGTAATAGGCTCACCAAATTGCAACAACTGCAAGAGATTAATAATAGCTTAGGGGCTTCCCTGGTGGTCCAGCGGTTAAGAATTCTCATTCCAATGCAGGGGATGCTGGTTTGATCCCTGCTGGGGGAACTAAGATCCCACATACCTTGGGGCAACTAAGCTCATATACTACAACTAGAGAAGCTTGTGAGCCACAACAAAGAGCTGGCATGCTTCGACAAAGAGTCAGTACAGCTTAATTAATTAAGACTAAAATAATAGGGGAAATCGTTTGGGCCGGGTGCAGCCTGGAGAGGAGTACATAAGAACTTTGGAGACTTCCCTGGTGATCAGTGGTTAAGATTTCACCTTCCAATGCAGGGGGTGCAGGTTCAATCCCTGGTCAGGGAGCTAAGATCACAGATCACACACACCTTGTAGCCAAAAAACCAAAACATAAAACAGGAGCAATAGTGTAACCAATATGATAAAGACTTTTTAAATGTTCCACATCAAAAAAAAATTCTTTAAAAAGAAGAACTCTATACTTGCTACTCACTTTTTCTGCAAATTTAAAATTTCTCTTGAAAAAAAAAAAGCCCACCAAAATTTTAACAATTTTAATAGGCTGCTCAATAGGCAAGATTGACCCACAAAAAATATAGAGGGCACACAATAAGGCAGGGGGTGAGCACCATAGATCTGTAGCCCTGTGGTTCAGGCACCGAGTGCAATCATTTTCCTGGGTTGGGAAGATCCCCTGGAGAAGGGCATGGTAACTTCTCCAGTGTTCTTGCCTGGAGAACTGTGTGGGCAGAGGAGCCTGGTGGAGTCCATGGGGTCCACGGACAGAGGGGCCCATGGGGTCGCAAATAGTTGGACATGACTGAGCAACTAACACATGAGTGTTACTTCAGAGAGAACCGGCGAAGAATAAGGAATAAGCCTATAAACTTGGCTAGAGAGCTGTCAAGCATGGTACCCATCAAAATAAAGTTAAATCAGTGTATCCTTTTTAATCCTAACTCAAGGGATAGGGGAGGAGGAAATGAGGGCCAAAGAGGGAGGCGAGAAGACCAACACGTCTGCCAGTTGAGAAAAGCCTTAGGTGAAAACGACCGTTTGGCAGTAGGGGCAAATAGAGTGAGCAGAGTCCAAATGCCCTCATCCTGCTGGTTGGATGGTGCTAGAAGATATGTGAGTGTCAGGGCCACACAGGGAGGAGAACATCTTGTATCATGATCCTCAGGATGCCAGAGATCCTGAGGTTCACGGCTGTGTCAGATGTGTGTTGTCAGCTTAGAATCTGAACCACCTCCTTGAGCGGGAGCCAGACGCCTTGACAGATGGCAGAAATCTGCTGTTCCCAGGCACCCCGTCATCTGAGCAACTCGGCAGAAGGAGCAGGTGCCCTGTGCCCAGCTGGTAATCGTCTTATGTCCTGGGGCTTAAGGAGCCACAGCCCTTTGCAATTGTTCTTTCCAGGCAACACTTAAGCTGCACAGTCTGATTTAGTTGTTTAATAGCAGAAACTTCCCAGGTGGCACAGTGATAAAGAATCCGCCTGCCAGTGCAGGAGACGCAAGAGATTAGCGTTCAATCCCTGGGTTAGGAAGCTCCCCTGAGAAGCAGGTGATAGCAGGAAAGGGGTGTGGACATACAAACAAATACAGGGCTCTGGACTGATGGGGAAAGACAAAGAATAGCCAACATGTGTATGTCCCTGGACTTTCTCATACTTGCCCAATATGTGTACGTCCCTGGACTTCCTCATACTTGTGCTCTTTCGCTGATGACAACAGCCATACGAGAAAGCAGGAAGGACTCCTTCCAATTTTTTTTTTAATAAAGTGAAAGAAATAGCAGTGTCCATGACTGTGGTTAGTGAAAGGCAGCACATCCCAAACACTTGCCTGATCAAGTAAGATCCAGGGTCTGCATTAAGGGCTCTCGGTTCTTTGGAGAACATACATGGACATTAAAAAAAAAAAAAAGTGAGGAGAGAACAGGATGGCGGAGGAGTAGGTGGACGTGGAGTACATCTCTCCACTGATACATCAGGAATACACCTTCAGACACAGAAGTGCATGCACAACACCAGCTGAGAGCAGACAGGAGTACCTGACCAGTGGAAAGAATATATAGAACCACGCAAAACTCAGTAGGAGGAAGGAACTGGGGGAAAAACAGGAGTGTTAGAAGGACTGGATCTGCCCTCAGAGGGTGGTGGAACTAAAGCAGGGGTCCAATCCCAGCATCAGGGCAATTGTCTGAGTCAGAGGGAAAACATTTAAGGCCGAGAGTGAAACAGCTGATCTGTGGCAGCCTAAATGGAATGAGAATCAGACAGTCCTTGCTGCAGCCATACATACCCTGGGCAGGGACGCAGGTCCCCTGGAAGGCACAAGGGCTGGGAGCTGTAGTTTAGGGATTGTGGAGCAATCCCAGGGCGAGGGCTGCTATTGACTTCAGAGTGACAGATAGAGGGGATATGAGGGAGGAGACTGTGGTGGGAAATGCCAGTGGAGGAAAGCCAGGCAGCCATGGAAACAAGGCGATACTGCTGAGTCACGTGTAGGGGGTGGAGCCATCACCATAGCCTCTCTCTCTCCACACACCAGCATCTGCAGCTGAACAATAGAGAGGCTGGCCCATCAAATGCCTGACACACTGAACTGTGGAGTAGAACCCCACCAGGGGGCTCCTTTAAGTGACTGATGTGCCATTCTACAGAGTAAGACCCCAACCAGGGGGGCCCCTCTATGTGCCTGATGCCTGAACAACAGAGAAGGACCCCAGGCAAGGGAGCCCTCTAAGTGCCTGAACTGGCAGAGGTACGAAGAAAGACTGGCCAAAGAAGCCTTCTGATCGCCAGCTACAAGAGGTTCGAAAAAAGACTCTTGATAGGGCCATAACTCCTGTGGCAGAGGCAGTCCATGTCCCTGCACACTTGGCACCACCAGGGTCCAGCAAGCTAAGCAGCTGCACCACATTCATGCTCAACTCTCACTGGGGCAGAGCTGCCATAAGCAAAAAAAGTCATACATCTATGCACGCAGGGTTGCTTTGGTAGTGTCCAACTCTTTGCGACTCTGTAGACTGTGGCCTGCCAGGCTTCTCTGTTAGAGAGGGGATTCTCCAGGCAAGAATACTGGAGCGTATGGGCTAATACTGGTTGCCATACCCTTCTAGAGCACTATATTTCCTGCTGCCCTAGCCACCAACTCCCCAGAGTACCTGGTGCTGCCAGAACCCCTGTGACCCAAGCAGCTGCACCACCTCCACACCTGGCCCCCACAGGGACAATCCCAAGCTCTCCAGGGCAGCCTCAGGAGCTAAACCCCAGTGGATGACCCACATGTAGAGGTGGAAATAAAACCACAATTGAAACCCAGGGGCATTGTGCTAAGGAAGAAGACCCGAAACTTTTCCAACCAGCTATACAAGCTGCAGGTTAAATCCACACAATGAACTAGGCAGACTCTGTGTCTATTGAATATATAAAAGGCCATTGAGAACTCCCACAAAAAACACAGTAGTTCCGATAGCTGTGGACATTGCAGGCAAGAACACACAGGCGTAGGACCAGACTAGAATCTGAGCTGCCCCCACAGCAGGTCCAGAGGCCAGCACAGTGTGGGATGGCATCCTAGGGAGGTGAGGTGGACTGTGACTCCCAGTGAGGGGAAGGACTCTGACAGCAGTGACTCAAGAAAAACATTTATTATTCCTACGTTTTGACCTGTTCTGTAGATTCTTCTGGGCTTTTTTCTCTTTTTTTTCCCCCTTTTGCCCCCCCTGCCCCTCCCCCCCCCGCTACTCTGTTGTAGTTGTCAATTTTATTGGCATTGTTTTAGTTGTCGATTTTATTGGCACTAAGAAATCCAATTAAGCTTTTGAGCTTTTTTTTTTCCCCCCTCAGTCACATTTTTTATTGTTGCTATAAACTTCTGCCTCTATGTTGGGCTTTTGCAGTTCTGTGGGGTTTTCCTTTTTATCCTTTTTTTTTTTTTTTTCTTTTTTAATTTTAATTTTTAATTTTTTAAACCTATTATTATTTTTTTTCTACATTTATTCCTTTTTTCTTTTCCTATCTTTTCCCCTTTCAGTTAATTTTTAACATATATAAATCTTCTTTATCTACCTCTATTTAACTTGACATATCTATTCTTTCTTTTTCTTTCTCTCTTTTCCTCTCAACGTATTTGTTGGTTTTATTTTCATTGCTTTACTCCCCAACTGCACCTAGCTTTAGTTTTGTTTTCCAGTTTGTGCTTTGGTTAGCTTTGTTCTGCTAGATATAATTCATGGTTTCCTTTGTTCGCCAGGTCAGTCTATTGCACTTAATTTTTGTTGGACAGTTTTGATTTTGCTATGGGTGTATATGTATATGTGTATATTCAGTCACACTTTTTATTGTTTTATAAACTTCTGCCTCTATGTTGGGCTTCTGCAGTTCTGTGGAGTTTTCCTTTTTTCTTTCTTCTTCCATTTTTTCCTTTTCTCTTTTTTATAATTTTAATTTTTTAAATATAATATTATTTTTTCTACATTTATTCCTTTGTTTCTTTCTTTCCTTTCCCTCAACGCATTGGTTAGCTTTATTTTCATTGTTTTATTCCCCACTTGGCACCTTATTTTAGTTTTGTTTTCCAGTTTGTGCTTTAGTTAGTTTTGTTCTTAACTGGTAAATATAATTTTTTTATTTCCTTTGTTTGCTGGGTCAATCTACTTTACTGTTTTGGTTGGACTGTTTTGACTTTGCTCATGAGTTTATAAGTGTATATTCCATTATTTTAATTATTATTTGCCTGATTTTGTAACTGCCACTTGTCTGGGGTTCAACTTTGGTTTCTCACTATTGGATATTTGTTTTAATCTCACTTAATGCCATAACAAACCACTTGTGGAACCTTCGTTCCTGACCAGATATCCAGCCCTGAGCCTTTGGAGTGAGACCACTGACTTCAAGGCCCTAGACTACCAGAGAACTAACCCTAGGAAGTATCAAACAGTGAGAACTCAGACAAAGGAAATCACTTGAATAGACGACCTGGCATCACCCAACCACTAGTAGCACCCTGTGCAGGATGCCTCATCTAAACAACAAACAAAACAAAAATATAAACCCAATCATCAGCAGACAGGATTACCACCTCACTCAGCCTTGCCCATCAGAGGAAAAACAAACAGACAAAAACACAGCACAAATCTCACCCTATACAAACCTTATGCAAACCACTGGACCAACCCTAGGAGGGCAGAAACAAAAGGAAGAAAGAATTCAATTTTCCTTGAAGCCTAGGAAAAGGAGAGCTCAAACACAATAAGTTAAAAACAGAATAATGAAACAGCAGAGAAATACTACACACATGAAAGAACAAACTAGAAACACAGATGTCCAAATAAATGAAGAGGAAATAGGAAAAAGAATTCAGAATAATGATAGTAAAGATGATCAAAAACCTTGAAAACAAAATGGAGAAAATGCAATTAACAAAGACCAGGAAAAATTAAAGGATAAACATACAGAGACAAACAATACAATTAATGAAATTAAAAATACTCAAGAAGGAATCAATAGCAGAATATCTGAAGCAAAATAATGAATCAGTGAGCCAGAAGATAAAATGGTGGAAACAACTTCTGAAGAGCAGAATAAAGTAAAAAGAATGAAAAGAGCTGAGGACAGTCTCAGAGACTCGAGTGAGTGAGTGAGTTGAAAGTCGCTTAGTCATGTCTGATTCTTTGCGACCCCAAGAACTATACAGTCCATGGAATTCTCTAGGCCAGAATACTGGCATGGGTAGCCTTTGCCTTCTCCAGGAGATCTTCCCAACCCAGGGATCGAACCCAGGTCTCCCGCATTGCAGGCAGATTCTTTACCAGCTGAGCCACAAGGGAAGCTCCAGAGACCTCTGGGACAATATCAAATGCACCAACATTCAAATTACAGAGCCCCCAGAAGAAGAGAAAAAGAAAAGGTATGAGAAGATTTTTGAAGAGATTATAGTTGAAAATGTCCCCAACATGGAAAAGGAAATAGTCAAGTCCAAGAGGCACAAAGAGTCCCATACAGGATAAACCCATGGAGAAGCATGCCAAGACACATACTAATCAAACTAACAAAGACAAAACACAAAGAAAGAATATTAAAAGCAGCAAGGGAGAAGCAACAAGTAACATACAAGGGAAACCCCATATGCTTAACTACTGATCTTTCGGAAGAAGCTCTGCAGGCCAGAAGGGAATGGCAAGATATATTTAAAGTACTGAAAGGGAAAAATCTACAAACAAGATTACTGTACCTGGCAAGGATCTCATTCAAAATTGATGGAGAAATCAAAAGCTTTTCAGACAAGCAAAAGTTAAGAGAATTCAGTACCACCAAACCAGCTTTACAACAAATGTTAAAGCTTATATAGCAAAGACTTGTATAGTCAAGAACTATAAGAGAAGAAAAAAAGATCTATAAAATCAACCCCAAACAATTAAGAAAATAGCAATAGGAACATATATATCAATAATTACTTTAAATGTAAATGGGCTAAATGCTCCAACCAAAAGACACAGACTGGCTGAATGGATACAAAAACAAGACCCATATATATGCTGTCTACAAGAAACCCATGTCAGACCTAAAGACACATATAGACTGAAAGTGAGAGGATGGAAAAATATATTCCATGCAAATGGGAAGCAAAAGAAAGCTGGAGTAGCAATCCTCATATCAGACAAAACAGACCTTAAAATAAAGAATATTACAAGAGGTAAGGAAGGACACTACATAAATGATCAAGGGCTCAATCCAAGAGAAAAACATAACAATTGTAAATATCTATGCACCCAATGTAGGAGCACCTCAATACATGACAAACACTAACAGACATAAAATGAGAAATTGACAGCAACACATTAACAGTAGGAGACTTTAAAACCCCACTCACACCAAAGGATAGATCATCAAAACAGAAAATTAATAAGGAAACACAAGTCTTAAATGATACATTAGATGAGATGAACCTCACTGATATCTTCAGGACATTCCATCATGCAGAAGAATACACCTTCTTCTCAAGTGCACATGGAACATTGTCCAGGATAGACCACATCTTGGGTCACAAGTCACACTTCAATAAATTTAAGAAAATTGAAATCATATCAAGCATCTTCTCCAACCACAACGCTATGAGACTAGATATCAATTACAAGAAAAAAATTCTAAGAAACACAAACACATGGAGATTAAATAACTCAATTCTAAATAACTGATAGGCTACTGAATAAATCAAAAAGGAAATCAAAAAATTTCTAGAAACAAATGACAATGAAAACATGACAACTCAAAACCTATGGGATGCAGCAAAAGCAATTCTAAGAGGGAAATTTATAGCAATACAATCCTACCTCAAGAAACAAGAAAAACATTGAATAGACAACCTAACTTTACACCTAGAACAACTGGAAAAAAGAACAAAAAAAACCCCAAAATTAATAGAAGGAAAGAAATCATAAAGAGCTGAGCAGAAATAAATGAAGAGATGAAAGAAACAATAGTAAAGATTAATAAAACTAAAACCTGGTTCTTTGAGAAAATAAACAAAATTGACAAACTTTAGCTAGATGCATCAAGAAAAAAAGAGAGAGGAATCAAATTGACAAAATTAGAAATGAAAAAGGAGAGGTTACAATGGACAATGCAGAAATACAAAGGATTATAAGAGACTACTATGAACAACTATATGGCAATAATATAGATAACCTGGAAGAAATGGACAGATTCTTAGAAAAATTCAATCTTCCAAGACTGAACCAGGAAGAAATAGAAATCATGAACAACCCAGTTACAAGCCCTGAAATTGAAGCTGTAATCAAAAATCTCCCAAAAAAGAAAAGCCCAGGACCAGATGGTTTCACAGGAGAATTCTATCAAACATTTACAGAAGAGCTCATGCATATCCTTCTTAAACTCTTTCAAAAAATTGCAGAGGAAGGAACACTTCCAAACTCATTCTACGAGGCCATCACCCTGATACCAAAACCAGACAAAGACAACACAAAAAAAGAAAACTGCAGGCTAATATCACTGATGAACATAGATGCAAACCTCAACAAAATTTTAGCAAACAGAATTCAGCAACACATCAAAAAACTCATACACCATGATCAAGTTGGGTTTATTCCAGGGATGCAAGGATTCTTCAATATATGCAAATCAATCAATGTGATACAACATGTTAACAAATTGTTAATTGTAAAAAACATATGATCATCTCAATAGATGCAGAAAAAGCCTTTGACAAAATTCAACACCCATTTATGATTAAAATAGAAGTAACCTACCTCAAAATAGTAAAGGTCATATATGATAAGCCTACAGCAAACATTATTCTCAGTGGTAAAAAACTGAATGCATTCCCCCTAAGATCAGGAACAAGACAAGGGTTTCCACTTTTATTATTATTTTATTACCACTATTATTCAAAATAATTCTGGAAGTCCTAGCTATAGCAATAAGAGAAGAAAAAGAAATAAAAAGAATCCAGATCAGAAAAGAAGAAGTAAAGCTCTCACTGTTTGCAGATGACATGATACTGTACATTTAAAAAAAAGACGCCCTAAAAATAGTATCAGAAAATTGCTAGAGCTAATCAGTGAATTTAGCAAAGTTTCAGGATACAAAATAAATATACAGAAATCACTTGCATTTCTATATACAAACAATGAAAAATCAGAAAGAGAAATTAAGGAATCAATCACATTCACCATTGCAATAAAAAGAATTAAATATCTAAGAATAAATTTACCTAAGGAGACAAAAGAACTGTATACAGAAAATTATAAGACATTAATGAAAGAAATCAAAGACAACATAAACAGATGGAAAGATATTCCATGTTCCTGGGTAGGAAGAATCAATACCGTGAAAATGACTATATTACTAAACACAATCTATAGATTCAATGTGATCCCTATCAAATTACCAATGGCATTTTTCACAGAACTAGAACAAAAAATTTCACAATTCATATGAAAACACAAAAGACTCCGAATAGCTAAAGCAGTCTTGAGAAAGAAGAATGGAGCTGGAGGAATCAACCTTCCTGACTTCAGATTATACTACCAAGCCACAGTCATCAAGACAGTATGGTACTGGCACAAAAACAGAAATATAGACCAATGGAACAAGATAGAAAACCCAGAAATAAACCCATGCACCTATGGATATCTTATTTTTGACAAAGGAGGCAAGAATATACAATGGGGCAAAGACAGCCTCTTCAATAAATGGTGCTGGGAAAACTGGACTGGTACGTGTAAAAGAATGAAATTAGAACACTTCCTAACACCATACACAAAGATAAACTCAAAATAGATTAAAAACCTAAATGCAAGGCCAGAAAGTATAAAACTCTTAGAGGAAAACATAGACAGAACACTTGATGACATAAATCAAAGCAAGATCCTCTATGACTGACCTCCTCAAGTAACAGAAATAAAAACAAAAGTAAACAAGTGGGACCTGATTAAACTTAAAAGCTTTTGCACAATATATTACAAAGGAAACTATAAGCAAGGTGAGAAAACAACCCTCAGAATGGGAGAAAATAATAACAAATGAAACAACTGACAAAGGATTAATTTCCAAAATATTCAAGCAGTTCATACAACTCAATACCAGAAAAATAAACAATCTAATCAAAAAGTGGGGAAAAGACCTAAACAGACATTTCTCCAAAGAAGACATACAGATAGCTAACAAACACATGAAAAGATGCTCAACATCGCTCATTATTAGAGAAATGCAAATCAAAACCACAATGAGATATCACCTCACACCAGTCAGAATGGCCATCATTAAAAAGTCTACAAACAATAAATGCCAGAGAGGGTGTGGAGAAAATAGAACTCCTGCACTGTTAGTGGGAATGTAAATTGATACAGCCACTATGGGAGATGGTATGAAGATTCCTTAAAAAAAACTAGGTGAAAAAAACCACCATATGACCCAGCCTCCCAATCCTAGGCATATACCCTGAGGAAACCAAAATTGAAAGAGACACATGTATCCCATTGTTCATTGCAGCACTATGTACAATAGCTAGAACATGGAAGCAACCTGATGTCCATCAACAGATGAATGGATAAAGAAGATGTGGTACTTATACACAGTGGAATATTACTCATCCATAAAAAGGAACAGATTTGAGTCAGTTCTAATGAGGTGGATGAACCTAGAGTCTATTATACAGAGTGAAGTGAGTCAGAAAGAGAAAGATAAATATCATATTCTAATGCATGTATACAGAATCTAGAAAAATGGTATTGAAGAATTTATTTACAGGGAAACAATGGAGAAACAGACATAGAGAACAGACTTATGGAGATGGGGAGAGGAGAGGAAAGGGTGAGATGCATCGAAAGAGTAACATGGAAGCTTACACTACCATATATAAACTAGATAGCCAACGGGAATTAGCTGTATGGCTCAGGAAACAAACAGGGGCTCTGTACCAATCTAGAAGGGTGGGATGGGGAGGGAGATTCAAAAGGGAGGGGATATATGTATACCTATGGCTGATTCATGTTGAGGTTTAACAGAAAACAGCAAAATTCTGTAAAGCAATTATTCTTCAATAAAAAATAAATTAATTTTTTAAAAAATGAGGTAAAAGTTCAGGGAAGGCAGAAAAGCCTGTGAGTTCAGGTGCCTGGAGAATCCTTCCTAAAAGAGATGGGGAGGAGACTTCCCAGGCAAGGGGAAGGGTGGGGCAAGGGGGCAGCTTGTCGACCCCACCCACTGGAGCTGAGAGCTCATCTCCATGAGGATTCAGAGGCGGCAACTTTAGAGATAGAGGTTACAGCCAGGTTGGGAAGGGCCTTGAATGCCAAGCCAAGGACTTCGGGTTTTGTCCCTGTTGGCTAGAAGGAGCCATTAAAGATTCAGTAGAAGACAGTTACCTAAACAAAGCAGATTTTTGAAGGTGGACCCAAGGGAGAAAAAGAGGCAGCAGAGAGAGGAACACAGACAGGAGGTGGAAGGTCAAGGAGATGGTGGGGCCAAAGGAACCAAAAAGGAAAAGCCAAAGTGGTTTTTTCAGTATAGCATAAACATGCTTAAGGGCTTCCCTGGTGGCTCAGTGGTAAAGAATCTGCCTGCCAGTGTCGGAGGTGCGGCCCGTCTCTGGGTTGGGAAGATCCTCTGGAGAAGGAAATGGCAACCCACTCCAGTATTCTTGCCAGAGAAGCCTGGCAGGCTACAGTCCATGGGATCGCAAAGGAGTCAGACACGACTTACTGACTAAACAACAACAACAAAACATGCTTATAAGAAGACAGCGAGGAAAGAAATAAAACAAAGAGTGATTACAGAGGGGAATATAAAGATGATGGAATGACTGGGGTGAGGCACAGGAGACTGGAGGTGAGAAAGAACAGCAAGCCCAGGAGACAAGGAAAGGCGTGCATTCTGGGCTCCTCCCACACAGGGTGAGGGCGGGGAGCAGACACGTGACATTAGTCCCCCAGCTGTCTTTTCTCATGCATATCACAGGGGCAACCGCATTAGTCTGGAAAGGCCACGCCGAGAGGAATCTCTTCTTAAAAACAGACACCTGGAGAGCAACAAGTACAGAGAGGGAAACAAAAAGAATAAGAAAAGCTGACAGAAACAAGTAACTCACCTATGATTTCTTCTCATTATGCTACAGGCTTTTCTGTGACATTTCATTCCATTCTCATGACACCCCTGCAGATTAAGTATTGACAAGAACTATTACCCCCATTTTACAAATGTGTGACCTGAGGCTTTGAAGAGACTGAATGCCACACCCACACACGTAATGTAAGCAATGCTTCCCAAGTAGTGCTAGTGGTAAAGAACTCTTGCCAATGCAGGAGACATAAGAGATGCTGGTTCAACCCCTGGATTGGGAAGATCCCCAGGAGGAGGGCATGGCAACCCATTCCAGTATCCTTGGCTGGAGAATCCTTTGGACAGAGGAGCCTATAGCCTACTGGCAGGCCACAGTCCATAGAGTTGCACAGAGCCAGACTGAAATGACTTAGCACACGATGGATACCATGGGACTCCAGAATCCATGCTGGTTTATTGCCTCAGGAGAGCTGGAGTGACCAGAGGAACTAGAACGAGACTGGTCAGTCAGAAAGCATTCCTCAGAGTGGCGGTTCAGTTGGTGTAGTGTTTCGGTGTGAAAAGTGAGTCAGGACAGATTTCAAGGAAGAGGCTACCAAGGGTATCACCTTAAAGGGGAGTTACGTCTGCAACGTGTAAGCAGTAGGATCGTGCAAGAGCTTTCTGAAGCAGTATCGAAAGCCCCAGATTCCGTCATAGATGCCTCTCACTCTAAGAAAATCTGACATTCCATATCCAGACTTAAGAAGCAGAAACAACTTGCCCACTGAGCCTCTACTGTGTTCAGTGCCTGGGGTGTGCCTGGCATTGCATGGGAGTTTTCTAAACATGACCTCACAGTCACACAGTTCTGCAGGATGGGGATAGCCAGCTATGCTCCTAGGTGTCATGGGCTGAATTGTGAAAGTGTTAGTCACTCAGTCGTGCCCAACTCTTTGTGACTCCATGGACTGGAGCCCACCAATCTCCTCTGTCCATAGAATTCTCCAGGCAAGAATACTGGAGTGGGTAGCCATTTCCTTCTCCTGGGGAATCTTCCCAACCCAAGGATCAAACCCAGGTCTCCTGCATTGCAGGCTGATTCTCTACCATCTGAGCCACCAGGGAAGCCTGAATTGTTGTGAGTGAAGTTGTTCAGTCACGTCCAACTCTTTGCAATCCCATGGACTGTAGCCTGCCACGCTCCTCCATCCATGGAATTTTCCTGTCAAGGATACTGGCATGGGTTGCCATTTTCTTCTCCGGGTGAATTGTTGTATCCACCCCCCCAAATTTTGTATATTGAAACCTCACCCTCAGCACCTCAGAATGTGACTGTATTTGGATATGGAGGTTTTAAGAGGTAATTAAGGTAAAATGAGGTTATTCAGGTGGACCCTAATCCCACATGACTGGTGTGTCCGTAAGAGGAGATTTGGACACAGATGCACACAGAGGGAAAATAATGGGACGAGACCCAAGGAAAAGGCAGCCATCTGCAAGCCAAGGAGAAGCCTCATAAGAAAGCAACCCTGCCGACTCCTTGGTCTTGGACTTCCAGCCTGCACGCCTGTGAGAAGATAAATGTCTGTTGTTTAAGCCACCTAGTCTGTGTTATGGCAACCCTAGCAAACTAATCCACCAGGAAATCAGGCCTGGGGAGCCTGTTTCTTGTCCTCGATCACAAAGATGGAGACAGAGCCAAGATGAGAACTTAGCCAGTAAGACACCAGAACCTACGCAACAGAAGACCCTCTGTTGTACCTGAGGGTTTACTCCAGGCTTCCTCTGAGTATCACAAATACAATTCATTTTGCAAAAGCAACTTGCTCTTCTGGCAACAAGTATTTCAAGCAAAGAAAATTCTACTGATTTCACTCGTGTTCTGTTTGTAAACATGATGTTTCCAAATAGATGAGTTGTACAATTCTGACTCCACGTCAGGAAATCCGGATTGATTCTTGTATTGATTAGATTAAAATGATGTTTGCATGTGGATTAACTGAAGAAAAGAGCTGAAAATGTAAAACAACTATTAAAGAGGGGGAAGTGAAATGAATTTTTAAGTAATGTTTATTTTTCATGTTTTATAAAGTTTATCTGAAAAATAATCATTTTAAATGTTTTTCTGTTTAACCTTTTTCATATTCATATTTAGTACTTCTTTTGCCCCAACTGCCAAAATTTATTCTTCCTCAAAATGCCCCCTATTTATAAACTGGTTTTTTTTTTTTTTTTCAGAGTAATTTTAGGTTCACAGAAGTCATCCCCAGACGCATGCACAGCTTCCCTCATTATCAACTCCCCCCACCTGAGTGTTACATTTCTTACCATCAATGATAATCACCCAGAGTCCATAGTTTACATTAGGCTTCGCTCTTGATGTTGGACTAGCACTTGCACATCGGTCCGGACAAATGTGTGAAGCCATGTATCCCTCATTACAGTATCCTGTAGAACAGTCTCACTGCCCTAAAAACCCCTTTTCTATTCATCTCTGCCAGTAACAAGTGGTCTTTTACCTGTTTCCATAGTTTTGCCCTTTCCAGAATGTCATATAGCTAGAATCATACAGTATGTAGCATTTTCAGATTAAATGCTTCTCTCATTTAATAATACTCGTTGTAGGTTCTTCCATGTCTTTTCATGATTCGAGTCTTTTTATTACTAAATAATATTCTGCTGTCTTGATGTACTACAGTTTGTTCATCCATTCACCTCCTGAAGGACACCTTGGTTCCTTCCAAAATCGGGCAGTTAATTAATAAGGCTGCTATATACAACCATGTGTGGGTTTTTATGTGAACATAGTTTTCAGCTCCTTAGCATTTACCCAAGGAACGAATGCAAGTGCTGGATCATATGGTAAGACTGTATTTAGTTCTATAAGAAACCACGGAACTGTCTTCCACAGTGGCTGCATCATTTTGCATTGCCACAGCAAAGAACAAGAGTTCCTTCTGCTCCACATCCTCTTCAGCATTTGGCGTTGTCACAGTTTTAAATTTTCACCATTCTAATAGGTATAA
The DNA here is from genome assembly GCF_027580195.1 of Bos mutus. Classification (NCBI taxonomy): domain Eukaryota; kingdom Metazoa; phylum Chordata; class Mammalia; order Artiodactyla; family Bovidae; genus Bos; species Bos mutus. The sequence goes on from NC_091644.1 coordinate 41,240,829, forward strand.
TAGTATCTCGTTGTTTTAATTTGCATTTTCCACATGTTAGGTGGAGTATCTTTTATACACTTCTTTGCCATCTGTATATCATCTTTGGTAAGCTATCTCTTAAGACCTTTGGCCCTATTCATTTACTTTTTAAAAATAATTTTATTTTTGGTTGTGCTAGGTTTTGTTGCTGCGCAGGCTTTTCTCTAGTTGTGGTGAGCAGGGGCTCCTCTCGAGTTTCGGTGTCCAGGCTTCTCTGGGACGCCTTCTCTTGCTGTGCAGCCAAGCTCAGTAGTCGTGGCGCTTGGGCTCAGTTGCCTCAGGCCACGTGGGGTCTAACCAAGCCAGGTACTGAACCCATGTCTTCTGCATTGGCAGGCAAGTTCTTTACCACTGAGTCACCTAGGGATGCCCCTGGCCCATTTTTAAATTGGGTTGTTTGGCTTTTAATGTTGAGTTTTCCTATTTATATTTTCAACAAAACTTTTTTCAATTAAAAACTTAAATCACATATTATAAGTATCATACATACAAGACAACAAAAATCCAAATGGTGTAGAAGGAACAGACTAAAACACCAGTGTGCCTGCCCCAAGGACCCTCTCAGAGTATCCCTGAGTGTTTATGTCTTTGATGGTTATTTCCGTTATGCTGCTGTGTTATTTTGCTCTTAACATTATAAAAGAAAACACGGATGATGAGATAGGAATGTCAACATCAAACCTTTTTTAAAGTAAATGAAGTGGAAGAGAACTTCTCAGAGATGACCACTAGGTGGCGGAAGTCGACTAAAAAATGCGATACGGCGAAACACCATCACGATTGCTCTGAGTAACGTTTCTCGTTTAAGAAGCTCGTGTGAGAACTTTCCCAGGGTCTTCTCCTGCTATATCCAACTTCCCCCTCCTCCAGACCCCTTGATCAGGCTGCCCTGGGGCCATTTCAGACTCTGCCCAACGGAGATGAGAGGACCACCCTCTCACCTAACCTGAGAGCTGGACAAGACTGTGAAGGCAGCCTTTCAACGCGAAAGGATGTGATGGCGCCATCCGTCACGCTCAGTATGTCCACAGTTACGTAAGGCGCCGTCCAAATGATGGCCTGCATCCCGCCCCTCCATCCTACTAAGGTGAAGGTGCCCCTTCTCTCCTGTACGACGAGAAGAGAGAGACTAGCTCTCAGGGCAGGTCCACACCTGGCCCCAGAGGAAGGAAATGTCCCAACAACAGCCTTTGGATTAGTGCAGAGAGTGAGTTAATTCAAGCCAAAGTTTCCAGAATCTCTTTTCCACTTTGTGTTCTCTTTAAATTCTCAGTAAAGACCTGTTGCTTTGACTTGATCTCAAAACCACATTCCCAAGCACTGAAGGAGTAACTTTCCATCCACTGGATGCTCCTTAAGCTAACACAGGAGCTTCCCTGGTGCCTCACGGGGTAAAGAATCTGCCTGTAATGCAGGAGACCCAGGTTCGATCCCTGGGTTGGGAAGAGCTCCTGGAGAAGGGAATGGCTACCCATTCCAATATTCTTGCCTGGAGAATTCCATGGACAGAGGAGCCTGGCAAGCTATAGTCCATGGGGTTGCAAAGAGTCGGAGCAACTAACACAAGTGCCTGAACAACAGGGGAAAGTTCTTAAAGATAAATGAAATGAGAACATTCTGTATACTTTTCTTTATGACTCAAATATTTCATGATTCTAAAAACTTGAGAACAAAAACAGTTAAGTGTAAAAGAGAAAAAAATGTTTAAAGAAGAAAAATAAATAAACGTGAACAAACTTTCACCCAAGAAATTTACTCCCCGAAATTTACTGTAAGAAACTATTTCAGTAGAAGCAAAATATTACAAAAGGAAAAGAAAAAATGTGAATACATAAATATCCAATGATTGAGTAATAGTTGATTCTAACATATTAATTTTCTCTATTATTTATTGTGAAAGTCATTTTGAAGACATGAAAAATGATAAATCATGCATTGTAAGGTTACAGTTTTTTAGACTTGAATATATTAGTAAAAGGCAAAGCAAAATAAACAAGAAGTTTCACCATAACAGTATGCCAATAGTAAGACCCAGAAGTTGACCAGAGCGCTGTGTTTTGCTAACAGTTACTAAGAATTCAGTCTCTCAACCCCAGTCTCATGTTACCTATAAATGTGATAGAGTGTCGCAGTACGGATATCTTCTATTTGCTGTCTTTGTGTTTTATTGTTGCTATAGCAGTAAAACTTATTTTAATAGAATTATTACACTTTCCTTTACTAAAGTATACTTTATTTAGGACTTCCCCAGTGGTACAGTGGATAAGAATCTGTCTGCCAGTGCAGGAGACATGGGTTCAATCCCTGAGTCAGGAAGATCCCCTGGAGAAAAAAATGGCAACCCACTCCAGTATTCTTGCCTGGGAAATCCCATGGACAGAGGAGGCTGGTGGGCTACATCTATGGGATTGCAAAGAGTTGACACACCAGCAACAAAACAACAGAAACAACAATATAAACAGAAACAAAATAAACAACAATATAAATGTGCTCGCAACTCTGCTACCACAATGTTGAGTTCAAATTTTTAATCTGTAACAAAATGTGTATAAACATGTAAATGTCCTTCCTGGGCAAGATGAGGAGCTGGCTTAACCTCGGGAGGGTCCAGGTGTTTATGGCAGTCGGGCTAGAGCACACTCCCCCAAGGAGAAAATAAGTTACTTATGCCAGTGTTTGTATAGGAGAATGAATGACACTCAAATTCATACTTAAAAAAGAAAAGAAAACGTGGTTCTCTCCTAGTTGTTACTTGCATGTATTTTGGCAAGGAAACTGAGCTTCCCTGGACTAGGTCCAGACCTGCAATCTCAGGACCTACACAAGGACCAAAGGGCAGCGAGGCTGATGAAGCCCCGCAGAAAGATCTACTTCCTGCTACTTCACAGACACAGGCTTCTGACCCTGCAGAATTGCACAGTGTGCAGAGAGGGTAGGAGAAATGGCGAGTTTTGCTGTTTCCAAGGAATTATACTGACCAGCGTTCTTGACCTTCTCCAATCAATAGAAGTAGAATAGAAGCAAAATGGGCTTCCCCAGTGGCTCGGACAGTGAAGAATCCGCCTGCAATGTAGGAGACTTGGGTTCAAACCGTGGTTCAGGAAGATCCCCTCCAGAAGGGAATGGCTACCCACTCCAGAATTCTTGCCTGGAGAATTCCATGAAATCCCCTGAGCCTGGCAGGCTACAATCCATGGGGTCACAAAAGAGTAGAACACAACTTAGCAACTAAATAGGCCAGACAAGAAATTCAGGCAAGTCTTTACTGGGGCTCCTGTGGCTGCAGCAGGGAGAGAGAATAATAGATTCCCTTGCTCATCCCCAACATGAGGCGAGCTGGTTCTTAATATCAGGTAAGGGTAGGACCGTGTCCAGGGGTTGGGCTAGAGGGATGGCTTAGGTGGCTTGCTCACCCTTTGGTGATACTGTGTGCAAGAAGCATGCACAATACTCTGTTTTTGCTCCCTGCTCTTCAGAAGTGGCAGTTGGGTTTTTGGACTTTTTGTATCTTATTGTCAGTAACTTGCCCCAACAGCACACGCAGGCTGTTATTTTTAGTCCTTTATAATTTCTTTGCATTCTGTTGCTTGAGGAGATGTTTGTCCAGGTGCAATCACTGCAGCAAAGGGTCCCAGGTCCCAGTCTGTCTCAGAATTAGCCAACAATTCTAAAGAATCCCCGTACCTTTCCCATCAGAGCAGAGTGAGTGGGGGAACTGACAAGAGTCATCATCAGATCAGGAACTTGGAAAGGGCCACAAAGATCCCAAATCTTTCACTCAAGCCCTTTTATTTCCCCCTAAAAACTTTTTGCTCAAAAATATAGAAAAAGGTATATAATGAGAGTGGCTCAGTGGATTCCTTCATATACATGCCATATATTATAATACACATATATAAAGATTTCTCAAATATACATGCATATTTATAAAAAGCAATATGCTTTTAAAAATGAGACTGTCCATCAGAGGCTTTGTGATTACAACAGTGAGGTGGAATTGAGTCAATCTTGGTCTTCCAAGAAAATGGACCGTCACTGACAACCTTAAAACTCACCTAAAATTACTCATTTTTCATCTTCATCCATATCAAAGTAACATATTTTAAATACCATGACAAAGATAAGAGGTTAGAAAAGAATTTATATGTATCGTAAGAATATGTGAACTGAGCAGGAAATCAGAGTTCTTTAAAAAATGCACTACGTTGGAGGGAAATATAAACTCAAAAAACATGTGCCATTATTAACTCACATTTCCCTCTTATAATGCTTACAAATTTAATAAAGAAATATATATATAGTATATTGAAATATATTTTATATATCATCTATATTACATTATGTGCTGTGCTGTGCGTAGTTGCTCTTTCATGTCCGACTCTTTGCAACTGCATGGACTGTAGCCCACCAGGCTCCTCTGTCCATGGGATTCTCCAGGCAAGAATACTGGAGTGGGTTGCCATGCCCTCCTCCAGGGAATCTTCCCAGGTCAGGGATCGAACCCAGGTTTCTGGCATTGCAGGCAGATTCTTTACTGTCGGAGCCACCGGAGAAGCTCATATTACTATATTTTACATTTAAGTAGTATATTAAAAGAGATATTTAGTACAGTACTTTAAAACTTATTTGAAACAGCAAATTCTTTGCAAATGGGAATCAGAAATCAGGTGAGTATTCCAGGAAAGAGATGTCTGTATTGAAAAAAGCAAAGAACCTATGTGCAAATAAATAATCACCCATGTTAAAGGGTCAAAGACCAGCTTGGCAGCTGGAATAAAGAAAATTTGTCATCAAAACCCTTTGGCCTTTCTTTCCTAAAGTAAATTTGGAGCTAATTAGCTTTCAAGACTTTTCCGGGATTTCTTCCACAGTGACAAGGCAAAGAAACACACTTAAGATAAAAAAACAGATGTTGACATTCACTGGTCACTTGTTCACGCACATTATACATGTCACTGTTAAAGCTTCAGTTTGGCCACGGTCTAGACGCATTAGGTGAAATGGAATTTGTGGGTCTTATTCTAATTGTTACTCAACATTCAATTTATGAGAAACCAGTCTAACAAGCCTGGATTCTTCCTGGGCTGGAATTCATCTCCTTACTCTGTTAGATGTTCCTTGCTGCAGTTGCCCCTGGGTACTGTGTAAAGATTTCAAAAAATTGCAGGGACCAGAGAAGGTATATCCCATCTTACATTGCCCCCTCCCCACCTTCCTCACACCCTCTCTTTCTTGTCAAACCATGAATTTTGGTTACTCAATTCTTGGCTCTGTGAATGCAAGAAGAGGAAAATACAGTGAGAATTTCCCCACACAAGTGTTAGAGAAAACCAGGTAAGAGGTGAGATAAAAAGATAAGCAGGACATACCTAAAATCCCTGAGGACCTCTGTCTGATGTCTTAGGATCCTGATCCAGGTTTATCTTTGTTTACACAATGAAGTCTGTACCCCACAAGAACTAACAAATGCTTTAGGATGTAACATCTCTATGCAGATAAGGGCCCTGGTCAGCAGTTGACTCCAGATCTCCAAATGCTACAGAAGTCCCTGAGGACCTGTGGCACAGAAAGAATGGGTAGAAATAAAATATTTCTGGGTGAAAGATACTGCAATAAGTAGATTTATATTTGAATAAATATATCCATTACAGGTTCCAGAACTTTCCTTACTGAAAATTTTGAATGAGATGTGACTAAAAGCATTGAAGGACAATTCTCCTATTTAATGATCTGTATCTCCAAGTTGGGGCTTCCCAGGTGTCTCAGTGGGTAAAGAATCCACCTACAATGCAGGAGACACAGGCAGGTGGGAGTTCGAGCCCCAGATCAGAAAGATCCTCTGGAAGAGGGCCTGGAAACCCACTTCAGTATTCTTGCCTAGAGAATCTCATGGACAGAGGAGCCTGGTGGGCTACAATCTATAGAGTCGCAAAGAGTCAGACACAACTGAGCGACTTAGCATGCCCACACCTCCAAGTTTATATACAAATAGTTCTTCCCTTTAAAAACTGGGTGGGCTTCTGCATCTTTCTCCACAGACTGTGACTTGCATATGGTGGAGTCATCTAAAGAGAGAGGTTTAAAAAATGTTTGGTCCAGTTTTATGTCCTCCCATAGGAACGTATCTGGAGTTCTGAAATGCACAAGGATTTAAATTGAGAATTTAAAGTGAGTCTGATCAGCTGGCATCCGTTCTCCTCATGGTCTTCCGGGGGAAGTTCGGTAATTTCCTTCTGGAGTTTCTCTAAATGCTGCAGAGCCCTCACAGGTGATTCATCCTTGAGCATATGCCTCAGATGATAACTCACTCAAATACTAAATTTGTGGCCTATTGTTCTAAATTCAGGAAAAATAGAGAAATTGCAATACTGTTTTGCTTTTGCAAATAGGAGGTTTGTTCACAAAGCCCCACGTGCAGGAGTTGATAGGGTTTTGGTGGATGAGCAGGAAGCCTTCACTGGAGCCTCATTTCCAAGCAGCCCATGGGCAACATGGACCCAGCACAGGATGACCTTTCTCTGGGGGCCTCCCTACCTACCTGTGGCTGAGCTCCCAGCAGTCCTGCCTGAGTTAAGGAACCTCCTTCCCTGACCCCACTCCTTTCCTTGGGAATATAGCATTGTGATTCTTCATGTGTCTCTGACTCCCAGACGGTTAGGATAAAGCCAGCAAGGTCTGGGAGCCCCTAACAGCCTCCTTCTCCCAGAGTCTCAGCATCAGGAACCCAGCTGTCCTTCCCCTGCCTTTTACATTTCTCTTTTTTGATTAAAATATGTCCAAATGGTTACTGATCCCCACCTTTTTCTTTTTTTAATTACTGTAATATACATAAATTTTACCATCTCTAGGTGTAAGGTTCAGTTGAATTAGGTACATTCCAATTGTTGGCCAACCATCATCATCTCCCATCTCCAAAATGTTTTCATCTTCCCAAACTGAAACTCTGTACCCTTTCACAATAACTCATCACCCTCCTTCTCTTCAAACTCCAGCACCCACCATTCTGTTTCTATGAATCTTACCAGTATAGGTGTTACTAAAAGTGTGTGGGATCCAGCTATCGCTATTGCTAAGTCACTACAGTCGTGTCCGACTCTGTGTGACCCCATAGACGGCAGCCCATCAGGCTGCCCCATCCCTGGGATTCTCCAGGCAAAAACACTGGAGTGGGTTGCCATTTCCTTCTCCAATGCATGAAAGTGAAAAGTGAAAGCGAAGTCGCTCAGTCGTGTCCGACCCTCAGCGACCCCATGGACTGCAGCCTTCCAGGCTCCTCCATCCATGGGATTTTCCAGGCAAGAGTACTGGAGTGGGGTGCCATTGCCTTCTCCGGTGGGATCCAGCTACTCCCCGCTCAAAAGCCAATAAACAGGCCGGGTTGGTGGAAAGAAAAGTTTGCTTTATTTCAGATGCCAGCAACTGTGGGGGAGCATGGTAGACATCTGTCCAAAGGCCAACTCTCCCCCTACCCCTGACAAGCAGGGGATGAGAGCTTTTATAGACAGAATTGGTGTTATAAGCAGAAACAGCACAGTCATCTCTAATAGTCATCTTCAAATTGGTCATCAGTGGTTTTACCAGCATCATCTTGGTTGTTTCAGGTATAGTTAATCTTTAGCTCCAGGGCCCATTTATTCCCATTTCTTTGCAGCCAGTTCTCAGAATTGTGTCAGCTCATGTCTGGGTACGGTCTGGTCATCATGTAGTTAACTTCTCCACCTGGTGTTTTGGTAGCTACAAGACTACTCACAGGATATGGCTCAGAATATCATCTACAGCCCTTGGGAAAGAACTAAAGGTCCTTGAGTATGCTTAATGACTTGTTGTCATTATTAGTCTCCTTTTACTATTTTCCATTGTTTCCGCATATCTCACTTCTCTGATTAAACTTATTCTTTGGCTAAAGCTTTCCACAGACAAAAGACAGGCAGAGGACATGGTCAGATGGCAAGGACTGTAGGGTCCTACTCCGTTTCAGAGGTACCTCTTGTAAGTAGAACCGTACAGTATTTTTGCGTGGCTTATTTCTCTTAACTTCATGTCCTTCAGGTGCATCCATGTTGTAGCAGGTGTCAAAATTTCCTTCCTTCTTAAGGTTGAATAATACTCCATTGTATGGACACACCACATTTCGTGCATCCATTCATCCATCCATGGACAGTTGGGTTGCTTCCACCTTTCGGCTATTGTGAATAATGCTGCTATGAACATGGCTGGGCAAATACTGTTCTGATTCCCCTTTTGTAACTTTGAACTTTTAAAAAAATTTTGCTCATGAAGGTTTCAGTCTTATATTAATTTTGGTGTTTAATGCCCATTACATTAGTAGCCCAGTCAAAACTCAGACAGGAAGAAATTCATCTTAACATTCTGCTAAAATAAGACTCAAAGTTAACCTTAAGCTCTATGCAAAGTCCTGGAACCTTAGACATATTCCAGACAGGTCTTGTCATCCAGAGAAAAGGAGCTTGGATGAAAAGGGCCTCCTTTTTTCTGGTGGAGGTTTCAGTACAGACTGGTCCCAGGCAGCTCCTCAAGATATAGAATCCAATGCTAAGGTAGAGTGCTTCACAGGTAGCTCGGTTGAAAAGAATCAGCCTGCCAGTGCAGGGGGACATGGATTCAACCCCTGGGCCGGAAAGATCTCACATGCAGCCAAATAACTAAGTCCATGCTCCACAACAATTGAGCGTGAGCTCTAGAGCCTGGGAACCACAACTACTGAGCCCCGGCTGCAGCCACTGAAGCCTGCGTGCCCTTGAGCCCCCGCGATGAGGAATCCACTCACCACAACAAAGAGTAGACGCCCCTCTCCTCAACTACAGAAAAGACCTCACAGCAGTGAAAACCCAGCAGAGTCAAAAATAAATAAATAAGCAAACAAATAAATGCTGACTCAGAGTTTACCCACAATCCAGCAATTCCACTTACACCCAGGAAAAATGAAAACATGTCCACACAAAACTTGTCGACAAATGTTCAAAACAGCGTAATTCAGAATATCTGAAAAGCGGAAAAAACTCACATGTGCATCAACTGACAAATGGACAAACTGTATTCTATCCAGTCAATGATCTACTTAGTATTCCTCAATAAAGTCAATGCAGTATTGATACACCTTATGATATTGATGAATCTCAGAAATATACTAAGTGAAAGAAGCCAAACACAAAATTTACATATTGTGTGATTCCATGTATATGAAATGTCCAGGAAAAGGAAATCCATTGGGACAAGAAGTTGATTAATGGTTGCCTAGGGCTGGTTGGAAAGAGTGGGGAGTGACTAAAGAAGGACACAAATAGAAAGAAAGCCCTTTCTTTCTGCAGTGATGAAAATGTTCTGAAACTGGATTGTTGTAATGATGACACAAATCTGTAATTTTACTAAGAATCATTTACTTTAAATGAGTGATTTTTATGGTATAATCATACTTCAATAAAGCTGTTTTAAAATAGAACTCCAATATTTAACAATTATAGTTCATGACATTATTGAAACACAATCTTAATTATTACATAGAACTTTTTATGGCAAAATGTTCATAGTGATTATCTTTGGCAATTAGACTATAAGACTTTTCTTTTGGCTTATATGTATCTTACAAACTTTCTTCATTGAATAGATGACTTTCCTAACAATAAAAGGTGTGTGTGTGTGTTTTAAATAAAAGTCATGTGTGAATTGACTGATTGTAGTGGGGAAGGCTCTGCAAAATAAGACAGACAACCCACAAGTATAAAGGCACTCTGCCAAATTTGCCATACAAAATGTTAACATTTCTTTGTTGTAAAACTAAACCAAAACAAAATCAACAACTAAACAGAAAGGTAGAACACAGAAGACAAACTGGGGAAAACATTTGCAGAACACAATGATAGACAGAAGATAATTTCTTTCATTTACAAAGCCCAGCTGAATCAGTAAGAAAAATGCAAAGAATAAAAATGCAAAGAATATGAACAAGCAATATACAGAAAAAGAAATACTGACTGCCATTTTACATATAAAAAGATGTTCAACCTCATTCATATTTTGGTAACAGTATAAATCTGTGCAACTTTGTAAAAGGGCCATTTAACAAAATCTACCAATACCTTTTTAAAGTGTAGTTCTTTAAGACTTAGCATTTCCACTCCTAGGACGATTTTAGTTGTGTTCCCAAGCTTTAAGATGGCCCTGTTTGGTAGCATTGAATTGAATTAAATGATTTCATGGAGATGTTTTGGTGGTACTTTTGTAAATGAATAGCTTCTAGATCACCACAAACCAAGCCTAAGACTCTCCTAGCTGTGAATACTCATATTTGCAGGTTCAGTTACATTTTAGATTTGTGAGTTGCCTGACAAAGCACTTGAGAATTTCTTTATATTAGATAAAATATGGTACTTTACAAATGGAATTCCAAGCATCCTTAAAAATTATTAGATTCAGATGTTCAAATGTGGAAATGTCCCTGAGACGTATGAACCGGGAAGGCAGGAAGAGCAGAAGAATGAACAGTAAAAATCCACATCGTATAAATACTAAAAGGGTAAGAATATATATATATATACATACATATTGTGGGGGCGGACATAATAATCATTCCCTTTGGATAGAGGGATTGCTCAGAAGGGCGGCTATTGACTTTTCATTTTAAAACTTTTATGCTGTTTTGCATGTTTTAAGCTCATGTCTGTCATTTCCTTAAAGACCAGAAAGGCGTTCGCTAGGAGATATTTTTGCTTTCTTATTTTTAACTTTTCTAGATTTAAAAATAACTGAATGGATTTGTTATTTAAACAGGTTATTTTCTGCTTGACCTCGGGTCACAGAGCTGCCAGATGTGGTGAAGGAGGAGTCCCCCGGCAGCCAGGGCACGGGACAAAGCGCACGTCCCAGCCGAGCCCCGAGCACCCAGCCCAGGCTCGGGTCGAGGGTCACACCTCGGGGAACCTGGGCTCGCGGCGACCCGGCAGTGTGCATGCGCAGAAGGACCGCCTGCGCGCTCAGAGTTGCTGGGTAGGAGTCCCTGCGTAGGAGTCCCGGCGATCGCCTAGGGGCTGAGCGCTGTCCTAGCCCAGCTCTGGCAGGCGCCGCATACGGCGTATGGGACGCCTTCTCAAGCTGGGATTTCTTATCTAAGCCCACTCGGCAGCGGGCATCCCCTGCCCCCAGATAATAATCAGGATGCGGAGACAGTGGGCCCTTTTCTCTTTTCTATACGTTCCAAAGGTTTCACAATGTGCCTGCGTTATTTTTATTATCGTAGAAATCTATTTTACAAAATGAATCATAGATGTAAGTCTGTTCATATGAAGGCATCATATCTACTGGATTCTACATGGCCGACCGCCTCTGCGTGCACTGAACCAAGGGGTGGCTGAGGATTGTTTGACCTTTCCCGGGAGGAAGGGCTGGGCAGAGTGGGGACGGCAGGGGAGGCGAAGGACAGGGGGCGGAAAAGAGAAGAGCTGGGGTGCGCACATGCTGTGTGTGTGTGTGTGTGTGTGTGTGTGTGTGTGTGTGTGTGTCCGCGCGCGCGCGAGCTGGGGTGCGCACATGTTCTGTGTGTGTGTGTGTGTGTGTGTGTGCGCGCGCGCGCGCCCGCGCGCACTCAGTCGCTAAGTTGTGTCGGACTCTGCGACCGCATGGACCGTAGCCCGCCAGGCTCCTCTCTCCAGAAATTTTCCAGGCAAGAATACTGGAGCGGGTTGCCATTTCCTCTTCCAGGGGATCTTCCCCCACAGGTCCACTTAACTGTATTTTCCCACTCTCATCGATCTGCACAGAATTTGCCGTGAATCTGCTCTACTCACCTCCATCTGGCTGATTTTATAATGCTCTCACACTGAGTCTATATGCGAACATTTACCCGGGAAGCCGGGATACACCGGCGTGGTGACCCCTCCTGCGAGGCGCTAGATGGCAGACGCGGCCAGGACATCTCTGTGGTCACAGCCTCAGGTCCCAAGACGCCCAAGGAGGGGACTCGTCCCACCCGGCTGTGTGGCTGCACAGTGTGTCTAAAACCATGTCGCCGCGTCACTCTTCTCTCCAAGTTCTGCCTCTTGATGAAAGAGAGAGAAAGAACCTACAACTTTAAGTCAGTGTTGGCCTCATTAGGCTAACAGATTCTTTTATAGAGACTGTATTCCCGCAAGCGTTACCTGGGTGTTCTCACCTCTCCACTCTGGGGATCCTTTGGCTCTGCTCTCCTGGGCGGTATCTGTGTCTCGGCAGGATACACGCTGTGCATTTTAGTCCTGAGAATCAGAGCTTATTCAGGATGGAGGGTGTATACAAAGGAGGGGGAACTGGGGCACAAAGAGAGGAAACGGGCCCCCATTCTTTAACTTGCTCCCCCTTCCGGCCTTCTATTAACACAAAGACAGGCGTTGCTGGCAGATGTCGGAGGGGAACGCAAAGAGGTCTTCCACTTCCGGACTTCAGGTTGACTCTGCGTGCCTGCAACAGCCTCCTGTGTCCTCGGGTCTCTTGCCCTGGCCCATGTGTGAGTCTCTACCTGCAGTGTCCCCAGCCCTGAATGTATTCAGCCCCTCCTTCACCGCAGAAATCTCTCCTACACTCACCATGGTGTGCCCATACAATCTCTGTCCTCGCAGGATCTCTCAGCCTTTCAACCGTCACCGTCTCAGCTAACCCCCTTTAGGACAAGGTTTTGCTTTGCTCATACCTTTGAAATGCAGTGAACAAGCGGGGTTCCTTTGAATGCCACCACCTCATATGGCTCCAGGAAACCCTGTGCTTGTCCACCATTTGTTGTTACTCAGTAACCCCCTAAGTTCTAGTTGGGGGATTCAAAACTTGACTAGCAAGATTCTTGCTTTCAAAAACGACTAGTGCACACAACTAGCGAATAATTCAGAATGACACTTTAACACAATAATTTTTCAAGTTTTTTTTTTTTTTAAGTGTAATGAAATGACCATGCTTGAAAAGAAGACTACCCTGGTAGATCTTATATAAAAACTGCACAGAGGGACTGTTAAATGACGGGGATCCAAAGATGCCTTGAAAGTTTGGATGAAGCACTAGAATCTGATCATCGGTATGAACAATGGCTGGGTTTCCAAGTCGATGAAAGCTATTTGAGTTTCCTGAGAGCAAGGAGCTCACGGATCAGTGGTTTACAGGTCGCCAGTGTGGCACTGCCCAGAAAAGTCTCTGTGGGGCTTCATGCCTGAACAAGGTCTCCTGCAGTGGAGGAGAATGACCGGAAGTGCTCAAGGGGAGGGAGCACCAGGAGGAGAAAGGGAAAGACTCCTTCAGGGGCTTTGTGCAGGACAAGGCTGCTCTCATCCTGCTGCTTTCCTGTTCAAAATCTCTGGCTTCTCATTGCCTAAAGCAGCATTTCCAAAGTGAATTCCACAGAACAATGGGTTAAACCAGCACTTCTCAAACTTTAATGAGCATATCTGTCACCTTGGGATGTTGTTGAATGAAGCCTCTGACTCTGGAGTAGAGACGAAGATTCTGCATTTTCTTTTTTTAAAAATATTTATTTATTTGACAGCACCCTGTCTCAGTTGCAGCCTTCGAATTCTTAGTTGCAGCACGTGGAATCTATTAACAGTGCCCTGTCCAGGGGTCAAACCTGGGCCCCCTACACTGGGAGTGTGCAGATTTAGCCACTCTATCACCAGGGAAGTCCCTCTGCATTTCCCATCAAGCTCCCGGGTGCTACTGATGCTGCTGGTCTGCAGATCACATGCTGAGTGAGCAAAGGATCAAAACTTATTAAATAGATCACTATTTTTAAAAAAAGAATTTTGATGTCTTTATCGTGCTCATGTGCACTATAAATCTCCAGGAGGTGTGAACAGAATCCAGCATTTCCCAAAGGCATCTGTTCTTGGAATCCTTTTATTCTTGGTGAATCTCTGGTTTGGGGAAAAGGCTAATCTAAACGATGGAATCAAGTTCTGGCATCCAAGGGAGTGTGATGCTCTCCTACTTGCCCTGTTCTCCATCCTGCAGATTCCAAGCTCCTAACTAAAGGCTTGGAAAGTTGTAAAGTCACAATCAGTCCCCAAAGTCTCTCCTACATCACTCACTCCATGTCTGCATCTCCCCATTTCCTTTCCTGCCTCCTGCTTCCCATCCTCCCGGCTGCTCCTAAGTGCAGTACCTCCTAAACTTCAATGTGCACAAGAAATCCCCGACCTTCCGAGCTGGTTAAATGCAGATTCTTTGGCCCCACCTCCAGTGACCCCGATTTCGTAAGTCTGGAGTGCAGCCTGTGAATCTGCCTTTCTAACAAGCTCCTGGTGACACTGATGCCACCGTCCAAGGGCCACACTTGGAGACGGCATCTCCATCAATAGAGGGACCTCCTTTCCCATTCACTATGGAACTTTCCCAAATGTGGGGTCCCGGATGATTGTTTACTTTTCCTTGGCTGTGTTTTATTTCCTGTAGATCTGTAAGCCTCTTGAGTGAAGGGACCGTGACTTTTTTCCCTAGTTGTCTAGTTCAGTACTTTGAATAAACAGCAAACGAAGCCTGGTCTTTTGTGAGTCTGCTGCTGAGGCTGGGCTGGGGAGTATGCCACCCTTCCCTGCTCCAGCCATCCCTTCCTCCCGACTGGGGGGACTTCCTTCACAATGATGCAAGCTTTCTGGAAAAAGACAATGGACTGGCTCATCATCAAACTCATCTCTTGCTTCTGACATCTGTGCTTGTGTTGTCCAGATCCTTGGGCTGGCATAGACCCTGGCACAGATATTTTGCCCCTTTGTCCTGGTTACCGGTAACCAGGTTATGTATCCTGGTTACCGGTAATTGGTTTTTGTCTTCATACTCACTCCTCCCCTTCAAATCCTGCAGAATCTCTGTCCCCAGAACATTAGCATTAGGTTTCAGAATGCTCTTATAATCCTAATGCTTGTATCCACTACTCCTGAGGCATCCACCCATTCAGCCACTAACTCAGAGTCTTCCCTAGCTTTTTTTGAAAGTCATACTTTCTCTCTCTCTCTCTCTCTCTCTCTCTCTCTCTCTCTCACTCCTGGCTGACACCATCAAGTGGACTATTACAGCCTGGGTTGTCCACCTGACTTTCAGAGCCCAAGCACTTTGTCCTGCCTTCAACAAGGGTACACAAACCTAACTGCATGCATTCAGGTACACAGACTATGTACCTGAAAAAAATGAAATTTTATTTTAATAAAATCCTGCCTGTTGCCATTTGGAGGTATAGCCTAACCTGGGGACCAGAGGTAGCCATAGTGAAAACTATATAAGGCCCTTGACAAACCCATCCTCTATGCTTGGCACTTCCGGTTATAAGAAGATGAACCGGACTTGGAAGATCTTGCAGTCTAGGAGGAGAGTCAAGACTGTTAACAACACAGAATGTGATACGTTCCATGAACGAAATATAAACGAAGTGGGGAGAAAATTCAAAAGAAGGAATTTTATGGGTTGAATTGGGGTCTCCAGAAAAATCCACATATTGAAGTTCTCACTCTTCTTACCTTAGAATGTAGCCTTATTTAGAAATAAGCTGTTGCAGGTATCATTTGTTAAGATGGGGTAGAACTGGAATAGAGTGGCCCAGTCCAATGTGTCTGGTGTCCTTAATACAGCGGATGTTTAGAGACAGACATGCACACAGGGAGAGCACCATGTGAAGACCAAGGCAGAGACTGGGGGTGATGCCGCCACAGGCCAAGGAATAAAGACCACCAGCAAAGCATCAGAATCTAGGGGAGGGGTCTGAAGGGCTCTCACAGCCCTCCTCACAGCCCCAGAAAGAGCTGATCCTGCTCTCAGAAGTATGAGATATGTTTCGGTCATTTAAGCCTCTCCATCTGTGTTACTTTGTTAACAGGGAGAAGTTAACAAAGGAAACAGGGAGAGTTCATGATGCAGGCTAGTAAGGAAGACTTTATCAAATTGGAGGAGTTGGAATCCAAGCTCAGTCTTAAAAGAGAAGGCATGCAAAGAGGAAGGAGCATTAGGAAAACCAGAAAAGAGAAAAACACTCAAAGTGCTTGGGAAGTTGACATTACCTATAGAACCTAGAGGGAGTCAGGGGAGCAGGCAGAGGTAATTCATTAGAGATGTCACAGATGAGTCTTAGGTTTGGAGAAATTGTGACATTATTTCTGTAATTCTGCTTGTCTTACAAATAAAATCTCATATTTTCATCCAGACCTTAATGTCACTGCTGAACTTTAAACATTTCACTACAGACTTTTGAACTTGAACATGCACAATTTTACAGCCACTAAAGGGAATTTACGATATCAGAATCAAAACTTAGGCCTTCAATTTTAAAAACGAGATGGCGTCAGAACAGTTTCCCTACTCACATATCAGTGATATTAATAACTTTTTATTCTGGTTTAAGGGCTTGTTAATTCCTAGTGTTCTACGAAATACAATACAAGGAGTCTGGGATAGACTTCAAAAGGCCTAGATTCAGGACTTCCCCGGTGGTCCGGTGCTTGAGATTCCAAACTCATGCTGCAGAGGCCTGGTTCAGTTCCTGGACTGGGAACTAGATCCCGCATGCCACAACTAAAAGAGGATTCCACATGCCACGATCACTAAAGATCCCACGTGCAGCAACTAAGACCCAGTGCAGCCAAATAAATTAATGTAAGTAAAAATTTTAAAGTCAATATACAAAGCTTCATTTAAAAAAAAAAAGTCTAAATTCAAGGAAAGAGGTCAGTTCAGTGTAGACTTTTTAAAGTGGCAAGGACACTTGTCCCACCCCCACCAACACACACACAAGGCCTCACTTGCGTTTATAAAAATAGAGCAACATCTTCAGTTTTTACCTTTCAAAACTGTTGTGAAGGTAAATGAGATGAGATTTTAAAAGACGCTTATGCAGGGGCATAGATGTATTTTACTTGATTTCTTCATTTACTCAAGAAAAAGTGTAGGTTACATGGTCTCTAATATTCCTCCCACTATTAAATCCTAAGTTAACTGCATTCTTACAGAACAGGCTTAGAGCAATGGGAATTGCGTATGTGTATGGGGTAGAGGGATGTATCTACAAAGACACAGCCTTGCTTCTATTTGTGCCCTTAGATGGCTTGTTGTTGTTTAGTCACTAACTTGTGTCCAACTCTTTTGCCACCCCATGGACTGTAGCCCTGCCAGACTCCTCTGTCCATGGGATTTCCCAGGCAAGAATACTGGGGTGGGTTGCCATTTCCTTCTCCAGGGGATCTTCCTAACCTGGGGATCAAACTCGGTCCTCCTGCATTGGCAGGAGGATTCTTTTATCCCTGTGCCACTGGGGAATCTCTTACTCTTAGATGGCAGCAGGGGGCTCATTCACAACAAAGCCCACTTCAGCCAGGTTTCTCCCTTTGTCAGACAGGTTTCCCTTGGTTTTTTAACTCAGAGATTCAACAGGATAATCAATCAACCCCTCTCAATATCTCTCTCCATCTCTCTCTTGCCCTAAGAAACTACCTTTTTACTACATTTTTAAAACTATAAAATGTTCTCAAAGTGAGAATAATACAATGGCCCCATAAAGTTCTGCCACACTTGCTTCAACTATCCACCGATTCCTCTCCCCCTCCCTCCCTCCCACTCCATGGAATTTTAGAGCAAATTCCAGACTTCGTGTGCTTTGATATGCGTATCTAAAATACATATGCATATTGTTTTTGGCCACGCTGCACAGCATTCAGGATCTTAGAGCACCAACCTCTGCCCTTGGTAGTGAAAGCACAGAGCCCTAACCACTGGACCGCCGGCGAATTCCCATGTGTATATTCTTCTACGGGCTTCCCTGTTGGCTCAGCGGTAAAGAATCTGCCCGTCAGTGCAGTAGTCGAGGGTTTGATCTCTGCGTTGGGAAGATCAAATGGCACCCCACCCCAGTACTCTCTTGCCTGGAAAATCCCATGGACAGAGCAGCCTGGGGGCTGCAGTCCATGGGGTCACAAAAGAGTTGGACACAACTTAGTGTCTAAACAACAGCATATTCTTCTATGACAAGATGCCATTATGAAACTTAATAAAATTAATGATAATTTATTAGAGTCATATCATGCCTCCTTTCAATGTTTTTAAATAAGAATAAATGGCAAGACTTTACATAACCTACAATTTAACCAGAAGAATACTTGAGTAATAAACCAGCTTGGAGCTTTCTGATATAGCATTCTGTTATATAAATGACTTTAGAGGGAAGTATAGAGGGGCTGTAATTGGAAGACGTGAAAAATATTCTCTCACAGATTTTTTTGTCCATCTCTCATCATTGTTCTGTGCTTCAGTCCTAGTAACCTCAGAATGATGCTGTTACCTGACAGCACACTAACACAGATTAAAGAAATAGCATCTGTCGGGAAGATCCCCTGGGGAAGCGACAGGCTATCCACTCCAGTATTCTTGGGCTTCCTTGGTAGCTCAGATGGTATAAAATCCACCTGCGATGTGGGAGACCTGGGTTTGATCCCTGGGTTGGGAAGATCCCTGGAGAAGGGAAAGGCTACTCACTCCAGTATTCTGGCCTGGAAAATCCCCATGGACAGTGGAGCTTGACGGGCTACAGTTCATGGGGTTGCAAAGAGTCAGACATGACTGAGCGACTAAGCACACAGGGGCAGGTTGGGAGTTTGGGATGGACCAGTACACACCGTTATATTTAAAACAGATAATCAACAAGGACCTAGTGTATAGCACAAGAAACTCTGCTTAGTGGTATGTGGCAGCCTGGATGGGAGGGGAGTTTGGGGGAGAATGGATACATTCTGATGGCTAAGTCCCTTAGCTGTCTACCCGAAACTATCACAGCATTGTTAATCGGCTATACTCCAGTACAAAATAAAAAAGTATATTAAAAAAAGAAATAGCATCTGTTAATCTTATTAAGTTCATTGAGGCAGGATGGGGGCTGGGTGCTGGTAAGTGGAGCAGATAAACGTGAGGCATATATACTTTTTTCAGGTTGAAAAGTAATCATAGAGAACCCTTTCTCCTTCAGAGCACGTACTGATGCTTCAGAGCACGTGTGCCACATGGAATTCCTATTAACTCTGACAGGGTGGAGTTTGGTAGGAAAGACATGCCAGAAACTCACTCCCTAACCTTGGGAGAAAATGTTAGTGTTATGCCTACAGCTCTAGGAAGAGATACATATAAATATATGTTCATGTCATTTCAATCTTCAATATCTGGTAAACAAGAATTTAGGAAAGGGAGTCTGGCTGATAATTGTCCCAGAAGAAAACAACTCAATTTGTCAGTGAATAACAAAAATATTCATATTACCCAGCTATTCTGCTTTCAGCAACTTATTCTAAATAAATAAACAAAGACACAGGCAAAGACGCACTTCTAAGGTCATTTGTATCAGTATTGTTTATAACCACAAACATTTAAAAAATGTTCAACAACACAATTGATGGAATAAATTACATTATGGCATCATGATGGTATACTTTGTAGCCTTTAAAAAACACCTAGTAGGAATATAGTGGTTAATATGTAAATATTTTGACATTATATTTAATTTTTGAAAATCATGTTATTAAATAGCACAATGAGGATAATTCCTATTTAACTTAATAATAATTATATTAGTGTTTACACACCCGCACACATCCATATACACATATGCACAGAGAAACAAGATTACAAAGATAATTAAATAGAATTAATATAATGCTAATAGTAATTATAAAAAGAAAGTAGGAAAAACCACTAGACCATTCAGGTATGACCTAAATCAAATCCCTTATGATTATACAGGGGAAATGAGAAATAGATTTAAGGGACAGGATCTGATAGATAGAGTGTCTGATGAGCTATGGACTGAGGTTCGTGACATTGTACAGAAAACAGGGATCAAGACCATCCCCATGGAAAAGAAATGCAAAAAGCAAAATGGCTGTTTGGGGAGGCCATACAAATAGCTGTGAAAAGAAGAGAAGCCAGAAGCAAAGGAGAAAAGGAAAGATATAAGCATCTGAATGCAGAGTTCCAAAGAATAGCAAGAAGAGATAAAAAAGCCTTCCTCAGCGATCAATGCAAAGAAATAGAGGAAAACAACAGAATGGGAAAGACTAGAGATCTCTTCAAGAAAATTAGAGATACCAAGGGAACATTTCATGCAAAGATGGACTCGATAAAGGGCAGAAATGGTATGGACCTAACAGAAGCAGAAGATATTAAGAAGAAATGACAAGAATACACAGAAAAACTATACAAAAAAGATCTTCATGACCCAGATAATCACGATGGTGTGATCACTGACCTAGAGCCAGACATCCTGGAATGTGAAGTCAAGTGGGCCTTAGAAAGCATCACTACAAACAAAGCTAGTGGAGGTGATGGAATTCTAGTTCAGCTATTTCAAATCCTGAAAGATGATGCTGTGAAAGTGCTGCATTCAATATGCCAGCAAATTTGGAAAACTCAGCAGTGGCCAAAGGATCGGAAAAAGTCAGTTTTCACTCCAATCCCAAAGAAAGGCAATGCCAAAGAATGCTCAAACTACTGCACAATTGCACTCATCTCACAAGGTAGTAAAGTGATGCTTAAAATTCTCCAAGCCAGGCTTCAGCAGTACGTGAACCGTGAACTTCCAGATGTTCAAGCCGGTTTCAGAAAAGGCAGAGGAACCAGAGACCAAACTGTCAACATCCGCTGGATCATGGAAAAAGCAAGAGAGTTAAAAAAAAAAATATTTCTGCTTTATTGACTATGCCAAAGCCTTTAACTGTGTGGATCACAATAAACTGTGGAAAATTCTGAAAGACATGGGAATAACCAGACCACCTGACCTGCCTCTTGAGAAACCTATATGCAGGTCAGGAAGCAACAGTTAGAATTGGACATGTACCAACAGACTGGTTCCCGATAGGAAAAGGAGTACATTAAGGCTGTATATTGTCACCCTGCTTATTTAACTTATATGCAGAGTACATTATGAGAAACGCTGGGCTGGAAGACGCATAAGCTGGAATCAAGATTGCCGGGAGAAATATCAATCACCTCAGATATGCAGTTGACACCACCCTTATGGCAGAAAGTGAAGAGGAACTAAAAAGCCTCTTGATGAAGGTGAAAGAGGAAAGTGGAAAAGTTGGCTTAAAACTCAACATTCAGAAAACAAAGATCATGGCATCTGGTTCCATCACTTCATGGGAAATCGATGGGGAAACAGTGGAAACAGTGTCAGACTTTATTTTTTGGGGCTCCAAAATCACTGCAGATGGTGACTGCAGCCATGAAATTAGAAGACTCTTACTTCTTGAAAGAAAAGTTATGACCAACCTAGACAGCATATTGAAAAGCAGAGACATTACTTTGCCAACAAAGGTCCGTCTAGTCAAGGCTATGGTTTTTCCAGTGGTCATCTATGGATGTGAGAGTTGGACTGTGAAGAAAGCTGAGCGCCGAAGAATTGATGCTTTTGAACTGTGGTGTTGGAGAAGACTCTTGAGAGTCCCTTGGACTGCAAGGAGATCCAACCAGTCCATTCTGAAGGACATCAGCCCTGGGATCTTTGGAAGCAATGATGCTAAAACTGAAACTCCAGTACTTTGGCCACCCATGCGAAGAGCTGACTCACTGGAAAGACTCTGATGCTGGGAGGGATTTGGGACAGGAGGAGAAGGGGATGACAGGATGAGATGGCTGGATGGCATCACTGACTCGATGGATGTGAGTCTGAGTGAACTCCGGGAGTTGGTGATGGACAGGGAGGCCTGGCGTGCTGCGATTCATGGGGTTGCAAAGAGTCAGACACGACTGAGCGACTGAACTGAACTGAATGGTAATCATCTCTTCAAGCAGAACATAATTTTTTGACTTTAGATTTTTCAACAATATATATATAAAAATTAGGTAAAAAAATTTTTTATTTCAAAAATTTAACTACCAGATCTGGCACCATGGAAGAATGACCTGAAGTAGAATGCCATATACTATAAACCCAGAGAAATGACACATAAAGGAACACAGAAAAAGAAAACAAGTGTCTGAGAAAGAGTGATCTGAAATGCAGGCTGAGACGCACATGAATTGACCATGCCCATGGTTGAAAGCACATAGATATGCTGCTCCCAGGGGACCTAACAGTAGGTACTAAACACCAGGAGCCTGGATTTAATGACACTCAAGGACAGGAGATAAAACTTTAGGTTAAGTGGTAAACCACAAATTTAAAAAAAATACGTAATATACCCGAACACATGATTCCCATTGATGCACCAGGATTAGCCCCTCAAGGATAGTCTGAAAGATATTATGATATAAGCATATTTAAAAATTAGAGAGATTTTTAAAAGAAAGGAATAGAAAATAAAAGAATAAGACACTATGAAAATAGAACAGGAAAGAATGAAAAACAGATAAAACTTACAGAAATTAAAAATAGTTATTGAAACAAAAAAAAATTGATTCTCTCCACCAAGTTTAATAGATGAATTAAATAGTAAATTAACTTCCAAAGTAGAGATTATGAGAGATCTGCAAGCTATCATTAAGAAAACTGCTGAATACTAATTAATTCACTGACTGGATAGCAAGGCTCATTTGATGCAGAGGCTGCCAGGAACAGCTAGCAATTGCTAGTCAGGAACTTGGAGAAGCGGGGCGGGGAGAACTGGGAAGTCTGTTTCCAAACCCTGAATGAGCCCTTACATCTTGTTAGGTAGGTAAAGGAAAGATTAATAAAAACATAAAGGCCTATGATTATAAAAAGTTAAATGTGTACTTACTCTGTACCTTGACATCATGAAGTCATCATGTTTTCCTGTAATATTAATTTTAAATTGTTTGAGAGACTGTTGATTTGTAACTCTGCTGCTGGGAACATGCTTGTAATAGGAAAGTCACAATATTTGCTGTAGAGAATGGATCACTTATTGTCATAACCTTTTTTTTGTTGTCATGGACTGTTGATTTTCCCTGCTGGCTGAGGTGATAATTAATTCACTGATTCCACGTAACTCACTCTAACTCAACCATAACAAAGGAACAAAGTTAAAGGTATTTTCCTCCTTATGAAAAGGTATATTTGAAGTGACTAGCAAATTCAGTTTAAAACACACTGCAAAATTCTATCAATACTGAAAGAAGAAATAATACAAGAACAGTAAGACAAATTTGATGAAAAGGCAAGAATAGTTGCCCTCTCATTTATCAAAACTCAGTATAAACTTACAGTGATTAGTAAGTGTGTTATTGGTGCAAGGACAGGCAAATAGACCAGTGGGCCATAAAAGGGAGCCAAAAGAAACCCACATTTCTTAGGAGAACTTAGGATAATGGAGATAGCATTGCAAACTGATGGGGAAAGGATAAAGTTTTCAATCCACATGGAAAAAATAAGACCCCTTCTCTCATCCATATCACACACCATACCCTGGAATACCAAAATAATTTCCACAATGATCCCAAACCTAATGGAAAAAGAAAAACTTTTAAAGATTTATAGACAACCCAATCAAAAAATGGGCAGAAGACCTAAATAGACATTTCTCCAAAGACATACAGATGGACAGCAGGCACATGGAAAGATGCTCATCGTAGCTAATTATTAAAGAAATGCAAAGCAAAACCACAATGAGGTATCACTTCACATTGCTCAGAATGGCCAACATCAAAAAGTCTGCAGGGGATATCCTGGTTGTCCAGTGGTTAGAACTCTGCATTTTCACTGCCAAGGGCCCAGGTTCAATCCCTGGTTGGGGAACTAAGATCCCACAAGTCATACAATGTGGGGGAAAAAAGCTACAAAAAATGAATGCTGGAGAGGATGTGGAGAAAAGGGAATCCTCCTACACTGTTGGTGGGAATGTAAATTGCAGCCACAGTGGAGAACAGTGTGGAGGTGCCTTTAAAAACTAAAAATAGAATTACCATATGATCTAGCAATCCCACTCCTGGGCATATATCTGGAGAAAACTCTAATTTGAAAAGATAAATGCAACCCAATGTTCATAGCAGCACTACTTATAATAGCCGGGACATGGAAACAACCCAAGTGTCCATCAACAGAGGACTGGTTCAAGAAAGGGTAGTATATAGATACAGATAGATATAGATACAGATATATGACGGATATTACTCAGCCATAAAAAAAAGAATGAAATAATGGTATTTGTAGCAATGTGGATAGACCTAGAGATTATCATACTAAGTGAAGGAAGTCAGAAAGAGAAAGACAAATATCATATCAACTACGGTTTTTCCAGTAGTCATGTACAGATGTGAGTTGGACCATAAAGAAGGCTGAGCACCAAAGAATTGATGCTTTTGAACTGTGGTGCTGATGAAGACTCTTGAGAGTCTCTTGGACAACAAGGAGATCAAACCAGTGAATCCTAAAGGAAATCAACCCTGAATATTCACTGGAAGGACTGATGCTGAAGCTGAAGCTCCAATACTTTGGCCACCTGATGAGAAGAGCCAACTCACTGAAAAAGACCCTGCTGCTGGGAAAGATTGAGGGCAAGAGGAGAAGGGGGTGACAGAGAATGAGATGGTTGGACAGCATCATCGACTCAATGGACATGAGTTTGAGCGAATTCCAGGAGAGAGTGAAGGACCGGGAAGCCTGGTATGCTGCAATCCATGGGGTTGCAAAGAATTGGACATGACTGAGAGACTGAACAATAACAACAAGAGCAACAACAAAATCACTTATGTGTGGAATCTAAAAGAAAAAGATACAAATGAACTTCTTTATCAAACAGAAACAGACTCACAAACAGAAAACAAACCTATGGTTACCAAAGGAGAAGAGGGAGAGATAAATTTGGAATTTGTGATTAACAGATACACACTACTGTATACGAGATTGATAAACAACAAGGATTTATGGCATATTATAGGGAATTATATTCAATGTTTGTAATAACCTATAATGGAAAAGTCTGAAAAAATATATATGTATATTCACATATATGTATAAACTGAATCACTTTGCTGTACACCTGAGACACTATACTTCAATTTAAAATAAAAATTTTGTAAATGATAGACCAAAATATACGATAATATACTTATGACCTCAGGGTATGGTTGAAGTTCTTAAGACAATAACAGTACAAATCATAGAAGAATGGTAAATATGATGGCATTAAAATAACACATATCTGTATGAGAAAACACACTCCCAACCATAGACCAGGAAAGGGTATTCATATAAAGAAGAATTGCAAAAATGGGGAAAGGCCATGAGGGGGTTGGGGGAAATAATATAATAGAAAAATGTTGAAATCATATGAACAAGTAATTTGTAAAAGAAGAAATATGAATGGCAAAGAGTTTGTAATTGCAGAGATAGTCACTGTCAGATTAGACCCCATTGAATTATCAGTATTCAATAGTTTTTGGCTCACAAAAATGCAATTTCATATAGGTAAAACGAGTACAGTGAGGGACAAAATCATTTTAAAAGATACCATTTCAAAACCATCAGGTTGGGACTTCTCAGGCAGTTCAGTGGCTAAGGCTCTGTTGGGGAACTAGATCCCACATGCCACAACTGAAGATCCTGTATGCTGCAGTGAAGATCAAAGACTCTGAGGGTCCCAACTAAGACCCGGTGCAGCCAAATAAATAAATATTTTAAAAATAAATAAATAAAGAAAAATGAAAACCGTCAGGTTGGTTATTAGGGTTGGCAAAATGATGCGGGAACACAAACTTTTACACAGTTGCAGAAAGAAATATAGATTAGTATAGCACTTTATAATATCTAGTAAAATTTAATGTCTGCATTCTAAAACCAAGCAATTTCTCTCCCATATCATCTACCTAGATAAATTCTTACGTATGCTCACAAGGAGACAAGCTAAGAATATTGTATTCATCAGTTTTACAGAGAAACAGAACCAATAGGGCGCATGTGTATGTAACTACTGATAGGTAGGTAGACAGACACATACATGTAACATGCATATAGACAGACATAAAGAGATTTATTATAAGGAATTGGCTCCTGCAATTATAGAGGCTGAGAAGTCCCAAGAACTGCAGCTGTCAAGCAGAAGGCCCGGGAGAGCTGAAGGTATAAGTTTCAATTCAAAATTCAGCAGGCTCAATAACCAAGAAAAACTGATATTTCAGTGAGTTCAAAGGCCAGAAAAGACCAAAGTCTCAAGCAGTCAGGGAAGAATTCCCTCCAGCCTTCTGTCCTATTCAGGGTTGGATGGGGTCCACCTGCATTAGGGAGGGCCAGCTGCTTTATGCAGTCTACAGATTCAAATGTCAATTTCATCCAAAAAAATATCCTCACAGACATACCCAGAATAATGTGTGATGAAATGTCGGGGCATTTCTTAGCCCAGTCAGCTTGACACATAAAATTAATCATCACAGGTACTCACTGCTGCTGCTGCTGCTGCTAAGTCGCTTCAGTCGTGCCCGACTCTGTGTGACCCCATAGACGGCAGCCCACCAGGCTCCCCCGTCCCTGGGATTCTCCAGGCAAGAACACTGGAGTGGGTTGCCATTCCCTTCTCCAATGCATGAAAGGGAAAAGTGAAAGTGAAGTTGCTCAATTATGTCCGACTCTTAGCGACCCCATGGACTGCAGCCCACCAGGCTCCTCCGTCCATGGGATTTTCCAGGCAAGAGTACTGGAGTGGGGTGCCATTGCCTTCTCCGAAGGTACTCACTGCTCTATTACAAATATTATTTGTAATACCAAAGAACTGAAAACAATCTCCTTGTCTATTCATTGCACAAGTATTCACTAAGTACCCATTATGTGTACGCATGGATTGTTCAATATATCTAGGATACACCAGGGAGTACAAACATTCCTCTCCCTGGAGAGCTTACATATTAGTTAAGGGAGAAAAATAGCAAGTGTAACACTTTGGTTGGTTACATACTACCCATGTAAGAAGGGAATGGTACTTTCTACAGTGCCAAGGACACTGTTCGTACTGTGTTCCATGTAGAGGCCAGCCTCTGAAAGTGCATTGGGAGTAGGCTGCAAATGGCGATTAAATTAGATCCTGGTAGACCTTATTCGGAGAAGGCAATGGCACCCCACTCCAGTACTCTTGCCTGGAAAATCCCATGGATGGAGGAGCCTGGTAGGCTGCAGTCCATGGGGTCACTAAGAGTCGGACACGACTGAGCGACTTCACTTTGACTTTTCACTTTCATGCATTGGAGAAGGAAATGGCAACCCACTCCAGTGTTCTTGCCTGGAGAATCCCAGGGACAGGGGAGCCTGGGGGCTGCCGTCTATGGGGGCGCACAGAGTTGGACACGACTGAAGCGACTTAGCAGCAGCAGCAGCAGGCCTTATTTGGAAGGTGGCCTGTTAGCACAAACTTAAAAGTGATGAGGAAAATAGTGCACAGATATCTGAATAAAAAAAAAGAGACAAGAAGAAACAGACCTTGTTAAAACAACAAGCTGGAGGCCAGTGAGGCTGGAGTGCAGTAAGTCAAAGGGAGTGTGGTGTGTGTGTGTGCGCGTGCGCGTGCAGTCATGTCTGACTTTTGCAACCCTATGGACCGTAGCCCACCAGGTTCCTCCGTGCATGGGATTTCCCAGGCAAAAATACCGCAGTGGGTTGCCATTTCCTCCTCCAGGGGATCTTCCCAATCCAGGGATCGAACCCAAATCTCCTGCATCTCTTGCATTGGCAAGCAGATTCTTTACCACTGAGCAGCCACCAGAGAAGCCCTGAGGGAGAATATTAGGCTAAAATAAGAGGAGGCAGGCAGATTGTATAGAGCTGGGGTCGCCAACCTCTGGGACCTAATGCCTGATGATCTGAGGTGAAGCTGATGCAATAATAATAGAAATAATGTTCAAAATAAATGTAATGTGCTTGAATCATCCCCAAACTGTCCTTCCCACTCCCCAGGTCTGTGAAAAAAAACTGCCTTCCACGAAACTAGTCCCTGATACCAAAAAGGCCGAGGACCTCTAGTGCAGAGTCCTGTGGCCATCTCAAGGGCTTGGGCATTTTCGTCTGAATGAAACAGTAGCCACTGCAAGGATTTCAATAGAGAGGCAAGCTGACCTGACAGCAGGTTAACAGACCACTCTGCCTACTCGGGAGGGGACAAGGATGGAAGCAGGAAGCTGCTGCAGTAACCCAAGTGAAAGGCGGTGATGGCGTGGACGAGGATGATAAAAGATATTGGGTATATTTTAAATATAGAGCCTACAAAATTCCTGACAGATTAAATATGGAATGTGAGCCAAAGAGAGGAACTGAGATGACTACCACCATGCCTGATCGTTTACAAGGATGAAGTTGCCATCAAATGAGAAGAAGCAGATAGACGGAGAAGGTTTGACAGGAGAAACAAGCTAAGTTCTGGACCTGTTAACTTGGATACATCCATCAGACACTCAAGTGGAGATTTTGAATTGGGAATTGACAGGTATAACTGGGAGGCTTCCCAAGTGGCACAGTGGGTAAAGAATCTGCCTGCCAACGCAGGAGATGCAAGAGATGTGGGTTCAATCTCTGGGTTGGGAAGATCCCCTGGAGAAGGAATGGCAACCCATTCCAGTATCCTTACCTGAAAAATCCCATGGACAGAGGAGCCTGGTAGCCTACAGTCCACGGGGTGGCAGAGTCGAACATGACTGAGAACACACATGTGCATCTGGAGTTCAGAAGAGATGCCGACACAGAGATATGAAACTGTCAGCATGTAGATAGTTATATACATCCATCAGTTCAGTTCAGTTCAGTCACTCAGTCATGTCCGACTCTTTGCAACCGCATGAATCACAGCACGCCAGGCCTCCCTGTCCATCACCAACTCCCAGAGTTCACTCAAACCCATGTCCATCGAGTCGGTGATGCCATCCAGCAATCTCATCCTCTGTTGTCCACTTCTCTTCCAGCTCTCCAATCCCTCCCAGCATCAGGGTCTTTTCCAATGAGTCAAATCTTCACATGAGGTGGCCAAAGTATTGGAGTTTCAGCTTCAATATCAGTCCTTCCAATGAAAACCCAGGACTGATCTGCTTTAGGATGGACTGGTCAGATCTCCTTGCAGTCCAAGGGACTCTCAAGAGTCTTCTCCAACACCACAGTTCAAAAGCATCAATTCTTCGGTGCTCAGCTTTCTTCACAGTCCAACTCTCACATCCATACCTGACCACTGGAAAACCATAGCCTTGACTGGATGGAACTTTGTTGGCAAAGTAATATGCTTTTCAATATGCTATCTAGGTTGGTCATAACTTTCGTCCCAAGGAGTAAGCGTCTTTTAATTTCATGGCTGCAGTCACCAAATGCGGTGATTTTGAAGCCCCCAAAAATAAACTCTGACACTGTTTCCACTTTTTCCCTATCTATTTCCCATGAAGTGATGGGACCAGATGCCATGATCTTCATTTTCTGAATGTTGAGTTTTAAGCCAACTTTTTCTACCTCCTCTTCACCTTCATCAAGAGGCTTTTTAGTTCCTCTTCACTCTCTGCCATAAGGGTGGTGTCATCTGCATATCTGAGGTGATTGATATTTCTCCCGGCAATCTTGATTCCAGCTTGTGCTTCTTCCAGCCCAGCATTTCTCATGATGTACTCTGCAGAGAAGTTAAATAAGCAGGGTGACAATATACAGCCTTGACGTACTACTTTTCCTATTTGGAGCCAGTCTGTTGTTCCATGTCCAGTTCTAACTGTTGCTTCCTGACCTGCATATAGGTTTCTCAAGAGGCAGGTCAGGTGGTCTGGTTATTCCCATGTCTTTCAGAATTTTCCACAGTTTATTGTGATCCACACAGTTAAAGGCTTTGGCATAGTCAATAAAGCAGAAATAATTTTTTTTTTTTTAACTCTCTTCCTTTTTTCATGATCCAGCGGATGTTGACAATTTGATTTCTGGTTCCTCTGCCTTTTCTAAAACCAGCTTGAGCATCTGGTAGTTCACAGTTCACATATTGCTGAAGCCTGGCTTGGAGAATTTTGAGCATTACTTTACTAGCGTGTGAGATGAGTGCAATTGTGCAGTAGTTTGAGCATTCTTTGGCATTGCCTTTCTTTGGGATTGGAATGAAAACTGACCTTTTCTAGTCCTGTGGCCACTGCTGAGTTTTCCAAATTTGCTGGCATATTGAATGCAGCTCTTTCACAGCTTTGTCTTCTAGGATTTGAAATAGCTCCACTGGGATTCCATCACCTCCACTAAATTTGTTCATAGTGATGCTTTCTAGGGCCCACTTGACTTCACATTCTATGATGTCTGGCTCTAGGTGAGTGATCACACCATTGTGATTATCTTGGTCATGAAGATCTTTTTTGTACAGTTCTTCTGTGTATTCTTGCCATCTCTTCTTAATATCTTCTGCTTCTGTTAGGTCCATACCATTTCTGTCCTTTATCGAGCCCATCTTTGCATGAAATGTTCCTTTGGTATCTCTGATTTTCTTGAAGAGATCTCTAGTCTTTCCCATTCTGTTGTTTTCCTCTATTTCTTTGCATTGATCGCTGAGGAAGGCTTTTTTATCTCTTGTTGCTATTCTTTGGAACTCTGCATTCAGATGCTGATATCTTTCCTTTTCTCCTTTGCTTTGGCTTCTCTTCTTTTCACAGCTATTTGTAAGGCCTCCCCAGGCAGCCATTTTGCTTTTTTGCATTTCTTTTCCATGGGGATGGTCTTGATCCCTGTCTCCTGTACACTGTCACAAACCTCCGTCCATAGTTCATCAGGCACTCTATCTATCAGATCTAGTCCCTTACATCTATTTCTCACTTTCACTGTATAATCATAAGGGATTTGATTTAGGTCATACCTGAATGGTCTAGTGGTTTTCCCCACTTTCTTCAATTTCAGTCTGAATTTGGCAATAAGGAGTTCATGATCTGAGCCACAGTCAGCTCCCAGTTTTGTTTTTGCTGACTGTATAGAGCTTCCCCATCTTTGGCTGCAAAGAATATAATCAGTCTGATTTCAGTGTTGACCATCTGGTGATGTCCATGTGTAGAGTCTTCTCTTGTGTTGTTGGAAGAGGGTGTTTGCTATGACCAGTGCATTCTCTTGGCAAAACTCTATTAGCCTTTGCCCTGCTTCATTCCATACTCCAAGGCCAAATTTGCCTGTTACACCAGGTGTTTCTTGACTTACTACTTTTGCATTCCAGTCTCCTATAATGAAAAGGACATCTTTTTTGGGTGTTAGTTCTAAAAGGTCTTGTAGGTCTTCATAGAACCATTGAACTTCAGCTTCTTCAGTGTTACTGGTTGGGGCACAGGCTTGGATTACTGTGAAATTGAATGGTTTGCCTTGGAAATGATCAGAGATCATTCTGTCGTTTTTGAGATTGCATCCAAGTACTGCATTTCAGACTCTCTTGTTGACCATGATAGCTACTCCATTTCTTCTAAGGGATTCCTTCCCACAGTAGTACATATAATGGTCTGCTGCTGCTGCTGCTGCTAAGTCACTTCAGTCATGTCCGACTCTGTACGACCCCATAGACGGCAGCCCACCAGACTCCCCGTCCCTGGGATTCTCAAGGCAAGAACACTGGAGTGGGTTGCCATTTCCTTCTCCAATGCATGACAGTAAAAAATGAAAGTGAAGTCGCTCAGTCATGTCCGACTCTTAGCGACCCGTGGACTGTAGCCCACCAGGCTCCTCCATCCATGGGATTTTCCAGGCAAGAGTACTGGAGTGGGGTGCCATTGCCTTCTCTGAGATATAATGGTCATCTGAGTTAAATTCACCCATTCCAGTCCATTTGAGTTTGCTGATTCCTAGAATGTCAACGTTCACTCTTGCCATCTCGTTTGACCACTTCCAATTTGCCTTGATTCATGAACCTAACATTCCAGGTTCCTATGCAATATTGCTCTTTACAGCATTGGACCTTGCTTCTATCACCAGTCACATCCACAACTGGGTATTGTTTTTGCTTTGGCTCCATCCCTTCATTCTTTCTGGAGTTATTTCTCCACTGATCTCCAGTAGCATATTGGGCACCTACCGACCCGGGGAGTTCCCCTTTCAGTATCCTATCATTTTGCCTTTTCGTACTGTTCATGGGGTTCTCAAGGCAAGAACACTGAAATGGTTTGCCATTCCCTTCTGCAGTGGACCGCATTCTGTCAGACCTCTCCACCATGACCCTCCTGTCTTGGGTGGCCCCACACGACATGGCTTAGTTTCATTGAGTTACACATGCCCTTAATGGTTTTATACACCCATAAGACTGCACAAAACCATTAAGAGGATGAATGTAATTAGAGAAAACATCCAAGGATTGAGCCTCAGGTCCTCCAAGGTGAGGTCAGGGTGATAAGAAGGAATCAACAAAGGAGGCTGAGAATCAGCCAGAGAAACAGGAGGAAGACCAAGAATGGGGTGTCTGGAAGTCAGTGGAAAACAGCATCCAAGGAGAAGGTCCTGGACAGATCCATCACCACCTGTCAAATGCTGCTGCAGGTTGAGTAAGACTAAACAAAACAAAGACATATGCAAGGAGGGATGGGAGGAGGCTCAAGAGGGAGCAGATGTATGTACACTTAGAGCTGACTCATGTTGTTGTACAGCAGACATACAACACAGTGTACATGTTGTGCACCAACACAACATTGCAAAGCAATTATCTTCCAATTAAAAATAAATTTTTAAAGAAAGAAAAAAAAAACCAACATTTGGAAAAGAGCTGAAGTTCAGGTGAATTGTTGGGGACAAGTCTGAGTGGATCCCGGAGAATGGGAGAAGAATTAGATTCAGAAAGTATACACATCTCTTTCAGGAAGTTTTTAAAGATATGTGTGTATGTTGGCGGGAAATTCCAGTAGAAAGGGAATAAAATCAATCATTGAGGAAGGAGAGAGATGAGACTTGCTGGAGCCACTGAACAGATGAGAGCGGACCCAGGACACAGGTGGAGAGGCTGGCCTCAGAGAAAACACAGATAGCAGGAGGCAGGGAGGCAGAGGAGGTGAAGCCAAATGCTGGCTGATAAGTGTGATGAGATTGTGGAAATTCTCCTCTGTCGTCTTCAGTCTTCCTAGCCCTTGGCCAAATGGGAGGCTGAGGAGGAGATATAGGAGGAGACGATACAGGAGGAGACAGTGTGAAATGTCATTGATGAGAGCGGAAGAATGAATGGACTGAGGAAAAACAGTATGACTGCCAGGCAGCATGAGACCAACATGATATCCATGGTCATAAAGTGAGACCCATCAACTTTTCCTATATTTTCTTCAGCACCACAGGGGCACGTGTAAAGGAGTTAAAGAGATGGACTTAATCTGGGATTTAGTTTCACCAATGAGTATGATGAATAAGAGAAAGCAGGAGAGCTGAAGGTGTGTGCAAAGGAAAGGGAATTATTAGCAAGGACGTTAAAGCTGGGAGATAAAGGGAAAGAGGCTACTCAGAGGTCAATGAGTAGTGGAAAGGTCAATGAATTGAAGGGTCCACTGGGGTCTTAAGAACTGTTAGAGTTGGGATACTAGAAAGGGGTAAACTGATCTTTCAACATGGTAGTAAACAGGACTTCCCTGGTAGCCCAGTATGTTAGAAGAATTATCTTCATGTATCTTGAATTTGCCATTGAATTAAAATGGGTCTGATACAGAAAGAATGAGCATAAACCAGGAGCTAAATAAATTAATAAACCTAAATTAATAAACCAGGAGGGTGGTCTGGGGTACAGCTATAGTCTAGGGGAAATGGTTAAGCCCTAAAAGTAGAATACTATGTAGCAGCTAACATGAATTAACTGGAATTTACATATATCCATGTGAGTAAATTTCAAAATTTTAAATATTAAATGAAATGAAAAATACTAAATGAAAAAAATCTAGTTGCAAAAAGATTTGTATACTATGACAGTATTTACAAAATTTTAAAATGCAAACAAAACAGAAGTGTTTGTGGATTAATACATAGGCAGTAAAAAAAGAAAATAAGTATCAAAAGAGTATGTATTCCAATCTTGTGGTTGATAACTGCCTCTGGGGATGGTGGAGGTGGGGTGAAACTCTGTAACATCTTAATTCTTTGGAAAGAAGTCTGGAGCAAATGTGGTTTTAAAAAGTTTTAAAGAACTCCTGTGTCCATGGGATTCTCCAGGAGAGAATACTGGAGTGGGTTGTGATGCCCTCCTTCAGGAGATCTTCCTGACCCAGGGATCGAACCCTTGTCTCACTGTGTCTCCTGCATTGGCAGGCAGGTTCTTTACCACGAGTGCCACCTGGGAAGCCCTTCTCTGGTCTATTTGCCCCCAAATCACATCTTTTTAAATCTCAAATCTTCCTAAGAGACGACAAAGTTAATAAAAATAAAAAACAATAATCCAATATTATCCTTGGTTTCAAGCTCTTTACATCACAAAAGGCCTACGAATGTGCCACCAATTTTTCTCCTCACCCATTCATGTGTGAAAGGAGGGCAGCGAACAATCACCCTTGTCCTTTTGTGTGCATTCTTCTAGAAATAATCTGCATGTTAACAAAAACATATTATTTTAACCTTTGCACGGCAGTGGCATATCTACATTTTTCTAGTTTCGGTTAAAATAAAATGAATAGCTTTCCATAACAGAATATGCAGACCTGCCTCATTGTTTTCAATGGCTTTATAGCATCTAATCATATGGTTGCACCATAACGGATTTAATTTGTCCTTCATAAAAGGACACTCACATTTAAAACATTTCAGTATTTCAAAACAATGCTATAATAAGTATGTTTTAAACATGTAATTCACAAATGTATGAATAAACGTGATAGATATTACCAAAATACCCCTTGTAGAGAACAATGTCAATTTCATAGCATGCATGCTAAGTTGCTTCAGTCGTGTCCGACTCTTTGCGGCCCCACGGACTATAGCCCTCCAGGCTTCTCTCTCTGTGGGATTCTCCAGGCAAGAATACTGAAGTGGGCTGCCATTTCCTTCTCCAGGGGATCTTCCTGACCCAGGAACTGAATCCATGTCTCCTGTGACTCCTGCATTGGCAGGCAGGTTCTTTACCACTAGCACCACCTGGGAATCACCAGTTTCATAGATTAATGTCAATTTCCATTTTTTACAGCAGCGTGGAAGCCAACTTCCCCCACTTCAACATACTGCTACCAGTCGTCCACTCTATCCAGCTGATAGGTGAAAAGGGCCAACTTGTAGTTTCTACTTGCATTTCTCTTGCAAGAGATAACAGGCACCTCTTTCTCATGCTTGTTCCCTGGTAGTCAGCATTCAGTCGGGAACAGAAAGCACTCGAAGTATCACACAGGACAGGATTTAACACAGGTGCTTCCAAAACCTTGGAAGGGCTGGGTGAAAGGAAGTTCAGGGAACGCTGCCAGTGAATTCAGGAAATCAATAAGTCACAGGAACTGCAGGAAACCATGGCTGATGAGCTCAGCTGCTGGCAGCACTGAAGCAGGTGATTAGTAGAGTGCAGAAGCTCCTGCAAATCCTCACGTAAGCCCTCTGAGCAAGCCCGGCTCTCTGCCTCCAATGGTGCAGAGCAATTATGGCTTCTGTTTCTCTTGTTCTTCAAATATTACATGTGCCTCTCACTGGGAGATGGCAAATAAACCCTCTTAGCAAGGAAATCAAGGAAGTGTGGCTTCTAAGCTTCCACCTCCAACAGTACAGGGAGAATTCAGAAGGCAGCCCTGGTACCAAGAGTGTGAGTGTGCCCTCAATCATGTCCAACTCTTCGTAACCCCATGGACTACAGCCCACCAGACTCCTCTGTCCAAGGAGTTTTCCAGGCAAGAATACTGGGTTGCCATTTTCTACTCCAGGGGAGCTTCCTGACTCAGGAATTGAACCCATGTCTCTTGCATCTCCTGCACTGGCAGGCGGATTCTGTACCACTGCACCAACTGGGAAGACCTTCATACCGAGTATCAATAGGCAATGCCCAGCATGGTCCACTCCTCTGGCTTGCGGCACTCACACCCTTCCAGCTAGCTTTGAACCTTCAAACCACTTCATGCTTCCATCTAATGTAAGGCAATGATCCTTCATGCAACCAAAGTGGTTCACTGTCTTCCCTTAGGAAGTCCCATCAGTCTCTACCCATCTCTGGTCTCCGTTCCTCTTTTAGTTCAATACGACTTGTTTCTGCAACTGCTCCCAAGGTGAGAGCTGATATTTATAATTTTCTTCTTCTACACCTCCTTCTATGGTTCCTATGCCTTCAGTCAGAACCTCAGTTAATTGAGATGCTTTACCTGCGGTGCCTCAAATCGTGATTGCTAAAGATCGGTGCCATTAGGATTCTGCCTCTTTGGTGTTGCCAAAGCCTTCTATCCATTCTCCCTCCACGCAGGGACGTACTAAGAGGTGTTCAAAGTACTGTGGGTGTGTGTGTGCGTGCATGCGCACATGTGCACTTGTGGGTACTATTAGGTAGACAAGGAGGTTTGGAGGCTTTTATTTGTATTATGAATATGGAAAAAAGTTCTGGACTTTGAGTCTTGAGTTCTTATACTTCCTAGATGCTGTTTCGTCATGTTTCTTAAGCAAGACTTGGGATTTGGCATGTGCAATTGCTTACTATTCAAATGATCATTGAGATGGGTTACAAATAGGATTTTCCTCCCAAATTGTAGACCAGTAAAAAAAGTACTTTTGATGGCAAAGGCACAGCAACAAAAGCAAAAACACTGATTTGCACTGTTGTACAGCAGAAATCAACATAACGTTGTAAAGTATTTATCATCCAATTAAAAATTTTAAAAAGCAAAAACAATTAAATGGGACAACATCAAACTAAGAAGCTTCTGCTCATCAAAAGAAACAGTCAAACCATCAACAAAATGAAAAAGCAACCTACTGAATGGGAGAAAATATTTGCAAGTCATATAACCAAAAAGGGTTAATATTCAAAATATATAAAGAATTCAAACAACTGTATAACAAGAAAACTATTGATATAACAAACATTAAAAATGAGCTGAGGAATTGGACAGTTTTCCAAAGAAGACAAACAAATGGCAACAGATACTTGAAAGAATGCTCAACATCATTAATGAATAGGGAGATGCAAATCAAAACCACAATGTTACCTCATGCCCATTAGAAAATGCTATTTATTATCAAAAGATAAGAGATAACAAACGTTGTAAGGGTGGGGAAAAAACAGAACCCTAGTGCATTGTTGGTGGGAATGCAAACTGGTGCAGCCATTATAATAGAAAGCAGTATGGAGTTTCATGAAGAAATTAAACATAGAATTATATGATCCAGCAATCCCACTTCTAAGTATACATTCAAAGGAAATGAAAACAGGATATCAAAAAGATATCTGCACTTTCCTGTTTACAGCAGCATTATTCACAATAGCCAAGATATGGAAACAACTTAAGTGTCCATCAATGGATAAATGGATAAAGATGTGGCATATATAGTCACTCTCAGTATCCAAAGGCAATTGGTTTCTCCTGCAGATACCAGAATCTATGGATATTCAAGTCTCTTAAATAAAACAACGTAGTATTTGTACGTAACCCATACATATCCTCTCAAATATTTTAAATCACCTCTACATTATTTATAATACCTAATACAATGTAAATGTTATGCAAATAGTTATAGATATAGTGTAAACAGTTGCCTGTATACAGCAAATTCAAGTTTTACTTTTTGGAACTTTCTGGAATTTTTTTCCCTGATATTTTTTGATCTGTAGTTGGTTGAATTCATGGATCCAAAACCTAAAGATAAAAAAGAGCTGACTGTATACAATGGAATATTATTCAGCCATAAGAACTTTCATTAGGGGACAAGGGAAGCAATAACTGGAACATTCTTCAACAGAACTTCACTTATGGTTTAACAAACAAAAGAACCAAAGAAAATCCCACTACTTCATAAATCCTAGAAATTGCTTCATCTACTTAGGATCTTTGGATTTATAGTCTTTTATGATGCATGGTAACAAGAAAACATCTAGACCAGTAATTCTTGGCTTTTTAAGGTCAAAGACCCATTTGAGAATGACATGAAAGTCACAGGCATTTCTCAGTAGAGAAACTCTCTAATATAATATTAGCATTTCACTCACACAACAAAATTGAGTATCTGCCCCTTTTGGAATTTCACAATGGAAACTGCATGCTTATGCAAGTGCACAATGTGAAAGACACTTTGAATTGCTCCAATAACAATGTCTCCTGGGACTTCCCTGGTGGCCCTCCAGGGGTTAAGAATCTGCTTTCCAATGCCGGGGACGTGGATTTGATACCTGGTTGGGGAACTAAGACCCTGCTTAGTGGCAACTAAGCCCGCACACCACAACTAGAGAGCCCACATGCTGCAACAAAGACACGGCACAGCCAAACCAAACAGAAACAAGGTCTCTCAATCTGGGTCTCAGGGACTTAGTTTTACAGTGTCCACAGATGGACTCCTGAAGGCGTATGCATCTCCTTAAATTACATGCAAAATTTTGCAGATATATTCAAGAAGTGACATTCCTGGGTTCTTCATGCCCTGAAAACCATTTTCACATAGATTATACCGTCCAGTCATAAAAACACCTGAGAAAAGTAAGGCTGGCATTATTTGATAATAAAACTAAGGTTCAGAAAGTGGTGTGCTATTGCAGAAAGGCTGTCACTTAAGTTTCATTAAACATGGTTTCTAATTCCAAATCTTTGTCTAGTGTAGTAGGTAACCTTGAGCAAGCTACTTAACCTCTCTCTAGGTCTTAGTCACACTAGTTGTATATTTATTTATGTATAAAGGGGGTATCGAGAAGCAGATATTACCATGTCCTGCCTACATCAGAGCTCTAAGAATCAAATGAATTTATATAAATGCACTTGTAGACAAAAGGTAGTAAGTCCTATTGTCCCATTGTTAACCCATGGGTTGGAATTTATTTTATTTTCATGGGTTGCAATTTAAAGTATAAATCATTTAAAACCTTCCAAGTCTCAACAGCAAAAAAGATTATGAGTTGCAAATGTGACACCTATTGACTTGAACAAATTATTGACCATGAGGTACTTTCTTGACTTCTGGGTCCAAGTATATCTAGTTTCACTTAGCAGTTTTCCAGGCTCATCCATGATGCAAGTACTAGCATTTCATTTTTTATGGCTGAATAAGTATTTCATGGCAGGAGTATGATCAGTTGATGGACATTTGGGTTGTTCCCACTTTTTGGCTGTAGGTAACACTGTTGGAAACATTCATACACAAGCCTCCCTCTCCTTCTGTTTTTTTTTCTTTTACTTCTCTCCCTCCCTCTTCTTCCTTCTTTTCCTTCTCTCTCTCCTTCTTTCATTATATAGAAGACATAAAAAATATATATGTAGTGAATGTACAGTGGTACTTTATGATTTTGATTTGCATTTCCCTCCACTCCAGTATTCTTGCCCAGAAAATTCCATGGACAGTGGAGCCTGGCAGGCTACAGTCCATGGGGTCGCAGAGTCAGACACAACTAAGCAATTGAGTACACACACATGAAATGGTTAATGATGTTTAACATCTTTTCCTGTGCTCACTGGCCATTTGCATGTCACTTTTACAAAACTATCTTTATAATTGGTTTGCCTACTGTTAAATGAGGTTGTCACTTTATATTGAGTTCCTTATATATTTTAGATGCATTTATCTATTATCATTGTACCATTATCAGATTATGATGGGCAAACATTTTCTCCCATTCAGTGGGCTGCCTTTTCACTTTCTTGATAGTGTCCTTTGACACTTAAGTTTTTCTTTTGATGGATGTTTCACTTTTTTTCTTTTGATGCTTGTGCTTTTGATGTCAGACCTAAGAAACCATTGCCTGATCTATGGTCAAGAAAATGTACACCTGTTTCTAAGGATTTCATAGTTTTAGTTTTTATATTTGTCTTTGCTCTATTCTAAATTTAAAAAAAATTTTTATTTATTTTGGTTGTGCTGGGTCTTGTTGATGAGAGGGCTTTTTCTCCAGTTGCAGCGAGTGGGGCTCTCTAGTTGCAGTGTACGGGCTTCTCATTGCAATAGCTTCTCTTGTTGTGGAGCACAGGTGTAGAATATGCAGGCTTCGGTAGCTGCAGCTCCCAGGCTCTAGAGCACAGGCTCAATACTGTGGTTCATGGGCTGACTTGCTCCTAAGCATGTGGTATCTTCCCAGACCAGGGATAGAACCCGTGTCTCCTGCATTGGCAGGAAGATTCTTTACCACTTAGCCACCAGGAAAGCCCTTAAATTCTGTAGAATTTGAAGACTCTAACTTCATTCTTTTCAAGGGATGCTCAGATGTCCCAGCACCATTTTTTTAAGACTATTCTTCCCCCATAGAATAGTCTTGACACCTTTGTCCAAAATCTACTGACTTATTCAAACCTACAGAATGTGCACCACCAGAAGTGAACTGTATTATAAGCTATGGGCCTTGGGCAATTATGACAAGTCAATGTAGTCACACTCATTGTAACAAATGCACCAACCACTCTGCTGGGGGATGACAGGAGAGGTACATGTGGGTCAGGGGATGTATGGAAAATATCTGTACCTTCCTCTCAATTTTACTGTGAAGTTAAAACTGCTCCAGAGAAATAAAATCTTTAATTAAAAATTCAATTCACCATAGATATATGGATCTTTCTAGAATTTGAATTTCATTGCATTGATCTATGTATCTGTTCTTACACCAATGCTACACTATCTTGATTATTGTACCTTTGTCTTAAGATTCAAATTTTTAAAAATGTGAATCCTTCAACTTTGTCCTTTGTTTCAAAGATTTTGTTGTCTATTCTGTGTCCTTTGAATTTTCAAATGAACTTTAGGATCAGACTCTCTATTTCTGCAAAGTGAAATTGCAATTTTGGTAAGGACTGCACTGAGCCTACAGATCAATTTGCAGAGTATTGCTATCTTAACAATATTAAATCTACAATTCCAAGAACACAGGGTGCCTTTTTCTTCTGCAACATTTTATAGCTTTCAGTGTACAATTTGCACTTAGGGTCAATTTATTTCTATATATTTTATTCTTTGTAATGCCATGGGGTCACAAAGAATCAGACACAACTCAGTGACTAAACAACAACAACAAAAATACTATTGTAAATGCAATTATTGTCTTGATTTTCAGATTTCTAATTGCTAGTGTATATAAATACAACTGATTTTTAAATATTGATCTTGCATCCTTCAACCTTGCTTAATTCGTTAATTAGTCCTAATGGTCTGAGGGGTTTCAAGGATTTTTTATAGAGGTTTTCTACATATAATATCATGTTATCTCCCAATTGAGATAGTTTTACCTCTTTCTTTACAATCTGCCCTTTCTTTTTCTTGCTTAATTGCCTTAGCTAGAACCTCCAGTACAACGTTGGACACCCTTGCTTTGTTCCTTATCTTAGAGCGAAAACTTTCAGTTCTTTCACCATTACAATGGTGTGTGCTTTACAGATGCCCTTTACCAGGAGCTTCCCTGCTGGCTCAGATGGTACAGTCCGCTTGCAAGGTAGGAGACCTGGGTTTGATCCCTGGGCTGGGAAGATCCCCTGGAGAAGGGCATGGCAACCCACTCTAGTATTCCTGCCTGGAGAATGCCATGGACAGAGGAGTCTGGCAGGCTACATAGGTCCATGGGGTTGCAAAGAGTTGGATGTGACTGAGCACGCATGCATGCACTTACCAGGATGAGAAATTTCCTTTCTACTGTGAATTTGTTGAGTGTTTATGTCATGAAAGGGTGTTGGATTTTGTTAAATGGTTTTCCTGTTTCTGACAGGCATCATGTTTTTTCCCTCTTCATGCTATTAACACGGTTTATGTACTGATTTTCATGTTGAACCAACCTTGCATTCCTGAGATGGAATTCCAGTGTTGGTCATGGTACACAATCATGGTGCTGGGTCTAGTTTGGTTTACAGTGTTGTTCATGTCCTCCATTTCCTTACTCATCTGTCTTGTCGGCCCATCCATTATAGGAAGCTGGGTATTAAATTATCCAACTATTACTGCTGAACTGTTTATTTCTCCCTTCAGTTATCTCAGATTTTGCTTCATGTATTTTGGGACTCTGTTGTTTTATATATATGTATTTTTTTGATTGCTATATATTCCCAATGGATTGAACCTTTTACCATTCCATGTTGTTCTTTGTCTCTAGCCAAAAAAAGTGTTGAAGTCTATTTGTTTAGCTCTCTTGGTTACTGTTTGCATGGAATGTCTTTTCCCATTCTTTTAATCTATTTGTTAGTCTCAATCTAAAGTGAGTCTTTTGCAGTTAGCAGAGAGTTTGGATAAAGTTTTTTAATCCATTTCATCAATCTCTCATTTAAATAACACCTTTCTTTGAGGCACCTTCAAAAAGCCCTAGGGTTCTGCAATCTTTATTATGGAAAAAACACTGATTTAATACATGCAGCAATTACTTATGAAAGAAATACCCAATTTTATTTTAGAATTTTTCAGAACTTGCGGTGTTACCTAGAACCAGCTTCTTTTTATAATAAAGATGAAAAACATTATCACAGGTGATGGTATCAGAGCAACCGTTTTAAAACTGAGAGACATTCAGGATATACTTAGAGATCCTCTACCATCCAGGCCTAACACCTACTGTGTTAGTATAACATGTAACGCAGAAATGCATCAATAGCCATGGCACCAATCCACCTGTAGC
The DNA here is from genome assembly GCF_027580195.1 of Bos mutus. Taxonomy (NCBI): domain Eukaryota; kingdom Metazoa; phylum Chordata; class Mammalia; order Artiodactyla; family Bovidae; genus Bos; species Bos mutus. The sequence goes on from NC_091644.1 coordinate 41,283,398, forward strand.
AGATAGTGCTGACTATGAACCCAAAGGCCATTTCCCCTTCCCCTATGATGGTAACACCCTAATTCAGTTTCTTGTGTTCACTCTTCTCTCAGATAATGGACACTTTGATACATTAAGGTGATCTCATCTTCCTTTCCACCAGCTGGTTTAAAGGGATAGGAAAGTGACCCAGTTTGGGTCAATGAGAGGTGAAAGGGTGTCTTTCCTGAAACTCTCACTACTTCTGGACCCATTTTAAGAAATCATAAATCTCTATATTAAGCAAGTCTGTATCAAGTTTCCTGTTAAGGCTAAAACTTCTTAACAGTTTGATGAAGTATTTCTCAACGGATCAAAAAATAAGCTAAACTATTATATTTTAATATTTTATTCAAAGAGTTCAGTTTTAAACATCTATAAGATATCCATCAACTTCAAGTGGCAAAAGAAACAAAAATATGTAATAAAACTATTTCAGTATCTTTGAATAGGGAAACCAAAAATACATACTACCACCAGAATAAACAACAAACAAACCTAGTCTATTAGGCATGTATATATTTTATTTTCCTTTAGGTGATAATTTTTGGAAAATTACACTTTCCAAGAATAAGCCCTTGCAAACAGAGCTGCTAATCTTTCCAAAAATAAAATCCAATATCTAGACTCTCAAAACTCACAAAACCAAAAGGAAATGTCTAGTTGTCAGCCAACAGTGCCATGCTCAAGTCAGTTTCACACCACAGGGAATAATCTACAACTAACTTTAGTAGGCAAACTCCAATTCTAAATATTACTAGTGAGGCTGCTTCTATTACTAGTGATACTACTTGTTATTCCCAACTGTGTTGACAATTGTCTTATTGCTGAATTGTATGTGATAAATCTTCTTTGGCAACTTTTTATGTATCAATTAACACAACTGGACAACTATAAAGATTTGGGTTAACTTAATATTTCAAAGATTTCAAAACTTCATTATAATATTTAGATGTAATTTCTTATAGATGTTAGAATAGGAAAGCCTCCACACATGCCTAATGAAATATAATAAGAAAAATTATTAAATAATCATTAGCTTTTCAGTTGTGTGTGCAATTATATAATTCAATTCAAACATTAGTGGCAATATTACAATGTTAGTGCCAATTCTCTATCAGACTTTCTGTGATAAAGGACAAAAATTAAATGTAGAAACTAACATCTGGGTACCTGTCAATTTTTCTGGAAGGCTGTTTCATATGGATTCAAAATGACCTAAAATTAGCCAGAATATAGTATGAATTCTCACTATAATACCTCATAGAATTAAAGTACATTAATAATAATTTTAATTCTTATTCGATGGAATAAGCCTATTTTGGAGGCTTGGCACAATATTACCAAGAAATTTAAATAGGAAACTCAAGTCCAGATGTGTAACTAAGAAATCTTTCTATATATTAAAAAAATCACCAACTTAAACTATAAATGTCTTCCACTAAATATTACCACTCCAAAATTCACACAAAGTAAATTAAAACAGGTATGGCAGAAAGTGCACTCTGAAGCATGTTCACATTTAACAAAGATAAATGACGAAGTTTAGCCAACAAAAATTCAAATAGGCATATATGCAAACACATCTGTATGCAAATTTTCATGAGTAAGATATAAGAAATGATTCATTTTGGTAATTTTATGTACAGCCTGTATACAATTTAAAACAAGTACAACTGAAAACATTTCTAAAGCCACAATAAAGTCAAATGATATACTAAATAACAGTCTTACAAATTGGTCTCTCTTAGGAGTTCTTAAGAGAAAAACTGAGTAATGTTATCCTAAGAAATGCCCTCCTCTTGATCAATCATTTCTGTCTTAACTGAAAAGACATCTGCCAGCATGTGTTTTGGGATTTCTGAACCTCTTACTTTCAAGGCATAACAAGCGTTCTCCACTTTGGCCAGACTTTGTTTCAAAGTATACAGCTTCTTTGAAACCTCGTAAGGTCCGGTATTGCCAATGAATGAAAACCCATCGTAAACCTGACGTAAAAACTGGCTCACTTCAAAGGGAGTGTCAATGTCCCCGTTCCCGACACTGTTAATACACATTCGCATCAACTCTCCAGTTAAATCAGCCACTCCCAGAAGGTAATCAACAGGCGTGATTCTCAGTCTCCAAGTTCCGCACTGCTTATCCTGTGCATCAGAGGAAGGCTGGTAAAAAAAAATACACACACACACACACAAAGAAAATACACTGTGAAAAAGAGTGACTATGTATACATATAAGGCACAAAATCAACAGCGAGTCAACCATACTAATCTTCTCTAAATAAAACGATCCATTTTGTTAAATGACCATCAAGATGTTACAAGAAGAACTCATGCCCTCAGCAAGGAGTTGAATTTACGACTTCAAGATAATTCTGAAATCTAATATTGTATCATTATAAAATCAACCATTTCCAACTTCACTTGACATATAAAATAAAGATATTCTTAAGGCCTAATGACTTCATCACGTGACAATGGCTTACATATTTAAATGGCAAATCATAAAGCCCTCCAGGTTTATGATCCAGTCATGATTTTCTCAGTCACTTAGTCCCTTTCTGGCCTCTCTTCTGTCCCCACTCAGCACTGACCATCATGATTTAACACTAACACTCTCTTGCTATATCCTCCTCAGTTTCTTCAGACTCCTATTTTTCTACTGCACCTGCCCAGCAAAAACACACCCTGAATCAGTATTAAAAACTATTCTTGTTAGTGCTTTATTCAAGTACTGAGTACCACTAGGCTAAAAAATAATAACGATCACAACTGTATAGCGTTTGTACCACTACAAATTACTCACCAATCCTTTACTTATTTCCTAGATGGTTCTCGCCCATCTCTTTGAACACTATTTCAAACCTTCACTACTTTTCTCCTCAGCCCCTTACTCAATCCCAAACCTCTTCACTCTCAGTAAACAATCTTGCCTACTTTCACTGGCCTGGTTATCTGCCAGATCCCCTGGCATAAGCTCACTCAATTACCTTATCCCTAAAAACAAAATAAAACAAAACAAAAAAACTTATTTATGTCCACATCCATCTTTACCTTCTATCCTTCAGTCTCAGATGATGAGTTGTCCCTCCTCTTGTTTGAGGTTAACTCTTCCAAATGACCTTGACCCATCTCCTCCCACCTCTTCCAGGACCTTGCTTCATAAGGTGTATGCCCTTGGGCAAGTTATTTCATCTCTCTAAACCTCAGTTTCCTCATCTGTAAAATGGGATAACAGTACCTACCTCAGAGGTTTATTTTTAAGGATGAGATAACATTTACCAAGTTCTTGGCATAATGCCCAACACAAAGTAAATACTCAATAAATGTTAGCTGCTATCACCATTACCGTCACCACACCAATCTCCTCTCTCCACATCAACTTCTCTCTAATGGATTCTTTCTGAAAGAGGCGATGTCTGAACTGTTATTAAAAGTCTGATGAGACTTAGGTGGGTTGCAATTATACTGAAGGCAACATTTCAGGCAGAGGAAACTGCAATAGCATGCAGATGAGAACTGTGCTGTGTACGTGAGGAACAAGTGAGGTATTTCTTTAGAGTAAAATTTAAAGTAAGAAGTAGTATGGGATGAGTCTAGAAAGACAGAACAAGGGATAGAGCAAGGGGAGAAAGCCACGATAAGAAATTAGAACTTTACCTACAGGTAATAGAGACACTGAGAATTAAGTGAGCAAATGACAGAGTGAAATTTAGGTCTTATAGATGATTCTGGTTGCTTTGTATCCAGGACATGACTCCTAACACTGTTGGACTTTTCAGAGACCATATGTTCCAATCTTCTCAATATGGAGTATAAGAAATGAGGTCCCAGAAACAATGCAGGTAATATCACTAGTTAATGGTTAGAACTGGGTAAGTATCCAAAGTCAGCTCCCCAAGTATAGTCTGACCTGCTATATTTCATTTCTATTAATTGTTAAGAGAACTGATATCTTTTTGGAAAGCATAGATTATGGTGGGAGTGGTGGGGGGGTGGGGAAGCAGCTGGAGTTTTTATAAGTCATTTATACAAATAATTTTTGCTTAAGAAAACATTACTGTTCTTTGTTTCCATCATTAGGAGTTCCCTGAATATAATTAAAAAGTTGATTTTGAAGAAAAAGGCATGTTAAGAAAATCAACAAACTGTCAAGGAAATAAATTCTGCTTTACTGATAATATATATTAGAAACCAGGGAAAATAAAATTACTTAAAATGCAATTTTTCACAATAGACTTGAAGTATTTAGGGGAAAAATATCAGGATACCTATAACTTAAACTAACTGAGCAAAAAACATTTAGATGAAGCAAATAAGGCAAAATATTAACAATTATTGAACCCAGATAGTGGGTACATGGGTGTTCATATGTATGACTATTCTCTCCACTTTTCTTATGCATTTGAATTTTTCATAAGAAGTTTTAAAGAATTAAATGGTTTGACACTACTCTCAATATGTAAGTCAGAGCAAAATACCTTCCCCTATTGTATTTCCAGAATTTTCAGCACCAAAATGAATCTCTAGCACTAAAAGGAAATATTATTTATGAACGTGGTCTTAACATTTTGAGAAGACACATGTGTATGATTATGACATCCTAATCTTAGAATATATTTAAAAAGCAGGGTCACATAGGCTCCCCTTACTTCTTTCTGTAATTCAATCTTTACTAAATGAACTAAAAATATGAAAGAATTTTACTTCTCAAGATGAATTTCCTCAATAAAATTCGCATAATTTTTAAAATTGAGAAAATATATGGTTTCCCTGAAGTAAGCTACACCTGTCATGCCAAATTATCTCACTTTTCAGTATTAATATTTTATTAACATTCAAGAAAATACGATTTCCATACCTTCTTCCACTTTCTGCCTACTTGACAGATTTTTTAAAATAATAATGAAAGAAAAACTGATGAAAAATAAAGAAAAGAAAAAAACTGTTTAATTGTACCTTTAAGTGTATTAATATCTTAGGAGACTATCTAATACTCAAAATTTTATCTCATGGCCTAAATATTATGTCTTGAAACTCAGGGGGGAAAAAACAGTATTTATTTAAAAGATGAATTACACTATTTCAGATACAAGCATTATGAACTCAGTGATTAGATTAACATCTCTCACTATATCATAACAACTTTACATTGGCTCTTATAATGACTACTAACTATTGCGCACCTATGTGGCATGTGCTGTATACTACCTAATTTAAAATCTTTAAATCAAATCCTTTAAAACACTCCTTTGAGGTAGATACCTGGCACGGGGTCCCCGTGGCACACGGTGAGAAACACTGGAAGGGTGACAAGGACACTCCTGGCTTTGGATTCAAGACACCTGGTTTCCAAGTTAGCTGTCACACTTGCTTGACTAGGGCTTGATAAGTTACTTAAACTCTGTAAAAGCCTTTTGTGAAATGAGGGTAGTAATTCTTACCTCATAAGTTTAATAAAAGGATTAAATGACACAGTGTTTATAAAGGGCACAGAGCAAATACACAGTAAAACTAAAAGTGAACTTAACGCAATAACCACTCCGTAATGCTTTACATAAAAGGGTACTGTTCCCCCCAACCTACCCACAGTCGTTGAGCCACTAACTAATGTATTTAGAAAGACCATTTCCCTAGCTGGGAATCTATGAAATCACACTTTAGAAAGAACAATATGCAATATTCTTTGCATTATAAGCCAATGAATCTCCTACAATCATCACACTGCTGTGTAAATTATGTAATAAATGTGAAATATGATTTTAAATTCTTACAGTCTTATTTTCTTTCCCATTGTCTTCTGTTGAAAAAATCAACTGTTTATTAATTTCATCCATACTGATAAGTGATCGTGTTTTGATGAAGTGTTGAAAAGAGACAGCCTCCACATATTCCTGCAGTCCTGAAAAACCAACAGGAAAATTACTAAGGAACAACCACTAACTTAGGAAGAATATCATAGTAAAGAACTTCAAACTAATCATCATCTAGCTCAACAGAAGCTTAACGGTATCTATTGCATCAGCCCGAGACTGGGTTCTGAGAACACACCACTGGGGATAGCCGCTGGGGACTAGCAGTGCACACAGCACACGTTCCTGGGGCTGAACGTAAGGCGGCTCAGACAGAAATGCGTTCAGGGTCTTCCTTGTATTTCATGAGTCCCTTAGTCTTACAAATCTACTCTCTCCTACAGAGAAATGGCAAAGATTTTCCGAAAAATACTTTTTTAAAGGATTTAAGAAAGGGCTATTACCAAAATTCTGGTAGGCTTTAATAGAACTTATACAGATTAGCCTTTGTTCCCTTAAGCAGCAAAAATACACAATCACATGAGATAAAATTAAAGATAATTTGGCTCTTCCTTAAAATGTTCCTAGGTCAAAAACCCAAAACACTGTAAATAATGAAGGTTAAAGTGTCAAAATTCAAAATAACATTTTCCTCATACTTCAAATTAAATCCTTTCTGCTTCAGTAGTTGAATTAAAAAAAAAAAAATAACAAGTAATAATACCAGTTGCACCAGATGTAAATCCTACAGAGTCCACTCTGAATTAAAGATCGATAAAGGTCAAAAATCGGAGAAGGCAATGGCAAGCCACTCCAGTACTCTTGCCTAGAAAATCCCATGGATAGAGGAGCCTGGTAGGCTGCAGTCCATGGGGTCGCTACGAGTCAGACGCGACTGAGCGACTTCACTTTCATTTTTCACTTTCACACAACGGAGAAGGCAGTGGCAATCCACTCCAGTGTTCTTGCCTGGAGAATCCCAGGGACGGCAGAGCCTGGTGGGCTGCCGTCTGTGGGGTCGCACAGAGTCGGACACGACTGAAGTGACTTAGCAGCAGCAGCAAAGGTCAAAAATAGTGCTATTTAAAACAACCAAATTCTATAGCCATACTTTTCAGCATTATTTTATTATGTCTTAATCTATAAGGCAGTACTTACAGGGAAAAAAGTGTTTCTTAAAATTATTATCATTACTGCCAGTTTAAGAAACTTGGTCTTCTTTTTGAAGGCTTTATTGTAAAAAATAGGAAGAGGAAAATAAGTTCAGATAAATGTCAGAACCTGGTAGGGTCATCTGTATTTAAGTTCTCTTTCTAACACTTCTCCTGAGAGTCCTGCGCTCACATGACCTCCCAGTAGCTAACACTAACAACCAGGCCCGGCGGCAACAGAGTCAGAAGGCTGACCACTGCCGTATCGTCACATCACGTGCCACGCAAGGGTCAAAGACAAAAAGGAGATAGATGACCTGGTTCTTACAGCAGTAAAAGGAAAAAACTAAATGAAAATATCCTGACTCATTCTGAACAGCAAATGATGCTGAAGTAAAGTCAGAAAACAGGTGCTGCCAGAGCAAGACACAATAGAGCACTTTGTTCAATAAACCGTAACATGCTGCGAAATGAAGCAACACAGTTGAGTCTAACACAGCAGATAACATCTTTTAACATTTACAATAAAAATACTTTCGTAAAATTTCAGTTTTAGGAATAGGTTAATAAAATCCAGTTTCCTTTCCTAACAACAACCTATATTTCTCATTTCCTTCCAGAAATACTTCAGGCATACAAAAGCAAACAGCAAAACTTAAGAATCACTCATTACATAACTAAATAGCTTTACCATGATTAGCTCTTACTAATGGGAGCTAAAGAAGATATGTGCACAAAGATTTATGTATAAAGATATCCATTATTACAATCATTATAAACACAAAAATGGGAAAATGTACAAGATCAGTAACAGAAGTGCCACTTGTCCACTTACTGTCTCAGTTTTATCAACACACACAATGGAGGTGGACCTCCAAACGGCTCTCTTTTGCCCACTGGCACACATCAAGTGTAGCTGCTAGAGGGCCCTGGAAGGACAGCACAGGAGGAACGAGCTCTGGTTCTGGTGTGCCCAGTCTGCGGCAGCCATCTAAGCGTGGGGAGCCAGCGGCTGGAGGCGGGCAGCAGCACCAGGCCTCTCCTTGGAGGCAGGTTCTCTCTGTGACCCAGAGAGCGGTTCCCAGTGAGCCACCTCCATGGGCAAGGAGTCATGGTGCAGCACCTCCCCGTGGAGAGACTGATGCATCAGCGCAACATCTCAGCCATCCAATGGCCCATGACTCTAACGGGGTAGCTGGGGGCAGGGGTGACTTCACCAGATGTGTTCCTTCCATGGATGTGGATTCCTCCTCTGATTTCCTGTACTCTTTATAGAGTTCATGTTTCCTCTTATAAAGAAGTCCCCTATACAGTCAATTCTTTATATTAAACCTTCCCTATTCATTGGAAAAGACCCTGATGCCAGGAAAGAGTGAGGGCAGGAGAAGGGAGTGACAGGATGAGATGGCTGGATGGACATCTCATCCAACGCAATGGATGTGAGTTTCAGCAAACTCTGGGAGATAGTGAAGCCCAGGGAAGCCTGGAGTGCTGCAGTCCATGGGGTCACAAAGAGTCGGACACAACTTAGCGACTGAACAACAACGCAGTTTATCTCCTGTTTGGACACTGATAACTACCGTAGGGACTTAAGAAAAATAAACAGTGGTACTGTATCTCCTTCACCCCTAGTACCCTACAGACAGGTATTCCAGCGTGAAAGGCCAGCCAAGGTGCCTGTCCTTAGAATCAAGACGCAATCCTAGCAGGAACCTTAACACAGATGCTCCCTTCCTTATTTGAGGTTTTCCACTTGATGTTCTCTACTGGATGCTGTCAACATTTACACTCACTCAGATCTCTCCCATCCATAAGCCATACCTTTCCTCGCAACTATTGCCCGATATCTCTACTCCCCTCCACAGTTAAATTTCTTAATAACCACATCTCACACTTCTCAGCCTACTTCATTCCAGCTTGAGCACATCTCTAGGCCAAAACAGCTCTAACATAAAATTATGCCAGTTAATGAATCTAATGGACATGTTTTCAGTCTTAATTATGTAGCAGCATTCAGCATTTTGACCACTTTTTCCCTTGCTTCAACAAGCTTCCCATTGGTTCTTTTTATGGCATCTTTCCCTAGTTCCCCTTTTTTCTACCTCTCTGGCCATGTCTTCTTAGTCTGTGCCAGTCCTAGGCTCTCAAATCGCCTATGCTAAATCACTTCAGTAGTGTCTGACTCTGTGCGACCCCATAGACAGCAGCCCACCAGGCTCTGCCGTCCCTGGGATTCTCCAGGCAAGAACACTGGAGAGGGCTGCCATTTCCTTCTCCAGCAAATTACCTATACTTGGCTTCAATTAATGCTGCCATCTCCCAACTTTACATCTCTGGTTTAGAATCACATATATCCAAATGCATATTTGACAATCCCATCAGAGGGACCTCAAAAATCAACATAATCAACAATGAATTCACAATATTCCTTCTAAACCTAGCCCTCTTTGTTTTGCCAATTCTAAGAGGATCCTGGCCTTACCGCCATCTATTTTCCCCCCTTTCTCGTCCATTCTCACACCACAGAGTTTTTAATAGTCTTGTAAATAGTCTTTTTTGCCTATTTAATAACTATAATTAATAACAGCTTAATAATAATGAGCACATCACCACCCTGCTTAAAGCCTAAATAGCTTTCCATGGCTCTTAGAATACAGAGGAAAATCATTAACATGGTTTATAAGCACCTGCTTAATTTCAACCCCTATTTACATCAACTCATGCCATGGGCAGGTAGTTATACATTTATATAGTATATAACTATACTCATGTAGTTATACATTTCAAAGACGGATATGTAAATCCATACAAATCCTTTAACAAAAGTACATTGTTTGAATACACTCTCTGAATTTTCCTACTTCTTCAGTATTTCTAGGCATAACCTTGCCCCCAAATTCCTAAAGTTGGCTTACATTTCAGGGTCATATTGAACAAAAATAGTATGTTAAATGCTGCAAATACAAGCAGCAAAGTTCTTGTCATGTAAGATTCTATCAGTTGAAGGTGGTGCAAGCAAGCTTCCCTGGGGCTTTATGGTTAAGGCTCAATGATTTCATCAAGCAAGCATTATCTCAGTTTAATAGGTATAAGCCAGTGTAAGCCTGTAGGTGAAGGATGACTTTATCTGTACACCTATAATCTCAAGCTGATTTGACAGACAGGATACAAATCCCAGTGAGTAGTTCAAGGTAGAGGAAATCAGTCAGAAGGGAGGTTACCACTTACACTGAGCCAGTCTCTTCCCTGCTCTCTCATGGTAACACTATGTGATGGTTCATCTGGTGCTCAGGCCAAACACCTGTTAACTGTGGGTATGAGAGTACTTTCAAGATGTGATTAACATTTAAATCAAGACTCTGGGTGAAGCAGATACCCTTCCAAGATGGTGAGGGGTGGGGGTGGAGGGAACACCCATCCAACCTGCTGAAGCATGAGGATTCCCAACTAAGTAATTCTGCCCGAAACTATGGTAGAGAAATGCTGCCTAGGTTTCCAGCTTGCCGATTTCAGATTCAAGACTGCAGCATCAACTCTTTAAAGAAATTCCAGGCTGCTGGCCCGCTCTACAAATTTCACAGTTGCTGCTGCTAAGTCATTTCAGTCGTGTCCGACTTTGTGCGACCCCATAGACAGCAGCCCACCAGGCTCCCCTGTCCCTGGGATTCTCCAGGCAAGAACACTGGAGTGGGTTGCCATTTTCTTCTCCAATGCATGAAAGTGAAAGTGAAGTTGCTCAGTAGTGTCTGACTCTTAGCAACCCCATGGACTGCAGCCTACCAGGCTCCTCCGTCCATGGGATTTTCCAGGCAAGAGTACTAGAGTGGGTTGCCATTGCCTTCTCCTAATTTCATAGTTGCTAACCCCCAAATCATGTGAGTCAAGCCCTTAAAATAAATTACTACCTACCTGCCCCATGCCCCTACCTCATGAGTCCTATTGATTCTGCTTCCCTGGAGAATTCTAGGAATTGTGTGTCTGGTGAGATAGAATGCTCACATAACTAAGTGTGCACATAACTTATGCACATATTTCTGTCTTCTCTCCTTGACTCTGTGCTAGATTTTTTCAGTTCCTCACCCACACTGTGCCCTCTCTGACTTCGGGGGATTTTGTATGCTGCTCCCTCAGCCTTCATTCCATTCTCTCCTCTTTTTCAACCTGATGAATTAATAATCCTTTCAAGTCCCATCAAATAGCACCTCTGAAGAAACTGCCTGACGCCACCACATTCCAAGTCAAGGCCTTGTTATATGTTCTCCTAGTGCCATAAGCCCTTCCTCTGTGGCATTAGTCAAATCTGTAATATTTAAATAACATAACAATCTCTAACAAATGTCCACTTCCATCCCTTGCTGGAAGGGCAATATCATGACTACCTTGTTCACTACTTACCCTCTGTGCCTGATATAACAGGTACAAAAATATAGTTAAATGAGGTAGATCCATTTTTGAAGACCTACTCCATAATTTAAAATTTTAAATGTTTTACAGGGACAGTTAATAAATAGGAAAATGTGCATGTCAGAAAAAAGCACAAAATAAATAAATAAAAATTAAAACACAATATATACACTATGATTATAAAGACAGAAGGAAACAGGAAAAATTTGTGACTTAACGTCACAAGAACTCTTACCATCTTGGCTCTCTAAGTAAGGGGGTTTAAATCATCCTAGAGGAAATACTGTTACATTGAGACAGTCTGCTTACAGAAATCACTGGGGGAAAATTATGTCCAGGAATTTGATTCTGTTCAAGGACTGAAATTCCAGGACCTATCTACCACAATGCTTAAGAACGGCATCCCAGAGTAAATGTCCTTTCAGGAATGTTTGGATGTGCAAGGGGAGAAGTGGAGCTCAATTCAGGGCAAGAACCACAGAGGTGAAACGGCCTCCATACCTGAAGAGAAATATTTCAAGTTTCAAAGTTCAGCAGTGGGAAAGGAATAAGAATTTTTAAAAAGAAAAGAAAACAAGCATGAAAAAGCAAATTAATATTTTTAATACCATTCCTAATACTGAATGAACTTTAAAAAAGATACTAACTATATAGTTAGTATAGAGAACATATTGGTAGAACATCACTTCTTTATGAATAGAAAAAGATACCTGGCTGAATTCATTAGTTGTAGAATTGTTTTATTCACATGAGCCAATTCAAATCATGGAAATTTATTTTAATGAATGATTTTTAAAAATGACTTGTAGTTAATAAAATCAACTAAGTACAACCAACTTCCTGGACTATGTCTCAACTATAAAACAAAAGTACTAGACACCATGATCTTTGTGGTACTTCTCAAATTTAGACTGGTATGAACTATTCTTCCTATTGAAATATCAAAAAAAATTCATCTTAGTGAAACCAAATTATGTGGCAACTGAACAGGAATGCCATTTGCCTCTAGAACAAAGCACTTCCCTGAATGATGTTGCTAAAATTTTGCCATTTTATGAATAAATGCACATAAAAAAATATAATTCACCAAACAGGGTAAAGAACATAAAATTAAACATTTCAACCATTTTTAAGTGTACAGGTGTGCTGCATTAAGTGCACTGACTTTGCTCTGCAACCAATTCCCACCACTGGGCATTCCCTGGAGGTCCAGTGGTTAGGATTCCATGTTTTCACTGCTGAGGGCTCAGGTTCGAACTCTGGTCAGTGAACTAAGATCCCACAAAGTCACATGGTTTGGCCCCTCAAAACACACACACAAACAAAAACAAAATACTGAATCCCTATGCCCATTAAATGACTTCTCATTCCCTCTCTTTCAGCCTCTAACCACCAGTATTCTACTTTGTCTCTATGAATTCAGCTCCTCTGGGTACCTCATATAAATGGAATCATATGGTATTTGTCGGACTTTCCTGTTGGCTCAGTAGTAAAGAATCTGCCTGCCAAGGCAGGAGACGTAGATTGGATCCCTGGGTCAGGAAGATCCCCTGGAGAAGAAATGGCTACCCACACTAGTATTCTTGCCTGGGAAATCCCATGGACAGAGGAGCCTGGCAGGCTGCAGTTTATGGGGTCGCAAAAGCGTTGGATGCGCCTGAGCAGCTAAACAACAAATGGTATTTGTCCCTTTGTGACTGGCTTCTCTCACTGAGCATTTAGCTGTGTTGTAGCGTGTGTCAGAATGCCCTTCCTTTCCAATTTATAAGGCCAAACAATACTCTACTGCACGAATATACCAAATTTTATCTATTTACCCATCAATGGACACCTGAGTTGCTTCCGCCTTTCAGGTATGGTGACTAACAGTGCTATGATGATGAGTGTACAAATATCTGCTTGATTCCTGCTTCCGATTCTTTTGGGTATATACTCAGAAGTCTCCAACAAAAATCTTTTAAAATATATAAAAAAAACATTGGTAGTGTCTAAGTCAAGTGTCAATATAAGATAATGTATCTGGTAGTCTACACATCCACGTTTTCAAAGCTCACTGTAACTTTACATGGCTGTATTACTATCCTTACTTTATGGATGAACTAACTGTGGCTAGAAATCCACTCAGACCACTTAAGGAGTAAATTCAAGCCCTTCCCACTTTACCTTATTCAACTCCATGTAAAACATACCCATTTTTTCTCACATTTTCCCCCACTAAACCCCTAGGTCAGTTTTTCTCCATGCTTCATTTACCTGTTCTCTTGCCTCTGATACTATATTCTTTCACAGTTCTGTGCTAGTCTGTGCCTATGTTGCTCTCTCTCAAATCTTTTTTACCTGTAAAAAGAGTTAAATGTTCTGATACATTCTAATCAAGGTAGCACTCATTTCTTCAAACCTACTACATAAAGCTTATACTTCAATTAAATGCTTCAGTAGGCTTTGCATGATCACCTATTTTACACCCTAGAACTATGAAGACAAGAATCCTCCCTTTGATACAACTCTGCTCCTTCCTCCATTCCCCACGATAGTACTTCATATACAAAACAGACTCAAATGCTTAGTAAACTGCTTCTAATGCAATTTATAATGGCTGTTCCTCCTCAATAGCTTTATGAAACTCAAGTGTTTTGACAAAAATATTGGCATTTGGTATTCAAATGTTTAGAACTATCTAATTGTCCTTTATCTATAGTACTTTGGATTTAAGTCCACTAAGAAAGACATATTCTTACAAACGTATAGAGTTTAAACCGATGAAGTTCAGAATTAGAGGGCTTATCTGATTTATTTTCATACAGGAAAAAAAGGATATGGAATAAGAGCCCTAAAAATTCATCTGTGGTATTAATCTCTATTAAGGTGGGTGGCTGTCAAATATTACATTTTCAAGTTTATCTAAAGTCATTATTTAAGTTGTCCTTGTGACGTGTTTGATTAAGTCACCTCAGAGATAAGGGAACCAACTTCTACTCCACAGAAATTAGATTTCAATATATACCATAGAGAAAGTTCAAGGACGTCTGGCCCCAAGGTAAAAGGATGTTTAAACAAGTTATGTTTCAACTTGATGAAAAGGACATCCGCTATTTCCAGTGAATAATCCCCAAGGTGAAAATTTTCAATCTACTGCCATATTCTATCAAACAATGCCTTCCCCTTCTGCTTCTGCCTTGGATGAAATCCAATTAGAATTATTTACAAAATCAGCTGCCAGTAAGAGAGAAGTCTGTAGGTTGCTTTTATGTAATTTGTTATTTTCCATCTTTTTCTATGAGAACATGTACAAGGAAACCCAATGAAAGGCTTCTGATTATTTTTATTTATTCTTATAATATTTAAGCAATATACATTCCACCCAAATCTCCATCAAAAATCATAGAGTAATTTCATCATAACTCAAACTACAAATCTCAACTTTCTTTCCAAGCATCTAGTGTTACAGAATACTGACATTTGACCCAGCAATTCCTCTTGGGTATACGCCCAAGAGAACTGAAAGCACGTGTTCACACAAAGACTTATACGAACATTCATAACAGTATCATTAACAATAATCATAAGCAGAAACAACTCAAATGTCCAAAAACTAATGAATGGATAAACAAAATGTAGTATATATGCCCAATGAAATACTATTCAGCCATAAAAAAGAAAGTGCTGATTGAGGCAATGACATAGATTAACCTTGAAACATTATGCTAAGTGAAGAATTCAGACACAGAAGGCCACACACCGTATGATTCTGTTTCTATGAGATGTCTAGAACAGGCAAATCCATGTAGACAGAAAGCAGATTAGTGCTTGCCTTGGGGTGAGGAAAGGTAGATAGGGAATGACTGCCAATGGGTAAGGGGTGTCCTTTAGGGATGATGAAAATATTCTGGTATTAGCTAGTGATGATAGCTGCACAACCTTGTGGTTACGCTAAAGATCACTGAACTGTACAATTTAAAAAGGTTAATTTTATGATACACAAATTATATCTCAATCTTTAAAATGGCACTTATAGCTATTTTAAAGAGTACAACCTGAGTTTTTTCAAAAGTTACCTTTACCAGATCACTGAAACATTAAAGTAAAATTACATCTAAGTTTGATTCACAGGCCACTCTGCTAATAAAATGTATTCTCAAACATGTAACTTGTATACAGATAATAAATATGTACTACCAACAGTAAAACAAATGCAAATCCACTAATTGGGATTTTTGTCTATCTGAGCAAGGCTTTTACTTTAGCACTGAAGAGTGTATGTTGGGCAAATTGGTATTACTGAGTTTTTACCTAAAATGAAAATAAATTTTAGGATTTAGCATACTATTACAGATTAATTTTGCTAAATTCCACAGGGAAGAGAGAGAACTTTTGTTAACAGTTATGTCCCAGAGTAAAAAATGCTTTCCACGAACATATACCATTTAATTTTCAAAGCAGTCCATGCAGCTGTTACAGTTCCCCAACAAAGAAGCCCAGGTCGCTTTTGCAGCAAAGTCTCTTTCTCTGCTTCACCTCACTGAGTAAATTTTATCTGTTAAAAGCAAATCTGAATGAACAGAAAAGTTAATAGCAATCTTGAGAGCTTCTGAATCCCCTAGAGCGGACTCTGGGATCCTGGGAGAGGATCAGACCCTTTTCCTATTGCAATCGCTATAATACTCCCTGCAACAATTCTTGTCAGCACTTTGAACTCACTTGTCCTTTGGAGTGATAGTCAAAATATTTTAACAGGAGTATAAATTATTATCAATATAAACCTAGAATTTTAAATATATTCTTTTATTCCCTTACAATATTAAAATACATGTATTATAAAACCTGCTTCTCAAGTGATTTAAGATACATCATAAACAATCCATCAAACCATCCTGATAATTCTTCAGTCATTTCTTGATTTTCAGATGTTGTTAGGGTGATCTTTCATTTGATTTGTCTTTCAGCTAAATGAGCCATGATTGATATTGGGAACATCATCAAACTTTTCCCATGACTTCTTCCACTAAAATGATGGTCACTAGGTGACTGGGGATCCTGCCCATGTGGGACTTCCAGGCCTGCCTCCATGTCCGCTATATCTCCCTATCGGTCATCAAACCTCTGCTCCGTTCTCATCATTCACTCTCTTTTAACCACTGGAGGATGAAGAGAGCAGAGGAGAAAAGAAAGGAAGCACATGATGTCATTTGGGTGTGTGTCCTTTGATTGTCTGCTAGGACCCAGGGCAGAGTCCCCTCCCCAGACCCCTTCCTCTGTGTGAAACAGCTGCTCCCCTCTCCTCCAGGAGTGTGTCTCACACAAACCAAGGTTCCCTGAACTGACCTCACAACCTGTTACTGCAACCTGAGGAGACAGGCTTCTGCTACTGGGATCCTAGTCCATCAAATATTCTATTCTATTTCCTTCAGTTAAGACTCCATAGGTCTTTGGCTTTCTTCTGACTCTACGCTTACTTTGGACCATTTTATCCTTGTCTATAAATGCAAGTATAGCTTATAACTGATACCTCCATGGCTGTGACTGCACCCCGAGTCTCTAAACCCATTAGGAAACTGTTTGGGTGCCATATTAACTACATCCAAAACTCAATTTGTCTTCCATCTCTTAATAAATAACATCCGTGCTTAACCAGCTGGCCAAACCAGAAACCTAAAGGTTTTCCTAGTTTATTCCCTTTTCTTTGTACTTTTTAAAAAGGCCATATTCTAAGAACATGCCCTTTCCTCTTCCTCCCCACTGCTAAGACAAAATGGAGACGTCCTAACTCCACACCAGGAATGACTGCCAGAGCCTCCTGACTCACCTCCCTGCCTCCAGCCTTCCTCCCAAATAAATATGATAAAATCATAAGGGAAAGCAGACTTGCAGTGAGGATATCTGAGGTCCAAAAGTCAAACTGGTCTCTTACCAGGTGTATAAACTACTGGAAGCCTAGTAAGTTGCTGCACTTCAATTCCCTCATTGTAAAATACAAACATCTACCTACATTGTAGGTTTTATATGAAATAGTATGTCAGTGTCTGGCACAAGAGCCCTCTGTAACTACCGAATTAAACTGAAGTGGGAATTATTAAAATAAGAATGCTGGGCATTAACTTTTGTTAGAACAATATTTTGTTGTTGCCGTTACTGTTCAGTCTCTAAGTCGTGTCTGACTCTGTGACCTCACGGACTACAGCCCACCAGGCTCCTCTTTCCTCCACTATCTCCCAGAGTTTGCTCAAATTCATTTCCACTGAGTCAATGATGCTATCTGACTATTTCATCCTCTACCGTCCCCTCTCCCTTTTTCCTTCAATCTTTCTCAGTATCAGGGTCTTTTGGAGCTTCAGCTTCAGCAATGAGTGTTCAGGGTAGATTTCCTTTAGGATTGACTGGTTTGATCTTCTTGCTGACAATGGGACTCTCAAGAGTCTTCTCCAGTACCACAGTTCAAAAGCATCAATTCTTTGGCACTCAGCCTTCTTCATGCTCCAGCTCTCGTATCCATACATGACTAGTGGAAAACCCATTCCTTTGACTATACGGACCTCCACCAGCAAAGTGACGTCTCTGTTTTTTAATATGCTGTCTAGGTTTGTCATAGCTATCCTTCCAAGGAGCAAGCGTCTTTTAATTTCATGGCTGTAGTCACCATCTGCAGTGATTCTGGAGCTCAAGAAAATAAAATCTGTCACTATTCCTACTTCTTCCCTATCTATTTGCCATTAAGTGATGGGACTGGATACCATGATCTTAGTCTTTTGAATGTTGTTTTAAGCCAGCTTTTTCAGTCTCTTCTTTCACCTTCATCAAGGGGCTCTTTAGTTCCTCTTCACTCTCTGCCACCTTCTGTCATTAGGGTGGTATCATCTGCATTATCTGAGTTTGTTGATATTTCTGCTGGCAATCTTGATTCCAGCTTGCAATTCACCCAGACTGGCATTTCACACGATGCACTCTGTACACAGAAGTTAAATAAGCAGGGAGACAATATACATCCTCATTGCACTCCTTTCCCAATTTGGAACCAGTCAGTTGTTCCATGTTCGATTCTCACTGATGCTTCTTGACCCACATACAGGTTGCTCAATGGACAGGTAAGGTGGTCTGGTACTCTCATTTCTTAAAGAATTCTCCACAGTTTGTTGTGATCCACACAGTCAAAGGCTTTAGTCAATGAAGCAGATGTTTTTCTGGAGCTCCCCTTTTTCCTCCACGATCCAACGCATGTTGGCAATTTGATCTCTGGTTCCTCTGCCTCTTCAAAAACTCAGCTTGTACATCCGGAGTTCTTGGTTTATGAACTGTTGAAGTCTAGCTTGAAGGATTTTGAGCATAACCTTACTAGCATATGAAATGACATTATAGTAGTTTTAACATTCCTTGGCGTTGCCCTTCTTTGGGACTGGAATGAAAACTGACCTTTTCCATTCTGTGGCCACTTCTGGGTTTTCCAAATTTGCTGATACCTTGAGTGCAGCACTTTATTTTTTCTTTTAATTTATTTTATTTTATAACTTTACAATATTGTATTGGTTTTGCCATATATCAACATGAATCTGCCACAGGTATACACGTGTTCCCCATCCTGACCCCCCCTCCTCCTCCCTCCCCATACCATCCCTCTGGGTCGAACCAGTGCACCAGCCCCAAGCATCCAGTATCGTGCATCGAACCTGGACTGGTGACTCGTTTCATATGATATTATACATGTTTCAATGCCTCTCTCCCAAATCATCCCACCCTCTCCCTCTCCCACAGAGTCCAAAAGACTGTTCTAGACATCAGTGTCTCTTTTGCTGTCTCGTATACACGGTTATTGTTACCATCTTTCTAAATTCCATATATATGCGTTAGTATACTGTATTGGTGTTTTTCTTTCTGGCTTACTTCACTCTGTATAATAGGCTCCAGTTTCATCCACCTCATTAGAACTGATTCAAATGCATTCTTTTTAATGGCTGAATAATACTCCACTGTGTATATGTACCACAGCTTTCTTATCCATTCATCTGCTGATGGACATCTAGGTTGCTTCCATGTCCTGGCTATTATAAACAGTGCTGCGATGAACACTGGGGTACACGTGTCTCTTTCAATTCTGGTTTCCTCAGTGTGTATGCCCAGTAGTGGGATTGCTGGGTCATAAGGCAGTTCCATTTCCAGTTTTTTAAGGAATCTCCACACTGTTCTCCATAGTGGCTGTACTAGTTTGCATTCCCACCAACAGTGTAAGAGGGTTCCCTTTTCTCCACACCCTCTCCAGCATTTATTGCTTGTAGACTTTTGGATCGCAGCCATTCTGACTGACGTGAAATGGTACCTCATACTGGTTTTGATTTGCATTTCTCTGATAATGAGTGATGTTGAGCATCTTTTCATGTGTTTGTTAGCCATCTGTACGTCTTCTTTGGAGAAATGTCTATTTAGTTCTTTGGCCCATTTTTTGATTGGGTTGTTTATTTTTCTGGAATTGAGCTGTAGGAGTTGCTTGTATATTTTTGAGATTAGTGGTTTGTCAGTTGCTTCATTTGCTATTATTTTCTCCCATTCTGAAGGCTGTCTTTTCACCTTGCTTATAGTTTCCTTTGATGTGCAGAAGCTTTTAAGTTTAATTAGGTCCCATTTGTTTATTTTTGCTTTTATTTCCAATATTCTGGGAGGTGGGTCATAGAGGATCCTGCTGTGATGTATGTCAGAGAGTGTTTTGCCTATGTTCTCCTCTAGGAGTTTTATAGTTTCTGGTCTTACGTTTAGATCTTTAATCCATTTTGAGTTTATTTTTGTGTATGGTGTGCAGCACTTTAACAGCATCATCTTTTAGGATTTAAATAGCTCAGCTGGAATTCCATCACCTCCACTAGATTTGCTCATAGTAATGCTTCCTAGGGCTCACTTGTCTTCACACACTCCATGATGTCCAGCTCTAGATGAGTGACCACACATTAGGGTCATTAAGACTTTTTTTGTATAGTTCTGTGTATTCTTGCCATCTCTTCTTATTTCTTATGCTTTTGTTAGATCCTTACTGTTTCTATCCTTTATCATGCCCATCCTTGCATGAAATATTCCCTTGTTATCTCCAATTTTCTTGAAGAGATCTCTAGTCTTTTCCATTCTATTGTTTTCTTCTATTTCTATGCATTGTTCATTTAAGAAGGCCTTGTTAGGAAGGGGGGTCAGGAGGGGGAACATGTGTACACCCGTGGCAGATTCATGTTGATGTATGGCAAAACCAATACAATATTGTAAAGTAAGTTAAAAACTAAAATAAAATTAAATTAAAAAAGAAGGCCTTATCTCGCCATGCTATTCTCTGGACCTCCGCATTCAGTTGGGTGTATTTCTTCCTTTTTCCCTTGCCTTTTGCTTCTCCTTCTTCCTCAGTTATATGTAAAGCCTCCCCAGACCACCACTCTGCTTTCTCGTATTTCTGTGGCTTTGGGACGGTTTTGGTCGCTGCCTCCTGCACAGTGTCATGAACCTCCATCTGCAGTTCTTCAGGCTCTTTGTTGACCAGATCTAATCCCTTGAATCTATTTGTCACCTCCATTGTTAGTCATGAGGGAGTTCATCTAAGTCATTCCTGAATGGTCCAGGGATTTTTCCTACTTTCTTCGATTTAAGCCTGAGTTTTGCAATATGGAGCTCATGATCTGAGCCACAGTCAGCTCCAAGTCTTGCTTTTCCTGACTGTATAAGACAATATTTAAAACTTCCTTAAACAAAGCAATGGTTTTCAGGGTTTTTCTTTCTTCCTTCCAATGCATTAGCTCATAGTTTAGAGGCCACTGTTCTTTCAAAATGTTACCCTAGCTCAATGTGCACTATCATATTAAGAAGTAATAATAAATTACTTTAAGGGACACTATTGTTGGAATAAGGACATCTCTGACTTGGTGCATGCATGTTCAAACTGAGTAGGAAGTTGTCTCATCCATGCTTCCTACTTAGCATTCCCACCCCAAGCCTTACCAACTGATAGATGTTAAGAGTAACTTGATGAAACAGGATTTCAGAAAAGCAGTAAGAATGTTCAGAGATGAAAAGAGAAACTAGGTGAAAAGACCTGCCTACACTTGGACAGTCTAAGTAGTGTGCATCCAACATCTACCTTAAAAGAATGGTCACAAACAGTCTCTGACCCAGAAAATGCCTATGAGAGATTTTCTCACGGTCACAGGACTCACCGCTGAAAGTTTGTAGTATGATATAAACAATTGTAATCAAAGTAGTCACAAGAAATGTACCCTGAATCATCTCACATTTTAATGCAAATTTAAACTACGTATTTTTATGTAATTAAAACTTTTTATTAAATAAATGTAATAAAATGTATTAATATTAAAATATTTTATCTATGTAAAACAAAAGGAAGTGAGACTCTTTAACCAGATATAGGATCTAAGATCATCAAATAAAAGCTGCTGGCTTTGCAGAAAACAATTACAGTGTAAAGTACCAAATACTAATTAGCAAAGTGAGTTAGTATAAAAAGTTTATCAGGGTAAATAAACAAGTCAGATGCCAATTCCAATACCATCTCTAAGCTCATTTACAAAATGAGGTGGTAGCACAAGATGTCTTCCAATGTCTCTTTCAGTTTTAAAATTATTTTCACATTAGGCAAATGAATGCTTTCAAACCAAATTAAAATACATGAAAAAAAAAACATAAATCTATCAACATGCATATGCCTGGATTTCCCACTAAACCAAATGGACATCAAATTATTGAACTGGGCAAAGAAAAATTAACTATCCATCAAACATATTTCATTGTCTTTGGCACAGAGGGCATATTTCCCATTCTTCCTTGAAGTTAGGTGTGGACATGTAACTGGCCAATAAAATGTGGGCACCAGTGATGGATGCCATTTCAAGAGCTGGCCATAAAAACCTCAGGCATGACTCTGTACTCATCCTTTCCACAACCTGCCAGCTGTATGTTGATGTCCTGGCTCATCTTGGAAACCACATACTGGTAATATCAGAGCCCCAAGATCCTGGGTCTATGAATGACTAAGTAGGCAGAGCACACTCAAACCACCATTGCAAAGCCTGGACTTCATATGAGAAAGAAATGATTCCTATTTTGTTAAGCCACCAAAATACCGTAAGTTTATCCATTTGTTTCCCGTGAATGAATGGGACGCTTCATTCCCATTAGTTCAGGTAAAGGACCTGAACTAACATCTCTGCATACAAAAATCTCACAAAAAGAAAAATGCAATGTGTAGCTGTATCTCTCTCCCTTCACTAATTCTTCCATTATTTATTCCAAAAGCTTGCAGATCTTCATGTCTTCATGTTTGCTTTTTCACTAAGCTGTCTCAATTGTGCTAATATACTGAAACGATATCAAATTTTTCTGCACTGATATAAGCTTTAGAATGTCTGCAAAGACTAATATTGATCCTATTTTTGTATTATATCTAAGCAACAGCCCCTGGAAACATGTTTCCTTTTGGAAGCAACAAAAAACAGTCAAACAAAAATCTGCAAAAGCAAATCATTAGATAAAAGATTTGGCTGAACAACAAGAACAAAAAAGCCCTTTTAAAATACTTTTGCTCTTCATTCTGTCAACATTTATCAAACAGCTATTAAGTGTCTGGGATACATCAGTTAACAATAACAAGAAACTTTTTGTAGAAACTAAGAGTCCACATTCTAGTAGAGGAAGAGAAACAATAAAGAAACATAATAAATAAGGAGATTAGAGAGTATGTCAAAGTTGTTAAGTGCTATGGGGGAAAAATAGCAACACAAGAGTTATAATGTGTCCTGGTTTATTTAAGAAAAACCTTCATATTTGGGCAAAGAGAAATTTAAGCAATATAAAGCCTTTAGTTGGGGTAAGGTTCTCAAGTTCAACAGGTAAATTAAATCCACACAATACGCAAGCAGTGGTACCACTTACTAGCTTATGACCTTGAACAAGTTGCTTAACTCTTATAAGTCTCAATTTCCCCACTTATGAAGTGGTAAAAATATTTATGACTCAGGGATACTGTAAAGGTCACATAAACATAAATATTTAATATATAAAGAACAACAGTTTTAAAAAATATCTGTAGCTGGCCCAAAACACTCACTCAACCCATCATTCGCATTCTCGGATAAGAGAACTGAAATATTAGTTAGTGTCTGAACTTAAGTTTTCTGCACTAGGATGGTCTCAAAATTAAATGACAATTTTTAATATTATCACAATGATATAAATTAAACCAAAAAAATATTTTTTTCTTTGAGATGGAGGACATTTCCCCCAACTGTTAATTTTTCAACAAGAGGAAAAAAAAAAAAAAAAAAAACTAAAAATATGACAGGGCACCAAAAAGTTTTAAGTGATTTATTTCAAGTAACTAATTATTTGTCATTTGTTTAACAATCCCTTGGGACAATCTGTAATGTACTCTGATAAGAAATGTGTAGAAAACAGACCTAACTTTTTGTTGTTGTTCAGTTATTAGTAGGATACTCAATGCTTGAGCTCACACAAGTATCCCTCAGGGAAATGTTCTGCGTGCCATTAGCACTATTCTTAATGAGGAAAAGCACGGAACTCCTTTAGTTCAATGCCAGAATTGTTTTATCTTCAAGTCAAAAGAACAACTATTTGGAGTAACACCAAAACAAGCATTTAACAATTACAAGCAGCAAGCTATTCATAAGCATCACATTGTTACTGCTACTCTAATTAGAAATAAACTTATTTTATCAAGTAAAATATCTATGAGCAAATTTTTAAGTCCCAGACACTTCTCTTGACTGTTTTATTCCTTAACTTTAAGGAAATAAATCTTTACTGCATCAATTTAAAGGACCTCATTTTATTTTAAAGACTTCCTAAAGAAAAGTGAGATACAGAGAATCCTTAGATATTTAATTCATGAGTAGGTAATCTCAAAACATACAAATCATAAACAAAGGTCTTAAATGGAATATGTACTTAGTCACTCAGTCGTGTCTGACTCTTTGTGACCCCA
Source organism: Bos mutus (assembly GCF_027580195.1). Classification (NCBI taxonomy): domain Eukaryota; kingdom Metazoa; phylum Chordata; class Mammalia; order Artiodactyla; family Bovidae; genus Bos; species Bos mutus. The sequence goes on from NC_091644.1 coordinate 41,307,735, forward strand.
TGAACTGTAGCCCACCAGGCTCCTCTATCCACGGGATTCTCCAGGAAAGAATACTGGAGTAGGTTGCCACGCCCTCCTCCAGGGGATCTTCCCAATCCAGGGACTGAACCCAGGTCTCCCACATTGTGGGCAGCCACTAGGGAAGCCCTAAATGAAATATAGTGCTTATAAGCACTAATCGTCATAAAATTCATAATCCTATGACTATGATTTAATAATTCATAATCCTCAGTGATCTTGAAGTGGGACTATCTGAAGAAAGATTCCTCCATTCTTACTAATGCCCCAACTAAACTTTTCCCAAGAATTAGTGCTTCCTTCCTGATTTAAGAAACACTCTACTGATCCAATGAAATGTCCCCTTTGCCTTTTCCCCCCATTCCTCGGTTTTGTTCTCAAAGCCAAGCATGACTTCTTAAGTAACATTCTGTGTGTCACTATCCATGTGGTCCTTGCTCTTATTTAAAGCCTTTCCTCATACTTTACTCATTGATCAATGAAGGACCTACTGGGCCAAATGAAGCAAATCAACATCTCTAGATTAATTACACCTCTCTGAACTTCACATAAATGGAATTATACAGTTAGATACTCTTTTGTGTCTGCTTATTTTGTCCAACAGAATGAGAAATCCGTATTTGATGCTGCACACCTTTAACCATTTCTAATGCTACCTAGTACTGCACTGGACAACTACACCACAGCGTACCCACTGACCTGCTGATCTTTCACTTTCAGGATATTATGATTATAGCTGTTCTGAGGTCTCCTGCACATGTTTTTTGGTGATATAATCCTCACTTTTCTCAGGTACATACTCAGAAGTAATCATACGGTAGACGCAGGTTTTTGGCTGGATGCTGCCAAACTGTTTTTTTAAATGGTATGGTCAGTATTTACAATTTAGTTATGCTGGTGATTGAATGGTACCTCATTTGGTTTCATTTTACACTACTCTAGTGAATAATGATGCTGAGCACTTTTTCGTGAATATTCATAGTCATCTGAATATTCACATTCTGAGGCCCCTATTCAACTTTTTTTGTCCATTTTTAAAATTGACTTCTTATTGATTTGTAGGAATTCTCCACATAGTCTATATGAGTTCTCTATCTAAAGTATGTATTTAAACGTCATCTCTCAGACTTCAATTTGCCTTTTTGCTTCCTTAATGATGTCTTTTGATAAAGAGAATTTCTTAATTTTAACAAAATTCAATTGATCCAAATTTCCGTTAGTAGTTAATACTTTCTTCTGTCATTTAAAAAATAAATCTTTCCTACTACAAGGTCATAAAGACATTCTCATATGTTTTCTTCGAGAGGCTTGTTTAACTTTCACTTCACCTTTCTTCCTATCATGACCTCTGATCTTCTCTCCCAATCCTTCCAAATTTGTCATATGCAAGGATGTGCGGCCTGACAACATAAACGGAATTCATAAAGCCTTTTAAATTATGTGTGCTATTAATTTAAAAATCAAATAAATCCCTGATAGTAAATAATAAATTATGAGGATGGAAATGTATCTCCTTTCAGAAGATACCATAATGACTCTTCATAAAACTATTTTATCACTTTAGCTTATAATAACATATCTTCAACTTTAACTGATGTATGCAGGCACTTTCTCTAATATTAAGACATTTCAACAACCACAGGTTGACATCTGAAAAACAAGTGCTGAAACGATAAATATTCAGATTAAACCTGAACATATATTGAACAGATACCAAATGAACTCATTTCTTACTACTGAACTGACCTGAGCTCAATGGAATCAGCTCTTTGATAGAAAGCAACTTAACATTTACTTCTGTAAATATGAATCAAACTTTGACTTTGTCTTTCTGCCAATTTTAGGGTATGCCTGAATTATACAGTTCTCTCTCCTATCAGTGAACTCACAACAAGAAAAGGATGAAGAGGATCAGATAGAGTACTTTAAACATTTGTGCAACTGATTTATAAATAGTGATAATCACCAAGATCCAATACTCCATGAAACTTTTTAAATGAATATATAAAACCCAGAGTCGGGCACGACTGAGCGACTTCACTTTCACTTTTCACTTTCATGCATTGGAGAAGGAAATGGCAACCCACTCCAGTATTCTTGCCTGGAGAATCCCAGGGACAGAGGAGCCTAGTGGGCTGCCCTCTATGGGGTCGCACAGAGTCGGACACGACTGAGGTGACTTAGCAGCAGCAGCAGCAGCAGCAGCAGTATTATCCTAGAATTCCCAATATGGAGTCGCACTATGAGATGTTTTGGTCCATCTGGCTAGGTGATACATCCTCTTTTCATGAACCTTTTGTGACTGAAACTTAGAGCCCCAAGTGAAATATACTCAGTGGGGAATGAGATACACGCTGTCTGAATACACTCTACTCATTCAAGAATAAAGTTTCTCTATTAAGAGTGTCTCCTCAATTACTTTATCAAAATCTATCAATAATCATCACTACATAGGAAAATAAAGCCAAGCAAGAAATTATCTTTATATTACTACTCGGAAGTCCCAATTTTTTAAAGCCAATAGTATTTCACTAAGTGTTAATTATAATTCATGCAATGCATACATAAATCATTGAACATACTATTTTCTTTTAAATGTTACCACTAAAGTAAACCTAGACTCACCTGTAGTAATGGCTCTGTGGAATTGATGCATGTCTTCTACTGAGAGCTCTTGGGCTACCTGCAATATCTTTTGTCTGACACCATCCAATTTAACTTCTGATTCAGTCAATATTTCTTCCATATCAGGAGCACTACAATCAAGATATTGGGAACTTTTAAAATATCAGTCAGATGTTTTGATAGTGAAAAACTGAAATAAAATACATATCAACAAATGCACAGCTAAATAAATATCCTATGTATCTTGAAACTTCTAACTCAAAAGTACAACTATAATTTACTAAAAATAGGTTAAAAAATGGAAAATGCTTTACCGCAATATTCAGTGTAAAGAAGTATAAGAAGCTGTATTTATAACATAACCATAACTACAAGAGAAATTATGTTCATAAAAATGATATATGGATGAAGGGATAAAGAAGTTGTGGTACATATTACTTAGCCATAAGAAGGAATGAAATAAGGTTGTTTGCAGTGATGTGGATGGACCTAGAGTCTGTCATACAGAGTGAGAAAGTGAGTGAGAAAGAGAAAAATACTGTATATTAATGCATATACATGGAGTACAGAAAAGTGGTACCGCTGAACCTATCTGCGGGGCAGGAATAGAGATGCAGACGTAGAGGACAGACTGTGGACGCTGCAGGGGAAGGAGATGGTGGGACAAACTGAGAGAGTAGCATTAACATATATATACTCAGTTCAGATCAGTTGCTCAGTCATGTCAACTCTTTGGGACCACACAGACTACAGCATGCCAGGCTTCCCTGTCCATCACCAACTCCCGGAGCTTGCTGAAACTCATGCCCATTGAGTTGGTGATGCTAACCACCTCATCCTCTGTCATCCCATTCTCCTCCTGCCTTCGATCTTTCCCAGCATCACAGTCTTTTCCAATAAGTCCGTTCTTCGCATCAAGTGGCCAAAGTATCGGAGCTTCAGCTTTCAGCATCAGTCCTTCCAATGAATATTCAGGACTGATTTCCTTCTATGTTTAAAAGAGATAACTAATGGGAAGCTACTGTATAGCACAGGGAGCTCAGCTTGGTGCTCTGTGACAACCTAGACAGGTGGGTTGGGGTTGGGTGGGAGTGAGGCTCAAGAGCAAGAGGATGTATGTATACTCACAGCTGATTCACGCTATTGTACAACAGAAACTAACACAACATTGTAAAGCAGTTATCCTCACCAACAAGACATCTAGAGAGGTCTACTTTTAGTCAGATGGCACATGAACAGGATTTGTCATCCCACCATAAACAACTAAAGAGAAACAAACATGTAAAAAATAAACAAATAAAAAGGTTTTCAGACATTGTGAAACAAGCAGCATAGGACAGCATGAGACATGAGTGAAAAAAAGGACATGTGCCCTATGACTGTTGCATCTGACTGCCTGCAGAGTTTCCAAGTGACAGTGTAGGCATGAGAAACTTAGGTGACCCTGGGAGTCTCCTGCAGTGGAGGTGGAGGAGATGGGAGTTCACAGTGGTCAAGATGGCTAAAACTTGCAAGGCAAAGAAACAAAGGAGAACACACATGCAGAGAGTTTCAGAGATCTACAGAAGGGGACTACTCATGTCTTCAGCTGAATTTCGATTAGCGTGAACTTGTGAGGCTGAAAAAAGGCCCACTCTAAGTGAACACACAAAATAATCTCAAGAGCCCATACAAGACCAGAAATAGTTGATTCATCACTGGCACACTGACACTACAAAATGTGTTAAAGGAAGTTCTTTAGGCAAAAGAAAAATAATGCCAGATGAAAACATGGTTCTATTAATAAAGGAATAAGGGACACCAGAAATGGTAAATATATAGAAAAAGATAACTTTAACTTGAAAAATCATACTGTTTAAAAATAATAATGTATTATGGGGATTAGTACTTTTATTTAAAGAATATTATTTTTAAATTTTAAGTAAAAATGCTGCTGCTAAGTCACTTCAGTCGTGTCCAACTCTGTGTGACCCCATAGACAGCAGCCCACCAGGCTCCCTTGTCCCTGGGATTCTCCGGGCAAAAACACTGGAGTAAGTTGCCATTTCCTTCTCCAATGCATGAAAGTGAAAAGTGAAAGTGAAGGCGCTCAGTCGTGTCCAACTCTTAGTGACCCCATGGACTGCAGCCTACCAGGTTCCTCTGTCCATGGGGTTTTCCAGGCAAGAGTACTGGAGTGGGGTGCCACTGCCTTCTCCAAAAAATAATAATCCCCAAAATAATTATTATTTTTTACTTAAACAATATGATTTTTTCATTAAAAAGTTATCTTTTTCCAGATATTTACCATTTCTGGTATACTACGGGGATTATAGGCTAAGCCAGGTGGCACTGTAGTAATGAATCTGCCTGCCAATGCAGGAGTGCAGGTTCCACCCCTGGGTTGGGAAAATCCCTCTGAGTAGGAAATGGCAACCCGATCCAGTATTCTTGCTTGGAAAATTCCATGCACAGAGGGCTACAGTCCATAGGGCCACAAAGAGTCAGACATGACTGAGTATACACTCATAGGGATTATAAATAAGATAGAAGTAGCTGTATTTCAGAAGTATTACAAAGGCCAGCCAAGCTTGTAAAAGTGAAATGGAAAAGAAAGAACAGAATTATATAGGGTTCATATATTACAGGCAAAGTGATATGCAAGCCGTCCTTACTCTGCACAGCATCATGTTAACTGAAGTCTGTGCATATCAACACTGTGACCTCAATTTACAAAGTAACTATTACCACAGAACCATGCAAAGGAAAGACATGATTTTCGGAAATGCACAAGTTTCAGTTAACATGGTATTGTACAAAGTAAGGACAGCAGGCTGTGACAAGTCATATAAACCATAAAACAACCACTACAAAAACAAAAAAAGGTACAACTAATAAGCCAACAAAGAAGATAAAAAATGGAATTATAAAAAATACTCAATCCAAAATAAGGCAAAAAAAAAAAAAGGAAAACGGATCACAGGTTGAATTCCAACCATGTCAATAATCACATTAAATATAAATGGTCTGAACACCTCTGTAAAAGGTAGAGATTAGATAAAATTGATAAATGGATTAAAAAGCAAGAAAGATAAGAAAGCCTTTTTAAATATATACAGTGTTAAAGTGTTAGCCACTCAGTCATGCCTGATTCTGTGACCCCATGGACTGAAGCCACAAGGCTCTTCTGTCCATGGAATTCTCCAGGCAAGAATACTGGAGTGGGTTGCCATTCCCTTCTCCAAGGGACCTTCCTGACCTTGGGATCGAACCCAGTCTCCAGCATTGCAGGCAGATTCTTTACTGTCTAAGTCACCAGGGAAGTCCAGACATAAATAGATTAAAAATAAAAGGATGAATAAAGATATACCCCGTTAACAGTAATCGAAAGAAAATGAGAGTAGTTATTAATAACAAAGCAGATTTCAAAACAAAGAATATTTCCAGGGATATAATCATGATAATAATGGGTCAATTCATCACGTCAAGCCAGCAGAACAATCCTAAATGTCATTTAATACATCAAATGAAAGAACTTAAATACATCAAGCAAGAACTGATAGAACTGCAAAAAGAAACAGACAAATTCACAATTAGTCAAGAGATTTCAATATCGCTCAATAATTGACAGAACAAGTATATGTTAATAAAAATCAGAAACGTCATAGATGATTGAACAATATCATCAACCAACTTGACTTAGCTGACACGATAGAACACTACACCCAACAGCAGCAGAGTACATATACTTTTCAAGTGTACAAGGTCCAGAGAGACCATATTCTCGGTCAAAATCAAGTTTCAGTAAATTTAAAAGAATTCAAATCATAAAAATTTACGCTTGGAAAATTCGCAAGTATTTGGAAACAAAACAACATCTAAACAACCCAAGATGAAATCAAAGATGAAAATGAAAATTAGAAAGTATGTTGAACTGAATGAAAATGAAAAACAACTTATCAAAATTTGTGGAATGTGGCTAAAATGTACTTAGAGATGTAAAAAGGGAAACGGACAGCACTGTATTAGAAAATAAGAAATGATCTCAGTTTCTTCTTTGATCCCAGCTTCCACCTTAAGAAATGCTTCAGAAAAGGAGCAAATGAATCCAAAGTACACACAAAGAAGGAAATAGTAGAAATCAGTATGTCAGAAAACCATACAGAATATCAATGAAATCAACAGTAGTCCTTTAAGATCAATAAAATTGATAAACCTCTAGCCAGAGAGATCAGGAAAAAGAGAGGATACAAATTACAACTTCAGGAATGAGAGAGAATATTATAACAGATTCTACAGAAATAAAAGAATATTATGAAACAAAATGGAAAATTGTTTTTAAAAGATCAAAATACCAAAGCTCACTGGTTAAGAGATATCTTATTCTACTACTACTACTAAGTCGCTTCAGTCATGTCCGACTCTGTGCGACCCCAAGGACTGCAGCCTACCAGGCTTCTCCGTCCATGGGATTCTCCAGGCAAGAACACTGGAGTGGGTTGCCATTTCCTTCTCCAATGCATGAAAGTGGAATCTACCTTTATCTATTTATTTTAGCCTTTATCTATTAAAGAAAATGAAAGTATAGTTAAAATATGAAAAGTACTCATTTAGTTATCTTTATGTACTCTGTCTGATTTCTTTCATGAAGTGTTTTACTTTCTCTAGTTTATAATTTTTCTGAAGTTTACTATTAGTTTACTAATCAAAAAACGTTATGGACAATATGGAAACAATTCGGATAAAAAAGTATAACATACGAAATCTGCTTACTGATAATGGCTGTCAGTGTATTTCATTCAGACTTCTTTCACTCAGTACCTTAACTTCTCTGTCATTTTTAATATTTCTAAAGATTATTATTTTCTAAGTTTACTATAATGAATATTTATTATTTTTTGGTAGACAACCATAAGATGACGTTACACAGTAATATGGTTTTCTCCAAAATATGAAATTCTCCTGTTACAGCTCTACTATTTCTTTAAACTGCTGAATATTGCCAATTGTTTTAGAACTGAAAATTCTATTGAAAAAAGTGTTCATAATTCACCAGATCAGTGTTGCTTTTTTTCATAATACAAGCTCAAGTGTGTATAAGTTACCTGAAAACTGGTTCAAAAAACAAGCAAAAAACTAATTTTAGAACCAAGTATAAAAAAGAAAAGGTTAATAGTGCCACACTCCACTAATCTACATATGGCAAATTGTTTCCACTTAATGGAATAAAAATTCAAGTATTTCAGAGTTACCTTAAAAGCTGTGCGTGAACAGAATACTTCAATACTACTTTAATAATAAAAAGCTCATAAATTACACTTGGACTTGCTTAAATACTTTGTCAGACACATAGTGGGGAGCCAATCCTTGCTAGCCCTCTGGAGGCATTTGGAATTGGCAATATAACAAAAATCTCTCTTTGTGAGCTACAGGATGGATGATTTCTACCTCAATGAAGAACAGAAAAGCAAAGAAAGCTAGTCAAATGAAATACAAAAACCAAGATGAGAAAATGGAGATACCCAGCTGCATTCATAAAATATTCCACTTCCCTCCTCTTAATCTAGGCTAGTTTAAGTTCGCTTCTTTTATTTGCAACAAAGAAATCTATCAAATATACAGAGCTCCCTAGAAAAACAATAAAGTCCTACAGAAAGAATGTCACAGAGCTGAAGGTGGGGGAACTTGCAAAGAATTTAAGCTTCCCTGGTGGCTTAGACGGTAAAGAATCTGCCTGCAATGCAGGAGACCGGGGTTCGATCCCTGAGTTGGAAAGATCCCCTGGAAGAGGACACGGCAACCTACTCCAGTGTTCTTGCCTGGGGAGCCTGGTGGGTTACAGTCCGTGAGGTCACAAAGAGTCAAACAGGACTGAGCAATTAATACTTTCACCTAGAAAAACAGTCAAGTCATAGTTTAAGAACATCACAGAGCTGAAGGTGGAAGAACTTCAGAATTCCCCCAAAGACTTAAACAGTCAACACTATCACAGGCTGCAAAAATTAAATAAGAAAACACTAGAAGAGTATATACTAGATTTATCAATATGAGTGAACAAAGGCAATTTCAATTTCAGTTCGGTGAGGCAGAAAGCCCAATGTCCAATGAACTGAAAAATGAATGGGAAGATAAGCAGAATGCAATGTTTACCCAATACTAAAATTTTTGCACATATCATCCAAGAAAAGCTTTAATGTTAATAGGCTCTAATAAACCATTAAAGTTTAAATATGTTCATAAATAATAGTTCTATCTCTGTGAATAATCTTAACAAGACAAATCCTTAGCTGTTCTGAAAATAAGAAAAATTTCCTATTTTTTAAAAAATGTTTATTCTTAAAATAAAATCCACCTGCTACTAACATCCTCTTGATCCTGGTGTTCAAAAAAAATCAGCTAGTTACTGCCCACTGACTTCCTGATAAATATAAAATACATATCAACCTGTATCCAACTGTAACAAATTTAAAGATATTTACTTACCTTGTAATTCTATGGAGGAGAAAAATCGTCCTTTTGCTTTCAACAGTTATATCTCGACTAAGTTTCACAAGTCTCTCGTATTTGTCATGTCTTGCATCAAGTTCCTGTTGAAATGCTAAAAACACATTATTATGACCATAAGCATGCTTGTTCTACATTTGAAAGTATAATGAAACAATATTGTCAGTATATAGGAGAAAAATCAACTTATTTACTTTTAAAATACTTGGAAATCAAAAACTCTGCTACTAACCAAGATATTCTTTCTTTAAATACAGGTATGCCTTAACTAGATTTTACCACTCAAGAGCCTCACAATGAGATGTATATATAGTGTAACAAATTATCTGTTCTAATAAAGAGATTGTTATCACATATAACTACTTACAAAAAATACTTTCAACTACTTCACTAAATTATGTAAAGTTATTTTTAATTATCTTACCATGTACAATGTAAATATTCACAAAAAATTAACCAGGATTTTCAAATTATGCTTTAAACCTTCATAACATCAACTTTCTGAATTCTCAAGCCCTAGCTGTTGAAATACCCATAAAGCACTTACTTAATAATCACTTTATTTTAGAAGAATTATCATTCCAAAGAACTAGCAAGTTGTCTGGCAGTCCACAGACATACTTTGAACCTGAATACAAAAGTGTATTCAGAACGTAAATGAACTATTAACCAAATTAGCAGCTGACAAAGGCCTAAATACATCCGGTCGTTTATTACTGAGATCATAGTTAGGCTAGGATTTTGCCTAATATTTGAAGACAATCAAATGCATTCACATTTTGACTATATTAATGACCACTGTGAATTAGATACTCTGAATAAAAAGTTAAATAATGCAGTTTCTATCCTCAAGCTCAGTCCAGTATGAGACAGATGGAAAGAAAGAATTGAATGTGATCATGCTATAATAAATATATAGAAAAGGTTCAGTAAAGGAGGAATTATGTCTTTCTTGTTCACTATCAACATATGTGAAAACACAGTATTAGTAGTGTTCAGTCACTCAGTCCTGACTCTTTGAGACCCCATGGACTGTAGCCCCACAGGATCTTCTGTCTATGGGATTTTACAGGAAAGAACACCTGAGAGGGTTGCCATTTCCTACTCCAGGGAATCTTCCCGACCCAGGGATCAAACCTATGTCTCTTGCATCTCCTGCCTAGGCTGGCAGATTCTTTACCACTAGCACCGCCTGGGAAGCCCTTGCTAGAACACAGATGTTCAATAAACACATCTTGAGTAAATGGATGGATGTTCAATAAATGTAATGTCTGTCACCAAATTTGCTTGGGAGAAAAAATAGAAAAAAATCAGGAAAGCAGGAAGAAGCTACTTGGAATGGGTCTTTAAAAAAACTACAGTACATCAGCAGGGCAATGGAGCACCAACCTAGAAGCTGCTGCTGCTGCTGCTGCTGCTAAGTCGCTTCAGTCGTGTCCAACTCTGTGCGACCCCATAGACGGAAGCCCACCAAGCTCCCCCGTCCCTGGGATCCTCCAGGCAAGAACACTGGAGTGGGTTGCCATTTCCTTCTCCAATGTATGAAAGTGAAAAGTGACAGTGAAGTCACTCAGTTGTGTCCGACTCCTAGTAACCCCATGGACTGCAGCCTACCAGGCTCTTCTGTCCATGGGATATGCCAGGCAAGAGTACTGGAGTGGGTTGCCATTGCCTTCTCCAAGCTAGAAGCTATTCCAGGCCTGAAGAGCAGTACATCAGCGGGGCAATGGGGCACCAAGCTACAAGCTATTCCAGGCCTAACGAGCTACAAAGACAAAGGCAGGAAGAAACATAAGACCGCAAAACATGCTTGGAAACAAGCAATGGAGTGCATGAGCCCATGACAGGGAGCACTTGACCCAGTGCAGCTTCTCCACTGTGCATATAGCTCTATCAATACACTCTTTCCTCAGTCACAAGTAGTGGTCTTACACCACTTAAGATCACTGTTATGTGCTATGAAAATCTTCGAATATGTCCACAATTTACTTAATACTCCTCCTTTCAAAAAATGGCACCTAATTCCCTCTCTCTCAAACGTGAGGCTGAGTTTTAAAACTGCCTCTTTTCTAACTAATAAACTATAGCAAAAGTGACGTGTATGATATCCAAGATTAGGACATAAGAGCACTGTGGTCTTCTCCCTCCCTCTATCTGGGGAAGCCAAACTCTGTAACACAAGGACACTCAGGTAGTACTATGGAGGGGTCCACATGGGGGAACACAGAGCTGGCTGCTAGCAGAAGGCCTAAGTGACTGATAGTTGTGGATCCTCCAACTCAAGTCATGTCTTCAGATGACTCCAAGTTATCTGAACCAACAGGTAACTAAGCCTGTCTTGGATTCCTGAACTACAGAAACTATAAAGAATAGGATGCTGGGAGAATTCTCTGCTGGTCCAGTGGTTAGGTCTCTGCAATTTCACTGCAGAGGAGCATGGATTCAATCCCAGGTAGGGGAACTAAGATCTTGCCTGCCACACGATGTGTCCAAAAAAAATAGGATGCTGGACAGAAGACAAGAGTTATGTGAATTTTGTTTTATACTTTGTTTTGCAACGAGGAACAATTTTCCCAAGTTAATATACTGAGAAAAGAGAATCTGGGAATAAATATACACGTATAATTTACATGCACTTGAGTGCCCACTCTCTGCAAAGAGATACAGTGAAAACAAAAATACAGCATTTCCCTCCTGGTTCAGTGGTTGAGACTTCACCATGCAATGAAGAGGGTGTGAGGTCGATGCCTGGTCGGAGATCCCACATGCCTCATGATCAAAACATAAAATAGAAGCAGTTATTATAACGAATTCAATAAAAACTTTAAAAATGTTCCAGATTAAAAAAAATCTTAAAAAAAAAAACAACCCAAAAAGTCTCCAAAAGCCTAGCGGAGAAAAGAAAACCAATACACGTTAAAATATCCGTACATATATAGTTGATATGTATGCTTCTGTATCAGGTGCACAGTAATTTTCAGTTATGTGGCAGGTCTGATGTTAATGTTTACCTGTGAAACTTAAAAGGGAAAAATAAAGTCAAGACTTTTGTAATCTCAATTTTTCATGACACACCGAGCACCACTGCAAAACCTCCGGGAAAATTGAGACTGAAGCATAACATAGTTAAGTGATCCTTTTTACAACGTCTTTAGTTCTCTTCCCTTCACCAGTGTACATGATAGAGAACTTACATTTGAAGGCCAACATCACAGGTGAAGATGAATTAACATCCTTCCCTTCTCTTCTCTGGTTATGTGGGAAATTGTCATGCTTCCTTTTCCTGAACCCTCCTGATCCTTACATAGAGAAGGAAAAAAAGGTTGGACAGGGCTCTCCCATCGCCAGGACTTGACAACACATAATAGAGGTAAACCCCTTTCTTCCTTAAAACCAGACCTCCCCTGGGCCGTCATCGCAGAGACTTTCTCAGCAAACGGACAGAAAAGCAGCCCTACCGTCCCCCACCACCTCCCAAACCTTAAGCTCATCCAAACCTCCCATAATAGGTTCCCTGATCTGGAACAAGGTGGGGCAATTACCGAACTAAGATAAAAATGGCTCGAGGATTAAGGAAAAGAGGTAAATAGGGCCCATGTGGCCGGGGAAATCACCAGGGCCGCCGCCCCCCGAGTCTGCGCGGGGAGAAAGCATCTTTCAAGGGTGGGAAGTGGAAAATGCGACAAAAAGCCTGGATTAAATAAATAAATCACGCCCAAAGCTGTTGAGGATGCCACCTTCTTTGCTGCTCATGTCGTCACGGCCTACGGCGAGAAGAGAGGAGACTAAGCGCCTGGGGGACAGCACGGTACGCGCGGCGGCGGCCGAAGAGCCCTCAGCGGCACCCTGTACAGCCGGCCGACGTCTAACGCACTAGCCGGAAGCGCGCGCCAGCAACCACTCAGGCTTCTCTCTCCGCCCGCGCACACTTCCGGCCGCGTTCCCGCCCCGCCTCCGCTGGCTCTGCCCCGCGCTTGGCCCGAGGACCTCGCTCCCGGGTGCTGTTGTCGCAGCTGCCCTCTGTTGTGCCTGAAAACAGAAGCGACTTTACACGCTTTTCCGTATTAACTAATCATAAAAAAGACGACTGCAGCCCTCTGAGAGTGAGAGCAGTGTGAAGGCTGGAGGCGAACGGAAGATGTATGCTTTTTTTCTTTTTCTCAAGGCGCCTTTGGAACACCCTCGCGTGCGCACCCGCATGGGCCCCTGGCCCCCGCGCGGTGCATAGTGGGGGTTGTAGTTCGCCGCTGGAGGCCGCTCTGCGGCGCCGGGGAACCTGCGGATGAGGAAAGGAGCTTCCCCGCGTCTCCTCTGCAAGGGTTTTGTTATCGAGGCTGAACCTTGCAGAGATAGAAGTCTTTTCCGTTTCGGGAGGTGACGCCAGAAGCTAAAGTGATGAAAATATGCATATCAATCAGTGCAAGACGTTGCTGGTTATTTCTCCCCTGTGTGTCCCCCTCCCGCCCCTTCCTCTCCCCCTTTCCCTCCCTCTTCTTGTGGCCTCGGTTATGCTCCTCTCCGGAATGCCTGCTTTCGCAGTGGTCTCCGTCGCTGAGTGACTGTGTGACCTTAAGGAAGTAATTCATCTCTAGCTCAATTTCTTCATCTGAAAAATAGGGGTAAATTTGGACCCGCCTCGTAGGATTATTTGACCCTTAAATGAGTTACCACTAAGAACCGCAGAAGAGTTTCTCACATAGTAAAGTCTCAGTTAAAGATTAGCTTTGATACCCTTCTCCCACCGTCGCTTTCCAAAAGGAACATGTGCTACAGCATCCTCTAGGGTAGGACTCAGGCTGAGGCTGGACGGCCTGGGGCTGATTGGGAAAACACAAGTACTATATTTTAGTACGTTTTCCCTAAATAACCTCTTTATTGTAGACACTTTATATACACAGTCTTTGCTCCTTGTTTATTTAGTAACAAAGTGTCACGCGAGTGTATGTTCCTCGGTTCTTTGTCTCATCACAACAAAGATTTGGAATGACCGACATTAATAGCTCTCAGGTCTCAAAAGGGCCATGTTATAGCTCTTAGACAAATCAGTGTTACAGCTCAGTGTTACAGCTCTATTTAGAAGATAGCAGGAAAATCCGTCTTTGAGGCGTGAGGGCATGTAGATCCAAAGACCCGAAGAGAAGAGCACCCAGCGTGTGGGAGAGAGAGAGCTAGCTTTGGCTCCTCTTTTTATATGTTTTTCTCTCCCTGGGTCTGTCCTATGTAAATTGGGCCAGCCAGGAGTGTTATTTGTTTTACCTGAGGTCCTCACTCAGGTCCTCGGACCTTCTTTTGATCTATTTTCGCGGGCTTTTCCCTTTGTCTTTTAGCCACCGCCATTTTGGACTCCTTTTCCCTATTCTACCTACCTAACAAAAGGAACAGTGATTGAAATGAAATAACTTGGCAGTGATTTCAAGCACCTGACAGACCTGTGTCATAGGAAGATTTTCTGTTCTAGCTCATCTCTAGGGTCTCTTCAGCTCTGGAGCAAGATGCTTGGGAAACACACTCATTTCTCTCTGCAGCTTTGAATACATGTATCAATTAGCCACGGAGAAGGCGATGGCACCCCACTCCAGTACTCTTGCCTGGAAAAGCCCATGGATGGAGGAGCCTGGTGGGCTGCAGTCCTTGGGGTCGCTAAGAGTCAGAAACGACTGAGTGACTTCACTTTCACTTTTCACTTGCATGCATTGGAGAAGGAAATGGCAACCCACTCCAGTGTTCTTGCCTGGAGAATCCCAGGGACAGGGGAGCCTGGTGGGCTGCCATCTATGGGGGCGCACAGAGTCGGACACGACTGAAGCGCCTTAGCAGCAGCAGCAGCAGCATCAATTAGCCAGATTCCTTGTGAATAAAGTAGGCTCCTGAAGACCTGGACTGAACTGCTTTGCTGATGTACTGAACTGCTTTGCTGATGATGTTGGTCATAAAATTTCGAATTTGTGTGAAGTCTGATCCTACTGACCCTTATCTGCCAGTGGTCTTCTACTTGACCATGACAAAAAGAGAGAGAGAGAGAGAGACAACTTTCATGTAATTGTAATCATTTTAACGTGACTCCTTCTACATCTAAGGAAGCCAGTTATTTACAACATTATTAAGAGTCAGTGCTTACTTGAACTACATAGTGGGAAAAGGTATTTTTCCCCACTCCACTGGTATAGCAGCTCACAAGACCTCAACTTTCCAAAACCTGGATCTATCATATCCTTTCCTTTCTCCAACCACCACTCCTGTTCATCTGTTCAACTACAGCAGGGTTTCATTGAACTGCTTTTCACTTCTTTCTCATTAGAAACTTAGTTTCTAACCTATAATGTTTCATAACCTATAATGATGCCTCAGAGTATAATACTTAATGGAGGTGAATCCCAGGAATACTTTCCCAGTACTCATTTGCATATGTCGTTACCCCAGGTGTCCCAACTGTAGCTACTCCTTTGGCAGGAAATGCCTCTCAACCTGTGTGGCACCTGCAGAAGGCATCTCCACCGTGTCTCCTTGTTTTATTGTTTCAAATGCATAAACATAGTTTTGGTACTTAGTGGGACATATTTTCTTTTGTTTTTAAGGGAAAGCTACCACCCTAAGTTGGGGAAAGGAAGGTAAAAGATTTTCAGTAGGAGTCCACATCTGGAATGGTGTTCTTTCCTCCTCATATTGCATTCTATCTGGCCATATTTGACTCTGAATAAAGTCCTACACCTTTTAAATGCACCTGTTTTTATTCAGTCCATAAATCCTCACATGTTGTCACCTTTACAGGAAAAAGTACTGCATGCAAAAACTGGTTTTGGTTACTTAAGAAAGCACAAAGTCAAGTAAAAGATGAAACGCAGGCCAGCACAAGGGTCTGCGCTTCCGCGTTTACATTATTGTGTGTTTATTACATAAAGCACGGGGGGCGGGGGACCAGGGAACGAGGTGGGACAGGGAGCTGTGAGAAACTGCCAGAAACTTGAGTGACCATTTCGAAAATGATAACTACAATATTTAAAAGATACTTGTAGGATCTAAAGTGGTATCGTGAAGTGTACACATACCATTTCACAGATATATTTTTCAAGCAATGCTAGAAAGTAATAGGAAATTAATGTTCTAGATCTTTACTGAAGAAGGAAGTTGATATTAGAGGGAGTAATAGGGATGGGCAAAACCACAATGAGATACCACTTCACATCCCACTAGGATGGCTATAATAAAAAAAATTACAGAAAATAACAAGTATTAGTGGGGATACAGAGAAATTAGAAGTCTCATATGTTGGTAGGAAGGATGTAAAAAGGTGCAATCACTATAGAACACAGTTTGGCAGTCTCAAAACTTAAACGTGGAGTTGGCATATGACCCAATAATTCTACTTCTAGGTGTGTACCTTGTGCACAAATGATCATAGCAGCACTCCTCATAATAAGCAAAAGGTGGAAACTACCCACATTTACATCAGCACATGACTGGAGAAACAAAATATGGTATATCAGAACAATGGAGTTGAAGATACCAAGGGAAAATTTCATACAAGGTGGGCACAATAAAGGACAGAAGCAGCAAGGACCTAACAGAAGCAGAAGAGATTAAGAAGAAATGGTAAGAATACAGAAGAAATATGCAAAAAAAGGTCTTAATGACCCTGATAACTGTGATGGTGTGGTCACTCACCTACAGCAAGACATCCTGGAGGGTGAAGTCAAGTGGGGCTTAGGAAGCATTACTATGAATAAAGCTAGTGGAGGCGTTAGATTTGCAGCTGAGCTATTTCAAATCCTTAAAGATAATGCTGTTAAAGTGCTGCACTCAAGATGTCAGTGAACTTGGAAAATGCAGCAGTGGCCACAGAACTGGAAAAGGTCAGTTTTCATTCCAGTCCCAAAGAAGGGCAATGCCAAAGAATGTTCAGACTACTGGACAATTGCACTCATTTCACATGCCTAGCAAGGTAATGCTCAAAATGTACAAGTTAGGCTTCAACGGTACATGAACTGAGAACTTCCAGATGTACAAGCTGGATTTGGAAAAGGTAAAGAAACCAGAGACCAAATTGCAACATCTGTTGGATTATCAAAAAAGCAAAGGAATTCCTGAAAAACATCTACTTCTGCTGCATTGACTATGCTAAAGCCTTTGACTGTGTGGATCACAACAAACTATGGAAAATTCTTCAAGAGATGGGAATACCAGACCAGCTTACTTGTCTCCTGAGAAACCTGTATGCAGGACAAGAAGCGACAGTTTGAACTGGACCTGAAACAACAGACTGGTTCCAAATTGGGAAAGGAGTACATTAAGGCTGTATATTGTCCCCTGCTTATTTAACTTCTATGCAGAGTACATCATGAGAAACGCTGGGCTGGATGAATTACAAGCTGGAATCAAGATTGCTGGAAGAAATATCAGCCTCAGATATGCAGATGCACTCCAGTGGCAGAAAGTGAAGAGGATCTAAAGTCTCTTGATGAGGGTGAAGGAAGAGAGTGAAAAAGCTGGCTTAAAACTCAACATTCAAAAAACTAAGATTATGGTATCTGGTCCCATCAGTTCATAACAAATAGATGGGGGAAAAGGGGAAACAGTGACAGACTTTATTTTCTTGGGCCCCAAAATCACTGCATACTGTGACTGTAGCCATGAAATTAAAAGACACTTGCTCCTTGGAAGGAAAGCTATGACAAACCTAGACAGTGTATTAAAAAGCAGAGACATAACTTTGCCAATAAAGGTCCATGTAGTCAAAGCTATGGTTTTTCCAGTAGTCATGTAGGGATGTGAGAATTGGACTGTAAAGAAGGCTGAGCACCTAAGAATTGAGCTTTTGAATTGTGGTATTGGAGAAGACTCTTGAGAGTCCCTTGGACAGCAAGCGGATCAAATCAGTCAATCCTAAAGGAAATCAACCCTGAATTGGAAGGACTGATGCTAAAGCTGAAGCTCCAATACCATGGCCACCTGATGCAAAGAGCTAACTCATTAGAAAAGGCCCTGATACTGGGAAAGATTGAAGGCAGAAGGAGAAGGGGGTAACAGAATATGATGGTTGGATGGCATCACTGACTCAGTGGACATGAGTTTGAGCAAACTCTTGGTTATAGTGAAGGACAGGAAAGCCTGGTGTGCTGCAGTCCATGAGGTCACAAAGAGTCAGACATGACTTAGTGTCTGCACAACAGCAATACAATGGAATATTATTTGGCAACAAACAGAAATGAAATATTATCCATGCTACTACACAGATACATTATACTAAGTGAAAGAAGTCAGTCACAGAAGCCCATACATATGATTCCATTCATTTGTAATGTTTAGAACAGACAAATCCATAGGGACAGAAAATTCATTGCTTAGGACTGAGAGAAGTGGGGAGCAGGGGATAGAAGAATCATAGCTAAAGGGCATTGGATCTCTTTTTGAGGTAATGAAAATGTTCTAAAATTGACTAATGATGCTTGCACATATCTGTGAATATAGTAAAAACATTTGTATTGGATGAACTGTAAATAGGTGAATTATATTTCAATAAAGCTATGAAAAGTTTTTTAGAAAAGTGAAGAGAAACAATCTGTTCAAATTCTGTAAATATATACACGTAGATATGTAGACATACTTCAATGTTATTAGTTGTTGTTTTTCAGTCTCTCAGTCATGTCTGACTCTTTGCAACCCCATGGACTGTAGCATGCCAGGCTTTCCTGTGCATCACCAACTCCCAAAGATTGCTCAGACTCACATCCATCGAGTTAGTGAAGCCATCCGACCAGCTCATCATCTGTTGTCCCCTTCTCCTCCTACCTTCAATCTTTCCCAGCATCAGGGTCTTTCCCAATGAGTCAGTTCTTCACACCAGGTGGCCAAAGTATTGGAGCTTCAGCTTCAGCAACTGTCCTTCCAATGAATATTCAGGGTTGATTTCCTTTAGGATTGACTGGTTTGATTGCCTTGCTGTCCAGGGACTCTCAAGAGTCTTCTCCAACACCACAGTTATAATTGTAATAAAATATATATAAAATATTTTTCCTTTAAGGATCAGGTAATCTTCAACAACTATTTCTGTGCATAGCTTATTCCTAGCAATATGATTTGTGCCATTAAGGACACAAGTATTTTCTTATTTATTCAATAAGTATTTGTTGAGCACCTACCATATTATATTAGGTTGGTGCAAACATAATTGTGGCTTTGGATCATGAATTTTGAATCATTATGACTAGGCTCAAACACATCTTATATCAAAATAGGAACCATTACAATCAACATATTGTTGCCAATGAGAAATAAGTTTGCTTATCCCTATAGCATAAAAATCCATGATTCAGGATTCAACAAACACTTGGAAAGCATTTTTCTGCCTCCTGCTCTTTATGAAAACATTTTCCCTGAAAAACATTGTTGAGATGCTTGAAGAAGTGGTAGTTAATTGACCAGAGGTCAGGTGAATACAGTGGATGAAGGAAAACCTTAATGTTCCACTTTTGAAGTGGTGGTGGTTCAGTGTGCAGTCGGGCACTGCTGCGGAGAATCGGGCCCCTCTGTTGACCGGTGCCGCTGCACGCATTGTAGTTCTCAGTGCATCTCATCAATTTGCTGAACATACCTCTCAGACCTGATGGTTTTACTGGGGTTCAGCAGGCTGCGGAGGAGCACCAGCAGTGGCTCGGCAGCAGACCACCAAAGGGTGACCATGATTTTTTGGTCTAAGTTTGGCTTTGGGAAGTGCTTTGGAGCTTCTTCTCAGTCCAGCAACTGAGCTGGTCATCTCTGGTTGTCATACACAATCTACTTTTTGTCACATATCACAGTCTGATCCAGAAATTGTTCATTGTATTATGTTGAATAAGGAAAGATGACACTTCAAAATGATTTTTTTTTTAATTTCTGGTCAGCTCATGAGGCACCCAATTATGGAACTTTTTAAACTTTCCAATTTGCTTCAAATACTGAACAACTGTAAACCACAACATCAACTGTGGTTGATGTTGAATTCTGCCGAAACTTCTCATGTAGTTGTAAGAGGATCATCTTCGATGATGGCTCTCAATTATCATTGTCAACTTCCAATGGCCAGCCACTGCCATTGTGCTCCTTCAACTTCAAGGCTCTTGTCTCCTTTGCAAAACTTGAGCCACCACTGCACTGTATGTTCCTTAGCATTTCCTAAGTGAGATGCGTAGTTGGTATTGCAAGCTGTCTCTGCTGCTTTACGACCCATTTTGAACTCAAATCAGAAAATTGCTTGAATTTGCTTTTTGTCTAACAACATTTCCATAATCTAAAATAAATATAAAATAAACAGCAAATAAGTAAGTCATTAGGAAAAAAACATAAAGTGAGAAATGCACATTAAAATGATGTATATCAAACCAAATTTATACAGAAAGTATTCCAATATCAAATGGCAAATTTCAACAATGCAAAAACCACAATTACCTTTGTACCAACCTATTAGATGCTGTTCTAAGTACTGGTGATCCCTGGTCTTATAAAGTTTATTTTCTAGTGAAAGGAGACGAGTGAAGGACAAAATAAATAAAGTATTTGGCACTAGGAAGTGATAACGGCTATAAAGAAAAAGTGAAGAAAAGAAGAGATGAAGGTTTCCTGAGATGGGGTTAAGAGTTGCAACTGCGAGAGGATGGTCAGAAAAGGCCTTCATGGGAAGGGGGCATGTGCCATAGGTCTGAAGGAGCAGAACAAATGGGCCATGCAAATATCTGGGGTATTTGCCCTGCTCTGTGTGCCAGGAATTCTTCCCTTTCTCTCCTATGTATACTTTTTGTTCATTTTCTTCTGCATCATTCCCACCACCAGACAAACTGGCTGTCATATAGTATCTGGTACAGCATGCACATTCAATATTTGTTGAAAGAATGAGCAAATGATATGCAGCTACATGGCCCCCATCTGTAGATCATCTTTTGTGATGATAGCAGTTTTGTTATAGTAACTAGTTGAAAAGAAGCTTTAAATTTTAATGTAGTCAAATTTATCAATTTTTTCCTTTGTATTTGTGTATTGGATGCCTTGTTTAATGAAGTCTTTCCTATATCAGGTTGGGGGCTTCCCTGGTGGCTCAGATAGTAAAGAAGCAAAACAGGGACTTGGGTTCAATCCCTGGGTGAAGAAGATCCTCTGAGAAGGAAATGGCTACCCACTCCAGGTATTCTTGCCTGGAGAATTCCATGGACAGAGGAGCCTGGCAGGCTACAGTCCATTTGGTCACAAAGAGCTGGACACAACTGAGTGGCTAACACTTTCACTTTTCACATTAGGTTATGAAAATATCACCCTATATTTTCTTATAAAAGTATAAAACTTGCATTTCCATTTATGTTTTTATTCTACCTGAAATAAGTGTATATATTGATAAATGATTATCTTACGACCACATATTGATGTTTTATCGTTTCTCCACTGATTTAGAGCAACACAGAGGTCATCAGTATTGCATACATGCTTGGCTCTGTCTCGAGTTTCTTATTCTGTCCCACTGGTCTGTCTGTCTGTATACCAGTGGCACATTTGCAGTCATTTCCCATCCTCCCTCTTCAGTGCCTGGAAAGCACTAATCTACTTTCTGTCTCTGTGGAGTTGCCTATTCCGGATATTTCATACAAATGGAATCATACAATATGTGCCTTCTCGTGTCTAGCTTCTCTCACACAGCAAAATGTTTGCAAATTCATCTACCTCAT
Organism: Bos mutus; assembly: GCF_027580195.1. Taxonomy (NCBI): domain Eukaryota; kingdom Metazoa; phylum Chordata; class Mammalia; order Artiodactyla; family Bovidae; genus Bos; species Bos mutus. The sequence continues at coordinate 41,329,547 of NC_091644.1, forward strand.
ACTATATGTCAGTACTTCAATCTTTTCATGGCTGAATAATATTCATTTGTAAAGATGTGTATATGTAATATATATATATGTGCTATGCTTTATCTGTTTATCAGATAATAGATATTTGGGTTGTTTCCACTTTTTGGCTATTATGAGTACTACTGCTGTGAACATTTGCCTGCAAGTCTGTGTGTGAACATACGCTTTCAGTTCTCTTGGGTATGGACCTAGGAACAGAACTGCTAAATCGTATGGTTCCTACTTATTTTGAAACTGGCTTTCCAAGGTCTATGAAAAACCTTGTCAATCTATTAATTAAAATGCACTGGGTATATAGAGTAATTGGGGGAGAATTTATGGCAATGAGTTAACTCTATTAACTATGGTAATTTCTCCTGATTTATTTCTTTTTTTAAAGTCCTTCACTGATTGAGTTTTGCTTAACTTTGATTATATTTATTCCTAGATCAAATTGCCAACATCCGCTGGATCATGGAAAAAGCAAGAGAGTTCCAGAAAAACATCTATTTCTGCTTTATTGACTATGCCAAAGCCTTTGACTGTGTGGATCACAAGAAACTGTGGAAAATTCTGAAAGAGATGGGAGTACCAGACCACCTGATCTGCCTCTTGAGAAATTTGTATGCAGGTCAGGAAGCAACAGTTAGAACTGGACATGGAACAACAGACTGGTTCCAAATAGGAAAAGGAGTTCGTCAAGGCTGTATATTGTCACCCTGTTTATTTAACTTATATGCAGAGTACATCATGAGAAACGCTGGACTGGAAGAAACACAAACTGGGAATCAAGATTGCCGGGAGAAATATCAATAACCTCAGATATGCAGATGACACCACCCTTATGGCAGAAAGTGAAGAAGAACTCAAAAGCCTCTTGATGAAAGTGAAAGTGGAGAGTGAAAAAGTTGGCTTAAAGCTCAACATTCAGAAAACGAAGATCATGGCATCCAGTCCCATCACTTCATGGCAAATAGATGGGGAAACAGTGGAAACCGTGTCAGACTTTATTTTTCTGGACTCCAAAATCACTACAGATGGTGACTGCAGCCATGAAAGTAAAAGACACTTACTCCTTGGAAGGAAAGTTATGACCAACCTAGATGGCATATTCAAAAGCAGAGACATTACTTTGCCAACAAAGGTCCGTCTAGTCAAGGCTATGGTTTTTCCTGTGGTCAGGTATGGATGTGAGAGTTGGACTGTGAAGAAGGCTGAGCGCTGAAGAATTGATGCTTTTGAACTGTGGTGTCAGAGAAGACTCTTGAGAGTCCCTTGGACTGCAAGGAGATCCAACCAGTCCATACTGAAGGAGATGAGCCCTGGGATTTCTTTGGAAGGAATGATGCTGAAGCTGAAACTCCAGTACTTTGGCCAACTCATGCGAAGAGTTGACTCGTTGGAAAAGACTCTGATGCTGGGACGGATTGGGGGCAAGAGGAGAAGGGGACAACAGAGGATGAGATGGCTGGATGGCATCACTGACTCGATGGACGTGAGTCTGAGTGAACTCCGGGGGTTGGTGATGGACAGGGAGGACTGGCGTGCTGCGATTCATGGGGTCTCAAAGAGTCGGACATGACTGAGCGACTGATCTGATCTGATTCCTAGGTTCATTATATTTTTATTAGCTTTATGCTATGTGAAAAATTCTTAAAGAGATGGGAATACCAGACCACTTGATCTGCCTTCTGAGAAATCTGTATACAGGTCAAGAAGCAAAGTTAGAACTGGACATGGAACAACAGACTGGTTCCAAATAGGGAAAGGAGTATGTCAATGTTGTATATTGTCACCCTGCTTATTTAACTTATATGCAGAGTATATCATGCGAAATGCTGGACTGGATGAAGCACAAACTGGATTGCTCGTAGAAATATCAATAACTGCAGATATGCAGATGACACCACCCTTATGGCAGAAAGTGAAGAACTAAAGAACCTCTTGAAAGTGAAAGAGGAGAGTGAAAAAGTTGGCTTAAAATTCAGCATTCAGGAAACGAAGATCATGGCATCTGGTCCCATCACTTCATGGCAAATAGATAGGGAAACAATGAAAACAGTGAGAGACTTTGTTTTATGGAGCTCCAAAATCACTGCAGATGGTGACTACAGCCATGAAATTAAAAAACACTTGCTCCTTGGAAGAAAAGCTGTGACCAACTTAGACAGCATATTAAAAAGCAGAGACATTACTTTGCCAACAAAGGTCCATCTAGTCAAAGCTATGGTTTTTCCAGTAGTCATGTATGGATGTGAGAGTTGGACTATAAAGAAGGCTGAGTACCGAAGAATTGATGCTTTTGAACTGTGGTGCTGCAGAAGACTCTTGAGAGTTCCTTGGACTGCAAGGAGATCAAACCAATCAATCATAAGGAAATCAACCCTGAATATTCATTGGAAGGACTGATGTTGAAGCTGAAACTCCAATACTTAGGCCACCTGATGCAAAGAACTGACTCATTGGGAAAGAACCTGATGCTGGGAAAGATCGAAGGCAGGAGGAGAAGGGGACGACAGAGGATGAGCTGGTTGGATGGACATGAGTTTGAGCAAGCTGCAGGAGTTGGTGATGGACAGGGAAGCCTGGTGTGCTGCAGTCCATGGGGTTGCAAAGTGTCGGACACGACTGAGCAACTGAGCTGATGAACTTTACAGTTTTGAAGTGCTATGAGTGGGGTTTTTTTTTATATTAAACTGGTTATCTGACTAGTAGGTAGACATTATTCTGAGTCAGCAAAGCTTGAATACTAAGTCTGTGTAGTTATCTTGTGCAGTATCGAGGGCAGTGTTATGCACAAAGGTACACTTTTAAGATGTTTAAGATATTTATAGCTGCAGTATAACAGAGGGGAAACGAGTGTCTAATAATAAATGAAAGACTGAAGTGAGAATTTGGAAATGATATTAAGGTATTGTAACACAGAAAAGTGTATATTAGTTAAGTGAAAAAAAGTTCAAGCGGTATTAAAAAATACACAGAAAAACATGTTAATGTGTTTTGCTCACATGTGTATAATGAGTTGGAGACAAAGTTGATGAGAATACATTTTGGAGCAACTCTTCTAGAAAGCACTTTGGCAATTGGTACTAAGACTTTTTAAAATGATGTGAAGCCCGCATACACTATTAGTGAGAATGTAAATTGGAGAAGCCACTGTGTAGAACAGTAAACACAGTCCTCAGAAAAACCAAAAATAGAATGAGCTTATGATCCAGCAATGTCATTCCTCAGTATATACCCAAAGAAAACAAAACAAAAAAAAAAACACCAATTCAAAAAGATACATGCACCCCAGCATTCATAGCAGCATTATCTACAATAGCCTAGATATGGAAGCAACCCAAATGCCCATCAACACAGAAAATAGATGAATAGATACATAAATGTGATATAATGAAATGAAGGTATTCCTCTTCACTTTCTGCCATTAGAGTGCTATCATCTGCATATCTGAGGTAGTTGATATTTCTCCCAGCATCTTTTTTTTTTTGCTATTTGCAACAACATGGATGGACCTGGAAGGTATTTGCTAAATGGAATAAATCACACAGAGAAATGTATGTTGTCGCATATGTGGAATCTAAAAGAGAAATCAATACAATGAAACAGCAACAGACAGATATAAAGAACAAAATATTTAACTGAATCACTTTGCTGTACACTTGAAACTAACACAACATTGTAAATTCACTATTCCCCAATTAAAAAAGAATTATTGGTTACCAATAGGGAGAGAGTCAGAAGGAGGGGCAAGATGAGGGAGGGGGTTAAAATATACTATGTATAAAATAAATAAGATGCAAGGATATATTGTACAGCACAAAGAAAGATAGAAATTAATTTGTAAAACTTTAAGTGAAATGTAATCTATAAATATTGAATTACTATGTTGTACACCTGAATTACTCAGAGAAGGCAATGGCACCCCACTCCAGTTCTCTTGTCTGGAAAATTCCATGGACGGAGGAGCCTGGAAGGCTGCGGTCCATGGGGTTGCTGAGGGTCAGACATAACTGAGTGACTTCTCAGAAATAACTTCTCAGTTATTTCACTTTTCACTTTCATGCATTGGAGAAGGAAATGGCAACCCACTCCAGTGTTCCTGCCTGGAGAATCCCAGGGACGGGGTGCTGCCGTCTATGGGGTCACACAGAATCGGACACAACTGAAGTGACTTAGCAGCAGCAGCACCAGCGGCACACCTGAACCACTATAATATTGTAAATCAACAATTCTTCAATTAAAAAAGAGACTTTTAAAAATGTTTATACCAGTTGACCTGAGCAATTACACTTTTTAAAATTTATCCTAGGCAGCTACTCAGAAATGTAAACAAAGACTTAGATATGGATTCAACGTACTAGAGACTAGCTAAATTTGGAAACAGTTTTCTGTGTAAGAATAAGCAAGGGTTAGTTGTATAAATTATGATGTATCCATCGGAATGGTAATTATGTAACCATTATAAACACGTTTGACAAAAACACTTCAGTGTTTTTATCACAGAGTTATAATATAATACTTTTGTCAAGCTATGAAATTTTACATTACTTACAAAAGCTAATAAGTTGTTGTTGTTCAGTTGCTAAGTCCTGTCTGAATCTTTGTGACCCTATGGACTGTAGCATGCCAGGCTTCCCTGCCCTTCTATTTTCCAGAGTTTGCTCAAACTCATGGCCACTGAGTCAGTGATGCCATCCAACCATCTCATCCTCTGTCACCCCCTTCTCCTCTTGCCCTCTATCTTTCCCAGCATCAGGGTCTTTTCCAATGAGTCGGCTCTTCACATCACGTGGCCAAATTATTGGAGCTTTAGCTTCAGCATTAGTCCTTCCAGTGAATATTCAGGGTTGATTTCATTTAGGATTCAGTGGTTCGATCTCCTTGCTGTCCAAAGGAGTCTCAAGAGTGTTCTCTAACAGCACAATTTGAAAGCATCGGTTCTTTGGCTTTTAGCCTTTTTCCGGCCCCGCTCTCACATTGTACTTGACTACTGGGAGAACCATAGCCTTGACTATATGGATCTTTGTCAGCAAAGTGATGTCTCTGCTTTTCAATTCATGTTTAGGTTTGTCATAGCTTTCCTTCCAAGGAGCAAGCATCTTTTAATTTTGTGGCTGCAGTCATCATCCGCAGTGATTTTGGAGCCCAAGAAAATAGCCTGCCACTGTTTTCCACATTTTCCCCACCTACTTGCCATGAAGTGATGGGACTGGATGCCATGATCTTAGTTTTTTGAATGCTGAGTTTTAGGCCAGCTTTTTCACTGACCTCTTTCACCCTCTTCCAGAGCCTCTTTTATTCCTCTTCATTTTCTGCCATTAGAGTGGTATCATCTGCATATCTGAGGTAGTTGATATTTCTCCCAGCATCTTGATTCCGGCTAGTGATTCATTCAGCCTGGCATTTCGCATGATGTGCTCTGCATAGAAATTAAATAAGCAGGGTGACAATAAACAGCCTTGACGCACTCCTTTCCTGATTTTGAGCCAGTCCATTGTTCCATGTCTGGTCTAACTGTTTCTTTTTGTCCTGCATACAGGTTTCTCAGGAGACAGGTAATATGGTCTGGTGCTCTCATGTCTTGATGAATTTTCCACAGTTCATTGTGATCCACACAGACAAAGGCTTTAATGTAGTCAAGAAAACAAAAGTAAATGTTTTTCTGGAATTCCCTTGCTTTTTCTATGATCCAGCTGCTGCTGGTGCTGCTAAGTCCCTTCAGTCATGTCCAACTCTGTGCAACCCCATAGACGGCAGCCCACCAGGATCCCCCGTCCCTGGGATTCTCCAGGCAAGAACGCTGGTGTGGGTTGCCATTTCCTTCTCCAGTGCACAAAAGTGAAAAGTGAAAGTGAAGTTGCTCAGTCGTGTCTGACTCTTAGTAACCCCATGGACTGCAGCCTACCAGGCTCCTCCATCCATGGGGTTTTCCAGGCAAGAGTACTGGAGTGGGGTGCCATTGCCTTCTCTGTATGATCCAACAGATGTTGGCAATTTGATCTCTTATTCCTCTGTCTTTCCTAAATCCAGCTTGTACATCTGAAAGTTTTCAGTTCTAGTGCTGTTGAAGCCTAACTTAGAGGATTTTGAGCATTACCTTGCTAGGCATGTGAAATGAGTGCAATTGTACAGTACTTTGAGCATTCTTTGGCATTGCCTTTCTTTGGAATTGGAATGAAAACACCTTTTTCAGTCCCGTGGTCACTAGCTGAGTTTTCCAAATTTACTGGCATATTGAGTGTAGCACTTTAACAACATTAGCCTTTTACTATTTCACAGATGCTAACAGAGAAGGTTAGAATTGTGGGCAGAGATAAAAAACTGAATTACTCACAACAAGCAATGTATCATGTAGCATTGGTTTCCTTTGCTTCCCAATTTTCACAGGAGAAATGCAAAGGAGCCCAGATGAATTCCGTGCACACAGCAAATTTTTGTCACAGATGAAGGACACTGAACTAGAGGCTCCACTGCTTTTATAGTAAGCAGTAAGTAGTTTACTGGAGAAGGAAATGGCAACCCACTCCAGTGTTCTTGCCTGGAGAATCCCAGGGACAAGGGAGTCTGGTGGGCTGCCATCTATGGGGTCACACAGAGTTGGACACGACTGAAGTGACTTAGCAGCAGCAGTAAGTAGTTTTGGCACACTAAGTGTTTGGGCCTTCCCTGATGACTCAAACGGTAAAGAATCCTGCCTGCAGATTTAATCCCTGGGTTCAATCTGTGGATCAGGAAGATCCCCTGGAGAAGGGAATGGCTACCCACTCCAGTATTCTTGCCTGGAGAATTCAATGGACAGAGGAGTCTGCCAGGCTACAGTCCATGGGGTCGAAAGAGTGGGACATGACTAACACATTCACTTACTTTCAAGCTTGCTTTATTCTTAGAGATGTTACATCATCTCTCAAGTTTACTCACTGCAAACACAACCCAGAAAAACAGGTGACTGATGTAATATGTTTTTATGTTTATAAAGGCTAGTTAAGAACCACCAGGATTTGTGCAAATATTTGTGTGTGTATGCACACGTACACATGTACACGTGCATACATGCAAGATGCTCCTGGCATCACTGTTTATAGTATGTTAAAATAGGAAGGGGAAGGAGTATATAGGGGCAGGACACAAACAGGTACAAACTTCATATATTATGTGTAAAATAAGTTATAAAGATATAATGTACAACACAAGGAATATAACCAATATTTATTTTAAAAACTATAAATGGAGTATAACCTTTAAAAATTGTGAATCACTATATTATACATCTGTAACATATAGTATTAAACATCAACTATACTTCAATTAAAAAAAAATAGCTCAGTTGGTAAAGAATCCGCCTGCAACGCAGGAGACCCCAGTTCAGTTACTGGGTGAGGAGATCTGCTGGAGAACGGATAGGCTATCCACTCCAGTATTCTTGGGCTTCCCTTGTGGCTCAGGTGGTAAAGAATCCACCTGCAATGTCGGGAGGCCTGGGTTCAATTCCTGGATTGGGAAAATCCCCTAGAGAAGGGAATGGCTACCCACTCCAGTATTCTGGCCTGGAGAATTCCATGGACTGTCTACTGCATGGGGTCGAAAAGAGCCAGACACGACTGAGCAACTTTCATTCATACTTCAGTAAAAAATAAAATAACTTGGAAATTAATGTCCACTAGTACATCAGGAAGCAACAGTTAGAACTGGACATGGAACAACAGACTGGTTCCAAATAGGAAAAGGAGTACGTCAAGGCTATATATTGTCACCCTGCTTATTTAACTTCTATGCAGAGTACATCATGAGAAACTCTGGGCAGGAAGAAGCACAAGCTGGAATCAAGATTGCTGAGAAAAATATCAATAACCTCAGATATGCAGATGACACCACTCTTATGACAGAAAGTGAAGAGGAACTAAAAAGCCTCTTGATGAAAGTAAAAGTGGAGAGTGAAAAAGTTGGCTTAAAGCTCAACCTTCAGAAAACAAAGATCATGGCATCTGGTCCCATCACTTCATGGGAAATAGATGGAGAAACAGTGGAAACAGTGTCAGACTTTATTTTTGGGGGTTCCAAAATCACTGCAGATGGTGATTGCAACCATGAAATTAAAAGACACTTACTCCTTGGAAGGAAAGATATAACCAACCTAGATGGCATATTCAAAAGCAGAGACATTACTTTGCCAGCAAAGGTTCATCTAGTCAAGGCTATGGTTTTTCCAGTGGTCATGTATGGATGTGAGAGTTGGACTGTGAAGAAAGCTGAGTGCCAAAGAATTGATGCTTTTGAACTGTGGTGTTGGAGAAGACTCTTGAGAGTCCCTTGGACTACAAGGAGATCCAACCAGTCCATTCTAAAGGAGATCAGTCCTGGGTGTTCATTGGAAGGACTGATGCTGAAGCTGAAACTCCAATACTTTGGCCACCTCAATTGAAGAGTTGACTCATTGGAAAAGACTCTGATGATGGGAGGGATTGGGGGCAGGAGGAGAAGGGGACGACAGAGGATGAGATGGCTGGATGGCATCACTGACTCGATGGACACGAGTCTGAGTGAACTCCAGGAGTTGGTGATGGACAGGGAGGCCTGGCGTGCTGCAATTCATGGGGTTGCAAAGAGTCGGACACAACTGAGTGACTGAACTGAACTGAACTGAACTGAGTACATTCGTTAGCTAAATTTGTATACACTTATACAACAGAATACTATATTGACTTTTAAAAGAATAAGATGTTATTTACATTAACAGATAGTCAAGATATATCACTTGGTAAAAAAGGCAAGTTGCAAAACAGTACTTAGAGTGAGATCTTATTTCATAATTTTTTTAAAATGTAATTTATGTTGCCATATAGAAAAAAAATATGAGAAAGAATATTCCAGATGTTCACAGTGGTTATATCTGGAGTCAGAAATATGGAGAACTTTCACTCTGTAAAGTACAAAGTCCTATAATGCTTAGATGTTATAAAAAAATATAGGTTTTAAATTTTGTTGTAAAGACTGAAGCAAATATATTTCAGTGTTAAATGTGGAGTTTTTCTCTGAATAATATGATTATGGGAAGTTTCATTTTCATTTTTCAAACTCTCTACGGCAAATCTACATTGTATTTATAGTAAGGGAGAATGTTATTTCTAAAGTATTAATAGTACTTGGCTTCAAATGTTGGTATATGGAGATTTTTTTCCCCCTTCTCTCTGTTTATTTAAAATTTTCTGTAACAAGGTCATTGCTTAATGTAAAATGAATGCAATGAACTTCTATCCCTTTGTTCTGCCCAGCACACTTTACACACATTACCCCTTTACTCTAGTGGTAAATGGCCCTCCAGCTCTGCCCGTGTGGCTGCTGTTTGGAGATCTTCACATTCCAAGTATAGATTTTGCTGGTCAGCAGTGGTAGTAACCAGAGAAGAATACTCTCAGAGGGAGACTGGTCATCATTAAGACTAAGACTCTCCCCTGTCCCTTGGGGACTCTTCAAACAACTGAACCAATGGTTCTCAATAAAAGATGATTTTCCTCCTACGAAACATTTGACAATGTCTGGAGACATTTTTGGTTGTCACACCTGGGACGGTGGGAGGAGGGTTATTACTGGCATCGTAGTTTACCCATCCATCTCCCCTCCCCCGTCCCCCCACTTGCTCTGGTCATAGCCGTGCTGTGGTCCACAGCGTGTGTCCCCTTAGTCGGGTTTGTGCTTTGTCTTCACGTCTCATTAAATGGTGTGTTTCCCCCATAGCAGGAATTTGAATTGGTGTATCACTATGCAGTTACAGGAGAAGGCAGTGGCAACCCACTCTAGTACTCTTGCCTGGAAAATCCCATGGAAGGAGGATCCTGGTAGGCTGCAGTCCATGGGGTCACACAGAGTCGGACAAGACTGAAACGACTTAGCAGCAGCAGCAGCAGCAGTGGGTAGAGGCCAGGGATACAGCTAAACATTTTCCAATACACAGAACAGCTCCCCACAACAAAGAATTATCTGGTCTAAAATGTCAATAGCACAGAGGTTGAGAAACTCAGCACTAAACAAACAGGTGCAGGGGGAAGTTAGGAGGGGCACTAACTAACTGACCTTGACTATGAAAAGGAAATAAGGTTGCTCTTTCACAATAGATGCTGGGAAAGTACAGCTGCAACACAGGAGATCCCAGGGGTCCTTTATTGTATATTGTGTGCAAGGGTCAAAATTATCAGCAGACTAAATTTATAGGCAGGACCACTAGGAACTTAAGCCCCACAGAAATTAAGGTTTTGGTTGCCCCATTTGGCAGAGTACTTAAGCCAACTATAGTGTGAGCCAAAGACAGGAAAAACATGGAATCAGAGGTATGACCGAGTCCAAGCTCACTCTGCTCGCCATACAACAGGCCAATAAATCCGAAAGACCAGGTGTTGGGGCAAGGAATACAAGAGGTTAAGGCAAGGAATACAACTTTATTCAGAAAACCAGCTGACCTAGAAGATGGCAGACCAATGTCTCAAATTAACCATCTTATTGCTGGGTCTGGATGCCAGGTTCTTTTATAAAACAGAGTAGGGGGAGGTAAGGAAATGAAGTTAAAAGGCCATTAATTTTGCAAATATCTCCTCAAATGGCTAGCCTCAGGGAGGAGATGTGTTAATTTCTTCCTTCCTGTAGCCACCCACAGGTGGACAGGGTCCTGAACAAAGCCATTTTGGTTTAATATTTAGGTAGAAGGGCAGGGTTCCCCAAGGCAGCTCATTAAGTATAAACAGTATTTTTTAGTGAACAAAAGCAAGAGGAAGTGGAGGTTAAAGTGAAAAACAACAGATCCAACACGGAGTCATAGTTGACTCTTCCTGTAACGGTGTCAGGGGATGAAAATGCCAGTTACAGTCTCAGGACTAGCAGAAACAAGAACTATAGGTTCTATCTCCCGGCTTGCTGTAATTATATAAAAAATATTTTCTTTCCTTTCCTTTACCCATGCCATCACATCTACAGTGTAATGGTGACTGCATTTACCATTTTCCCACATGTATGGAGAAGGAACTGACCACACACTATGGTAGAAATGAACTGTAGGAGGCCCCTGAACTTAGAGAGCAGTGGCCCACAGTGTTACGTGGGATACTTTTTATCCCTGGTCTAACAAAATTAGAGATACCAAGGGAACATTTCATGCAAAGATGGGCTCAGTAAAGGACAGAAATGGTATGGACCTAACAGAAGCAGAAGATATTAAGAAGAGGTGGCAAGAATACACAGAAGAACTGTACAAAAAAGATCTTCACAACCCAGGTAATCACGATGGTGTCATCACTCACCTAGAGCCAGACTTGTGAAGTGGAGACATTCCAAACACGGAATGTGAAGTCAAGTGGGCCTTTGAAAGCATCACTACGAACAAAGCTAGTGGAGGTGATGGAATTCCAGTTGAGCTATTTCAAATCCTAAAAGATGATGCTGTGAAAGTGCTGCACTCAATATGCCAGCAAATTTGAAAACTTAGCAGTGGCCACAGGACTGGAAAAGGTCAGTTTTCATTCCAATCCCAAACAAAGGCAATGCCAAAGAATGCTCAAACTACTGCACAATTGCACTCATCTCACACGCTAGTAAAGTAATGCTCAAAATTCTCCAAGCCAGGCTTCAGCAATACGTGAACCATGAACTTCCAGATGTTCAAGCTGGTTTTAGAAAAGGCAGAGGAACCAGACATCAAATTGCCAACATCCACCGGATCATGGAAAAAGCAAGAGAGTTCCAGAAAAACATCTATTTCTGCTTTATTGACTATGCCAAAGCCTTTGACTGTGTGGATCACAATAAACTGTGGAAAATTCTTCAAGAGATGGGAATACCAGACCACCTGACCTGCCTCTTGAGAAACCTGTATGCAGGTCAGGAAGCAACAGTTAGAATTGGACATGGAACAACAGACTGGCTCCAAATCAGGAAAGGAGTACATCAAGGCTGTATATTGTCACCCTGCTTATTTAACTTTTATGCAGAGTACATCATGAGAAACACTGGGCTAGAGGAAGCACAAATTGGAGTCAAGATTGCTGAGAGAAATATCAATAACCTCAGATATGCAGATGACACCACTCTATGGCAGAAAGTGAAGAAGAACTAAAGAGCCTCTTGATTAAAATGAAAGAGGAGAGTGAAAAAGTTGGCTTAAAGCTCAACATTTAGAAAACGAAGATCATGGCATCTGGTCCCATCACTTCATGGGAAATAGATGGAGAAACAGTGGAAACAGTGTCAGACTTTATTTTCTGGGGCTCCAAAATCACTGCAGATGGTGACTGCAGCCAAGAAATTAAAAGACTCTTACTTCTTGGAAGGAAAGTTATGACCAACCTAGACAGCATATTCAAAAGCAGAGACATTACTTTGCCAACAAAGGTCTGTCTAGTCAACGCTGTGGTTTTTCCAGTAGTCATGTCTGGATGTGAGAGTTGGACTATAAAGAAAGCTGCTGAGGACCGAAGACTTGATGCTTTTGAATGTGGTGTTGGAGAAGGCTCTTGAGAGTCCCTTGGACTGCAAGGAGATCCAACCAGTCCATCCTAAAGGAGATCCGTCCTGGGTGTTCATCGGAAGGACTGATGTTGAAGCTGGAACTCTAATACTTTGGCCACCTGATGCAAAGAGCTGACTCATTTGAAAAGACCCTGATGCTGCGGAAGTTTGAGGGCAGGAGGAGAAGGGGACGACAGAGGATGAGATGGTTGGATGGCATCACAAACTCAATGGACATGGGTTTGGGTAGACTCCAGGAGTTGGTGATGGACAGGGAGGCCTGGCATACTGCGGTTCATGGGGTCGCAAAGAGTCGGACACGACTGAGCGACTTAACTGAACTGGTCTTATAAGTGTCACAAAAATTAAATTCAAAATAAGAATTTCCTGAGAAGTTGAATCTCTCTAGATGCCTAAGAATAGAAATCATAAACTTTGGGTGGAATAGAGGACAAAAATTCCCTGGTGGTCCAATGGTTAGGACTCTGCAGGGAAAAGGAAAAATAACAGAAAATGAAAAAAATGGTATCTGCAGGTCGATAAACACAGAGAATTAAGAATCTCATTGATAACTTTCACAGAAAAAAAATTAATGTTAATAAAGCCCAAATCAAGCAGGAGTATTTTACACTTTCAGAAAATTGTTAATGAAGAATAGACTTTACATCATAAATGCATTTTGCAATGTTTGGAGCAAACAGAAAGATGATGACAGGCCTAAGATAAAATTCTTGACCAAGAGTAGAGAACCAGGAGCTGTCTTTGTGCTATGAGAACTTTAGGTACTGAGGTAGCATAAAATCAGGATCAAATTTGATTCTGTTGTGGAGTCCTACACCAAAGTCATCGGTGTAAAGCCTTGTACCAAGGCCACAGATGTGGAGCCCTGTAGCAAGGCCACCTCCAGAACTGACTCATTCCCATAGCAACTGTTCCCCTGATCCCCCCCGACTTAAACCAGCCAGCTCGCTGACCCCATGTTAGGTAAAATGCCCACCTTTCAGCATCCTAACCAGTCATCTAATGCCACCCTTCCAGCAGAAGTTTTCTTTGTCTGGAGGCTATAGAAACTGGCTTATGAAAGGGGTCCGCCCTCTCTTGAGCCACCCTGCTGTTCTAACAGTGTCTCCCACTCTAATAAACTCTATTCTCCTCTCATTCTGCCTCACATCTGGAAATTCTTTTCCAACCTGCACCAAAGACCGACACCTGGGATAAGCAACAAGGTTCAGCTGGGTAGCATGTGTATACATACGTATGTGTATATATATACACTTGAATCACATTGCTGCACACCGGAAACCAACACAACATTGTACCTCAATAAAATAAAAAACTCTTGAACCTGTGGATTGCAAAATTGCAAAGTTCAGTTGTATTTACAGCATCAGCAGACTGCATGCAAAATTCAGGCATTCACTGAGATAGAATGGAAGACTCCAATAACTAAAATGGGAAAACAGGGGAGTATTGGGATAACTTAGGCTCCTCCACACTTCACTGAGCATTTCTTGTAAGTAGAAGTGCAATCTCCCACCCCACATATCTGATGGAGATGTTCCTGCTTTGCCTGGAAATTTTTTAATGATCTTGCCTTTAAGAATCATTCTTCCTTATTCTTCCTTCTCATGGCCTCTCATTTACCCCTGTGTCTACTAACAGGGTCAAATCCGAGCAGGCATCCAGAAGCCAGCTACAAAGCCAAACTCGAATGGAGAAGCCCTCACACAACAAGAACTTTTGTTCATTTACATGGTAAAAACCTAAAGAATATAATGACAATGCATTTGGTAAGTCTTAGGCTAGGGCAAGAGGATTACTTTTAGGTAGAAACAAATTTATTGAAAGGTACTCAAGCAGATTTTTCCAGTAGTCATGTACAGATTGGAGAGCTGGGCTGTAAAGAAGGCTGAGTGCTGAAGAATTGATCCTTTCGAATTGTGGTGCTGGAGAAAACTCTTGAAAGTCCCTTGGACAAAAAGGAGATCAAACCAGTCAATCCTAAAGGATATCAACTCTGAATATTCACTGGAAGGACAGTTGCTGAAGCTGAAGCTCCAATACAATGGCCACTTGATGTGAAGAGCTGACTCATTGGAAAAGACCTTGATGCTGGAAAAGATTGAAGGCAAAAAGAGAAGGGGGGCGACAGAGGATGAGATGGTTAGAGAGCATCACTGGCTCAGTGGACATGAATTTGAGAAAATTCCAGGAGATAGTGAAGGACAAGGGGGCATGGCATGCTGCAGTGCATGGGGTTGCAAAGAGTCAGACACGACTTAGAGACTGAACAACAACTCAAGTAGATGGGAGGGATTCTAATAGTTTGTTTACTTACTTGTGATGCTGGTTAAGATTGAAGGCAGGAGGAGAAGGAGATGACAGAAGATAAGATGGTTGGATGGCATCACCGACTCAACAGGCATGAGTTTAAGTAAACTCCAGGAGTTGGTGATGGACAGGGAGGCCTGGAGTGCTGCAGTCCATGGGGTCGCAAAGAGTCGGACACGACTGAGCAACTGAAATGAACTGAACTAAACTTGGACTCAATGGTGGCCAGCACTAAATGGAATAAGTTGCAAGAAATTCCTTTTTATAAAATAGAGGAGGGGAGACAGGAATGCTAGAATGGATTTATCATATCTATCTACTCACTCACCCTTTCCTTATTTCCAGTAACAGGACTTTGAATACACTCTCTTCATTACAGCTTGAGAAGTACAATGGTGAAGGATGTATCATATTTTCAAAGTGCTCTAGTAACTGTTTTCAATAATCTGGGGATGCAGGTAGGTGACTCTGCCATTGAAATGGGCTTTTTAATTTCGACGAGGTTAATGGAATCCTAGTCAGTGGCCAGAAGAAACAGTTAAAAATAAAAATGGTGGGTGGTGGGGGAGGGGGCTTCCCTGGTGGTTCAGTGAGTCCACCTTGCAAGGCAAGGGACACTGGTTCAATCCCTGGTCAAGGAAGATCCCACACGCTGCCAAGCAACTAAGCCCATAAGCCACAACTACTGAGCCTGGACTCTAGAGCCCTTGAGCCAGAACTACTAAAACCCATGAGCCTAGAGCCTGTGTTCCATAACAAGAGAAGCCAAGTCAACAAGAAGCCTACGGGAGTTCAACTAGAGAACAGCCCCCACTTACCACAACTAGAAAAAGCCCAAATGCAGAAACAAAGCCCCACCACACCCAAAACTAAAACTTAAAAAAAAATCAATCTTAAAAAGTCAAAGTGGCCATGATTACTATAATAGACAGCACTGTAGGGGCAATAATCAGAATGGCTGTAGGTCACACAGACCCCAGAACCAAACTGCCCACAAAATTCCCTGCAAATAAGGCTTTACTCAAGTGTCCGTAATCAAATATCACTGCCGCTCACCTAATTCCCTTACGGAGTAAGTTTATTGACTTAGACTGTCTTGGAGAAAACAGGAGGTGAGATACTCTGGAAGAAGATACCAGCAATAACATCACCAATGCATTCTATAAATTAACCCCCTAGTCTTCCCTAAAGGACTTGTGTTCACTTACTGGGATAATTATGGCAAAGACTAGCTAGAAACCAGAGGGTTACTATGGTCTACTGGTAAGTGTGGGGCTTATTGACACTAGATGATTAATAAAGCTTTTATCTGAGGCACGCTCGTGGTGGGTTCAAAGGCATTCCTAGCCCATTCCATAATTGTTTCTTGAATAAAGAAGTGGATAGTTGGAATACAAGTACTGAAATCTGGAAGAATTTTCACACTGACCTTCTGATCTATGACGTATATACTGTGGCTATAGGAAGGGCCAAGTGGAAGTCTGAAGACTTTCCTACCAAAATACAAAGCCAGAGCAACACCACATTTCTAGGGAAATCAGAGACTGTGTCACCATCAGAGACCTGATTATTCTTAGCACAACCCTGTTTAACTTCCCTCTTTTTCTAGAGCAAAATGAGTCTTGGGTAATTAGAGTGGATTATCCTAAGTGTAATTAGGTAGTGACTCAAATTGCAGCTGCTATTTCAAATACGGTCTCTCTTCTAAGACAAATCAAAACCACTCCCAGAATCTGAAATTATGCCCATTGATCTGACTATTTACTTTTGCCTCACAGGGACACCAGAGCACACTCCCTTTCTTACTTCAAGATCGTGTCTGTGAAAGAATCCAGTCTGCAGAGATCTTGCTCATCTCACTGTCTCACATAAGATGTGGCTCTGGTCTGCCCTTTGAGAGAATCATCATGCCAGTGGGACCTAAAGAACATTTTTAAATGATTTCAGGTGTTCTGAGTTCCATCGTTTACAAGAGTAAGTCAAGAAATTGTCAAAATATCCAACAACAAGGCCATAAACCAAACCGTGCTTCACTTACGTAATATATTATGAAAAGAAATTTACCAAGAGTTTGAAATGCCTTGATAAGTTGTTTATACTAAGTGAATAAATGATACAATGTAACTATGCACAGAAAAAGTTATTAACAATACAATCAATGGTTAAGAGTCAAGTAATCCTAGTCATATTGTTGATGTAAATTCCACAACTTTTTGGAAAAATAATTTGTCAATATACATCAAGAACCTTAAATAATGTTCATATTATTTGTTCCAAAGATTTCACTTCCAGGAATATCCTCTAAAATTATTCAGAACTGCAACTAAAGCTTTAGAAACACAAATGTTCAATGAAGAATTACTTCTATTACCCAACCTTGGAAACAAATTAAAACTCTAAAATATAGGAACTATTACGTTAATTAAATTATGACACCTATATGAAATGGAATTTTACATAAAGATTACATTTAGCTCACATTTTGATACTATTTTAATAATCAGTGATATGCTAACTAATAAAGCTTGATATACATTTACATATACTATTAATATGATGTCAATCTATTAAATATGTTTATTTCTATAGAAAAACCGACCCAGAAACCTGAATCAGCATAGGTCAAGGATTTTTACAATGAAGCCTATTTGTAATAGTAAAATATCTGAAATGACTTAAATGTTTATCAATAGGATTAGTTCAATAAATTATGGTATACCTATTTAATAGAATAATATAGGTCTGTTTAATAAGGTTAGAGTAAATATACTAACATGGAAATACTTTCCAAGATACAGAGTTAAGTGGAATTTAATGAAATATTTAATGACAAGATTTAGCAAAGAAACAACAGAATTCAATTTTCATTAAATTAATATGTGCACATGTAGAAATAATGAGGAAAAATCTCAAACTTTTAACAGTGATTATCTCAGGGTGTCAGAATTATAGGAGACATTTGCTTCACCTTGCATAATTTCTGCAATGTAACCAGCATGTATTATGTTTGTAATTTAAAAAATCTTTTGATTTTAAAATTTTTAACGAATACCATCAAAATGTAATGTATTTGCATGTTTATTGGCAATTTTAATGTTTTGTATACATTTTAATTATTTCAAATTATTTATAGTGTTTTTCCTACTCTATTAAAGAAAATAATAGTTAGAAAAATAATAACCGTGAATATCTTTGGTTATTGAAGCATAGTAGGTTCCCATGCCTTGATTTCCTACATTTTTCATATTTCCAAAAATGGGCTTGGATTTGAATGTATTGTTATATTATTATATTATGGTATTATATAACATGTTGCTTTTGCCCTGCCCAATATCACTTCCTTTATGCATTTGTTCTTCTCTATGACATATAATCCTAAATAAATCTGTTCTCTCTCCCAGAATTTGACTTTGAAACAGACACACCCTAGGAGGATAGATGATTTTAGCTGAGTCATTTGCAGATCCAGGACTTCCCAAGAATACGATCCCTGAAACTGCTCTGATTCCTATTCTCCCCAAAGAGCCATTGTCCATCTTTTCTTTCAATGCTGGTTGTTCTCCAGAATCTCAAATAAATTCTTTCATCTTGTTTAAATTATAGTTATCTTGCATTGCTTGCCACATTAAAACCTTTAATTGATTCAAAAGTCATAACCACAGCCCAGATTGCAGGAAACTGTGGGGAACGCAGTATTGGTTATAAGGGTAAGAAGAAGCAGAAGAGAATCATATTTTACATTGCAGGATGGGAAGGCAGCAGCTCATAATACACTGTGGTGAAATGTTATTACTTGTGGCCATCTGGGACTGTGTGCCCTCTGACCCCGGAGTTCTAGGGGACCACGTAGGTACCGCAATGAGCCAATTCAAAGGGAATGTAGAAGTAGGAATCATGAAGGGTAGTTTGGTTGTTTTTAATGGTTGTGAGTAACTTAAAAATAACAGTAGACGAATTTGCTTGCATTTGATATGGACAGCAGTACACCTCTACTATCCTGACTCAAGATAGTAGCTCTTGTTCATTGCCACATGTGACTGACTGACTGCCTTCTTCTTCTTCAAGACAGAACATTAATTCACTACACCGAGGAAAGCATGCCAATAGGATCCAGACAGCTAATAATAGCAGGACCCAAGACGCAATGCATGACTCATATTTACAGGATTTGAAAACAAAAATCCATGAAAATATAAGATTCTGCTACATCATAGAAATTACACCTTTAGTAGGTTAGAATGTGTCAAGCTATTTTCACCCATGTCACAAAAAGATATTCTACTCTAATATCTTTCACTCACAAGCAGGGAAGGTGGTACAATATTCGCCGGACCTCTTTTTTAAAAATATGTATTTTTTAGGTCGCATCAGGTCTTGGTTGCGGAACTCAGGCTCTTTCCTCGTGGCGCACAGACTCTCTAGTTGTGGCACATGGGCTTAATTGCTCCAAGGCACGTGGGATCTTAGTTCCCCACCCAGGGATCGAACCCGTGTCCCCTGCATTGCCAGGTGGATTCTTAACCATTGAACTACCAGGGAAGTCCCTTTGCTGAGCCTCCTTGAATCCTGGAGGCAGCATTTATAATTTCTTGTTTTCTTGCTTCAATACACTCACCAAGTGACTAAGAAAGCTGCCAGGTTTGACTTCTCTGGCTCTCCAGGCTACAATACAAATAATTCTGGCACTCGTGCCTTTTGCCTCAGCAGACCTGCTGCTTCTCAAAGAACTGAGTTGACTTCGATGCTCTTAAGAAGTTGTTGAAACTCACAACAGGAAAGTCACAGTGCCACGCCTGAAAATCGAACTTCTTTGAGCAAGTGACCCTTTTTTTTCTTTTTCAAAGAAACCACCTGTTTAGCTCACAAAAATTCAGCCTTACTTCTTTTACAATGTTTTGAATTCAATGAATCATTTATCCTACTAAACATCACTTTAGTTGCATCCCCCGAATTTCATTGTAATTTTTCATTTCTTTCTGTTGATGCAGTTTAAATTTCCAGTGTGACTTCTTTTTTGACCTGTAGGTTATTTATTTTAAAAGCACTTTTAAATTTCCAAATGTATGCTATCTTTTGTGGGGTTTAGCTACCTTTTGATATTACTTTCTACATTTAACTGCATTCTGGTCAGAAAAGGTGGTCTTTTTCATACCAAATCTAAAATTTGTTGAGATATATTTTATAATTAATATATCTTCTGTCTTTATAAATGTTTTACACCTTTTACAACTGTTGGGTGAGAGTTCTACAGGGTTCATTATAGTTAACTTGTTGACTGTCCTGCTCAACTCTTCTGTACTTGTGTGTGTGTATACTCAGTTGTGTCCAACTCTTCAAGACCCCATGGACTGGTGCCTACCAGGCTTCTCTGTACATGGAAGTTTCCAGGCAAGAATATTGGAGTGGTTGCCACTTCCTACTCCAAGGGGCCTTCCTGACCTAGGGATCAAACCCGCGTCTCTTGCGTCTCTTGCACTGGCAGGCTGATTCTTCATCACTAGTGCCATCTTCCTTACTGCTTGTTTGATTACTTGGCATTCCCATTACTGGGGAAAGTGTATGAAAATCTTCTCCTGTAATGATAGATATATCACTTTTTCATTTTTCCACTTTTGACAAAATGTATTTTATTGATTTTTTTAAGATACATCATTGAGTATGAAAAAAATTGGAATTGTTATGTCCTCTTGGTAAATTGCCTTTTGTAATTATCTAATATATATTAAATTATTATATAAATACTCTTTATATAAGCATTTAGATGAACCTGATGCTGGGAAAGATAGCAGGCAGGAGGAGAAGGGGATGACAGAGGACAAGATGGTTGGACGGCATCACCAACTCAATGGACGTGAGTTTGAACAAACTTCCGGAGATGGTGACGGACAGGGAAGCCTGGCATGCTGCAGTCCATGGGGCCACAAAGACTTGGACATGACTGAGTAGCTGAACAGCGAACAACAAAATTGAATACATGCTCTTTATACTGAGTTATCCTTTTTGTCTTGAACTCTACTTGTCAAAAATTAAGAGAGTTATATCATCTTTCTTTTGATTTGCTTGGAATATTCTTTTCGTCATGCACTTTTCATCATTTTCCCTGCACTACGTTTTAGAAGCATCTCCTATAAACAACAAGGAGTTTTTATTTTTAATCGACTCTAACAACATGCATTTTAACTGGACAATTAAATACATTGATATTGATTATGATTACTGATGATTTATTTCCACCAAAGTGTTTTGTTTTCTATTTTTCTAACTTTTTCTAATCTTCCGTCTTTACTTCCATTATTAAAAAATTGATTGTGGGTTTTGTTTCTTATTGAACCTTTCTTTCCCACTGGATTGGAAAATATATATATCTATATCTGGTGGTCTTCCTTGAAATTGTAATATTTATACTTAACAATACCAAGAAAGTGTATCCTTCATCTGTAAGAAATACATCATATTAATCCCAAGTCTTTCTTCCAGACTTACATGCATTGTATTGTATTCGGTTGAATTGCATTACATCGTGTCTCCTACATTGTCTACTATTTTTCTAATGCCTACAATTTAGATTCTTCTTATATACCATCAGTTTATTCATTGTTTGTTACCACTTTCTTTTCTCTTCATATCTTCCTTAATCTTAGATTTTCCTTGTGAGATCATTTTCTTCCTTCAAAAAAAACTCTGTTAAATTGCAAAATATAACTCACATACAGAGGAAAATACACAAAACATGATACATTCCCCATGAATCCACTGTAGCATCCTGTATAACATCCGGTGTAATATCCATTCAATGTGCCTCCGATTCAGTCTAGCAATAGAGCATCAGCAGCACCTCAGAAGCCCTCCCTCCCTGCTGCCTTCCCCAGTCACCGTCTTTCCTCTCAAATGTAAACACTTAACTGACTCACAATGTTTCTAGCTTAGTTTTTGTGTTTCAAATTTTCTATAAAAGAGTATTTATTCTTTTATGTATGGCTTTGTTTCATTCAACATTATATTCGTGAAATTCATCCATATTGATGAAAGTAGCCATAGTTTGTTCATTTTCATTACTGAGAATTTGCTTATCCAGTCTATTGTTCACGAGAATTTGAGTCCTTTATTTCACGGGCTGCAGCACGCCAGACTGCCCTGTCCCTCACCATCTCCCAAAGTTTGCCCAAGTTCATGTCCATTGCGTCAGTGATGTCATCGGCCATCTTATTCTCTGATGCCAGATTCTCCTTCTGCCCTCAATCTTTCTCAGCATCAGGGACTTTTCCAAAGTCAGCTATTAGCATCAAGTGACCAAAATACTGGAGCTTCAGTTTCAGTCTTTCCAATGAGTATTCAGGGTTGGTTTCCTTTAAGACTGACCGGTTGGATCTCCTTGCAGTCCAAGGGACTCTCAGGAGTCTTCTCCAACACCACAGTTAGAAGGCATCAGTTCTTTGGTGCTCTGCCTTCTTTACAGCCCGACTCTCACAACCATACATGACCACTGGAAAGACCGTAGCCTTGACTACACGGACCTTTGCCAGCAGAGTGATATCTCTGCTTTTCAACACACTATCTAGGTTTGTCATAGCTTTCCTGCCAAGAAGCAATCATCTTCTGACTTCGTGGCGGCAGTCACCATCCGCAGTGATTTTAGAGCCCAAGAAGAGGAAGTCTGTCACTGCTTCCACCTGTTTCCCTTCTATTTGCCATGAAGTAACGGGACTGGATGCCATGATCTTAGTTTTTTTAATATTTAGTTTTTTTAATATTTAGTTTTAAGCCGGCTCTTTCAGTCTCCTTCACGATCATTAAGAGGTTCTTCAGTTCCTCTTGGCTTTCTGCCATTAGAATGGGATCATCTGCATATCTGAGGTTGTTGCTTTCTCCCACCTATCTTGAGTCCAGCTTTTACCCTCTGTACTACCAGGGAAGGCCTATATGAACACACCCAGCCCGGCATTTCTCATGATGTGCTCAGCGTATAGGTTAAACAAACAGGATGACAGCAGACAGCCCTGTTGTACTCCTTTCTTTCTCAGTCTTGAACCAATCAGTTTTTCCATACAGGGTTCTAACTGTTGCCTCTTGATCTGCATACAGGTTTCTCAGGAGACAGGTAAGGTCGTCTGGTATTCCCATCTCCTTAAGAGCTTTCCACAGTTTGTCATGATTCCACACAGTCAAAGGCTTTAGTGTAGTCGATGAATCAGAGCTAGATGTTTTTCTGGAATTCCCTTGCTTTCGCTATGATTCAACAAATGTTGGCTATTTGGTCTCTCTGGTTCCTCTGCCTTTTCTAAATCCAGCTTGGAAGTCTGGAAGTTTTTGGTTTGCGTAATGCTTGTAATTTTTTATCACTCTGTAGAATTTTTTTTTGGGGGGGAGTATATTCTGCACACAAATTCTTTGCCAGTTATATGTATTAAAGTACTTTCTTCAAGTCTTGGGCTGAATTTTTACTCTCTCAACTGTGTCTTTTAAAGAATAGAAGTCTTTATTTTTAAAGTCTATTTTTCTATGGCTAAGTTTTTTTTCACCTTTAAGAAGTGTTTCCCTATCCCAAAGTAATGAAGATATTTTCCTATATCAACTATCAGAAGCTTTATTATTCTGCCTTTCAACTTAAAGCTACACTCCACTTAGAACTGATTACTGAGTATAACGTAAGAGTCACATTTCATTTTCTATCCAAATTAAGTATAATTTGTTAAAAATTCATTTTCCCTACTGCTCTACGGTGTCACCTTTGTCATAAATTATGTAACCATCCATATACTACACTGTCTAAATTATCATAACTATACATGACGTTTTAAAATTTTTATTGATTTATTTATTTTGGCTGTCCTGAGTCTTTGTTGCTGCATCCCGGCTTTTCCTAGTTGTGGCGAGCAGGGGCTACTCTTTGCTGCAGTGCGTGGGCTTCTCATTCAGTGGCCTCTCTTGTGGAGCACGGGCTCTAGGCACACAGGCTTCAGTAGTTGTGGCTACGGGCTTAGTTGCACCACAGCATGTGGAATCCTCCCAGATCAGGGATTGAACCCGTGTCTCTTGCATTGGCAAGAGGATTTTTATCCACTATACTACCAGGGAAGCCCTATATGAAGTCTTAATATTTAGCATGTATGTGTGTGTTCAGTTGCTCAATTGTGACTCTTTGCAACTCCGTGGACTATAGCCTACCAGGCTCCTCTGTCCATGGAGTTTTCCAGCCAAGAACATTGGAGTAGGTTGCCATTTCCCCGCCAGGAGATCTTACAACCCAGGGATCAAATCCACATCTGTTCCATCTTCCGCATTGGCAGGTGGATTCTTTACCATTGTGCCACCTAGGAAGCTATGTGTGTGCATGTGTGCCAAGTCACTTCAATCATGTCTGACTCTTTACAACCCAAAGGGCCATAGCCTGCCAGGCATCTCTGTCCACGGGATTCTCCAGGCAAGAATACTGGAGTAGATTGCTATGCCCTCCTCCAGGAGATCGTCCCAACTCGCCCAAATCCGTTATGTCTGCTTAGTTAGCAGGCAGGTTCTTTACCACTAGCGCCACCCTAGGAAGCTATGCTGCTAAGTCACTTCAGTCGTGTCCAACTCTGTGCAACCCCATGGACTGCAGCCTACCAGGCTCCTCCGTCCGTGGGATTTTCCAGGCAAGAGTACTGGAGTGGGGTGCCATTGACTTCTCCGTTGCTATAGCAAATGTCAAACCAAGCTCTCACTAAAAAAGTAAGTACACGTTTATTGGAATTCGTTATCCTTCTAGACAAAGGTGAATTTTCTTTGCTATTGTTTTGTTTAGGATTTTCACATCTATCTTTATGAGAAAGATTGTCCTTCAACTTTTTTTTTATGACATCCTTGTTAGGTTTTGGTATCAAGATGATGCTGTCTTCATAAAACAAAATTAGGAAGTCGTTCTTCTCCTGTTTTATTTCTCTGAAAGAATTCACTTAATATTGGCATGATTTATTCTCTAAATATTGGAATTTACACTGAAATAATTAGTCCATGAGTTCCGTGTTTGCTTGTGTGTGTATGTGAAGGTTTTAAATTTTGGATTGAATTTCTTTAATAATTATGAAGTGGTAAAGAATCCATCTGCATTCCAGGAGACACAGGTTCAATCTCTGGGTTGGGAGGATCCCCTGGAAGAGGAAATGGCAACCCACTCCAGTATTCTTGCCTGGAAAATTTCTTGGACAAAGGAGCCTGGTGGGCTACGATCCAGGGGGGTCACAAAGAGTTGAACACGACTGAGCAACTGAACACACATTAGAATTTTTGCTTCATCTTGTGTTTTTGAATAGAAGCCGTGTTCTGTAAGTGTTAAGTACAATGATCTGTAATGTAAATTAAGCCAAGTTTGTTCATTATATTGTTCAAATCTTCTATACATCCTTACTGATTTTTTAGAATCTACTTATTTTATCAGTTACTGATAAAAGTGTATGAAAATCTGTCTAATATTATGGAGTTGCCTATTTCTCCTTGTAATTCTGTCAGTTTTATTTAGAAAGGCAGTCATGTACATACAGTCTGCCAGCTTCTGCTCAGCTGCCTAAGAATGGCCCGTGGTCCCGAACACTTCCTTACTGGGAGATGAAAGCCCTCACTTCTGGGCTCTCAGCCTTGTGAGGGAATGCACATTCCTGTCCTGGGCTTGATGTATAGGTACTCCTTTGTTCTGCTTAAGCACATGTGTCAGTGACCCCCAGGCACGCCTCCAGCTTTCCGTATTTAGATCCTGGGTGGGAGGGGTGGGGGCCCTTCCACGGCAGCTTGAAGTGAGAGGATGCAGTCCAGTCCCCTGGCTGGTTGCAAACAGATCCCCTGGTCATGGGGACCAAGGCCCTGAAAGAGGCTGGATGTTATGCACATTTTATCACCCTCTCTTCTTGCTATAAGTAAACGCTGGGCCACTTGAGCCTGCTGTTTGTGTTTTCTCTTCTCAGCGACCTTGAATCTTGCACTGATTTCCTCCTCAGGTGGCACTTATCTGCCTTTTAGCCTTGACCACACTTCTGGTAACATAACATTCCATCCTGTGGCACAGCCTGACCACCCAGTGAGCAGTGAAACAATGTATATGTAGTTTCATAAATTATATTCCTCCTAATTATTAGTTCTACACAAATCTTGTGATTTACATGCAAATTATGTGTGTATCTGTGTGTGGTGTATTCCTGTTAAACTGAAAGTTTGGTTTAACATTTGCTCTTTTTCTTTAAGAAGTGGACCTCTTTAGTAAGAGTGTTTGCTTTAAAATCAACTTTTTTAATGTATTAATATAGAAGCAACCAGTTTTCTCTTGGTTAGAATTTGCATAGTATTTTTTCCATATCCTTTCATTTCAATTGAACTAGTTAGTCTAATTACACTGAATGTACTTACTGGTACATTCAGCTTAAACCCACCACCTCTTTATTTGCTCTTTATTTGTTTCATCTCCTTTGTGTCCTTCCTTGCTTGCATTCTCTTAGACTGACTTAACTTTTTACGTTTTTTTCCGCCAGCCCTTCTCGCATTTCTCAGCCTTGTGATGGTGATGGTGGTGGGTGGCGGTGGTGGTTTAGTCATTCAGTAATGTCTGACTCTCTGAGCCCATGGACAGGCTCCTCTGTCCATGGGATTTTCCAGGCAAGAATACTGGAGTGGGTTGCCATTCCCATCTCCAGACTAATCTGTTAGGGATTCCCTAAAGATTGCAGCATGCAATCCTAGACTTATCAAAACCTAATGTTATTCAATACTTTTACCCACCTCCTATGCAACAGAAGTACCATTTTCCTCCTTTTGATATATGTGCTATTGTTGTCATGTTTTAAATTTTTCTATTATTAAAATAATAGAAAAATTAAATCCATTATTTAATTATGTCTTATTAAAATGTCTTATTAAATAATAATGTCTTATTAATAAGACATTAAAATGTCCTATTAAAATCTATTCAATAAGACATAATAATAATAAGTAGTAGTAGTTAATCCAATATTAACTCAAACATTTACCATTTTCATTGTTCTTTATTGCTTCTTCATTTCCGGTCTTCCAGCTGGGAGTATATTTTCATCTGCCTGAATAATACCATTTAGTATATCCTTCAGTGCAAATCTACTCATGGTTAATTTTCTCTATTTTTCTTGGTCTAAAAATATTTTCTCTTTTCTCTTTATTAGTTGAAGGATATTTTGTAAGCTGGTACTTGTTTCCTTGCAGCTGTTTAAAAATATCATTGCATTGTATTCTGGCTTGCACTGCTCTCTGTATGGTTGTCAGTCAATCTAATTGTGGCTCTTTGTTATCTTTATTAACAAATATTTTTAGAGTCCATTTATTTTGCTTTGGTCTTTTGGAACAGATAAGAGAAAAATGGAATAACAAGTATGGCTCACTGTGAGCCAAGTCCCTCTATGAGCCACTGATTTATGCTGATAACAGGGTTTTGGGAAAAGAAAGCAGGGAAAACACGTTTTCAAACTGTTAGGAGCTATTTTTCAAATGTATTGCTTATTTTTTGTTATTTAAAATTGCCTTCAAATTACACAAGTAGATAAAATTTGTTGAGCAGACTAGTTTTATTTAGACTGGTTATATTTTAGGGGCTATAAGTTTTGTTTATTTGTAAAACTTTATTATTTTTTTAAACACAGAACACAATTTGTGGTTGTTTATTCGTTGAAAAAACTGGATTATTTGTGCAATGGAGTTTTCTGTAATCTCAGTTTCCGATTGCACCTCTGTGGTGTGGTTCAATGTGTTCCTCTTTCCCTCATATATTCTATCCTTTGGTTGTATCTGAGATTCAGGTTTAATTGTTTGGCAAGATTTTTTCAAAGATTTTTTATATTTTATGTTCTTCCATCAGGAGGTACATAATATTTGATTGTTTTCTCTGTGTAGTGTTAGCAGCTGTTGATTATCAGTGGTAAGATCCATTCATTTATTGCAAATGAATTATATTCAATTCAACTATTTTTTCTTTGTTTTTTATCCAAAATACTTTAAAAATAACTTCCTCTCATCTACTATTTAGATACTCTGTAGCAGAGTATGTGTAGGAAAGGCAGAATAAATGCCTGGTTACTTTCCCTTTATTTACCAGTTTTCCTAAACCATGTATTGCTTTATCAGCATTGTCTAACAGTGACCTATAAGGGCTATTTTTTGGCGGGGAAAGGTGTGTAAATAGGAACTTGTGGACTTAAATATATTTGATATGTTTCAATCTATTGCAGTTATTTTTGTTCTCAAATTGTCCCAATTTTGTCTTTTTTCTGAACACTCTATTCTTTCTTAGTTATCAATTTTCCACTAGCACCAAACAGAAAGCAGTTCAAGCTTTCTGAATGTATCTTTAAACCCAGGTATTTCTTCAGAGAGATTCTTATTCTGTGTTTTGATTTTTAAAATACTGAGTTGCTTCTTTGATCATCTAGTTAAATCTGACATTTTTTTAAACATTTATTTCTTTCAAATAATTTTAAAACTCTGTGTAAACCATTTTTTAGTCACTTGATATGGTGTTCTGTCTGCTGCTGCTACTAAGTCGCTTCAGTCGTGTCTGACTCTGCACAACCCCATAGACTACAGCCCGCCAGACTTCTCCATCCACAGGATTCTCCAGGCAAGAATACTGGAGTGGGTTGCCATTTCCTTCTGTATAGCAAGGGACAGTCCCCAAAGAAAATGGAAAATGAACCAGTTCTAAACAAGAGAGCATAAATCCAAGCATTTCATTGAAATCTTGCACTTAAGGTCCTCATCCACTTAAGTATATGTACTTAATATACAGCAGTTCAGTGGTAAACAGTTTGTCTGTAATGCAGGAGACACAGAAGACATGGGTTCAATCCCTGGGTCAGGAAGATCCCCTGGAGGAGGGCATGGCAACCCACTCCAGTATTCTCGCCTGGGAAATCCCATGGACAGAGGAGCCTGGTGGGCTATGGTCATGGGTCACAAAGAGCTGGATACCAGTGAGTGAGTGAGCACGCACACACTTAAGTAGATGTTACTTAAGTAGCATCTATATATTTTTTTTTTCATGAATTCTTTAATTCTGTGAACATCTGTCCTCACAGCTGTGAGATTTGGTGACTGCACTGTATTTCTTTTCAGCTGATTTTCCCTGTCTAGTGGTGTGTCTTCTGTTGGAGTTACCCTTGCAGCAAAAGTTTTGACAGTATTCACTCCTTTGGATACTTCTATGATGAGCAGGCCGTCTCCAAAGACACTGGTGTTCTCACAGAGATCCCAAGAACCTACATCTTTCAACATGTCTATACCTTCTTCAAAGATTTTCATTCTAAACTACTTTTTCCATCTCTGGACGCTTTTTTTCTTCTTCCTCAAAACTTCCTCAGAGAAGTGATCTTTATTTCCTCATCTATGTTTAACTTCAGTTTTATTTATTATTGCTCACACGCAGCTCACAAAACTTTCATTTATTGTTCCACTAGCAGCTGGTAGGTACTTTCCTTCATTGAAGATTGTCTGTGCAGAAGAAAACAGCAGACTTTGACCATCACACAGCAGAGCAGCCCTCTTCTTTTTTAATATTTAATTATTTATTTTATTGAAATAGTTTACACTGCTGTGTTAGCTTCAGGTTACAACAAAGTGATTCAGTTATACATATACATATATGTGTGTACATATATACCTTTTCAGATTCTTTTCCGTTATAGGTTGTTACAAGATAGTGAATATGGTTTTCTGTGCTGCACAGTAGGTCATTATTGTTTATCTATTTTATATAGGTAGTGTGTATTAATCCCAAGTTCCTAATTTGTTCTGCTCCTTTTTTCTCATTTGGTAATAACCTTAAATTTGTTTCCTATGTCTGTGAGTCTATTTCTGTTTTGTTAAATAAGTTCATTTGTATCATATTTTAGGTTCCATTATAAGTGATATCATATGGTATTTGTCTTTGTCTGGCTTATTATTTGTGAATAGTTTTCATTTACCACATTCGAATTTTAGCCACCTAAGGGTGAAACTTTGTCACATCTAGAAAATGTAACTTCCCAAAATGAAAGACTGGCCAGGATGCAATCAGGTCTCCTATCGTGCCAGCTTTAGCTTTGATCCTGTGCTGTGCAATGTGGATTCTGTCTGAAAGATATGCTGGGGTCTGAACTATTTCTTAAGTATGTCTTTTTGTACAACTAGGCAGTTCTCTCCATCCACAGATCTTGTGGAATCTGAAGAATCAAATTGTCTTCAGGTTGCTTAGTCCTAGATTTTTTTTTTTTTTTCTGAAAGTCTTCACAATGTTGGGAAATTCTTCTACCATAAGTTTCTTTTTTGTTTTCTATAATGTCTCCTGTTTCATTCTTCAAAACTCTTTAGAAAGTCTTTACAATGAATATGTTGATTATTAAGTAAGTATACAAATGAGAGGGCTTCCCAGGTGGCTCTGGTGGTGAAGAACCTCCTGCCAAAGCAGGAGACAAAAGAGATGTGGGTTCAATCTCTGGGCCCAGAAGATCCCTTGGAAGAGGGCTGGCAACTCACTCCAGTATCCTTGCCTAG
This sequence comes from Bos mutus, assembly GCF_027580195.1. Taxonomy (NCBI): domain Eukaryota; kingdom Metazoa; phylum Chordata; class Mammalia; order Artiodactyla; family Bovidae; genus Bos; species Bos mutus. The sequence continues at coordinate 41,359,898 of NC_091644.1, forward strand.
ATAGTCCCATGGACAGAGGAGCCTAGCAGGCTAAAGTCTACAAGGTCGGAGAGTTGGACACGACTGAATCAACTTAGCACACACACAAAGTCCCTTTAAATATATGATTTCAGTCTCATTCTTGTTTCCTTGAAGAAGACTGACTCTAGAGTTTTTTAATGTTATTATTGTCTTTGCTATTCTTCAGTTCAGTTCAGTCGCTCAGTCATGTCCGACTCTTTGCGACCCCATGAATCGCAGCTCGCCAGGCCTCCCTGTCCATCACCAACTCCCAGAGTTCACTCAGACTCACATCCATCGAGTCAGTGATGCCATCCAGCCATCTCATCCTCTGGCGTCCCCTTCTCCTCCTGCCCCCAATCCCTCCCAGCATCAGAGTCTTTTCCAATGAGTCAACTCTTCGCATGAGGTCGCCAAAGTATTGGAGTTTCAGCTTTAGCATCATTCCCTCCAAAGAAATGGAAGGGCTAATCTCCTTCAGAATGGACTGGTTGGATCTCCTTGCAGTCCCAGGGACTCTCAAGAGTCTTCTCCAACACCACAGTTCAAAAGCATCAATTCTTCGGCGCTCAGCCTTCTTCACAGTCCAACTCTCACATCCATACATGACCACAGGAAAAACCATAACCTTGCTATTCTTAAATTTTACTATAATGTTTCTAGATACAGGGTTTTCCTTACCGGTCATCTGTGGCATTGTCTGAACTCTTTAATGTTCAGTCTTTCATCTTTCATTTTGTGGAGTTTATCACCATTCACTTCAAACATTTCCTCTCCTCAGTTTGGCTTCTCCTTCACTTCATACATTTCCTCTTCTCAGTTTGGCTTCCCCTTCACTTCATAGGCTCTTTTATTCAGATATCGGCACTGCTGCACGGTACTCACTTACCTTTATCCTCTGCTCCTTCTATTTGATCTTGTTCATGAAGTTCTGCTTTCAGAATATCCCTCACTATTAGTTTCATGGCGCCAGAATATCTGTGTTTACATCCTGGCTCCACCTCAGGGAATTTACTTAACCTGTTTATGCCTTGATTTCTTCATATGTCAAGTAGGAGTAATATTAGTTCCTAACTCCCAGAGTTACTGTGGAAACTAACTGTGTTAACATGAAAGAGCATTGCTCTGTATATATTATTACAAAGTAAATAATATACGCATTTTCTTATTATTATTATTAATTCTTCTTTATTATATTTTCATACCTGTCATTTCTCCTTATCCCTTTTTGACCTTTTGTATCTGCATCATATTATTTGTGTCTTCAAGAGGATATCTGTTGCTCGATTTAAATTCATGTTTCATCTGCAACAATAATTCTACTTTCAGAATTCATGAGGCATGTGTTCTTCAGTTCTGTTGTTTTTCTGTTTAGTTGTACATTTTCAGGAGGAGCCAATGCCCAGGCCTGGTTTTTCTTCTTGGGGACTTGAAGATAATAGAGAAAATGGTCCTCCAAGGGGAGAGCCCTGGGTACCATGCAGCAGCAGCCCACAGCCCTGCTTCCTGCCATCACACTGGCAAACACCTCTGGTCAGGAATTTGCTCTTAAAAGTCTTATTGAGTTGCTGCTGTGCTGGAAAGAAAGAATCCAAGACTGTGACGCAGGGGGTCCTACAGTTTGGAGTGAGCGTGGGTGCAGGTGTCAGCGGTCAGCACCTGTTTCCACTGATGCCTCACCTCACCCCGCCCCAGCAGGGCTTCTGGGTCGCCCTGAATTATCCTGAGACACCAGCTGGCTTGGCTACTGCTTCGGCGATGATCCTCACACGGCCATGGTGGGGAGAGGACAAGCTAGAATTTCAAACTCTGGTTTGGCATCCTTGGCCCCTTGGGAGGTTCTCTTTCTCAGGCTGAGGCCTCCTTCTGGCAATCCCCCTACTCACAGCAGGATTTGAGCCCTCGTATCTATATCAGGTTTCTCACGATCTTCCTGCTGGGCCCTCAGATCCTTGCTTAGCTTTCACTTCTGATTTGGGGAGATAGAACCAGCAGCCTATACTGGTGGCCTTCTCATCAGGAGCCAGGTGTCTCCTCTTCACAGAAAATTTCTAGGCCTTTTTCTCATTGATTTCAAAGATAAGCTTGATGGTAAAACATTATGAGTTTCTTACAGGCACCATTGACCTGGGCTCTTTGAAATAAGGATTCACGGAAAGAAGACCACACACTCCCTACCCCCACCCCAGAGAAGATGTTCTTTTTCTTTCTCTTTCATTTGATTTGCTTTGCTTTGCTTCTGTTTCTCCTTCTTCTCCCCCTCCTTTCCCTCCTCCTCCTCCTTTTCTTCCACAGAACTTTGCACATAATCGCCTCTTGAGAAATACATGCTGACTGGACTAGGCTCTATATCTAAGCCCTGTCATACAATGTTTTCAAATGAACTGATGAGACCATCTGTAATAAAAAGAGCCTGCCTTTCTTTTCTTAATTTTCAGTCTGAGTAACTGAAAATTCTAATGAAGGGTGTGTGCAAGTATATAACAAATTCTTCATATGATTAGTCAAGCTACCTGACTTCAAACAAGTTTTTATTTTTGTTTCTATCACTGGTAACTGCATGGCCTACTTATGCTTGGCTCAGATCAAGTTTGATCAATGTGTTTGGCATGTAAATGAGTAAATTCCTAGATAAATCAACCTGTTTGGGCAAAACAAATGAATCTATTATGACAAGAGCCAAGTAGAAACTTCCCCTGCAACTTGCCCATGAATATGACACACATCAAGTGTCTACAGCTTTCGCCTGCCACCACAGGGAGCCGAGCTGTTACCTGCCCCACTGCACGTTCAAAGGCACACTGCCTGTGTCACAGTGGTGCTTTGACCCAGAACTGAGTGATGGGCAGATTAAGCTTAGCTGGAGAGCGTCGGATCTTAATCTCAAAACTGCCTCTGGTTTCGGTGCGACTGTTGAGAACTCGAGAAGGAAAATAGAAAAGTTCTCTTATCTGGCATATGAGAGACAGATGAGTAATTGTGCTTTAATCTAACAGGGCTCTTTTGAAAGTGCCTACATAAGCTCATGGAAGTAGGAGTTTCTGCCATACACAGTTTCTATGTTGCTTTCAACTCTACTGCAAATATAGAGTCTCTCACTTGGTGTTTCATAGTGAATTACTGTATTTTGTTTCTCCGTGATGAATGAGTACCTGTATAACAAGAAAATTTGTGGGTCTTCATGGGTCACACACGACCTCAGAAATTCTATGCTCAGTTATGTATATTTCAGATGATCACTGGGAGTCAAAGTATATTTGTGGATTGCAGCAAGGCTTATTTTAGAGGCAGCACTGAGGAGCAAAATAACATAGTCTTAGGAATTAGACAGATATCTGTTTGAGCCCTGGCTCTGTCACCAAGTTAAAGCTCCAGATATGTAACTTAATCTTCCTGTGCCTAAGTTTCCTCATCTGCCTATAATGGTAATTAAGTGAGATGATATATGGAGAGTCACCTGATACAGAAGAGATGTTTAAATGAGCCACTAAAGCTGTAACATTCACCTAATAAGCATGTATTTATTCACATTGTGTGTTAATTTCCAGGAAAGGATAAAACACAAATGTTTTCTGTCTTTCAAACATGTATGTCTCAATATATAGAAAATTTATGTTACATATATACATGGAGAAGGCAATGGCACCCCACTCCAGTACTTTTGCCTGGAAAATCCTATGGACAGAGAAGCTTGGTAGGCTGCAGTCCATGGGGTCGCTAAGAGTCAGACACGACTGAGCGACTTCACTTTCACTTTTCACTTTCATGAATTGGAGAAGGAAATGGCAACCCACTCCAGTATTCTTGCCTGGAGAATCCCAGGGACGGGGGAGCCTGGGAGTCGCACAGAGTCGGACACGACTGAAGTGACTTAGCAGCAGCATATACATACTAGATTCATGCATAGGAATAAATATGTCTGCATAATTGTGCTCATTTCACATGCTAGCAAGGTAATGCTCAAAATCTTTCAAGCTAGGCTTCAACGGTATGTGAACTGAGAACTTTCAGATGTATAAGCTGGATTTAGAAAAGGGAGAGGAACCAGAGATCAAATTGCCAACATCCAGTGGATCAAGGAAAAAGCAAGGGAATTCCAGAAAAATATCTATTTCTGCTTCATTGACTACACTAAAGCCTTTGATTGTGTGAATCACAACAAACTGTAGAAAATTCTTAAAGATATGGGAATATTAGAACACCTTGCCTCCCTCCTGAGAAACCTGTATGCAGATCAAGAAGCAACAGTTCAAACCAGACATGGAACAACTGGTTCAAAATTGGAAAAGGAATACTTCAAGCCTGTATATTGTCACCCTGCTTATTTAACTTATATGCAGAGTACATCATGAGAAATGCTGGGCTGGATGAATCACAAGCTGGAATCAAGATTGCTGGGAGAAATATCAATAACTTCAGAAATGCAGATGACACCACCCTTATGGCAGAAAACAAAGAGGAACTAAAGAGCCTCTTGATGAAGTTGAAATAGAAGAGTAAAAAAGCTGGCCTAAAGCTCAGCATTCAAAAAACTAAGATAATGGCATCTGGTCCCATCATTTCATGCAAATAGATGGGGAAATAATGGAAACAGTGACAGACTTTATTTTCTTGGGCTCCAAAATCACTGTGGATGGTGACTGCAGCCATGAATTAAAAGACGCTTATTCCTTGGGAGAAATATCAATAACCTCAGATATGCAGATGACCACCACCCTTATGGCAGAAAGTGAAGAGGAACTAAAAAGCCTCTTGATGAAAGTGAAAGAGGAGAGTGAAAAAATTGGCTTAAGGCTCAACATTCAGAAAACGAAGATCATGGCATCCAGTCCCATCACTTCATGGGAAATAGATGGGGAAACAGTGGAAACTGTCAGACTTTATTTTTCTGGGCTCCAAAATCACTGCAGATGGTGACTGCAGCCATGAAATTAAAAGACTCTTACTCTTTGGAAGGAAAGTTATGACCAACCTAGATAACGTATTCAAAAGCAGAGACATTACTTTGCCAACAAAGGTCTGTCTAGTCAAGGCTATGGTTTTTCCAGTAGTCATGTATGGATATGAGAGTTGGACTGTGAAGAAGGCTGACCACCGAAGAATTGATGCTTTTGAACTGTGGTGTTGGAGAAGACTCTTGAGAGTCCCTTCAACTGCAAGGAGATCCAACCAGTCCATTCTAAAGGAGATCAGCCCTGGGATTTCTTTGGAAGGAATGATGCTAAAGCTGAAACTCCAGTACTTTGGCCACCTCATGCGAAGAGTTGACTCATTGGAAAAGACTCTGATGCTGGGAGGGATTGGGGGCAGGAGGAGAAGGGGACGACAGAGGATGAGATGGCTGGATGGCATCACTGACTCGATGGACATGAGTCTGAGTGAACTCCGGGAGTTGGTGATGGACAGGGAGGCCTGGCGTGCTGCAATTCATGGGGTCTCAAAGAGTCAGACACGACTGAGCAACTGATCTGATCTGATTCCTTGCAAGAAAAGCTATGACAAACCTAGAGCAGAGACATCACTTTGCCAACAAAGGTCCATCTAGTCAGAGCTGTGGTTTTTCCAGTAGTCATGTATAGATGTGAGAGTTGAACCGTAAAGAAGGCTGAGTGCCAAAGAATCGATGCTTTCAAACTGTGGTGCTTGAGAAGACTCTTGAGAGTCCCTTGGGCTGCATGGAGATCAAACCAGTCAATCCTAAAGGAAATCAATCCTGAATATTCATTAGAAGGAGTGATGCTGAAGCTGAAACTCCAATATTTTGGCCACCTGATGCACAGAATGGACTCATTGGAAAAGACCCTGATGCTGGGAAGGATTGAGGCCAGGAGGAGAAGGGAGCGACAGAAGATGAGATGGTCGGATGGCATCATCATTCAATGGACATGAGTTTGAGTAAACTCTGGGACATAGTGAAGGACAGGGAAGCCTGGCATGCTGCAGCCCATGGGGTCACAGAGAGTCAGACACGACTGAGCTACTAAACAAAACAACCTCCCACATAACTGTGAAGGTTAGACATTAGAGAATCAATGGAACATAATAAAATACTTCATAAATATCAGGTAGAGTTCATTAAAAGAACATAAGAATGGTGCAAAATTGAGAATTCTATAAAGGCAGTTCTCTGTATTAGTATATAAAAAGCATATGATCTGTGGTGGGTTTGTAATGGTGTCAACTGTCTAGGCTGAATCAAGTTCCTTCCTTTAATTACAGAAAAAGTCAGTTGAAGTGATGAAAATGTTAACAACTATGAACAATTTGTGTATATATAAACAATGACAACTCCTTAAACTGAACAAAAGCAGTCATAAAATATTATCAATTTTAAGACATATTCTGATTTTAGAGGTTTTAAAATGTCAAAAAGACGTGTGCCTAATAACCAATGAAATATGGCATTTCAAGTTGTTGAGGAAAAGATGGAATTGTTCATTACAATTAAAATTGTTGACAAAAACATATACAAGTCATAAAGCAAATGACAAATTTTAACAGTTACTTTTAAAACATGATGGGGAAAAAGCATGACAGAGGGTTAATTACCTTACTATAAAAAGAATTATTATAAATTAATAAGAAAATGATCAACAGTTAAGAAAAATTGGCATAAGCAGACCAAACTCTGCAAAAGAGAGATATAGACAATAAACCAGTGATGGTGTACTCAGCTTCACTCTTAATTTGAAATGCAAATGAAAACAAAGTACTATTTACACTTATCAGATTGGTGAAAGTTTTAAATTAAAGCTTGATAACACCCAGTGTTGCTAAGAGTAAAGGGAAAATAAACACATGTATATATTATTATTGGTGGAAGCACAAATGGCACGTCTTTTTTTGAGATAAATTGTCATCATATATAAATTCAAAATTTTGTTCCTGGCTTTATAGAAATTACATCAGCGATTTGTAAAGTTCTCTAAAACAGAGTATTTGAACACAAATTTATCAACCATGTGATTTGTAATCAAACTAATTCAGATAAAGTCTATCACTGACTCGATGGACGTGCGTCTGAGTGAACTCCAGGAGTTGGTGATGGACAGGGAGGCCTGGTGTGCTGCGATTCATGGGGTCGCAAAGAGTCGGACATGACTGAGCAACTGAACTGAACTAACTGAGGCCCTAAGATTTGATGTAGAGAAGGAAGGAAGTTGGACTACTGGTAACCCTAAGTCTATATACTTCAGGGTTATATTTACTGTCTGTTCACAACTCCATGTAAGTGTTTGTATACATGGTTCTGCAAGTCAGGAGGAAAATGCCTGTAATGCTGCTTGGGGCTGGGCAGACCTGTGGGCGTCTCTCATTTCTAGCTCTTACTTGCCATGGGACTTGGGTAACACATTTTCATTAAGACTTGGAAAACAGGTAGAACAATATCTACTTCCCAGAATTGTGATGAGGAACGAATGAGATACTTATATAAAGCTTTTATGATGTCACCTAACACATAGTATACTTATAAATACTATTATTTTAATTAAATATATATTATAGACATATTATTTGTAATTAATATATAATAATTATTATGCAATATATAATAATTGGTGGCTCAGACAGTAAAGAATCCTCCTGCAATGCGGGAGGCCTGGGTTCGATCCCTGGATTGGGAAGATCCCCTGGAAGAGGGCATGGCAATGCACTCCAGTATTCTTGCCTGGAAAATCCTCATGGGCAGAGGAGGCTGGTGGGCTACAGTCCATGGCATCACAAAGAGGTGGACACGACTGGGCGGCTAAGCACAGCACAGCACAGCTATATGTAATAATTATTATTAGATATTATTATGGAGAAGGCAATGGCACCCCACTCCAGTACTCTTGCCTGGAAAATCCCATGGACGGAGGAGCCTGGTAGGCTGCAGTCCATGGGGTCGCTAAGAGTCAGACACGACTGAGCAACTTCACTTTCACTTTTCCCTTTCATGCATTGGAGAAGGAAATGGCAACCCACTCCAGTGTTCTTGCCTGGAGAATCCCAGGGATGGGGGAGCCTGGTGGGCTGCCGTCTATGGGGTCGCACAGAGTCAGACCAGATATTATTATATTTAATAATAATTATTATTATTTTATTATAAGCTCCCAATCTTGGCTGCTGACCCATCTTATTTTTTACTTTTTCTTTTGTTTTTCAGTTTTTACAATGTTGTGTTAGTTTCTGCCACGCAAGAGCGTGAATCAGCCATAAGTATACACACATCCCCTCCTTCCCAAGTCTTCCTCCCCTCCCCACCTCCACCCCTCCAGGTCCTCACAGAGCTCTAGACTGGGCTCCTTGTGCACAGCAACTTCTCACCAGTTATGCAATTTATCCTGATAGCATATGTATACATATTTCTCCGTTGCCGCACTCTCTCCCTCCCGCACTGCGTCCCCGAGCCCATTCTCTGTGTCTGTGTCCATTCCTTCCCTGAAAATAGGTTCAACAGTACCATTCTTCTACATTTAACATGTATACGCATTAAACACTATATTTGTTTTTCTCTTTCTGACTTACTGCTATCGACCCATTTTATTTATTTTTTTAACTTACTTATTTTAATTGGAGGCTAATCACTTTACAATATTGTAGTGGTTTTTGCCATACGTTGACATGAATCAGCCGTGGGTGTACATGTGTTCCCCATCCTGAGCCATTTTTAAATGTTGTCTTGTGGTTCCTTTAATAGAGTTCTGGAAAAAAAGGAAGCTTTTCAGGCTCAGCACTTGCTCTGAATGCCTTTCTTCTTGTAGATACCCATGTGCTGTTTGTCGTTTCTGTTTTAATCCTTGCTGGAAAGTTCTCACCTCACATCTTCGGTCAACACTCACGTACTGTTCCAGGTGTTTCCTCTGTCTTAAGATGACTTAAGTTCAGGACAGTCATGTGCAAAAATATCCTGCATTTCATAATGGTTCCACTTCTCTGTAGAAGCCAAGCTGGCTGAAGGGACAGCAAAACCCAAACAATGTCACAATTTGCTGTCTGGAGTCTAGTTGCATAGTCTAGTTGCATCTATTCATAGCAGTCTCACGATGACACTGCATTTGTGTTTGGGAGACTCTCTGAGAAAAAGCCACTTAGTACTCTTTCAGAACTGAAAACACTCCAGGTGAAAATCAGTGACAGTGACATTATATGTATATATATTTTATATATATTTTAAATTTAATATATATATATTTGTTAATCAAATATATCTTCCTTTAAAATCAGAGAATCTGACACACTTGAGCCAGATATGGAGACTTTGCTGCTGCTGCTGCTGCTAAGTCACCTCAGTCGTGTCTGACTCTGTGCGACCCCATAGACGGCAGCCCACCAGGCTCCCTCGTCCCTGGGATTCTCCAGGCAAGAACACTGGAGTGGGTTGCCATTTCCTTTTCCAGTGCATGAAAGGGAAAAGTGAAAGTGAAGTTGCTCAGTCATGTCCGACTCTTCACGACCCCGTGGTCTGCAGCCTACCAGGCTCCTCCATCCATGGGATTTTCCAGGCAAGAGTACTGGAGTGGGGTGCCATTGCCTTCTCCAATGGAGACTTTAGTTGATTGAATAAAGATCTTAGGGGGAACCAAGTAGTAAAACGTGAAGTGATCACATTCCATTACCCCTGGAATGTGGTCGTGTCAGTTGACGCATCCGCCTATTCTGTTACAGGAGAGAGGACAACTAAACTACAAACACGTGTATTGGGTTAATTATATGAAGTTGTCTTCACCATGGAACATATTTAAGCTCTCAAGCAGAAAGAAAAAGTTAATTATTGCTGAGTTTAAGTAATCCCCAAACTGCTCTGGAAGCATTGGTATTAATATATCTAAATTGAGAAGACAGGGATCAGAAGAGGATGGTGAGCATCAGGAAGTGAGAGGTCAGGAGGGCACGTGGCGTGGTGTGGCATGCACACTCAGTCGTGTCCGACTCTTTGAGACTCCATGGACTGTAGCCCGCCAGGCTCCTCTGTCCATGGGATTTTCCAGGCAAGGATAATGGAGCGGGTTGCCATTTCCTTCTCCAGGCAATCTTACCCACCCAGGAATCCCACCCTCGTCTCTTGTCTCTCTCCTCTGGCCTGCATTGGCAGAGGGATTTTTTACCAGCTGAGCCACTAGGGAAACCCCCAGGAGGGCACCCAGCTCTAAATTGTCGAGATATTTGAGTCCCATAACTCACATCTTTTGTTTTGAGAGTATGTACCTGGAAGATGCTCTTGGCTGCAAATAATAGAAATCTCAGACTGTTCTCAATGTGAAGGAAAGGTATTATTTCACAGAACAGGAAGTCTAAATGAAGGACGGGCTCTAGATGCAGCAGAACAAAGACTCTGGCTCTGTTTGTCGTTGCTCTGCTCTGTGCATCTAGCTTTGTCCTCAGGCGGCTTCCACTGTTATTACAAGAGGATGGAAAGGGAGGGGAGGAGAGGAGTACAGGAGAGGAGAGAGGACTTTCCGTCTGTCTCACTCAACTAGCAGCCCACAGGTGCCCACTATCGCATCGAATATTATTTCCATGGATATGTTACGTGCTGATTGGCTTAAACGTCATCCCTGAGTCAATTACTTGACAAGAGGATGGAATTAATGTTGTTGGCTTAGACCAGATGCAGACTTCAAATCCCCCAATTTGAGGATGGGGTCAGATTCTCCTTTATCACACAAGCTGCATATGAACACACTTTGGACCTCTTTCAGGGAGAATATGTCGGGGGCCAGATAGGAATGTATGCCTGGTAGGCAGCTAGCAGATTATACTACATTCACTAATTGAGAAACCTTCTCAGAAGGAATCAAAAGTTTAAAATTCACTGTCCTTAGGGCATAAAAGACTGATCAATTTGCCAGTTATATTTCTTACGAGTTAATATGTTGGCATCGGGGCTTATATAATTATCTCTTCAGATCGTCACAGGACTAAACTATTCTTTTTCTTTCTTTCTTTCTGGTTTTTGACTGTGCTGTGTCTTCTTTGCAGTGCATGGGCTTTCTCTAGCTGTGGTTCACAGGTTCCTCTTGTTGTGCACACGGGCTTTAGACGATGAGGGCCTCAGAGGTTGTGGTGTGCAGGCTTAGTTGCCCTGCAGCATATGGGACCTCAGTTCTCCTACCAGGGATTGAACCTGTGTCCCCCTGCACTGAAAGGCAGATTCTTCACCGCTGGACTACCAAGGAAGTCCCAGGACTAACCCATTCTTGATGTGTGGACAAAACAGGTGTCTGTGCCTGCATTTCTGAGGACCAACCGCACACCACAGAATATAGTGACTTCACCAAGGTAACACTACCCTATGGGTCTTTAGTCGGCATTCACTGATGACCTCCTTCTTGTCATATTTCGTCATTCACATTTTATATTTCATCAACTTTCAGTATATAATTGTTCTAAACACATCAGTGGAAGCACTCTGAGTCTGGGTTAGAGCCTCAATCCAGTGCAAATACAAGTGCAAACAATTTCCTATCCTCTCCATTTATTATGTTCTTTTGATTCTTTCATGTTTATGTAGATATACATTTTTTAAAATTTAATTTTATTTTATTTTTAAACTTTACATAATTGTATTAGTTTTGCCAAATATCAAAATGAATCCGCCACAGGTATACATGTGTTCCCCATCCTGAACCCTCCTCCCTCCTCCCTCCCCATACCACCCTCTGGGTCGTCCCAGTGCACTAGCCCCAAGCATCCAGTATCGTGCATCGAACCTGGACTGGCAACTCGTTTCTTACATGATATTTTACATGTTTCAATGTCATTCTCCCAAATCTTCCCACCCTCTCCCTCTCCCACAGGGTCCATAAGACTGTTCTATACATCAGTGTCTCTTTTGCTGTCTCATACATCGGGTTATTGTTACCATCTTTCTAAATTCCATATATATGCGTTAGTATACTGTATTGATGTTTTTCTTTCTGGCTTACTTCACTCTGTATAATAGGCTCCAGTTTCATCCACCTCATTAGAACTGATTCAAATGTATTCTTTTTAATGGCTGAGTAATACTCCATTGTGTATATGTACCACAGCTTTCTTATCCATTCTTCTGCTGATGGACATCTAGGTTGCTTCCATGTCCTGGCTATTATAAACAGTGCTGCGATGAACACTGGGGTACACGTGTCTCTTTCCCTTCTGGTTTTCTCAGTGTGTATGCCTAGCAGTGGGATTGCTAGATCATAAGGCATTTCTATTTCCAGTTTTTTAAGGAATCTCCACACTGTTCTCCATAGTGGCTGTACTAGTTTGCATTCCCACCAACAGTGTAAGAGGGTTCCCTTTTCTCCACACCCTCTCCAGCATTTATTATTTGTAGACTTTTGGATCGCAGCCATTCTGACTGGTGTGAAATGGTACCTCATAGTGGTTTTGATTTGCATTTCTCTGATAATGAGTGATGTTGAGCATCTTTTCATGTGTTTGTTAGCCATCTGTATGTCTTCTTTGGAGAAATGTCTATTTAGTTCTTTGGCCCATTTTTTGATTGGGTCATTTATTTTTTCGGAGTTGAGCTGGAGGAGTTGCTTGTATATTTTTGAGATTAGTTGTTTGTCAGTTGCTTCATTTGCTATTATTTTCTCCCATTCTGAAGGCTGTCTTTTCACCTTGCTAATAGTTTCCTTTGATGTGCAGAAGCTTTTAAGGTTAATTAGGTCCCATTTGTTTATTTTTGCTTTTATTTCCAATATTCTGGGAGGTGGGTCATAGAGGATCCTGCTGTGATGTATGTCAGAGAGTGTTTTGCCTATGTTCTCCTCTAGGAGTTTTATAGTTTCTGGTCTTACATTTAGTTCTTTAATCCATTTTGAGTTTATTTTTGAGTATGGTGTTAGAAAGTGGTCTAGTTTCATTCTTTTACAAGTGGTTGACCAGATTTCCCAGCACCACTTGTTAAAGAGATTGTCTTTAATCCGTTGTATATTCTTGCCTCCTTTGTCAAAGATAAGGTGTCCATATGTGTGTGGATTTATCTCTGGGCAAAGACAGAAATATAGATCAATGGAACAAAATACATATACATTTATATATACATTTATTTGGGCTTCTCTGGTGGCTCAGACAGTAAAGAATCTGCCTGAATGCAGGAGACCCCGATTCAATTCCTGCATCTGGAAGATCTCCTACAGAAGGGATAGGCTACCCACTCCTGTTTTCTTGGACTTCCCTGGTGGCTCAGGCAGTAAAGAATCTACCTGCAATGCAGGAGATCTGGGTTTAATCCCTGGGTCGGGAAGATCCCCTGGAGGAGGGTATGGCACCCACTCCAGTATTCTTTCCTAGAGAATTCCCCATGGACAGAGGAGCCTGGCGGGCTACAGTCGATGGGGTCGCAAAGAGTCAGACATGACTGAGCAGCTAAGCACAGCATGTACATTTATTTAAACTTGTAACAGTTTTTTGTTCATTATCTGTCACCTCCACTAGACTAAGAGAAATGAGGACAAAGGCTCTGTCTGTTTTATTCACTGCTTATTTATTCAGGCCTTACTGTAGGCCCTGCCAGGCACATAGTCGGCCTTCAGTAAATTCCAAGCAGTCCTTTTTTTGCACAGCTAGTGTGAGAACGTAAAGTGCTGTGTACAGCATTCTTAATAACCAATGGAAAACATTAACAATGTTCTGTTATCATTAAAAAGTTTTGTCAAAACATTAAAAACTCTAATGTCAGTTATAAACACATCATCATCATCGTCACATCATGTAGTCACTCAGTCCTGTCTGACTGTTTGCAATCTCAAGGTCAGCCGGGCTCCTCTGTCCATGGGATTCTCCAGGCAAGAATACTGGAGTGGGTTCCCAGTTCTTTCTCCAGGGGATCTTCTCGACCCAAGGATCAAACCCAAATCTCCCACATTGCAGGCAGATTCTTTACCATGTGAGCCACCAGGGAAGCCCTATAAATCCATAGCAAAATGAAAAAAGAGTGAAACTATTTATTTAGTAGACTGTAGTTTAAAAATTAGAAACAGTGGAAAAAATAAAGTGCTTTATATCTTTGCAAAAATTGTATTGAGTGGTTTCCTTCTATTTGCCTATTCTCTATTCCATTAATTTCTTTCTGAGTTGCAATTTAAAAAAATTATTGGGGTAGAGTTAATTTACAATGTTTTTATCTTCAGATGTACAACAAAGTGAATCAACTATACATACATGTATATGCACTCTTTTTTTAGTTTTTTTCCCATATAGACCATTACAGAGTATTGAGCAGAGTTTCAGTGCTACACAGTAGGTCCTTATTAGTTATCTATTTTATATATAGTAATATATATTAATCCTGTAGCATGGTGGAACAGGAGCTCAGTCATGTCTGACTCTTTGCAACCCCATGGACCCATCAGGCTACTCTGTCCATGGACTTTTCCAGGCAAGAATACTGGAGTGTGTTGCCATTTCCTCCTTCAGGGGCTCTTCCCGATCCAGGGATCCAACCCGAGTCTCTTGCGTCTCTTGCGTTGGCAGGCAGATTCTTTACCACTGTGCCACCCGGAAAGCCCATATGTCAGTCCTAGTCTCTCAATCTATCCCTCAGAATGTTTATATTTTTCTTTTGGTGGGTACTTTTGTACTTATACCTTTTCAGATATTCTTGGTCTCATTTTGTTAATTAACATTTTATTATCTGGCTTATCAAGGATTTTCATTTTTAAGTACCTTTTTCAGTTCAGTTCAGTTCAGTCGCTCAGTCATGTCTGACTCTTTGCGACCCCATGAATTGCAGCACCCCAGGCCTCCCTGTCCATCACCAACTCCCGGAGTTCACTCAGACTCACGTCCATCGAGTCAGTGATGCCATCCAGCCATCTCATCCTCTGTCATCCCCTTCTCCTCCTGCCCCCAATCCCTCTCAGCATCAGGGTCTTTTCCAATGAGTCAACTCTTTGCATGAGGTGGCCAAAGTATTGGAGTTCCAGCTTTAGCATCAGTCCTTCCAATGAACACCCAGGCTGATCTCCTTCAGTATGGAGTGGTTGGATCTCCTTGCAGTCCAAGGGACTCTCAAGAGTCTTCTCCAACACCACAGTTCAAAAGCATCAATTCTTCGGCGCTCAGCTTTCTTCACAGTCTAACTCTCACATCCATACGTGACCACAGGAAAAACCATAGCCTTGACTAGACGGACCTTTGTTGGCAAAGTAATGTCTCTGCTTTTGAATATGCTATCTAGGTTGGTCATAACTTTCCTTCCAAGGAGTAAAACCCAGCTAATAAAAACTAACAATTAGTTTTTCTATTTTCCTTTCCCTTTCTTTCCTTACCCTCCCATTTTAAAATTCATTATTTCTACTCTGTTGTAACACATAATATTTATGTTCATGAGTGTTATGCTCACCCCCACCTTTAAGTCTTATGTGTACATTTACAGATTATTAAATGCTTACTTTCAATCCTTTTATTCAAGTTCCTCCAGCCATCACATGGTTGGATGAAGTTCATTCTCTAGTAAAATTTTCAAGAAGGACTTTTTGATGAAGAATTCTCTGTATTTGTATAGCTTGAAGCTGGTTTTCTATGGCCTTGATATTTGAACAGTTAGATTGAATATAAAATCTTTGCTTCACACTTTCTTTGCCTGAGTGCTTTAAAAATGTTCTTCATTTGTAATCTGGTTTTGCATATTGATTTTGAAAAGTTTGATGCTACTCCAATTCTTTTACCTCTTCATACACGGTAGTTTTACCTGGAGACCTTGAGAATTTTACTTTATCTTGGAATCTTATGGTTTTACTAGGAATGCCTCAGAGTTGGGGCTTCCCAAGTGGCTCAGTGGTAAAGAATCTGTCTGCATTGTAGGAGACCAGAGTTTGATCCCTGGGCAGGAAGATTCCCTGGAGGCAGGCATGGCAACACACTCCAGTATTCTTGCCTGGAGGATCCCATGGACAGAGGAGCCTGGTGGACTACAGTCCATGGGGTCGCAAAGAGTGAGAGACAACTGAAGCAATTAGGACACAAGCATGCACGTCTCAGAACTGGTCATCCTGGGTTCATTTTCTCTCTCAGTGAGCCCTTTCTATGTATTCAGCTCTTTTTGAGTTTCTGGAAATTTTTCTTTTCTTTATTTTTAATAGGAAGCCTTTTTTTAACAGGAAGTCTTTCTTGAATGATTGGAGAAGGAAATGGCAATCCACTCCAGCACTCTTGCCTGGAAATCCCATGGACAGAAGAGCCTGATAGGCTGCAGTCCATGGGGTCGCAAAGAGTTGGACACGACTGAGCGACCTCACTTCACTTCTCGAATGATAGCTAAAATATTAGCTCTTTTCCATTATTTTGTTTTCTTCTTCAGGAACTCTGATAGCACAAATACTATAAATTTTCTGCCTGCCTTCTAGTTCTAGTGCTTTACATTTTCTTTGATCCTTTTTACAGAAAAGTTTGCCTTTTGTAAAATAGCATAGTAAAAATAATAGACACAGAAAAAAAATAGGATAAAAATATCAGCACAATTAAAAGACATTTTAAATTCCTGAAAATAAAAACTATGATAAACTTCAAAGCAAGACACACAAAAGTGACAATAGAGACATTTTATGATATTGCTGGCTTGTAGTCTTCAAAAATATCTGGGTCATGAACTCCAAGGAAGGCTGAGGAGCTGGTCCAGATTGAAGGAGACAAAAGAAACATGACAAAGAAACATGGAAACAGAAATCATTAAAAGATGTGGATGAACCTCTGATGCATATGGCTTAAGTATAAGCCAGCTTGAAAAGCCTAAATATTGGATGGGAGAGAGGGATGAACAGGTGAAACAGAGAATTTTTAGGGAGTGAATCTGTTCTATATAATATTATTGTGGCAGATACTTGTCAAAACCCACAGACTGCACAACACAAAAAGTTAACCCTAGTATAAACCGTGGGTTTCAATGAACAGTATCCATTTTCATTGCATTTTCGTTCATCAGTGCAGCAAATGCACCACACCAGTGCAGAATGTTAATCACAGAGGAAGCTGTGGAAGGCGGGGAGGACGGGAGAGCATGTGAGAACTGTCTGCACCGCCCACTCATTTTTATGCAAATTTAACACTGCCCTGGCGGTCCAACGGCTAGGACTTGGTGCTTTCACTGCCAAGGCCCAGGTTCAATCCCAAATAAAACTGCTCTAAAAAAAATAAAAGTCTATTAATTAAGCACATACACACACACACACACACACACACACGAACACACATGGCAGCCAAATGCTACACATGATTCGGAACCGGGAAAACCAATTTTTCCCCTTTATGTAAAAGACATTACTGGGACAATTAGTTAAAGATGAATAAAGACTTTAGCTTACATAACCTTATGTCGATATACCTCTCCTGATTTTGATCATTGTACTGTTAGTTGTGTAAGAGTGTGTCCTTGTTTTTAAGAAATACACAATTAGGATTACAGGGGTATTGTGTACAACTCACACAGCTCAGAAGGAGACAATACTATAGATGAATGGATGGATGGATGGAGCAAATGTGGTAAAACATTAACAATTAGGGAATCTTGGTAAAAGACATATAGGAACTTGCTGTATTATTACTGAAAATTTTGAGTCAGCCCGTCTGAAATTATTTCAAAATAAGAAGTTGAGGAAGGAAGGAAACTTTATGGAAAAGGATGTAAAGAAAGGATTGTTGATTTATGGAGGCAAGGTAAAAAAAACACACAAACATCAGGCATAACTACACACTGCTGCTGCTGCTAAGTCACTTCAGTCATGTCCGACTCCGTGTGACCCCATAGACGTCAGCCCACCAGGCTCTCCTGCCCCTGGGATTCTCCAGGCAAGAACACTGGAGTGGGTTGCCATTTCCTTCTCCAATGCATGAAAGTGAAAAAGTGAAAGTGAAGTCACTCAGTCGTGTCCGACTCTTAGCGACCCCATGGACTGCAGCCCACCAGGCTCCTCCATCCATGGGATTTTCCAGGCAAGAGTGTTGGAGTGGGGTGCCATTGCCTTCTCCATAACTACACACTAAGCAACTCCAAAACAGAACATGTGGTGAGTGGAGCCCAGAGGAAGCATGTGTGGGTGAAGGTGGCGGCTGACCCAGCGCCGCTTCTGGACGCTGCTTGCCTTCAGCTGTCCTCCGGTGGTGGTAGTAAAAGGATGTGGTCCAAAGCACTCACGGATAGCATTTCCTTGGTACTAATTGCATATGGGCTAATTCAACTTAGAGAAACAGATACGGAGTAGAACAGACTGTGTTTTTATTCCCATTTCACAGATCCCAAACTAAGGCTTAGAAAAAATGAGAAACCTAGCTAAGGCCATGCAATGGTAAGTTGTGAAGGCAATTGTGGAAAAGATGACAAGCTGTTCACCACAGACCCATGTCCTTCCCACGGTGTAGAGCTGTTCCTGGATGGTGACTGCCTCTCCAGAAACCGCCTGTGCCCTGTCCCTCCGATTCTCCTGCATCCTGGCGTCTCCTGCATCTCCTGCATCTTCTGCATCTCCCACATCTCCCTCGGCAAACATCTGCCAGGCAGGCCTTCATCATCCTCCGCCTACTCGCTCCTTCCTAATCCACTGTCTGAATGGGGAGAACACAAGGCCCAGAGGGAGGGTGGGAGCCAGGATTCGATAGGATCGGGGCCCCAGTGACTGCACAGAAAGCTGCCCAACCAGGAACACTGGACTACAAAGTCAGCATCAAACAAGCTTTACTGTCACAAGCCTCTGAGAAATGGAGATTTATCTGCAATTGCAGCTAAAACCCTGGCGGTGGTCCTCGAAGCTGTTTCAGACCAACAGAGGACCATACTTGCAGCTACAGTCCTATACTGTTCTCAACAATAAAAACCAATAAAGTTTATGGGTGGGCGGGCAGGGGTCAGGGGATGATCTGGTTCACTTAGACAGAAGATTGTCTAGCAGCAGGCTTCACATTTCACTTCCCAGTCCTCCCTGGGGAAGGCTGACCACCTGCGCGTCTATGTTCCCTGCCTCCTCTGTAAGGTAAGATGGAACCGTAGGCCCCTGAGAGTACATGAGAAACTACCCTGCTGCTCACATTTGATCCTGTGGTTCAAGTCTCACTCCTAGGACATCCCTGGTGGTACTGTGGATAGGAGTGTGCCTGACCGTGCAGGGGACACAACCTGACCCTTGGTGCAGAGGATTCCATATACCCTGGAGCAACTAAGCCCCTGGGCCACAACTACTGAGCCCAGCTCTAGAACCTGGAGAGCCGAACCACGAGAGCCCACCCACCCAGAGCCCCTTGCTCAGCAACAAGAGAAGCCACCGCAATGAGAAGCCCCTGCTCCAAAACTAGAGAGAGTCCGCCTGCGGCAACCAAGACCCAGTGTAACCAAAAATACACAAACAATAAAAAACAATTCCTTGTGATTGGTACAAAAACTAATAATAGAAACTAAACAAAACAAAAAGCCCCGACTCACAGACTCCAGCTTTACACCATTTTCCCTGGACATTCTGGGCAAAAAGCCATGATGAAGATGCTCTGAGAAATCCAAGTCCTGCTCACTGTCGTTCGGCCCCACAAGCAGTCACCCAAGTAATAACTGGTCGGCATTTCCAGGATAATCACATTCCCTGAGCCGTACTTTTGAGCCATTCTCTACAAGCCTACCCTTTCAGATGCTATAACAAGGACTGTTCCGGAAGAGGACAACAGAGGATGAGATGGTTGGATGGCATCACTGACTCAATGAACATGAGTTTGAGCAAGCTCCAGGAGATAGTGAAGGACTGGGAACCCTGGCATGCTTGAGTCCATGGGATCGCAGAGCTGGACACAGCTTAACGACTGAACAACAACAAACAGACACTACCGTAACGTGTGGAATAGATAGCAATCGGGAAGCAGCAGTAAGGCACTGAAGACTCAGTCGGTGCTCTGTGAAGACCTAAATGGGTGAGGTTGGGGGTGGTGGGAGGGAGACTCAAGAGGGAGAGGATATATGTATACTTACAGCTGATTCACGTTATTGTATAGCAGAAACCAACACAACATTGTAAAGCAATTATCCTCCAATTTAAAAAAAAGGGAGAAGGAAATGGCAACCCACTCCAGTGTTCTTGCCTGGAGAATCCCAGGGACGGGGGAGCCTGGTGGGCTACAATCTATGGGGTTGCAGAGTCGGACACAACTAAGCAACTAACACACACACACACACACACACACGCAAAGCTCTCCAGCTTTGTCCCACTTACTGAATTAAAAGTAAAATCCAAATATTGATAATGAGGGTTGCTGTAATATATTATTTCCAGCAAATCCATTTTCCCCATTGTTTTCCTATTCACCTGCATTATTTGCATTAACTCTCACATTTCAAGAATTGGAAATCATACAGAGTGTTGGGAAAGGCACCAGCCAGGAGTCAGACCTTCTGCCATTGGATCTTGTTTTTGCTCTAAACAATCATGTGACCTTAGCTGAATCACTAAAGCTGCAAATTCCTGATCTGAAAACCAAGACTGAATAAGTTCTCTCTAATATCAAGTGGCAAGGAAGCTAAAACAGGAGACTGGTAGGTGTAAGGCACGCCTTCTTGGCCTGGGGCAACACAAGGGCAAGCCTCTTTTGGTTGCCGTGCCATTATTACTCATGGCACAATGCAGATTAGAAAACATTTGGCTAAGTAAATAAAATAATTCACAAAGACTTCTCAGTTTATGACTATGTTCTAAACTTTTTTACTGTTTTGCTTTGGGTTTTTTTTTTTTTTTTTCTGCATTGTGTGGCATTCAGGATCTTAATTCCCTAACCTGTGCCCCTTGCATTGGAAACACAATCTTGACCATTGGAAGGCCAGGAAAGTTCTCTAACTTTTATAAATGCCTGGTTTTTCTTTTCCTGGGACAGTATAGCATAGTAAGGAAGCAGCTATCTAAATTTATAGAACCTAGCCCTTGGACTGCAAGGAGATCCAACCAGTCCATTCTAAAGGAGATCAGTCCTGAGTGTTCTTTGGAAGGACTCATGCTAAAGCTGAAACTCCAATACTTTGGCCACCTCATGCGAAGAGTTGACTCATTGGAAAAGACTCTGATGCTGGGAGGGATTGGGGGCAGGAGGAGAAGGGGACGACAGAGGATGAGATGGCTGGATGGCATCACCGACTCGATGGACATGAGTTTGGGTGAACTCTGGGAGTTGGTGATGGACAGGGAGGCCTGGGGTGCTGCAAGTCATGGGGTCGCAAAGAGTCGGACACGACTGAGCGACTGAACTGAACTGAACTGAACTGAGTGCAAAATGGAAATGTAGGGCCCTATGTTCAAGAATTATTTAAAAATTTAAGATGGCGACAGCAGAGCATTAAACTAAGTGTGGGGTGCTGTGTGACCACAGAGTACCACGCACATAGAGCTGGTCCTGAGCTTAAGAGAACTGACTCTGGAGCTATATTGCTTGATTTCAAATTCCAGCCCTCCTGCTTTTTTAGCTGATGATTTTGTGCAAGTTACTTAACTACTCTCTGCCTCAGCTTCCTAATCTGCTAGACAATAATCAAAACACCCTCCTCATAAGGTTATTGTGAGGTAAAATGTTCTAAATTGGCACATGGGGCACTCAATAACTGGTAACACTGTTACCATTATTTCTATTTTTGTTCTGAGGCCTATGAGGTGGGGCTTCTCAGGTGGCTCAGTGGTTAAGAATCCATCAACCAATGCAGGAAATGCCGAATAGATCCCTGGTTGGAAAGATGCCCTGGAGGAGGATATGGCAACCCACTCCAGTATTCTTGCCTGGAAAATTCCATGGACACAGGAGCCTGGCGGGCTGCAGTCCAAAGAGTCACAAAGAGTCGGACACAACTCAAACAACTGAGCATGCGTGAACACCTATGCGATGGGTTTTACAATTGTTCACCTGGAGACTAGGGACCATAAGTGTTTGGCTTACTAATGTGTCCCCAGGACCCAGCCCAGGAGCTGGTGCTTTTTTTGTATTAAGCCACTGAAAATTTGTGGTTAGTTTGTCATGGCAATCCACTTACCTCAGTATAGTGTTGGTATGTGAAATTGTGGCAAAGCTAATTCATTCTCTAAACTAATATGCCATTCTCTTTCCAACATTTAAAACTCAAGGTAAAAGGTTATGGAAAAATGTATGTAAATCACTTGGGCAAGAAGACTCTACGGTGACAGGCTTAACCTTTCCGTGTACCCCGCCCTGGGAGATGGGAAGCGTGCACGTCCGCACAGTCCCCTGCTGTCCCTGGCACTGGGACTCTACATGCTTCAGTTTGCCTAAAAAAAGTGACTTCACCCAAGACTTCCCTGTTCACAGTAAACCTTCGCCCCCATTGGTTAAGTAAATACATGAATCCTCCTTTTACTTCCGAGAAAACTAAAGTTTGGAAAGGTTCGGTAGCCTGCCTGAGTTCACATACTGAGTCAACGAGGATCTGTGTCTCAGGATTTGTAATCTTTGTACTCTATTATACGGCCTCCCAGACACATTCTCTCCCTTCCATTGCTTCCTCCACAGGCCGAAAGCTTGCTGAACTGTAGCTAAAGTGTAATTCAGGGCTTGGAGATAAGGCCAGTTTCTAGCCTTCTCTTCTCCGCTTCCACCACATTCAGCTCCATCTGACTACTATCAGATGGAGAACTTAGATAACCACTTTGGAAGTGGTTTAAAAAAAAAAGAAAGAACACCATGCATGGCTTGCTCTTGTTTGGAAACCTCGATTGTCAGAGTAATTCAATCTGACTGTTTGATAAAAGTATTGAATCATTTTAAATAGCCACTTTCCTGAAGATCCAAATCATAGTTTTGGAAAAAGCTGGCAGAATCCCAGTGGAATTTTCCACAGGGAAAAAAAAATCTTTTTACCCTTTGCCTATAGAATGCATGTTCTGGAAACTTCTCTGACCCTATAATAGAGATGGCAACTCTCACAGCTTTGTCCATAAGGTTACAAATCTAGCATAATAATAGCTACTTCATATTTATAGAAGCTTGTGACACTTCTTATTTTTTTTTTTTTTTTTAATTTTTTGGAGTATAGCTGCTTTGAGTTTCTGCTGTACAGCAAAGTGAATCAGCTGTATGTACACATACATCCCCTCTCTTCTGGATTTCCTTCCCATCTAGGTCACCACATAGCACTGAGTAGAGTTTCCTGTTGCTATCCTGCAGATCCTTACTAGTTATCTATTTTATACATAGTATCAATACTGTACATATGTCAATCCCAAACCCAATTTTTATAAGCAGAGAGACTATGGGAATATCTAGTTTCTTAATTTTACCAGTTTGATAAAGTTTGACAGTATGACAAAATCCTGTTGCTGGGTAAGACTGCTTTCCGTGGAAAACCTGACATAGGTAGTCAGCAGCAAGCGATCGGTTCTGATGGGGCCCGTGGGCGTAGGATGGTTGTTGTGATAGCTTTTCTTAGGAAAGCAATGTTGACACAATCTACTTCCCATACCTAGGTGTACATGTCTTATATGATGAAGCAACAAGTAATTCACCAACTTCAGAATGCTCTGAAAATAGATTCAGAATATTACATTTTTGTTAACTGGCCACTTGAACAAGCACAAAATCATACCTGCTTAAAAACAGTAAATATAAGGTAAACTCTACCCTGAAATTTTCTTTTCTCTTAAAATACACTGAAAAGATGTTATGATTTATTTTCCATGGAAACATTGTGCATTTTATTGGTGGGACAAAAGTCACAACTGGTCATCAATGATGTGTTCAGAGTTACTGTCAAATTAATTTTGACTGAACTGTGGAAAAGAACCGAATATTCTTTTTGTTTGTTTGTTTGATTCACAGTCCACAAGCCACACTGAACTATGAGGTATCATTAATCAGTTATAAGAATATATGACTCTTTTACATCAAAATTACAAACTTCTGCTTATCAAAGGACACAATCAACAGAGTCAAAGGGCAACCTATAGAATGGAAGAAAATATTTGCAAATCATATATCTGATATGGGGTTAATATCCAGAGTATATTAAGGACTCCTGTAGCTCAACAGAAAACAACTGATTAAAGAGCAGGCAAAGAACTTGCATGGACATTTCCCCAAAGAAGCTGCTGCTGCTGCTGCTAAGTCGCTTCAGTCGTGTCCAACTCTGTGCGACCTCATAGATGGCAGCCCACGAGGCTCCTCCGTCCCTGGGATTCTCCAGGTGAGAACACTGGAGTGGGTTGCCATTTCCTTCTCCAATGCATGAAAGTGAAAAGTGAAAGGGAAGTCACTCAGTCGTGTCTGACTCTTAGCGACCCCAGGGACTGCAGCCCATCAGGCTCCTCCATCCACGGGATTTTCCAGGCAAGAGTACTGGAGTGGGGTGCCATTGCCTTTTCCCCAAAGAAGCTACGATGCCAAAAGCTCAGCTTCTCTGTGCGCTGGTGCTGAATTGAATCTTGGAGACAGAGTTTTGGATAAAGCAGAAAAGGATAGCTTTATATTGCTTTGCCAGGCAATCAGGCACACAGCAGTCTCCTGCCTTGAAAAGCTATGTGTCCCAACTTGGAGAAGATAGAAGTTTTATAGCAATGGTTCAAAGAGAGCATGATCACCTCATGGACATTCTTCTGATGGGTTGGTGGTGAGGTAAGTAGGAGTGAGCATCATCAACCTTCAGGTTCCACTTGTCTGGGGTCTACATACTGAGGGATGCATACCATGGTTAATCTTTGTTAACTTCTCCCACCTGGAGGGGGTTTCAGTATCTGCAAAATAACTTAAAGGTGTTGTGTGTATCCGTGGATGGGGAAACAGGACCTTGCCCCAAGGCTGCTCTTGACTGTCTGTTTCAACCTGGTCTGGTGTGCCTTCCCTTCCCTGATTAACAACTGCTTGAATCTACCCATTGGAACTCGGGGAAGGTCATGGAGGATGAATGAAGGCTGTTTCCTACAAAGAAGTGGGGGACACAGAAAGTCTCCGTGCCCAGGAGCCCCACAGAGCCCTGCCTAGTATCAACTACACAAATTACCAATAAACACATAAAAACGTGCTTAATATGACTAATCATTAAGGATATGCAAATCAAAACCATAACAAGATGCCACCTCTTACCCATTAGATGGCTACTGTGAAAAAAATAGAAAATGGCAAATGTTGTGTGGCTATGGAGATTTTGAAATCTTTGCTCTTTGTTGGTAGTAATGTAAAATGGTGCAACCACTGAGGAAAAGAGTGGTTTATCTTGAAGAGATAAAGCTAAGTGAAATGTTAGTCCAAAGGAACAAATGATTCTATTTATAGAGAGATACCTAT
Source organism: Bos mutus (assembly GCF_027580195.1). Taxonomy (NCBI): domain Eukaryota; kingdom Metazoa; phylum Chordata; class Mammalia; order Artiodactyla; family Bovidae; genus Bos; species Bos mutus. The sequence continues at coordinate 41,385,113 of NC_091644.1, forward strand.
GTAGAGCTGGGACTGGGGAAGAAGGAATGGGAGAGTGATCGATTAACAAGGACAGAGTTTCAGTTTTGCAAAATCAAAGTGTTCTGGAGATGGATGGTGGTGATGGAACGACAAAGTAAATGTATTTATTGCCTCTGAATTGTACACTAAAAAATGGCTAAAAATGGCAAATTTTATGTTGTGTGTATTTTAACACAATTTGCAAAATAAAACAATAAATGATTTTTATTAAAGCAGTTTATATATGTTCGTTGGAGAAGACTCTTGAGAGTCCCTTGGACTGCAAGGAGATCCAACCAGTCCATTCTGAAGGACATCAGCCCTGAGATTTCTTTGGAAGGACTGATGCTAAAGCTGAAACTCCAGTACTTTGGCCACCTCATTCGAAGAGTTGACTCATTGGAAAAGACTCTGATGCTGGGAGGGATTGGGGGCAGGAGGAGAAGGGGACGACAGAGGATGAGATGGCTGAATGGCATCACTGACTCGATGGATGTGAGTCTGAGTGAACTCCGGGAGTTGGTGAGGGACAGGGAGGCCTGGCGTGCTGCAATTCAGGGGGTCACAAAGAGTCGGACACGACTGAGCGACTGATCTGATCTGATCTATGTGTTCATTGCAATTAACTCCATATCCAATTAACCTAAATTCTTTTGAAAATAAACCTATTTTTTTCTTTTGCATTTGTGACCTTGGATTGAAACTCTCAATTCTATTTTAAAACAATCCACAAGAGAATTACCATCTGAGCCACCAGGGAAGAACAACACACAGGAGAATTAATTAAATGTGAGATGACTCAGCAACGGTAGACACAGCTGATCACCCCCTCCTAAAAAAACTCTCCACTCTCAACTTCCAAGGAATGACACTCTACTGGTTATCCTTCTGCCTTACTGATGACTATTATTCTGTCTCTGCTGGTGTCCCTTCTCTACTTGATCAGTAGAATTTCTAGCTCATTTTGTATCCTGGATTCCTGTTCCTCTCTGTATGCACTCCCTCCTTAGATGATCACATCCATTCCATGGCTTTAGATCCCACTGAGATATCCTGAAAGGGCAGTGATACGGCTGCAATATGCAGGTAGGAGGAGACTGGAGGGTGTTATCGGGATAGCAAGCCAGGTACATGCCACAGCTAAGCTCAGTTATGCTGGAGAGTTTATGGTGATGGAGAATCCATGGTCAATGGAAACTGTTTCCTCTGATACCTTTGTGTGTGTGTGTGTGTGTGTGTGTGCTCAGTCGTGTCCGACTCTTTGCAACCCCACGGACTGTAGCCCACCAGGCTCCTCTGTCCATGGAATTATCCAGCCAAAATACTAGAGTGGGTTGCCATTTCCTTCTCCAGGGAATCTTCCTGAACCAGGGATTGAACCAGGGTCTCCTGCATTGGCAGGGAGATTCTTTACCACTGGGCAACCTGGGAAGCCTGCTCAGACCAACTTCTTTCTAGCTGCTACATAATTATTTTACAAAACAAAAAATCAGCAAACAAGATTCACTGTTTTCAGACTATGTTATGTTTTCCCTTTTCCTCCCTCCCTTCTGTCTTTGTTTCTTAACATCAACAGCTGATCACTGTTTCCCTCACATTAATTTTTCTAAGGCCATATACCTCCTACTATTTCTCAAAGCAGTCTGGATTAAACCTGTCTTCTGAGCTCCACTCGTGTACGGAGGCCCAAAGGAAGCCTTGGTAACTTGATGTCATGGAATGCTGGTGTCATCACTTGGGAACCTGACTCCCCCAGCACCATCAAGCCTCTCCCTCCTCATTCCTACCCCGTTGTTTAACAGAAGCCAGGGAAGCACCCTTAAGCCTTGTTTTCAACCCCTCGTTCCATCTCCCACAATAGAAAACACTTTGCTGATAAATGAATGAAATGAACCAATGAATGATTTACTGCAAAGGAACACATTTTGTAGTTGGGCTTAATAGGGAAATATATGATTGACATTTTGCACTGGTTAATTGATTCATGTAAATAATCAACCTTAACAATCTACTGTGAACATAGAACCAATAGAATAAATAAATACAGTTCACACCCTAATAAAACATGCTAGCTAAGTAAAATAAGACAGTATGTAAGAAATTCATTGAAAATGAATTGGCCTAAACTTCACTCAAGGCTGTGGAATTCAGGAGAAACAGTTGAACTCCAAGGCAAGAAGGAAATTTTATGAAGGAGATAGCGGTAGATACAGCTGCCTATAAAGAGGCCACTTGCTGGATGGCTTTACTGGTTTGATGAGAGTTTTATATATGTCCCAGTCTTAGCAGGGAGACATTGGAATTTATTGCTCATGCAAGTGACTTGACATTTTAGAGTGAGTTCATAGGCAATCTGACACAAGTTCATGAAGAATATCCACAATAATAGTTCTATATTTTTAGATATTTTAGGTTCTTTTCCAGCTTGAAATTCAATAATTTTGTGGCTCTCTCACACTGAAAAAAATCAATTAATATTTGTGCAATGTCCACTCCCACTCCCCAACTTTAACGTTTCTTAAAGTTGCTACAAAGATAGGCTTTTCGTTTTGGACTGATAAAGGTGGAAGAATGCTTTGTGTCTAGACCCCTGGGTGGAAACACAAAGCTGGGAGAGGGTATGAGAGAAGCCGACTCACGTACCCTGACAAAACAGTGGAGAGCAGACAGGAGGCAGGGCTGACAGGAGCTTCTAGCGTATCGCTGAAACCACCAAGAGGCAGCTGGAGCAGTGAGACATGGGGCTTGTTTCTGAACACATGCCAGACACACTTAGAGACTCAGCTCCTACAGGTGGGGTCTGGAGAGGCACCAAATGCATATATTAATGTCCATATTCACTTCAGTTCAGTTCAGTCTCTCAGTCATGTCTGACTCTTTGCGACCCCATGAATTGCAGCATGCCAGGCCTCCCTGTCCATCACCAACTCCCGGAGTTCACTCAAACTCAAGTCCATCGAGTCAGTGATGCCATCCAGCCATCTCATCCTCTGTCGTCCCCTTTTCCTCCTGCCCCCAATACCTCCCAGCATTAGAGTCTTTTCCAGTGAGTCAACTCTTCGCGTGAGGTGGCCAAAGTACTGGAGTTTCAGCTTTAGCATAATTCCTTCCAGAGAACACCCAGGACTGATCTCCTTCAGAATGGACTGGTTGGATCTCCTTGCAGTCCAAGGGACTCTCAAGAGTCTTCTCCAACACCACAGTTCAAAAGCATCAATTCTTCGGCACTCAGCTTTCTTCACCGTCCAACTCTCACATCCATACATGACTGCTGGAAAAACCATAGCCTTGACTAGACAAACCTTTGTTGGCAAAGTAATGTCTCTGCTTTTCAATATGCTATCTAGGTTGGTCATAACTTTCCTTCCAAGGAGTAAGCATCTTTTAATTTCATGGCTGCAGTCACCATCTGCAGTGATTTTGGAACCCAAAAAAATAAAGTCTGACACTGTTTCCACTGTTTCTCCATCTATTTCCCATGAAGTGATGGGACCAGATGCCATGACCTTCGATTTCTGAATGTTGAGCTTTAAGCCAACTTTTTCACTCTCCTCTTTCACTTGCATCAAGAGGCTTTTTAGTTCCTCTTCACTTTCTGCCATAAGAGTGGTGTCATCTGCATATCTGAGGTTATTGATATTTCTCCTGGCAATCTTGATTCCAACTTGTGCTTCCTCTAGCCCAGCGTTTCTCATGATGTACTCTGCATATAAGTTAAATAAGCAGGCTGACAATATACAGCCTTGACGTACTCCTTTTCCTATTTGGAACCAATCTGTTGTTCCATGTCCAGTTCTAACTGTTGCTTCCTGACCTGCATACAGATTTCTCAAGAGGCAGGTCAGGTGGTCTGGTATTCCCATCTCTTTCAGAATTTTCCACAGTTTGTTGTGATCCACACAGTCAAAGGCTTTGGCATAGTCAATAAAGCAGAAATAGATGTTTTTCTGGAACTCTCTTGCTTTTTCGATGATCAAGCGGATGTTGGCAATTTGATCTCTGGTTCCTCTGCCTTTTCTAAAACCAGCCTGATGGTCTTAGCAGCAGATAAATGTACAATACCTTGCACCATTTTCTGAGCAGTGGGGAGAAGTGTTGGATTAGTTGAACTACAATTCCAAAGTAAGGTTGAGAGAATATACTTGTAGCCCGAGTGTAACATGTGACACCAGGTTATTATCAGTCTCAGTAACAAGAAGAATGGATTTACAGTTGACAAGATGAGAAAGAGAAGGGCAAGCTGGAGGGAGGTGGGATAAAGGATTTTTTTTTAAAACATATTAAATTTGAGGTGCCTGCTAGATGGCTAAGCAGAAATGGAGAGTGAGGTGTTGGATATAGGAGACCAAAGTTCAAAAGAAAGACTCACGCTACAGTATAATTCTGGGAAGAATCAGTTTGTCAAGGGTGTTTAAAGCCTTGGAACAAGGAGAGATCCTCCAAGCAAGGAGAGATAGTGGAGAATAGCTGGACACTTGCTGGACTTGTAGGCAACATTCGATTCAGTTCAGTTCAGTTCAGTCGCTCAGTCGTGTCTGACTCTTTGCGACCCTATGAACTGCAGAACGCCAGGCCTCCCTGTCCATCACCAACTCCTGGAGTCCACCCAAACCCATGTTCATTGAGTCAGTCATGCCACCAACCATCTCATCCTCTGTCATTCCCTTCTCCTCCTGCCCTCAATCCTTCCCAGCATCTTTTCAAATGAGTCAGCTCTTCACATCAGGTGGCCAAAGTATTGGAGCTTCAGCTTCAACATCAGTCCTTCCAATGAACACCCAGGACTGACCTCCTTTAGGATGGACTGGTTGGATCTCCTTGCAGTCCAAGGGACTCTCAAGAGTCTTCTCCAACACCACAGTTCAAAAGCATCAATTCTTCGGTGCTCAGCTTTCTTTATAGTCCAACTCTTAGATCCATACATGACTACTGGAAAAACCATAGCCTTGACTAGACAGACTTTTGTTGGCAAGGTAATGTCTCTGCTTTTGAATATGCTATCTAGGTTGGTCATAACTTTCCTTCCAAGAAGTTAGAGTCTTTTAATTTCATGGCTGCAGTCACCATCTGCAGTGATTTTGGAGCCCCAGAAAATAAAGTCTGACACTGTTTCCACTGTTTCTCCATCTATTTCCCATGAAGTGATGGGACCAGATGCCATGATCTTCGTTTTCTGAATGTTGAGCTTTAAGCCAACTTTTTCACTCTCCTCTTTCACTTTCATCAAGAGGCTTTTTAGTTCCTCTTCACTTTCTGCCATAAGTGTGGTGTCATCTGCATATCTGAGGTTATTGATATTTCTCCTGGCAATCTTGATTCCAACTTGTGTTCCTCCAGTCCAGCGTTTCTCATGATGTACTCTGCATATAAGTTAAATAAGCAGGGTGACAATATACAGCAACGACGTTCTCCTTTTCCTATTTGGGCCCAGTCTGTTGTTCCATGTCCAGTTCTAACTGTTGCTTCCTGACCTGCATACAGGTTTCTCAAGAGGCAGGTCAGGTGGTCTGAAATTCCCATGTCTTTCAGAATTTTCCACAGTTTCTTGTGATCCACACAGTCAAAGGCTTTGGCATAGTCAATAAAGCAGAAATAGATGTTTTTCTGGAATTCTCTTGCTTTTTTGATGATCAAGCGGATGTTGGCAATTTGATCTCTGGTTCCTCTGCCTTTTCGAAAACTGGCTTGAACATCTGGAAGTTCATGGTTCACGTATTGCTGAAGCCTGGCTTGCAGAATTTTGAGCATCACTTTACTAGCGTGTGAGATGAGTGCAATTGTGGGGTAGTTTGAGCATTCTTTGGCATTGCCTTTCTTTGGGATTGGAATGAAAACTGACCTTTTCCAGTCCTGTGGCCACTGCTGAGTTTTCCAAATTTGCTGGCATATTGAGTGCAGCACTTTCACAGCATCATCTTTCAGGATTTGGAATAGCTCAACTGGAATTCCATCACCTCAACTAGTTTTGCTCATAGTGATGCTTTCTAAGGCCCACTTGACTTCACATTCCTGTTTGTCTGGCTCTAGGTGAGTGATCACACCATCGTGATCATCTGGTTTGTGAAGATCTTTTTTTATAGTTCTTCTGTGTATTCTTGCCACCTCTTCTTAATATCTTCTGCTTCTGTTAGGTCCATACCATCTCTGTCCTTTATCGAGCCCATCTTTACATGAAATGTTCCCTTGGTATCTCTAATTTTCTTGAAGAGATCTCTAGTCTTTCCCATTCTATTGTTTTCCTCTATTTGTTTGCACTGATCACTGAAGAAGGCTTTCTTATCTCTCCTTGCTATTCTTTGGAACTCTGCATTCAAATGGGTATATCTTTCCTTTTCTCCTTTGCTTTTCGCTTCTCTTCTTTTCACGGCTATTTGTAAGGCCTTCTCTGACAGACATTTTGCTTTTTTGCATTTCTTTTTCTTGGGGATGGTCTTGATTCTTGTCTCCTGTACAATGTCACGAACCTCCGTCCATAGTTCATCAGGCACTCTGTCTATCAGATCTAGTTCCTTAAATATATTTCTCACTTCCACTGTATAGTCATAAGGGATTTGATTTAGATCATACCTAAATGGTATAGTAGTTTTCTCCACTTTTCAATTTCAGTCTGAATTTAGCAATAAGGAGTTCATGATCTGAGCCACAGTCAGCTCCCGGTCTTGTTTTTACTGACTGTATAGAGCTTCTTCATCTTTAGCTGCAAAGAATATAATCAATCTGATTTTGGTGTCGACCATCTGGTGATGTCCATGTGTAGAGTCTTCTCTTGTGTTGTTGGAAGAAGGTGTTTGCTATGACCAGTGCGTTCTCTTGGCAGAACTCTATTAGCCTTTGCCCTGCTTCATTCTTGTCTAACTCAGTGCAACTAAGCCATGCCTTGTGGGGCCACCCAAGACAGATGAGTCATGTGGAGAGGTACAACAGAATATGGTTCACTGGAGAAGGGAATGGCAAACCACTTCAGTATTCTTGCCTTGAGAACCCCATGAACAGTATGAAAAGGCAAAAAGATAGGATACTGAAAGATGAACACCCCAGGTTGGTAGGTGCCCAATATGCTATTGGAGATCAGTGGAGAAGTAACTGCAGAAAGAATGAAGGGATGGAGCCAAAGCAAAAACAATACCCAGCTGTGGATGTGACTGGTGATAGAAGCAAGGTCCGATGCTGTAAAGAGCAATATTGCATAGGAACCTGGAATGTTAGTTCCATGAATTAAGGCAAATTGGAAGTGGTCAAACAGGTGATGACAAGAGTGAACATCGACATTCTAGGAATCAGCAAACTCAGATGGACTGGAATGGGTGAATTTAACTCAGATGATCATTGTATCTACTACTTTGCGCAAGAATCCCTTAGAAGAAATGGAGTAGCCATCATAGTCACCAAAAGAGTCCAAAATGCAGTACTTGGATGCAATCTCAAAAATGACAGAATGATCTCTGTTCGTTTCCAAGGCAAACCATTCAATATCAGGGGAATCCAAGTCTATGCCCAACCAGTAACACTGAAGAGGCTGAAGTTGAACAGTTCTATGAAGACCTACAAGACCTTTAGAACTAACACCCAAAAAAGATGTCCTTTTCATTATAGAGGACTGGAATGCAAAAGTAGGAAGTCAAGAAACATTCTATTACAGTCACAAATTTATGCTCCAACCAGAGCAGAAATATACTTGTAAGTATTGTAAATTTTGCAATTATTTGCTACTCTTGCAAATATACCAAGAATCATGTAGTTGAATTTGTTCCAAAACCTAGTATGCCAGTTGATTTATCTCTATAATATTTAAGTGAGCTTTAGAAAAACTAATTAATACTCATCTAATATAAGAACTATTTCTTTGAAAACAAATTTGAACTTTAGTATACTTAAGAATTAATTTTAAAAATTAATTTTTAATTTTTGAAAAATCTAGGACTATGTTCAATTCAATTCAGTCGCTCAGTTCAGTTTAGTTCAGTTCAGTCGCTCAGTCGTGTCCGACTCTTTGCAACCCCATGAATCTCACCAGGCAAGGCCTCCCTGTCCATCACCAACTCCCAGAGTTCACCCAAACTCACGTCCATCAAGTCAGTGATGCCATCCAGCCATCTCATCTTCTGTCGGCCCCTTCTCTTCCTGACCCCAATCCCTCCCAGCATCAGAGCCTTTTCCAGTGAGTCAACTCTTCGCATGAGGTGGCCAAGTTTCAGCTTTAGCATCTTTCCTTCCAAAGAACACCCAGGACTGAGCTCCTTCAGAATGGACTGGTTGGATCTCCTTGCAGTCCAAGGGACTCTCAAGAGTCTTCTCCAACACCACAGTTCAAAAACATCAATTCTTCAGTGCTCAGCTTTCTTCCCAGTCTGACTTTCACATCCATACATGACCACTGGACAATGTTAATGCCATTTAAAAATCCAATGTCTTATAGAGGACAGACTAGTGGACATGGTGGGCAGTGGGGAGGGGAGGGTGAGATGTACAGAGAGAGTAACAGGGAAACTTACATTACCATATGTAAAATAGATAGCCCGTGGGAATTTGCTGTATGACTCAGGGAACTCAAACAGGGGCGCTGTATCAACCTAGAGGGGTGGGATTGGGAGGGAGACAGAGGGAGTTTCAAGAGGGAGGGGACATATATATACCTATGGCTGAATCATGTTGATGTCTGACAGAAAACAACAAAATTCTGTAAAGCAATTATCCTTCAGTTAAAAATTAAAATATTTTTTTTAAAAAAATCCAGTGTCTTACAGATGAATAAATAAAGAAGATGTGGTACGTATATATGATGGAATATTACTAAGCCATTAAAAAGAATGAAATAATGTCATTTGCAGCAACATGGATGAACCTAGAGACTGTCATGCGAAATGAAGAAAGTCAGACCAAGGAGAAGAAATACTGTATGACATCCCTTATATGAGGAATCTAAAAAGAAATGATACAAATGAACTTATTTACAGAACAGAAACAGACTCACAGACTTAGAGAATGAACTTTGGGTTGCAGGCAGGGGCGAGAATGGAGGGAAGAGATAGTCAAGGAGTTTGGGATGGATATGTACACTCTGCTACATTTAAAATGGATAACCCTCCCTCTCAGAACCTTCCTGCCGCCGCGTTCGGACCTCGCTGCTTCAGCCTCCGGGTCCTGTTCCATCTTTCCACCCTGCGACTAGCAGCAGAGAAAAACTAATTCCATATTATTTTTTTGCCCCATACACACCTTGAGGCAAGCAAAAAGATTAGAATAAATTTTAACAATGAGGGAAATCGTGCACATCCAGGCCGGTCAGTGTGGCAATCAGATCGGTGCCAAGTTCTGGGAGGTGATCAGTGATGAACATGGCATCGACCCCACTGGCACCTATCATGGGGACAGCGACCTACAACTGGACCGTATCTCCGTGTACTACAATGAAGCCACAGGTGGCAAATATGTCCCTCGTGCTATCTTGGTGGATCTAGAACCCGGAACCATGGATTCTGTTCGCTCAGGTCCTTTTGGTCAGATCTTCAGATCAGACAACTTTGTTTTTGGTCAGTCCGGGGCAGGCAACAACTGGGCCAAGGGCCACTATAGAGAGGGAGCCGAGCTGGTTGACTCGGTCCTGGATGTGGTTCGGAAGGAGGCCGAGAGCTGTGACTGCCTGCAGGGCTTCCAGCTGACCCACTCGCTGGGTGGGGGCACTGACTCCAGAATGGGCACCTTGCTCATCAGCAAGATCCGTGAAGAGTATCCTGACCACATCATGAACACCTTCAGCATGGTGCCCTCACCCAAAGTTTCCGACACTGTGGTTGAGCCCTACAACGCCACCCTCTCTGTCCATCAGCTGGTGGAGAACACTGATGAAACCTATTGCATTGACAACGAGGCCCTTTACGACATATGTTTCTGCACCCTCAAGCTGACCACACCAACCTATGGAGACCTGAACCAGCTCGTCTCGGCCACCATGAGTGGAGTCACCACTTGCCTCCGCTTCCCTGGCCAGCTCAATGCTGACCTCCACAAGCTGGCCGTCAACATGGTGCCCTTCCCATGCCTCCACTTCTTCGTGCCTGGCTTTGCCCCTCTAACCAGCTGTGGCAGCCAGCAGTATTGGGCCCTCACTGTCCCTGAGCTCACCCAGCAGGTCTTCGATGCCAAGAACATGATGGCTGTCTGTGACCCCCGCCATGGCTGGTACCTCACCGTGGCTGCTGTGTTCCGTGGGCGGATGTCCATGAAGGAGGTAGATGAGCAGATGCTCAACGTGCAGAATAAGAACAGCAGCTACTTCGTGGAATGGATCCCCAACAATGTCAAGACAGCTGTTTGCGACATCCCACCCCGTGGTCTGAAGATGGCAGTCACCTTCATTGGCAACAGCACGGCCATCCAGGAGCTGTTCAAGCGCATCTCGGAGCAGTTCACGGCCATGTTCCGCCGGAAGGCCTTCCTCCACTGGTACACAGGTGAGGGCATGGACGAGACGGAGTTCACCGAGGCTGAGAGCAACATGAACGACCTCGTCTCCGAGTACCAGCAGTACCAGGATGCCACCGCAGAAGAGGAAGAGGATTTCGGTGAGGAGGCCGAAGAGGAGGCCTAAGGCCAAGTCCCTATCACCTTAGGCTTCTTAATCCCCTCAGCCTTCTTCCTCAACGACCCCTTTCCTCTCCCTCAGAATTTGCATTTTCTGCATCTATCTTGTTTTTCCTTTTTGGGGGGATTCTAGAACAGTGCCTGGCACATAATAGGCGCTCAATAAATATTTGTTGTTTGTTGAATGTCTCTTCTCTCTTTCCACTTTTGGGGAGCCTAGATTTTCTGCATTCTGGGTAACCCTGTCATTTTCCTTCTGGTGCCCACTCCTCCCATCTGTCCAGTTAACATTTCCCTCTCTGTTTTTGAGATAGCTCTCCAAGAGGCTGGGTTTCCTCAAATCTCATTTAGAACCGTGTGCTGAAAACCTGGATTGGTGACTGCCATCCTAGGCCGGTGTGCTGGCCCAGGGGAAGGAAACTGAGCGAGTAGAAGTCCCTACCAGAAAGGGTTGGGTTTGGAGAGGGGCATCCAGGGTACTGAAGTCCTAGGTGCCAGGTATCTCCCCGCTCCTCTCAGCTTGTGCAGAGGTGTTGACAGTATTATCTTCATTTTCAGTCTCCTTCCAAGTTCTGTCCTAAGCTATTACCTTTGCAAGTTTCTGGCCCCCACCCTATCAAGTGGGAATCCCTTCCTCTTCCACTTTATCTCCTTCATAATAACGTTGAATTCCCTCCTTTCTCCTGTTTGAGAAAGGGGGTCAAGAGAAGCAAGAGATAGCCTTGGTCTCTAAGTCTCCAGAAAGCCCCTCCCCACCCCATCTTTTCTTATCAAAAAAAAAATGATACGTATCAACCCCTTCTGTACTTATATGGAAAGGTATGTGCTGCCACCTAAACGTCATTCCCCAGACAGGGGACAGAACACCTTCCATCTTTTGGCAAACATCTCATCTCTCCTGCTACTGCTTCCCCACTTCTTGATTTTGTCCTATTCTACACTTCAGATTTCTATTGTGTTGAACATTGCCCCAAGAGCCAAAAATAAATGGGAACTGAAAAGAAAAAAATAAATAAATAAAATGGATAACCAACAAGGTTTTACCATAAAGCACAGGGAACTCTGCTCAGTGTTTTGTGGCAGCCTGGAGGAGCAGAGTTTGAGGGAGAATGGGTACATGTATGTGTATGGCTGAGTCCCTTTGCTGTTCACCTGAGATGGTCACAGTGTTGTTTGTTAATCAACTATACTCCAATATAAAATTAAAATCTTTTAAAAAATCCAGCGTCTTGTTATAGCAGAGATGACTCAGGAGTTCACTGGAGGGATGGGATGGCACAGTCAGATGTTCAGAACTTCTTCCCCCGCTGCTGTTATCTCAGAAGGTGCCTGGCGCCCCGGGCCCTAGGGGATCGTGAGCAGAGGCAAGGGTGAAACACCCGCCCCTGAGCGCTCAGAGAAAGGCTGAGGGCAGCAGGTGTGGGCAGCCCACAGCTCAACATTCACAGGCAGGTATATATCTTTTACTTTGGCTTGTCTTTGAATACAGGCTTTAGTATAGTTTATTTTAATCTTCAAGCTCACCTCAGCATGCCTATAATACAATGTCAAAAAATTCAGAATACCATATTTAGTCATCAGTTATAAATAGTGTCTCCTAAAAACCTCACTGGAAACCCCCAGGGTGTTCATTTACACTCATGGTTTTATTATGAAATAAACCCTACGATCACCTACTCAGGACTATTTGAGGAATCAAGATTACTGCCAAACTCCTGCAAAATTCCTTCATGTTTCTTCTGTTATAACCTTTTTAACTGTGGCAAAATACACATAACATAAAAGGCATCATTTTAACCACTTTTAAGTGTGTACAGTTCATCGTCATGCAACTAATCTCAGAAACTTTTTCATACCTATTAAACACTCTCCACTCTCCCTCCCTCCAGCCCCTGACAACCACCATTTTAATTTCTGTCTCTATGAAGCTGACAACACCAGGGACCTCAAGTAAGTGCAAACATATAGTATTTGTCCTTTTGTGACTGGACTGTTTCACTTAGCGTTACGTCCTCAAGGTTCATCCATGGGGTAGCATGGGTCAGAATTCCCTACAGGGAACTCTGCCCAGTGTTTGTGGCAGCCTGGACAGGAGCGGAGTCTGAGGGGCAATGGGTACATGTGTGTGGCTGAGTCCCTTCGCCATTTACCTGAGACGGTCACAGTGTTGTTTGCTAATCGACTACACTCCAATATAAAATTAAAAGCTTAAAAAAAATCCAGCGTCTTGTTACAGCAGAGATGACAGACTACATTTTGTTTATCTTTTCATTTATCAATGGACACTTGGGTTTCTTCCATATTTTGGCTCTTGTGAATAATGCTGCTGTGAACACAAAATATAAACATCTCTTCATGTGCCTGTTGTCAATTATTTGCATATATGCTGTTGTTGTAATTCTGATATAATTTTAAAGTTTGTAATTTTTTCATCCCATTACTATTTTCCATATTATTTTGCGTAATTTTGAACGTAGAGTTGTGAGGAAATTTACAGATGGCCTGGCCCAACTCTCTCATTTTTCAGCTGAAGAAGCCAATACCCAGTAGGCTTTAGTAGATAAAGTCTCACAATTATTTTATGTCAGAATTGAGACTAGAACCCAAGCCTCTGGACTCCTCATTCAGAGAGTTTGCTGTCATACAGGCTACCTGCTAGTCATATCCACCTCCCTCTCCTGCTTGAATTTAGAAGTTGCCAAAGGCAATATTATACGCTCTCATATACTTGAAATTTTGACAAACTGAGGAAAGTAATACCACCTGTACCTATATTAATAACTTTTATCTCTGGAAGAGAATTAATTATTAACTAGAGCCAGACATCCTGGAATGTGAAGTCAAGTGGGCCTTAGAAAGCATCACTACGAACAAAGCTAGTGGAGGTGATGGAATTCCAGTTGAGCTATTTCAAATCCTGAAAGATGATGTTGTGAAAGTGCTGCACTCGATATGCCAGCAAATTTGGAAAACCCAGCAGTGGCCACAGGGCTGGAAAAGGTCAGTTTTCATTCCAATCCCAAAGAAAGGCAATGCCAAAGAATGCTCAAACTACCGCACAATTGCACTCATCTCAGACGCTAGTAAAGTAAAGCTCAAAATTCTCCAAGCCAGGCTTCAGCAATATGTGAACCGTGAACTTCCTGATGTTCAAGCTGGTTTTAGAAAAGGCAGAGGAACCAGAGATCAAATTGCCAACATCTGCTGGGTCATGGAAAAAGCAAGAGAGTTCCAGAAAAACATCTATTTCTGCTTTATTGACTATGCCAAAGCCTTTGACTGTGTGGATCACAATAAACTGTGGAAAATTCTGAAAGAGATGGGAATACCAGACCACCTGATCTGCCTCTTGAGAAATCTGTATGCAGGTCAGGAAGCAACAGTTAGAACTGGACATGGAACAACAGACTGGGTCCAAATAGGAAAAGGAGTACGTCAAGGCTGTATATTGTCACCCTGTTTATTTAACTTATATGCAGAGTATATCATGAGAAATGCTGGACTGGAAGAAACACAAGCTGGAATCAAGATTGCTGAGAGAAATATAAATAACCTCAGATATGCAGATGACACCACCCTTATGGCAGAAAGTGAAGAGGAACTAATGAAAGTGAAGAGGAACTAAAAAGCCTCTTGCTGAAAGTGAAAGTGGAGAGTGAAAAAGTTGGCTTAAAGCTCAACATTCAGAAAACGAAGATCATGGCATCTGGTCCCATCACTTCATGGGAAATAGATGGGGAAACAGTGGAAACAGTGTCAGACTTCATTTTTTGGGCTCCAAAATCACTGCATATGGCGACTGCCGCCATGAAATTAAAAGACGCTTACTCCTTGGAAGGAAAGTTATGAGTAACCTAGAGAGCATATTCAAAAGCAGAGACGTTACTTTGCCAACAAAGGTCCATCTAGTCAAGGCTATGGTTTTTCCTGTGGTCATGTATGGATGTGAGAGTTGGGCTGTGAAGAAGGCTGAGTGCTGAAGAATTGATGCTTTTGAACTGTGGTGTTGGAGAAGACTCTTGAGAGTCGCTTGGACTGCAAGGAGATCCAACCAGTCCATTCTGAAGGAGATGAGCCCTGGGATTTCTTTGGAAGGAATGATGCTAAAGCTGAAACTCCAGTACTTTGGCCACCTCATGCGAAGAGTTGACTCACTGGAAAAGGCTCTGATGCTGGAAGGGATTGGGGGCAGGAGGAGAAGGGCACGACACAGGATGAGATGGCTGGATGGCATCACTGACTGGATGGACGTGAGTCTGAGTGAACTCCGGGAGATGGTGATGGACAGGGAGGCCTGGAGTGCTGCGATTCGTGGGGTCGCAAAGAGTCGGACACGACTGAGCGACTGAACTGAACTGAACTGAACTGAGCAATGTCTACATGCCCCCTTGCACCAAAATCAAAATTCCTAAAAGACAGACGTGCTACAACAAACAGCTTTGTGACTGAGTATTTGTCATGGAAAATGCTCAAGGAGGAAAAATTAAATTCTAAACTCTCTGGCTTCTACAGGCTTGCAAGAATCGATTATGCACATCTCTTTCCAATTCAGAGTTCAGTGACGTCATGTTGGCAGCTTGAAATCTGCTACAGTTGATTCATTTATGCCACAGAAACCAGCAGATGCTACAAACTGTGCCCCATATTCACAATGAGAGCCGCTTGTTGAGTGTTTATCAGCACAGTGCTATTGCCAGGGATTGCTCTCAGAGTTATGGGCAGGGGTGGTGGTGGAAATATTATTTAGCTAAGTTTGTAATACATAAGCTTTAGTCATTTAGTCATATTAAGCCAATCATTTATTCTTACTCTACTAGTTATATTTGTTTCCTCAGATGTAAAAAAGCAACAAAAATAGCATCTATCTCCAGGAATGTTGTATTAGGGTAACGTCTAGCAAGGATCCAAAGGAAGAATTAACATGTGTACTTGCGTGGCACCTCAGATTCAATCTGTGGAAGTGCAACAATCTTAAAAAAACAAGAAGCCAACAAGTGTAGCAGATGGAGAATAGAAAACTTACCCCAAGGAGAACAAAATTTACATACCTAGGGCACAGGTTGATTACTGAGGCAAGGGATATTTGGGGGTATGATATTGTCATGACACCCAAGTTCAGATAAGATCAGATCAGTCGCTCAGTCGTGTCCGACTCTTTGCAACCCCATGAATCGCAGCATGCCAGGCCTCCCTGTCCATCACCAAATCCCAAAGTTCACTGAGACTCAGGTCCATCGAGTCAGTGATGCCATCCAGCCATCTCATCCTCTGTCGTCCCCTTCTACTTCTGCCCACAGTCCCTCCCAGCATCAGAGTCTTTTCCAGTGAGTCAACTCTTCGATTGACGTGGCCAAAGTACTGGAGTTTCAGCTTTAGCATCATTCCTTCCAAACAAATCCCAGGGCTGATCTCCTTCAGAATGGACTGGTTGGATCTCCTTGCAGTTCAAGGGACTCTCAAGAGTCTTCTCCAACACCACAGTTCAAAAGCATCAATTCTTCAGCACTCAGCCTTCTTCACCATCCAACTCTCACATCCATACATGATCACAGGAAAAACCATAGCCTTGACTAGATGGACCTTTGTTGGCAAAGTAATGTCTCTGCTTTTGAATATGCTCTCTAGGTTGGTCATAACTTTCCTTCCAAGGAGTAAGCGTCTTTTAATTTCATGGCTGCAGTCACCGTCTGCAGTGATTTTGGAGCCCCCCAAAATAAAGTCTGACACTGTTTCCACTGTTTCCCCATCTATTTCCCATGAAGTGATGGGACCGGATGCCATGATCTTCATTTTCTGAATGTTGAGCTTTAAGCCAACTTTTTCACTCTCCTCTTTCACTTAGATCAAGAGGCTTTTTAGTTCCTCTTCACTTTCTCCCATAAGTGTGGTGTCATCTGCATATCTGAAGTTATTTATATTTCTCCCAGCAATCTTGATTCTAGCTTGTGTTTCTTCTAGTCCAGGGTTTCTCATGATGTACTCTGCATATAAGTTAAATAAACAGGGGGACAATATACAGCCTTGACGTACTCCCTTTCCTATTTGGACCCAGTCTGTTGTTCCATGTCCAGTTCTAACTGTTGCTTCCTGACCTGCATACAGATTTCTCAAGAGGCAGATCAGGTGGTCTGGTATTCCCATCTCTTTCAGAATTTTCCACAGTTTATTGTGATCCACACAGTCAAAGGCTTTGGCATAGTCAATAAAGCAGAAATAGATGTTTTTCTGGAACTCTCTTGCTTTTTCCATGATCCAGCGGATGTTGGCAATTTGATCTCTGGTTTCTCTGCCTTTTCTAAAACCAGCTTGAACATCAGGAAGCTCACAGTTCACATATTGCTTAAGCCTGGCTTGGAGAATTTTGAGCATTACTTTACTAGCATGTGAGATGAGTGCAACTGTGCGGTAGTTTGAGCATTCTTTGGCATTACCTTTCTTTGGGATTGGAATGAAAGCTGACCTTTTCCAGTCCTGTGGCCACTGCTGAGTTTTCCAAATTTTCTGGCATATTGAGTGCAGCACTTTCACAGCATCATCTTTCAGGATTTGGAATAGCTCAACTGGAATTCCATCATCTCAACTAGCTTTGTTCGTAGTGATGCTTTCTAAGGTCCACTTGACTTCACATTCCAGGATGTCTGGCTCTAGGTCAGTGATCACACCATCGTGATTATCTGGGTTGTGAAGATTTTTTTTTATAGTTCTTCTGTGTATTCTTGCCACCTCTTCTTAATATCTTCTGCTTCTGTTAGGTCCATACCATTTCTGTCCTTTATCGAGCCCATCTTTGCATGAAATGTTCCCTTGGTATCTCTAATTTTCTTGAAGAGATCTCTAGTCTTTCCCATTCTGTTGTTTTCCTCTATTTCTTTGCATTGATAGCTGAGGAAGCCTTTCTTATCTCTTCTTGCTATTCTTTGGAACTCTGCATTCAGATGCTTATATCTTTCCTTTTCTCCTTTGCTTTTCACTTCTCTTCTTTTCATAGCTATTCGTAAGGCCTCCCCAGGCAGCCATTTTTCTTTTTTGCATATCTTTTCCATGGGGATGGTCTTGATCCCTGTCTCCTGTACAATGTCACGAACCTCATCCCATAGTTCATCAGGCACTCTATCTATCAGATCTAGGCCCTTAAATCTATTTCTCCCTTCCACTATATAATCATAAGGGATTTGATTTAGGTCATACCTGAATGGTCTGGTGGTTTTCCCTACTTTCTTCAATTTAAGTCTGAATTTGGCAATAAGGAGTTCATGGTCTGAGCCACAGTCAGCTCCTGGTCTTGTTTTTGTTGACTGTATAGAGCTTCTCCATCTTTGGCTGCAAAGAATATAATCAATCTGATTTCGATGTTGACCATCTGGTGATGTCCATGTATAGAGTCTTCTCTTGTGTTGTTGGAAGAGGGTGTTTGTTATGACCACTGCATTTTCTTGGCAAAACTCTATTAGTCTTTGCCCTGCTTCATTCTGTATTCCAAGGCCAAATTTGCCTGTTAGTCCAGGTGTTTCTTGACTTCCTACTGTTGCATTCCAGTCCCCTATAATGAAAAGGATATCTTTTGGGGGTGTTAGTTCTAAAAGGTCTTGTAGGTCTTCATAGAACTGTTCAACTTCAGCTTCCTCAGCATTACTGGTTGGGGCATAGACTTTGATTACTGCGAAATTGAATGGTTTGCCTTTGAAACAAACAGAGATCATTCTGTCATTTTTGAGATTGCATCCAAGTACTGCATTTCAGACTCTTTTGTTGACCATGATGGCTACTCCATTTCTTCTGAGGGATTCCTGCCCGCAGTAGTAGATATAATGGTCATCTGAGTCATCTGAGTTCACCACCGACTCCTAAAAAGCCCCAGAGACACTACAGCAAATTTAAGAACGTGGCCACAGTTTCTGAGAGTGATAGAGTCATTACAATTCAAGTGCAGACAAGACCTGATGGGGGTTGTGGGAGGAGTGGCTGGCCAGTGAGCAGACTAAGATAAGTCTGTTTAGATGGAAGACACAGCAACAAATTCTGCCCTTCTGGGGGTAAAACACCAAAAAAACGCAGATGGAGACAACCAGAACTTACAGATTACCTGGGCCACAACACAGTGTCTGCATTAGTCACAGGTCCCGGACACCCTGATGGATATGGAGTCTGAACTAAGTGTGGTTTTTGCTAACTGTGAAGTTGTGACCTATCTATTTGTTACCTGGGGTGGGTGGTTTATAAAACCAAGGGTAATAACAGTTCAAAGAGAGGATAAAGGACACTCTTTCCACAACATATACCACATTTCATGTCCAGGTGCAAGAACAGAAGTGTCCTTTTTCCTCCCCTTCAGTACTCCTAAGTCCTGTTCATCATCTCTTAAATATAGTGCCTGAAATGTAGTTGGTCCCTACTTTATTGCTTGTTTAATAAATAAATTAATGGATCCCAATCCTTCCATTCCCAGGCCAGCTGGCTAAGATCAGGCATAAAGTATGTGGAATCTAAAAGGAAATGATATAAATAAAATGGTAATTAAAGTTGCATAAGATCATTAGGGTAGATCCTAAAAAAAAAGATCAGGCAGAAATTAACACACACTTAGTACCTCTGATGTTCGGGCACTGTGCTAGAGATGAAAATACAAAGGTAAAATCCTTCTCCTCAAAGACTTAAGGTCAATAAAAGGAAATGGGTCTTCCCTGGTTGACCAGTGGTTAAGAATCCTCCTGCCAATACAGGGGACATGAGTTCAGTCCCTGGTCCAGGAAGATTCCATGTGCCATGGGGCAACCAAGCCCATGAGCCACAAGGACTGAAGCCCTTGCTCTGCAGCTAGAGAGTTGCCCCTACTCACTGCAACTAGAGAAAGCCCACATGCAGAATGAAGACCGAGAAAAGCCAAAAGTAAACAAATTAATTTTTTCAAGAGTATAAAAAAATAAGTAAAAGGAAATGAGCATGCTACAGCAATAACCCTGAGATTGGTCTCTGTTTCCTTGGTCTACTCCTCCTCCTACCCACAGTGGACACACTAGCGTTAAAAGTTTCATTGTCATTTCAAAGACCCTTTGATCATGTAACCCAACCAGTTATCTCTATGACACTCGTGTTGGTAACATACAGTCCAAACTCCTCAGATTGGCAACAGAAGCTGGGCTACCCCAGGTCAGCTTCTGTCTGAAGCTCCCTGATCTTGCCCACGACTGGTACCCAACATCCCTGATCCAGTCACGCTAATTTCATCATCGTCCGCCGAATGTGCCCTGTGCCTCTTCTACTCCTTTAAAACATGCCTCTTCCTCTCAAATGTCCTCCCCATTCATTTTTCATATCCAAATCCCTTCCGCCTTTCAAAATCTTATTCAAATTAAGCTTTACCCATAGAGTCTTGTCTCCACCTTAGACATGAGACTTATTCTTTCATTCAACAAGACAAATGAGTTGAGTCTTTAGTGGGTGTGAAGAACTGTACTTAGTGCTAGAGATTTACAGCACCTGGAAAAGGTCTTAACAGGTAATAAATTCTTAAATAATTATTAACTTGATGTCAATTAGATTGGCAATTAACTTGATTTCAAATAACTTGATGTCAAGTTAATGGTCCTATTTAATCTTGTCCTTACCAATGAATGTCTATAAGCCTATTAAAAATTTGTGAAGGGATTGAAACTTCCCAAATTTAAGAATATTATGATAGAGACTTCCCTGGTGGTCCAGTGGTTAAAATTCCTTGCTCCCAATGCAGGGGGGTCCCAGGTGGATCCCAGGACAGGGAACGAGACCCCACATGCCACAGCAAAGAGCGTGCATGCTGCAACTAAGACTTGCTGAAACCAGCTAGATAAATGAATATCCCTACAAGAATATTATGATATATCTGCCTTGTTTTGACAATTCAAGGAAGATTATTATAATTTCTACAGAAATCAGTGATATCTGCTTTTCGGTCAAAGTGAGCAATGCTTTCTTCCAGGTAAAAATCTGTCCTTGTCCTCACAGCAGCCAGTTTGAAGTCCTTCCAGCATGAGATTTTAGCCCTTGCTCTAACTTGTTCCACTATTAAATACTGCCCTGGGTGTTGTGAGTCCTGCATTCTACAAGATGCATTAAAAATGACTTTGGTTCATTTCTTTTCAGAGTTTACTTCCTTGCTTAGAAAACAAATGTATTGTAAAACATTGAAAGTGTTACTATACATGTATAGAGGGGATCTGTAAATTTCATTCACACTGCAACTCACGTGAACAGAAAAAATGTTCATTTTTCTGGTCTTCCTCACAAGCACCTATGGTTTGAGTAGCATGAAATAAAATTAAAATTTTCGCCTCATATGGTAAACTTCGCTGCAATGATTTACATCTTCATAAATCTTCACGTTTTTAAGAACCACCAGTCTCAGACTTCCTCTCTACCCCTCCCTTACATCTCTCCAAGAAAGGAAAGGGTGTGGCTTGCTGGGCCTTGTGGCCATAAGGGAAAAGCTTACTCAGAAATGTGCTCTCTCCTGTGGCCTCTGCGGTGAAGACAGCGCCCTCCCGGTCTCTGCCCCCACAGCAGCCTGGGCTGACGCGCAGCCAGAGGAGTGTGCAGGCGAGGCTCTCAGCTGGGCGAGGCCAGGGAGCTCCCTGTGTAACCTCCTCCGTGATAAAGATGATGCTTCCTGCATTCTTTTTTTTAAATATTAATTCATTTTTGAAATTTATTTAACACCCCAAAAATATTTTGTATTGGAGTATAGCCAATTAACAATGATGTATAGTTTCAGGTGAACAGTGAAAGGATTCAGCCATACGTATACATGTATTCATTCTCCCCCAAACACCCACATCCAGGCTGGTGCCCTACTTTGAGCAGAGTTCCACGTGCTAGACAGTAGGTTTTTGTTGGTTATCCATTGTAAATATAGCAGTGTGTACATGACCTTCCCGAAGTCTTTAACTGTCCCTTCCTTGTCTGGCTTCCTTTATGTTTTCTGGTCCAGTTGGTCCTCCACTCAGTTATGGCTATTTTCTGAATATTAGGCCCTTGGTTCCTCCAGGCTCAGATATGTGCCAGATACTTTATTAAGAGCTTGCAGGAACTCACGGGCCAGCCCAAGCCACGGAAGAACTGAAAACAGCTCAGGAAAGGAAAAGTTCCCTCACCTGTCAGAATAGTGAGCATTAAAAAGACCACAGTGCTGGTGAGGATTTGGGGGAAAAGAGAACTCTCCTACACTGTCAGTGGGGATGTTATGGACACAGTCACCATGGAAAAGAATACAGTAAGTTCCTCAAAATATTAAAAATAGAACTACCATATGGTCCAGCAATTATGCTTCTAAGTATTTATGAAGGAAATGAAACCACTGACTGAAATGATATTGGCACTTCCCTGTTCATAGCAGCCTTGCTCACAGGAGCCCATACATGGAAACAACAAAGGTATCCACCAAAGGATGAATGGATAAAGAAGATGTTAAGTAGATGTGTGTGTGTGTGTGTGTGTGTGTGTGTGTATTATACATGCCACGGAATATTATTCAGCCATAAAAAAATTAGGAAATCCTGCCATTTCTATATTTGAGGGTCACAACATACATTGTCACAACATAGGTTGACTCTGAAGGTGTTGACTCTGAGAGATATCAAGGGAACATTTCATGCAAAGATGGGCACAATTAAGGACAGAAATGGTATGGACTTAACAGAAGCAGAAGGTATTAAGAGAGGTGGCAAGAATACACAGAAGAACTAACAGAAAAGATCTTGAGACAGATAATCATGATGATGTGATCACTCACTTAGAGCCAGACTTCCTGGAATGCAAAGTCAAGTGGGCCTTAGGAAGCATCACTATGAATGAAGCTAGTGGAGGTGATAGAGTACCAGTTGAGCTATTTCAAATCCTAAACAATGATGCTGTGAAAGTGCTGCACTCAATATGCCAGCAAATTTGGAAAACTCAGCAGTGGCCACAGGACCAGAAATGATCAGTTTTCATTCCAATCCCAACGAAAGGCAATGCCAAAGAATGTTCAAACGACTGCACAATTGCACTCATCTCACACGCTAGCAAAGTAATGATCAAAATTCTCCAAGCCAAGCTTCAGCAATACGTGAACTATGAAATTCCACATGTTCAAGCTGGATTTAGGAAAGGCAGAAGAACCAGAGATGAAATTGCCAACATCCGCTGGGTCATGGAAAAAGCACGAGAGTTCCAGAAAAACATCTATTTCTGCTTTATTGACTATGCCAAAGCCTTTGACTGTGTGGATCACAATAAACTGTGGAAAATTCTGAAAGAGATGGGAATACCAGACCACCTTACCTGCCTCCTGATGGTTAAAACTGGACATGGAACAACAGACTGGTTCCAAATAGGAAAAGGAGTATGTCAAGGCTGTATATTGCTTATTTAACTTATATACAGAGAACATCATGTGAAATGCCAGGCTGGAAGAAGCACAAGTTGGAATCAAGATTTCTGGGAGAAATATCAATAACCTCAGATATTCAGATGCTGCTGCTTCTGCTAAGTCGCTTCAGTCATGTCCGACTCTGGGTGACCCCATAGATGGCAGCCCACCAGGCTCCTCCATCCCTGGGATTCTCCAGGCAAGAATACTAGAGTGGGTTGCCATTTCCTTCTCCAATGCATGCACGCATGCTAAGTCACTTCAGTCGTGTCTGACTCTGTGTGACCCTATGTACAGTAGCCCACCAGGCTCCTCTGTCCACAGGATTCTCTAGGCAAGGATACTGGAGTGGGTTGCCATTTCCTTCTCCGATATTCAGATGACACCACCCTTATAGCAGAAAATAAAGAAGAGCCTCTTAATGAAAGTGAAAGAAGAGAGTGAAAAAGTTGGCTTAAAACTCAATATTCAGAAAACTAAGATCATGGCATCCAGTCCCATCACTTCATGGCAAATAGATGGGGAAATAATGGAAACGGTGACAGACTTTATTTGGGGGTGCTCCAAAATCACTGCAGATGGTGACTGAAGTCATAAAAGAAAGCAAAAGAAGCTTGCTCCTTGGAAGGAAAGCTGTGACCAACTTAGACAGCATATTAAAAAGCAGAGACATTACTTTGCCAACAAAGTTCCATCTAGTCAAAGCTACGGTTTTTCCTGTAGTCATGTATGGATATGAGAATGGGAATATAAAGAAAGCTGAGCTCCAAAGAATTGATGCTTCTGAACTGTGGTGTTGGAGAAGACTCTTGAGAGTCCCTTGGACTGCAAAGAGATCCAACCAGTCAATCCTAAAGGAAATCAGTCTTGAATATTCACTGGAAGGACTGATGCTGAAGCTGAAACTCCAATACTTTGGCCACCTGATGTGAAGAACTGACTCACTTGAAAAGACCCTGATGCTGGGAAAGATTGAAGGTGGGAGGAGAAGGGGACAACAGAGGATGATATGGTTGGGTGGCATCACTGCCTCAATGGACATGAGTTTGAGTGAGTTCGGGAGTTGGTGATGGACAGGGAAGCCTGGCATGCTGCAGTCCAAGGGGTCACAAAGAGTCAGATACAACGGAGCAACTGAACGGAACTGAGGGTGTTATACTAAGTGAAATATGTCAGAAAGAAAAAGACAAATGCTGATGATCTTAGTTATATGTGATGCCTTAAGGAAAAAAAGAAGCTCATAGATAGAACAGATTAGTCGTTGCCAGAGGTGGGGGTTTGGGCTATGGGCAAATGGGTGAAGCAGGTCAAAAGATACAAATGTGCATTTATAAGACAGATAAGTTCTTGGGATTTAATGTAAAGTACAGTGACTATTGTCAGCAATACTGTATAGTGCACTTGAAAGTTGCTGAAAGAGTGGATCTCGGGACTTCTCATAACAAAGGAAAAAAGTTTGTCACGATATGTGGTGGTAGATGTTGACTAGATTTGTGGTCCTCATTTCACAATACACACATATTACACATCATTATGTTGTACACCTGGAACTGACATAATGTTATATGTCAATTATCACTCAACTTAAAAAAAGGATTACTTGATTGTTAAGCTGACCTTGACTTTAGTCCATTCAATTTTGTACTTCCTCCTTGAGTATGTTGTATAATCTCATCCTTAAACTGCTTTTAAAATTCCAGCTGAGGACTTTTTACAATGAATACTTTGATTCAAAACTTGTTGGAGCTATTCCCAACCAACAGTCCCATTTTACAATTTCTTAACTTAGTTGTGTAACAGCTAAGTTGTGTAATTGTTTAAATATTTAGCTTGTATATTGTTCTATTTCATAAGAATGTGAGAAAATGAAAAGATGAAAATGCAGATTCTAGAGTTAAACTGAGGCTCACACTCTTAATACAACTTGAGAAAAATGTGGAAATCAGGAACACAGTTGGTCATAATTTTATAAATGTTCCACAGATCTCTTTAAAAAGCAAAAATTAAGTCCAAAAATGATAGGGATGAAATTTGTCTCTTAGCATGTAAAATGCTTTTACTTTTTTATAGCTATAACTTGTACACTTTAAGACAAATTTTACATGTGGCTTATGTATTAGTTTTCCAGAGTTGTTATAGTAAAGAACCGCAAACACAAAACAGAAACATTTTTTTCTTACTGCTTTGGAGGCCAGAGTCTAAAATCAAGGTGTCAGCGGGGCCATACTCCCTCTGAAGGCTCAAGGGAACAAGGGAAGACTCCTCCCTTGCCTCTTTGCTTGCTTTGGGTGCCCGTAATCCTTGGTTCCTTGCCTTGAAGCTGTATCATGCCCATCTGCCTCCATAATTATCTGGCCTTCTTCCCTGCATGTCTTCATGTCATCTCCTGCTGCCCAGGTGTCTCAGTGGTAAAGAATTCGCCTGCCAGTATGGGAGATGTGGGTTTGATCCCTGGGTCAGGAAATTCCCTGGAGAAGGAATGGCAACCCACTCCAGTATTCTTGCCTGGAAAATCCCATGGAGAGGGGAGCCTGGCAGGCTGCAGTCCATGGGGTCGCAAAGAGTTGGACATGACTTAGCAACTGAGCACACACACGCACACACACACACACACACTTTGGAATTAGGGCCCACCCTAATCCAAAATGATTTCATTTTAACTAATTACATGTACAAAGACCATGCTTCTAAGTAAGGTCACATTTTGAGGTTCTAAGTGGGGAATAAAAGAGAAAATTCTAGAATAAAATAATGCGTGAAGTAATTCTGTTTAGTTATAAGAGGCTTATTTCACCTAACATTTAAATGTCTTCACATGCTTCCCAAGATGTTATTTGGTTTCTAAACTTGTATATAATTGCATGTATTTTCTTCCCATCACACTAAACAAAAATTCTTAAACAACAATAGATAGGCAATACTTAACTACTCAATAATTGAAAAGCTGGATGGGAAGAAAATTATTAGTTTGAGACCCTCACGTTTCTTAATATAGTCGTAGGAAGAACCAGTGGGCCATGGAGACTGAGCATATGGAAGCAGAAAAAGAGAAAAAAAGACACAGAAGGTGAGAGATAATTTAATTTGCCTTGATTGCATAGGTCTGTAAAACTGTTGATGACGGGAAGCATCCCAACCTAGGCTGCTACTTCATGCTGTCTCCTTAATAAAGTAGTATATGTTCTACACTTTCAGTGTTGACATTTACTTTCATTATTTTCAAGTGTCTGATATACCTACTCTGTTAAGACACTGGCAAGGTCTTACCTTCCTTTTAAATATGGAAACTCTATGGCAGGTCTTCTTCATTACATTAGGGTCATGGACCTCTTTGATAATAGATAATTTGATAATTAATGCATATCATGGAGTTTTTTCCAAGAAATATATAAATGAAAATACACTTACATTGTGTGTGCCGTTGTAGGTTATTTATGAACTATCTGAAAGCCACTCATGGGTTGCAGGTTAAATTCCATGCTCTGCTATTTTTTTATTCATTGAAAATTCAATCCTGACAGATTTTTTCAAATGTAACATCTTTGCAGCAAAATGCAACATTTCTGCAAATGTAATGTATTTGTCCACCAAGCATCCTTCTCCTTCTGGTATATTTATGTAACACTTTATAGTTTAAAAACATGCTTATAAAGTTAATAAAATCTATAATGTACTTTGTAAGCATCAGGTCAGTTCAGTCGCTCAGTCGTGTCTGACTCTTTGCGACCGCATGAATCCCAGCACACCAGGCCTCCCTGTCGATCACAAACTCCCGGAGTTCACTCAGATTCATGTCCATGGAGTCAGTGATGCCATCCAGCCATCTCATCCTCTGTCGTCCCCTTCTCCTCCTGCCCCCAATCCCTCCTAGCATCAGAGTCTTTTCCAATGAGTCAACTCTTCCCATGAGGTGGCCAAAGTACTGGAGTTTCAGCTTCAGCATCATTCCTTCCAAAGAAATCCCAGGGCTGAGCTCCTTCAGAATGGACTGGTTGGATCTCCTTGCAGTTCAAGGGACTCTCAAGAGTCTTCTCCAACACCACAGTTCAAAAGCATCAGTTCTTTGGAGCTCAGCCTTCTTCACAGTCCAACTCTCACTCTCATACATGACCACTGGAAAAACCATAGCCTTGACTAGATGGACCTTTGTTGGCAAAGTAATGTCTCTGCTTTTGAATATGCTATCTAGGTTGGTCATAACTTTCCTTCCAAGGAGTAAGCGTCTTTTAATTTCATGGCTGCAGTCACCATTTGCAGTGATTTTGGAGCCCCCCAAAATAAAGTCTGACACTGTTTCCACTGTTTCTCCATCTATTTGCCATGAAGTGATGGGACCGGATGCCATGATCTTCGTTTTCTGAATGTTGAGCTTTAAGCCAACTTTTTCACTCTCCACTTTCACTTTCATCAAGAGGCTTTTTAGTTCCTCTTCACTTTCTGCCATAAGGGTGGTGTCATCTGCATATCTGAGGTTATTGAGATTTCTCCCAGAAATCTTGATTCCAGCTTGTGTTTCTTCCAGTCCAGCATTTCTCATGATGTACTCTGCATATAAGTTAAATAAGCAGGGTGACAATATACAGCCTTGATGGACTCCCTTTCCTATTTGGAACCAGTCTGTTGTTCCATGTCCAGTTCTAACTGTTGCTTCCTGACCTGCATACAGATTTCTCAAGAGGCAGATCAGGTGGTCTGGTATTCCCATCTCTTTCAGAATTTTCCACAGTTTATTGTGATCCACACAGTCAAAGGCTTTGGCATAGTCAATAAAGCAGAAATAGATGTTTTTCTGGAACTCTCTTGCTTTTTCCATGATCCAGCAGATGTTGGCAATTTGATCTCTGGTTCCTCTGCCTTTTCTAAAATCAGCTTGAACATCTGGAAGTTCACGGTTCACGTATTGCTGAAGCCTGGCTTGGAGAATTTTGAACATTACCTTACTAGCGTGTGAGATGAGTGCAATTGTGAGGTAGTTTGAGCATTCTTTGGCATTGCCTTTCTTTGGGATTGGAATGAAAACTGACCTCTTCCAGTCCTGTGGCCACTGCTGAGTTTTCCAAATTTGCTGGCATATTGAGTGCAGCACTTTCACAGCATCATCTTTCAGGATTTGAAATAGCTAAACTGGAATTCCATCATCTCCACTAGCTTTGTTCATAGTGATGCTTTCTAAGGCCCACTTGACTTCACATTCCAGGATGTCTGGCTCTAGGTGAGTGATCACACCATCGTGATTATCTGGGTTGTGAAGATCTTTTTTGTACAGTTCTTCTGTGTATTCTAGCCATCTCTTCTTAATATTTTCTGCTTCTGTTAGGTCCATATCATTTCTGTCCTTTATCGAGCCCATCTTTGCATGAAATGTTCCTTTGGTATCTCTGATTTTCTTGAAGAGATCTCTAGTCTTTCCCATTCTGTTGTTTTCCTCTATTTCTTTGCATTGATAGCTGAGGAAGGCTTTCTTATCTCTTCTTGCTCTTCTTTGGGACTCTGCATTCAGATGCTTATATCTTTCCTTTTCTCCTTTGCTTTTCACTTCTCTTCTTTTCACAGCTATTTGTAAGGCCTCCCCAGGCAGCCATTTTGCTTTTTTTGTATTTCTTTTCCATGGGGATGGTCTTGATCCCTGTCTCCTGTACAATGTCACGAACCTCAGTCCATAGTTCATCAGGCAGTCTATCTATCAAATCTAGTCCCTTAAATCTATTTCTCCTTTCCACTGTATAATCATAAGGGATTTGATTTAGGTCATACCTGAATGGTCTAGTGGTTTTCCCTCCTTTCTTCAATTTAAGTCTGAATTTGGTAATAAGGAGTTCATGATCTGAGCCACAGTCAGCTTCCGGTCGTGTTTTTGCTGACTGTATAGAGCTTCTCCATCTTTGGCTGCAAAGAACATAATCAATCTGATTTTGGTGTTGACCATCTGGTGATGTCCATGTGTAGTCTTCTCTTGTGTTGTTGGAAGAGGGTGTTTGCTATGACCAGTGCATTTTCTTGGCAAAACTCTATTAGTCTTTGCCCTGCTTCATTCCATACTCCAAGGCCAAATTTGCCTGTTACTCCAGGTGTTTCTTGACTTCCTACTTTTGCATTCCAGTCCCCTATAATGAAAAGGACATCTTTTTTGGGTGTTAGTTCTAAAGGTCTTGTAGGTCTTCATGGAACCGTTCAACTTCAGCTTCATCAGCGTTACTGGTTGGGGCATAGACTTGGATTACCGTGATATTGAATGGTTTGCCTTGGAAACGAACAGAGATCATTCTGTCATTTTTGAGATTGCATCCAAGTACTGCATTTTGGACTCTTTTGTTGACCATGATGGCTACTCCATTTCTTCTGAGGGATTCCTGCCTGCAGTAGTAGATATAATGGTCATCTGAGTTAAATTCACCCATTCCAGTCCATTTGAGTTTGCTGATTCCTAGAATGTCGACATACACTCTTGCCATCTCTTGTTTGACCACTTCCAATTTGCCTTGATTCATGGACCTGACATTCCAGGTTCCTATGCAATATTGCTCTTTACAGCATCGGATGTTGCTTCTATCACTAGTCACATCCACAGCTGGGTATTGTTTTTGCTTTGGTTCCATCCCTTCATTCTTTCTGGAGTTATTTCTCCAGTGATCTCCAGTAGCATATTGGGCACCTACTGACCTGGGGAGTTCCTCTTTCAGTATCCTATCATTTTGCTTTTTCATACTGTTCATGGGGTTCTCAAGGCAAGAATACTGAAGTGGTTTGCCATTCCCTTCTCCAGTGGACCACATTCTGTCAGATCTCTCCACCTTGACCGGCCCATCTTGGCTTGCCCCATGGGCATGGCTTAGTTTCATTGAGTTAGACAAGGCTGTGGTCCTAGTGTGATTAGATTGACTAGTTTTCTGTGAATATGGTTTCAGTGTCTGCCCTCTGATGCCCTCTTGCAACACCTACCATCCTACTTGGGTTTCTCTTACCTTGGACGTGGGGTATCTCTTCACGGCTGCTCCAGCAAAATGCAGCCGCTGCTCCTTACCTTGGACGAGGGGTATCTCCTCACCACCACCCTTCCTGACCTTCAAAGTGGGATAGCGCCTCTAGGCCCTCCTGCACCCGCGCAGCCACCGCTCCTTGGACGTGGGGTTGGTCCTCCTGGCCGTCGCCCCTGGCCTTTGGCGTGGGGTTGGTACTCCCGGCCACCACCCCTGGCATCGGGCGTGGGGGCGTGGAGTAGCTCCTCCCGGCTGCCACCCCTGACCTCGGACTTGGGTAGCTCTTCTCTGCCATTCCTGCGCTGCTGCAGCCTGGCACTCTCGGCCGCTGCCCCTGACCTCGGACGTAAGGTAACTTCTCTTGGCCGCCGCCCTTCGGGCATGGGGTCCTCCCGGCTTCTGCCCCTGACCTCGGACGTGGGGTAGCTCCTCTTGGCCGCGCTTAGCACGCCAGTCGCTACTCAAGAGAAGCTTTGATAAAATGCATTTATTAAGTACCTACCTTTTGCCAACTCAGAACGTGTTACTGAATTTTAAGTAGAATATGGTTCTCATGTTCTTATGATGTTCAGTTCAGTTGCTCAGTCATGTCCAACTCTTTGCGACCCCATGGACTGAAGCATGCTAGGCTTCCCTGTCCATCACCACCTCACGGAACTTACTCAAACCCATGTCCACTGACTCTGTGATGCCATCCAACCATCTCATCCTCTGTTGTCCCCTTCTCCTCCCGCCTTTAATCTTCCCCAGCATCAGGGTCTTTTCTAGTGAGTCAGTTCTTCACATCAGGTGGCCAAAGTACTGGAGTTTCAACTTCCGTATCAGTCCTTCCAATGAACACCCAGGACTGATCTCCTTTAGGATAGACTTGTTGGATCTCCTTGCAGTCCAAGGGACTCTCAAGAGTCCTCTCCAACACCACAGTTCAAAAGCATCAATTCTTTGGTGCTCAGCTTTCTTTATAGTCCAACTCTCACATCCATACATGACTACAGGAAAAACCATAACCTTGACTAGACAGACCTTTGTTGGCAAAGTAGTGTCTCTGCTTTTTAATATGCTGTCTAGATTGGTCACAGCTTTTCTTCAAGGAGCAAGTGTCTTTTCATTTCATGGCTTCAGTCACTGTCTGCAGTGCTTTTGGAGCCCCCAAAAATAAAGTCTCTCACTGTTTCCATTGTTGCCCCATCTATTTGTCATGAGTGATGGGACCAGATGACATTATTTTTTAATGTTTTATGAATGTTGAGTTTTAAACCAACTTTTTCACTCTCCTGTTTCACTTTCATCAAGAGGCTCTTTAGTTCTTCTTCATTCTGCCATTAGGGTGGTGTCATCTACATATCTGAGGTTATTGATATTTCTTTCAGAAATCTTGATTCCAACTTGCACTTTATCCAGTCCAGCATTTCTCATGACGTACTCTGTATGTAAGTTAAATAAACAGGGTGACAATATACAGCCTTGATGTACTCCTTTTCCTATTTGGAATCAGTCTGTTGTTCCATGTCCAGTTCAAACTGTTGCTTCCTGACCTGCATACAGATGTCTCAGGAGGCAGGTAAGGGTCTGGTATTCCCATCTCTTGAAGAACTTTCCACAGTTTATTGTGATCCACACAGTCAAAGGCTTTGGCATAGTTAATAAAGCAGAAATAGATATTTTTCTGGAACTCTCTTGCTTTTTCCATGATCCAGCGGATGTTGGCCATTTGATCTCTGGTTCCTCTTCCTTTTCTAAATCCAGCTTGAACATCTGGAGTTCACAGTTCATGTACTGTTGAAGCCTTGCTTGGGGAATTTTGAGCATTACTTTACTAGTGTGTGAGATGAGTGCAATTGTGTAGTAGTTGAGCATTCTTTGGCATTGCCTTTCTTTGGGATTGGAATGAAAACTGATCATTTCTGGTCCTGTGGCCACTGCTGAGTTTTCCAATTTTGCTGGCATATTGGGTGCAGCACTTTCACAGCATCATCATTTAGGATTTGAAATAGCTCAACTGGAATTACATCATCTCCACTTCTACTAGCTTTGTTCGTCGTGATGCTTCCTAAGGCCCACTGGATTTCACATTCCAACATGTCTGGCTCTAGGTGAGTGATCACACCATAGTGATTATCTGGGTCATGAAACTCTTTTTTGTACACTTCTTCTGTGTATTCTTGCCACCTCCTCTTAATATCCTCTGCTTCTGTTAGGTCCATACCATTTCTGTCCTTTATTGTGCCCATCTTTGCATGAAATGTTCCCTTGGTATCTCTAATTTTCTTGAAGAGATCTCTAGTCTTTCACATTCTATTGCTTTCCTCTATTTCTTTGCATTGCTCACTAAGGAAGGCTTTCTTATCTCTCCTTGCTATTCTTTGGAACTCTGCATTCAAATGGGTGTATCTTTCCTTTTTTTCCTTTGCCTTTCACTTCTCTTCTTTTCACAGCTATTTGTAAGGCCTCTTCAGACAACCATTTTGCCTCTTTGCATTTCTTTTTCTTGGGGATGGTCTTGATCACTGCCTCCTGTACAATGTCATGAATCTTCGTCCATAGTTCTTCCAACACTCTATCAGATCCTATCCCTTGAATCTATTTGTCACTTCCACTGTATGATGTACTACAATACAGACATAGAAACCTAAAATGGTTTTCTGGTTATTCATGGAAACATCCTTTATAAGAGGGGAAAAACTGGAAAAAATGTCTTTGTCTATTGTAACAGAAGAATGATTAAACTATCCAATGAGATTTTTGTAAACATTAAAAGTTACAATTATTGAGAGTTAATAATTACATAAGAAAGTGGTTAATAAAAAAAAATAAAAAGTGTTTCATTTCATCAGTTCAGTTCAGTTCAGTCACTCAGTCACGTCTGACTCTTTGCGACCTCATGAATCCCAGCACGCCAGGCCTCCCTGTCCATCACCAACCCCTGGAGTTCACTCAAACTCACATCCATTGAGTCGGTGATGCCATCCAGCCATCTCATCCTCTGTCGTCCCCTTCTCCTCCTGCTCCCAATCCCTCCCAGCATCAGAGTCTTTTCCAATGAGTCAGCTCTTCGCATGAGGTGGCCAAAGTCCTGGAGTTTCAGCTTTAGCATCATTCCTTCCAAAGAACACCCAGGACTGAGCTCCTTCAGAATGGACTGGTTGGATCTCCTTGCAGTCTAAGGGACTCTCAAGAGTCTTCTCTGACGCCGCAGTTCAAAAGCATCAATTCTTCGGCACTCAGCTTTCTTCACAGTCCAACTCTCACATCCATACATGACTACTGGAAAAACCATAGCCTTGACTAGACGGACGTTTTGTTGGCAAAGTAATGTCTCTGCTTTTGAATATGCTGTCTAGGTTGGTCATAACTTTCCTTCCAAGGAGTAAGCGTCTTTTAATTTCATGGCTGTAATCACCATCCGCAGTGATTTTGGAGCCCAGAAAAATAAAGTCTGACACTGTTTCCACTGTTTCCCCATCTATTTCCTGTGAAGTGATGGGACCAGATGCCATGATCTTCGTTTTCTGAATGTTGAGCTTTAAGCCAACTTTTTCACTCTCTTCTTTCACTTTGATCAAGAGGCTTTTTAGTTCCTCTTCACTTTCTGCCATAAGGGTGGTGTCATCTGTATATCTGAGGTTATTGATAATGAAATGTTGTTTCATTTCATAAACAACAACAACAAAAGACTACAGATTTCCTCTTTCCATTAGGATGTACAGAGTCAAAAGAGACCATCGTTATAGCCTATAGATAGGCTATAAAGAGTTGTGCATTTGCACTCACTCACCGCTCTTCCTATAAGTCTTCCACAGAATTCTGGAGAGCAGTGTGTCAATGCCTGGGGCAGAATGAAAGAGCTCAGACATATCCTCTCACGTGTCTCAGGGGCCTCTCCTAAGTGCAAGACAGCTGCCCTCAGAATAAGAAGGGTGGATAAGGAGAGCTGACACAAGCCTAACTTAAATACAGTTGGATTTCATTTCCAAATGCTGGGGAAGCAGAAAAAAAAAAAAAATGAGAGAAACTGTTCAAACAATGAGTTTCCACAGAATAGAAGGCAACTGTCCTCCACAGACTGATAAAAGTACAGCAGGGCAGACAGAGATCTCCTGAATTACAAAACACTGGGACCAGTACTGGAGAACAAAGAAAACTCAGTAACCCCCGACATTGGCAACCAACCTATAAAGCAGAAAGAGATCACCAATAGTTTAAAGTACTGTTCACTCAGCTGTAAAGTTTGAAGAGATATCTGAAAACTTGCCATTGCTCAGGTCTTTCACCCTGGACAATATGCATGCAAAGATAGAGAAATTTAGCAGAGCATATAATCTATTACAAAAGAACTCCATAGGAAAAGCAGAAATAACATAAAAAGTTCAGAGAAGAATAATTCACTAGATAAGATTAATAGCAAACCAGATATAGCGGGGGGGGGGGAAGAATAATGAACTTAAAGATAGTACAAGACAATAGAAAGCATCCAAACTGAGAAAAGATAGTGAAGAAAAAAAAAAAAACAACTGAGCATCCAACATCTGTGGAATAATACCCAATGGCTTAATATATAGCTAATTGAAGTCTCAGAAGGAAAAGAGAGAAAGAATGAAGAAGAAATCCATGGAAAGATAATAACTAAGAATGTCCTAAAATTTGATGAAACACATCAATTCATAAATCCAAGAAGTTAAAGAAACCTCAAAGAAAAAAATCTAGGCACATCATTATCAAATGTTGAAAGCAAGGATAAATAGCAGATAGAAAATCAGAGAAAAAAGGCACAATAAATACACGAAACAACAGCAAATAGATGAAAATAAAGGTGGAAAAGCTAAAGAAATATACTTAACCCAGGATTCTATATCTGGTAAAAATGTCCTTCAAAACCAAGGCAAAGTAAATACATTTTCAGACTTACAACAGCAGAGAGAATTTAGCTTCAGAAAACTGTATTACAAGTTCTTCAGGCTAAAGGAAAACTCAATATATGCAGGAAGGAATGGTGAATACTAGAAAGGGTAAACATATGGTTTTTACAAAAAACAATTTAGGTATCTTCACATTTTAACTATATTATAATTTTTTTCTTTAAAAAATGTATGTTTTAAAACAAAAGGTAATAATGCATTGTAGAGTTTATGGTATACGTAGAAGGAAAATATAAGATAATAAGGACACAAAGAGTGGAAGTGGGTAAATTAAAATGTACAATCATAAGGTTCTATACTCTCTATACAGTTAAATATTATTTGAGGATAGACTGAGGTAAATGAAAAGTACATTAAAGTATTTAAGCAATTTCTAAAAATAATGCAAAATTGGCTATAATACCAAAGAGTGAATAGATGAGGCAAAATAAAATACTAAAAATAATACATGATCACCCCCCAAAAAAGGATGATAGGAAGAATGGAGAAACCAAGAATAAATGGGAAAATAAAAACCAAATAATAAGATAGGATACTTAAACACAACCATATCAATAATTTCATTCAGTGTAAATGGAATAGGCAAAGTAAAACTTTTTATGTTGCTTACAAGAATTATACTTCAAGTTACAGAGAGATTGAATAAATATGCCAAACAAGATGTAAAAACTGGTGAAATTGAAACAAGGTGTGTAGTTTAGTTAACAGTATGGTATCAATGTCAAATTCCTCATTCTGATATTTATACTTTTAAAAAGTCTAATGTATTCTTATTGAGGCGAGCTAGGGGAAAGTTTCATGGGAACTCTCTATACTCTGTTTTTCCAAGCTCTGTGTGAGTCAGCCTTTCTTTTATATAAGCAATAACTAGTGCTTGAAATTGAATAGTTTCCTATTTGTTTTGTTTTCTAGATTGCTTCCTGCTCATAGTAGTTCATAGATCCAAAAGCCTTTTTTTATTTTGTATTGTCCCTGTCCCTCTTATACCAAGTTGAGGATATTTTCATCAATGCAATTCTCTTAAAAACATGGTGGATTTCCTAAGAATCTTACTGGAGTTTATTACATTTAACAAAAGCAACATCCACAAATATCAAAAACCTAAGCCTTTTCTACCTTGGGCACCCTGTAAAATTCCTGTGGGACTACAAGTTTCCTAAAAGTCCTGTTGTTTAATACAGAGGATTCCCAAGACATGTTTTTAAGATTTTAAAAAGACTTTTTATCTATTTGAAAAAGTGTATGATGCACCACTTAAATCTTTCTGAGTTTATAGCAAAGATTTTACAGTCACACTCTTGGCTTCATCTCTAGACCACATTTTCTTTTTATTTTTTAATTTTTTACATTTAAATATAGTTAATTTGCAATGCTGTGTTAATTTCTGCTGTATAGCAAAGTGACTCACTTATATACACTATAACATGTCTTCTTAACAGCACATTTGATTTGATCTCTGCCTAAAAGCCATTTCTTAATTTTAACATTGTCTTTCATCTGAAGAGTTTGAAAATAAGAAAGTGTGCTGGTTTTTACCCCAAAAAGCCCCAGATCTTTAATGTTTATTGTAGTAATAAATAATTGTATAGCATAAAATTCACTCCCTTAATGACTTCCAAGGGTACAATACATAATGTCAACCACATCCCTAGCCCCTATCCTGTATGACTAAAACTCTGCATCCACTGAACAACAACTCCCCACCTCCCCTTTGCCCCAACCCTACCTCTCCATCCCCTCAGGCCCAGACTGCTTTAGATTCCACGCATAAGTAAGGTCAGATAGCATTTATCTTTTTCTCTCTGGCTTATTTCATGTAGCATAATGTCCTACAGATCCATTCATGTTGTTGCTAATGGCAGGATTTCCTGCTTTTTATAGCTAGGTAAGAAGTTACATTGAAAGGTTTGCCTTGGAAATGAACAGAGATCATTCTGTTGTTTTTGAGATTGCATCCAAGTACTGCATTTCGGACTCTTTTGTTGACCATGATGGCTACTCCATTTCTTCTAAGGGATTCCTGCCCACAGTAATAGATATAATGGTCATCTGAGTTAAATTTAACCATTCCAGTCCATTTTAGTTCACTGATTCCTAGAATTTCGACATTCACTCTTGCCATCTCCTGTTTGACCACTTCCAATTTGCC
This sequence comes from Bos mutus, assembly GCF_027580195.1. Classification (NCBI taxonomy): domain Eukaryota; kingdom Metazoa; phylum Chordata; class Mammalia; order Artiodactyla; family Bovidae; genus Bos; species Bos mutus. The sequence goes on from NC_091644.1 coordinate 41,422,118, forward strand.
TTGATTCATGGACCTAACATTCCAGGTTCCTATGTAATACTGCTCTTTAAGCATCTGACCTTTCTTCTACCACCAGATACATCCACAACTGGGTATTGTTTTTGCTTTGGCTCCATCTCTTCATTCTTTCTGGAGTTATTTCTCCACTGATCTCCAATAGCATATTGGGCACCTACCGACCTCGGGAGTTCCTCTTTCAGTATCCTATCATTTTTCCTTTTTATACTGTTCATGGGGTTCTCAAGGCAAGAATACTGAAGTAGTTTGCCATTCCCTTCTCCAATGGACCACATCTGTCAGACCTCTTCACCATGACCTGCCCATCTTGGGTGGCCCCACAGGGCATGGAATGAAGCAGGGCAAAGGTTAATAGAGTTTTGCCAAGAGAACGCACTGGTCATAGCAAACACCCTCTTCCAACAACACAAGAGAAGACTCTATACATGGACATCACCAGATGGTCAACACCAAAATCAGATTAATTATATTCTTTGCAGCCAAAGATGGAGAAGCTCTATACAGTCAACAAAAACAAGACCAGGAGCTGACTGTGACTCAGATCATGAACTCCTTATTACCAAATTCAGACTTAAACTGAAGAAAGGAGGGAAAACCACCAGACCATTCAGGTATGACCTAAATCAAATCCCTTATGATTATACAGTGGAAGTGAGAAATAGATTTAAGGGCCTAGATCTGATAGAGTGCCTGATGAACTATGGACTGAAGTTCATGACATTGTACAGGGAACAGGGATCAAGATGATCCCCATGGAAAAGAAATGCAAAAAAGCAAAATGGCTGTCTGGGGAGGCCTTACAAATAGCTGTGAAAAGAAGAGAAGTGAAAAGCAAAGGAGAAAAGGAAAGATATAAGCATCTGAATGCAGAGTCCCAAAGAAGAGCAAGAAGAGATAAGAAAGCCTTCTTCAGCGATCAATGCAAAGAAATAAAGGGAAACAACAGAATGGAAAAGACTAGAGATCTCTTCAAGAAAATCAGAGATACCAAAGGAACATTTCATGCAAAGATGGGCTCGATAAAGGACAGAAATGGTATGGACCTAACAGAAGCAGAAGATATTAAGAAGAGATGGCTAGAATACACAGAAGTGTACAAAAAAGATCTTCACAACCCAGACAATCACGATGGTGTGATCACTCACCTAGAGCCAGACACCCTGGAATGTGAAGTCAAGTGGGCCTTAGAAAGCATCACTACGAACAAAGGTAGTGGAGGTGATGGAATTCCAGTTGAGCTATTCCAAATCCTAAAAGATGATGCTGTGAAAGTGCTGCACTCAATATGCCAGCAAATTTGGAAAACTCAGCAGTGGCCACAGGACTGGAAAAGATCAGTTTTCATTCCAATCCCAAAGAAAGTCAATGCCAAAGAATGCTCAAACTACTGCACAATTGCACTCATCTCACAAATGGCAACCCACTCCAGTGTTCTTGCCTGGAGAATCCCAGGGACAGGGGAGCCTGATGGGCTGCCATCAATGCGGTCGCACAGAGTTAGACATGACTGAAGCGACTTAGCAGTAGCAGCAGCAGCACATGCTAGTAAAGTAATGCTCAAAATTCTCCAAGCCAGGCTTCAGCAATACGTGAACCGTGAACTTCCAGATGTTCAAGCTGGTTTTAGAAAAGGCAGAGGAACCAGAGATCAAATTGCCAATATCTGCTGGATCATTGAAAAAGAAAAAGAGTTCCAGAAAAACATCTATTTCTGCTTTATTGACTATGCCAAAGCCTTTACTGTGTGGATCACAATAAACTATGGAAAATTAATTCTGAAAGAGATGGGAATACCAGACCACCTGACCTGCCTCTTGAGAAATCTGTATGCAGGTCAGGAAGCAACAGTTAGAACTGGACATGGAACAACAGACTGGGTCCAAATAGGAAAAGGAGTACGTCAAGGCTATATATTGTCACCCTGTGTATTTAACTTCTATGCAGAGTACATCATGAGAAACGCTGGACTGGAAGAAGCACAAGCTGGAATCAAGATTGCCGGGAGAAATATCAGTCACCTCAGATATGCAGATGACACCACCCTTATGGCAGAAAGTGAAGAGGAACTAAAAAGCCTCTTGATGAAGGTGAAAGTGGAGAGTGAAAAAGTTGGCTTAAAGCTCAACATTCAGAAAACGAAGATCATGGCATCTGGTCCCATCACTTCACGGGAAATAGATGGGGAAACAGTGGAAACAGTGTCAGACTTTATTTTTCTGGGCCCCAGAATCACTGCAGATAGTGATTGCAGCCATGAAATTAAAAGATGCTTACTTCTTGGAAGGAAAGTTATGACCAACCTAGACAGCATATTAAAAAGCAGAGACATTACTTTGCCAGCAAAGGTCCGTCTAGTCAAGGCTATGATTTTTCCTGTGGTCATGTATGGATGTGAGAGTTGGACTGTGAAGAAAGCTGAGTGCCAAGGAATTGATGCTTTTGAACTGTGGTGTTGGAGAAGACTCTTGAGAGTCCCTTGGACTGCAAGGAGATCTAACCAGTCCATTCTAAAGGAGATCAGCCCTGGGATTTCTTTGGAAGGAATGATGCTAAAGCTGAAACTCCAGTACTTTGGCCACCTCATGGGAAGAGTTGACTCACTGGAAAAGACTCTGATGCTGGGAGGAGTTGGGGGCAGGAGGGGGACAACAGAGGATGAGATGGCTGGATGGCATTACCGACTCAATGGACGTGAGTTTGAGTGAACTCCGGGAGTTGGGGATGGACAGGGAGGCTTGGCGTGCTGCAATTCATGGAGTATCAAAGAGTTGTACACAACTGAGCAACTGAACTGACTGAAGAAGTTATATCCATTCACTTATCAATGGACTGTCAGTTTGCTTCCACCTTTTAGCTACTGTGAATGATGCTGCAATGATCTGCAATTTCTCTTCAAGTCCTGTTTTCAATTCTTTTGGATATATACCCACAAATGGGGTTGCTGCATCATATAGTAGTTCTATTTTTAATTTTTATGGATCTTTAATATTTATTCTTTCTTTTGCTTTTCTCTCTCTATCTGTACCTTATGATATGCAGCTTAAACAAAGTAGATGATACTTTGTCATGTGACTAGAAATCTCCTAGACTGGATCCTTTAGTTCATTAGGTATATTATCTGTTTTCCATGTTATTATAAGTAGTAACATGCTAAAGTTCTCACGGCTATATAAGAGATGTCTCCCTCCTTCCAGCTTCCAATAGCATTTTCCTCACTGCCTTTAAGCCCTCACCAACAGCCTCCTTGAGGGCCATCAGTCTTCAGCTAGCAGTATCTTTAAGGCCCTGTGACCTTCTCCCACTGCCTGCCCCCAAAGTCTCTACTTGTGTTATTATAGCAGCACCCCACTGTAGTTCTCAACTCTGTTCCAGTCATATATGCTTCATAGCAAGTCAAACTTTTCTTTTTTCCATAGTGGTATAAATGAATTTAACAAATGAGGGAAAAGACCAATTTTTTCTATAGCATTTCAATGAACTGATGTAAACATTCTACCCTTAAGAATATCCCAACTCCACTCTTCTTAAGCGTGGGCTGCACACTGTGATGGCATTTCAATAAGTACAGTGTTGGGGAGAGGGGGTAACTTTACAGCAGAAAAACCGGCAAATAGGAACTTGGCCAGGTGGCCAAAGTCAATGTCAATCATAATGAATCATGTTGATAGAGTGTACCCTTGACATGGGATGAGAATGGCACTTAGCACTTTACCTCTGTGGTCTTCCTTTCAAAGTCCCTGAGGTTGTAAGATCCCCAAATCCTACTCAATCCTAATTGAGAAACTTTCTACAAAATGCCTTACTTGAAACTTGAGGTTGTCAAAAACAAGGAAAGTCTAAGAAGCTGTCACAGTCAAGAGAAGCCTAAGGAAACATGCTGCTGCTGCTGCTGCTGCTGCTAAGTCGCTTCAGTCGTGTCCGACTCTGTGCCACCCCATAGACGGCAGCCCACCAGGCTTTCCCTGTCCCTGTGATTTTCCAGGCAAGAATACTGGAGTGGGTTGCCATTTCCTCCTCCAATGCATGAAAGTGAAAGTGAAGTCGCTCAGTTGTATCCAACTCGTAGTGACCCCATTGACTGCAGCCTACCAGGCTCCTCCAACCATGGGATTTAGGAAACTAAATGTAATATCCTCAGTGGGACCCAGGTTGTTTCCCTTTGTGTGAATTCCTAGGCAGTGAGCCACTTTTTTGCATCCCTTTGGATCCTGCAGAATTTATTCCTCTGGGGTTTTTTTTTCCTGTTTAAAATTTGAGGTATAATCCAGAATTTCAGTGCAAAATCTCATTGACAGTAGTTTTTTCAACCATCACTTATCTTGGTTTCACAAAGGGCTGTCAGACATCTGTGGTCCTAATGGAAGAAGCTTTCTCAGTAAAGGCATCTGATAACTCCATACACAGACTGTCCATCTGCCACTGATTTCCTCTCTTCAGGAGGGCCAAGGATGCCCTACTTTCCAGTCACCTTGGGTCCGCATCTGCCCAGCATCCGCAGCCGGCCCCTCTGCACATGTCTGGAACTCCGTGGGGACACTGCAGTGCAGGCAGAGACCACAGGGGAAAGGGCAGCGAAATCAACCTATTCTTAAAAGGGCTTAAAGCAACAGTTATCCTGTTACTATTATTTCTCATGGTTTGCAGGGGGAGTTGAATGTGCTTCCCGCTTGTGATCTCTCATACAGTTAGACTGGAGCTAGAGTCATCTCAAAGTCTTCCTCACATCCCAAGTGGTTAATGATGGCTGACATCAGGGACTCACTTGGGCCACACTCTGTGTGGCCTGGGGTTCCTCCGTCACAGCACTGAAATTCAAAGGTGTGCATCCCAAACAGAAAAAGAGAGCCAGAGGGGAGCTGTACATCCTTTTATGACTTAACTTTGGAGGTCTTATTTCTGAGTGATTACAAAGAATCACATATTCGAGGGCAAAAGGCCTTCCATTGCTTTTCTTTAAGAAAATATATATTAATTCAGTTATTTGGTTGTGCCAGCTATTAGTTGCGGCACACAGGATCTTCAATCTTGCTGCAGCAGGCGGGATCTAGCTCCCTGGCCAGGGATTGAACCCAGGTCCCCAGGATCTTCAATCTTGCTGCAGCAGGCGGGATCTAGCTCCCTGGCCAGGGATTGAACCCAGGTCCCCTGCATAGGGAGTGTGGTGTCTTAGCTACCGGACCACCAGGGAAGTCCCAGCCTTCCTCTTCTTACTTGAGGGAGAGGAAGATTTCTGCCAGAGCTTGTGAGACTGTTGACAAATACTGCTGCAGTCATTTTTGGAAAAGACAAGAATCTGTCACAGGCTCCATTTGATAAAGAAACAACTTGGCCGTTTTCAGGTTCCAAGCCATTACTAGGCATCTCTCTTCAGCTATAGTAGGTAAGATGGTCAGTTATCTCCATGATCAGTGTGGACAGGGTCATCTAACATTTATAGGGAGCTAAAGGGGAGGTTTTGATCATTCTTTCTAAATGAAGTAGCATCAAAGCCTAGATAGGAAGCAGTTTTTGTCCAAGAGATCAGGGCTTGGCAAATTATCACCTGAGGGCCAAATCCAGCCCACAAACATGCTTCTGTAAATTAGAATTTCAAAATAAGGCATATATATATATATATATATACATATGATTTTATTTATTTGTTCAGTTTTGGCTGCTCTGCGTCTTTGTTGCAGGGTAAGGGCTTTCTCTAGTTGAGGAGAGTGGGGGCTACTCTCTAACTGCAGTGCACCGGCTTCTCACTGTGGTGCCTTCTCTTGTGGAGCACAGGCTGTAGAGCGCTGGCTTCAGGGAATCTTCCTGGACAAGTGATTGAACACATGTCCTCTGTTTGCTCAGATCGAACCCAATCCACCTGTAATGGCAGGTGGATTCTTAACTGCTGGACCACCAGGGAAGTCTTGTAAATAAAAATTTACTGGAATACAGCCATGCTTATTTTTTTACATACTACCCAAGGCTGTTTTCACATTACAATGGCACAGTTGAGTGGTTGCAATAGAGACTGTATGGCAAAGCCTACGATATTTTCTATGTGACCTTTACAGCAAAAGATTTCTGACCCCTGAGACAGAGTGCACACACCTCATCATAGGAACAGGGCAATGCACTTGCCTGTCTCGGATCTAAAAGGAGATTTTCCTGGGCTCCTTCAGTCTCATCTATTTGACTAAGGTGCACTGGGGGAAGGACTAGGAGGATGCTCTGCCTTTAAGGGGTGAGGGAATGGTGGACATCTTGGCCACCAAGTATACGGACAAAGCTAAACGGACCATGGGACAGAGGTAGAGGTCTATACAGATATTTCTTAAGATGATCTCAGGCTAGGTGGAGTCCTATCCACAGATTCCAGATCACTTGTTGTCACATCTAGTTACTGAGAGTAGGCAACAGAGTCAACAGAACAGCTTTTATTGGGTCTGGGGTTAGGCTGACACAGGAACAAATCAAAGAATCACCTCAGAAGACTTCTTTGTAGAGGGATTGGATGGTCAGGTCTTCCTGATCACTGCGCTTTAAGCATACCTATTTCTGGGCTTTTCTTTCTATCTTACACTGATTTTTTTTTTCATCTCCAGTAAAGTCTCTTTCAATAGCATAAAGAGGAAGTCATTTGTCATGGGCTCTCCCTTAATAATAGCAAGTTCATGGAAATAGCTTTTCATGGAAACTGTTTTATGAAAGCATCCTCCAATGTCTTGAATTCCCTGCCTGTAAATATGTTTCCTCTACACTGACGGTTTCTGTTCAGTCCTTATATTCTTTTTGAATCGGTTTCTTTTAAAGAACGTCCATCTACTCGGGAAGTTCTCTAAGACCATCTATTTTTAGGGCTTTGTTTTTATTTCTAGTTGTGTTTTTGTTAACTGCAGTGGTCAAAAATTGCTATAATTTTTTGTTGTTCTCCTTGTTCATGCCAAGCTCACATCACATCACTTATTTTTTATTGTAGATGGTCTCTATCATTTTCAACTAATGTTGATGTAGGTTTGTAACAAGGAAGAGCAAATCTGCCTCCATATTCAATCCATTCCTTTTTTACTTTAACCTTTGGTGTTGCCTGTGCTTAGTCACGCTGGCTCTGCACCTTCTGTAAAAGAATGTTGCCTATAGCCTGAAATATACAGGAGAGCCTTTTTTCGGGGCTCTGACCTTGAAGAGTCCATTCACATAGAGATAAAAGGTGAAGAACAGAGAATAACATTTGTTGGAGGTTTACAGGAACGTGGTGACCTGACCTACATGGACAGCTGCAAGAACAAAGGATTCAGACACCAAAAAATTTGCAACAACTCTCCTTGCCCCCTCCCTCTCCTTGCCACTGAAAGTGCTTTGCCAAAATCCTTCAAGGAGTTTGAGGGGGCATGTGCCACCCACCTCCTTGCTTTACCCTGCAGTAAATCTTTGTCTCCTCCAGCGTTTCAGCTTGGCCTCACTATGCATCAGTCTCACAATCTTCCATTAGGTAATAATTTTAGCAAAGTCAGTCTAGGAGTCTGTGCCCATGGCAGGTCAATCTGTTGAGGTAGCTGCTTCTCTGAATCCCCCAGCAGTTGCCAAAGTTCGTTTCACTCTGGGTATCTCAGAGGGACTGTCCCTGAGAGGAGCCAGCAGCTGCATGGCATGAGGCTGTTTGGAGCCACAAAACACTGAGTTGTGGTCTATATTTAGAGTCATTTTAGAGTAAGGACCTCTAGCTTGAGCAAGCTGAGAATTCTCTCACCCTGTTTCGGCTCATCCCCTTGTGGGAAGTGAGCTATTTAGCCTGTTCTCCTTTGAGAGGTGGGCCACTCTGTTTGGAGGCCTCCATCTGGGAATGAAAGTGAAATTTTTAGACTACGTCTCCTCTTATTTTCTATCTGTGCAACCATAGCTTAATTTTTTTGTTTGTGATTCCTGTGTGTACCTGTGTTTTTTGTGCATATGTGTGTGTGTCAGGACTTGCATTGGCCAGCTGAAACTTCTTTGGTAACAGGGCTCATGTGCCACGACAGCAGGGTATCCTCCCCTGTTTTGTTGGGCTTTGCCTGTGGCAGAGCGTTGGTTGGGATTTTCCCTTTTGGACTAGCCTTAGTCATTCATTCCGTTTCATCTGTAACAGGACATTGGTTAAGACTCTTCTCTTTTGGACTGACAGGGCACTGGTTGAGAATCTCCCTGTTGGGGCTACAGACCCTAAAAGACCAATGTGAGTTGTGTGCTTAATAATTGATAACACTGGTCGTGAATAATTAAGTTGGATAATCAGAGTTCTGTTCCATATTATAGTCCCCCTAGGGTGAGTTTTGCAAAATTGGGAGATCTTCAGCTATGCTCCCATAAATGAAAGACAATAATATTTTTATTGTAACACTGTATGATCTCAGTATTTCCTGAGATCTGGAAAACAATAGCCCCTAATGGCTCTGCTATCCATTTCAAATATGATATCAAAGTGTGCCTTTGGGGCTTCCCTGGTGGCTCAGGGGTAAATAATCCACCTGCCAATGTAGGAGATCCAGATTCGATCTTTGATCTGAGAAGATCCTACGTTCTACAGAGCAATGAAGCCCATGTGCCGCAACTATTGAGTCTGTGCTCCAAAGCCCAGGAGCTTCAACTGCTGAACCCATGTGCTGAAATCACTGAAGCCCATGTGCCATAGAGCACGTGATCTGCAACAAGAGCAGCCACTTGGAATAGAAGCCTGCACACTGCAGCCAGAGGATCACTGCCACTCTGCAATGAGGCACAGCGAGAGGAAAGACCAGGCAGCAACGGAAATCTAGCACAGCCAAACACAAATAAACTTAGTTTTTTAAAAGTGGGCCTTTTGCAAAGTAGGCTTTTACACACGTGTGTGTCAGTATCTGAGTCCAAATCCTATTCTCTCTTCCTGGTTTTGCTGAAAGTGAGACATGTGAATGTGAACAAACTATAAATATGTAATTGTCTGTTGCTGTTATTTCTTTAGTCTGAAGTGGATATTTGTGAACTGGAAAAAAAAAGGGGGGAAGTTTTTCTAAAATCTGAAGTGGAAAAACCAACAGATCTCTGGTTCTGTCTGTCTTTACATGGGAATTGACTTCTACTTCTAGGTATAGGGGAAGTTGGACAGAGCAGATTTCAGGTTCACATGATCTAAGAAATATTTATTAATAGTACTGAGCCATCTTTTGGTTTGATTAACATAGACATTTGTAAGCAAGGAAAATAATATGATGAAATTTTAAGTAAATGCAAATGAGATAAGAGCTTTTAGGTAAACTCTATAGGAATAATTATGTTTTGAAAACATCTATCTAAAATAGGCTCTCCAGATTTTGGTAACTTCAAACTAAACTAAATTGAGTGGTAGGACTTGATTGACTATCTGGGTCATTTCAAATAGGATAAAATATTGGAACATTAGCTACTGGGTAGATCTAAGTTTACCTTCCTTTTCCTTGTTAAGAGAAGAAAACCAAAGCGTAAGTTTCCAATCAGCCTATGCGGGTATGACAAACAGTTCACAACGGCTTCCCTCCTAGTTTTCACTTGAAATTAAGGTTTTTGAGAGGGGAGGATTCTAATTTAAACATGTAATTAAAGCTACTAAAAGTAATAAAGGAAACATTTCAGTATACAGCAGGAGAGTAGGATAGGTGTTTTGAGCATGGTTTGGCTGAGATTAGATTAAACTTCACTAGGTAAATGGATTTTATTATTAAAAGTAGACTGGTGCAGGGCTAGATTTGGTTCTTCTCTGCTAAGAGAACAGGTATACTTAGAATGCCACTTGTGATAACAGATTGTGTGAACCTTCTTACCGTTAAGTGATCTGTATTTGTTTTTAAATATCCACAGTGACCTATGATTCTATCTGCTAACTGCTGCTGCTAAGTCGCTTCAGTCGTGTCCGACTCTGTGCGACCCCATAGACGGCAGCCCACCAGGCTCTCCCATCCCTGGGATTCTCCAGGCAAGAACACTGGAGTGGATTGCCATTTCCTCCTCCAATGCATGAAAGTGAAAAGTGAAAGTGAAGTCACTCAGTCGTGTCCGACTCTTCGCGACCCCATAGACTGCCGCCTACCAGGTTCCTCCATCCATGGGATTTTCCAGGCAAGAGTACTGGAGTGGGGTGCCATTGCCTTCTCCGTGATTATATCTAACCAAACGTTTTGAAAACTTTTTATATTTTTGACAAGCTTTCTATCAAATTCTAATTAAAGTTCTTTTGACTTCAGCTAACTTTGGGTTGTTTCAGAAGGCCCATGAGGCATCTCAGAGAAGTGTTAAACTAGAATTGTTTGGTATATTGAATTACATGGGAAGCATTATCAAATGAGTGATAAGCCTCCTCAGAATATATGATATGGATAAATGTTATTAATATAGACAGTCTAGAAAGTTTCCAAAATTTAGATATGTCCTACTATAATGTCATAATTTTAGCTGTTATCTTAAAATACTTTATGTGAGAGCAAATTGATTAAGCTTCTTTGTCAAAACATTGTAATCAGATCTTTAACTGTGCCTTTTTAAGTCTTTTATAGACTGATGCTTTGCAAAATTGCTTCAAAAAGATTCATGAAAAAGACTGTTTTTCTTTTAAATCATAATGCTAAACTGGGTAAGATGTTTAAAAAGTCTAGCAAAACCTAGGTTAATTACATAGGATTGAGTAAACTGATAAGTATGGTTATAATTTTTTGTTTTATTTGAAATATTATTGGCTTTTAATCTATGTTTTTTAACTGAGCTGTTTACCAAATGTTTCTCTCCCTATCAATATTGAAAGTTGTTTTACTTCTGACTATACTGTTGCCCCAAATGTTCAGGATAGGAAGAAAATTCTCTTATGTGTTTGTCATAGAGCATAGCTACTTGTGAGGTATAACACCATTTGCTTTAAGACTGTTGCTCAAAGCACATGTACATCTGCTTTGGCCATTGAGGAAGGGAATACATTTGAAAGTCAAAATGGAGTACCTGTGGTTCAGACATCCAAGGGAAAACTGGGTGGCCATTGTGGTTGTGATTTCAGACAAGTTCCTGTATTGCTGAGAACTTGAGTTTTCTAAGCTGTATCATACTCAGGGTTCCACCAGCTTTTCTCAAAGCAGTATCTGCTGGCAGCTGGTAGCTACAACCTTTGACCTCAAGGTCTCCTCTTGTAATTATTAAATTTTTAGACAATAAAATTACCTTAGATCAGATGTTAGCAGAAAAATAAAAGGAGACATGTAGTGGCCAACAGCTCCTGTTATGTAAATGTTAATACCATATCAGAATTTAAAACCTATTTTTGTAGACAACTGGCTTCCTGGTGACAAGTCTCCCCAAAGTGCCAGGTCCTGACTGGCTTTCAGTTTTATTCTCCTGAATATCTCAGGGAATGAGGTCTTAATCATACAAGAATTGACTCCAGGACTTAGAACTTGGTAATATTTCCAGTTCAGTGTCCATTCCCCAAATCAAACTAGGGCTATGCTCTATTTCAGCAGGAAGTAGCCAGAATAGTTTTTGTCCCGTTCCCTGAAATATTTGGTGAATGATGAGACAGGATTGAAGGTTGAAACCAAATTCCCCTAAAACTGAATTCCTCTGTCAAGTTTATGATTAATTTGTCTATTCAAAACATTATTCCCCTTCTTGTCCAACACCTGTTCTACTCAAGATTGAGGAGTATGAAAGAAAAGGAGAGAATTGACTGCATATTAGATTTTTTACTTTAACCTTTGCTGGTCTGTTGCTGGCTCTGCATTTTTTGTAAAACAGTGTTGCCTATAGCCTAAAATATCCAGGATATCTTATTCTCAGGGCTGCAACCTTTAAGAGTCCACTCATATAGAGATGGAAAGTTGCAGGACAGAGTAACATTTGTCTTATTGGAGGTTCACAGGAACATTGTGACCTGACCTACACGGACAGTTGTAAGAACAAAGGATTCAGACCCCAAGAATTTTACAGCAACTAATCACGGCCCTTTCTTACCTTGCCTTTAAAAGTGCTTTGCTGAAACCCTCTGAGGAGTTCAGGGTTTTGAGGACATAAGCCACCCATGTCCTTGCATGGTCCTGCAGTAAACCTTTCTCTGTTCCAAACTCTGATGAATTGGTATTACTTGGCCTCACTGTATGCTGCATACATGAAATTGCATTCGATAACAGCTTCTGCACACAGGACATAAATCGTCTCTTTCCTGATCTCTTAGCACCTCATTCCAAAGATATACCTGATGCCCATTCACTGAATTACACCTCTCATTTTCTCTCTTGTTCTGCTGTATTTGCCACCTGATTCAGAATGATGTGGCTATTTCACTTCCATGATGCAATGATTAAAATATTTAATGTCATTCACCTTGTAAACAAGAGCCCTTCTATGTCTAAGACTTCTGAATGTCTTGAGTTTGTCTTCTGAACTCCAGGCTGCTGCTTAATCCTCCAAACTCCTCTCCAGGCTTGTATTTCTACTTCAGTTAGAAGCAGGACTTTAAACTTTATCTTCTCTTTGTTGCCTCTACTTCATGAGGGATATTTTTATGTTTTTGAAAAAATTTCAGATTTCCATTTAAATACTTATAATACCTGTATAAATTTCTGTCTTTTCAATATTTTATCCCATTTCTTTACATAGTATTCTTTCTTCATTTTGATATGGTAGGTAGATACTTCAACATGTTTTCTCTGTCTTCTTCAAACCCAAAGATTATATCTTTAATCTCAATCCCTTCATTAGAGATACTTGTATTTTTGTTTATTGGTTTCTTCAAATATTTATTTACTGTTAGCATTCCATCTTTTAAAAAAATTGTTTGTTCTCCAGAATTTTAATCAAACCCACTGATCTTGACTTTCAAATATCCTGGAGTTTCAACTTTTTTTCTCATCTGGTACATTTGTCTTTAAAGAACTGAAGTTCTTGTCCAGATTATTTCCCACATAGTTAGCTACAGTTTCTCTCTGGACAAAATTTGACTTTGGCATATGGTGTGCTTATGTGTGCCCAGTCACTCAGTTGTGTCTGACTCTCTGTGACCCTCTAGACTCTAGCCTGACAGGCTTCTTTGTCCAGGGGATTTCCCAGGCAAGAGTACTGGAATGGTTGGCAATTTCTTCCTCCAGGAGATCTTCCTGACCCAAGGACCAAAAAACTGCATCTCCTGTGTCTCCTGCATTGGCAGCCAGATTTTTTTTACCATTGAGCCACCTGGGAAACCCATATGGTGTACAGCACGACTTTAATCAGAAGGTAGGTTGAAGATCAGTGTATTCATGGCCTGTCTTACAGTCAACTTGTCAACATGAGATGTCTTTATTTTAAGCAGTGGTTTCATGGAATTACTTTTTCTTTGTGGCTCAACTGGTAAAGAATCTGCCTGCAATGTGGGAGACCTGGGTTCCATCCTGAGTTTGGAAGATCCCCTGGAGAAGGGAAAGGCTACCCACTCCAGTATTCTGGCCTGGAGAATTCCATGGACTGTCTACTCCATGGGGTCGCAAAGAGTCAAGACACGACTGAGCAACTTTCACTTACCCCTTTTGAGGCAGAATAATCAGGTTATATTTAAGTTTCTTTGAGCTGATTGATTTTCTCTATCTATGAATTTCTTCAAGTCCTCATGATACACATTCAGTTCAGTAGCTCAATCCTGTCTAACTCTTTGCGACCCCATGGACTGCAGCACACCAGGCCAACCTGTTCATCACCAACGCCCAGAGTTTATTCAAACTCATCTTCATTGAGTCAGTGATGCCATCCAACCATCTCATCCTCTGTCATCCCCTTCTCCTCCCACCTTCAATCTTTCCCAGCATCAGGGTCTTTTCAAATTAGTCAGCTCTTCCCATCAGGTGGCCTAAGTATTGGAGTTTCAGCTTCAACATCAGTCCTTCCAATGAGTATTCAGGACTGATTTCCTTTAAGATGGGCTGGTTGGATCTCCTTGCAGTCCAAGGGACTCTCAAGAGTCTTCTCCAACACCACAGTTCAAAGCATCAATTTTTCAGCACTCAGCTTTCTTTATAGTCCAACTCTCACATCCATACATGACTACAGGAAAAACCATAACCTTTGTTGACAAAGTAAATGTCTCTGCTTTTTAATATGCTGTCTAGGTTGGTCAGAACCTTCCTTCCAAGGGGTAAGCATCTTCTAATTTCAAGGCTGCAGTCACCATCTGCAGTGATTTTGGAGCCCCCCAAAAAAAACTCTGCTACTGTTTCCACTGTTTCCCCATCTATTTGCCATGAAGTGATGGGACCAGATGCCATGATCTTCGTTTTCTGAATGTTGAGCTTTAAGCCAACTTTTTCACTCTCCACTTTCACTTTCATAAAGAAGCTTTTTAGTTCTTCTTCACTTTCTGCCATAAGGGTGGTGTCCTCTGCATATTTGAAGTTATTCATATTTCTCCCGGCAATCTTGATTCCAGCTTGTGTTTTACCCAGCCCAGCATTTCTCATGATGTACTCCACATATAAGTTAAATAAGCAGGGTAACAATATACAGCCTTGACATACTCCTTTTCCTATTTGGAACAAGTTGTTCCATGTCCAGTTCTAACTGTTGCTTCCTGACCTGCATTCAGATTTCTCAGGAGGAAGGTCAGGTGGTCTGGTATTCCCATCTCTTTCAGAATTTTCCACAGTTTATTGTGATCCACACAGTCAGAGGCATTGGCGTAGTCAATAAAGCAAAAATAGATGTTTTTCTTGGAGTAGTTGAAGATGAAGTCACTCAGTCCTGTCCTACTCTTTGTGACCCCATGGACTGTTGCCCACTCCAGTACTCTTGCCTGGAACATCCTATGGATGGAGGAGCCCGGTAGGCTGCAGTCCATGGGGTCGCTAAGAGTCAGACACGACTGAGTGACTTCACTTTCACTTTTCACTTTTATGCATTGGAGAAGGAAATGGCAACCCATTCCAGTGTTTTTGCCTGGAGAATTCCAGGGATGGGGGAGCCTGGTGGGCTGCCTTCTATGGGGTCACACAGAGTCAGACACGACTGAAGCGACTTAGCAGCAGCAGCAGCAGCAGATGTTTTTCTGGAACTCTCTTGCTTTTTCAATGATCCAGCAGATGTTGGCAATTTGATTTCTGGTTCCTCTGCCTTTTGTAAATCCAGCTTGAACACATGGAAGTTCACGGTTCACATATTGTTGAAGCCTGGCTTGGAGAATTTTGAGCATTACTTTACTAGCGTGTGCTGCTGTTGCTGCTGCTAAGTCACTTCAGTCGTGTCTGATTCTGTGTGACCCCATAGACGGCAGCCCACCAGGCTCCCCCGTCCCTGGAATTCTCCAGGCAAGAACACTGGAGTGAGTTGCCATTTCCTTCTGATGAGTGCAATTGTGCGATAGTTTGAGCATTCTTTGGCATTGACTTTCTTTGGGATTGGAATGAAAACTGATGTTTTCAGTCCTGTGGCCATTGCTGAGTTTTCCAAATTTGCTGGCATATTGAGTGCAGCACTTTCACAGCATCATCTTTCAGGATTTGAAATAGCTCAACTGGAATTCCATCACCTCCACTAGCTTTGTTCGTAGTGATGCTTTCTAAGGCCCACTTGACTTCACATTCCAGGATGTCTGACTCTAGGTCAGTGATTATACCATCGTGATTATCTGGGTTGTGAAGAGCTTTTTTGTATAGTTCTTCTGTGTATTCTTGCCACCTCTTCTTAATATCTTCTGCTTCTGTTAGGTCCATACCATGACATACATAATAGAATTCTATGTTAGGCTTCTCAGTAAGGCTGAAGATTTCTGTTTTCCATGGGGTCCTCATTTTTTTGTATTGAACTGTAATGAAACTCTTATTTAAGTAATAGACATCTCTTTGTCTCTGTTTTCCTCTTTCAGGCTAAAAAAGTGAAGGGAATCCTAGGTAGAAGAAAGAATTAACCAAAGACACAGGCATGAGGGCTTCCCAGGTGGCACAGTGGTAAAGGATCCACCTGCCAATGCAGGAAACACAAAACACTCAGGTTTGATTCCTGGGGTGGAAAGATCCCCTGGAGTAGGAAATGGGAACCCACTCCAGTACTCTTGCCTGGGAAATCCCATGGACAGAGGAGCCTGGTGGGCTACAGTCCATGGGGTTGCGATGAGTCAGACACAACTGAGTGTGCACACACTATAGCGTGAGGGAAGTGCACTTATTTGTGGAACTCCTATGGGTACAATGGAAGACGTGGTGGGAACTGGGGCTGGAAAAGCAAAGTAGAGCCAGTTTGTGGCGGGTCCAATATAACACCCAAGGAATCTGACTTGTCATGCTGAGTGAGGAACCACCTAAGTTTGTTTATTTGTTTAACCCAGGAGCAGTGTGTGGTTTCCACGTTGAGAAAGATAATCCTGTACTACTGGTTCTGGAAGGTGGATTGATAGTGAGAGATAGGTACTAGAAGCAGGGGCACAAGTCAGGAGATGATTGCAGTAACACAGGGGAAAGTCAGCTGTGTCTCAGCTCACAGCATCCTGGAAATCGTGCATGTGTGCTCAGTCACATCTGACTCTCTACCACCCCATGGACTGTAGCCTACCAGGCTCCTCTGTTCATGGGATTTTCCAGACAAGAATACTGGAGTGGGTTGCTATGTCTTCCTGCAGGGGACCTTCCAGCCCAGGGATCACACCGTTATTCCCTGCATCTCCTACACTGCAGGTGGATTCCTTACCTCTGTGCTATCAGAGGGGTCCCTATCCTTGAAACAATGAAGGGAAAACTCCAGTGACCCGCAGGAGTGTCCCCACATCAAATACCAGTGAGGAGGAAGGGTGGCATGGGAAAGAACTGGGTGTGGATGGAACTCTCAGTAGCCTGACCAGTGTCTGCCTGTTCTTCAAGAGACTATCCTGACTGAACTTGATCTATCTGACCTTCCTGCCTGAACCAGAGTTCATTGATTTCTTTACTATCCTGCACTATTTCTTAAATCAGCATTACATTCATGCATGCCTATGTGCATGCTAAGTCACTTCAATCATGTCTCACTCTGTGGACCCTATGGACTGTAGCCCTCCAGGCTCCTCTGTCCGTGGGATTCTCCAGGCAAGAATACTGGAGTGGGTTTCCATGGCCTCCTCCAAGGGATCTTCCCAACCCAGGGATGGAATCCATTTCTCTCAGGCCTCTTGCATTGGCAGGAGGGTTCTTTACCAGTAGCACCACCTGGGAAGCCCTGGATTAACTGGAGCTGACAACAGTTTCTTCCCAGTTTCTGCCTGTGCAGCCTGACATTACACCCCATACGAGACCCTGTACGAGTGGTGGGGGGGACACTCAGGAGGGTGGCTTGAAGACCCTTTCATGGCTGTGACTGGGAGGGCTTACTTGACAACTAAAGAGATGTGGAGAGATAAACAACAAGAAAATAACACAATGGCAGCTCTGATGTGTCCATCTCAGACAACAGCATGATTAGCAAAAATCTGAAATAAAGAGTAGACTGGGCTGAAAGCTGTTTGAAACTTCTGGAGTTCGAAGTGCCTGCAGGACATTAAGGTAGCTCTCTGGCAGAGAGCTGGAAGCACTGATAGTGTATTCTCCACTTGAGACTCTTCACCTGCAGCCAAATGCCCCCATGTCATGTCAGACAGTATGTAAAAGCCTAGCCAGAGGCTTCCTGTCTAAAATCCTTACAAAGGGTGTGTGACACCCTCTGTTTTTCTTTATGGTCTTTCCAGCACCTCAACCCTTAATTTATATACCAGCTCTTACCTCCTTCCTTGATTTATAGACCTTGCTTATTTGTCAAATTTATCATCGTCTATCCCTAAAAATTTAACATAATTAAAGTATGCCTATTCCACTCACTTCCAGGAAGTTGTGAGAATTAAGAAGATGAAAATTGCCTTAACTGTTTGTTTCACACACATAAATAATTTTATGAATATTTTTCTATAGGCTGGTGATAATCTTTTTGAAGTTTATCTTAAGTCATATTGCTTTCAGCATAATATTAAATTATTGGTTTGTGTTCAATGCTATATAAATGAAAGCGTATGACTATACCTTTTATTTGTATTTATTTATAGACTGCCTCAATAGTTCAAATATGGCTCTGTGAATGCATTAAATTCGTGGGGCCAAAGCCAACATGAATCCTTCAAAGTTTATGCTGAAAGCCAAGAAAGAACATGAGATCTTTCCCATCTCAGCTCTGATGGGAAAGATAGAATTGAAATTCACTTAGGAAAGGTCATTCTGAGAGGATGTGTGCATGCTCAGTCCTCTGAGAGGGTGGAAGTACCACATCCAGAAAACCTTTCCGGGTCATTGCAAAGTGGGTGGGTGTGACTTTTCTATGAGCTTCAGGCACTGCATGTACATTTCATTTTATTTTAGCACTACTCACCTGTACTGTGACCACTCACCATACAAGCTCTAGCCCTTGTCTACTTCTTTGATTCCATTTTCCATTTCCTCCCCATATATTGTATATTTTACACTTGGCACTTTAGTAAGGAACTGACATGTTGTATGTGGTGTGACAAATACAAAGACTATTGGAATTGGGACTTTGGGGATTTTCAACTTTGTGTGTGTGTGTGTGTTTGTGTGTGTGTGTGAACAAAGATAATTTCACTTCTTCCTCTCCAATTTGTATGCCTCTTATGTCTTTTTCTTGCCTAACTTCTTTGGCTAGGATTTTCAGAACTATGATAAATAGAAGTGGCAAACATAGGCATTCCTGTCTTATTTCTGATCTGGTAAACTTTTCAGTCTTTCACTGTTGACTATGAGTGATGCTGTGTTCATAAGATAATGTTCATTAAAATAAGGGAAATCAGCATGATTATATGCAGATGGAATAAGGTTTATATATCTTCTGTTTATTCTGATTAAAAATATATAATAAAATTTACCATTTTAACCATTTTGAAGTGGAACAACAGACTGGTTCCAAATTGGAAAAGGAGTGTCAAGACTATATATTGTAACCATGCTTTATTAACTTACATGCAGGGTACATCATATGAAATGCCAGGCTGGATAAAGCACAAGCTGGAATCAAGATTGATGGGAGAAATATCAATAACTTCAGATATGCAGACGACACCACTCTTAGGGGAGAAAACGAAGAACTAAACAGCCTCTTGATGAAAGTGAAAGAGGAGAGTGAAAAAGTTGGCATAAAACTCAACATTCAGAAAATAAAGATCATGGCATCTGGTCCCATCAGTTCAGTTCAGTTCAGTCTCTCAGTGCTGTCTGACTCTTCGCAACACCATGGACCACAGCACACCAGGCCTCCCTGTCCATCACCAATTCCCAGAGTTTACTCAAACACATCTCCATTGAGTCGATGATGCCATCCAACCATCTCATCCTCTGTTATCTCCTTCTCCTCCTGCCTTCAATCTTTCCCAGAATCAGGGTCTTTTCAAATGAGTCAGCTCTTCCCATCAGGTGGCCAAACTACTGGACTTTCAGCTTCAACATCAGTCCTCCTAATGAACACTCAGAACTGATCTCCTGTAGGATGGACTGGTTGGTTCTCCTTGCCAGTGCAAGGGACTCTCAAGAGTCTTCTCCAACACCACAGTCCAAAGCATCAATTCTGTGGCACTCAGCTTTCTTTATAGTCCAACTCTCACATCCATACATGGCTACAGCAAAAACCATAGCCTTGATGAGATGGACGCTTGTTGGCAAAGCAATGTCTCTGCTTTTGAATATGCTGTCTAGGTTGGTCAGAACTTTCCTTCCAAGGGGTAAGCGTCTTTTAATTTCATGGCTGCAGTCACCATCTGCAGTGATTTTGGAGCCCAAACAAAAAAAAGTCTGACACTGTTTCCACTGTTTCCCCATCTATTTCCCATGAAGTGATGGGACCAGATGCCATGATCTTCGTTTTCTGAATGTTGAACTTTAAGCCAGCTTTTTCACTCTCCACTTTCATTTTGATCAAGAGGCTTTTTAGTTCCTCTTCACTTTCTGCCATAAGGGTGGTGTCATCTGCATATCTGAGGTTATTGCTATTACTCCTGGCAATCTTGAGTCCAGCTTGTGCTTCTTCCAGTCCAGCGTTTCTCATGATGTACTCTGCATATAAGTTAAATAAACAGGTGACAATATACAGCCTTGATGTACTCCTTTTCCTATTTGGAACCAGTCTGTTGTTCCATGTCCAGTTCTAACTGTTGCTTCCTGACCTGCATACAGATTTCTCAAGAGGCAGGTCAGGTGGTCTGGTATTCCCATCTCTTTCAGAATTTTCCACAGTTTGTTGTGATCCACACAGTCAAAGGCTTTGGCATAGTCAATAAAGCAGAAATAGATGTTTTTCTGGAACTCTCTTGCTTTTTCCATGATCCAGCAGATGTTGGCAATTTGATCTCTGGTTCCTCTGCCTTTTCTAAAACCAGCTTGAACAACAGGAAGTTCATGGTTCACATATTGCTGAAGCCTGGCTTGGAGAATTTTGAGCATTACTTTACTAGCGTGTGAGATGAGTGCAATTGTGAATGTGAGCATTCTTTGGCATTGCCTTTCTTTAGACTGGAATGAAAACTGACCTTTTCCAGTCTTATGGCCACTGCTGAGTTTTCCAAATTTGCTGGCATACTGAGTGCAGCACTTTCATAGCATCATCTTTTAGTATTTGAAATAGCTCAACTGAAATTCCATCACCTCCACTAGCTTTGTTCATAGTGATGCTTCCTAATGCCCACTTGACTTCACATTCCAGGATGTCTGGCTGTAGGTCAGTGATCACACCAGTGTGATTATCTGGTCCTATCACTTCATGGCAAATAGATGGGGAAACAATGGAAACAGTGACAGACTTTATTTTCTTGGGCTCCAAAATCACTGCAGATGGTGACTGCAGCCATGAAAGTAAAAGATGATTGGTCCTTGGAAGAAAAGTTATGACCAACATAGACAGCATATTAAAAAGCAGAGACATTACTTTGCCAACATAGGTCCCATCTAGTCAAAGCTGTGGTTTCTCCAGTAGTCATGTATGGATGTGAGAGTTGTACTATAAAGAAAGCTGAGTGCTGAAGAATTGATACTTTGGAATTGTGGTGTTGGAGAAGACTCTTGAGAGTCCCTTGGACTCTAAGGAGACATATACAGTCAATTCTAAAGGAAATCAGTCCTGAATATTCATTGAAAGGACTGATGCTGAAGCTGAAACTCCAGTACTTTGGCTACCTGATGTGAAGAACTGACTCACTGAAAAAGACCCTGATGCTGGGAAAGATCTAAGGCAGGAAGAGAAGGGACAACAGAGGATGAGATGGTTGGATGGCATCACCAACTTGATGGACATGAGTTTGAGCAAGCTTCAGGAGCTGGTGAGGGACAGAGAAGCCTGGTGTGCTGCAGTCCATGGGATTGCAAAGAGTCGGACACGACTGAGTGACTGAACTGAACTGAAATATACAATACAGTGGCATTAATTACATTCACAGTATTGTGCAACCATCACAACAATTTACAGAATTTTTCATCACTGCAAACAGAAACTTTGTACCCATTAAACAAATCCTGTCCATTTCCCCTCACCTGAGAGCCTGGGAACATCTAATCTACTTGTCTCTGGTCTATTCTAGATATTTAATGTAAGTGGAGTCATACAATATTTGTCCTTTTGTGTCTGGCTTATTTCACTTAGCATAATGTTTTCAAGGTTCATCTATGTTACAGCATGTGCCAGTATTTCATTGCCTTTTATGGCTATATAATTCTCCACTATATGTATAAATTACATTTTCTTTATTCATCTGTTGGACACAGTTTTGCTATTTTGAATGATGTTACTATGAACATTTCGGTATACAAATTCATTAGATAGCCCTTTTTGATTCTTTTGCAAATATACCTAGAGGTAGTACTGCTGAATCATGTGGTAATTATGTGTTTAACTTTTTGGAGGAACCTCCAATCTATTTTCCACAGTGGCTGTGCCATATTGTATTCCCATCAGCAATGTATGAGGGTTCTTATTTATCCACAACCTCACCAATAGTTTACTTTTTTCTTTTTATTAGAGACATACTAGTGAGTGTGAAGTGGTGCTTTTCAGTTTGCATTTCTTTAATCACCAAGGATTTTGAGAAACTGTTCACATGCTTTTTGACCATGTGTACAGCTTCTTTGGAGAAATTAACCATTCAAATTTTTTGCCTAGTTTTTAATTGTTTGTCTTTTTACATTTCACTAATGTATAATGATGTTGAACATTTATCTTTTCATGTACTGTGTATATCTTCTTTGGAAATGTGGCTGTTAAAGTTTGTCCCCATTTTTTATTTGAGTTGTCCTTTTCAATTGAAATATAATTGATTTATACTGTTGTGCTACTTTCTGGTATATAGCAAAGTGATTCAGACAGATATAGATATATTCTTTTTCATATTCTTTTCCATTATGATTTATTACAGGATATTGAATATATTTTTCCTGTGCTATACAGTAGGATCCAAAGGATAATATAAAATGTATCCATTTTATATGCAGTAGTTTGTTTTCGGTGATTTACATCATACATATAGCAATGGACAATATATAGCACTCACTGTAGCACACACAAAAACACATTGTGTGTCTGTGTTTGTGTGTGTACACAGAAATGGCTATGGGAATCCCATACTACGTATATACATGCTGTAATTGAAGTCATCATACACTCCTATAATAGGATATACACATATATATCCCATTATATATATATTACATATGTACATCTAATGTGTGTGTAGACAGGTAGCTGTATAGCGTTGTACATGACTATATATACAATACTTACAGATGTATACACACACACACTATGCTGCTGCTGCTGCTTAGTCTCTTCAGTTGTGTCCGACTCTTTGCGACCCTATGAACTGCAGCCCACCAGGCTCCTCTGTCCTTGGGATTCTCTAGGCAAGAGTACGAGAGTGGGTTGCCATGCCCTCCTCAAGGGAATCTTGCTGATGGAGGGACTGAACTCTGGTCTCCTACACTGCTGGGAGAGTCTTAACTGCTGAACTGCCAGGGAAGCCCACACACACTCTATCTGTATCCATACAGTACGCACTACAGCAACACATGTCAGCTCCAACAGGGACGAAGTGTAAACATCGCATGTGAAAGTGTTAGTCACTCAGTTGTGTCCCACTCTGTGTGACCCCATGGACTAAAGCCGACCAGGCTCCTGCGTTCATGGAATTCTCCAGGCAAGAATACTGGAGTGGGTTGCCATTCCCTTCTTCAGGGGATCTTCGTGACCCAGGGATCAAACCCCAGTCTCCCGCATTGCAGGCAGATTCTTTACCATCTGAACCTCCAAGGAAGTAAACATCTTACATGCAGTTAAGTAATGCTGAAAATTCTCCAAGCCAGGCTTCAGCAATATGTGAACCATGAACTTCCTGGTGTTCAAGCTGGTTTTAGAAAAGGCAGAGGAACCAGAGATCAAATTGCCAACATCGCTGGATCATGGAAAAAGCAAGAGAGTTCCAGAAAAACATCTATTTCTGCTTTAGTGACTATGCCAAAGCCTTTGACTGTGTGGATCACAATAAACTGTGGAAAATTCTGAAAGAGATGGGAATACCAGACCACCTGACTTGCCTCTTGAGAAATCTGTATGCAGGTCAGGAAGCAACAGTTAGGACTGGACATGGAACAACAGACTGGTTCCAAATAAGGAAAGGAGTTCGTCAAGGCTGTATATTGTCACCCTGTTTATTTAACTTATATGCAGAGTATATCATGAGAAATGCTGAACTGGAAGAAACACAAGCTGGAATCAAGATTGCCGGGAGAAATCTCAATAACCTCAGATATGCAGATGACACCACCCTTATGGCAGAAAGTGAAGAGGAACTAAAAAGCCTCTTGCTGAAAGTGAAAGTGGAGTGAAAAAGTTGGCTTAAAGCTCAACATTCAGAAGACAAAGATCATGGCATCTGGTCTCATCACTTCATGGGAAATAGATGGGGAAACAGTGGGAACAGTGTCAGACTTTATTTTTCTGGGCTCCAAAATCACTGCAGATGGTGACTGCAGCCATGAAATTAAAAGACGCTTACTCCTTGGAAGAAAAGTTCTGACCAACCTAGACAGCATATTCAAAAGCAGAGTCATTACTTTGCCAACAAAGGTCCGTCTAGTCAAGGCTATGGTTTTTCCTGTGGTCAGGTATGGATGTGAGAGTTGGACTGTGAAGAAGGCTGAGCGCTGAAGAATTGATGCTTTTGAACTGTGGTGTTGGAGAAGACTCTTGAGAGTCCCTTGGACTGCAAGGAGATCCAACCAGTCCATTCTGAAGGAGATCAGCCCTGGGATTTCTTTGGAAGGAAAGATGCTAAAGCTGAAACTCCACTACTCTGGCCACCTCATGCAAAGAGTTGACTCATTGGAAAAGACTCTGATGCTGGGAGGGAGGGATTGGGGGCAGGAGGAGAAGGGGATGACAGAGGATGAGATGACTGGATGGCATCACTGTCCCTATGGACGTGAGTCTCAGTGAACTCCGGGAGTTGCTGATGGACAGGGAGGCCTGGCGTGCTGTGATTCATGGGGTCACAAAGAGTCGGACATGACTGAGCAACTGATCTGATGTGATCTGATCTGATAAAAGCAATAACTGAAAATAAGCATTACATAGTATGCCAAGGCTCTTTAACAAATGGACCATGATTAATTCTGAACAAAATCTTAATCACCAACAACAACCACATCCACAGCTGCTCTGTAGTACAAATTGTGGCTGCCCTCAAGAGATCACTTGCAATTTAATTCCCTCCCCTGCCTCTACTGTCACCCTAACATTCTGAGGTCACTGTTACTCATTCTTTTTATGAAGATTCCCTAGATCATTCTTATTGGCAAACATGTTTTTGCTCTCATCTTTCCGAAAATCCCTTGCCAGCTTCCACCACTCCCTTCAATTACTGCCCTATTTCTTTTCACTTCAGAGTGAAAATTCTATGCTGGTTCTCTCCAGTTCTCTCTTTCTACTCTCTCTTGAACCTACTACAATCAGGTGTGCATTGTGCCCAGTCCTAAACTGCTCTCCTCAGGGCACAGAATAATCGCCACTTTTTCAAAGCCCCTGGACACCCTCCAGTCTTTATCTTACTCCCCTATCAGCTACATTTGTCATGGGTGGTCACCTTCTCTTCCTTGAGTCACTTGAATTACTCAGCTCGCAGGACATTGCTTTCTCCTGGTCCTTTCCGCAATCTCCTGCCCAATCTTCCTCAGTATTTTTTTTTTTTTTCAGTCCTCCTCATCTCTCTAACCTGTAAATGTAGGAGTTCCCTTAACCACAGTCGTTAGTCTTCTTGTTTTTAAAAAAATAATTTTTATTTCTTTTCAGCTGTGCTGCATGGGCTTTTCTCTCATTGCAGTAGTGGGGCTTGCTCTCTAGTTATGGTGCATGGGCTTCTCAGCATGGTGGCCTCTCTTGTGGAGCACAGGCTCTAGGGCGTGTGGGCTTCAGTTGCTGTGGCATGTGGGCTCAGTAGATGCCACTCCCGGGCTCTAGAGCATAGGCTTAATAGTTGTGGTGCACGGGCTTAGTTGCTCCATGACCTGTGGGATCTTTCCAGATCAGGGATTGAAGCCGAGTCTCCTGTACCAGCAGGCAAATTCTTTACCACTAAGCCACCAGGGAAACCCCTCTTCTCTTTCTTATTTATACCCACTCACTTGGTGATTTTTGTTGAGTCTCATGTCTTTATATACCATCTATATGCAGGGGATTCCTAATTTATATCTCCAGCCTGGACCTCTCCCCAAGTTCTACCACAGTCCTTGATCCTCTTCTCTTTTTTCACCTTAAAAAAAATTTGTTTTTGATTTATCTATTTTCAGCCATGTATGTCCAACTGTATGCTTGACATCACCATTTAGAGTAGTAATACATATATCAAACCTTACAAGTCTAAAATAGATCTCTTGATAGCTGCCCCCCCGGAACAGCATCTCCAACAGTCCTCCTTCCCTCAGCTCATGGAAACTCCATTCTACTAGTTGCTCATGTTAAAAAAAAAAAATGTTGATGTCATTTGAGGTGAACTCAGTGTACTCACTCTCTTTCTCTCATCTCAGGGCTGATCTGTCAGTAAATCCTGTCAGTTCCACCTAGAAAACAACTGGGACACTTCTCACAATCTCATATTCACCACCATGGCTCAGGCCACCACTCTCTCTAGCCCAGATGATTGCGACAGCCTCCCAGGTGTTTTCCACATGTCTGCCCTTGCTCCTACAGTCTTTTCCTGCTAAAATGTGAGTCAGACCTTATTACTCCTCTGTTGTGAACTCTCTCTGATTTCTCATTGCATTCAGAATAAAAGCCAGAGTTCCTTATAACAAGCCACCAAGCCCTACATAATCCGGCTGCCTGTCATTGACATCTATCAGCTGATCTCCTATTAGTTTATCCCGTTTTCTCTACCCAGCTACACTGGCCTCCTCGAAACACCAGGCACAATTCTACCTGCTCTTTCCTCTTTCTGGGGTGCTCCTCATTAAATATCTGTATGTAAGCTCCTCACATACATAAATACATACATACATAAATACATAAATCCTTCCGAAGAAATGGAGTAGCCATCATGGTCAACAAAATCCCTCCAAAGAAGGGATCATGGTCAACATAAATCCCTCTGAAGAAATGGAGTAGCCATCATGGTCAACAAAAGAGTCCATAATGCAGTGCTTGGATGCAATCTCAAAAACGACAGAATGATCTCTGTTCAAATCCAAGGCAAACCATTCAATATCACAGTAATCCAAGTCTATGCCCCAACCAGTAACACTGAAGAAGCTGAAGTTGAACGGTTCAATGAAGACCTACAAGACCTTTTAGAACTAACACCCAAAAAAGATGTCCTTTTCATTATCGGGGAATGGAATGCAAAAGTAGGAAGTCAAGAAACACCTGGAGTAACAGGCAAATTTGGCCTTGGAATACGGAATGAAGCAGGGCAAAGACTAATAGAGTTTTGCCAAGAAAATGCACTGGTCATAGCAAACACCCTCTTCCAACAACACAAGAGAAGACTCTACACATGGACATCAGCAGATGGTCAACACCGAAATCAGATTGATTATGTTCTTTGCAGCCAAAGATGGAGAAACTCTATACAGTCAACAAAAACAAGACCGGGAGCTGACTGTGGCTCAAATCATGAACTCCTTATTACCAAATTCAGACTTAAATTGAAGAATGTAGGGAAAACCACTAGACCACTCAAGTATGACCTAAATCAAATCCCTTATGATTATACAGTGGAAGTGAGAAATAGATTTAAGGGCCTAGATCTGATAGATAGAGTGCCTGATGAACTATGGAATGAGGTTCGTGACATTGCACAGGAGACAGGGATCAGGACCATCCCCATAGAAAAGAAATGCAAAAAACCAAAATGGCTGTTTGGGGAGGCCTTACAAACAGCTGTGAAAAGAAGAGAAGCGAAAAGCAAAGGAGCAAAGGAAAGATATAAACATCTGAATGCAGAGTTCCAAAGAATAGCAAGAAGAGATTAAAAAAGCCTTTCCCAGCGATCAGTGCAAAGAAATAGAGGAAAACAACAGAATGGGAAAGACTAGAGATCTCTTCAAGAAAATTAGAGATACCAAGGGAACATTTCACGCAAAGATGGGCTCGATAAAGGACAGAAATGGTATGGACCTAACAGAAGCAGAAGATATTAAGAAGAGGTGGCAACAATACACAGAAGAACTGTACAAAAAAGATCTTCATGATCTAGATAATCATGATGGTGTGATCACTGACCTAGAGCCAGACATCCTGGCATGTGAGGTCAAGTGGGCTTTAGAAAGCATCACTATGAACAAAGCTAGTGGAGGTGATGGAATTCCAGTGGAGCTATTCCAAATCCTGAAAGATGATGCCGTGGAAGTGTTGCACTCAATATGCCAGCAAATTTGGAAAACACAGCAGTGGCCACAGAACTAGAAAAGGTCAGTTTTTATTTCAATCCCAAAGAAAGGCAATACCAAAGAATGCTCAAACTACTGCACAATTGCCCTCATCTCCCATGCTAGTAAAGTAATGCTCAAAATTCTCCAAGCCAGGCTTCAGCAGTATGTGAACCGTGAACATCCTGATGTTCAAGCTGGTTTTAGAAAAGGCAGAGGAATCAGAGATCAAATTGCCAACATCCACTGGGTCATGGAAAAAGCAAGAGAGTTCCAGAAAAACATGTATTTCTGCTTTATTGACTATGCCAAAGCCTTTGACTGTGTGGATCACAACAAACTGTGGAAAATTCTGAAAGAGATGGGAATACCAGACCACCTGATCTGCCTCTTGAGAAATCTGTATGCAGGTCAGGAAGCAACAGTTAGAACTGAACATGGAACAACAGACTGGTTCCAAATAGGAAAAGGAGTACGTCAAGGCTGTATATTGTCACCCT
The DNA here is from genome assembly GCF_027580195.1 of Bos mutus. Lineage (NCBI taxonomy): Eukaryota > Metazoa > Chordata > Mammalia > Artiodactyla > Bovidae > Bos > Bos mutus. Next base: position 41,450,505 of record NC_091644.1, read on the forward strand.
GCTTATTTAACTTCTATGCAGAGTACATCATGAGAAAAGCTGGGCTGGAAGAAGCACAAGCTGGAATCAAGATTGCCGGGAGAAATATCAATAACCTCAGATATGCAGATGACACCACCCTTATGGCAGAAAGTGAAGAGGAACTAAAAAGCCTCTTGATCAAAATGAAAGTGGAGAATGAAAAAGTTGGCTTAAAGCTCAACATTCAGAAAACGAAGATCATGGCATCTGGTCCCATCACTTCATGGGAATAGATGGGGAAACAGTGGAAACAGTGGCAGACTTTATTTTTGGGGGTTCCAAAATCACTGCAGATGGTAACTCAGCCATGAAATTAAAAGACACTTACTCCTTGGAAGGAAAGTTATGGCCAACCTAGATAGCATATTGAAAAGCAGAGACATTACTTAGCCAACAAAGGTCCGTCTAGTCAAGGCTATGGTTTTTCCTGTGGTCAGGTATGGATGTGAGAGTTGGACTGTGAAGAAGGCTGAGCGCTGAAGAATTGATGCTTTTGAACTGTGGTGTTGGAGAAGACTCTTGAGAGTCCCTTGGACTGCAAGGAGATCCAACCAGTCCATTCTGAAGGAGATCAGCCCTGGGATTTCTTTGGAAGGAAAGATGCTAAAGCTGAAACTCCACTACTCTGGCCACCTCATGCAAAGAGTTGACTCATTGGAAAAGACTCTGATGGTGGGAGGGATTGGGGGCAGGAGGAGAAGGGGATGACAGAGGATGAGATGGATGGCATCACTGACTCGATGGACGTGAGTCTGGGTGAACTCTGGGAGTTGGTCATGGACAGGGAGGCCTGGCGTGCTGCGATTCATGGGGTCACAAAGAGTCGGACACGACTGAGCGATTGAACTCAACTAAACTCCTCACTCCTCTCCACTTCTGTTCACAAGTCACCTTCACAGCGATGACTTTCCTGACCATTCTATTCAACAATTCAATCTTCCTGAATATTTGTTTTACTTTTGTTTAGCATTATCAGAGTGTAACATGCCATAATTATATTTATCTCTTTCATTGCCTTTCTCACTATGAGTCACATACAAGTGAAGATCATTTTTCTGTTTTATTCACTACTGTATCCCTTGTGACTAGAACAACAGCACATGCTAGGCACACACAAAAATATTTACTGAATAAATGAAAGAAAAAGTAAATTTAAAAAACATTTCACATACATTCAACCTTATATTAGCAAGTAGACCCACATGAGTGGGATTATAAAAATTATTGTAAAATATTCGTAAATATGTTTATCAAAACAATGACTACCCACACTACTGATTCCAGATCTAATTACACTTAAGGAGTAAAGTTAAATTATAAGTAATTGCTTTATGTTCTGCTTCAGAGCTTCTGAAACGTATAGCATTAGGATGTTGATATTACCTCCTAACCAATAAAATGATGTTGCTTCTTCATGTAAGTTAAACATAATTAGAATCTTTGCTGCTATGCTGCTTAGTCACTCAGTTGTGTCCCACTCTTTGCAATCCCATGGACTGTAGCCTTCCAGGCTCCCCTGTCCATGGGGTTTTTCAGAGAAATATACTGGAGTAGGTTGCCATTTCCTCCTCCAGGAGATCTTCCTGACCCAGGGATCAAACCCCACTCTCCTGTGTCTCCTGCATTGCAGGCAGATTCGTTACCACTGAGCCATTGGGAAAGCCCCAGATAGAATGTTTAGCAGGCCAATTTTGATGAAGCTGATTTTTCTCTTCTAGTATCAGATTCACTTAATACAAAATGACATTATCTTTATAGATCATTTAAATTTTAAATGGATTACCTTTATAAGATATTTCTAAAACAAAGTCATTTCATCATTACACCATTACTCATGGATTAGTCAAGATCCACTTGTTCAGTTTAGTTCACTCACTCAGTCGTGCCTGACTCTTTGTGACCCCACAGACTTTAGCACACCAGGCCTCCCTGTCCATCACCAACTGCCAGAGTTTACTCAAACTCATGTCCATCGAGTCGGTGATGCCATCCAACCATCTCATCCTCTGTCGTCCCCTTCTCCTCCTGCCTTCAATCTTTCCCAGCATCAGGGTCTTTTCAAATGAGTCAGCTCTTCCCATCAGGTGGCCAAAGTACTTGAGTTTTGGCTTCAACACCAGTCCTTCCAGGACTGATTTCCCTTAGGATGGACTGGTTGGATCTCCTTGCAGTCCAAGGGACTCTCAAGAGTCTTCTCCAAAACCACAGTTCAAAAGCATCAATTCTTCGGAGCTCAGCTTTCTTTATAGTCCAACTCTCACATCCATACGTGACTACTGGAAAAACCATAGCTTTGACTAGACAGACCTTTGTTGGCAAAGTAATGTCTCTGCTTTTTATTTTTTTTTTTTCTAGTATTGATTTCCCCCTAGACACACTATATTATACGGGCAAGGTTCTACTTTATGTAAATAATTAAATATGAGGAATGTCAAAGAAGAGGACTAGGGAGTAATTCATCAGTTGATTCATAAAATATTTGCTAAATGCCTATCTTACATTTGGACAAATTGCTTAACTTCTGACAGGTGAGCTTCGTTTCCTTAAACGTGAAGATAATGTCTATCACAGGGGGATTAAATAAGACAAAGTATGTGAAATTGCCTTGCATATCACCTGCTCAATATGGGATTTCAGTGGTGATTTTTTTTTTTTTATTGCCATACCTCATTTTACTGTGCTTTGCTTTAGTGAGCTTTATAGATACATGTTTTTTTTTTTTCCTTGTTAATTTTCTGTTTAGTTGATCTATCCATAAGTGTGAGTGGGGTATTAAAGTCTCCCACTATTATTGTGTTATTGTTAATTTCTCCTTTCATACTTGTTAGGATTTGTCTTACATACTGCGGTGCTCCCATGTTGGGTGGATATATATTTATAATTGTTATATCTTCTTCTTGGATTGTCTCTGCTTTTTAATATGCTGTCTAGGTTGGTCAGAACTTTCCTTCCAAGGAGCAAGCGTCTTTTAATTTCATGGCTATAGTCACCATCTGCAGTGCTTTCAGAGCCCCCAAAAATAAAGTCTGACACTATTTCCACTGTTTCCCCATCTGTTTCCCATGAAGTGATGGGACCAGATGCCATGATCTTAGTTTTCTGAATGTTGAGCTTTAAGCCAGCTTTTTCACTCTCCTCTTTCACTTTCATCAAGACGCTCTTCAGTTCTTCACTTTCTGCCATAAGAGTGGTGTCATCTGCGTATCTGAGATTACTGATATTTCTCTTGGCAATCTCAATTCCAGCTTGTGCTTTATCCAGCCCAGTGTTTCTCATGATGTACTCTGCATAGAAGTTAAATAAGCAGGGTAAGAATATACAGGCTTGATGTACTCCTTTTCCTATTTGGAACCAGTCTGTTGTTCCATGTCCAGTCCTAACTGTTGCTTCCTGACCTGCATACAGGTTTCTCAAGAGGCAGGTCAAGTGGTCTGGTATTCCCATCTCTTTCAGAATTTTCCACAGTTTGTTGTGATCCACACAGTCAAAGGCTTTGGCATAGTCACTAAAGCAGAAATAGATGTTTTTCTGGAACTCTTGTTTTTTCCATGATCCAGCAGATGTTGGCAATTTGATCTCTGGTTCCTCTGGCTTTTCTAAATTCAGCTTGAACATGTGGAAGTTCACGGTTCATGTATTGTTGAAGCCTGGCTTGGAGAATTTTGAGTATTGCTTTGTTAGCCTGTGAGATGAGTGCAATTGTGCGGTAGTTTGAGCATTCTTTGGTAGTTTGAGATCCACTTGAGGAAGTCTCTATTTCTACTTCCCTCTGAAATACAGCATTCATAAAACTTATCAGAGACCATGGGAAATGTCACACATATCTCAATGACATAAACATTGCTGAAGGGTTCTGAAGTATTTTGATTATTTTGAAAATAATTTTAAAATCCAGTTAATAAAGTGCATGCAACATAAGTAGCAAAGGAAATTCTTTTTTTTTTTAAGTTTCTCAATATACATTTTATTTATTTATTTGCTTTGACCACACTATACCAGGGACCAAACCTGTGTCCCCAACATTGGAATCGCAGGGTCTTGACCACTGGACAACCAAGTAAGTCCAGGAAATTCTTCGGAAAATTTTTTTTAAACACTTTGTTCAAGAAGTAAGTCTTGGGACTTCGCTGGTGGTCCAGTGGTTAAGAATTTACCTTCCAACTCAGAGGATGGAGGTTTGACCCCTGGTCAGGGAACTACGATCCCACATGCTGTGGGACAACTACGCCCGTGGGCTTCAACTAGAGAAGTCAGCAAGTTGCAACCAGAGAGAAGCACCCGCGAGCTACAGCAAACAGCCTGCACACCACACTGAAGACCCAGTGCAGCCAAAGAAAAAAAGGGACTTCTCTGCAGCAACGAATCTCTCATCATCTTCACTTGTTTATTATATTCAGGTGATTGGCATTAATCTTCCCCTTCTTTCTTTTCGCACCTTCATTTTAAAGTCTGAGTGGAAATCGTTGTGTACAGAAGATAATTTTATTTTCATTGAGACCTTTTCAGACTACAGATATCTGCAAAAAATATCAAAGGAATGATCCAAAGCTCCAGCTACTGCAAAGGAAGGCTCTTTGTTGGAAACCTGAATACAGAGAGCATCCAAAGCTATTAATCATTTTCTTAATCCTTTCCACATCCCTGCCAGTGACTCCTAGGATATAATACTAGTAATATTTACTCTAACACTGGCATTACTTTAACAAAAACTCCCTTTATATAATAACATTGACTTAATTGGGAGTCAAGCACTGAGAAATATTTTTGGAGGCCACTGCTTGCAAAAGTTTTTGAAATTGCCTTTTTACAGTTTTTGAAATTGACATACAGAAGCAAAATTTGATCAACAGGAAAGAAATTGTGATGGGCATTTTGCAAGGTCCCAATAGTTCTAACGGCAAGAGAGAAAAGAAATGGTCTAGTGAAAAAGCAATCTGCAGATCGATATGTAAGCATGTAATATCATATCTGTGAAAAATTCAGGTATGCAAAACTATATCCTTCTATCACCTACATCTAATGGTGGTTGTAGCAAGTACGTGGGTAGCAGTTTCCAGAAGCACGCTGGAATTCTTTTGGTACTCTTTTGATGTATGGGTTGGACATTATACATAAGCATTCACAGCATTAAAAGATGTAGAGATTATATATAAATCATTCAGATGATTGTAGAAGAAAAGACAAAATGGATCAAAACCCAAATCAAAACAAATTTTTGAAGGTGGCTCTAAGGAATTGGGGCTTCCCTGGTGACTCTGATGGTAAAGAATCTGCCTGCAATGTAGGAGACCGGATTCCATCCCTGGGTCGAGAAGATCTTCTGGAGAAGGGAATGGCTACCTACTCCAGTGTTCTTGCCTGGAGAATTCTATGGGCAGAGGAGCCTGGCAGGCTACAGTCCACGGGGTCACAAAGAGTTGGACAAGATTGAGTGACTAATACTTTGACTTTCTTTCACTAAGGAATTGATTTGGAAAGCCACTGGAGAGTGCTACAGAGCACTCTGAATTAGTTGTGTAAATTGCCTCTTAATTCTTACCACAAGATTGAGGCAGTAATATTATTTCCTCTTTATAGATGGGCAAACTGAGACTCAGGAAGGTGTCTCATCTTCAAATTTTGCATAAATATTAAGGGAGTTTGAATTTGAATTCAGTTCTTTCTCCAAAATCCATTCTTCTCCCAGTAGACCATCTAGTCAAGGCTATGTTTTTCCAGCAGTCATGAATGGATGTGAGAGTTGGACTATAAAGAAAGCTGAGCACTGAAGAATTGATGCTTTTGAACTGTGGTGTTGGAGAAGACTCTTGAGAGTCCCTTGGACTGCAAGGAGATCCAACCAGTCAATCCTAAAGGAAATCAGTCCTGATATTCATTGGAAGGACTGATGCTGAAGCTGAAACTCCAATACTTTGGCCACCTGATGGGAAGAGCTGACTCATTTGAAAAGACCCTGATGCTGGGAAAGATTGAAGGCAGGAGGAGAAGGGGATGACAGAGGATGAGATTATTGGATGGCATCACCGACTTGATGGACATGAGTTTGAGTAAGTCCCGGGACTTGGTAATGGACAGGGAAGCTTGGCATGCTGCAGTCCGTGGGGTCGAAAAGAGTCAGACACGACTGAGTGACTGAGCTGAACTGACTGAATCATGTCAATTCTCTTCTGTGACCATCTACTAAAACATCTTTTGTTTTTAAGTCTTCTAATCCTTTCATTATTTGAACACTGTTATTCTATTACAAACAAATGATTATAATATTGCTTTGTTTTTTTAGATCAAAACAAATGTATTTAATAAATGTTTTACACATTTATCATAGAATCACTGCAGAATAAGAAAAGATTAAAGAAGGAAAAGAGCTGTACATGTCATACCATTTAAAACTATTTACTGTTAACATTTTTGTAAACATCTTTTCAGTCTCTTGAAGATCAGGTTGCAGTATGGTTTTGTAGTCAGGTTTTAAGAATTACTCATTCAACAAGCATTAACTGAATGCTGAAATGTCTGATTATATTACAATATATTGTAAACATCTTCCCATTATTGAATATCTTCTATGGTCACAGTTGTTACATTGTAAAATTTTAAGATAAATTTATTTATTGGAGGATAAAAGCTAATATTTTTGTATTTAATGAGAAACTCCAGAGAAATTAAATTATTATTTTATGCTGCAGTCCATGGGGTCACAAAGAGTCAGACATGACTGAGGAACTGAACAGCAGAGTCTGAGTTTTCTACACAACCATCCATCATAACATTTGTAATTTCTCTGCTTTGAAGCTATTTCCTATGGGTTGCTATATACCAGTGGTTGGCAAACTATGGCCTGAGGGTAAGACCTGACCTACTATCTGTTTTTGTGATAAATGTTATAGAAACTCAGCCACATTCATTTAGTTGCTTGTCTTTTGCTATTTTAGTTGCTGGCCAACAGTTAATTATTAAATATATTTAATATCCGGGCCTTTACAGAAAAGATTTGCTGATCTACAGTGATCTACACCACTAATACTACAGTGGTGATTCCTGCTCAAAGCTTCTCTGGCCCATATGATCACAAATCACCATATGTTGGTACTAAGGACACAATTCCAAATAGAGCATCCAGGTCTAGAACATAATGTCAGATGCCCAGATCAGAATCAATCTATGCAACTTCCACCATAAAATCAACAAAATGCAAATAAAACCATACATTACCAGCCTTCAGAATTAGTAGGAGACAGAACAACTCACACTTCTAATTAACTGTAAGTTACTGTTGTTCGGTAGCTCAGTCGTGTCTGACTCTTTGCAACCCCATGGATTGCAACACACCAGGCTTCCCTTCCCTTCACATCTCCCTGAATTTGCTCAAACTCATGTCCATTGAGTCAGTGATGCCATCTAACCATCGCATCCTCTCATGTCCCCTTCTCCTTCTATCTTCAATCTTTCCCAGCATCAAGGTCTTTTCTAATGAGTCAGCTCTTCGCATCAGGTGGCCAAAGTACTGGAGCTTCAGCTTCAGTATCAGTCTTTCCAATGAATATTCAGAATTGATTTCCTTTAGGATTGACTGGTTTGATCTCCTTGCAGTCCACCCTCTAGAGTCTCTAGAGTCTTCTCCAATACCACAGTTCAAAAGCATCAATTCTTTGGTGCTCAGCCTTCTTTGTGGTCCAACTCTCACATCCATACATGACTACTGGAAAAACCACAGCTTTGACTAGATGCACATTTGTTGTCAAAGTAATGTCTCTGCTTTCTAATACACTCTTTAGGTTTGTCATAGCTTTTCTTCCAAGGAGCAAGCATCTTTTAATTTCATGGCTACAGTCTCCATCTGCAGTGATTTTGGAGCCCAAGAAAATAGTCTGTCACTGTTTCCATTGTTTCCCCATCTATTTGCCATGAACTGATGGAACCAGAGGCCATGATCTTAGTTTTTGGAATTTTGAGTTTTAATCCAGCTTTTCACTCTCCTCTTTCACCTTCATCAAGAGGCTCTTATTTCAATAGAACTCCTGATTCTACAAGCCTCTGGGGGCTAAGAGTAAGGGGACAGTGGCTTAAACAGCTCCATTCAAAAGAAAAGAGGGGAGCAAAGGACTTAAACAAAGCATTGACCAAAGTCACCCCAGGGAGAAATCATTCTACACTGAGTGTCAGAACTCAGGTCTGGGAGGTGATCGTTGATAGTTGTGGGTACTTGAAAGATGTTTGAAGGTGACAGGGCTAAAAGCAGCTGCCTCCAAACAGTGAGAGTGTCTGTGAAAAGAGAAGGTGGGGGGCACTTTGGAGACACCACAGTGAGGGGAATAAACAAAGCTAAGGATTTTAAAAATTAGGCACACCAACACTCCCATGCTCCTACACTACCATAAACTCATTTATTTAAAAGAAACTGTGTGTCCATATCCTTACTGAACTGGGTATTGACACTCGTGTTAAATGCCTCAGTTCAGTTCAGTTCAGTCACTCAGTTGTGTCCAACTCTTTGTGACCCCATGAATTGCAGCACGCCAAGCCTCCCTGTCCATCACCAAATCCCAGAGTTCACTCAAACTCACCTCCATCAAGTTGGTGATGCCATCCAGCCATCTCGTGCTCTGTCATCCCCTTCTCCTCCTGCCCCCAATCCCTCCCACCATCAGTCTTTTCCAATGAGTCAACTCTTTCCATGAGGTGGCCAAAGTACTGGAGTTTCAGCTTTAGCATCATTCCTTCCAAAGAAATCCCAGGGCTGATCTCCTTTAGAATGGACTGGTTGGATCTCCTTGCAGTCCAAGGGACTCTCAAGAGTCTTCTCCAACACCGCAGTTCAAAAGCATCAATTCTTCAGCGCTCAGCTTTCTTCACAGTCCAACTTTCACATCCATACATGACCACTAGAAAAACCATAGCCTTGACTACACAGACATTTGTTGGCAAAGTAATGTCTCTGCTTTTGAATATGCTATCTAGGTTGGTCATAACTTTCCTTCCAAGGAGTAAGTGTCTTTTAATTTCATGGCTGCAGTCACCATTTGCAGTGATTTTGGAGCCCCCCCAAAATAAAGTCTGCCACTGTTTCCACTGTTTCCCCATCTATTCCCATGAAGTGATGGGACCAGATGCCATGATCTTTGTTTTCTGAATGTTGAGCTTTAAGCCAACTTTTTCACTCTTCACTTTCATTTTGATCAAGAGGCTTTTTAGTTCCTCTTCACTGTCTGCCATAAGGGTGGTGTCATCTGCATATCTGAGGTTATTGATATTTCTCCCGGCAATCTTGATTCCAGCTTGTGCTTCTTCCAGCCCAGCTTTTCTCATGATGTACTCTGCATATAAGTTAAATAAGCATGGTGACAATATACAGCCTTGATGTACTTCCTTTCCTATTTGGAGCCAGTCTGTTGTTCCATGTCCAGTTCTAACTGTTGCTTCCTGACCTGCATACAGATTTCTCAAGAGGCAGGTCAGGTGGTCTGGTATTCTCATCTCTTTCAGAATTTTCCACAGTTTGTTGTGATCCAGTCAAAGGCTTTGACATAGTCAATAAAGCAGAAATAGATGTTTTTCTGGAACTGTTTTGCTTTTTCGATGATCCAGCAGATATTGGCAATTTGATCTCTGGTTCCTCTCCCTTTTCTAAAACCAGCTTGAACATCTGGAAGTTCACGGTTCATGTATTGCTGAAGCTTGGCTTGGAGAATTTTGAGCATTACTTTACAAGCGTGTGAGAGCAAAAACTTAAACCAACTCCATACAAAGAAACTGTAAGGACATAAAACAAAACAAGCAAACCAAGAATCACTTTTTAGTTGATGAAAACTCACTCCCCAAAACCAACCAGAAAGTAGTATGCTGTGACATAAAACTATGAATTATATATTCTCAAAAAATCCTGTAAAGAAAATTTTAGAAAAACAACTTAGAATCATAATTCAAACACTAATAAGAAATATGGACTCCTTATCCCTTACAAATAAACAAACCAAACCAAAAAAAAAAAAAAGAAGTGCAATAAGAATTGATCAAATTTAGCAAAGTAATTGAAGAAAAAAGCATAAGATCTAAAAAATGAAAGACTATAAAATGCCACAGAAGAAGGAATTCAAATAAAGATCTGATAAGAAACAAAACATAGAGAACAAATCTATGGACACCAAGGAGGAAAAGGAAGGATGGGATGAATTGGGAGATTGGGATTGACATATATATATACTATTGATAACATGTATAAAATAGACAAGTAATGTATGACACAGGAAACTCCACTCAGGGCTCTGTGGTGACCTCAATGGGAAGGAAATCCAAAAAAGAAGCTATATATATATATATATATATATATATATATATATATATACACACATATGATTCACTTTGCTGTACAGTAGAGATTAAGACAACATTGTAAAGCAACTATCATGTGTATATGCATGCTCAATCTTGTCCAACTCTTTGCAACCCCGTGGACTGCCCCCCGCCAGGCTCCTCTGTCCATGGAACTTTCCAGGCAAGAACATCAGAGTGGGTTTCCCTTTCCTCCTCCAGGGAATCTTCCCCAGTTAGGAATCGAACTTGAGTCTCCTGAGTTTCCTTCATTGTCAAGAAGATTCTTTGCCACTGGGCCACCAAGGAAGCCCCCAGAAAACAACTATACTTCAGTAAAAATTAAAAAAATAAAACAATAAAGAAACAAGAGAATTAAACTGAGGTCAAGATATTTTAAAAGGGATTAGAGAGAATATGATGGGAATGGAAAACAGCCACACACAAAATCAACATATACATAACTGGAATCTCTAAGAAGAGAAATGAAACAGTAGAATAACACTAGTGTTTAAAATGAAAAAGACACAACTTTGCAAAAGTGAGAACACTTAAATATAAACATTGAAAAGGTTCAAAACATATGTGGGAAAAATGACCTGTTATGATGAACTCTGAGATATAGCTTAGAAAAAATCAACAATGAAATACTCCAATGTTTAAAATGCATTTTAAAATGCAGTAAAAATTACTGTACACTAGAAGCTAACACAATATTATAAATCAACTATACTTCAATGAAAATTATAAATTACTAAAGAAGCAGGGAAATGTAATCCATAAACAAAGAAAAACTAATCCAATTGCAACATACCCATAAACAGTGTGGAACAGACAATCTTTCTTATTTTATTGAAGTATAGTTGATTTACAATGTTATGTTAGTTTCAGATGTACATCAGAATATATATGCATATTCTTTTTCAGAGTCTTTTCTCTTATAGGTTATTACAAAATACTGAGTATAGTTCCCTGTGCTATACAGTAGGTCCTTGTTGATTATCTTTTTTATACATAGTAGTGTGTATATGTTAATCCCAAATTCCTAACTAATCCCTTCTCCTCTTACTCATTGGTAACCATGAGTTAGTTTTCTATGAGCAGATCCAGTTGTACACTATCTCCAAGAAACATGCTTAAAATATAGAGACATAAGGAAAAGGACGAAAATAATATACCACATGTGTGTGCATGTTAAGTCACTTCAGTCATGTCCAGCTTTTTGTGATCATGTGGACTGTAGCCCACCAGACGACTCTGTCCATGGGATTCTCCAGGCAAGAATACTGGAGTGGGTTGCCATGCCCTCTTCCAAGGGATCTTCCTGACCCAGGGACTGAACTCACATCTCTTATGCCTCCTGTACTGGCAGGTGGGTTCTTTACCACTAGCGCCACCTTGGAAGGAATACACCACACAAACACTAACTGTAAGATAGTTGAAGTGGCTATTTTAATACCAAAGTAAGCTTTGGGAAAGGTATAGTTAGCAGGAATAAAAGGGGGCATTTCCTAATGATAAAAAGATCCATTCAGTAAGAAGACATACAATGTTAATTGCATATTTAACAGAGCATTAAAATATACAAGGCAAAACCTCAGAGAGAACAAGAAAAACCCATAAGTATAGCAGGAGATTTCAAAATCCTTTCTCAACATCTGATACTACATAGAAAGAAATTTAACCAAGGAGTTGAAAGACCTTTACATTGAAAACTAGAAGACACTGAAGAAAGAGATTGAATAAGATACAAATAAATAGAAAGATATTCCATGTTCTTGAAAGAATTAATGTTGTGAATATGTCCATACTACCAAAGACAATCCACAGATGCAGTGTCATCCTGATAAAAATGCCAATGGCATATTTTCACTAAAACAGAAAAAATAACACTGGAGAAGGGAATGGCAAACCACTTCAGTATTCTTGCCTTGAGAACCCCATGAACAGTATGAAAAAGCAAAATGATAGGATACTGAAAGAGGAACTCCCCAGGTCAGTAGGTGTCCAATATGCTACTGGAGATCACTGGAGAAATAACTCCAGAAAGAATGAAGGGATGGAGCCAAAGCAAAAACAACACCCAGTTGTGGATGGGACTGGTGATAGAAGCAAGGTCCGATGCTTAAAGAGCAATATTGTTTAGGAACCTGGAATGTCAGGTCCATGAATCAAGGCAAATTGGAAGTGGTCAAACAAGAGATGGCAAGAGTGAATGTTGACATTCTAGGGATCAGCGAACTCAAATGGACTGGAATGGGTGAATTTAACTCAGATAACCATTATATCTACTACTGAGGGCAGGAATCCCTCAGAAGAAATGGAGTAGCCATCATGGTCAACAAAAGAGTCCAAAATGCAGTACTTGGATGCAATCTCAAAAATGACAGAATGATCTCTGTTCGTTTCCAAGGCAAACCATTCAATATCACAGTAATCCAAGTCTATACCTCAACCAGTAATGCTGAACAAGCTGAAGTTGAATGGTTCAATTAAGACCTACAAGACCTTTTAGAACTAACACCCAAAAAAGATGTCCTTTCCATTATAGGGGACTGGAATGCAAAAGTAGGAAGTCAAGAAACACCTGGAGTAACAGGCAAATTTGGCCTTGGAATACGGAATGAAGCAGGGCAAACACTAATAGAGTTTTGCCAAGAAAATGCACTGGTCAAAGCAAACACCCCCTTCCAACAACACAAGAGAAGACTCTACACATGGACATCACCAGATGGTCAACACCAAAATCAGATTGATTATGTTCTTTGCAGCCAAAGATGGAGAAGCTCTATACAGTCAACAAAAACAAGACCGGGAGCTGACTGTGGCTCAAATCATGAACTCCTTATTACCAAATTCAGACTTAAATTGAAGAATGTAGGGAAAACCACTAGACAATTCAGGTATGACCTAAATCAAATCCCTTATGATTATACAGGGGAAGTGAGAAATAGATTTAAGGGGCTAGATCTGATAGAGTGCCTGATGAACTATGGACTGAGGTTCGTGACATTGTACAGGAGACAGGGATCAAGACCATCCCCATGGAAAAGAAATGCAAAAAAGCAAAATGGCTGTCTGGGGAAGCCTTACAAATAGCTGTGAAAAGAAGAGAAGCCAAAAGCAAAGCAGAAAAGGAAAGATATAAGCATCTGAATGCAGAGTTCCAAAGAATAGCAAGAAGAGACAAGAAAGCCTTCCTCAGTGATTAATGCAAAGAAATAGAGAAAAACAATAGAATGGGAAAGACTAGAGATCTCTTCAAGAAAATTAGAGATACCAAGGGAACATTTCATGCAAAGATAGGCTCAATAAAGGACAGAAATGGTATGGACCTAACAAGCAGAAGATATCAAGAAGAGGTGGCAAGAATACACAGAAGAACTGTACAAAAAAGATCTTCACCACCTAGATAATAACGATGGTGTGATCACTGACCTAGAGCCAGACATCCTGGAATGTGAAGTCTAGTGGGCTTTAGAAAGCATCACTATGAACAAAGGTAGTGGAGGTGATGGAATTCCAGTTGAGCTATTCCAAATCCTGAAAGATGATGCTGTGAAAGTGCTGCACTCAATATGCCAGCAAATTTGGAAAACTCAGCAGTGGCCACAGGACTGGAAAAGGTCAGTTTTCATTCCAATCCCAAAGAAAGGCAATGCCAAAGAATGCTCAAACTAGCACACAATTGCACTCATCTCACACGCTAGTAAAGTAATGCTCTAAATTTTCCATGCCAGGCTTCAGCAATACATGAACCATGAACTTCCTGATATTCAAGCTGGTTTTAGAAAAGGCAGAGGAACTAGAGATCAAATTGCCAATATCTGCTGGATCATGGAAAAAGCAAGAGAGTTCCAGAAAAACATCTATTTCTGCTTTATTGACTATGCCAAAGCCTTTGTGTGGATCACAATAAACTGTGGAAAATTCTGAAAGAGATGGAAATACCAGACCACCTGACCTGCCTCTTGAGAAATCTGTATGCAGGTCAGGAAGCAACAGTTAGAACTGGACATGGAACAACAGACTGGTTTCAAATAGGAAAAGGAATACGTCAAGGTTGTATATTGTCACCCTGCTTATTTAACTTCTATGCAGAGTACATCATGAGAAATGCTGGGGTGGAAGAAGCACAAGCTGGAATCAAGATTGCCGGGAGAAATCTCAATAACCTCAGATATGCAGATGACACCACCCTTATGGCAGAAAGTGAAGAGGAACTAAAAAGCCTCTTGCTGAAAGTGAAAGTGGAGAGTGAAAAAGTTGGCTTAAAGCTCAACATTTAGAAAACGAAGATCATGGCATCTGGTCCCATCACTTCATGGGAAATAGATGGGGAAACAGTGGAAACAGTGTCAGACTTTATTTTTCTGGGCTCCAAAGTCACTGCCGATGGTGACTGCAGCCATGAAATTAAAAGACGCTTACTCCTTGGAAGGAAAGTTATGACCAACCTAGATAGCATATTCAAAAGCAGAGACATTACTTTGCCAACAAAGGTCTGTCTAGTCAAGGCTGTGGTTTTTCCTGTGGTCATGTATGGATGTGAGAGTTGGACTGTGAAGAAGGCTGAGCACCGAAGAATTGATGCTTTTGAACTGTGGTTTTGGAGAAGACTCTTGAGAGTCCCTTGGACTGCAAGGAGATCCAACCAGTCCATTCTGAAGGAGATCAGCCCTGGGATTTCTTTGGAAGGAATGATGCTAAAGCTGAAACTCCAGTACTTTGGCCATCTCATGCGAAGAGTTGACTCATTGGAAAAGACTCTGATGGTGGGAGGGATTGGGGGCAGGAGGAGAAGGGGACGACAGAGGATGAGATGGCTGGATGGCATCACTGACTCAATGGACATGAGTCTGGGTGAACTCCTGGAGTTGATGATGGACAGCGAGGCCTGGCGTGCTGGGATTCATGGGGTCGCAAAGCGTCGGACACGACTGAGCGACTGAACTGAACTGAATATTTTTGTGAAACCACAAAAGACTCCAGATAGCTGAAGCAATCTAAAGAAAGATGAACAATGCTGGAGCCCTCACAATACTGGATTTCCAGCTCTATATTACAAAGCTAAAGTAATCAAAACCATACGGTCCTAGTCAACTAGTTTTTGAGAAGGGTGCCAAGAACACACAATGAAGAAAGGGTACTCTATTAAATACATGATGTTGGGGGAAATATTGACAGGCGAAAGAATGAAACTGGACACCTGTATTTCACCACTAATCATCAGGGAAATGCAAATCAAAACTACAATGAGTTATTACCTTACATTTGTTATGCTTTTATCAAACAGACAGGAGATAACAAACATTGGCCATAATGTGTAGAAAAGGAAACCCTTACTATTGGTGGAAATATAAATTGGTACTGCTGTTATGGAAAACTATATGGCAGTTCCTCAAAAAAATTTTTAAATTGAATTAACATAATGATTCAACAGTCCCACTTGTGGAGCACACATTTGACGGAATTGAAATCAGTATCTCAAAGACATCTGCATACCCGTGTTCACTGCAGCATTATTCCCAATAGCCAAGATACGGAAACAGCTTGTTTGTCCACCAATGAATAGATAAAGAAGTTATGGGATATATGTGTGTGTGTGTATGTGTATAATTCAGCCATGAGAAAGGAAAAAATTCTGCCGTTTGGAGGAACATAGGTGGACCCTAAGGGCATTATGCTAAGTGAAATAAATCAGGTAAGTCAGAGAAAGACAAATATTGTATGATATCACTTATATGTGGAATCTATAAAAGCTGAACTCATAAAAACAGAGAATAGTATGGTGGTTTCTAGGGGCTGGGGATGAGAAAATTGGAAAAATGTTTATGGATACAAACTTGCAACTAGCAAGTAATTAAGTTCTGTAGCTCTAATGCACAACAGAGTGTTTATGATCCACAATACTGTACTATAAACTGCAGAGTTAAGACTGCATCTTAGTTGTCCTCAACACAGAAAAAGAAAGTTCTGCCACGTGGTAAAGGTGTCAGGAGCACTAATCACACTGTAATATATAAATGTATCAAATTAACACACTGTGGGCCTCAAACCTACATGATGTTATATGTCAACTATAATTCAATACAAAAATATACGATGGATACAGAGCCCCTGTTTGAGTTTCCTGAACCATATAGCAAATTCCCATTGGCTATCTATTTTATACATTCATGTTGAGATTTGACAGAAAACAGCAAAATTCTATAAAGCCATTATCCTTCAATAAAAATAAATAAATTTAAAAATATATATAGGATGGATAAAGCAGAAAATAATAAGACTGTTTACTCACAGAGGCAGGGAGGTGAAGTAGATAGATGGAAGGAATAGGGAGGGATAGACACTTATCTGAATGTAACTTTTCTTATAGTTTCCCTTTTAAAACCATGTTAACATTTTACATATCTAAAAAATTAAATCAACAAGGAAATGTATGCAAATAGCAATGAGTGCAAACACAACCAAACAACCCCAGCAGAATTGCAAATTCATAACACAACTGCACTGAAGGGAATAAAAATGAAAACTAAATCAATAACTTTTGAAAATAGTACTTCGACCATTTTCAATCTAGGAGGGAAAAAAGAACTTCAAACAAATCTTGAACTCAATATTTGCTTTTATTTGTAGTAGTAGTAGTAGATGTGTGGTAATTACGAAACTATTTTACTTGTAGCAAATTGTGTTAACATCAGTAGCCACAGTTCACTCTACAGAAGAAAGAATATACAAATAAAGTACAGGGGAAGGAAAGGAAGGACCTTGTGGTATTACATGAGAACTGGAGGTATCAGTATGAACTCATGATTACCTAGATCTGTGGGCTGAAATGGTCTAGAAGCAATGATTCCCAGGCTGCAATAAGCACATTTAGCATCTGGATCTTGTTTTCCAGATACCATTACTCACTAAAATGATGCAGGGCTTACTGATGAAATGACTGGTACCAGGGTTGAGGCAGGGAACGTGCAAGTTGGGCCTGGAACATCTTGTTGAACCAGAGGGTAATAACATGCTCAAACCAAAAAAAACACAAACCCATGCAGCATGGAAAAGACACAGAAGTCAGCTTGAAGGGACTGCTGGGATATTTTGGGCACAAAACAAAACACCTGGGATACTTTGAGCACAAAATAAATAAGGATTCAGTTCAGTTCAATTCAGTCTCTCAGTCGTGTCCGACTCTTTGTGACCCCATGAATCGCAGCACGCCAGGCCTCCCTGTCCATCACCAAATCTCGAAGTTCACTCAGACTCATGTCCATGGAGTCAGTGATGCCATCCAGCCATCTCATCCTCTGTCGTCCCCTTCTCCTCCTGCCCTCAATCCCTCCCAGCATCAGAGTCTTTTCCAATGAGTCAACTCTTCACAAGAGTGGCCGAAGTACTGGAGTTTCAGCTTTAGCATCATTCCTTCCAAAGAAATCCCAGGGCTGATCTCCTTCACAATGGATTGGTTGGATCTCCTTGCAGTCGAAGGGACTCTCAAGAGTCTTCTCCAACACCACAGTTCAAAAGCATCAATTCTTCGGTGCTCAGCTTTCTTCACAGTCAAACTCTCACATCCACACATGACTGCAGGAAAAGTCCATAGCCTTGACTAGACGGACCTTTGTTGGCAAAGTAATGACTCTGCTTTTGAATATGCTATCTAGGTTGGTCATAACTTTCCTTCCAAGGAGTAAGCTTCTTTTAATTCCATGGCTGCAGTCACCATCTGCAGTGATTTTGGAGCCCAAGAAAATAAAGTCTGACACTGTTTCCACTGTTTCCCCATCTATTTCCCATGAAGTGATGGGACCAGATGCCATGATCTTCATTTTCTAAATGTTGAGCTTTAAGCCAACTTTTTCACTCTCCTCTTTCACTTTCACCAAGAGGCTTTTTACTTCCTCTTCACTTTCTGCCATAAGGGTGGTGTCATCTGCATATCTGAGGTTATTGATATTTCTCCCGGCAATCTTGATTCCAGCTTGTGCTTCTTCCACCCCAGCATTTCTCATGATGTACTCTGCATAGAAGTTAAATAAGCAGGGTGACAATATACAGCCTTGATGTACTCCTTTTCCTATTTGGACCCAGTCTGTTGTTCCATGTCCAGTTCTAACTGTTGCTTCCTGACCTGCATACAGATTTCTCAAGAGGCAGATCAGGTGTCTGGTATTTCCATCTCTTTCAGAATTTTCCACAGTTTGTTGTGATCCACACAGTCAAAGGCTTTGGCATAGTCAGTAAAGCAGAAATAGATGTTTTTCTGGAACTCTCTTGCTTTTTCCATGATCCAGCAGATATTGGCAATTTGATCTCTGGTTCCTCTACCTTTTCTAAAACCAGCTTGAACATCAGGAAGTTCACAGTTCACGTATTGCTGAAGCCTGGCTTGAAGAATTTTGAGCATTACTTTACTAGCATGTGAGATAAGTGCAATTGTGTGGTAGTTTGAGCATTCTTTGGCATTGCCTTTCTTTGGGATTGGAATAAAAACTGACCTTTTCCAGTCCTGTGGCCACTGCTGAGTTTTCCAAATTTGCTGGCATATTGAGTGCAGCACTTTCACAGTATCATCTTCCAGGATTTGGAATAGCTCAACTGGAATTCCATCACCTCCACTAGCTTTGTTCGTAGTGATGCTTCCTAAGGCCCACTTGACTTCACATTCCAGGATGTCTGGCTCTAGGTCAGTGATCACACCATCGTGATTATCTGGGTCGTGAAGTTCTTTTTTGTACAATTCTGTGTATTCTTGCCACCTCTTCTTAATATCTTCTGCTTCTGTTAGGTCCATACCATTTCTGTCTTTTATTGAGGCTATCTTTGCATGAAATGTTCCTTGGTATATCTAATTTTCTTGAAGAGATCTCTAGTCTTTCCCATTCTGTTGTTTTCCTCTATTTCTTTGCTTTGATCACTAAGGAAGGCTTTCTTATCTCTTCTTGCTATTCTTTGGAACTCTGCATCCAGATGTTTATATCTTTCCTTTTCTCCTTTGCCTTTCACTTCTCTTCTTTTCACAGCTATTTGTAAGGCCACCCTAGACAGCCATTTTGCTTTTTTGCATTTCTTTTCCATGGGGATGGTCTTGATCCCTGTCTCCTGTACAATGTCATGAACCTCAGTTCATCAGGCACTCTATCTATCAGATCTCGGCCCTTAAATCTATTTCTCACTTCCCCTTATAATCATAAGGGATTTGATTTAGGTCATACCTGAATCGTCTAGTGGTTTTCCCTACTTTCTTCAATTTAAGTCTGAATTTGGCAATAAGGAGTTCATGATCTGAGCCACAGTCAGATCCTGGTCTTGTTTTTGTTGAGTGTATAGAGCCTCTCCATCTTGGCTGCAAAGAACATAATCAATCTGATTTTGGTGTTGACCATCTGGTGATGTCCATGTGTAGAGTCTTCTCTTGTGTTGTTGGAAGAGGGTGTTTGCTATGACCAGTGCATTTTCTTGGCAAAACTCCATTAGTCTTTGCCCTGCTTCATTCTGTATTCCAAGGCCAAATTTGCCTGTTACTCCAGTTTCTTGACTTCCTACTTTTGCACTCCAGTCCGCCATAATGAAAAGGACATCTTTTTTGGGTGTTAGTTCTAAAAGGTCTTGTAGGTCTTCATAGAACCGTTCAACTTCAGGTTCTTCAGCCTTACTGGTTGGGGCATAGACTTGGATTACTGTGATATTGAATAAGGATTCAATGTATTATAAATTACTGAATTAAATAAGATCCATGAATCTATATTGATGATCAAATAAAGAAAGGAAGGCTTCTCCTTAAAGTAGAATGCTCACTAATTAGTGAGGAGGGAGTGGTGGTGTTGGATAAATACTATTTGGTTCAGGCAAGAATTACTAAGGAATGTTCTGTGTAGTTTGATGAGGTCTTAAAAAGTGTCTCCTCACAAATTACTTATTAGTTCCACAGAGGAAAGTAGTAACTGTACTAGTGGAGACACAATAGTGGAGACAATAGTGGAGATATCTTGACCATATGATAAAAATTAGTATTACAAGTTAACAATAGAACGACACCATGGATCTCCAAATACGATACACAGAGAAAGACATGACATTACTTCTTTAGTATTTTGACCAGAGAGTCATTTGGAACAAAATCTGAATCTAGATCGAGTCATGAGGAAGACAAATCCAAACTGAAGGACATTCTATAAAATAACGGACATATATTCTTTGAAACAATCCATGTCATAAAAGAAAGTTAAAAACTGAGAACAAAATAAAAATGCCTTTTAAATCTAACAACTGGAAAATCACTGACAACTTTAGTAGCAAAGGAGTTAGAAACGAGATCCAAGTGGGCTCAAAAAGGGAATTAAATGTGAACTAAAAACATAGCATTCAGATAACTCCTATGAGCAAAGGAAACAGGGTTAACAAGGTACACCAAGGGTTTATATAAATGGTTAATAATATACTTTTATGGGGGACCTATTAGGGGGACATATTAGGTTGAATGACATGAACATGCTTTCTTTATGGATCACAAACAGTCAAATATGAGAAATTTCAGGTGCAAATGGTGTTGAAAAACTATATACTTACATTCAAAAGAATAAAATTAGATGGATCCTTTGAGTCCTTTGCTCATAGGAGTTACCTGAATGCTGCATTTTTAGTTCCCATTTAGTTCCCTTTTTTAGGGAATGTTAGCTAGGAAATGATTTCTTATCTATTACACACAAAGGCTAAGCACCAAAAGCAAAAATAGACAGATGGCTCTATATCTCACTAAAAAGCTTCTGCACAGCAAAGGAAACATAAAATAGTGAAAAAGTAGCCTGTGGAATGAAAGAAATATTTGCTGGCTATATATCTAAGGTGCTAATATCCTCACACAAGGAACTCCTGCAACTACAACTCAATAACAAAAAAAGCCCAAATAACCCAATTGAAAAATGGACAATAAACTTCATTTCTCCAATGAAGATATATAAATGACCAATAGGTACATGAAAAAGTGCTCAATATCACTAACCATCAGGGAAATTTAAATCAAACCCACAATGAGATATCAACTCAAACCTGTTAGGATGGCTATTATCAAAAACAAAACAAAAAAATTAAAAGTGTTGTCAAGGATGTGGAGAAATTATAATCCTTGTACACCTTTGAGGAGAATGAAAAATGGTGATATCAGTATGGAAAACATTAGGGAGGGTCTTCCAAAAAATTAAAATAGATCCAGCAATCCCACTTCTGGTATATATCCAAAAAATTGAATCATGATCTTGAAGAGATATCTAGACTCCCATGTTCACTGCAGTTTTAACCATGATAGCCAAGATAGGAAAACAATCTACATAACCGTGGATGAGTGAATGGTTAAAGAAAATGTGATAAAAGCATACAGCAGAATATTATTCAGTCTTAAGGAAAGAAGTAAATCAAGCCTTTTGCAACAATATGGATGAACCTGGAGGACATGATGCCAACTGAAATAAGCTAGACACAGAAGGACAAATCTTACATGATATCCCTTATATGAAGTGTTTAAAATAGTTAAACTCACAACAGTAGAGGGGAGAATGGTGGTTGCCAGCGATTAAGGGGAGGAGGAAACAAGGAGGTATTAGTCAAAGGATACAAAGTTTCAGTTACACAAAATGAGTAAGACCTAGAGATCTACCATACAGCATAGTGAGTGTAGTTAACAATACTGTATCGTGTATTTAAAAATTTGCCAAGAGGGTAGATCTTAAGTATTCCATCATAAAATATAAAAGTAATAAATAATTAGGGAAGGAGGAGATTTTTGGAGATGGGTTTTTTTACAGCATAATCTTTGGTGATGTTTTCATGGATGTATACTTATATTCAAGCTCACCTTTTGTATATATGAAACATATACAGCTTTTTATGAATTAATAATACGTCAATAAAATGGTTTCTTAAAAATACATTATAGAATAAAAATCTATGTTATTTTTTAAATAAAAAGAGAAACTTTGGGAAAAAATTTGAAAATATTGAAAAGAAAGAAATAGTAAAATGCAGAGATCCAGTCCTGCAAAGTAAAAGGACATTGACCTCACCTCCCCTCATGAAAACATCAAAACTACATTACATATAGAGTGATCCTCACTGAAATTGATCTGAGGACTAGCAGAACAGCTCCTGTACGATCAAGTCTATAAATAAAGAGCCACACAGAGTCTGGTAGGAATGGAGGAAAAGTGACCTGATTGGGATCCACATCCCTAGTAGGAAACACAGAAGAGGAGGATGTTGCAAGCTCAGGGATCCTCCCTGGGGAGCAAAGGGTTTGAGGCATCTTCCCAGGCATCTGCATCTTCCCTGATGGCTCATCTGGTAAAGAATCTGCCTGCAATGCGGGAGCCCTAGGTTCAATCCCTGGTTTGGGAAGATCCCCTGGAGAAGGGAAGGGCTACCCACTCCAGTATTCTGGCCTGGAGAATTCCATGGACTGTATAGTCACAAAGAGTCGGACACAACTGAACAACTTTCGCACCAGACCTGAGGCCTGACCCGAGGAAGACAAGTACCCTTAGCTGGTTTGAAAGCCAGTGGGGCTCACCAGAGAAACCTGAGCCTCCTGGGCACACACAGCAAGGAGGCAACAGACTGAACACTGCCTGGGCTCTGGCTGGCCTGCCAGGACCACTCCAGTGCACACCGCACAGCTCACACCAGGCTCCTGCTCAGCCAATGCCCAATGCCCTTGCTCTGGCATTGCTGCCCACTAACCTTTAGCCAAGGCTTGCACACTAGGGAAAAAGTGAAACCAGCACAGTTCAGCCCTAAGCCCTTAAGCCTCAGCACATCACAGATCAAGGTGGAGACTACCATCACATCCAGGAAAAACCTAATTCCCTCAGGGTTTCTGTTCCTGACCTCACATCTGATAGGACTGGATTGACCACTGAGCACAGCAGAAGCACTGGCTAGCCCCTCTGACCCCAGCCCTACTTCCCACTTGACAAAGGCTGCCAGCACACCACACAGAAATATGCATCCCTGCTCACTTCAAATCCAGCTCTTTCACCAAAATTGCTAGGTACATGTAGACTGCACAGGGCCACTCACATGCAAGGACACACCTTCAAGACCAGAAAGGTGACTGTTTCAACTATTTTCATAAAGACAGAGAAAGTTAAACAGAATGGGAAGACAGAGAAATATGTTTCAAAGAAAAGCATAAAGAAAAAAACCTGAAAAGACCCTAATGAAGCAGAGATAAATAATTTATCTGATGAAGAGTTCAAAGTAAAAGTAATTAAGAATGCTATTGAACTGAGGAAAAGAACAGATGAATATAGTGAGAATGTTGACAAAGGACTGGAAAACATAAGAGAATCAGTCAGGACTGCCCTGGTGGTCCAGTGATTGAGAATCAGCCTGCCAAAGCAGGAGACACCGGTTCAATCCCTGGTCCAAGAAGATCCCACATGCCGCAGGGCGACTAAGCCCATGTGTCACCACTATGGAGCCTGCGCGCTACAGCCTGTGCTCTGCAACAAGAGAGGCCACCACGATGAGAAGCCTGCACACGACAACTAGAGAGCAGCCCCTGCCTGCCACAACTAAAAAGACCGTGCGGCAATGAAGACGCAGTGCAGCAATACATAAATAAGTAAATTTATTTTTTTAAAACAGCATTGGTCAGGCTGAGGAGTACAACAACTGAAATGAAAAAATACACTAGAGGAAACTAACAACAAGTTAGGAGATACAGAAGAACATGCTGATCTGAAAATCAAATAATGAAAATGATCCAATCAGAATAGCAAAAAGAAAAACAAATTTTAAAAATAAGAACAGTTTAAGGGACATCTGAAATAACATCAGCTTACTAACATTTCATTGTTAGGGTCCAAGAAGGAGGAGAGAGAAAAAGGAGATAGAAAATGAAATGATGACAGAAAAAGTCCCAAACCTGAAAAAGGAAACTGATATCCAGGTACAGGAAGTACAGGGAATCCCAAACAAGATGAACTCAGAACCATACCAAGAGACATGATAATTAAAAAGGCAAAGTTAAAGGGATAAAGAGAGAATTATAAAGGCAAGAAGAGAAAAACATTTATATACAAGGGGATCCTCATAAAGCTATCAGATGATTTTTTAGCAGAAATTCTGTAGGCCAGCGGGAGTGGCGTGATATATTTAAAGTACTGAAAAGAAAAAACCTGCAACCTGGGACATTCCACCTAACACTGTCATTCAGAATTGAAGGAGTGATAAATAACCACCCAAACAACCAAAAACTAAAGGAGTTTGAGACTTCCCTGGTGGCCCAGTGGTTTAGAATCTGCCTTGCAATGCAGCGAATATGAGTTCAATCCCTGGTTGGGGAACTGAGTTCCCACATGCCACAGGGCAACTAAGCCCAGGCGCCACAACTACTGAGTCTGTAAGCCACAACCAGAGAGGCTGTGCACCACCACAAAAGATCCCACATGGCACAGCAAAGACCAGGCATGCCGCAGCTAGGACCCAACACAGTCAGATAAGTAATAAATACCAAAAAGATAACTAAAGGAGTTCATCAATACCTAACCAACCTTACCAGATGTGCTGCTGCTGCTGCTAAGTCACTTCAGTCATGTCCGACTCTGTGCAACCCCAGAGACGGCAGCCCACCAGGCTCCCCCGTCCCTGGGATTCTCCAGGCAAGAACACTGAAGTGGATTGCCATTTCCTTCTCCAATGCATGAAAGTGAAAAGTGAAAGGGAAGTCGCTCAGTCGTGTCTGACTCTTAGTGACCCCACGGATTACAGCCTACTAGGCTCCTCCATCCATGGGTTTTTCCAGGCAAGAGTACTGGAGTGGGATGCCGTTGCCTTCTCCGACCAGATGTGCTAAAGGGTCATATTTAAGTGAAAAACAAAAGACTACTGTAAGAAAGAAGAAATCATAGGAAGGTTGAAATCCCACTAGTAAAGAAAAATATATAATAAAGGCTATGGAACAACTATTTATATAGCTTATACAAAAGTTAAAAGGAAAAGTTATAAAACCAACTAAAACTATAATAAATAGCTAAGGGATAGACATGAAGATGTAAAATATGACATTAAAAAAAACACAAAACGTAGGGGTGGGAGGTAACAAATGTGGAGCTTTTAGAATGTTGAACTTATATGATAACCAGTTTAAAAAGTAGATACAGGTCAATACATATGAACTACATAGTGACCACAAATCAAAAACCTATAACAGATATACAAAATCTAGAGAGAAAGGAACAAAAACATAACACAAAACATTAGAAAACCACCATGGAAGAGACTAAAACAAGAACAGAGAACTACAAAAACAACCAGAAAACAGATAACAGAATGTCAATAAATATACACCTATCAATGATGGCTTTAAATGTCAATGGACTAAATGCTCCAATCAAAAGACTAAGGGTGACTGATTAAAAAACAAAACTCATTTATATGCTACCTACAAGACACTCTCTTCAGAGCTAAAGTCACACAGACTGAAAGTGAGAGGATAGAAAAAGATGATGCATGCAAGTGGAAATAAAAAGAAATCTTCAGTTGCAATACTCATAACAGACAAAGTAGACTTTAAAACAAGTCTACAATAAAAGAAAAGAAAGACATTATATAAAGATAAAAGAATCAACTCAAGAAGAGTGTAAAACATTTATAAACATTTAGGAACCTAGTATAGGAGCATCTAAATATGTAAAGCAAATATTAACAGACATAAAGAAATTAACAATAATACAATCATAGCAGAGAAGTTTAATACCCCAATTCATTAATAAACAGATCTTCCAGAGAGAAAATCAACAAGGAAATAGCGGTTGTCTTAAATGACACATTAGACCAGCTTGACTTAACAGATATCTGTAAGACATTCTGTCCAAAACCAGAAGAATACACATTCTTGTCAAGTACTCATATAATGTTGTCCAAGATAGATCACAAATAGGCCACAAAACTAAGCTAAAAAATTAAAGACAGTAGAAATTATACCAAGAATCTTTTCCTTCCATAATGATATAAAACTAAAAATCAGTTATGTAAGAAAAATGGGAAACCAAAAACATGTGGACACTAAACAATATGCTACTAAACTAATGAAAAAATCAAAGGAAATCAGAAATAAAGAAATCAAAGAAGATATCAGAAAATACCCTTGAGATCAATGCAAATAAAAACACAACTTTCCAAAATCTATCAATCAGTTCAGTTCAGTTGCTCAGTTGTGTCCAGCTCTTTTGTAACCCCATGGACTGCAGCATGCCAGGCTTCCCTGTCCATCACCAATTCCCAGAGCTTGCTCAAACTCAGGTCCATTGAGTTAGTGATGCCATCCAACCATCTCATCTTCTGTCATCCCCTTCTCCTCCCACCTTCGATCTTTCCCAGCATCAGGGTCTTTTCCAATGAATCAGTTCTTCGCACCAGGTGGTCAAAATATTGGAGTTTCAGCTTCAGCATCAGTCCTTCCAATGAATATTCAGGACTGATTCCCTTTAGGGTGGACTGGTTTGATATCCTTGTAGTCCAGCGACTCTCAAGAGTCTTCTCCAACATCACAGTTCAAAAGCATCAATTCTTAGGTGCTCAGCTTTCTTTGTAGTCCAACTCTCACATCCATACATGACTAATGGAAAAAGTAGATGGAACTTTGTTGGCAAAGTAATGTCTCTGCATTTTGGTATGGTGTCTAGGTTGGTCATCGCTTTTCTGCCAAGGAGCAAGCATCTTTTAATTTCATGGCTGTAGTCACCATCTGCAGTGATTTTGGAGCCCAAGAAAACAAAGTCTGTCACTATTTCCATTGTTTCCCCATCTATATGCCATGAAGTGATGGGACAGGATCCCATGACTTAGTTTTTTGAATGCTGAATTTCAAGCCAACATTTTCACTCTCCTCTTTCACTTTCATCAAGAGGCTCTTTAGTTCCTCTTCATTTTCTAACATAAGGGTGGTATTATCTGTGTATCTGACATTATTGAGATTTCTCCAAAATCCATGGGATCCAGCAAAAGCAGTTCTAAGAGGGAAGTTTATAGTAACAGAAGCATACTTCAAGAAGAAAGAAAAATCTCAAATAAGCAACCTAATCTACCATCTTATGACCAACCTAGATAGCATATTAAAAAGCAGATATATTACCTTGCCAACAAAGGTCCATCTAGTCAAGGCTATGGTTTTTCTAGTGGTCATGTATGGATGTGAGAGTTGGACTGTGAAGAAGGCTGAGCGCCGAAGAATTGATGCTTTTGAACTGTGGTATTGGAGAAGACTCCTGAGAGTCCCTTGGACTGCAAGGAGGTCCAACCAGTCCATCCTAATCGAGATCAGTCCTGGGTGTTCATTGGAAGGACTGCTGCTAAAGCTGAAACTCCAATACTTTGGCCACCTCATGCCAAGAGTTGACTCATTGGAAAAGACCTTAATGCTGGGAGGGATTGGGGGCAGGAGGAGAAGGGGATGACAGAGGATGAGATGGCTGGATGGCATCACTGACTCAATGGACGTGAGTCTGAGTGAACTCTGGGAGTTGGTGAGGGACAGGGAGGCCTGGTGTGCTGCGATTCGTGGGGTCGCAAAGAGTTGGACACGACTGAGTGACTGAACTGAACTGAACTGAATCTACCATCTAAGGGAATTAGGAAAAAAGAACAAACAAAGTCAGCAGAAGGAAGGATATAAGATCAGATAGGAAATAAAATAGAGATCAAAAAAGAAAAGAAAAGATCAATGAAAATAAGACCTTTTTAAAAAAAAAAAGATAAAATTGATTCAGTCAGGTTTATTAAGAAAAAGGAATCAGAGGAACCAGAGATCAAATTGCCAATATCCATTGGATCATTGGAAAAGCACAAGAGTTCCAGAAAAACATCTGCTTTACTGATTACACTAAAGCCTTTGACTGTGTAGATCACAACAAACTGGAAAACTCTAAAAGAGATAGGAATAACAGACCACCTTACCTGCCTCCTGAGAAATCTGTATGCAGGTCAAGAAGCAACAGTTAAAACTGGACTTGGAACAATAGACTGGTTCCAAATTGGGAAGCAGTCAAGGATGTATATTTTCACCCAGCATATTTAACTTATATACAGAGTACATCAGGCAAAATGTCGGGTTGGATGAAGCACCAGCAGGAATCAAGATTGCTGGGAGAAATATCAGTAACCTCAGATACTCAAATGACACCACTGTTGTGGCAGAAAGTGAAGAAGAACTAAAGAGTGTCTTGATGAAAGTGAAAGAGGAGAGTGAAAAAGTTGGCTTAAAACTCAACATTCAAAGAACTAATATCGTGGCATCTGGTCCCATCACTTCATGGCAAATAGATGGGGAAACAAGGGAAACACTGACAGACTTTATTTTATTGGGCTCCAAAATCACTGCAGATGGTGACTACAGCCATGAAGTTAAAAGATGGTTGCTCCTTGGAAGAAAATCTGTGACCAACCTAGACAGCATATTAAAAAGCAGAGACATTACTTTGTCAACAAAGGTCCATCTAGTCAAAGCTGTGGTTTTTCCAGTAGTCATGTATGGATATGAGAGTTGGACTATAAAAGCTGAGTGCTGAACAATTGATGCTACTGAACTGTGGTGTTGGAGAAGACTCTTGAGAGTCCCTTGGACTGCAAGGAGATCAAATCAGTCCATCTTAAAGGAAATCAATCCTGAATATTCATTGGAAGGACTGATGCTGAAGCTGAAACTCCAATACTTTGGTTACCTGGTGCAAAGAACTGTTTCATTGGAAAAGACCCTGATGCTGGGAAAGATTGAAGGCCGGAGGAGAAGGGGACAACAGAGGATGAGATGGTTGGATGGCATCACTGCCTCAATGGACATGAGTGTTTGAGCAAGCTCTGGGAGTTGGTGATGGAGAGGGAAGCTTGGCATGCTGCAGTCCATGGGGTCACAAGGAGTCAGACATGACTGAGAGACTGAAATGACTTGAACTGATTAAGAAAAAGAGGACCTAAATAAATAAAATAAGAAATGAAAGTGGAGAAATACTAAGCAATATATCACAGAAACACAAACAATCATAAGAGAATACTGTAAAGAATTGTATGTGAACAAACTGGACAATTTAGAAGAAATGGATAAATTCCCTGGAACATAAATCTTCCAAGACTGAATGAGGAAGAAATAAATAATCTAAACAAATTACTAGCATTAAAATTGAATCAGTAATCAAAAAACTCCCAAGAAACAAAAGTCCAGGACCAAACAGATTCACAGGGGAATTCTACCAAACAGAAGAAGATGAGTTAAAAAGCTATCCTTCTCAAATTGTTTTAAAAAAATATAGAGGGAATACTCCCAGATTGATTCTACAGAGTCAGCATTACTCTGATACCAAACCAGACAAAGACTCTACCAAAAAAAAATACTAAAGGCCAGTATCCATGATGACCGTAGATGCAAAAATTTTTAACAAAATATAAGCAGATAGAATTCAATAATATATAGATCAGATCAGATAAGTCGCTCAGTCGTGTCCGACACTTTGCGACCCCATGAATCCCAGCACGCCAGGCCTCCCTGTCCATCACCAACTCCTGGAGTTCACCCAGACTCACATCCATCGAGTCAGTGATGCCATCCAGCCATCTGATCCTCTGTCGTCCCCTTCTCCTCCTGCCCCCAATCCCTCCCAGCATCAGAGTCTTTTCCAATTCAGTCAACTCTTCACATGAGGTGGCCAAAGTACTGGAGTTTCAGCTTTAGTATCATTCCTTCCAAAGAAATCCCAGGGCTGATCTCCTTCAGGATGGACTGGTTGGACCTCCTTGCAGTCCAAGGGACTCTCAAGAGTCTTCTCCAACACCACAGTTCAAAAGCATCAATTCTTCGGTGCTCAGTCCTCTTCACAGTCCAACTCTCACATCCATACCTGACCACAGGAAAAACCATAGCCTTGACTAGATGAACCTTTGTTGGCAAAGTAACGTCTCTGCTTTTGAATATGTTATCTAGGTTGGTCATAACTTTCCTTCCAAGGAGTAAGTGTCTTTTAATTTCATGGCTGCAGTCACCATATGTAGTGATTTTGGAGCCCAGAAAAATAAAGTCTGACATTGTTTCCACTGTTTCTCCATCTATTTCCCACGAAGTGGTGGGACCGGATGCCATGATCTTCGTTTTCTGAACGTTGAGCTTTAAGCCAACTTTTTCCTCTTCACTTTCATTTTCATCAAGAGGCTTTTTAGTTCCTCTTCACTTTCTGCCATAAGGGTGGTGTCATCTGCATATCTGAGGTTATTGATATTTCTCCCAGCAATCTTGATTCCAGCTTGTGCTTCTTCCAGTCCAGCGTTTCTCATGATATACTCTGCATATAAGTTAAATAAACAGGGTGACAATATACAGCCTTGACGAACTCCTTTTTCTATTTGGAACCAGTCTATTGTTCCATGTCCAGTTCTAACTATTGCTTCCTGACCTGCATACAGATTTCTCAAGAGGGAGGTCAGGTGGTCTGGTATTCCCATCTCTTTCAGAATTTTCCACAGTTTATTGTGATCCACACAATCAAAGGCTTTGGCATAGTCAATAAAGCAGAAATAGATGTTTTTCTGGAACTCTCTTGCTTTTTCCATGATCCAGCAGATATTGGCAATTTGATGTCTGGTTCCTCTGCCTTTTCTAAAACCAGCTTGAACATCAGGAAGTTCACAGTTCACGTATTGCTGAAACCTGGCTTGGAGAATTTTGAGCATTACTTTACTAGCGTGTGAGATGAGTGCAATTGCGCAGTAGTTTGAGCATTCTTTGGCATTGCCTTTCTTTGGGATTGGAATGAAAACTGACCTCTTCCATTCCTGTGGCCACTGCTGAGTTTTCCAATTTTGCTGGCATATTGAGTGCAGCAAAATTTTCAAATACCTTGATCAAGTGGGATTTATTCCAGGGATGCAGGCATGGTTCAATATCTGCAAATCAATCAATTAAATACCATGCATTAACAAAATGAAGAAGAAGAACAACAACAAAATCACATGATTATCTCAATCAGTTGAGTTCAGTTCACTCGCTCAGTCATGTCCAACTCTTTGCAACCCCATGGACTGCAGCACACCAGGCCTCCCTGTCCATCACCAACTCCCAGAGTTCACTCAAACTTCTGTCCACTGAGTCAGTGATGCCATCCAACCATCTCATCCTCTGTCATCCCCTTCTCCTCCTGCCTTCAATCTTTCCCAGCATCAGGGGCTTTTCAAATGAGTCAGCTCTTCCCATCAGGTGGCCAAAATATTGGTGTTTCAGCTTCAGCATCAGTCCTTCCAGTGAATATTCAAGACTGATTTCCTTTAGGATGGACTGGTTGGATCTCCTTGCAGTGCAAGGGACTCTCAAGAGTTTTCTCCAACACCTCAGTTCAAAAACATCAATTCTTCGGTTCTCAGCTTTCTTTATAGTCCAACTCTCACATACATACATGACTACTGGAAAACCATAGCTTTGACTAGACGGACCTTTGTTGGCAAAGTAACGTCCCTGCTTTTTAACATGCTGTCTAGGTTGGTCATAGCTTTCCTTCCAAGGAGTAAGCGTCTTTTAATTTCATGGCTGCAGTCATCATCTGCAGTGATTTTGGAGCCCCAAAATAAAGTCTGCCACTCTTTCCCCATCTATTTGCCATGAAGTGATGGGACCAGATGCCATGATCTTAGTTGTCTGAATGTTGAGCTTTAAGCCAGCTTTTTCACTCTCCTCTTTCACTTTCATCAAGAGGCTCTTTAGTTCTTCACTTTCTGCCATAAGGGTGGTATCATCTGCCATATCTGAGGTTATTGATATTTCTCCTGGCAATTTTTTTCCAACTTGTGCTTCATCCAGTCCAGCGTTTCTCATGATGTACACTGCATATAAGTTAAATAAGCAGGGTGACAATATACAGGCTTGACATACTCCTTTTCCTATTTGCAATCAGTCTGTTGTTCCATGTCCAGTTCTAACTATTGCTTCCTGACCTGCATACAGATTTCTCAAGAGGCAGATCAGGTGGTCTGGTGTTCCCATCTCTTTCAGAATTTCCCACAGTTTATTGTGATCCACACGGTCAAAGGCTTTGGCATAGTCACTAAAGCAGAAATAGATGTTTTTCTGGAACTCTCTTGCTTTTTCCATGATCCAGCGGATGTTGGCAATTTGATCTCTGGTTCCTCTGCCTTTTCTAAAAACAGCTTGAACATCTGGTAGTTCACGGTTCACATATTGCTGAAGCCTGGCTTGGAGAATTTTGAGCATTACTTTACTAGCATGTGAGATGAGTACAACTGTGTGGTAGTTTGAGCATTCTTTGGCATTGCCTTTCTTTGGGATTGGAATGGAAACTGACCTTTTTCAGTTTATCTCAATAGACACAGAAAAAGCACTTGGAAAAATCAATATTCATTCATGATAAAAAAAAAAAAAAACTTTCAACAAATTTGGTATAGAGAGAACATATCTCAACATAATAAAGGCCACCTATGACAACCCACAGCTAATATCATACTGAACAGTAAAAACTGCAAGCTTTTCCTCTAAAATCTGGAACAAGACAAAAATGCCCACTCTTGCCACCATTTCCTACTAAGAAGAGTCAGGACTCTGAAAAAATGACTGATTCCAGGTCAGGGACAGTAAATGCACAAGATAAGTCGGGCCATCTTGTGCCGGAAAGCAAGAAAGTTATCAAAAATTAAGGTGAACAAATCTAAAATACATAGGAACCAACTTAATAATTTTTCATTGGCCAAAATGGGACAATTTAATCATCAAAAATAATAATTAAAGCAATTCAAATATATGAAAATCAGTGCATTCACAATAATATTTAAAAGCCCTCATTTGTCACAACTGGAAGTTGCTGGAACACCAGTTCATTATTCTGAAAATTGATAAATAAAAAATAATCATTGATTCTATTTTCCATCTACAAATTGTTTTCAGGGCAACCAAAAAAAATGATGAAAAAGTTCTATACGGTAGGATTTTAGTTAGCAAATTCAGAAGGAATGATAGATTTAGAAACTCTTTTTTTTTTAACTTCTAAAGAAATGTTGACAAAATGTGGTCCACTGGATTGCCACTGAATGGCAAACCACTTCACTATTTTTGCCTGAGAATCTCATGAATAGTATGAAAAGGCAAAAAGATATGACACTGAAAGATGAACTCCCCCACGTCGGTAGGTGCCCAATATGCTATTGCAGAAGAGTGGAGAAACAGCTGCAAAAAGAATGAAGAGACAGAGCCAAAGTGAAAACAACAGCCAGCTGTGGATGTGACTGGTGATGGAAGTAAAGTCCGATGTTGTAAGGAACAATATTGCATGGGAATCTGGAATGTTATGTCAATGAAACAAGATGAATTGGAAGTGGTCAAACAGGAGATGGCAAGAGTTAACATCCATATTTTAGGAATCAGTGAACTAAAATGGACTGGAGTAGGTGAATTTAACTCAGATGATCATTATATCTACTACTGTGGGCAGAAATCCCTTAGAAGAAATGGAGTAGCCCTCATAGTCAACAAAAGACTCCAAAATGCAGTACTTGGATGCAATCTCAAAAACAGCAGAATGATCTCTGTTCATTTCCAAGGCAAACCATTCAATATCACGGCATCCAAGTCTCTGCCCCAACTAATTATGCCAAAGAAGCTGAAGTTGAACAGTTCTATGAAGTCCTACAGGACCTTCTAACACCAAAACAGATTCCCTTTTCATTACAGGGGACTGGAATGAAACAGTAGGAAGTTAAGAGATACATGGAGTAACAGGCAAGTTTGGCCTTGGAGTACAAAATGAAGCAGGTCAAAGGCTAACAGAGTTTTGCCAAGAGAATGCACTGGTCATAGCAAACACCCTCTTCCAACAACCCAAGAGACAATTCTACACATGACCATCACTACATGGCCAATACCAAAATCAGATTGATTATATTCTTTGCAGCCAAAGATGAAGAAGCTCTATATAGTCAGCAAAAACAAGACCAGGAGCTGACTGTGGCTCAGGTCATGAACTCCTTATTGCCAAATTCAGACTTAAATTGAAGAAAGTAGGGAAAACCACTAGACCATTCAGGTATGACCTAAATCAAATCCTTTTCCATTATACAGTGGAAATGACAAATACATTCAAGGGATTAGATCTGATAGACAGAGTGCCTGAAGAACTATGGAATGAGGTTCGTGACATTGGACAGGAGGTAGTGATCAAGACCATCCCCAAGAAAAAGAAATGCAAAAAGGCAAAATGGTTGTCTGAGGAGGCCTTACAAATAGCTGTGAAAAGACGAGAAGCAAAAGTGAAAGGAGAAAAGGAGATATACCCATCTGAATGCAGAGTTTCAAAGAATAGCAAGGAGAGATAAGAAAGCCTTCCTCAGTGAGCAATGCAAAGAAATAGAGGAAAATAACAGAATGGGAAAGACTAGAGATCTCTTCAAGAAAATTAGAGATACCAAGGGAACATTTCATGCAAAGATGGGCACAATAAAGGACTGAAATGGTATGGATCTAACAGAAGCAGGAGATATTAAGAAGAGGTGGCAAGAATACACAGAAGAACTACACAAGAAAGATCTTCATGACCCAGATAACCATGATGGTGTGATCACTCATCTAGAGCCAGACATCCTGGAATGTGAAGTCAAATGGGCCTTAGGAAGCATCACTACGAACAAAGCTAGTGGAGGTGATAGAATTCCAGTTGAGCTATTTCAAATCCTGAAGATGATGCTGTGAAAGTGCTGCACTCAATATGCCAGCAAATTTGGAAAACTCAGCAGTAGCCACAGGACTGGAAAGGTCAATCTTCATTCCAATCCCAAAGAAAGGCACTGCCAAAGAATGTTGAAACTATCACAGAATTTCACTCAACCCATGTGCTAGCAAAGTAATGCTCAAAATTCTCCAAGCCAGGCTTCAACAGTAGGTGATTTGTGAACTTCCAGATGTTCAAGCTGGATTTAGAAAAGGCATAGAAACCTGAGATCAAATTGCCAATATCCATTGGATAATAGAAAAAAGCGAAAGAGTTCCAGAAAAACATCTACTTCTGCTTTATTGATTACACCAAAGCCTTTGACTGTGTGAATCACAAAAAACTGTGGAAAATTCTTTGACAGATGAGAATACCAGATCACCAGACCTGCCTCCTGAGAAATCTGTATGCATGTTAAGAAGAAATAGTTAGAAATGTATGTGGAAAAATGGACTGGTTCCAAATTGGGAAAGGAGTACATCAAGGCTATATATTGTCACCCTACTTATTTAACTTATATGCAGAGTACATCAGGCGAAACGCTGGGCTGGATGAAGCACCAGCTGGAATCAAGATTTCTGGGAGAAATATCAGTAACCTCAGATACTCAGATGACACCACCATTATGGCAGAAAATTAAGAAGAACTAAAGAGCATCTTGATGAAAGTGAAAGAGGAGAGTGAAAAGTTGACTTAAAATTCAACATTCAAAAAACTAAGATCATGGCATCTGGTCCCATCACTTCATGGCAGATGGGTAAAAAGGAGAAACAGTGAGAGACTATTTTCTTGGGCTCCAAAATCACTGCAGATGGTGACTGAAGACATGAAATTAAAAGACACTTGCTCCTTGGAAGAAAAGCTATGACCAACCTAGACAGCGTATTAAAAAGCAGAGACATAACCTTTGCTGACAAAGGTTTGTCTAGTCAAAGCTATAGTTTTTCCAGTAGTCATGTATGGATGTGAGAATTGGACTATAAAGAAAGCTGAGCGCTGAAGGATTGATGCTTTTGAACTGTGGTGTTGGAGAAGACTCTTGAGAGTCCCTTGAACTGCAAGAAGATTGAACCAGTCACTCCTAAAGGAAATCAATCCTGAATATTCATAGGAAGGACTGCTGCTGAAGCTGAAATTCCAATACTTTGGCCTCTGATGCAGAGAACTGACTCATTGGAAAAGACCCTGATTCTGGGAAAGAGTGAAGGCAGGAGAAGCGGATGATAGGGAATGAGTGGTTGGATGGCATCATTGACTTGATGGACATCAGTTTGAGCAGGCTCTAGGAGTTGGTGACAGACAAAGAAGCTTGGCTTGCTACAGTCCATGGGGTCGCAAAGAGTTGGACTCAACTGAGTGACTAAACTGAACTGAACTGAAAGAAATGCTGGATCTATTCACAATTATCAATTGTTAAAACAGGTGAAAAGTTGATGAAAAATATTCTAAATAGGAATGAAGCTGGTATCATTTAAATCCATGAACCATATTTCATCATGAAACATGAAACTATCAGACATTATGTTTCCAACAGGTGATGAAATAGGAAATACATACCAAGCACTATGACGTATTCTTACATAAAATATATAGCCTAAATTTAATAAACATTCCAGATCTAACTATCTAAAAAAATAAGAGGAATATCATAAGGAAACAATCAGCTGTAAATTCAGGGAATATTCTACAGTGCAAGTGATATTATTTCTCCAGTAAATTAATGGTATGGGAAAAAACGGCAGGGTAGTAGTTAAATTGAGTAAAAGGAACTTAAGACATGACAGTCAAGTGCAAGGTGTAAACTCTGCTTAGCTCTTAAATAAGATAAAGCAACAGCAGAGAGAATCTGTGAGACAATCATACGAATTCTAATATCTGCTGGATGATGGGTCGTATGAGGAGATTTTCTTAATTTTGGTGTGTCTGATAATGATATGGGGATATGATTTTATTTAAGTCCTTATTGGACATGCATACTGAAATTGAGTATGCTTTATAATACTTTAGCCAAAAAAAAAAGGATAAAATTGGAAAATACTATGAATTAAATGCCAACAAATTGCACAACTAGAAAAAATGGACAAATTCCTAGAAACTGACAACCTACCAAGACTAAATCATGGAGAAATAGAATATTTGAACAGACTGATTATTTGTAAGGAGACTGAAACAGTAATCAAAAACCTCCCAACAAACAAAAGTCTAGGATGACATCTCCTGGTGTATTCTAACAAGCACTTAAATAAGACTTATTACCCATCCTTCTCAAACTCTTTTAAAAAAATGAAGAGGAAGGAACACTTTCAAACTCCTTTTATGAAGCCAAACAAAAACCACACAAGGATATCACACAAAAAAGAAAATTCAAGACCAATATTCCTGATGAACATAGATGCAAAATCCTCAACAAAATATTAGGAAACCAAACTCAGCAATACATTAAAAGTATACATCATGATCAAGTGAGATTTATTCCAGGGATGCAAGGATGGTTCATTGTCCACAAATGAATCAATGTGATACATTATGTTAACAAAATGAAGGATAAAAACCATAAAATCATATCAGTAGATGCAGAAAAAGCTTTTGACAAAATTCAACATCCATTCATGATAAAAACTCTCAAACTGGGTAGCAAGGGAAACATCAGTTCAGTTCAGTTCAGTTGCTCAGTTGTGTCTGACTCTTTGCGACCCCATGAATCGCAGCACACCAGGCCTCCCTGTCCATCACCAACTCCCGGAGTTCACTCAAGCTCATGTCCATTGTAGATGCCATCCAGCCATCTACATCAACATAATAAAGGCTTACATGAGAAGCCCACAGCTAACCAGTCAATCCTAAAGGAAATGAACCCTGAATTGGAAGGACTGTTGCTGAAGCTGAAGCTCCAGTACTTTGGCCACCTGATGCGAAGAGTTGACTCACTGGAAAAGACCCCAATTCTGGGAAAGATTGAGGGCAGGAGGAGAAGAGGGAAACAGAGGATGAGATGGTTGGATGGTATCACTGACTCAATGAACATGAGTTTGAGCAAATCCTGGGAGATAGTGAAGGACAAGGAAGCCTGGCATGCTGGAGTCCATGGGGTCACAAAGAGTCGGACATGACTTAGCAACTGAACAACAACAACAGTAACAGATAACATCATATTCAATGGTGAAAAGTAGAAAGCTTTTCTTCTAAGATCGGAAACAAAAAAGGAATGCTCACTCTCATCACTTTCATTCAGCAGAGCATTGGAAATCCTAGCCACAGTAACTGGGCAAGAAAAAGAAAAGGAATCCAAATCACAGAGAGTTCTCTATTTGCAGATGCCATGATATTATGTATATAGAAAACTCTGAAGACTCCACCAAATAACTATTAGAACAAAGAAACCAATTCAGTGAAGTTTCAGGATACAAGATCTATATACATATACATCAGTTTGTTTCTATACACCAATAACAAACTATCAGAAGGAGAAGTTAATAAAACAATGTCATTTAAAATTGCATCAAAAAGAATAAAATGCTTAGGAATAAATTTAACCAGGAGGTGAAAGACTTATACACTGAAAACTGTAAGATATTGATGAAAGAGACTGAAGAAGATACAAATAAGTGGAAACATGTTCCATGCTCATAAATTGGAAGAATTAGTATTTTCAAAATGTCCATACAACCCAAAACATTCTACAGTTTCAATGTGATCTCTATGAAAATTCCCATGGCATTTTCCCACAGACATGCTCCTCAGTCACTCACTTGTGTCAATTTGTGTCCCCATGGACTGCAGCACGCCAGGCTTCCTTGTCCTTCACTGTCTCCCAGAGTTTGCTCAAACTCATGTCCATGGAATCGGTGATGCCATCCAATCATCCCCTTCTTTTCCTGCCTTCAGTCTTTCCCAGCATCAGGGTCTTTTGCAGTGAGTCAGTTCTTTCCATCAGGTGGCTGAAGTATTGGAGTTTCAGCTTCAGCATCAGTCCTTCCAATGAATATTCAGGATTGATTTCCTTTAGAATTGATTGTTTTGATCTCCTTGCAGTCCAAGGGACTTTCAAGAGTCTTCTCCAGAACCACAATTGCAAAGCATCAATTCTTCAGCACTCAGCCTTCTTTATGGTCCAACTCTCACATCTATGTATGACTACTGGAAAAATCATAGTTTTGACTGGACCTTTGCTGGCAAAGTGATGTCTCTGTTTTTTAATATGCTGTCTAAGTTTATCATAGCTTTTCTACCAAGGAGCAAGCGTCTTTTAATTTCATGGCTGCAGTCACCATCCACAGTGAGCCCAAGAAAATAAAGTCTGTTACTGTTCCATTTTTCCCCCAATCTATTTGCCATGAAGTGATGGGACCAGATGCCATGATCTTAGTTTTTTGAATGTAGAGTTTTAAGCCAACTTTTCAGTCTCCTCTTTCACTTTCATCAAGAGGCTCTTTAGTTCTTCTTCACTTTCTGCCATAACGGTGGTGTCATCTGCATATCTGAGGTTACTGATATGTTTCCTGGCAATTTTGATTTCAGCCTGAGCTTCATCCAGTCTGGCATTTCACATGATGCACTCTGCAGAGAAGTTATAAGTCACTGTGCAGGAGGCTGCCATTAGGCCCACTATTGAGCCACCAGGTGGGGGATATACCAACTGCAGCACCATTACACCAAAGCAGTTCTCACACTGTTGTGAAAGTTCTAGGCTTCCCATCCTGGATATCTGACAAAGGGACTGGGAAGCCCCTGGGAATCTGACTTTGAAGGTCAGTGGGATTTGACTACACAACTTCCACAGGACTGGGGAAACAGAGACTCTTAGAGGGCACAAACAAAACCCAGTGTGCACCAGGACCCAAGAGACAGGAGCAGTGACCCCACAGGAGACTTCCATAGAAACAGAAAAAAACAAATCTAAAATTTGTGTGGAACCACAAAAGACCCTGAATAACCAAAGTAATCCTGTGAAAGAAGAACAAAGTTGGAGACGTCACAGTTTCTGATTTCAAACTATATTGCAAAGCTACAGTAAATGCCAACAACTAAAAAACAAACAGGCCTTGAGTGAAGGGGTCAAAAGGTAAAAGGCAAACAGATCTTTTCCCTGAAATGCGAAACTGTAGAGAAGGAAGTGGCACCCACTCCAGTGTTCTTGCCTGGAGAATCCCAGGGACGGGGGAGCCTGGTGTGTTGCTGTCTATGGGGTCACACAGAGTCGGACACGACTGAAGCAACTTAGCAGCAGCAGCTCCAGTCAATTTAACTGTATATCCTTGGGTTAGTTGTTCGGTTGCACAAAGATTGAATTTTCTCTTATGTAAAATGAAAGTCCTAACAACATCGAGAGCATCAAATGAGAATTTGTATGTGCAAGTCCTTTGTGAAGTGTAAAAAACTACATTAAGATTAGTGGGGTGTTTATTTACACAAGCTTTTGTATACACACATTTTGTGAGAGAAACGGGATTTCAGATGATCTTTGTTGAGTGAGTAGGAGTTAGATTTGCAGAAAAGAGATCAGTCAGCTGTGGGGAAATGGTATGATATAATAATGAGTAATTTAAAAAAAAGAATGAGCTGAGAAAATATTTTAATAAAATAAAATAATGACTAAATATTAATAAGAAGAAATGTAATGGAGGAAAAATCTTATTTTAAACTATGACTACTTTTGCCTCCTGAAGGTGGAGGAAGAGTGTATAAATACCATATGAGTAGGAATATAAATCGCATATCATTTTCTTCCATATGAAAGGGTGAAATTTCAAATTCATCCAGTTCTGGGCTACTCAAGAGAAAGTCCCTGAGTATACTGCCTTAGAGATAATGTTAGTGAGCAGCCTGATATCTGAAGGCCAGCCCAGAGCCCAGGGATTAAGCTATATAACAAGAAAGTTCCGTTTCCTGCAGAGTTTAGTGCGAAGGGTACCCTAAAATGGAGTAGCCAAAACAATGTGAAAAGACTCCCAAGGAGGAACAGAAGAAAAAGACCTTTAAAAAGAGTTGAGGTTTTTAAAAAATTATTTTATTATTATTTTTTAAATATAAATGTATTTATTTTAATTGGAGGCTAATTACTTTACAATATTGTATTGGTGTTGCCATACATCAACATGAATCCGCCACAGGTGTACATGTGTTCCCCATCCTGAACCCCCTCCCACCTCCCTCCCCATATCATCCCTCTGGGTCATCCCAGTGTACCAGCCCCAAGCATCCTGTATCCTGCATCGAACCTGGACTGGCGATTTGTTTCTTATATGATATTATACATGTTTCAATGCCATTCTCCCAAATCATCCCACCCTGGCCCTCTCCCACAGAGTCCAAAAGTAATCGAGGGTCTTTTCAGAGCAGAAGAAAGAGAACAAGGAAAAGAGTGAGAACTTTAGATTTATGAGAGCAGAAATTCAGAGTCAAGGATGGTTGTAAGAATGAAAACTGTGCTCCCCCTGCCCAACTTCCCCCATCTTTTTGCTCCTGCTCAGAGATTTGCAGACCCCTAGGGAGAGAACTGGACCTTCCATTTGATGTGGGTAGGACTGTCAAGCATATTTAAATAAGAATGTCTCCTGACAAAGAGATGGGATCAGGGAAAATGTATATAAAAGATGAAAAATACACACAAACATATGGTATTAGCATAAAAACAGACACATAGGTCAAAGGAATAGAACAGAAAGCCTAGAAAGAAACCCACATATATGGTCAATTAATTTATGACAAAGGAATCAAGAATATATAATGGGGAGAAGATAGTCTCTTTAATAAGTTGTGTTGGGAAAATTAAACAGCCACATACAAAAGAATGTAACAGGACTCCTATCTTACACCACACGCAAAATTAGCTCAAAATGGATTAAAAACTTGAATGTAATACCTGAAGCCATAAAACTCTCGGAAGAAAATACGGCGGGGGGGCGTTCTCTGACATTTGCCTCGGCAGTGATTTTTTTGGATTTAACACCAAAAACAATGCAACGAAATAAAGTAACACGTGGGACTGCATGCTTACTAAAAAGATCTGTACAGCAAAAGAAACCATCAACAAAATAAAAAAGCCTTTACAGAATGGGAGAAAATATTTGCAAATCATGTATCTGATATGCTATATATATTACAGAAAAAGAATAAACAATTCAACTAAAAAGTGGGCAGACGGTCTGAATAGCCATTTTCCCAAAGAAGACGTACAGTTGGTCACAGGTATATGAAAAGGTGCCCAACGTCACTGATCATCAGGGAAACGTAAGTCAAAAGCACCATGAAATATCATCTCACATCTGTTAGAACAGCTGTTATCAGAGACAAGAAATGCGTGTTGGCGAGGATATGATAAAAAGAGAACCTTTTGTGCACTTTTCATGGGGATGTAAATTGGTGCAGCCACTGTGAAAAACTGTATGGCGGTTCCCCAGAAAAATAAAAGTAGAATTTACAAATGATCTAGCAATTACACTTCTGGGTATTTATCTGAAGAAAAGGAAAACACTACCTGGAAAAGATATCTGCACCTTCGTGTTCATAGCAACATTACATAAAATTACCAAGATATAGATGCAACCTAGATGACCATTGATAGATGAATGACAAATAAAATGTGATGTATAACTATAAATATATATATGTGAATATTATTCATCCATAAAAATAAAGTATATTTTGCCTTTTGCAATAACACTGATGGACTGCAAGGGCATTATCCTGAGTGAAATGTCAGAGAAGGACAAATACTGTGTGATTCCATTTGCATGTGATTTCTAAAAAACTAAAATAAAAAACTGACTCACAGATACCAAGAAAAGATTAATGGTTGCCAGAAGTGGTAGGTAGAGGGTAGGTGAAATGGTCCAAACCTGTAAACTTTCAGTTATACATAAGTAAGTCTTGGAGCTCTAATGTACAGAATAGTGTCTATAGCTAACAACACTGTATTGCAGGTTTAAAAGTTGGTAAGAGAGCATGAGAAACGCTGGACTGGAAGAAACACAAGCTGGAATCAAGATTGCTGGGAGAAATATCAATAACCTCAGACATGCAGATGACACCACCCTTATGCTAGAAAGTGTGGAATGGAAGAGCCTCTTGATGAAAGTGAAAAA
Organism: Bos mutus; assembly: GCF_027580195.1. Lineage (NCBI taxonomy): Eukaryota > Metazoa > Chordata > Mammalia > Artiodactyla > Bovidae > Bos > Bos mutus. Next base: position 41,493,664 of record NC_091644.1, read on the forward strand.
GGAGAGAGAAAAGTTGGCTTAAAACTTAACATTCAGAAAACTAAGACCATGGTATCTGGTCCCATAACTTCATGGCAAATAGATGGGGAAACATTGGAAACAGTGTCAGACTTTATTTTTTTGAGGTCCAAAATCACTGCAGATGGTGATTGCAGCCATGAAATTAAAAGACTCTTACTCCTTGAAAGGAAAGTTATGACCAACCTAGACAGCATATTCAAAAGCAGAGACATTACTTTGCCAACAAAGGTCTATCTAGTCAACGCTATGGTTTTTCCAGCGGTCACGTATGGATGTGAGAGTTGGACTGTGAAGAAAGCTGAGTGCCAAAGAATTGATGCTTTTGTACTGTGGTGTTGAAGAAGACTCTTGAGAGTCCCTTGGACTGCAAGGAGATCCAACCAGTCCATTCTGAAGGAGATCAGCCCTGGGATTTCTTTGGAAGGAATGATGCTAAAGCTGAAACTCCAGTACTTTGGCCACCTCAATTGAAGAGTTGACTCATTGGAAAAGACTCTGATGCTGGGAGGGAGGGATTGGGGGCAGGAGGAGAAGGGGACGACAGAGGATGAGATGGCTGGATGGCATTACTGACTCGATGGACGTTGAGTTTGAGTGAACTCCGGGAGTTGGTGATGGGCAGGGAGGCCTGGCGTGCTGGGATTCATGGGGTCGCAAAGAGTCGGACACGACTGAGCGACTGAACTGAATTGAACTGGAGAGTAGATCTTAAAAGTTCTCACCACACACAAAAAATTGTAATTGTGTGGGATGATGACTGTTAGCTACACTTACTGTGGTAATTGTTTCACAAAATGTACACATATTAAGTCATTATATTGTACATCTAAAATGAATACAATTGTCATATATCAATTATAACCCAAAAAAATAAATTTAAATAAAAAGATGAAATGGAGGGAATTCCCTGGCAGTCCAGTGGTTAGGACTCCACACTTTCACTGCCATGGGCCTGAGTTCAATCCCTGGTCAGGGAAACAAGATCTCCCAAGCCACACAGTGCAGCCCTCTCCCCAAAATAAAAGGCAAGGTAGGGAGGCCACAAGAGTATAAAAATGTTGATAATTGTTGAAGCTGATAATTATTGACCTAATTAGGACTGAGGTTGATTATACTATTATCTCTATTTTGGTGTATGTTTATGTTTTTCTACAAAAAAAGTTACAGAAAAAATGGAGCTGTTTTTAACCTGGGATGGTGTAAGTTACTGATTGGGACTACATTAAAAGGTGGTTCAACATTAAGGTAATGTTTGTTAACAGCAAAAACACAACTCACAGTGTAATTACATCAACCGATTATATTTACTCATATTTTATAAATAAATAAGTGAATGAAAGTGGAAATCACTCAGTTGTGTCGAACTCTTTGTGACCCCCTTTGGAATTCTCCAGGCCAGAATACTGGAGTGGGTAGTCTTTCCCTTCTCCCGGAGATCTTCCCAACCCAGGGATTGAACCCAGGTCTCCCGCATGGCAGAATTATAAATCATTATAATGAGCAATGGTTGTAAAGTTTCACGTTATATTTCCTGAGATGAGATGATTGATTATTAACTGGATTAGTGGGTAAGTTTTAAACCATTAGCTGATAAGGTGGGTGATAGATAAATTTTCCTGCGTATACAGAAAGTCTATCTAAATATTTTATTTTCATAAGGAAACAAGCCCGGTGAGCAGTAAAGCTGGTTCAACTACGTGGAAAAACTCATAGCTCATGTGTGCCACTGGCAGAACCCCCAGTACAGGGAAGAGCAGGTGCTGTTTTCCAACAACACCTCCTTGTGTGTGTCCCGATACTATAGTTAGAAAATGGCTCGAATTTTTAGTTGCTTTTCCCAGAACTCAAAGATCGCTTTCCTGTTTATCTTGGTGGGATGCCTATATTATACTTGTGATTTTTCTGCTCTCTGTAACCTATTAAAACAAGATTGTCACAGATGGGAAAACAAGAGGTCATTAGTTAATAATCAGATGTTTGATTTCCTGAGCAGAAAAGACACTCTGTTGTGCATTTTAAACATTTTTAAAGGAGAAATAGGACTAGTCCCTTGATGACAAAGCCTGTTCACTGGGTTTTCCTCAAGAGTCAACATAGTCGCTCTAAATTCATTTCCTCATTTAACTCTGTCCTTTGCATTTAACCTCAGCTCTGCCTCTTTTTTTTGTTTTTGGAAGACTCTTGTCAGTTCATAGAGGTTACTGCTTTGTAGTTTCAGTAAACATTGCCAGAAGAACACAGGAAAACCAAAGAGGTGTTGGTCCAAGTTGGTCTGATATGGTGATGACAGCAGTTCTACTTTTTTAATTCTTCCTTCAATTTTTAGAACAGTTGATTTTGATTAGGTTGGGGGAAGGGAATGAGTTGTACTAATTCCTGGCTTGGGGAAGACACAAGCTCTTGTTCTCCCCGAAGCATTAGGTAACACTTCTAGTGCTACTCACCTCATTGCCTTACTCGTTTCATTTTCTATAAATGGACATAAGAATAGTCATCTCATGGTCATTATAAAGATTAAATGAGTTAATACTTGTAAAATGTTTAGAACAGAGATTTTGGCACAAAGTACCCTCTATAGGGTTTATAACATAAATTCCTGCATGGCAGTGTAGATCTTCTCTATAATATTTGAATAAATGACAACAGCTACATTGTTAGGAGTTCTAGGATCTCCTTGGTGAACAGGTCATTCACTGGCTATTGCATGGTCAGCAGATAGTTTGGTGAAACTTCACTAATTTGGAATGAGTTCACAGATTATTAAACCCGAATAAGTGAAAACTCTGAAATCACTGATCTTTGCAAATATTTGAAACATTTTATATTCGTTCTACTCATGGAAATGTTGAAAGTGTCACATTTGACTAAGTATCTTCAACATACATACATGTTTATCAACATACATACATACTAAACATACATGTTTAGTTTGTGATTTTGTATACTTAATTGGAACAAAATGAAAGCTAATAAAGGTTTTGATATGGACAGCTATTAAGTAGATATCAGTGAAATATATGGAAAAAAAACACATCAGTTCAGTTCAGTTGCTCAGTCGTGTCCGACTCTTTGCGACCCCATGAATCCCAGCACGCCAGGCCTCCCTGCCCATCACCAACTCCCGGAGTTCACTCAAACTCAACGTCCATCGAGTCAGTGATGCCATCCAGCCATCTCATCCTCTGTCGTCCCCTTCTCCTCCTGCCCCCAATCCCTCCCTCCCAGCATCAGAGTCTTTTCCAATGAGTCAACTCTTCAATTGAGGTGGCCAAAGTACTGGAGTTTCAGCTTTAGCATCATTCCTTCCAAAGAAATCCCAGGGCTGATCTTCAGAATGGACTGGTTGGATCTCCTTGCAGTCCAAGGGACTCTCAAGAGTCTTCTCCAACACCACAGTTCAAAAGCATCAATTCTTCGGCGCTCAGCCTTCTTCATAGTCCAACTTTCACATCCATATATGACCACAGGAAAAACCATAGCCTTGACTAGACGAACATTTGTTGGCAAAGTAATGTCTCTGCTTTTGAATATGCTGTCTAGGTTGGTCATAACTTTCCTTTCAAGGAGTAAGCGTCTTTTAATTTCATGGCTGCAGTCACCATCTGTAGTGATTTTGAAGCCCCCAAAAATAAAGTCTGACACTGTTTCCACTGTTTCCCCATCTATTTCCCATGAAGTGATGGGACCAGATGCCATGATCTTCGTTTTCTGAATGTTGAGCTTTAAGCCAACTTTTTCACTCTCCTCTTTCACTTTCATCAAGAGGCTTTTTAGTTCCTCTTCACTTTCTCCCATAAGTGTATGTGTCATCTGCATGTCTGAGGTTATTGATATTTCTCCCGGCAATCTTGATTCCAGCTTGTGCTTCTTCCACCCCAGCGTTCCTCATGATGTACTTTGCATACAAGTTAAATAAGTAGGGTGACAATATACAGCCTTGACGTACTCCTTTTCCTATTTGGAACCAGTCTGTTGTTCAATGTCCAGTTCTAACTGTTGCTTCCTGACCTTCATACAGATTTCTCAAGAGGCAGGTCAGGTGGTCTGGTATTCCCTTCTCTTTCAGAATTTTCCACAGTTTATTGTGATCCACACTGTCAAAGGCTTTGGCATAGTCAATAAAGCAGAAATAGATGTTTTTCTGGAACTCTCTTGCTTTTTCCATGATCCAGCAGATGTTGGCAATTTGATCTCTGGTTTCTCTGCCTTTTCTAAAACCAGCTTGAACATCAGGAAGTTCACAGTTCACGTATTGCTGAAGCCTGGCTTGGAGAATTTTGAGCATTACTTTACTAGCGTGTGAGATGAGTGCAATTGTGTGGTAGTTTGAGCATTCTTTGGCATTGCCTTTCTTTGGGATTGGAATGAAAACTGACCTCTTCCAGTCCTGTGGCCACTGCTGAGTTTTCCAAATTTGCTGGCATATTGAATGCTTCTTTGAATGCCATAGACCTAATATGAAGTTTCAAAGATACAGCTGGACTACTTTTTAATATCTACAAAAAATTAAATTTAGAAGAATCAAAGTCTTTGTAGAATAATTATCTTAGTAAATGTGAGAATTGTTAAGAATCAGTTATCATTATTATGCAAAAGGAAGTCAAAGAAGTTTTAGATTTCACTTGTATTGAAATTATTTTATTTTTATAATTCACATACATCAAAATGTTTTAAAAGCTAACTTTTAAAAGCCATTTTTAAGACTTTCTAAATTAATCTATTTGAAATCTTGATTAGTGCAATGGCCAGGGCCCTGCTTAGTCGCTCAGTCATCTCTGACTCTTTGTGACCCCATGGACTGTAGCCCACCAGGCTTCTCTGTCCATGGGATTCTCCAGGCAAGAATACTGGGTGGGTTAACATGCTCTTCTCCAGGGGATCTTTCCCACCTAGGGATCCAACCCAGGAATCCCATGTTGCAGGCAGATTCTTTACCATCTGAGCAATTCCTTTTTCTTCTTTCCCATCCCACCCTACCCGGATCTCTCTCTTAAGGCATTTACTCTGAACTCCAGGTTGTCATTATTTGTTTACACTTCTGCCTCCTGCATTGAACTATATACCTCCTGAGTGTATGTAGAGTAGCTATTTCACTGGTGTGACACTGGACTCTCTGGCAGGCAGCATTCTCCTAGTACACTGCCAGGTTTCTCTGTACCTGGAATTCTCCAGGCAAGAACACAAAGTGGGTAGCCATTCCCTTCTCCAGGGGCTCTTCCTGACCCAGGGATGGAACCTGGGTCTCCTGCATTACATGCAGATTACCACCTGAGCCGCAAGGGAAGCCCAATACACTGTTAAACAGTCGAATCAGTAATATATGAAACAATGACACTTTATTTAATAAAGCTCTGAGAAAAATTGGATATACATCTGAGATAGATCCAAGTATTTATTTTTTACAGAGTTGGATTTTTAGTTTGGTTTGGAATTTGAAGCTGTGGACAAAAAAATACTTGAGTATTCCAAAGGTCAAGCTAATTGCAATTACTTTCACCAGATTGGATCCCCAATATACTGTTTACTTATACAGCAGAATTTAATGACAGTTTTAAGTTCTGTGTAGTTGATCAAGAGTTTTTGGATTCAGACCAGTTTTTCTAAAAATATTCTATAAAGTGAATTATAATTCCTTATGGTCTTCTGCTTTTAACCTCACACATTTCAGCTCTTGTGTTGTTCATCTCAAGGACTGCTGGAGTTACCTGCAGTCTATTCAAATGATACACAAGTCTAACACAGCACTTCCCACATTAGCATGTGCTCAAAAGACTGTAAAAATCTAAATCACAGCCCTTTTTATTCTAAAAATAAATGGCAGGCAGAAAGAAACACCCTTGGCTTATTTCTGGTAAGGTTTTTATGTTCTATAAAAGAAAGAATTGTATTCATCAGCATAGCAAATATTTTAGTAACATATTTTTGTTTAAGAAGTCGTAAATGTAGTAACGCCCGCCGCCCCCATCCACTTTTCAGGAGTCGTTGCAGCAGTCTGAGCTTCAGTGCCTGAATGTGGACACTGAAGTGAGCATTGATTACCTTAATTAACCAGGTAGCCAAACATTTTTTTCACGAGGTTTTAAACTCGGCAAGATTTCACAGGGCTTAAAAATGATTAAAAAAAAAAAAATCACACTTCAGTACCTTTAAATTTGGCTCAAAATGGGCACAGGGGCTTGGGTTGACACCACACAGATTGACACCATACATTTTTGCTTTTAACCATTCCAGGCCTTCTTGAAATACAATACACCTTGTTTTACATCTTGTTTACAATACACCAAGGAAAAGGAGCCTTGGAATCTTGCAGAATCTGATTCCTGGATTCAGTTTCAGTTCTGCGTGACCTTGGGCAAGTTTCTTTACTTCTCTGAATTTCCGTTTCCTCCGACGCGACACGACGATGGCAACAGCCACCTTGCAACCTAGTCTGGAGCGCGCCTGGAACACAGCCAGTTGGTCCCACACAAACAGCAGCCATATTAAGGCCGCCCAGCTCCGCGGCGATTCCGCGGCCGCGCTCTGCCCAGCAGGTGTAGGCACCGTGCGGGGCGCGGGCCCTGCTGCGGCGGCGCGGCCCCCACCCTTCCGCCGCTCGCAGGCCTGCCCCTCAGCGTCCCGGGCTCGCTCGGGGCGCGGTCAGCGGGGGCGGGAGGGGGGCCGGAGCCGGCTCTGAGGCCCGGCTGGCCGAGTGCGGGAGCGCGGAGGCGGCCCCGGCGCCGCCCGGGCCCAGGCGCGAACGCGCGGCGGCTGCTCCTTCGGCCCTCCCCTCGCCCTGCCCCGCCCCCCGCCCGCCCGGGTCGTCGCGGGGCCGTGGTGTACGTGCAGAGCGCGCCGAGCGAGTGGCGCCCGCACGCCCTGCGCTGCTCCGCCGGCCGGGCCCGGCCGCCCGGAACGCTGAGGCGGCGGCGGCCAAGGTGGCGGGTCTCGCGCGCCGGGCCCGCGTGCCCGAGCGGAAGTCGCCGTCCGCCGCGCAGGCCGCGCTCCCTCAGCCCGCGGCAGTGATGAGGCGCTGAGGCGGCGGCCGGCGCTGTGCGGCGCGACCAAAGGACGAGGAAGCGGCCGGGCCGAGGGCGCGGGCGCCGGTCTCCTGAGGCGAGGGGCGGCGGGCGCATGGCGCAGTGACGGCCCCTGCTGCTCCGCCCGCTCCCCGGCCCCAGGGTAGGCCGTCCGGCCGCCACCCCTCTTGCTCGGCCGCCGCCTCCACTGCCGCCGCAGTCGCCGCCATGGCCAATGACAGCGGCGGGCCCGGCGGGCCGAGCCCGAGCGAGCGAGACCGGCAGTACTGCGAGCTGTGCGGGAAGATGGAGAACCTGCTGCGCTGTAGCCGCTGCCGCAGCTCCTTCTACTGCAGCAAGGAGCACCAGCGCCAGGACTGGAAGAAGCACAAGCTCGTGTGCCAGGTCGGCGAGAACGTTCCTGCCCCCGGAACGGGCGAACAGCAGCAGCCGGGCCCCGCGCCGCTGCCCAGGGCCACCGGAGCCAGGGAGGCCAGGAAGGCGGCGCCGCGCCGGGATCGAGCCGTCGAGACCGCGGGCCCGCGGGCCCCCGGAGACGCGGCCAAGGCCAAGGCGAAGGCCAAGCCCACGGCCGACCCCGCGGCGGCCGCGTCCCCGCCCCGCGCGGCCCCGGGTGGTCAGGGTCGGGTAGCGGCGGCTGCCGAGGCGGAGCCCGCGAAGGAGGACCTGCTGTCCCGCTCGTTGCTTAGCACGCCGGGCGACGGGCTGAGCCACGGCGGTGGCCTGCGGCCCAACGGGCAGACGAAGCCGCTGCCGGCACTGAAGCTGGCGCTGGAGTACATCGTGCCCTGCATGAACAAGCACGGCATCTGCGTGGTGGACGACTTCCTCGGCAAGGAGACCGGGCAGCAGATCGGCGACGAGGTGCGCGCCCTGCACGACACCGGCAAGTTCACGGACGGGCAGCTGGTCAGCCAGAAGAGCGACTCGTCCAAGGACATCCGAGGCGATAAGATCACCTGGATCGAGGGCAAGGAGCCCGGCTGCGAAACCATCGGGCTGCTCATGAACAACATGGACGACCTGATCCGTCACTGTAACGGGAAGCTGGGCAACTACAAAATCAATGGCCGGACGAAAGTAAGTGTGTGCTAGGGGTGGGCGCGGGGCGAGGAACGCAGTTTGTGTGTGTAAAAGGGATTTCCTTCTTGTGCAGCAACCCGTGGAGAAAACGGATATCATCCACCTACTACCGGTTCACGCACTTGGTCTAATTGTCTGGTCTTCTGTCTAAATTTAGGCTCCCCTTGAACGCTGCTGTTTTGTCTCCTCCATTACACTGTTTTAGTCGCTTCAAACGTCGCAGGAGTTGTAGCCGCGCGATGGGGATTATCGGAGTGCAACCCAGAGCAAGTGCTGGGTTCTACCTCCGGCTGATGTTTGCATCGGCTCTTCAAGTCCCCATGCGCTTTGAACCACTCATCAGACTCTGGCTTACACAGTCCAACGTTGTGTGTTTAGTTAAGAATCTGCCAGCTGACCACAAAAAGGTACATTTAAAATAAGCATGTAGGCCAAAGACTCCTTGCATTCAGGAAGAGCTTGGTTTCTCCCCTCCCCCTCTTAGAGCTCGCATCCATCTCCCTGTCCCTACTCTTTTGAAACCCATTACTTAACAGGAGAAGAAGTATTTCCGTTTTCAGACCTCTCTGTGTAGGTAGGTTACATTTTTAGCATGGGTTTCCTTTATTTGCTTTTGTTAGTATAATCCCTTCTGTTGAAAAAGAACTGTTTAGCTTTCTGGAAAAAATACGGAATTGGATCATGAGGGAGGGCTCACTCTAACGTCTCAATTTGATGAAATCTCTTTGTTTTCTCTTGTAGATTTTTCCCTAACAGATTCTTTCATTCCTACCTGGTCTAATCCCTCTTCCCTCCTCAGTGCAGTAAATGATAAACTCTTTCCTTCTTTATACTCTCCGTTTGACTCCCCAGGTCTTAGTCTTTTCTTTGTATCCAGTTCCACTCCAGGCCACTCTACTCCACCTTCTTCCACCATCCATCTCTGTCCGATATTGTGAGTTTGAGGAGATTGTTTAAAGAGGTCATCACACGTGGGTGTTTATACACAGACACTGAATCTTCCCAGTAGTTCTTTTGTGTGTGTCGCATCATCTGTTTTGGCAGTCATTATGTGTGACTCAAGGCTGAGCATAGGCAATAAGGAAAGTTCTAAACATGAAAATTCGGTGAGAAAATACAATATAAAGTCGAATTTGTGAACTGCTGCTTCGCTGTTGGATGAAGGCACACGTCTTAATATCATACAGTCTCAAAGAAAAAAGTTGAACGCTTACTAAACTTTAAGCTGGAAGGAAAAAAGGGCCTGATTAAACCTCAACTGTGGTCTTTAATGAAATTTTCATTTATATGCATGTATATTTTTCAACTTTATTATGGACCAAATGTGAATATAGTCATGAACTCTAGAGCAGGAGCAGCTTGAAGGTGTATTAATGTAACAGTGCAAAACTGACCCAAGTATGTATGTGGTTGGGGCACAAGCTTAATGTGAAGTCATGAAAAAGATAGTGTCCTAAATCTTCCTTGAGCTGCTTTCCTTAGTTAATTTAGCTTTCCAAATTAAGCTAAATCCTCTTCTCTCCGATCTTCCTGTTTTTAACTGTCCTTCTCAGGGAAGGAATAGCAGTCAGCCCAGCTGTTACAAAAGTGTCTCCTAATGGGAGGCTGTTAGAAAAGAGCTACCCCCTTCCTGGGAGTGCTTGTGGCTGAAGGGCCATTGAGGTTTTAAATCACCTGACTACACAGATCATGTGAAGGAAGGATGGATTTTAAACTCTTGAGATTTGATCTTAGGCTTGCTTACCTTAATTTTAGAGACACAGTTTCAGGATCTGTGAATAGTCTCAGGGACTCCCTTTCATTGTACTTCTTGGATGAGAGAGGTTTTGGTAATCTTGTTGGTGTGTGATTTTAAGCATTCCTAAAAGAAATTGAAGATGCTTACTTTCAGGAATGGGAAGGTAGTCAAAGTACCAGCCACCATATAATTAGCACTTAGTGTTCTGTTACCAGATTAGGCTCAATACAGACATGGTCGCAGTAATTTTAATCCTATGAAGTAGGTAGTATTATTCTTACTTTATGTTTGAGGATGTTTTAGCTTCTAGCTGGTGAAGACCTACCACTTAAAATAACCTAGCTGGGATTCAAACTTAGGTCATTCAGACATCAAGCCTGGTGCTTTTTCTACCATACTGGATATGGGGAGGATATTAAATGAGAAGATACAGATTGCTTAGCACACTATTGGAACTAAAATTTGGTGTACATATTTTGTGAGAGCATTAGCCTTGTATGTGAATAATTGTAGTTTATATTAGCACTATATAAACAGTTTTAATAGGTGACTATACAGTATTTGTTTCAGGTAGTGACTGAAAAGCCAGTTAAATTTATCTGCCTCATCATGCTTATTTCAGTATCTCTCTCTCTCTTTAAAAAAAAAATAAGTTTTGGCTGTGCTGAGTCTTCATTGCTCTGCGGGCTTTCTCTGGTTGTGACGAGTGGGGGCTACTCTAGTATTCATTGCTGTGAATTCGCTTGTTGCAGAGTATGGCCTCTGGGGTGCGCGGGCTTAGTTGACCCATGGCATGTGGAATCTTTCTAGACCAGGGATCAAACCTGCATCCCCTGCATTGGCAGGCAGATTTTTTAACCACTGGACACCAGGGAAGTCTGTTCGGTGTAACTCTTAAGAGAGGCATAATATATATGGGTGCTGGATATTCAGAACGAATAACAACAACAATTTGATTGCAAGAGAGGGTCTTCAGTTAAGTATTTTATTATCCTTTACAACATTATGGTGACTCTGAAAGGTACTTGCCTCGAATATGTGGTATTTTTCTCAGATTTTCACAGCAGCTCTGTAAAATATTTAGGTTGTTGGTGTATTATACCTGTTTATAGATTAGAAAAGTGAGCCTCAGAAAAGTTAGGTCATTTGTTGGAAATCCTGCAGCGTGTGTGTGTGTGAGTGAGTCTCTCAGTTGTGTCCGACCCTTTATGATGCCTTGGACTGTAGCCTGCCAGGCTCCTCTGTCCGTGGGATTCTCCAGGCAAGAGTACTGGAGTGGGTTGCCATTTCCTTCTAATCCTGAAGCATACCAGGACTTAAATTCAGGTTTTCTGACCAAGATTTTATATTCTTCATTTACATTATCTGTTCTGTATGGTCTTTGTATATGTCAGGGCGTGCTGATGAGATGATGTATAACTTATAATTGGCTGTGGCTCTTTTGGTATTTTTTTCAATGTCTCCCAAGTTTCTGCTTCCGGTATGCTTATCTGGCCACTGTTTGTCCAGCTACTTTAAAAGAGGAACTGGAAGGGAAGGATGAAAAAAGTACAGGAACATGAAGGAGAAAAAAAGGAACATGATTGTAGTCACTGAGTTCCAGTTTCCATTTTCTCTGGTCCTTTCTTGGGATTTTCCTCCTTTCTGTCCTTAAACTGCCCTTTAATCCTTTAATTAATGGATTTTAATGCTTTTTCATACCCTTTCTTTCGTCAAGACGACTTGCTGTGGTGTCCAAGAGGAGGGAATCATGGCCAGCTGATTGTGAAGGGTAATGTTGTGTGGGCTACAAGAAATCATAGGTTCCTTTAACTTGTGGGGTAGAGGAAGAATAATTCAGAGGAATGCAAGTCCTGGGGAAACGAGGAACTGTTCAGTGGGAGCTTCTTAACCACTCTGAAGGAAACCATTTGCCTGTTAAAATAAAACTGCCAGGATCGTATACGTATTTTTCTAATTTTGTCTAAAGCTTACTCTAAGGAATGATAAAACAAGACCATTAACCAGCAGATTGTATTCCTGAGATTTTCCACCAGTCCCACAATTAATTGGGCAGCTCTAGCTGATGATGGCACCCCACTCCAGTACTCCTGCCTGGAAAATCCCATGGATGGAGGAGCCTGATAGGCTGCAGTCCATGGGGTCGTTGAGGGTCGGACAGACTGAGTGACTTCACTTTCACTTTTCACTTTCATGCATTGGAGAAGGAAATGGCAACCCACTCCAGTGTTCTTGCCTGGAGAATCCCAGGGACGGGGGAGCCTGGTGGGCTGCCGTCAATGGGGTCACACAGATTTGGACACGACTGAAACGACTTAGCAGCAGCAGCTGATGATGGCTTTTAGAGCAAAGGACCGACCTGATCCTTTATCATCACTACCACAGAGATGTGGTGTCAGTCCTTTTAGATACTACAAAGAAAACCAAACAAAACTGCAGTGTGTGGGCTCAGTAGTTGGGGTTCCCTGGCTCTAGAGCGTAGACTTAGTAGCTGTGGTGCATGGGCTCAGTTGCTGTGGGGAATGTGGCTTCCTCCTGGATCAGGGATCAGTGTCTCCTGCATTAGCAGGCAGAGTCTTTACCACTGAGCCACCAGGGAAGCCCCTGAAAGAATAGTCTTAATAGGTTATGACAAACAAGTTCAACTTTGTAGGAAATAGTTTTGTATGGTGAAGTAGTTTACATATAGGGTTCAGTTCAGTTCAGTCGCTGAGTCGTGTCTGACTCTTCGCGACCCCATGAATCGCAGCACGCCAGGCCTCCCTGTCCATTACCAACTCCCGGAGTTCACTCAGACTCACGTCCATCGAGTCAGTGATGCCATCCAGCCATCTCATCCTCTGTCATCCCCTTCTCCTCCTGCCCCCAATCCCTCCCAGCATCAGAGTCTTTTCCAGTGAGTCAACTCTTCGATTGACGTGGCCAAAGTACTGGAGTTTCAGCTTTAACATCATTCCTTCCAAAGAAATCCCGGGGCTGATCTCCTTCAGAATGGACTGGTTGGATCTTCTTGCAGTCCAAGGGACTCTCAAGAGTTTCTTTAATTCTAAAGGAGTTTCATTTTAAATTAACAGATTGTTGTTTAAATGTGTATAACTCTTCCCTTATCTACTATCTAATAAGCCTCAGAAACGTCCTGAAACACCTTAGTCACCCAGGAGGAGGCCATCTGAACTCAGAAGGATAGTGGACTTTGTGCTGCGATGACACCTGGGTTGGATCCTGGATCTGCCAGTGTTTCTGTGTCCTTGAGCCAGTTGCTTAAGCTTTCTGAGCCTCAGTTACTCCATTTGGAAAATAGTGTTAAATGATGCCTGCATTTTCTGTCTCTCAGGCTTCCTGTGAGGAGTGTGTATAATCAAGCCTGTAAAAGCACTTTTTAAATTGTAAAGCACTATGCAAAACTCTTTAACTTTTCTTATTAAAAAAAATTTCTCCTTTTCTGATTTCTTTCTTTAAAAGAGTTCTGTGCTTTTCTTGTCTTTCCCTCTTTAATAAGCTGGAGGAAAAAAAGACTTAGAATGATCACCCATTTTTTACTTCCCCCTACACACACACACACACACACGCACACACATACACACACACACTCTTTTTTAAAGAGAGGAAATAAGTCCCGGAGAGGTTAAGTGACTTGTTCAAGGTCAGAGGGCTGGTGAGTGACAAAACTGACTGACTTTTTGACTTACTTCATTCTTGTATCTGCAACTTGATGCCGCATCTCCTATAAAAGTTAACTATTCCCACTTAACTAATTTTGGCGTGTTTTGTGCCATTTTTGAGGCTATGCTTGAACATTTATGACTTCCTTCTCCCTTTTATTCCCATCACTCTATGGTTTGTTTGGCTTATCTTATAGTCTAGTTAAACTTTCCTCCTCTCTCTAACTCCTCCCTGACCGCCCTAGGTGTTCTTTATCCACCTCTTTTTTTTTGCTCTGCTGTTAAAGCCGTTTTCCCTGAAGCAGGCCTACTGTCTCTCACTTCCTTAGTTGGAACTGTCTTCCTGCTCTGTGTTTCTGATTTATGTGTTCATTCTCTGCTTTCCTTTCCCCCTTTTCCCCTATCAGGCATGAAATCTGTCTTTGTTCATCTTCTAGCACGTTTTCTGAAGCCTGAGCCTTCCCAGTATGCCTTTGGATTGATGTTATCAGCTTAGTTGTTTTTATTTAATTTTTCTCTTTAGGCTTTTAAAGCAGCACCCACTGTTTCAGTCTGCCTTTCATTTGCACACATTCCTGGACAGCGTTTCATAGATGCATTTTAATGCTGCGTTTGTATTCTACCTCCCTTTCCACTTTGCCCTGTGTCTGCACTTGAAACATTGTTTGTGACTACAGGATGGCCTTCAGATCATATTGAACCATATTCATAGCTTGTCTTTGACTCTTTCTGTTCCAGCTAAAAACTTTCCATTCTAAGAAACAGTTTAAAAAAAAACTGACAAATGATTAACCAAAGTCTTCCCTTACTTTGGTTTGTTTCATACCGTATTTCTTAATCCAGACTCTTTATTTTCAGAACCAAGTCACAGTTTTTATTTCTTTTTTAAAAGCGTGCTTATTTCTTTTTGGCTATGCTGGGTCTTGGTTCTTGCACCCGGGCCTTCTCCAGTTGTGATGAGCAGGGGCTTGTCGTAGCTGCGGTGCGTGGGCTTCTCACTGTGGGAGTTTCTCTTGCTGGGGAGCACGGCTCTAGAGAGAGTGCTCAGCAGTTGCGGTGCAAAGCTTCGTTGCTCCGCAGCATGTGGGATCTTCCCAGATCAGGGATTGAATCCATGTCCCCTGCATTGGCAGGTCGATTCTTAACCACTAGACTCCTAGGGAAGCCCCACAGTTTTATTTCTGAAGAGCTTGGATAGTATCTGTACCCTTTGTCTGTTTGCTCATAGAAATCACTATAAAATTTTCTTAGGTTTGGATTTTTCATTTTCTTTATTTAGTGTCCCCAGTCGTTTTCTTTTCCAAAGCAAAATACATGTACTCTTGGCTCCTCCTTGTCATATTCTCTGAGTCCCGTCTTGATAATCTTTTCATTTGTTTGTTGATTCACCAGACAATATGAAGTAAGTACTTTCTATGCACAGGTGCTATCCTCAGGACTAGGAGTACCTGAACAACGGGAACAAAAATGCCCCCATTCTCATGGAGCGTAAATTCCCCTTGAGGTGTGGGGTGGGGAGAGGGAGTTAATAAAGAGATGTGTAAGTAAGTACATGATATGTTAGATGGTAAACATTAAGACAAGAAATTGAACCGGGTAAGGACCGAGTGATGATCAAGGCGGGTATTTTTTTACGTAGGATTGATTAAATGATATATTTATAAAAGACTTGAATGAGGTGAAGGGGTCTGGGTTCTAGGGAAACATGGGAGAAGAACATTCCAAGTAAAAGTATTAAATAGCCAGAACAGTGACCCTGACGTGAAACGTGCTTGGTGTGTTTAGAAAACAGTGAGGAGAAAGTCACTGCAGTCACAGTGGAGGGAGAGGGGGAGGGGGCATGATAGACGTGGTCAGTGAAGAGGGGGCTGGGAAACAGGGTCATTTATGGAATATTTCGACTCTAAGCCATGGCGAGAGCCCTGGGTTCTATCCTGGGTGCTGTGGAAGGCCACTGGAGAGTTTGTTCTGGAAGATCTTGGTGGCTGCTGTGTGAGAGTACACACAGAACCAGGAAGGAAATTCTTGCAGTAGCCTTGGCTCTAGGAGGTGGTGGCTTTCGTTAGTAGCTGCAGACCTGCGAAGAATTAGTTGAATTCTGGGTGTATTTTGAAAGTAGAGTCAGTGAGATTTGTTTATGGATTAGATGGAGGAAGGAGAGAAAGGAAGGAGTTGAGGACGTCTCAGGTTTTGGCTTGAGCAATTGGAAGGAAATAATTACTGTTTTATCTTGCTCTGACTCTCCTGCATTTCTCCTCTTGCCCCACTTTTTAACCTTCCATTTATAGCAGAAATTGTTGACACTTATTTCGCAGCCAAAGCCAGAAGAAAAAAGTTCCATGCTCTACTCCACATTCCTTTAAGCTGGCTGTGCTCACTGCTACCGCTGCTGACCTCCCAGCGCCATCCTCCCCTTTCCAGAGGCTTTCTGGCATCTTCACCCTGTGCTCCACGTGCCCGCCCTGGGGCTGCTGTGGGATCCCTGCAGGACGTCTTGAGGTGCTTCTGGTGCTGTCCACAAGTAGGGTTGTGCTCACTCAAGATGGCTTGTAGATACAGATCCACGTAAAAAGAATTGTATAGATTCTGAAATTTAGGGAAAATTGTAGAAAATTGGATGGTTCAACGTGAGAGACAAGCATGCTGCTGCTGCTGCTAAGTCGCTTCAGTCGTGTCCGACTCTGTGCGACCCCATAGACGGAAGCCCACCAGGCTCCCCTGTCCCTGGGATTCTCCAGGCAAGAACACTGGAGTGGGTTGCCATTTCCTCCTCCAGTGCGTGAAAGTGAAAAGTGAAAGTGAAGTCGCTCAGTCGTGTCTCAGTGCGTGAAAGTGAAAAGTGAAAGTGAAGTCGCTCAGTCGTGTCTGACTCTTAGCGACCCCATGGACTGCAGCCTACCAGGCTCCTCCATCCATGGGATTTTCCAGGCAAGAGTACTGGAGTGGGGTGCCATTGCCTTCTCCGGAGAGACAAGCATAGATTTAGATTAAACTTCAGAATAAAATTAGGAACAGAACATCTTCATTTAAGCCTGCTGTTGGAAGTAAAGTCACTGTAGAAAATTGAGGGAGAATGACCATAAAATATCAAAAGTAATTCCTGATATATTGGTGCAAACAACTATTTTCTGCCTTTTTGCTTCCCTTCTCTCTCCTCTCAGTACATTTGTGAGTTCTTTGACTGCTTTATGCTCCCACAATTCAGATCTTCCACATTCCTTTGCATCTAGCTTAAGTCCCGTTCCCCATCCCCGTTGTCTCCCTCAACTCTGAACCTCCATTGATCTTGCTTTTCTCAAAAACTGTATATATCTTTTATTCCTGAAGTATCTTCTTCAGAAAGTTCTAAGGACAAGGCACTGTTTTATACTCTTCTGTCTTACACAAGACAGAAAACCTTTCATTGTTCTTGTTATTTATTACTCACATGTTAACATTCAGGGAATTGCCCTCAACCTGTACCTCTCTCCTCTGCTGCCCCTCTTTCCATGTCATCTGACTACAGTCAGACTTTTTGAAAGTCTATGAGCATTTTCAGCCTATTGTGGTCAACTCTCCTTTCTATGCTTACTATGCTATTTCTAGTCCCTATTTTCCAGATAAAAATAACCCAGGCCAACATGGCCTGAACTATTTTTAACTGCAAGTACTGGGAGAAAGTTCTGAAAGTGAAATGAAGTTATAGCCACTGTGGTAGAACCCTACACATCCATGAATCTCCTGGGGAAAGGCATGTACATCTCTCCTCCTTCAACCCCCAGTGAGAATCCCCAGGGAACATGTGTCACTTTAGAACAAAGCTACATAGTAGACGTGACATTGAAAGTGACCTGTCACACGCTCCTCTTGAAGCTTGTGCCTAGCAAGCTGACACAGAGCTCATCATGTTTATACCATGGGATTGATGTGCAAAATAAGTTTTTCAAGAGCAAAATTATCATAGTTTTGATTTGGTTTTAGTATTTGGTAATTTATTCAGAATTTCGGATCACATTAAAGGAGGTTTAAGAGTTTTTTTTTTTAACAAGAGAAGGCATGAGTGAGTTAAACAAGATGAGAAATATTTCTTTATGATCAGAAAATCTGTGGGTTTAGCCACGTTCATGTGTTTACTCAGCTTCGGGGAGACGGTTGATTTGCTTGTGTTAAAGGGGGCGGTGCACATGATAGAGACTGTGCGGTATAAAGGTCATTTGAGTTTGGTCTTGAAGTGCATTCATACATTTTATGCTTAAAAAGAATTTCACTTTCCAATTTTGCTTAACTGTGGTATTTAAAATGTATTTTCATTCTCTGAGAACAATTTTTTAGGTGGAAGAAAGAAGCCAGAAGATGTACTATTTCACCACAGATAATACGTGTGCAAAGAATGGGCATAGTTGTGGATGATTACATCCAGAGTATTTGGAATCAAATCTCTAAAAAAAAATTTCAGCTAAAAATCATGTACAGTAATAAAATAGCACCCTCTATAATAGTTTACAGGGGTTTTTTTCCCCCCAAGATAATTATATACACTTGTTTGTAGCTTTGTTTTGTATCTGGACCCCTTTAGGTATCTAATGGTAGCCATGCACCTTCTTATTCTAAAAATGAACATACATGCCTGTTTTGCTTATACTAAAGCCTATCCATAGATCCTATAGTAAGAATCTCTGTTTTAAGACGAGTTCTAAAGAACAAAACAAAACATTTTTAAGCATTTCATGTCTGGTTATGGTTTATTCGGTTGCTGTTGTTGCTCCATGTCCACAGAACTATGCTTTGAATCCCCTCACCTATCCCATGATAATAGTCAATTTAAGTTATGGAGACCCAGATAAAGGATCTATATTATAACTTAAATCTAGTGGTGTATTTCGGACATGACTGAAGCGACTTAGCAGCAGTATTGGTGTATATGTACAGACTTCTGAAAGATGTTTGCCTTGTACTGTCTGGCTGTAAAACAGAACAGAATTAACTGGTGTGTACCAGGATGGAAACCATGACCTCAGCAAGAATGCCTTCCCAGAGGACATACCTCCACAAGCACGTCTGCTAGGTTATCCTTGCTTTAGAATTTTGGATGTGCAGTTTTGGCATAAAAGACTGAGGTTATTACCAAAAAATAATACTGGATTATGATTCTTTCTCTTCTTCTTTCCCTTTACACTTTACACTGTCTTGTTTCCTACTCCCACTGAATACGTTCATGTATATTTCACTTTTTTTTTTTTAACTTGTAACTGGCATGTCAGTAAGATTAAATCTGAATTTTTTGGAAAATAGAAACTGTGGTAGTAATAGAGCACTAGGGCTGGGAGTGGGGAGCAGTACCCTCATAACAAAAGTGAAACTAGGACTCATATTGGTTGGTTTTGTTTTTATTAAAAATAGTTCCTATAACTGTTAGATTTGAAGGATCTCTTGATAGTTTTGGTAGAAAATATTTTAAAGATGTGTGAGAATAATTTGTCCATCTTGTTTTGAGGAACTGTGCTTTGGTGTTGCATAATAACTGTGAGCTTGGTCTCTGATATATAAAGATTCTCTCAGGTGTTTCTTTGTCTTAGAAGTGTCTGGGGACAGGGGTGACTGCTGATAGAAGCCAGGAGTGGGATTTGGACCTGCTCGCAAAGCAGTGCTTGTCATTGGGCTCTCTGAGCCCTGAGCAAGTCACTCAGCACCCCTCCCAGCCTCTTTGTCTCTGAAATGGGAATAATGCTGACCTGATTAACAGGAGAAATGTTGAATCATTGGTGATTGTAAGAAGCTTTTTTAAAAGGTGACTGACTATTTCGCTCTCTGCAGTGCCTTTTTGATCACTAAGCCTTGGTCTTGGCTCTCCTCAACTCTACACCTTTGCCCGCATTCATTGTGTTGGTAAACCTTTCTTGTTCATTTGCTTAGTCGTGTCTGATTCTTTGCGACCCCATGGACTACAGCACACCAGGCTTCTCTGTCCTTCACCATCTCCCCGAGCTTGCTTAGACTCATTTCCATTGAGTTGGTGATGCCATCCAACCATCTCATCCTCTGTTTTCCCCTTCTCCTGCCTTCAATCTTTCCCAGCATCAGGGTCTTTTCTAATGGGTCAGCTCTTCAAATCAGATGGCCAAAGTATTGGAGCTTCAGTTTCAGCATCAGTCCTTCCAGTGAATTTTCAGGGTTGATTTCCTTTAGGATTGACTGGTTTGATCTCTTTGCTGTCCAAGGGACTTAGCATCATCTTAACATCACATATTCAAATTCAGTTTTAGATTAACAATTCTTAACTTGCTTTTAATGAGATTCATACGTGCCTGCTAAGTCTCTCCAGTCGTGTCCGACTCTGTGGGACTCCATGGTCTCTAGCCTGCCAGGCTCCTCTGTCACTGGGATTCTCCAGGCAAGAATACTGGAGTGGGTTGCCATGCCCTCCTCCAGGGGATCTTCCTGACCCAGGGAGTGAACCCGAGTCTCATGTCTCCTATGTCATCTTCATTGGCTGGTGAGTTCTTTACCACTGAGCCACCTGGGAAGCCCTTTTAATGGGATACCAGAACCATATATTTAATTAAAAGAAATCTGTTGTTACTTAGGCAGTTGGCTCATAGCCTTGGCATTGTGAAAACAGACTGGTCAGTTGATAAGGGCACCTTGAACTGAAGGAAGTTCAGTTCAGAAGTTGTGTTATGTCATGGGTAATGAAATAACTCAGTCTGAAGACACCTGTATCAAAGGCTCTTTCTCTCCATGTTCTCCCCTTTAGCAGAATGAAGTCAAATGGCAATGGATATTTTATTTATAATCATTAACTGAGTCATTTAAGGTGCATTTAAAAAATTGAAACCTTTAGATGTTAATTTTAGAGGTAGTCATGCATACAAATGAGCAAGTGCCTATAAAGTGATTGGATCATGTCTCACACAAATAAATTTATACTTATTTTATAGTTATTGATATAAACATAGGTTAGATCATTTTGTAATTTGTTGACAGTATTTATCTTATTTGTCATATAGGCTATGGGGCTTTTAAAACAGTCTGAGAAGGTAATTCTTCCTTCTCTAAAATAATGAGGGGGGTTTTTGGAGTAAGCTATTTTTCAGTCATGCTTTATGTCTTTTTTACCCTTAGTAATATTATTTTTTGGCTATTATCATTTTGTAGAATTACTTTGGTGTCTGCACTGTTGAATTTGACTCATAATAATTGTGCTTCTAGTGAAAAATGCATTTTAAGAAGCTCATGTTATCCTCGATTTAAAAAATTGCTTATATTTTTCATATTTTTTCCTAAAATTGATCATTTTTAACAGTTGGAACATGAAACCAGTAAGATATGAACTATTCTACTTACATATTATAGGAAATAACTTTTTTATGTTGACACTAGACAAAATTATTTGTTTACAAATAAAATAAAGCTTATTTGGAATAGAGAATTGAGAGGAGAGTGAAGTTAAATTGCATATGTCCAATGCTGTACTTCTTTTTTAAAGAAACATTTGCTATCTAGATATAGAAGAGTGATTTCTTTGAATTTTACAGTACTTTTTATAATTTAATATATTTAGATTAAATACTTCATAATTCCGTGCTTGCTATCTTTCAGTTTAGAAATTGCTGTATATCTTAACTGTAAAGATCTTACATATGAAAGAAAGATTGCTGCTTTGGCACTTTATATGTTGTCTGATAATAAAAATAATGAATTGCTTCAAAATACATGAAGGCAAAACTAATAGAATAGAAAGGGACAGTAGATAAAAATTATAGGTAGAGATTTCAATACTTCGTTCTAGTAATTGTTAGAACCAAGCAAATAGATTATCAGCAAGCATGTATAAAATATTTGAACACTGTCAGTCACCTTGACCTAATTGACAACTATTGAACACCCCTCAAAATTACAGAATAAAATATTTGCTTTGTAAGCACACATGGGGAATAGGCCCTGTGCTGCTGCTGCTGCTGCTAAGTCGCCTCAGTTGTGTCCGACTCTGTGCGACCCCATAGATGGCAGCCCACCAGGCTCCCCCGTCCCTGGGATTCTCCAGGCAAGAACACTGGGGTGGTGCCATTTCCTTCTCCAATGCATGAAAGTGAAAAGTGAAAGGGAAGTCGCTCAGTCATGTCTGACTCCTAGCGACCCCATGGACTGCAGCCTACCAGGCTCCTCTGTCCCTGGGATTTTCCAGGCAAGAGTACTGGAGTGGGGTGCCATTGCCTTCTCCGATAGGCCCTGTGCTGAGCCATAAAACAGGTCTCAGTGGACCTGAAAGGATTGAAGTCATTTAGAGGCTATTCTTAGACCACAGAAGAATTAAGGTAGAAGTGAGATTACAAATCTCATATATGTGGAAATTGAAAAACATATTCCTAAAAAGTCTATAAGTCAAAGAAGTAATAGATGTAGACATAGAGGTCAGTGGGCAGGAATAAGAATCTAGAAATAGACTCACATTGAAAAACATCAGTTGGTTTTTTGTTGTTGTTTACAAAAACACTAAGCAGGATAGTATTTTTTTTAAATGAATGGTTTTGGAATAGGTGGATATCTATATGGAAAAAGTGAACATGACCTTTACGTCACTTCATGCACAAAGAGTTAAGTCAGAGTGAATCACTGACCTTAATGTAAGACAGATATTTTTAAAAGAAGATAAGAGAAAATCTTTATGACCTTGAGATAGGCAAATTTCTTAAGGCAAAAAAAAAGATGAACCATAAAAGAAAAAAACTGACAAATTGAACTTAAAACATTAAAGCAGTTTGCTTATTGAAAAACACACCAAAAAAAAAAAAAAGACAAGCCCTTTTAGGAGAAAAGGGTTTTATATAATATGTTTTATATATATAGAACATATCTGACATAAAATAATAATATGTTTTATATTTATAAAACATATCTGACAAAAACTTTTATCTGTAATATAGGAAACTTTCATTAAACTCAATAACAAGGAGGGAAACAGCCCAACAGAAAAATAGGCAAAAGATTTGAAGAGATAATCCACAAAAGAAAATATGGGAATGACCTAGTACTTGAAAAGATTCTCAACATCATTGGTTATTAGGGAAATGAAAATTAAGGCACAGTGAAAAAGCACTGTACATACACTATAAAATGGCTAAAATTTAAAATACTGACGATACCACCTTTTGGCAAGGATATGAAACAGCTGGAATCCTTATACACTGATCATTCATTCATCACTTGTAGGGATACAGAGTGGTATGACCACTTTGGGCAACAGGTCAGCCACTGCCCCAAAAGTTAAATACATATAGTCTCATCATATGACCTTAACTAAGTATCTAAGGATTTCACTTGTAAGTATCTCCTAAGAGAAATAAAAACATATCAAAAGATATGAGTATTATTCATTATCATCAAAAATAGGAAACAACCCAAAATGTCCATTATCTGGTGACTGGATAAATAAAATGTGGTACATCATACATTGGGATACTCTTCAGCCATAAAGTGAACTATTCTTTTATGCAACAACATGGATGAATCTCAGAAGCGTTGTGCTCAGTGAAAGATTGTACCATAAATTATTTAGCTCCTTGTGATCGAAGTTTGGGTTATTTCTAATTTTTTGCTATGACAATTCTGCATCAGATATTCTTAAGGGGAACCTTGTGCATTTTAGTAATGTTTTTATAAGAAAAATTTCTAGAAGTAATAGTAGAATTGCTGAGTTGAAGATTTTTATTTACTTACATTGCCAACATTTACTTAATGTTCATTATGTACCACACACTATTTTAAGTGCGTGGTACATAATACTCCTTCTACCCAGATTTTCTTGTTTAATTTTTACAATAACTGTATGAAGTATAGGTACTATTATTTTCCTTATATTACAGTTGAGGAAACTGAGGCACAGATTTAAAAAAAAAAAAAAGTTCCAAGTCACACAGCTAGGGACTTACAGAGCCAGGGCACAAAGTGGGATGGTCTGACTCCAGAGCTTGACCTCCTACATACGACATGTGAAGTAGTTTTCTATTTATGCATGTTTTAGGGGAGTTGTATTTACTTTTAGGTTTCCTGCTTGAACTTGCACTATGCATTACAGAAATTTCTTAATTTTAAAACACTGGGGATAAGGCAAGCCTTTCTTTTTCCTTACTGAAATAATTTCAGAAATGCACTATTGGAATGTTGTTTAAGATAGACAAAGTCATATTCACAAAAAATACCAATTGTTCACTTCAAGGAACACTGTTTTGATAGTGTACAAACATAACGTACAATTCTTTGGGCAGGTTAGTTTTTTCATGTAGATCATAAAAGATATTGGTCAAGTAGTAAAATTAACCTTTACTTAGATTTTTGTTCAGTCATGCTGCTGCTGCTGCTGCTAAGTCGCTTCAGTCATGTCCAACTCTGTGCGACCCCATAGACGGCAGCCCACCAGGCTCCCCCAGGATTCTCCAGGCAAGAACACTGGAGTGGGTTGCCATTGCCTTCTCCAATGCATGAAAGTGAAAAGAGTCGTGCTGGATGGTAGCACACCGGGCCTCCCTGTATCTCGCCATGGGGAGGCCTGGCGTGCTCCATTTTCAAATAGGCCATATATGCAGAAGATGTGGTTCCTTTAAGTGTGTAAGCTTTGCATTGGAATCGTGTTAATGTCAGCAACCCACTATAAATCTTCTGAATCAGAAATTTTGAATCCTAGGTGAAGGCCAGACAACTTCTTAAAACTGAATAGAGTTTCTAATTCATTTTTGGGTCCGAGAAAACTTATGTAAGGTATATTCTTGATCAGTAAGAGAGATTAAAAAAAATGTGACATGTCATATCTCAGATACCCAAGGGACATTTATTAACTATTCTAAATATCTCTTAACAACCAATATGTTAGCAAAGAAAAGAAGTCTTTTGTTGATGAGAGCAGCTGGTTTACATTTTCTTGATTATATTAATCCCATAAATTAATGTTCTCATCTTTTTTCTCCCAGGGCTTTTACAAGTAGGTGATGGTATCTGCCTTCACTTGGTCATCACTTATTTATTCCTTAACCTACTTGTAACATGACATGTGCTTTCAAGTGATGTTCTAAAAGGAAGGAATATTTTTAAGTTATTACTCCTCTATTATATGAGGACCTGTCCTTTGCTCTCTCCTGCGTTTATTCTCCTTTGTTACTCTGTAGCACTTGACTGGAGGGCGTGTGATATAACTGGTGAAGAATGAAGGGTTCAGTCAGAATGCCTGGATCCTAAGCCCTCCTCTGCCATTGGCTAGTTGTGGGATGCTACCAAGTTACCCACCTTGTTTTCACATTTATTTCATGGGATAACAGTAGTACTCATGTCGTGATTTTGGCGAGGACTAAATGAGCATTAAAGCATGAAAGCAAGAGTATCTCAAGAAAATTAGAGATACCAAGGGAACATTTCATGCAAAGATGGGCTCAATAAAGGACAGAAATGGTATGGACCTAACAGAAGCAGAAGATATTAAGAAGAGGTGGCAAGAATACACAGAAGAACTGTACAAAAAAGATCTTCATAACCCAGGTAATCACGATGGTGTGATCACTGACCTAGAGCCAGACATCCTGGAACGTGAAGTCAAGTGGGCCTTAGAAAGCATCACTACGAACAAAGCTAGTGGAGGTGATGGAATTCCAGTTGAGCTATTCAAATCCTGAAAGATGATGCTGTGAAAGTGCTGCACTCAATATGCCAGCAAATTTGGAAAACTCAGCAGTGGCCACAGGACTGGAAGAGGTCCGTTTTCATTCCAATCCCAAAGAAAGGCAATGCCAAAGAATGCTCAAACTACCACACAATTGCACTCATCTCACATGCTAGTAAAGTAATGCTCAAAATTCTCCAAGCCAGGCTTCAGCAATACGTGAACCATAAACTTCCTGATGTTCAAGCTGGTTTTAGAAAAGGCAGAGGAACCAGAGATCAAATTGCCAACATCTGCTGGATCATGGAAAAAGCAAGAGTTCCAGAAAAACATCTATTTCTGCTTTATTGACTATGCCAAAGCCTTTGACCGTGTGGATCACAATAAACTGTGGAAAATTCTGAAAGATGGGAATACCAGACCACCTGACCTGCCTCTTGAGAAATCTGTATGCAGGTCAGGAAGCAACAGTTAGAATTGGACATGAAACAACAGACTGGTTCCAGATAGGAAAAGGAGTATGTCAAGGCTGTATATTGTCACCCTGTTTATTTAACTTATATGCAGAGTACATCATGAGAAACGCTGGACTGGAAGAAACACAAGCTGGAATCAAGATTGCCAGGAGAAATATCAATAACTTCAGATATGCAGATGACACCACCCTTATGGCAGAAAGTGAAGAGGAACTCAAAAGCCTCTTGATGAAAGTGAAAATGGAAAGTGAAAAAGTTGGCTTAAAGCTCAACATTCAGAAAACGAAGATCATGGCATCTGGTCCCATCACTTCATGGGAAATAGATGGGAAAACAGTGTCAGACTTTATTTTGGGGGGCTCCAAAATCACTGCAGATGGTGACTGCAGCCATGAAATTAAAAGACACTTAATCCTTGGAAAGAAAGTTATGACCAAAAACTGTGGTGTTGGAGAAGACTCCTGAGAGTCCCTTGGACTGCAAGGAGATGCAACCACTCCATTCTGAAGGAGATCAGCCCTGGGATTTCTTTGGAAGGAATGATGCTAAAGCTCAAACTCCAGTACTTTGGCCACCTCATGCAAAGAGTTGACTCCTTGGAAAAGACCCTGATGCTGGGAGGGATTGGGGGCAGGAGGAGAAGGGGACGACAGAGGATGAGATGGCTGGATGACATCACTGACTCAATGGACGTGAGTCTGGGTGAACTCCAGGAGTTGGTGATGGACAGGGAGGCCTGGTGTGCTGCGATTCATGGGGTCGCAAAGAGTTGGACACGACTGAGCGACTGAACTGAACTGAAAGGAGCATGAAAAGTGTTGTAGCTGGCATGTGGTAAGCTATCAGAATTCTCACCTGTTGTTATCCACCCATCCCTTTTTCTTTCTCCTTCCTTGGCTGACTTGATACTGCACTGCCCTGGCTTTCTGTAATTCTCAAACTATTCCTTCTCTGCTGGCTTCCTTCTAAGTGCAGGTACTTCCCTCTCTTTGGCATCAGCATTCTTCTCTTTACCCGTAGTATGGAGATTGGGCGCTGGGTTTGCGATCAAATAGACCTGGGTTTCAGTTCTACCCCTGCTGCATATTAGCTGTATGACCTCCAATTTTAACCTGAATCCTTTCTGAGCTCATGTTTTTGTTCTGTAAATTAAGGGCAATTCCTTTTTTCAGGATTATTGGGAAGATTAAAGGTAACAGAATGTTCAGTATAGGGCTGAGCTGATGGATCTGCTGCTTCTGCTGTCATTTCTAGCTTGCTGAACTTTTGATTCTTAATTCTGTTTCCCAAGTTAGATTTTCTTCTCCCACTGTGTACTTTCTGTATGTCTTACTGGTATTTTAGAGTTTTCCTATCTGATATCAAATTACTCCTCTGTCATCTTCCCTGGGAAACTTGCTCTTTATTGTGTGTTCCATTTTTCGGCCATCCTCCCAGTCGTGGTACCTTAGCACTGGATTGAATCATACTTCGTTTCATTCTGTCTCTGCTTCCTCTTCCAGTTGGGGTTCCATTCTCACCAACACTGAGCTCAAACACCCATCTTTGGCTTTCAGTTCGCACTGTCTTTTTGTGTGTTCTTTTTCCTAATAGCCATATATGTCATCTCCCTGTTTCCAGTATTCCATGTTCTCCCTAATCTATCCTTTATTTTATCTTTACATTCATCCTCCTAAAGTGGGGGTCAGCAAGTTTTTCCAAAAGGGTTATGTGTTTTAGGCTTTGTGGGTCAAACATTCTTTGTTGCAGCTACTGAACTCTACTGTTTAACAGGAAAGCAGCCATAGTCAATGTGTAAATGAATGAGCATGGCTGTGTTCCAGTAGAACTTTATTTACAAAAATAGGAGGTGGGCTAGCTTTGGCCCTTAGGTCAGAGTTTGCTGATTGCTATCCTAAATGACAACTCAGATTATTGTCAGTGCTTGCTTATATGACTTCAGGCATTCTGTAGCTTGAAAAATAAAACTGAATTCCTTAGCTTAGTGCTTGAGATCCGCCGCCTCAAGTTAGCTTTATTTCCCTTTACTCCTTGTTGTACATTGTTTATTTTAGCAAACGGAACGACCTGTTCTTTGGACATGCCATGCTTAATTAGGGCATCTCGTGGTTCTTTTGTTGGTTAAGGTCTTAGAGTAAGCACTCTGTGTGTTCTTTTAAATTTTTCTCCCTCCCTACCTTTCTTTCTTGAAGTAATTTCCTTTAAAAAAATACTGCCAGGTAGAACAGTCTTCCTAGCGACCTACTTTCCTAGTCTTATCTAAAGTATTTTGGTTTTAAGTGTTTTACATCTCATTGTTTGGAGAAGAAAAATATGATGCAAGGTTTCAGAAATATTAATTCTCATACCAATTGCTCTGAATGGTAGTTCCTAATACTTTCTTAGTCATTCTAATGTGTGTGTAAGGGATACAGTGGTACATGGAAGTTCTTTAGGAAAATAGCTTTAGATCTGATGGGCTTAGAGCTCCCCTGGTAGCTCATCTGGTAGCTCATCTGGTAAAGAATCCACCTGCAATGCAGGAGACCCCAGTTCGATCCCTGGGTCGGGAAGATCGGCTGGAGAAGGGATAGGCTACCCACTCCAGTATTCTTGGGCTTCCTTGGTGGCTCAGCTGGTAAAGAATCTGCCTGCAGTGCAGGAGACCTGGGTTCAGTCCCTGGGTTGGGAAGATCTCCTGGAGACAGGAACAGCTGCCCACTCCAGTATTCTGGCCTGGAGAATCTCATGGACTGTATATAGTCCATGGGGTTGCAGAGAGTTGGACACGACTGAGCGACTTTCACACATAGTGAAGGACTTAGTGTCAGTTTCTTCAGAACCTGTTTTGACCTCTGTATAATAGTATTCTATTTTGCCTACCTCAGCCTTTGAGATCTTCATTTTTTTCTCTCAAAATATACCAGTATATTCTGAAATATTTGGAAATAAATTGCAGGCATGATACATGTTCCCTTAGTACATTCTTTTATATAAGCACACAACTATAATCAAAATTAGGAAACTAACACTGATATAATTCTATTATTTAATATACAGATCTTATTCTGATATGGTAGCTTATTCCAGTATTGTCTGTTGTAACAAATGAAAATCTTAGATCATGCATTGCATTCAGTTATCATGTCTTTTAAGTCTCCATTGATCTGAACTAGTCCCTCAGATCTCCTGTTTTATGACTAACATTTTTGAAGTGTACAGGCCTGTTATTTTGTAGAATGTCCTTGAGTTTGGGTTTCTCTGACATTGTCTAACCATTAGATTAGAGTTATTTGTCTTTGTCAGGAATATTACTCAGGTGTTGCTGTGTTCTTCTCAGTGCCTCTTACCAGGAGGCAAGTGATACGGATTTGTGCCTTTACTGAAGAACATCTGTTTGATCTTGTGTATCTTCTTTAGGGCTTGAGGGCATTCCATATCAACTTGGTGAACACACCCTTATGAGCCCTTGGAGCTCTTCCTAGCAACATTCTAATTCCTTCAGTTAATATTTTTTAGTACTTTCTCTAGACGTGTGCTGGGGGCATAAAGACAAGTAAAACACAATCCTCGTCTTAACTGTACTCATGGTGTAATGCAGGAGTCAGCAGATTTTTTTTTTCCCAAAGGGCCACATAGTAATTATTTTAGGCTTTGTGGGCTATGTGGTCTCTGTTGCAACTACTCGAATCTGTCGTAACACAAGTGGCTAACCATGGAATAGGTTGCAAAATGAAAATGACTATTTAAGATAAAATGGAGCCTTGCAAGAAATGTCTTGTTTATAGTGAGCTTCTAAGATCTATATCAGCAAACCCTTCTGCTGTTTGCTGGAAAACTTTGACAAGCACTGCTAGGCATTTGGAGCCATGCAAGGATTAGAGGCAGGCAATGACATTAGATTTGATTTTAGAAAGTTAACTTGGATGAAATATGGAGAATGATAGAGCAGGTCACGGCAGTCCTGGAGGCAAGGAGAGGAGTCAAGAGGCTGTTAATAGGAATCCAAGGAAAAGATTAAGGACCTCTTTTAAAATAGAATTAATAGAGGTAGAGATATCCATACATACATAGCAAAAGATGTTTGATCTGATTGATGATATAAGCAAGGGCAGTGGAGGAGAAGAAGTAAAAAATGATTTCTGAGCTTCTCTAGGGAAATTGGTTGACCTAGGACGCCACTTGGTAAAGGAAGGATATATGAAGAACAGCAACTTGAAGGCCAGGGAAGACAGCCAGGTAAGTTGTTTTGGAATTGTTGAGTTTAATAAGCCTGTGTAGATACAAGTGGAAATTGTTTTATAGGTCTAAGACTGCAGAGAGCCATCTAGACTAGGATGGTTAGCATATAGACCTTAGCCGAAGCCACAGGATTGATTGAATGCAGTCCCCTGGAGAAAGCATTTTTCACAGCAATGGTAGTGCTAATTACAGAAGCCTTGTGGGAAACAAAACTCTTCATTGGTGGAGAAAGGGCATGAGAGGAAAGTGTATTGAAAGAAAAGGAAGGAAACCAGAAGACAATGGTGTTTTAGAAACCAAGGAAGAATAGAAAATTGATAGTATCAAGTACTGCAAAGAGGGTTAATTAGGATTAGAACTGATGGCATGCAGTGCTTTTATTAAAAAGGTTGGGGGGCATAGTTTGGGACTTCACTTGTGGTGATTTCAGTGAGTTGAATGGTAAGTGAGAAGATGTAGGCAAGGACCAGTCTTCTTGAACTTGAATCAGTGAGTCATTTGAATATTTTGTTAAAGTAGAAATTCTGAAATCAGTGAGTCTGGGTGAATCCCAAGATTCTGCATTTCCAACAACTTCCCAAGCAGTGGAAATGCTGCCATTCTGAAAACTACACAGACTTACAGTTAACAGATTGTACATTGAAGGCATCCCAGGGCACTGTAGCTAACTCACAGGGGTGCATGACTATTTTTAAATTTCAAGGAAAGTACAGTAGTATCTCTTGGACACCACACTGTATTCCTTTTGGTGCTGTCATACCTTTGTGAAGCTGGGTTTTCAGTGTTTACTCTTATTAAAAAAAAAAAAGGAAAAGTAAGTACTGCCTAAAAATCAGTGTGAAGCAGGAAATGAGGCTGATTCCACAGTTTGAACAATTATGTAGTGCCCGACAGATGCTAAATTATTAGGGTTTAAGTACTTGCTAAGTAGTTTGGCCCGTATTCTTTAATAAAGTGAACCATCAGATATTTCTTTTGGCCTATAAGTGCCATGAAAAAATTACTGTGACACTAATTACTCTTGAACAAAAAAAATTTGGAAACTGTTGGTGTAACTGTTCTTCATAGAAACTTATTGTGGAGCAAAGCAACTGGAGATTGGATGGTAGCTGAGAAAGGGCTTTATTTTAAAGTATTGATAGAAAAGACAGGTATGTTACCTGCTGGGGGAGGGAGCAGCTGAGAGAGAAACAGATCTGAAGATACGGCAAATAAAGAAAGGTGTTAACTTGGAGTGAAAGTCTCTGAAGAGATGAGACAGGATGGAATCTGGACCCTGCTTTCCCAAACCTTGGAGAAGGAATGGCAACCTACTCCAGTATTCTTGCCTGGGAAGTCCCATGGACAGAGGAGTGTGGCAGGCTTATTAAACCCATGGGGTCGCAGAGTCAGACGCAACAGTGACTTCACTTCCACTTTCCCAAACCTTGCTCCAGACGTGCAGCATTGGTTTGCTGGAAGAAGTGCAGAGTCTCACATCCCACTCCAGACCTCCTAAATCAGAATGTGAATTTTCAGTAAGATTCCTAGGTGAGGAAATGCATGTTAAAATTTCAGAAGCACTATATAGGCAGGATTATCCCTCCATAGGAGAAAGAATGACCCTTTTTAAAATTCCATCACCACATGTGTGTCTTGTACACACCAGCCATTCTGACTGAGGAAAGTGAGTTAGTGAGGCCTATAGATTTACATACTTTCTAAGAAGCCTGAGACTAAGAAGCTGAAGTTTCTACCTGATTGCCTTAATTACCTCCGGTAAGTAGGAAACATCTCTGCATCTATTGAATTGAAAAGTTAGAGCTGAAATAATGGCTGGAAGAGGTGAGTTACAGAATAACCATTTTGAGGAGTGCAAACAAATTGACTAGGAATGTAGAAATTGGCAAGCAATTCTGAAGGTCTGGCTGAGGTCAGAGACTACTTTTAGTTGTTCAGGTGTTTGTCTGCATGGTTATAACCTTTTCCAGTGGTGCTGAATAGCTTGGGGTATAAATTTGTTCGTTTGCAGGGTGAGGTTAAGGGAAAAATAAAAGGGCTAACCAAAACTCTATCCTGGATAAAAAAGAAAGAAATCACAAGGAGAAATATGAGAAGGTGGGTAGAAGGATTGGAGGTCTCGAAAGCCAATGAAAAGGTCACACATCCTGGGTTTGGAGGAGTTTGGCCCTATTCCTGTCTACCAGGAAGAGGTAAATTCTTTTTTGTCAGGCTGTAGAGATTGATCAGGACTTGGTGATTGATTGGCTAACAGGGAAGAATGACTAGAATGACTCCTAGACTTCTGGTTTTAGAGACTGCTTTACAGTACACTTGTATTAATGAGGAATTGCTCTCCAGTGACATTGCTCTGCAGTGAAGCAGGTTTTTTGGATGGGGAAGTGTGGAGTCTACCCGTGTCCTTTCTGACTCCATATGAATTTGACTCTTCTCGGTATCTCATGTAAGTGGAATCATCATGCAGTATTTGCACTTCATGTAGATGGGAATGCATTTTTTCTTTTTAATTTTTTTTATTGAGGGATAATTGCTTTACATAATTTTGTTGTTTGCTCTCAAACCTCAACGTGAATCAGCCATAGGTATACATATATCCCCTCCCTTTTGAACCTCCATCCCATTTCCTGCCCTGTCCCACCCCTCTAGATTGATACAGAGCCCCTGTTTGAGTTTCCTGGGCCATATAGCAAATTGCCATTGGCTATGTTATTTTACATATGGTGATGCAAGTTTCCATGTTACTCTTTCCATATATCTCACCCTCTCCTCTCCTGTCCCCATGTCCACAAGTTTATTCTCTCTCTGTTTCTCCATTGCTGCCCTGTAAATAAATTCTTCAGAACCATTTTTCTAGATTCCATATATATGTGTTAGAATATGATATTTATCTTTCTCTTTCTGACTCCCTTCACTCTGTATAATAGGTTTTAGGTTCATCCATGTCATCAGAACTGACTCAAATGCGTTCTTTTTATGGCTGAGTAATATTCCATTGTGTATATGTACCACAACTTCTTATCCATTCATCTGTTCATGGACATCCAGGTTGCTTCCGTGTTCTGGCTATAATAGTGCTGTGATGAACAGTGGGATACATGTGTCTTTTTCAGTTTTGGTTTCCTCAGGGTATATGCCTAGGAGTAGGATTGCTGGGTCATAGGTTGGTTTTACTCTTAGTTTTTTAAGGAGTCTCTGTACTGTCTTCCATAGTGGCTGTATCAATTTACATTCCCACCAGCAGTGTGAGAGTGTTCCCATTTCTCCACACCCTCTCTGGCATTTATTGTTTGTAGACTTTCTGATGAGGGCCATTCTCACCAGTGTGAGGTGACACCTCTTTGTGGTTTTGATTTGCATTTCTCTAATAATGAGCCATGTTAAGCTTCTTTTCATGTGTTTGTTAGCCATCTGTATGTCTTATTTGGAGAAATGTCTGTTTAGGTCTTTTTCCCACTTTTTGATTGGGTTGGTATTGAATTGTATGAGCTTATTGTATATTTTGGAAATTAATTCTTTGTCAGTTGTTTCATTTGCTACTATTTTCTCCCATTCTGAGGCTTCTTTTTTCACCTTGCTTGTAGTTTCCTTTGCTGTTCAAAAGCTTTTAAGTTTAATCAGGTACCACTTGTTTGTTTTTATTTCCGTTACTCTAGGAGGTGAGTCATAGAGGATC
Source organism: Bos mutus (assembly GCF_027580195.1). NCBI lineage: Eukaryota > Metazoa > Chordata > Mammalia > Artiodactyla > Bovidae > Bos > Bos mutus. The sequence goes on from NC_091644.1 coordinate 41,527,183, forward strand.
TTGCTTTATGTTATCAAGTGTTCTGCCTGTGTTTTTCTCTAACAGTTGTATAGTTTCTGGTCTTGTCTTTAATCCATCTTGAGTTTATCTTTGTGTATGGTGTTAGGAAGTGTTCTAATTTCATTCTTTTGCATGTAGCTGTCAGTTTTCCCAGCACCATTTATTGAAGAGGCTGTCTTGACCCCATTGTATATTCTTGCCTCTTTTCTCAAAAATACCCATAGGTGCATGGGTTTATTTCTGGGCTTTTTATCTCGTTCCATTGGCCTGTATTTCTGTTCTTGTGTCACTACCATACTGTCTTGATGGCTGTAGCTTTGTAGTAAAATCTGAATTCAGGAAGGTTGATTCCTCCAGCTCCATTTTTCTTCTCAAGACTGCTTTGGCTATTCGGGGTCTTTTGTGTTTCCACATGAATTGTGAGATTTTTTGTTCTAGTTCTGTGAAAAATGCCATTGGTAATTTGATAGGGATCACATAGAATCTGTAGATTGCACTTGGTAGTGTAGTCATTTTCACAATATTCATTCTTCCTACCCAGGAACATGGAATATCTCTCCATCTGTTTATGTTGCCTTTGATTTCTTTCATCAGTGTCTTACAATTTTCTGTGTACAGTTCATTTGTCTCCTTAGGTCAGTGTATTTCTGCAATGGTGAATGGGATTGATTCCTTAATTTCTTTTTCTGATTTTTCATTGTTAGCATATACAAATGCAACTGATTTCTGTGTATTGATTTTGTATCCTGCAACTTTGCTAAATTCACTGATTAGCACTAGTAATTTCTGACACTATCTTTAGGGCTTTCTATGTACAGAATGATGTCATCTGCAAGGAGTGAGAGCTTCTTTTCTGATCTGGATTCCTTTTATTTCTTTTTCTTCTCTGATTGCTGTAGCTAGGATTTCCAGAACGATGTTGAATAATAGTGGTGAAAGTGAACACCCTTGTCTTGTTCCTGATCTTAGCGGGAATGCGTTGTTTTTCACCATTGAGAATAATGTTTGCTGCAGGCTTGTCATATATGGCCATTACTATGTTGAGGTAGGTTCCTTCTATGCCCATTTTTTGAAGAGTTTTCATCATAAATGGGTGCTGAATTTTGTCAAGGCTTTTTCTGCATATATTGAGATGATCATGTTTCTTTTATCTTTCAGTTTGTTAATATGGTGTATCACATTGATTGATTTGTGTATACTGAAGAATCCTTGCATCCCTGGAGTAAACCCAACTTGATCGTGGTGTACGAGCTTTTTGATGTGTTGCTGAATTCTGTTTGCTAAAATTTTGTTGAGGATTTTTCCATCTATGCTCATCCGTGATATTGGCCTGTCGTTTTCTTTTTTTATGTTGTCATTGTCTGGTTTTGCTGTCAGGGTGATGGTGGCCTCGTAGAATGAGTTTGGAAGTGTTCCTTCCTCTGCAATTTTTTGAAAGTTTCAGAAGGATAGGCATTAGCTCTTCTGTGTTCGATAGAATTATCCTGTGAAGCCATCTGCCCCTGGGCTTTTGTTTTTTGGGAGACTTTTGATCACAGCTTCAATTTCAGTGCTTGTAATGGGGTTGTTCATAATTTCTATTTCTTCCTGGTTCAGTCTTGGAAGATTGAACTTTCTAAGAATCTATCCATTTCTTCCAGGTTATCCATTTTATTGCCATATAGTTGTTCATAAAAGTTTTTTACAATACTTTGTATTTCTACATTGTCCATTGTAACCTCTCCTTTTTCATTTCTAATTTTGTTGATTTGATTCTTCTCTCTTTTTTTCTTGATGAGTCTGGATAAAGGTTTGTCAATTTTGTATATCTTCTCAAAGAACCAGCTTTTAGTTTTATTAATCTTTACTATTGTTTCTTTCATTTCTTTTTCATTTATTTCTGCTTGGATCTTTATGATTTCTTTCCTTCTACTAATTTTGGGGTTTTTTTTGGTTCTTTTTCCAGTTGTTTTAGGTGTAAACTTAGGTTGTCTATTTTATGTTTTTCTTGTTTCTTGAGGTAGGATTGTATTGCTATAAATTTCCCTCTTAGAACTGCTTTTGCTGTGTCCCATCGGTTTTGAGTTGTTCTTTCATTGTCATTGGTTTCTAGAGATTTTTTTACTTCCCTTTTGATTTCTTCAGTAACCTCTTGGTTATTTAGAAACGTCTTGTTTAATCTCCATGTGTTTGTGTTTCTTACAGTTTTTTTTCTTGTAATTGATATCTAGTCTCATAGTGTTGTGGTCAGAGAAGATGCTTGACATGATTTCAGTTTTATTAAATTTACTGCGGCTTGATTTGTGACCCAAGATGTGGTCTATCCTGGAGAATGTTCCATGTGCACTTGAGAAGGAGGTGTATTCTTCTGCATTTGGATGGAATGTCCTGAAGATATCAATGAGATCCTTTTCATCTAATGTATCATTTAAGACTTGTGTTTCCTTATTAATTTTCAGTTTTGATGATCTGTCCTTTGATGTGAGTGGGGTGTTGAAGTCTCCTACTATTATTGTGTTACTGTCAATTTCTCCTTTTATGTCTGTTAGTGTTTCTCTTACGTATTGAGGTGCTTCTATGTGGGGTGCATAGATATTTACAATTGTTATGTCTTCCTCTTGGATTTATCCCTTGACCGTTATGTAGTGTCCTTCCTCATCTCTTGTAATCTTTATTTTAAGGTCTATTTTGTCTGATACGAGGATTGCTTCTCCAGCTTTCTTTTACTTCCCATTTGCATAGAATATATTTTTCCATCCTCTCACTTTCAGTCTATGTGTGTCTTTAGGTTTGAAGTGGGTTTCTTATAGACAGCATATATATGGGTCTTGTTTGTATCCATTCAGCCAGTCTGTGTCTTTTGATTGGAGCGTTTCATCCATTTACATATAAGGTAATTATTGATATATATGTTCCTATTGCCATTTTCTTAATTGTTTGGGGTTGATTTTGTAGATCTTTTTTCTTCTTTTGTATTTCTTGACTGTATAAGTCCCTTTAACATTTGTTGTAAAGCTGGTTTGGTGGTACCGAATTCTCTTAACTTTTGCTTGTTTGAAAAGCTTTTTATTTCTCTATCAATTTTGAATGAGATCCTTGCCAGGTACAGTAATCTTGGTTGTAGATTTTTCCCTTTAAGTACTTTAAATATATCCAGCCATACCCTATTGGCCTGCATAGCTTCTTCTGAAAGATCAGTTGTTAAACGTATGGGGTTTCCCTTGTATGTTACTTGTTGCTTCTCTCTTGCTGCTTTTCATATTCTTTCTCTGTGTTTTGTCTTTGTTAGTTTGATTAGTATGTGTCTTGGCATGTTTCTCCTTGGGTTTATCCTGTATGGGACTGTTTGTGCCTCTTGGACTTGATTGACTGTTTCCTTTTCCATGCTGGGGACATTTTCAACTGTAATCTCTTCAAAAATTTTCTCATACCATTTCTTTTTCTCCTCTTCTTCTGGGACCCCATGATTCGAATGTTGGTGTGTTTGATATTGTCCCAGAGGTCTCTGAGACTGTCCTCAGTTCTTTTCCTTCTTTTTACTTCATTCTGCTCTTCAGAAGTTATTTCCACCATTTTATCTTTCAGCTCAGTGATTTGTTCTTCTGCTTCAGATATTCTGCTATTGATTCCTTCTAAAGTAATGCTCAAAATTCTCCAAGCCAGGCTTCAGCAATACACGAACCGTGAACTTCCTGATGTTCAAGCTGGTTTTAGAAAAGGCAGAGGAACCAGAGATCAAATTGCCAACATCTGCTGGATCATGGAAAAAGCAAGAGAGTTCCAGAAAAACATCTATTTCTGCTTTATTGACTATGCCAAAGCCTTTGACTGGGTGGATCACAATAAACTGTGGAAAATTCTGAAAGAGATGGGAATACCAGACCACCTGACCTGCCTCTTGAGAAATCTGTATGCAGGTCAGGAAGCAACAGTTAGAACTGGACATGAAACAACAGACTGGTTCCAGATAGGAAAAGGAGTTCGTCAAGGCTGTATATTGTCACCCTGCTTATTTAACTTATATGCAGAGAACATCATGAAAAACGCTGGGCTGGAAGAAGCACAAGCTGAAATCAAGATTGCCGGGAGAAATCTCAGTAACCTCAGATATGCAGATGACACCACCCTTATGGCAGAAAGTGAAGAGGAACTCAAAAGCCTCTTGATGAAAGTGAAAGAGGAGAGTGAAAAAGTTGGCTTAAAGCTCAACATTCAGAAAACGAAGATCATGGCATCTGGTCCCATCACTTCATGGCAAATAGATGGAGAAACAGTGGAAACAGTGTCAGACTTTATTTTTGGGGGCTCCAAAATCACTGCAGATGGTGACTGCAGCCATGAAATTAAAAAACGCTTACTCCTTGGAAGGAAAGTTATGACCAACCTAGATAGCATATTCAAAAGCAGAGACATTACTTTGCCAACAAAGGTCCATCTAGTCAAGGCTATGGTTTTTCCTGTGGTCATGTATGGATGTGAGAATTGGACTGTGAAGAAGGCTGAGCACTGAAGAATTGATGCTTTTGAACTGTGGTGTTGGAGAAGACTCTTGAGAGTCCCTTGGACAGCAAGGAGATGCAACCAGTCCATTCTGAAGGAGATCAGCCCTGGGATTTCTTTGGAAGGAATGATGCTAAAGCTGAAACTCCAGTACTGTGGCCACCTCATGCGAAGAGTTGACTCATTGGAAAAGACTCTGATGCTGGGAGGGATTGGGGGCAGGAGGAGAAGGGGATGCCAGAGGATGAGATGGCTGGATGGCATCACTGACTCGATGGACATGAGTCTGAGTGAACTCCGGGAGTTGGTGATGGACAGGGAGGCCTGGTGTGCTTCGATTCATGGGATCGCAAAGAGTCGGACACGACTGAGTGACTGAACTGAACTGAGAGTATTTTTAATTTCAGTAATTGTGTTGTTTGTCTCTATGTTTATTCTTTAATTCTTCTAGGTCTTTGTTAATTGATTCTTGCATTTTGTTCATTTTGTTTTCAAGGTTTTTGATCATCTTTACTATTATTATTCTGAATTCTTTTTCAGGTAGTTTGTCTGTTTCCTCTTCATTTATTTGGACTTCTGTGTTTCTAGTTTGTTCCTTCATTTGTGTAGTATTTCTCTGCCTTTCCATTATTTTTAACTTACTGTGTCTGAGGTGTCCTTTTCCTAGGCTTCAGAGTTGAATTCTTTCTTCCTTTTGGTTTCTGCCCTCCTAAGATTGATCCAGTGGTTTGTGTAAGCTTTGTGCAGGGTGAGATTTGTGATCAATTTTTGTTTGTTTTTCCTCTGATGGGCAAGGCTGAGTGAGGTGGTAATCCTGTCTGCTGATGACTGGGTTTGTATTTTTGTTTTGTCTGTTGTTTAGATGAGGTGTCCAGCACATCTGGAGGTTGGGTGATGCCGAGTCTTGTATTCAGGTGGTTTCCTTTGTGTAAGTTCTCACTATTTGATACTCCCTAGGGTTAGTTCTCTACCCCACTCCAGTACTCTTGCCTGGGGTCGCTAAGGGTTGGACGCGACTGAGCGACTTCCCTTTCACTTTTCACTTTCATGCATTGGAGAAGGAAATGGCAACCCACTCCAGTGTTCTTGCCTGGAGAATCCCAGGGATGGGGGAGCCTGGTGGGCTGCCGTCTATGGGGTTGCACAGAGTCGGACACGACTCAAGTGACTTAGCAATAGCACTAGGGTTCGTTCTCTAGTAGTCTAGGGTCTGGAGTCAATAATCCCACTACAAAGACTCATGGCTTGATCTCTGGTCAGGAACAAAGATTCCACAAGTGGTTTGTTATGGCATTTAGTGAGATTAAAACAAATATCCAAAAACGAGAAAAGGCACTTAAAATCAGGCAAATAATAATTAAAACAATGAAATATCCACATATACATATACACCCTTTTACATATACACTGTTTTGATCAAAGTGAAAACAGTCCAGCAAAAATAAAGTACAGTAGATTGACCCAGTGAACAAAACAAATCAAAAATTATATTTATCAGTTACGAACAAAACTAAAGCACAAACTGGAAAACAAAACTAAAGCAAGGTGCTAAGTGGGGAATAAAGCAATGAAAACAAAACTAACAAATATATTGAGAAGAAAGGAAAGAAAGAAAGGAAAGATATGCAAAGTTAAATAGAGGTAAATGAAGATTTATATACATTAAAGATTAACTGCCAGGAGAAAAGGACAGTAAGAAAGGCAAACAAAGGAATAAATTTAGAAAAAATATAATAGGTTTAAAAATTAAAACTTAAAAAGGAAAAAAATGGAAGAAGAAAGAAAAAAGGGGGAAAAAAAGGAAAACTCCACAGAATCGCAAAAGCCCAACGTAGAGGCAGAGGTTTAAAACAACAATAAAAACTGTGACTGAATATACACATATACATATACACCCATATGCAAAATTAAAACAGTCGAACAAAAATAAAGTACAACAGATTGACCCAGCGAACAGAGGAAGCCAAAAATGACATCTACCAGAACAAAACTAATAAAAGCACAAACTGGAAAACAAAACTAAAGCAAAGTGCCAATTGGGGAATAAAGCAATGAAAACTAAACTAACAAATATATTGAGAGGAAAGGAAAGAAAGAATACATATGTAGAGTTAAATAGGGGTAGATAAAGAAGATTATATACACTGAAGATTAACTGCAAGGGGAAAAGAAGAGGAAAAACAAACAAAGGAATAGATATAGAAAAAATAATAATAGATTTAAACAATTAAAAAAGAGGAAAAAGGAAAACTCCACAGAACTGCAAAAGCCAAACGTAGAGGCAGAGGTTTATAACAACAATAAAAAATGTGACTGAGGGGAAAAAGAAAAAAAGCTCAAAAGCTTAATTAGATTTCATAGTGCCAATAAAATTGACAACTACAACAGAGGCGGGGAAAAAAATCCAAAAGAATCTACAGAACAAGTCAAAACGTAAGAATAGTAAATGTTTTTCTTGAGTCACTGCCGTCAGAGTCCTTCCCCTCGCTGGGAGTCACAGTCCGCCTCACCTCCCTAGTAGGACCAGCACTGTGCTAGTCTCTGGACCTGCTGTGGGGGCAGCTCAGATTCTAGTCTGGTCCTACTTCTGTGTGTTCTTGCCTCCAGTGTCTGCAGCTATCAGAGCTAGTGCAGTTTCTTTTCTGGAAGCTCTCAATGGCCTTTTATATATTTCATAGACACAGAGTCTGCCTAGTTGATTGTGTGGATTTAATCTGCAGCTTGTGCAGCTGGCGGGAAGGTTTTGGGTCTCCTTCCTTAGCCACACTGCCCCTGGGTTTCAATTGTGGTTTTATTTCCACCTCTGCATGTGGGTTGTCCACTGGGGTTTGCTTCTGAGGCTGCCCTGGAGGACTCAGGTTTGCCCCTGTGGGGGCCAGGTGTGGAGATGGTGCAGCTGCTTGGGTTGCAGGGGTTCTGGCACCATCAGACATTCAGGGGAGTTGGCGGCTAGGGCAGGAGGAAATACAGTGCTCTAGAAGGGTATGGCAACCAGTATTGGCCCATACACTCCAATATCCTTGCCTGGAGACCGCCCCTCCCTGACAGAGAGGCCTGGCAGGCCACAGTCTACAGGGTCACAAAGAGGTGGGCATGACCAAAGCGACACTGTATGCATAGATTGCAAGTCTTTTTCTGCCTGTGGCAGCACTACCCCAGTTAGAGTTGAGCATGAAGGTGGCACAGCTGCTTGGCTTGCGGGAAACTTGGTGGCACCAAGTGTGCAGGGACACGGACTGCCTCCACCACAGGAGTTACGACCCTATCAGAGTCTTTTCAAGCCTCTTGTAGCTGGCCATCACAAGGCCTCTTTGGCCAGTCTTTCTCCGTAGCTCTGCCTGTTCAGGTACTTAGAGGGCTCCCTTGCCTGGGGTCCTTCTCTGTTGTTCGGTGCATCAGGCACATAGAGGGGCCCCCCTGACTGAGGTCCTACTCTGCAGATCGGTGCATCAGGCACTTAAAGGGGCACTCTGGGTGTGGTCCTGCTCTGTAGTTCAGTGTCATCAGGCGTTTGATGGGGCCAGCCTCTCTATTGTTCCCCTGCCAATGTTGGTGTGTGGGGAGAGAGGCTATGGTGATGGCTCCACCCTCTATGTGTGACTCAGCAGTATCGCCTTGCCCCCATGGCTGCCCAGCTTTCTTCCACAGGTATTTCCCACCACAGTCTCCTCCCTGACATCCCCTTGATCCGTCTCTCCGAAGTCAGTAGCAGCCCTCGCCCTGGGATTGCTCCACAATCCCCAAACTTCAGCTCCCAGCTGCTGCTCCTTATAGAGGACCTGCATCCTGTCCGGGGTATGTATGGCTGCAGCAAGGACTGTCTGATTCTCATTCTATTAAGGCTGCCACAGATCAGCTGTTTCAGTCTCAGCCTTGAATGTTTCTCCTCTGACTCAGACAATTGCCCTGATGTGGGGATTGGACCCCTGCTTCAGTTCCGCCACCCGCCAAGGGCAGGTCCTGTCCTACAAACACTCCTGTTTTTCTCCCTAGTTCCTTCCTCCTACCGAGTTTTGCATGATCCTACACATTCTTTCCGCTGGTCAGGTACTCCTGTCTGCTCTCCGCTGGTGTTCTGAATGCACTCCCGTGTCTGAAGGTGTATTCCTGATGTGTCTGTGGAGAGAGATGTGCTCCACGTCCACCGCCGCCGCCATCTTGTTCCCTCTGGAATGCATTTTAAGGTTAACTTAATATATGTCATACAAACAGATTGTACTTTTTTTCACTCTGGGCTGTACAGTAGGCTCTTACTAGCCATCTGTTTTATGTGTCAGTCCCATTCTCCCAGTTTATCTCTCCCTCCCTTTCCCCCGTTGGTGTTCATATGTTTGTTCTCTACATCTGTCTCTACTTCTGCTTTAGGCTTATCTGTATATACATTTTCTTTTTAATTCACCCAGTAGCCTTTTGAGATTATATACAGACACCCCTCCTTATCTGCAAGTTCCCCATACATGGATTCAACCAACTGTGGATCAAAAATATTGGGAGAAAAATCCAGAAAGTTCCAAAAGCAAAACCCAAATTTGCTGCAGTGCTGGTTACTTAGAGTTGACCATCAAACAACACAGGTTTACACAACACAGGTCCACTTCAGTGCCCTTTTTGTCATTAATAAGTATTGCAGTAGTGTACCATTGGCGGGCTTCCCAGGTGGCCTAGTGGTAAAGAATCCACCTGCCAGGCAGAAGAGGCGAGTTCAGTCCCTGGGTTGGGAAGATCCCCTGGAGAAGGAAATGGCAACCCACTGCAGTATTGTTGGCTGGAAGATCCCATGGGCAGAGGAGCTGGCGGGCTACAGTCCATGGAGTTGCAAAGAGTCAGACACGACTGAAAGGCTAAACTGCCGCCACCACCACCATATTGTCAGTAGTTGGTTGAATCTGTGGATGTGAAACCTCGGATATGGAGTGCTGACTGTAAGTTATACTTGGTGTTTGGCTGTGTGAAGGGTTGGTGCCCCTAATCTCTGTTCAAGAGTCAGCCATGTTTACATAGCGTTTACATTGTATTAAACAGTATAAGTAACCTAGTGAGTGAGTGAAGTCACTCAGTCATGTCCAACTCTTTGCAACCCCATGGACTACCAGGCTCCTCCGTTCATGGGATTTTCCAGGCAAGAGTTCTGGAGTGGGTTGCCATTTCCTTCTCCAGGGGATCTTCCCAGCCCAGGGATCAAACCCCGGTCTCCTGCATTTTAGGCAGATGCTTTACCGTCTGAGCCACCAGGGAAACAAGTAATCTAGAGATGATATTAAATGTATGGAGGATGTATAGATTATTTGTAGATACTATGCCATTTTATATAACGGGCTTGAGCATCCATGATTTTTGTATCCGAGAAACAAATCACCATTGATATTGAGGGACAGTTATACTGTTGGTGTCTCCACATGTAGCTCCTAAGTAGTGGAGCTGAAACTTGAATACAGGTTGGCCAGCTGCAATCTTAATATACTTAGTCATTATACTATAAGTTTTTTATCTCCTCTATACTACCATAATATTTTATTTGTGTTTTATTTTTCATTGTATTTTTTACATTTTGTCTACTATCGTTGGGGAATTACAGCAGTTTGCTGCTGCTGCTAAGTCGCTTCAGTCGTGTCCGACTCTGTACAACCCCATAGACGGCAGCCCACAGGGCTCCGCCCTCCCTGGGATTCTCCAGGCAAGAACACTGGAGTGGGTTGCCATTTCCTTCTCCAATGCAAGAAAGTGGAAAGTGAAAGTGAAGTTGCTCAGTCGTGTCTGACTCTTAGCGACCCTATGGACGGCAGCCCACTAGGGTCCTCTGTCCATGGGATTTTCCAGGCAAGAGTACTGGAGTGGGGTGCCATTGCCTTCTCCATTACAGCAGTTTAGAGTATAGTGAAGACCTAGGTTACCCCATTCTATACATTAATAACATGCTTAATAAACATTTGTTAATGTGACTTAACATTTACCTTAAATGTTATAGTGGGGGTTGCTTGTTTTTTAAAAAATTAAGTTCTTATTTTTAAAAATGTTTTTGTGATGTGTGTGTGTGTGTGTGTGTGTGTTTATTTTGGCTGTGCTGCATGGCTTGTGGAATCTTTGTTCCCCAACCAGGGACTGAACCAGGCTGCTTGGCAGTGAAAGAACAGAGCCCTAGCCACTGGGCTGCTGCGGGATTCTCTGTGCTTTCTATTTTAATCTCACACGTGGCTTTTTACAATCAGCCCCAGAACACTTTCTTTTTTTTAAGACTTTTTATACCATTCTTGACTATGTAAAATTCTAGTTGAATTGTTGCATTTTAGTGTATCTCTAGAGATAATGAAACTTTTTCTGTTAATCTTGGATAAACCTTTCTAACAGTAGTTTCAGCATCTTATCAAGTATTTCTATAAATACTTTTCAGAAAACCAAAGCAAAATAAAACTAATAGTGCTTCTCCAGGGCTTTTGTTATCAAAGTAATTTATTTGAGGTCACCCTGTTTTTTATTACAATTGGGTATTCACAAAACTGAGACAGTATCCTAAGGTGTCCTTGTGTGAGCTGTGTATTTTAAGCAATGAGTGTTCTGTACTAACAAGGTTTGCATTTTTAGAGTAATAAAAGTTATCAAGTACTGTTTAATTTTGGCATCCATTGTTCCATGCTTTGTTATGCCAGTTATATTTCTTTTAATCCCATCTATTTAAAATGTTTGCTGTATGTCTTTATAAGAGATGCAATGTAGGATTGGAAATTGGGAGACCCAGATTTTATCCTTTGGCTCTCTAGTTAGATGAATCTAACTGAAGAATTTGGGCCGGATCTTTATGGTCTCTTCATTTTTAAATTCTGGAGTTTATTTATTTTAAGTCTCTGCTGTATCAGAAGTAGTGCCAGATGGAACACAGTCTTCAAACTAGATTGGAAGGTTATGGCAGTCCAGATTCCTAGTTCCAGAGACTGAGAACCCTGGCACGGTGACGTGGCCCATGAGCTCCACAGCTAAGGGGGAGGTGTGGCGGGGATGGGGCTTTCCCATCTCTGCTGCTCCACACTTTCCTCAGAATAGTGGTACCTGGTGTTTATTTGATTAAAGAAACACTGGTTATCTTATACAGCTTCCCTGGTGGCTCAAATGGTAAAGCGTCTGCCTGCAATGCGGGAGACCTGGGTTCATTCCCTGGGTTGGGAAGATATCCTGGAGAAGGAAATGGCAGCCCACTGCAGTATTCTTGCCTGGATTATTTTATACCTATGAGGCATTTTTATTAGGAATGTTGCTAGTTGCCAAGATGCATAAATGAGGGAATATGGAGCCCAGCAAATCTGGGTCCACAATCTAGCTGCCCGCTTAGTTCTGCGTCCTCAGGTAAGTAGTTGTAAGGATTAAATGAGCTACTAAAGATTATACTTAGCATGGTGCCTGGTATATAGGAGGCCATTGTAGAGATTATGATGGAGGTAGAAAGGGATTAAGATTTACAGAACTCTTTCATCTGTTGTCTTGCTTGGCTCACATCCTGTGAGAGGGATAATTCTGAGTTCTCCAGTGAGGCAGCGGCTCTGAAGGTGTGGGGCTTCTCCTGCGCCCTGCAGCTGTTGGTCTTAGCCAGCACTGTTGACGCTTTGTGTTTCCCAGGCAGTGTTTAAGTAATTTTTGTGTCCTAGCTGATTTGCCATGTAAGTCAGGTGTACTGTTGTTATTTTTACTGTACAGACAAGAGAAATCAGGCACACAAAGGTTTGGTTAACTTTCCAGTGACTGAGCCTGTAGAGTTGGGATTTGAGTGCAGGCAGTTTCTGTGTCGTTCCTTTATTTTGTGTGGCCTTTTGGGATGGTAAAGAGCCATGTTGCAAACTGGAAAGCTCTATGTACGATGCAGTGCTGTTTTATCTGATGTGGAGATTACAGTCCACTGGGGATATGTCTTCTCCACGCTAAACCTCCTCACTTCTCCCATCTGCTAGACGTTGCCCTTAGCATTTCCGCCTTTTTTTTCCCTTGATAATACTGCAGCTTGTCAGTAGTCTTCCTCTAATGTATCCCCAGAAATGGATACAGTAGATCCATTATACTGCTTAGATATGGCCTGAGTAGTACAGAATCTAGGAACCATTTAATGTTGCTTACTGTTGTAGTGGCTTTTTAGCAACGTAGTAACTGGTTTAAGTTTATGGTCAACCTAAACTCCTGGATTTGGGGAGGTTTTTTTTTTTTAAAGCCATCTTCTGGAAATTGTCTTATCCCCATTTTATAGTTTTACTCTGCCTTCCGGGAGTTACTAGAATTAAATGAAAGAGTGAGTATAAAGTTCTTGGCACAGTGACCATCAGGTGGTGATACCTCAGTAAATGGTGGTGGTTTTCCTGTTACATATATTTATCTAAATTTTTCCTAGTCAGAAGTTATATGGATAGATTCTTCTGTTTTTGTGATTCAAGATCATTGGTAATGATAAAAATTTGTGATCAAGTTGCTGAGCAGCTATATTTGAGTAGAAATAAATGTAAGTGAAGTTAAGTTTAAGGAAGGATTGTAGAGAAATGGGAAGTAACATTTGAGAATCATATTCTCATGCTTCTGCTCTTCGTTTTAAATAATATTAGGTAATTTTGGTCACTGTCGTTTGGTTTTACATGTTACATGTGTGGGAGAAGAAAAGTTTGTATTATTGCAGTACTATCCTTTGCAAAGCCTTTTGAAATATATAATGTCTAGGACTTCCCTCATGGTCCATTGGTTAAGAAGTTGGATTTCCACTGCAGGGGGTACAAGTTCAATCCTTGATCAGGGAACTAAGATCCTGCTTGCTGTGTGGTGCGGCCAAAAAATAGTGTGATGTTTACACCACTCCCCCCAAAAAAAATCATTGATAAAAATATAGATTAACTAGAGGCTGAGACATAACAGAATCTCCTTCCAGGCAGACGGAGACTTAGATGTGGGATTTTATCTCACATCTAGAGATGGGGGAGAAGCAGTCTCTTAGGTTTGTATAGCTCACGTCTCGACATCATATCAAATACAGAAGAAGGTGTGTGTGTGTATGTAATTTTTGTCATCCCTTGCAAGTGGAAAGCTATTGAACTTCAAATTTATTTCTTATAACCTAACAATATTTCTGTCAACCTTTAGCATAGATGGTAAAACTCAACTTCTATTTTAAATATGTTATTTACATTAATCCCACCACCCCCTTAGTCATTAACTAATTTATTCAACAGATAGTTGAGCACTTGTATTTGGCACAGATTAATAAAGCCTGATTCATACCCTGTAGGAATCCAGAATCTGATTGGGAAAATCCAGAAAATAAGTATTATAATGGTGTCTGGATACGGTAGTTCATAAACAATTAAGCAGCTATCTTTAGAATGAGTGAAGAACAGTAAAGAACATAACTCATTCAAGGTGATGAAAGTAGAATAGAGATTAAGATTATTTGAATTGGGCCATTATTATTTTCTAAGACCAGATCTGGCTCTTACACTGGTTACACTCTTGGGCAGTGGTTTGGAGAGGCAGAACTTAAAACAAGGCCCAGATAGATTTCCTTGTAAAATGTGGATAGTCACTGCCTGACTCACGGAGCCGTGGCAGGACTGACATGAGATGTCCTGTAGACGGGGTTCTCTCCCGGGAACACTTGTCCTCTCACAAAGCCTGCAGCCTGAGTCTCTGTCAGTCACACCACAAAAGCTTTTCAGAAGTGCTTGATTGTCTGCCTACAAAGAGAGTTGCGCTGTTATTGAAAAAATCAGCTCGTTATTGGAGTTATTGATCTCTTAAGTCTTGAGTTATATATTTTTATAACCATGCGTTACATGTTCTTATGAACAGAATGCTGACTCTGTTAAGTTTTAAAATGAATAAAGCATTTAGTGACTACTAAATATCTCTCTAAGCATTAAGGCTCAGGCTAAGTTTAAACATTTAAGTACTGCATTTGAGCTCATTCATTTTGGAAATTTTCTTTAAAAAATCAGATTGTTGTTGTTACTGTTGCATTGATTCTACATCAAGAAAATTAAAACCAAACATTTTGATAAACCATAATGAAAAAGAATATGAAAAAAGAATGTATGTATGTATATAACTGAGTCACTTTGCTATACAGCAGAGATTGGTACAACATGGTAATTAACTGTACTTAAAAAAAACAAAACTACAGGATTTGTAATTAAAAAATTTTTTTAAACTGTTTTTTCTCCTTTATCGAGTAACACAAAGAGGAAATGGCTAACTGTGTACCAACTCTGGTAAGAGAAGCAGACTCATTATGTTGCAGTTGTACTTTGGTGCTACTCTGTCACCTACTCAAGTGAATGAGAACCTGCTGAGCTGATCGTGTCACTTCGTCACTCAAAACTCCTCGGTGGCTCCATTACCCATGAGATAAAACCGAGTTAATTTAAAGAATGCTGACCTTCTAGGAAGCAACTTCGGATGTGTCCAGCCCTGTCTGTCACACCCCTTGCTCACACTTTGGGCCCCCCTGCCCCCAGTCGCAGTTTATACAAAGCGCACACCTGAGCACATTGACCGTGCTCTTCCTCGTCTTTGTTTGTGACTTCTTTTCCTGGAATAGTCTCACTCTCCTCTCTGCCTGGTCAATTTATATTCTTCTTTCAAGACCCATTTATCAAGAAGCTTTCCCCGATCCCAGCTTCCCCTAATGGTTGGTTGATTGAAATGGTGAGTTTTCCTTTTCTGTTCCACTGGACTATACATTCTTCACAGACTGTCTTCCTGCCTCCGAGCAAGTGAACTCTTTAAGTCTCAACATGTTCAAAACTGGACTCCTCACAAGGCCCCTGCACTGAGGCTGTGCCACCTGTTGTCTTTGTCCATTTAAGGTAATTTCAGTTTTTCAGCTTCTCAAGCCAAAAACCTTAGAGTCATACTCTCTCTCTTACTCTGTACCAGTCCTTCTGGGAATCCTGCTTATGATTCCTTCAGAACAGGTTGAGGATCCAGTCACTTCTTAAGACTGTGATCCAAGCAGTCAGCATACTTCATCTGATTTATTGCGGGGAAAGCTTTCTCATTCATCTTCTGCCTTCCACTTGTGCCAGCCTTGGTCTGTTTTCCACATCAGGGGTTGCAGACTTCTGCGAAAGGCCAGGTGGTAAAAAATTTGAGGCTTTGTGGACCATACCCTCTATCACAGCTACTTAATTCTTTTATTGCCTGAAAACAGCCATAGATAATAATACATAAACAAACGAGTGTTCCAGTGAAACTTGACTTACAAAACCGGGCAGTGGGTAGTAGTTTTCCAGCCACTCTCCACATGGCAGCCAGGCTGCTCAAAGCCCTCCAGTGACCTCTCTCTTAGTCCTTTCAGTGGTGTCTAAAGCCCCAGCTCTTCCCCTCTCTGACCTCATCTTGCGCTGTCCACGGCTTTGCTCTCTCATCTCCAGGCACACTGACCCTCCTTTTCCTCACACAGGCCAGGCCCACCGCCTGGAACATTCACTCCTCATCTCCTTCAGGTCTGCTCAGATGGGTCTGCTGGACCCACCCCATTAACACCCCAGCGTTGTGTTCCCCATTCCTGCCTTGTGTTTTCAAAATACTAATCTTCTCACATACTATTTATTATGCTCTGTGTTAACTTAATTTTTTTGTTTGTCCTTTCTCCTCCTACCAGAATATGTTCCCTGAAAGCAGTCACTTTTTTCTCTCTTCATTATTGTATCCCTAAGATCTAGAACAGTACCTGACATATGCTCAGAAATGCTCAGAAAAGATGTGTTGAATGAATGAACAAATAGTGGATATTTTTGAGGTTGTTGTTTTTTAATGCACTCTTCCTTCTCTGTCACTGCACCAAGTCCTGACTGTTTCACAGTCTTCATTTTGCCTTAATTCCCTTGTGCTTCAGTCCTGTGCCCCTCATCCGGGCTAGCATCTCTTGTCTATGTGTCAGTAATCTCTAATTCCAGGTCATCCACTCCATCCCCTATGAGTAGCCTAAGTGATGTTTGGAGAGTTGAAATATTTTTTTGCTACTGTTATTTGAAATTTATTACTGTTGTTCAGTCACTCAGTCATGTCCAACTCTAGGCGGCCCCATGGACTGCAGCACACCAGGCTTCCCTGTTCTTCACGATCTCCCTGAGTTTGCTCAGACTCATGTCCATTGAGTTGGTGATGCCATCCATCTCGTTCTCTCTCACCCCCTTCTCCTCTTTGCCCTCCATCTTTCCCAGCATCAGGATCTTTTCCAATGAGTCATTTCTTTGCGTCAGGTATCCAAAGTATTGGAGCTTCATTCAGCACCAGTCCTTCCAATGAATATGCAGGGTTGATTTCCTTTAGGATTGAGTGGAAATTTGGGCCTTTGTTAATCAGAATCCTATGGAGTGCTTGTTTAAAATTCTGAGATCGCAGGCCTCATCCCATACTTACTAAATCAGGATTTCAAGTATGGCGTTTGGAATCATAGTTTAAGAAGAAGACCAGGTGATTCATTTAGCTTCACTGACTTGTAAAAAAAAAAACTGAACATCTGGCGAGAGCCTTTCTGCTGGCCCCTGCCCATCTGTCCTTCCCTGTCTCCCACAGCCCTGGTGGGGACTTCATCTTCCAATGGTACTTACCTGGTTGTGGTCCTCTCAGGGTGCCATATTTGTTCATGGTTTTTGAAAATACTGTTTCCTTTACTTGAAAACTCCCTCTACTCTGGAAAAGTTCTATTACTATCCTTCAAAATTATGCTCATTTGTCACTTTCCCTATAAAATGTTTTCTGATGCCCCATTCCCATTAAAGCATTAATCATCTTTGCTGTCTGGGTACCTTGTGTAAGACCCTGCTTTGTTTATTACACTGTCCTGGATGCCTTTGCGTGACTGTCTCCCTGTGACGACCTACCTGAGCCAGTTCAGTTTAGGTATTAGCTTCTCTTTGAGAGATAATGCTCAAGTTTGCAGCTTCAGATAAATGAGCGGTGTTGACCTAGTCCTGCTAAATAGCTTCTAGATGGCATGTTACTATGAAAACAAAACTCAGAGCTCTGCTACACCCACAAAAGTAGTCTTAGAGACTCTCCATTTTAGAAAGCTTAGGAAAGGTTTATTCTAGGCAGAAGTGCTAATCTGGTTTTAGTATTCATTTTAACATAGGTAGGATCAGACAACAAAATTCCCTTGTAGGGGACTTATCACAGAACCTGTAGGAATCTTAAGCCCTAGGGAACCATCCCAAAGAGAATAGGCTCCTGGGTTCATTAGACTCCTATGCATGTACTCATGTAAGAGCAGTGGTCCCTGTGTGGTATCTAACCAAACCACATAGCTTATTCACCGCTCTTCTATACTGTCATCATTTCTAATACCTGTTATGCTAATTACCAACATCTGTCGATTTGAAAAGAGATAAGGATCGAGGGCTTACCTGAGGTTTTTGATTAGAAGCTTTCATCATTAATCAGTAACTCTGTCCTGGAGTGGTTTTGCAGATGTTCACTAATGATCCAGGATGAATAATAGGACCCTCTAATTCAAGTCCTCCATTCCATCAAAGCAAATCAACACTCTCTATGCTGAAATAACTTACATAGTTTAAATCACACCTCTCTTCCAGACTCTGGAATTTCAGGAAGCAGGTGTTGAACTTTTCATCTCTGTATCCCCAGGCTTAGTGCACTGCCTGTTCTGTGGGCCTTAAGAGGTGCTGAAATTATTGTTGGTAATGTTCAGCAGCTGGGGGTTTTGTTTGTTTTCTTTGTTTGAATGCTAAATTGCAAGCTTGCCGGAGAATTATTTTATTAATAAAACAAGTTTGCCACAGCTGTCAGAGACTGTGTCTTAGCAGAGCGCCTTCCTGCCGGGGCTGGAATGCAGTAGTGTCTCTCCTGGAGATCAAGCTGAGGCCTGCCTGGACCCCTGCCTCCTTGTGGGGAGAGGTTGCTCGGTCCTCCTCCTCAGGTGCTGTGGGTGAATGGCATAACTGCAAAGCCTGGCCTGGGGACCTGAGGAAGGGCTGTGCAGAGCTGGTGAGCTTGCAGCCGAGGCTGACAAATCACAGGTCTCCTCTGACAGCAGAGCCAGGCAGCCCAAATATAAACTGCTCCACAGACCAGTTCCTGACATGTAAAGTAGAATTTTATCAATTCCTTGCTAAAAGGGAAGAGTGCAGTAAGGCCTCATTAAAGATGAATACACTACCTGTTGAAACTTTGCTCTTAAGTAAGTTGATTTTTAAATGTATATTGGAGTTGTTTTCTCTCAGGCTAGAATTAGGGCCCAAGAAGGAAAATAGTGTGTCTGGTATTGAATTAAACAGCCTATCATTCTTGGGCTATTTAAGGAGTAATTTGTAGCAATACTATTGTATTATCTTTCCTTTTTCCCCCTGCATTTCATTCCGATGAGTATGGTCAGAGGAGTCTCTTGGACTTTTTAAAACTTTAATTTATAATTAATATGATTATACTCGGCCTTTGTATACAAATTATAACTAGCTCGTATTAAATATTCTATAGGAATATAAAAATGTTGAAATTGTTGTTTTATCATATGATAGAAGATTTATACTTAAAGATCTCTCAAAGATCAAGAGAGAAGTGATGAATAACCCATTAGGAAAGTGAATAAAGGATGTGAGTAAGCAGTTGACAAAAGAATGAAACAGCAAGTAAAAATATGAAAAATCTCATAAATTGGGATTTCCCACCAGTTCAGATGGTAAAGAATTTGAGAATCTGCCTGCAATGCAGGAGACCTAGGTTCAATCCCTGGGTGGGGAGGATCCCCTGGAGAAGGAAATGGCAACCCACTGCAGTATTCTTCCCTGGAAAATTCCATGGATAGAGGAGCCTGGCCAGCTACAATCCATAGAGTTGTAAAGAGTTGGACACAACTGAGCAACTAACACTGTATGTTATTTATAACATTAAAGTTTAGCAAATAAGTCAAGAGATTTAAATTTTTAAATGCCTATGGATTGTCCTTCCTTATCACCTCTGTTTAACAGGCTAATTAATACAGTGAACAAAATTCATAATTTTACAAAGTTTTTAGTTATATCTTTTAGGAAATGAGATTACCTAAACAAGTATAATTGAAATCTGCAGTTTAAGGAATAAGATTATAGTAGATACCAACTCGTTTTTAGTCTAGTTCTTGCAATGATATGTGTCCCCCCATATTTGAGCTAGAGTTGCGTAAACCCGAATGATAGTGCTCGTGGTGGGTACCTGTGCTGTGGGAATGGAGGAGGAAGAGACTTCAGAGCAGTAATGCAGAGTTGGAGGAGACCTCCCAAAGCGCGTGGGAGAACTGAACCTCGTGCATGCACGCGTGTGTGCGTGCGTGTGTATGTGTCCGTCTGTTGTTGTGGCCGGTAGGGAGTCCCTCAGGACCCGGCTCCTGGTTCACCTGAACTCTTCACTCGGACTGAACACAGCCTTACTGGAAGCAGGAACTGAGGAGGACGTAAAGCAGGCGGTTTTCTCCTCCAGACTCCTTAGCATCTCTGTGACGTTTGGCAAGGTTTTCATTCTCATTATAGCTATGTTTTCTAATCTCCAAAATGAAGAGATTAATTGGACCTACCTCATAAGTTTGTTGTGAGGAGTGAACGGGATGATCCTTGCCTGGCTTATGGTGAGTGCTTACTAAACGTTAACTGTCTGTGTCTGCAAAGGGCAGAGGGCTATAGACCTGGGACAATATATTTTAATAGAATAAATTTTCAAATAGTAAAGCTTTTCCCCACATTCCAGGTAAAAAATAATACTTTGTTAGCCATAAAATTTTACTTTTCTTAGCTTTGAATCAGTGTTTTAAAATAATTCAGTTCAAGAAGGAAAAAAAGTGAGTTTCCTGGTTCAACTTCATATTGAATACAAGCCTTCCAATGCCAGAAATAAATGTCTTCAGATTCCAGAGAGGTACCACAAACCTCTTCCTTCCTTTTATTCTTAAGAGTAAAAAACAAATTTATGGTTTTTCTTATCCTAAGAACATCTTCAATCATGTATATTTTCATGTCAAAAAGGGAAAAAAATAGCATTTAATTGTTTTGCTTATGTTTAAATAGGTTTTTCCCAACGAGAAACTGAAATGTTTAAAATTGGTGTCTCAAAGACATGTCAGATTAGGAATGTGCCTCAGAATGGTAGAGCAGGCAATTGCATTGTTTCTTTTTCAGGCAATGTCGAGTCTTTTCCACTGTCTTCCAGCCTAGCCCTCATGGGAGTGTGAGGTCATGTCTGCTACTCCTCAGAAAGGATAGAAGAATACCCAGGGAGTAGCACTCCAGTCCTCATCAAATCTCTAGAGATAGCTGTTTTACTTGATAGACTTCAGTGACTTTCCTTATCCTTAGGACCACTATATACAGTGTAAATCTCTTGAAACAATTTTATCCTTTATAGGTATGCCTTCTTCCTCTGCTGAATTTTCTGCTGTCTTTATAGGTATAGGTATGTCTTAATCCATTTGGGCTGCTATAGCAAAATAACACAGACTGAGTAGCTTATAAACACGGAAATGTATTGCTTACAGTTCTAGAGGCTGGCAGGCTCAAGATCAAGGTGACCATGCTCGCCACTGTCTGGTGAAGCCCCTTTCCTGGTTCATAGCCACTTCTGGCTGTGTCCTCGCAAGGAGGAAGGGTCAGGGTTACTCTCAGAGCCCCTTTGTAAGAGCACTTATCCATTCATGAGGGCTCCCTGCTTGTGACCTCAGTGGCTCTCAAAGGTTCCACCTCTTAAATATTCGGGGCTTCAGAGTTTCAGCCTATGAATCTATGCAGGGATGGAAACATTCAGATCATAGCAATGTCCTTTATCTTACTTACATAATCTTTCATATAAATTCTAGAATAAGGAATCTGCCTTCTTCAAAGCTTTCATTGTAGCCATCCCTGCACAAGGACCACAGTGGCTCACTGTTGCTCTTCCTCTGCTGAATTTTCAAGATTTCATCTTATTTGTGCCAAATTAACTTTACCTGCTTAATTAATTATTAAGTGACAAAGCAGACCATTATAAACGACCCTGCTGTCACTCAGCTGTTTCCTGTGTTTGCCATGCCCGTACTGTTGGTTTTTTTATCCCTTTACCTTTCCAAATCACACCTGTCCTTTAAAGGTGAGCCAAGGTCACGTGTAGCTCAGAGCCTTGTCCTTTTATTTTATCCCACATGAATAATTCCTTTCTTCCGAATTCCTTTTCTGTTTCTTATCTGCACTATTCAGTTTTTCAGTTGATTTGCAAGTGCCTGGTGTTTTCTTTCTTTCCAGCTAAGCCCTTTCAGACATACCATACTGACCCTTTTTGTAGTGGGATATTGTAGGTATTTCATAATACTTTTTAATACTGCTAATGACTTCTAGACTAATAATGGTCTCAAGCAGGTAAAACCAGGTGTGGAATGAGCTGTTATTGTTTTACCAAGAGATTAAGAGAAGATGAATTTATTAAAAGTATTGTGAACAAGAACCTGTATATTAAAAAAAAGTCAAGAATAGCAATAGTCTTTTTTACACAAATATATATATATATAATATACCTAGAAAACAAAATTACCAATTAAGACATAAAGCATAAATGTTATTTAAAACCTATAAGCACTGTGTAACATTTAAGAAACTTAAAATTTTGATAGTCCAAATTGTAGCTAAGGATAACTTTGTTTAAATTCACATTTGTTTAAATGTGAATACTTATTTTAAACATAACAGCTTCTAGATTTCATGAGATTTTATAGAAATGTCTTTTTATGTTTTTTAGACTCCAAGTGGGGAGGAGTTTCAGGACATGCGTGAATTGCTCAGTGCGTTTCATTGTGTCGTGTTTAGGCCATGCGGATATTTGAATGAATTCATGACCCTCCCAAATCTTTGCATGTTTCCTGCAGTATTTATCTTTCCCCAGAACCTCTAGGAGTTTGACTCCTTCAGGTTTCAGGTTTTCCAAGGTGATCTGCTTTTTCTGGCTGTGCTTGGTTTTCCCTTCTCCTCTTAGAGTCTCTAGTTGTAGGCACAGAAGGGCTTGTCTGTCTTCTGGGAGTAGGATCCTCTTGCTTCTTTCTCTTTTATACATTACTCGTTTTATAGCCACCTGCATTTAGCTCTGATTATCAGTAGGCCTTCTAGTTTGCTGGGTTGTGGTGGGGTTTCTCATCTTATCCTTTTTACAGTTGTAATAATGTCCTGCTGCCTTTGCTATGGCTGCTATAGACAGGCTGAGTCAGCAAACAGGCAGGCCCTGTGTAGCACTGACTCCCTTCCCTGCCTTCCTTTCTCTTCACTCCGTGGTGTCCCTGTCACCAGAGCAGAGCTAAAGGGCTCTAGGGAACAGCAGACAAGGCTCCGGTGATAATGGCCCCTCAGATAATACATTTAGGTGGAGGTAACTGAGCTACTTCAGGATTATAAAATTTAATTAATACAGTTGTTTAAAACTTTTATTACATCTTTTATTTTTTCCAAAAAGTCTCGCTTGGAATTCAGTGGAACCAGATAAATGGTATCCCAGTTGAGGGTTGGGGCAAGACCTGTTTGTTTGGTCTCTTGTCATTTTATGGGTCTCTGGGGTTGCAAAGAGTCGGACATGACTTAGCGACTGAACAACATTTTTCTGGACTGCCTATCAGTCACCCCTAGGTACCGCCATAGAACCCTAAAGGAGAACAATGTAGAAGAGCCTAACACAAACTTCTCATTCTGAAGCATAATCATAGTGTCTTCAGTTTTGTTCTACTCTGGAATATCTGGCTTATCAGGACCCCTGCTGGGAAGCTCCTCTTGTACCCTGTGCATGGTGTTAACTCTTTCACCTAGTATTTCTGGGGTTTTTTTTTTGTTTTTAGTAAATACTCCATTCATTCAGTTACATAGGCTGGAAACAGCAGAATCCTCCTTCACTCTCCTTTTTCTCCACTTCCAGTCCATGAGCAAACCCTGTTGGTTTTCTGCCTTCACAATACATCCTACCTTGCCACCTTAGTCAACCTGATTTTTGTTTTTCTCCTGGAAACAAACTGCAATAGCCAGCTAGCAGTCTTCTTTTTTCACTCTCTACCCCCTGACCCCCAACACACACGAGTATAGCGGTGTGTTACATGGATAACATAGTGTAGTGTCAGTAACTTGGGTTCTGAAGCCAGATTGCCCACATTCATACTTGATCTCCTGTCATGTGTCATTAAGAACATTAACCGTCCTGGGCCTCAGTTTCCTTAACAGAGGGGCGTGTTACATGCTAATTTGTCATTTAGTCTCATTAATATTAAATGAGTTAATGTTCAGCATTGATCTTCTAAATTGTGTCTTTCCAAATTGGTTCCACTCAGAGACAGTGTTGGAGGTGGTTTGTGACTGTCAAATGGTAACATAGATGTTCTGTGGTGAGCTCAGGGAGAATGGCCATCTTCCATGGAGCAGGACAAAGCCCACTTGATCTTGATTATCAGCATGAATAAAGGTCACAAAAGAGAGGCCTTTCTGCAGTCTCTCTGATCCTTCCATGTCAGCTCTTCCCATCACTGTGAGACAGTTCTCCAGACCTTGCATTGTTCACCAGCCTACCCTGTGCTTTTTATACACATAAATGTAGAAGGTCTTTACTTCTTCTTATCTACAAACATGATTTTTTACTAGAGAAAGAATTTAAATGTAAGTCAGAATAGCCAAAAATCAGAGATCTTTGTTATAAGCTGTTTTCCCTTTTTACTCATAGTTGGACTATTAAATTTATTATTATTATTATTATTATTATTGTTACAGGCCATGGTTGCTTGTTACCCTGGCAATGGAACAGGTTACGTACGTCATGTCGATAATCCAAATGGAGATGGAAGATGTGTGACATGTATATATTATCTTAATAAAGACTGGGATGCCAAGGTATGCCACCTAATTGAGCATTTATTTTTTATCTTACAGGTGTTCTTTTCTCACAAATAGTCCTCATAGGTGAGACTGACTTTAAAATGTGGAACAGTTAAACATTTCTCCTTAGATATGCTTTACTGTAAGGTATTAGGGGTGGATCTTTATTAAAATGAAACAGATACTAATATAGCTCAAAAAGTAGATTCCCTTATTTTGGATATTGAAGCATTCATCCAAAATTTAACTTTTACAAAAGTATCTTTTGTTAAAATAATACCCAAAACACTTATGAGAATTTTTTGCTCTATTACGACTTTTGAGGGAGATTATGTATAAATGATTATTAAGAATTATTTGCTATTTAACTCCTACATTTTATTTTTTGCATTGTTGCAGAGATGTTGTTTGGCATTGAGTTGTTAGACTGTTGGAGACAGGACTTCTTTCTCTGATTATGAAGTTTATCAATACTGACAGATTCTATGGTACAGTCAGAATGTACAATACAGC
Organism: Bos mutus; assembly: GCF_027580195.1. Lineage (NCBI taxonomy): Eukaryota > Metazoa > Chordata > Mammalia > Artiodactyla > Bovidae > Bos > Bos mutus. The sequence goes on from NC_091644.1 coordinate 41,551,989, forward strand.
TAATCTCTGTTGTTTCAAAAATATATTCCCTGAATATCAGCCTTAGTTTCACTTAAGTTTAAAAGATTTAAACTTCAGAAATGTGTCATGTATGATTGCATTGGAGATTGTATAAACTAATTTTGGTTGATTTCTTTAAAATCTTTTTTATTTACATATATTGAAGCAAAATAGAAAAGTGAACATAATATATAGCCCGGTGGATTTTCACAGAGTGAACACACTTGTGTAGCCATGGTAATTTTTAAAAATCAAATAACCTTTAAAACACCTTCCTTCGCCACACACACATATGCATAAATGAAAATCACCAGGTCCTAAATGTCCAAAAACTTGGTCCTGTTCTAAAAGCATATCCTAAAACTTAGTGATCCAGTAATCTTTCTGTACCATACTGATTTAAAGAATATCCTCTGTCCTTGATACTCTTATAGAAAACCTTAAAGACTCCATACAAAAACTATTAGAACTAATAAATGAATTCAATAAGGTGGCAGGGTATAAGATTGATATATAGAAGTCTGTTGCATTTCTTTATGCCAACAGTGAAAAGAGAAGGTAGAAAAAATCCTGTTTAAGATCACGTCAGAAAATACGTATCTAGAAATATACCTAATCTATATGCTAAGGCTTATAAAACTCTGATTAAGGAAATCAGTGATGATGCAAAGAAAAGGGAAGATATCCCATGCTCTTGGATTGGAAGAATTAATATAGTTAAAATGGCCATACTACCTAAAGCAATCTACAGATTTAATGCAATCCCTATCAGATTACCCATGACATTTTTCACAGAACTAGAACACGTAATCCTAAAATTTATATAGAATTGCCAAAGCAATCTTGAGGAAATAGAACAAAGTTGGAGGCACAGCCCTTCCAGACTTCAGGCAGTGCTGTAAATCTATAGTAGTCAAAGCAGCATGGTATTAGCACAGACACAGACATGTGGATCCATGGAATAGAATAGAGAGCTCAGAAATAAATCCACACGTCTACAGTCAATTAATCTTTGACAAAGGAGGCAAGAATTTGCAATGGAGAAAAAAACAGTCTCTTCAGCAGATGGTGTTAAGAAAGCTGGACAGATGCATGTAAATCAGTGAAGTTGCTATATTTTATATATACACACACACACACACACACACACACACACATAATAGAACACTCCTTCACACCATACACAAAAATAAACTCAAAATGGCTTAAAGACTTAAATATAAAACATGACACCATAAAACTTAGAGAACATAGGCAGTATATTCTCTGACATAAATTGTACCAGTGTTTTCTTAGGTCAGTCTCCCAAGGCAATAGAAACAAAAGCAAAAATAAATACGACTTAATCAAACTTAAAACAAAAATACAACCTATGGACTGGGAGAAAATATTTGCAAACAGTGTGACTGACAAAGGCTTAATTTCCAGATACACAAACAGTTCATACAATTCAATAATGAGAACAAAAACCCAGTCAGAAAATGGCAGAAAACCTAAATAGGCATTTCTCCAAAGAAGACATTCATATGGCCAATAGACGAGTGAAAAAATGCTCAACATTACTAGTTATTAGAGAAATGCAAATCAGAAGTACAATGAGGTAACACCTCACAAAATGGTCAGAATGGCCATCATCAAAAAGTCTACAAATAATAAATGCTGGAGAGGGTGTGGAGAAAAGGGAACGCTCCTACACTGTTGGTGGGAATGTAAATTGGTGGAGCCACTCTGGAAAACAATATGGAGGATCCTTAAAAAACTAGAAGAGTTACCATATGATCCTGCAATCCCACTGCTGGACATATGTCCAAAAAAGATGAAAACTCTAATTCAAAAAGATACACGCACCCCCAGTGTTCCTAGCAACACTGTTTGCAGTAGCCGGGACATGGAAGCAGCCTGAGCATCTACCAGCAGATGAATGGGCAGAGAAGTCCTTACAAGGGAACGCTATTCAGCCGTGAGAATGAAACTGCCATTTGCAGCAACATGGATGGTCCTAGAGATTATCATGCTAAGCAGAGTAAGTCAGAAGAGAATGACAAATATTATTATGTATGATTTATGTGTACAATCTAAAAATACTACAAATGAACTTATTTACAAAATATTTAGAAATAGATTCAGACTTAGAAAACAAACTTGTGGTTAACAAAGGGGAAGGTGGGGAGGGATAAATTGGGAGGATGAGATTAAGAGGTATACACTACCATATATAAGATAAACAAGGATTTACTTTTAGTAGAGGAAGCTGTATCCAATATCTTATAATAAACTATAGTGGAAAAGAATTTTCAGAAAAGAGTATAGGAAAATACATATGTATGTGTAACCAAGTCACTTTGCTGTACCTCTGAAACTATTACAATATTGTCAGTCAACTATACCTCGATAAAATGAATAAATAAAGAACAAGTAACAAGGCTTTCCTGGGGGCTCAGCGGTAACAAATCCGCCTGCCAATGCAGGAGACACAGGTTCAATCCCTGGTCTAGGAAGGTCTCACGTGCCGTGGAGCACCTAAGCCCGTGCAACTCTTGAGCCCTTCCCCTGGAGCTGGGGAGCCACAGCTACTGCGCTCATGCGCCCTAGAGCCTGTACTGTGCAAGAGAAGCCACTGTAATGAGAAGCCCATGCTCCATAACTAGGGAGTGGCCCTCACTCTCCACAGCTGGAGGAAGCCTGTGCACAGCAGCCAAGACCCAGCACAGCCAAAGATAAAAAGAATGAATTTTTTTTTTTTAAAGAGCAAGTAACAAATGCAAGAATATTATAGAAGCGTGACAAGCAGTTAAAAATAAAAAATATTGTTGTTTTTTGAAAAGAAAGAATTTCCTCTGTCCTATACTCTAAGTTCAAAATGGAGGTAAGTTTTATTGCTAGTATATTTTGAGGCCATATATCAACAAACACGGTTTTTTTGTTAAAACTTTCAAAGTTTGAAATCAAGAAATTGTTAATTCACCTTGAGCTCAACATACAAAACAACTGGTGTAAATTTAGTTAAAACTTAACGTTTTTTTTTCACATTTTGTAAATCTCTAGAAAATTAGAAATATGTTTGATCAACTCTTCCACATTTTGTTAGAGTCTAGGTTCTTTCTAGGCTGATCCTTTATATGACCTATCGAAGGTCATCAATATATAATTTTTAAATTAGTACATAAGCAGAGAAAAGTCTTCAGTGCTTTTATATGTAAAACTGAAAACTTTCCTTGCAAGATTTTGCTCTGAATAAGTACACCGTACCAGAGGGTGCTCTGGGCACTGGAAACCGAGCAGAAACGGAGCTCTCCCTCACAGAGCTGGGCTCCAGTGGAGGGTGCAGACCAGATGGACTGGTGATTACAGTTGGTTATACCAAGTGCGGGACAGATTGCTGTGGGAACACATGGCAAGGCTACCTGATGCGGGAGTCAGGGAACGCTTCCCAGAGGAAAATCAGTTCAGTCGCTCAGTCGTGTCTGACTCTTTGCGACCCCATGAATCGCAGCACACCAGGCCTCCCTGTCCATCACCAGCGCCCAGAGTTCACTCAGACTCACGTCCATCGAGTCAGTGATGCCATCCATCTCATCCTCTGTCATCCCCTTCTCCTCCTGCCCTCAATCCCTCCCAGCATCAGAGTCTTTTCCAGTGAGTCAACTCTTCACATGAGGTGGCCAGAGTACTGGAGTTTCAGCTTTAGCATCATTCCTTCCAAAGAAACCCCAGGGCTGATCTCCTTCAAAATGGACTGGTTGGATCTCCTTGCAGAGGAAGATAGGAAGCTTTAAAACCTATCTCTATTCCCATTGACTCCAGGGGAAGGACAGAGAGAAGCAGGAAGAGAAAAGAAGGTACGCTGTCTGTCACAGTCTAGACCCCCTTTAGATGTTCACAAGTGCCCTGGGAGCCTCTCAGGGCAATGCTTGAACCTGCAGAAGGCGGGCAAGGGCACCAAGTAGCTTGAATCTAACTCACTTGACTATGAGCCTGGTGAACAGCTTCTCTGACTGTTGTGGAACTGAGGAATAGGCTCAGCCTCCAGTGTCTTGATCAAGTATCAACATTCCGTTCAATTCAGGAGTCTGCTTGTTAGGAGTTTAGTTTTTCAAGAGTAAAGAGTTACTCAGTTGGGTGGGGGTTACCTTGCTTAAGTCCTGCCAAGATTATAATCACCACAATGACATCTGTCTGAATTGTTCCCTACTTGGGAAATAGATGGGGAAACAGTGGAAAGAGTGTCAGACTTTATTTTGGGGGGCTCCAAAATCACTGCAGATGGTGATTGCAGCCATGAAATTAAAAGACACTTACTCTTTGGAAGGCAAGTTATGACCAACCTAGATAGCATATTCAAAAGCAGAGACATTACTTTGCCAACAAAGGTCCATATAGTCAAGGCTGTGGTTTTTCCAGTGGTCATGTATGGATGTGAAAGTTGGACTGTGAAGAAAGCTGAGCACCGAAGAACTGATGCTTTTGAACTGTGGTGTTGGAGAAGACTCTTGAGAGTCCCTTGGACTGCAAGGAGATCCAACCAGTCCATCCTAAAGGAGATCAGTCCTGGGTGTTCATTGAAAGGACTGATGCTGAAGCTGAAACTCCAGTACTTTGGCCACCTCATGTGAAGAGTTAACTATTGGAAAAGACCCTGATGCTGGGAGGGATTGGGGGCAGGAGGAGAAGGGGACGGCAGAGGATGAGATGGCTGGATGGCATCACCGACTCGATGGACGTGGGTTTGGGTGAACTCTGGGAGTTGGTGATGGACAGGGAGGCCTGGCGTGCTGCGATTCATGGGGTTGCAAAGAGTCGGACACAACTGAGCGACTGAACTGAACTGCACCAAGGGCCAGCAACAGATCCTGGAAGAGTCGGTATCAGAATGCATGGGGAGTCCCTCTGGTCTCCCGTAGAGACAGATACCTACTGGGGTAAATGGTAGTGGCCCTCTGTGGACGAGTTCAGTTATATAGGCCCAGTGCTGATGATAAATGACACTTTCTCCTGATAGATTGAGTTCCTTAAATAAGACTGCTCTATTAATATTATCTGTTGAACTTTTAAAATATGATGAACTATTTCTTTGACACAGTTAATCATTTGTAGTAATTTTCTTCAGAATGATTTGAAAAAAGAGTAGGTAAAGCAAGTCATCACCATACATAAATAAGGAATGCTTACTAGTTTTTCAGACTTTCAAGTGTCACTTTAAGACTTTTGAGTTCAGAGAATATTCATCTGTTTCATCAAATATTTACAAAATTCCCTAAAACAAGGAATGAATTTTTCCTTGTATCTCTGCATGTACTTGAAATCTCAATTCCAGACATTATTAATTGAGATGTTATGTGAACAGTTAAGACTCGATTTACTGAAGTGGTCTTTTCCCCCTAAATTTAATTTTGTTGCATTCTTGGTTGCTCATATTTACATATTTGGCTCCTTTCCTAGGTAAGTGGAGGTATACTTCGAATTTTTCCAGAAGGCAAAGCCCAGTTTGCTGACATTGAACCCAAATTTGATAGACTGCTGTTTTTCTGGTCTGACCGTCGCAACCCTCATGAAGTACAACCAGCATATGCTACAAGGTAGTATTCCTTTAAAGGAAAAAAAAAATTGGTAAAGAGCATAGTAAGATAGGAGGGGCTCAATAGCATAAACGTGAACATTTTCTAATGAATATCTTCCTGTCCTTCAGTTACCTTTATCATAAGGCTTCAGTCATGATTGTTTTAATCTGAATGATTTTATAAGGGTGTTCACAGTTAGTCCCAAATGTCTTTGAGTCTCTTTGCAGCCCCTCCTTGTCTAGGGTGAGACGGGGAGGCTCAGGGTTCTTGTCTTTCCAGGCCTGTCTCCTTGGTTTGTGCATCTCTTAACTAGTATCCATTCTCAGACCTGGTGAGAGTATTCACGTGGGGAATAAGGACTAGGCAGAGAAGAGAAAGGGCAGCTTTGTTAAAGGGGGTCCAGCAGAAGTGGGGGGCAGAGGGATGGTATGGAAAAATGATACAGGGTAGGAAAATACATAATCAGAGAGTGGAAGTGTAGAGAAAAAAGAATACAGCAAAGAGAAGTAGAGAAAAGGTGTGTTAAAAAAAATTACCCTTCTGCTTTAATATACAGCATCTTTTAGGCTTATACTGTTTTTTACATTTTCTGCTTTATACTCTTTCTACAAGGTTTCATTTTCTAAACCAATTTTTTACTGTATTCTTAAAGTTTTTTTTTTACCATTTACCATGACCTAATTAAAATATGTAGACTATTAAAATGGAAGATGTTACATTGTTAGCAAAATATATATTTGTTTTAAAAAAAAAAAGCTGTACTTTTTCAATACCTGTTTTTCATTATAGAAGGGATTTGGGACATTATAGTGAATTACTGGCACACAGTGGCTTAGATCTGGTGGGATCCCTTAGAAACACAGGAAGAGCTGCCTCTTGACAGTGATGTTGTATTATTTCATGAGGTTCAGACGGTGAAGGTTTTGTCACCTGTCCCTCCTTCCTTCTTTCTGAGCCGTTTTGCCTCAGCCCTTATGCATCTTAGTGAGTAGCGGGCTGAGTGGTGTGACTTGAGGCCGTAAGAGCTCTTGGGTGGAACCCGGGGATCCCATCACATCGCAGACTCTGTCCTGGATCCTGTCTCTCCTTCCATCACCCCAGTGCCCATCTCAGCCCCAACTGCTTCTTAAAAATCATTTCTGAACTTGAAACTGCTTCATTGATCTTCCTTTGTATTGAGTCTTGAATGTGATGTGGTGTATCCTTTCTCAATGGAGATAGAGTGAACATTTTAGGTAATGAATAGGTGCCATGCAATTATGGGTCGCTCCAGGAGTTTGGAGGAGGAAAAAGTGGTCTTACATTGGAATCGATTGGTCTTGTAGCTGCTGGGCCTGGAGTGAGGAGAAGCAAGGAGTAGACAGTATTGGCAAGGCTGGGAGGAAAGGGCGAGGCTGTGGAGTCAGAGCAGAGGCAGATATATGGAGGAGGAATCTAAAGAGATAGGGGATGAGGCAGGAGAAACAGTGATGTGTGGTGGTTTACAGCTGTCTTCTGGGAAGGCCTTGGACAGTGCAGGGACCTGATGCAGATAGCTGAACTCTGGTTACTGAGGAACTAAGAGTTTGGGGCGGGTGCAAAAGACAGAGGAAAATATTTGTGTACCTTCCCCATTGCCATGGCCACCTGTGTGATAGGATAGGGGCTGGATCTCTGGAGCCGAGCTTGACCTCGGCTCTGTCCCTTTCCAGCCTCCCAGGCTCTGCCTCTGCTCTGCCTTTGACTCTTGACTGCAGACAGTTTGCTGGTTCATTTGATCAGTATTGTTTTCTCCCAGTGAATACAGGCCAGAATCTGCAGGACACTTTACTGATTGCTGCATTCTTCTAAGGAGCTGATCCTTTCCAACATGCTTTCACTCCCTGTGGTGTTTGCAGATTTTCTGCATTTTTTGTACCAAAAAGTGTAACTAAGCGCTTTGTGGTCTTTATTAAACGAGAGTCTTCATTCATTTGTCAAATGAGATGTTCCAAATGATTGAAATTTTCAGAAAAATGAAACAAGACATAGTACAATTGTTTTGATTAAAATCCTAAAAAATTCTTCGCATGATCGAACTTTCTTGATGACTCCAGGTTGTAAAACTATAAACGCCTGTCATGACTCTCTGTTGTTACGAGTGTAGTGACACCCTCTGATGTTGCTGAGAGTGCCCACTCTCCCCTGCTCTGCAGGCCTCTGCTCTGGTGTCCTCCTCCTGTCTCTGTTCTTTTCTTCTGGAACGCTATTGATAACATGCTTTTTCTCTGACAGCCACTCTTTCCTTCTTGGTGTCTGTTTCTAATCTGCTGTAGGCTTGCAAAACAGATAATAAACCGGTTATGTAGGTACTAAGAAAACCATAAAAAGTCACAAACTCTGCAGTGTTAATTTGAGCTAGTCCTGCCTCTGTGTTATGCTCTTGACCGTTGGGGTTCTTGGATAAGTGGGTTATCCAAGTGATACTGTGCCCACGTATCACCTGATGTCATTCACTCCAAGTTAGGTGTTGTTTTGCCATGATGAGTTTTACTAGATCTTTGCAACAGCATTCCCTTTTTTCCTCCCAGTGTGATCATTCTTACTTACCCTGTTCTAAATTTTCTTTTAGGTACGCAATAACTGTTTGGTATTTTGATGCAGATGAGAGAGCACGAGCTAAAGTAAAATATCTAACAGGTAAACATTTGGGGCCTGGGTACACTAGAAGGAAGAGACTCCGCAGCCAAGCGGTGCTGTCCACGAGCCAGAAGGCTTGCTCTTTGTTTTTGTCAGATTCTTAATTCCTCTATTTAGAAGAAGGCTGCTCTTAAGTCACCTTTAACCATCAAAATTGCCCAAAGGTGAGGCAAGTTTGAAACAAAGCAATCTGGGGAAATGGTTTGAGCAAACTGAGTTTTCTGTGATTATCCTTCTCAGTCATAGGCTGTCTTCATCTCATTCTCCCCATGGAAGAAAGGTAATATCCTTTCCTCTTTAGATGTACATGCTCTGGAGAATAATCCAGGTCTCCCATGTTAAATGTGGATATGAAGAAAATTAACGCAAAGGAGATGAATTGAGATGCTGTAATCAGTGAATCTGACAGGCATGCAGAGTCCAATCTGCAAGTGGCGTCTAGTCACCCCCACTTGTGGATGCCCTCCTGGAGCACTTGGGCCTGTGGTTTCCAGCAGATGGACTGCTGACCTGTCTTTTCTTTAACCCCACTTTGTATCTCACAAATCTGCTCCAGTTCACATTACTGATTTGACTACCTGTACAGTCACCAGCCATGGATAATCCCACATCAGCCTTCTATAAAACTATAAAAATGGAATATTCATGAGTTTCTGTTTATTTTCAAAGTCACTGTTTGTGACAGAAGCCTAGTAGTGTGCTTTCAGTGAGGCTGAACACACTGCTATTAATATTTTATAGCAATTCAGTTTGTTTTTCAAAAAAAAAAGACAAAAATCATTATCCCTGTGTAGAGAGTGGTTTTTCCCATTGAAGGTTTACTAGTCCAGAGTCCCTGCATTTACCGTAATCAACCCTGAGGGTAACTTTTGGGAATCTGGGTGTGATCACTCTCAAATGATGTGTGTTTGCAAGTTGAAATGCTGTGCACACTGTTAGGAGCTCAGTGGGATGCAGGAACAGAAGCTCTCTGGTACTTAATGAATGAATTTTTTTTTTTTTACTTTGCAGGTGAAAAAGGTGTGAGGGTTGAACTCAATAAACCTTCTGATTCGATCAGTAAAGACGTCTTATAGAGCCTTTCATCAGCAATACCCCACTTCACCTACAATAATTATTGACGCTCTTTGTTAACTTGTGAATACAAATAAATGGGATAAAGAAAAATAGACAACCAGTTGGCAGTTTAAGGAAACAGAAACGACTTTTTTGTGTTGCATCAAAACAAAGATTTTGACTGTGTGGCTTTGTACTGCATGATTGACTCCAGACCTGTGATGGGAGGAATATGAGTTACCAACTGAAAGTGGTGTTTACATCTGGACATGAAATAAGTGCCCTAGGTAGAATTTTTTTCATTCTTATATTTTACCAGATCTGTCATCTAGCTGAGTTCATTTCATCTCTCCCTTTTTTTATATAGTCAAGTTTGAATTTGAAATAATTTTTGTATAATCAGGTACAATTTATCAAAACTGAATTGAGAAAAAATTACAGTATTATTTCCCAAAATAGCATCAATCTATTTTTGTAAACCTCTTCGTACTATTAAATTTTGCCCTGAAAAGCCTCTTATAATGATTGTTGCCAGTGACTAATGATTAATTTTGTTTTTACTTAAAATAAGAAAAGGAGCACTTTAATCACCAACTGAAAAATCAGATTGTTTTGTAATCCTTACACTAATTTGAACTCCTAAAAGACTGCTGCTGCTGTTTTTCTGACATTGTTAATAGTGAAACATAACAGTAAAACCGTCACTGTTTACTTTACCATTTACTACCAGTAACTTTTAGTTCATGTTTTATAAGAAAAATACACAGTAAAAAGGTTTTATCTTTTAAGTTACATTAAAAAAAAAAAAAACACAAAAAACTACAGTGACTGGCACTAAATGAACTTGAGGTTCTCCTCAGCATCAAGTTCCCAAGATAAAGGGCTTTCTTCTGCTTTCAGGTACAGCCTATAGATGTAGAACGTACTGTCCCCTTTCCTAGACTATTCCTTGTGCTTCCCGTCAGGTTGATTGTACTTTTGAGTTTTGCTGTTTTCTTCCTACTTCTGTGCCCATCTGGCCAGCAGATCAGAACCTCATTCCTGTTGGGTAGCGTCAGGGGGAGACTGTGCCTCCAGCCCGAATGGTGTTGTTACAGACTTAACATCAGTGACTCCTCAGGCCACTGCTGGTGCACTCCCTAGAGGCGGTGCTCTCCGTCAGTACTGAAAGATGGATGTTCGGCTTAAAAATCAAAGCACGAAGCAAAAAACCAGATAACTTCTATGAGTCTTCTTTTTTATTTTTCAGAAAAAAGAGGGAATCCTACAAAATCACGTAAGTCCTCCCAGACTTGAGTTACGTAACACCTCAGTTAGGATGGATGTCTTAGACTTGAGTTTCCTAGGCTGTTTAGCAAAGCCCAAAAGGTGGTATCTGTATTTTGCATGAATTATGGGTGTAAGACCTTGCCCACTTCAGTTTTCTATCTCTGTCCTTGATCTTCTTTGCCAAAATAATGTGAGTGTACAGAAATATTTCTGTATATTTCAACCTATGACAGTTTTAGCATCTGTATAGTTTGTATTCAGTTAGAGACCTTTTCTATGGAAAGCTCAGTAATTTTTATTAAAAGATTGCTACTGTTCATGTAAAACATGAAAAACAGTTGTTTAGTGAACTGGCAGCATGGATTTAGGGTGGGATTAAATATTCAGTACTGTGATCTCACTTCGGAGAACTTGCAGGAGACAATTGTAGTGATTGCTGGTTTTCCTCACCCACTGCAGTTCTGTTCTGCTTCCTTCCTAGTCCCAGATAACATTAGTGCAATGCAGCATCTCAACAGCAAGTGCCTCTGCCCCCGCTCTCCCCTCCGCCCCAGCCTGGGCTGCAGTGCGGTGCGCTGCCTTAGGCCACAGCTCAAAACCGCTATTATTTTTAGGTTGAGTAGAAATGATGTGATGTTGGTGGGAGGTTTGTTTGTCAAGGTGTACAATAACAGCCTTTTAATCTGGGAGCCCCTGTGTCATTCAGATATGTATTTCTGCAGTTGTGCAAAGTGTCCGATTCTACTGTCTGTGGGTTGTGCTTGCCTGACAGGTTTTAAATTTTGTTGTGGGTTTTTTTTTGTTTGTTTCTGGAAAAGTTTATAATTTCTTGGAGATTGTTGTGAAAGGATGGAGAAATCAGGATAGCCATTTCTTTTAATATCCATTTAAAATCTGTTCTTTTCATGTTAGTGGGACTGTTAACTTGTCACCAAGCAGGACTCTATATAAAACAAAATTTAAAACTATTTGTGGCCTATATGTGTTTAATCCTGGTAAAAGATAAAGCTTCTAATACTGTTTTTATTCAACATATTAACCAGCTGTAAAACACAGACCTTTATCAACAGCAGGCAAAGAATTTCAGGATTTACATACAGATAGACTATAAAGTCATGTAATTTGAAAAGCAGTGTTTCATTATGAAAAAGCTCTCAAAATGCTTGTAAAGCTAATCTAATTAAACAGATGTATAAATGTTCTTGAAAAAAATTATGCTTATTTCCACCTGTCTCTTGTTGTTTTTTGATTCTTTATCATATACTACTGACTTTCTTAATGGGCTCCTCCATCAGATACTGTGTTTTTCTCTCACTCATCTCTGGCTTAGCCCAGAGCATTTGGTACTACTTTTTATAAATGATAACAAGGGAAAGAGAACAGCAAACATGGAGTGTGACAAGTTCAGCAATCCTGGGAGTAGCTGGACTGTCCATGGGATCCATGAGCTCTGTGTTTGTATTCTCAACATTTAGGTTCTTGCCCTTTTGATAGGATTTTTTTTTAATGACTCTAATACACTATTGAGCCAATCTGTGTTGCTCCTCTGCTGCAGAAACGAAGGGCCATGAGGTTTATCTCTTAACTGTCACAGGTATCCTGTGTGTATATATGCAGAAAAGTATAATCGGTGTGGTCATGAACTAAAGAGCTGTTTACAACATGAGGTCAATATACATATTCATTTACCTCTTATTTAAAATATTTTTTGGTGTGGTGTTTTTGTTATGTTTCAACCTATCTTAGGGCTTCCCTCAATAGCTCAGTTGGTAAAGAATCCGCCTGCAGTGCAAGAGACCCTGGTTTGATTCCTGGGTCGAGAAGATCCACTGGAGAAGGGAAAGGAACCCCACTCCAGTATTCTGGCCTGAAGAAGTCCATGGGGTCACAAAGAGTCAGACACAACTGAGCGACTTTCCCTTAGGGCATTTGTAAAATTCTACTGAAATATAGCTGAATGGATTAAAGGGGAGGGCCAGTGTGAGTTAGGGATGAAAACTGATTATTTTTGGTGTTGTGGCAAAAAGAGCACAGACAGGATTGACAGATCTGTTTAGTTCTGATGCAACCACTGAATTGTGTGACCTTCGGAGCCTTTTGCATCTGAAAATAAACACAGTGGCTCCAGTCTTACAGAGAGTTAGTTGTGCACAACCCAAGTGAAACACAGAGTATTCTCAAGATGCAGAGGGTCTGAGAACGTGAGCTCTATCTTGGTTGTGGATGGCAATTATATGTAGTTATGCCATATATTTAATAATCGTACCTGGGTTTTTAGAAGTACCCAGTCTCCACTGCTTCAGGAATAGGCTCTTAGGCCTCTTACTGTCAAGAATGCACTCCCCAGATTCTGCTGTTGATTTTATGGCAGAGTCTTTTCATGATCAGTTCAGTTCAGTCGCTCAGTCATGTCCGACTCTTTGTGACTCCATGAACTGCAGCACTCCAGGCTTCCCTGTCCATCACCAACTCCCAGAGTTTACCTAGACTCATGTCCATTGAGTCAGTGATGCCATCTAACCATCTCATCCTCTGTCATCCCCTTCTCCTCCTGCGTTCAATCTTTACCAACATCAGGGTCTTTTCAAATGAGTCAGCTCTTCGCATCAGGTGGCCAAAGTATTGGAGTTTCAGCTTCAACGTCAGTCTTTACAATGAACCCCAGGACTGATTTCCTTTAGGATGGACTGGTTGGATCTCCTTGCAGTCCAAGGGACTCTCAAGAGTCTTCTCCAACACCACAGTTCAAAAGCATCAATTCTTTGGAGCTCAGCTTTCTTTATCGTCCAACCGTCACATCCATACATGACCACTGGGAACACCATCGCCTTGACTAGTTGGACCTTTGTTGACAAAGTAATGTCTCTGCTTTTTAATATGCTGTCTAGGTTGGTCAGAACTTTCCTTCCAAGGAGTAAGCGTCTTTTAATTTCATGGCTGCAGTCACCATCTGCAGTGATTTTGGAGCCCCCAAAATCAGCCACTGTTTCCACTGTTTCCCCATCTATTTCCCATGAAGTAATGGGACCAGATGTCATGATAGTTTTCTGAATGTTGAGCTTTAAGCCAACTTTTTCACTCTCCTCTTTCACTTTCATCAAGAGGCTCTTTAGTTTTTCACTTTCTGCCATAAGTGTAGTGTCTGCATATCTGAGGTTATTGATATTTCTCCAGGCAATCTTGATTCCAGCTTATGCTTCCTCCAGCCCAGCATTTCTCATGAGGTACTCTGCATATAAGTTAAATAAGCAGGGTGACAATATACAGCCTTGACATACTCCTTTTCCTATTTGGAACCAGTCTGTTGTTCCATGTCCAGTTCTAACTGTTGCTTCCTGACCTGCATACAGATTTCTCAAGAGGCAGCTCAGGTGGTCTGGTATTCCCATCTATTGAAGAATTTCCCACAGTTTATTGTGATCCACACAGTCAAAGGCTTTGGCATAGTCAATAAAGCAGAAATAGATGTTTCTCCGCCACTCTCTTGCTTTTTCATGATCACCAGAAAGTAAATTTCACCTGGAACATGGCAGTGCTCAAGGACACACCATTGGACCAATGATATGTATAAAGGGCCTGGCCTCATGAGCTGGGAAGAGTTTTACAAGTAGAAAACACTTAAATATAAACCAGGTCATAAGACACAGAGGGCCTGAACAGCTGCAGGCAGCTTCTTATCAAATGGATCATTTCTGAGCTCTGAACAGGTGTTATAGACGTTACTGGATAAGAAGTTACTGGATGAGGTCTATATTTATTGAGATAGGCCTTTTTCTGCCAAAATTGTCTTATTTCTATGGTCTTCTATAGAATAGCATTACAGTTTTTTTTAAGTCAAAGTTACAGTGCACTTGTAGGTTAAGTCAGCTTGTTTTATGTGAGGCTTGGTAAGAAAAACATCCCCTTGTGTTCTTCCCCTGAGAAAAGATTTTAACTCTTTTAAGTGATTTTTTGGGTATGTGCCCAATTGCTGTGCTTAGTCACTCAGTGGTATCTGTCTCTTGTGACCACATGGACTGTAGCCCGCCAGCCTCCTGTGTCCATGGGATTTTTCAGACAAGAATAGTGGAGTGGGTTGCCATTTCCTTCTCCATTTGTGCCCAGTTAGTTCTAAATAACACAGTTGCATTGCCACATTCTAGATTATTCATTGTCTCTGAACTTCCATACGTGGGAGGTAAGAATACAGGTGTCTCTCCAGCCCTCCTCCTCTGCCTCTACCATACCTCCCTGACCTCCGTACATAACTATCTTGTAACTTTAGATCACATGAATAGTCAAAGACTATTTGGGACATCCCTGGTGATCCTTCCCTGGTGGTCCAGTGATGAAGAATCTGTGCTTCCGCTGCAGGGGGAAAGAGTTCCATTCCTGGTTTAGGAACTAGATCCCGCGTGCCATGTGACACAGCCAAAGCAAAAGAAAAAAAGTATTTGTGCTATTCAAAGGTGAGATGTAGAATAAATCATGATGACTTTTATAGTTTACTTTTTTCTTAAAGTCTTGCATGATCTTCCGTTTCAAACCCCCAAGGCCTCCAACCTGCAGGAGCCTCGTGTGGTGGGGCTGTCTGCCTGGAGCACAGCTGTCTCCCCTGACCTCCTGCCACGTTGTTTTGGAGGTCCTGTCGCTCCTTTCTGTGGGGTCTTCGCTTCCTGGGTCCTGCGTCTTCTACTCTCTTGGCTTACTTCCTCAATCTGGTGTAGCATGTCCTTCAGTACTTTCTGTGAAAGAGTACCTGGGAGGTAAATTTTCTTTTTTTTAACTCTCACATTTAATTGGTAATTTGCCTGAGTTTAGAATTCCAGCTCGGAAATAATTATCCTTGAGAATTTTGAAGGCATTGCCTAGGTTCCACGTTGCAGTGTGGATGCTGAGAAATCTGAGCCATTCCTATTTCTGCTTTTCCTATGTGGACACTCACAGAATAGTTTCGTGTCCCCAGGGCTGTGACAGCATGCCTGTTCTCAGCCACTACGAGAGGCATGCGAACTGTAAACTCATGCCCTACATTTGGGGACATTTTCTTAAATTATTTCTCCCCTCCATCTTCTCTGCTCTTTCTGAACTCCTGTTGTCCAGACAGGGACAGGGAAGCCTGGTGTGCTGCAGTTTATGGGGTCGTGAAGAGTTGGACATGACTGAGCAACTGAACTGAACGGTTGTCCAAACAGTCCACCTCAGGTGTGAGCCTGCCGCTGTCAGCTACCACTGTGTGCCTTTGTCCTTTGCTTTGAAGATACTTCATTGCCAGTTCTCCAAGGGTTTCACATGTGCTGTCACATTTTTAATTTTCAAGAACTCTTTTTTCCTCGAAATTTTTAAAATATATGAAAACCTGTTCCATTTAGTAGATACAGTATTTAACATTTTTAAAATTTTTGTTTTAATTTTTTGTCAGGTTAGAAGTTTTCCTCCCAGGTCTGACCATTCTTGCTTGTGTGTTCATACTTAAGGGGAAGTACTTGAGCCTCTGGCTTTCCAAGG
Organism: Bos mutus; assembly: GCF_027580195.1. Lineage (NCBI taxonomy): Eukaryota > Metazoa > Chordata > Mammalia > Artiodactyla > Bovidae > Bos > Bos mutus. The sequence continues at coordinate 41,568,017 of NC_091644.1, forward strand.
AATCTTAGTTGCTGCCTAATCTGAATCTCTTTCATTATCTTCCCAACAAAGTCACCCATAACCTGTAGCTATAGCTTAACTGTGAGACACAGAAAAAAGTTCAACTTATATGCAGAGAAATAAGCATCTGAAACTAGAGCCAACACCAGAATTCCTGCGTAGGCCAGGAGTCAGGTGGAAACTGTACGTTAAAGAGAAGGGCAGTGGGTGCCTAGTGGTGGCAGTGTCCGGGGGAAGCAGGGAGCCCAGCACAAGCGTTGGAAATGCCGATACATCACACCACTGCGTCACCAGTGCTGGCCGCTGGGGCATCAGGGGGAGGCTTAAAGTTCATGAGAGCGAAGGAGGCTGCTTGAGGGAGGCACCATGTCAGAGACGGGGAGATGGCTCCTGGAGGCTTGAAGGTAAAATGGAAGGAGGAGGGAAGCAAGGGTCTTAGAAAAATAAAATTATAGAATCAAATGAGATTGCAAATCCCTCCCATCTCACAAATATGTCCTCTCTGAGAAACACTGGTTTTCACTATTCCAGCAGAAGAAAACACTCTTGATTTAGAAGCCTCTCATCTTTGCCTATATTAAACCAACTGTTTTTGCAAGTCAAGGAAAATTATACCTTTGAAAATGAGCAGAATGGGGAAGAAAAATAGCTACAAACAGTACTATCTAAAAGGAAAAAACATGAGAATTATAGCTGAAGAAAATTCTTTACTTAACCATAAGGCAACTGCAGTGTGAATGAAATATCTTTAAAAACAGGACTTTGCAGGAACAAAAATTAAAACCTGAAATTTGAAATTCAAAATCTCAGAACAAAAATGGACCAAAAGAAGAAATCCCTCAGGAAGCTGTGAAACAAGAATTGATGTAACTCCAGCAAAGAAACTGAAGATGACAGAATTATCTGAAATTAAGATTAAGTTGTAAGATACCCCAGGAAAAATAAAATCAACTGAAGATATAATCACTGTCATTGGGAAAAAAAAAAAGTAGGAAAGCAGACCACAGTGCAATATAAAATAGTCAAAACGGGTTAGAAAGCAGAAGGGGACACACGAGCATATGTGTTGTTTAGTCGCTAAGTCATGTCCAACTGTTTTGTGACCCCATGGACTGTAACCCACCAGTCCCCCTGTCCATGGGGTTCTTCAAGCCAGAATACTGGAGTAGGTTTCCATTTCCTTCTCCAGGGGATCTTCCCAACCTAGTGATCAAACCCCTATCTCCTGCTTGGCAGGCTGATTTTTGACCAATGAGCCACCTGGAAAGCCCCTGTGTTGCAGTATGCTTACATGAAATAGCAACTAGAATGAACAGTTTACAAATAACAACATGGGTGACTCACAGACATGATAAGAAGCTAGACTCCATCCTACCATCAGGGATCCTGTGAAACTGAAAGTCACTCAGTTGTGTCCAACTCTTTGCGACCCCATGGACTATACAGTCCATGGAATTCTCCAGGCCAGAATACTGGAGTGGGTAGCCTTTCCCTTCTCCAGGGGTATCTTCCCAACCCAGGGGTTGAACCCAGGTGTTCCGCATTGCAGGCAGATTCTTTACCAGATGAGCCACAGAGGAAGTATTTGAATATCTTGATATTAAGAATGCAACTGAACAAGTGTCTGCATGTATCTTACTGAATTATTTTAAATGTATACAAATACATATGAGGAATCTTGTTAAAAAGGAAATCGTTTTCTTTCATGTTTAGTTTGCAAGAAATGCTTATAACCTGGAATGATTTGGGTCTCAAGGATATGTCTTGAAAATACACACATTTGATTCTTTGGAGAAGTATGGAGAAGAATCAGTATTAAGATGTTTTTGCAAAAGCAGGTAACAGTGAAAGTTGAGAAGTGCCTAGCCATTTGATGCACTTAACACAGAATTTAACAGGCTCCTCTTTGTTCTACTGGACCTCTGATACAGGGGCAAACGACATTACATCCTAGGAAGCTTTCAGACTAATCATGATAAGAGAGCAGAATAATAAGTACTAGACATTCAAAGGAAGAGTACTATGATTTTGAAAATAGTAGGAAATATAGGTCCCACCTTGTCTGGAAGACTTCCTGTTGGGGGTTACTGTGTTTTGTCATATTGGGTACTGGTGTCTTGCAGAAGACTGTACATTAGTGTTCAGTAAAAGGTGAAATATAAACAAGTTTAGGAAGATTAAGGTAGATCAGTAGATCTACCTTAGGTAGACCTGTAGATCAGTCTTTGTTTGAACAAGCACATTCTCTTGACCATGCTGTGTCCCCTCTCCCAGGACTTGAGATTATAACCTGTCTTTTCCCTTTATGTGTCAGAACTAGTGATTATTATTCCTGTTGCTGAAGTTCCTCTTTCTCTCTTTGGCTTTGCTTTGCCTTCAGTTTTTGAGAGAAATTTAATGTACTAAGGTGGTTCAGATGGTAAAGAATCTGCCTGCAATGCGAGAGACCTGGGTTCAGTCCCTGGGTCGGGAAGATCCCCTGGAGGAGGGCATGGCAACCCACTCTAGTATTCTTGCCTGGAGAACCCCCATGGACAGAGGAGCCTGGCGGGCTACCGCCATGGGGTCAGAGGCGGACATCAGTGAACAACTAAGCACAAGAGCGCCATCTGGTGTTCAGTAAGCAAGAGGGTAAATCTTTTGGTAGGTTTAGCACTAGAACCGAAGAAAGCAAACTTCAGCTTGTTTCTGTATTACAGTCTACAGCATTGTAAAGTTTGATAATGAGATGATTACTGAATCACTAAAGAACAAGTTTTTAACTTTTCATATCAAAAGATATGAGATGATGTGTATATAACTAACAGTGGAATGTTAGAAATAAAAAGCCAGAGAAAAAGCCAGAGCTAATCACCTGCCTACAATGCGGGAGACCTGGGTTCGTTCCCTGGGTCAGGACAATCCCCTGGAGAAGGAAATGGCAACCCACTCCAGCACTCTTGCCTGGAGAACCCCATGGACAGAGGAGCCTGGTAGGTTATAGTCCATGGAGTCACAAAGAGTCTGGACACGACTGAGTGACTTCACTTTCAGAGAATTTAATCTGTAATAATAATTGTCTAATAGAGTTTTACTTCATCTGGTGGATATGCTACTCATTTCAGTTCAGTTCAGTTGCTCAGTCGTGTCGGACTCTTTGTCACCCCATGAATTGCAGCACAAGAGGCCTCCCTGTCCATCACCAACTCCTGGAATCCACCCAAACCCATGTACTTTGAGTTGGTGATGCCATCCAGCCATCTCATCCTCTGTCGTCCCCTTCTCCTCCTGCCCTCAATCCCTTCCAGCATCAGAGTCTTTTCCAATGAGTCAACTCTTTGCATGAGGTGGCCAAAGTACTGGAGTTTCAGCTTTACCATCATTCCTTCCAAAGAAATCCCAGGGCTGATCTCCTTCAGAATGGACTGGTTGCATCTCCTTGTAGTCCAAGAGACTCTCAAGAGTCTTCTCCAACACCACAGTTCAAAAGCATCAATTCTTCGGTGCTCAGCCTTCTTCACAGTCCAACTCTCACATCCACACATGACCACAGGAAAAACCATAGCCTTGACTAGACGGACCTTTGTTGGCAAAGTAATGTCTCTGCTTTTGAATATCTAGGTTGGTCATAACTTTCCTTCCAAGGAGTAAGCGTCTTTTAATTTCATTGCTAGTGATATGCTACTAGTCAACAACAAATACAACAAATTTCCAAAAAGGCATCAATAATCTCAAGGATAAAAAAACAACAGGAACCCACTGCCCCTCAATAAGGATTAACTGCAAAGAGCTCAGCTTCTTTTCAAGGCAGCCCAGTGAGGAGATCCTGCAGGTATCCCAGGTATAGGATCCCAGCTGGGTACTAAGTCTGAGGAAAGTTACAGCTCCTGCTTCTTTCACTGTGACGTTCTTATTTAAAACTCCCATAAACTTTGGAAAGAAATAAAATCTCAGAGCTTTTGGACCATGGGGTAAAGTGTGCTTCCCTTCTCTCCTTCCCCATTTCTTCAAATGAAGGGCAATAACATTTAAAAGTTGACCCCTGATTTTTTAAAAGTGAAAAACCAACAGAACGTAAAACTGATTTTTTTTCCCTAATATAAAACAGCAGATTTGGGAGTATCAGAATTCTTAGATATTGACGTCTTAATTCCAAATTTTAAATTAACTTCAACTTTCTTGCCAGTTAACATATTCCCATCATGCCTTAAAACTGACCAATTCTTATTTTACAACCTAAATTATTTCTGGAAGCCATCTTCTCTCCATCCCAGCCATTGCCCTTCCCCCCTCTTGCCACCCCCACCCCCACCGTGAACCCCTCAAAACACTTCTCAGATGTTCTTGGCTGGTGTATAAGCCTTCCCGATCCCCATAGCCCCACCCCAACGTGAATCAACAGATGTGTATTAACAAGGACCATACAAACGATTTAAGTGGAGAATGCAATAGATGGGTTTTTCAGCCTCAAAGGTTTACTTGAATCTGTCCTATCTGCAGTCTTTCTCCTACCAGTTCACCCATCACATTTTACTCTGTTCATCTGGAAGAGCTCAGTTCTCCTAGTAGAATGTGCTGGGCTGCTGCCAGACCTTAGTGTTCCTTCTCTCTGGAAGGCCCTTTCTCTCCATCCTGCTCTGGACTAACTTGACGTGCCCTAGAACACCCAACTTTGGTATAGAGTTTGTCTCCTCCATCTCCTGAAGCCCTGGGCTGGGCTGATTGTCCTTTCCAGTTCCCACAGCACTTAACTATTTTGAAATTAATCTGCTTTTGTTTCACTCCCTGATAGGTTGTACTACTCCTTGAGGCCATGGGTGGGCTATCATATACTTCATAGAACCAGAGCTTTGTATGGTTTTGGCACACAAAAAAATGTTTCCTAAACATAATTTGTTAAATGATCTTGTATGAGTATAAATGTATATATTCAACATAATACACATTTTAAGTCATTTATAAATATTTATTAAATACTATGGTTTAACTTCATGCTTCAGAAGAATCAAAACTCATAAACACTCACTGAGATAGGCTAAAAATGAAAAGGACAGAACAATAATGTCTCATACATTGCTGGTAGGTAAACTGGCAGGATTTACTGAAGCTAAACAGAAGCTGGTGACCTGGTGACCCTGCATTTCCAGTCTGGGGATATGCTCAACAGAAACGAATAAGAATGTTCTTAGCAGCTCTGTTCACCAATGGCCAGCCCTGAACAGATGATGCCAATGTTCATTAATATTAGAATGATAAATTGGCATATTCATACAAGCAGTACAGAGCAATGAAAAGAAGGAACTTCTGCTACCCAAAGCAACAAAGATACGACTTCATGAAGTTCAAAAACTAACGAGGTGACAGATGAAAACAGTGGTTACTTGGGGGCTGTGGGTTTTGACTACAAGAGACGCCCATGAGGACACCTTCTAGGGTAACTTCTAGTGATCACATAGAGGGGAGCCCAGCTGCACCTATGTATGTAAAAGTCATGTTGCAACAAAGAAAAAGAAAAAACTTATGAACTAAGGCCTTGAAAATATGCCAACAGGCTGGCGTTATAGCCATGAGACAACAAAGTAAATTTCATCAAACTATCTTTGTCCCTTTGTTGTAACATAAAAAAGAATGTTTTTTAAAAGAAATACTTGGCGTAGGCAAAATGGTATTCCTAAATGGTTTCAACTTTGGCTTAAGGTTCATAATACTGTTTCCAGATGATGTTTCACTTGTACATAAACTAGGCAACTTTGTTATGTTAGCATCTAAAATTTTGAGAAAACAGCTAAGCTCTGGCCTACAGAATTACAGTAGCTATTTGTTACTAGCGATATTCCAAAAGAAATTTATTTTACTATACTTATCTATAAGTAGATACTATAAGTATCAATATATAGAATACATATCTATATAATATTTACTATAAATATCTATTTACTATAAAATCTGCCACCTTTTAGTGAAACAGAAAAATAAAAATCTTTATAATACAGAAAATGTTAAAATTTGGAAGAAAAAAACCCAAAAACCTTGAGTACCCTAAAACAACTAGTTTGTAATTTTGGTCAATATGTCTGACACTATGGATACTGGCAGTTCTGGGAATGAATTTTAATATTAATAATGAAATACTCAATCTAACCAAATACCTGACAGAATTCCTCACTGAATGTTTTAAGGAAAATAAATAAAAAGATTAACAGATTTAAATACTTTTAAAAGCCAGAAAGAAGTATCTAAAAATTATACATGAATGCATCCAGAAGAAATTCTGGGCTCCAGTGTACATAAAACAAGAGTATAGCACCTCTAGGCAAAATACTTTTTAATTACAATCTCATATGTTTATATAAAGTAGAACATTTAATATTGATGAACTAGATTATAGCCTGCAAATCTTATTAATCAGGAATTCCTGAGTGTAGTAGTGAGGCAATAAAGGTGGACATTGGAGGCCCGTTCATTTTTCAGAGATTTTTTTCAGCTTTTGACTTGGGTGCTATCACGTTCAAGGCACCAGTCCAAGTGCTCATTAATCTGTGTCTCCGAAACCTCGTCCTGACACACGGGACAGTGCACCACCCTGCTCTGACCGGATGCACCGCTGGGACTCTGCGCTGCAGCTGGAGGATGCGAACTACTCGTCACATCACCACCACCACTCTGCGCTTGCTCCTTCTTGATAAAAAAGAGGTCAAAAAAAGTCTTGTCTTCTATCCTGGGTCGTTTACTTGGGAGTTTACCTTCAGGCCCACCTGCATCCTGGGGCACAGTGACATATGTCGATTCCATGGCTTTTAAGGAATTTCTTAGAGATGTCCTAGAAGATGTAACCCTCCTTTGAGAACCGGCAGAGACCGACTTTGTAGTGCTGTCGCCCACTGTGAGGCTCTTCACTGGAGACCCACTCACACTTCTGAAAGCCTTGCTGCTGGCAACGGACACTTTAGAGAAGTAGTTGCTTAAGACATTCTGATGGCTGGTACTGAGAACAGGGGATGCTACGGAAGTCTTTTTACTTGGACCATTCTGTTCAAATTTCACCTCAGTTTTAGAATGAGGTCTCAGGGCATTTGCTGAATGGTCTTGACTTAAAGGCTCTTGGCTTTCATTAATAGCATGTGAAGTGATACATTTCCCAGATGAAAAATTGCTGGTTTCCCCTAGGACATAACCTTTCCCGGTAAAGGGGATTAACAGCTGTTTCTCCCCTCTGTTCGGTTTGTCTGCAAAAGAAGCAAGATTTTTCCTTGATTCAAAATTTATACCATAACAAGTATTAAGCTAATGGACAGTTTTTCCAAATGAAGAAATACTGTTTTGTTCTAACTTAGAACTATACTGTAATTCTCTATTAACAGGAGGACAACCTTCAGCAGTCAGACAGCTCTGATATCAAGAACACATAAAGGACAAAAACACCCTCTCTTCAAAACAAAACACCATCTCATACTTAGATAAGCATTTCTATCATGCAAATATCAATAGCACAATAACTTTTATCAAGAAAACCATGTCCCAGATGGGGAAAATCTGCTACTGCATTATCTTCCCAGCTCACAAAACAGGATATAATCTTTCGACATAAATTCTTCTATAGTTTCTCAACTTAGTAAACGTTTCAGATTTGAGAAAGCTTATGTCCATGAATCCTTATCACATCCAATCAACAACTTCCCAAGGGAAGAAACATTAACTTTAGTAACCTGGTTACCCCTTCAAAGGGCAGTAACTATGAACTGCCGAGCAAAGGGGTAAATCTTGAAGTGTTAGCATATACGTGCCATATCCTTTTCCCATTCTTCTAATGAAAATACATGCATCAACAGAAGTTGCTTGGATGGACTCCAACTGATAGGAAGGGGTGTAGCTAGGACTTACATTCCGGGCATTGTTATTTGAATTACTGTTTTTACCTTGACAATCTTTTTTTTGCCTTCTGTTTCCTAATGACCCAGTGAGTCAGGAGAGGGAAAGGGACTTTACCCTTAAATTTTAGCAGTGGAAACTATTCCCACTTTTTCTCACAAATATATAGAGCAAAATATATTTTTCTACCACTGTTTTATGGACAATGGGATTTTTTTCCACTTTAAGTCCACACTTGAAAACATCTACACAAGAAACACTCTTTAAGCTTTATCTTTTTCTTTTCTTCAAAAAATGTTTGTGTCTTCAAAAAAGGGTTTTATGTCTAACAAGAGAAAAATAATTAAAAAAAAATTAAAATGGGCTTCAGTTGAAACCAAGTTTCTTGTTTTGCCTTTTTCTCTTTTGAATAAATTAATTTAAGCTTTATCTTAATGCCAGTTCTCTGAAGTGTCCTTCAGAGAACTAGCCACGGTAGTGGAAAAGCAGGAAGACTATAAGCAGACTTACCTTTATTCTCTGCTTCTGATACTGGCTGCTTTCTCAGTTTTGTCTTTCCTTTGCCCTTTTTTGAGTAGTTCTCTGGTTCCTTGATTTTGATGTAAGTGCCTCCACAGGTTTTCTGGTGTTCAGCCCACCAGTAGTCATGGGCGGAGGGTGCCCTGTTGGTGGCACGCTTCACATAGCCGTAATACGGCTTACTGTTCTGACACGGCCCGTTGCAGCGCCACCAGTGTCGACGGTACTCGTCTACCTCTTCATGGAAAGTATGGTACACCTGGGCCGAGACACAGTTCTTAGCATTAAGTAGGCGAGTTAACAATTTTAAGAAAATATATGTAATAAATAAGCAGCCACAACTTTTTTAAAACTTTCCAACTTCTCAAGGGTTTTCTGAAGTTATGTTTTGGGAAAGATAGTAACTATATTTAGCTTCTCTTCAAAAGTTCATTTTAATGGGAATTAGCAGATTCCCATAATTTAGTGCTACATAACCTATGTAAAGATAGAAAAATGTGAGACTAGAAGACAAATTTAAAAAAACAAAAAGCTTCTATACATGGTACAAGTCTTAGGAACCCACTTTCTAAATGATGAAAAACTAGGATAAAGATTTTATAGAATGTCATAATCAGTAAGTGTTCCCACTGCTTAGGTTGAAATTTCCCCTATAGGTAACCATACCAAAGGACTCCGGAGGACTCTTCCCTATCAACTCTGGGCCCACACACAAGCACCTGGTCTCAGGCTGCCTCTGCCAAATCCATTCTCCACATTCGCCCAGCTCTGCTCATTTCCTCACAACAAGCTTTCTGGGGTACCACTGTATCTGTTTATAGGTGAAAAGCTCTCCAGGGTTTGAATGTTCTCATCCTTGTATCCGTAGTGGTTATTACCAGCTTGGCATAAGGAAGGTGCTCAGTAAGTGTTTGGTGATTGAGTGAATGAGAAACTTCACTGAGACAAATTCTCTTTAAATGTGCTTTTCAGTACTTAAACAGGATCCCTCTGTTTCACGCTCTAGATGAACTCTTACTTATAACCTAAGCAGCAGACAGACAGAGAAGAGTTCAGGCTGAAAGGAAGGTGAGCCCTCCCACATGGTGGCACTGAGGCTGGCACGGCACCATTTTACAAATGATACTTCCAAATGACTGAGGAACTTTTCCTCCTGTCCTCTCAGTGGAACGTTATTAGTTATATAAGGTAAGGAGCAACAGCAGCATATGAGGTTTGTTTTTTTTAAGCTCTTAATAAATTCCCCTTGTGGGAAACAATACTAAGCTTTTTGTAACTCTACAGATAGTTTTATATTCACTATCTCTCTACTATAAGCAAACAAATTCTATTATTTGGCAAGCATGCAAGCAATGCAAATTATAGTAAGTGCAGAAGAGACTGTGAGGACAGAGGTTTGGGAACAAGGAGGCTTTTAAGACCCTGCCTTCTCTCTTATGTTGAGAACACTTCGCCTAGTAATTCAGTGGTAAAAAAGACAGGGAATTGGATCTATTCTGATTCCAACTTCTGTAATTTCTATAGCCTGGGGCTGTAACTTTAACAATGTAGTTAACTAAAAACTGTCCTCAATGTGGATGCCCCATGGAGTCTGCTATAACAGAATGTAACCTGGGAAAGCAAGAGCTGTCTACCTGATAAAAACCTCCTGAATTCTCTTCCAACTGAACAACAGGAAGTACACTAGAATTTTGCTTAAAGTGTGAAAGTCTTTTATGCTAGCAACTGCATAATTCCTTTGCTAATCTGGATTTTATGTGACTGTGTTAAAGCAAGCCACTTATTTGATGTTAAAGGACCTTAGTCCAGTAATGAAGTGAGCTCTCTAGAAAATTAAACTGACAGCTAGAAAATAATATATGGAGGGTGAGTACTCTCCCTTTCCATCACACTGGCTTTTACTGCTTTTTAAAATAAGGAAATTTCTAAACACTAAACACACCAAGGCATTTAATCTCTGTAGGAATTAATATTTGTTTTGGTTCAGTTAAATTCAGTACTTGCTAAGTGATCTAACCAGTCCATTCTAAAGGAGATCAGTCCTGGGTGTTCACTGGAAGGACTGATGCTAAAGCTGAAACTCCAATACTTTGGCCACCTCATGCAAAGAGTTGACTCGTTGGAAAAGACTGATGCTGGGAGGGATTCGGGCCAGGAGGAGAAGGGGACAACAGAGGATGAGATGGCTGGATGGCATCACCGACTCAATGGACATGAGTTTGGGTGAACTCCGGGGAGTTGGTGATGGACAGGGAGGCGGGGCCACTCCAGTACTCTTGCCTGGAAAATCCCATGGATGGAGGAGCCTGGTGGGCTGCAGACCATGGGGTCGCTAAGAGTCGGACACGACTGAGAGACTTCCCTTTCACTTTTCACTTTCATGCATTGGAGAAGGAAATGGCAACCCACTCCAGTGTTCTTGCCTGGAGAATCCCAGGGACGGGGGAGGCTGGTGGGCTGCCGTCTATGGGGTCGCACAGAGTCGGACACGACTGAAGCGACTTGGCGGCGGCGGCGGCAGCAGCAGCAGCAGCAGCAAAGAGGCTTGGCGTTCTGTGATTCACGGGGTAGCAAAGAGTCGGACACAACTGAGCAACTGAACTGAACTGAAGTGCTTGTAGAGGCACTATGTCACACATCTTGTGCAGGTGTGTATAAAGACACACAGGTGTGTATAGATAGGTAAGAGCCACCCTATTGGGGTATGAAAGCAGAATATAACATTGTAAAAGGCTACATATCTGCTGAGGAGGTTAAAAGGAGGGAGAAGTTATATCCCACTGTAAAGATGAAGATCATTTTGACAGAAAATAGAAGAGGCACATTTTAGGGAGAGACTATATGAGGAAAGGCAGAGATGAAAAGTTCCGTTAGAAACATAGGCAGGGGAGTTGTGGAAAGTAAAAAAAAAAAGGAACAGTAAGGTTACTGGATAAATGAATGTATAATAACAAAGACAACTAATATTTAATTAGTACCCAAACTGCACTAAAATGTTTTTGGTTGCGTTTTCTCTAGCCCTCACAAGGATCCAGTAGCCTAAGAATTGTTATCATCCTCCTTTTAGTGCGAGTAAACCAAAGCATGGAAGAGTTTAAGTAGGTCCCACCATCAGTGGCGCCAGCATCGGGAAGTAGGCAACCTGACTCTTCCTGCTTTCTGACCCCAGGCTCTCCCACCTCCCACATTATGCAGAAATGCAAGTCACAGACTTCTGATGAAGGGAGTAACATATAATAGCAGCAGAATATAGGACAGATTGAAGGAAGAGACAATGAGGAAACGTAATTAGGAGATGTTAGTAATAGTCCAGAAGAGAGGTACTCAGGCCTGCAATAACTCTGCACAAGCTGCTCCCAGAGGTTAGAGATCTCAGGGATGTCACTAGAACTGCTGTCTTCTACTATGGGGTCCCAGATAAGCCGGTCTGCTTCTCTGGGCCCCTCATTTGCCCTGGGAAATCCTCAAACACAGTATTTGTTTCTACCCAGTTCTCTATTTTTAATTAAATCCCAAGAAATACTGAATAAATAACTACTAAATATGATAAATGTGTGTGGCTTTATATACCGTTATATTGGCTCCTGTCAGGCGATTGATGCGATGCATATGCTTACAAAACTCTGGACCATGCCCTTCCCGATCTTTATCATTATTAGTGACAAATAAATAGGCATGTATCATTTCATGCAAGAGGGTCTGAAACAAAAAACAATCACATTAATTTGTTATGGTGCTTCTGAAAATAAAAATGCATTTTCTGACTCTACCTGGAGTCTTAACCTTCTTTGGATCACAGGCTCCTTTCACATACTGACAGAAGTCATGAACCATCTTTCTAGAAAAATTATATAAGCACACATTCCCAAAACTTCGCATATAATATCCAAAGTCCTGTAGATCACAGGTTAATTCCCTGTTCAAAGGAAGCCTTTTTAATTGTTAACCAAAATCCAGTAGAAAAGACTGATAAATTCAGCTACATGAAAATTTTAAAATTCTGTATGGGGAAAAAAATGTTATCAGTAAAGTGAAAAAAACAAACTCAGGAAAATATATGTGCAACTATCTCACAGGCTATTAACTCCTAAATTATAAAGCACTCCTAAAAATCAACAGGAAAATGATCAACAATCTGATTTTAAAATAGGCAAATGTCATGGACAGATCACAGAAGATGAAATATAAATGATCTATAAACATATGAAAAAATGCTCAACTTCATTCGTAAAAACAGATATGTGAGTTATTAGATAAGTATATAACTTCTTGCTTATTGAGACTGGTAAAACTAAAGTTTGACTCTATTAGTAAAGCTAAGGGAAAATAAGCATTCCCATATATCACTGATTGTTGTTGCTGTTGTTTAGTCAGGAAGTCATGTCTCACTCTTTGCAACCCCATGGACCACAGCCCGCCATGCTCCACTGTCTGTAGGATTTCCCAGGCAAGAATACTAGAGTGGCTTGCCATTTCCTCCTCCAGGGGATCTTCCCAACCCCAGTTGAACCCCAGTTTTTTGCACTGACAAGCAGATTCTTTACCAAAATCTGGTAGATTTAGCCAGATTTAGCCAGAATCTGGCTCAGTAGCCACCAGGGATCACTGGTAGGAATGCAAAATAGTACAACCCTTGTGGAAAATTTGGTAACATCTAACATATTTACAAACACATTTATTGTTAGACTCAGCAACACCTAGACTAAAATGAAAGGCCACGTGTGTGAGGTATTTCATTGTGGCACTGCTTACGATAGTGAAAGAGTGCAAACAATGTTCAGTAATAGGGGCCTCATTGAAAGAACTATGGCACAGCCACATAATGGAATTCTATGTAGCCATAAAAAAGAATGAAAAGTATCTCTATGAAATGATATGGAGGAGGCTATAGAATGTATTGTTTTAACAGAAAAAGGCAAGGTACAGAAGAGTGTACTCAGCATTTTATATAAGAAGTATGCTATGTGGTGGGGAGTAGATAAGAGTGGATATAAATACTGGCCAAAGAGAATGATAGGAAAAAAACTAACAACAGTATCCTTTATAGGTGAAAAGGTCAGAATAGAGGCATGGGGGAGACCAAGATTTCTCTGTGTATAGTCTTCTGTAGTTTGAGGACTTTAAATCATGTAAAATTTTAAAACAAACAATAAAACTTACTGCTCATTCCATACCAAGGATGGAATAATTTAGGTATAAAGTTTACAAAAGCATTTATAGCTGATATTTCATAATCTATTCTAAAAAAAGTGAAAATCATAAAGGTCCTCAAAAGCATAGCTTTTTTCATAATCCTCCATAATTTTTTTTTAAATTTTCATCAGAAACACTAGATTGGCATTAATGAATTTTAGTTGTATAGAATTATATGAATAAAGAAATGCAAGAATCAAACATTTACCAATTCTCATCTTTTCAAGACAATGCCACTCTATTGAGACTCAAATTTAAAGGTCATTCTACATTTCAGATGTTTTTCAACATTCTAAAATAATAACTATTCTCATTAAAGAGAAACAACTTAGGTTCCTAATTTTTGGTTCAATTCAAACACATCTTAAAAATGGTACATGGCATTTTACTGAACATTTCCATTTTTATTTATCTACCATTTCCCACATTTAGGCTCTATCTATACATCATTGTCCCCAAACACCTCAATTTCCCACCACTGTAATATAAATGGTCAAAAACAACTACTTCTAGACCTAAATATGCCATAAGCCTAGTGGCCTCACTTTTGTCCACAGCATACCCATTCCTTCTGCCAAAAGTAGTCTCCTCTACTATGTCTACATGTCAGAATTCAATTCTGTCCTGTTAGGCTCGCCTCCTGGAGAAGGAAATGACAACCCACTCGTGTTCTTGCCTGGGAAATCCCATGGACAGAGGAGCCTGGAGGGCTGCAGTCACAAAGAGTTGGACATGACTTAGCAACTGAACAACAACAAACATCAAAAGCAAATTCTAGAATAACTAGATTAGTCTGGCACACAGTAGGTACTCAACACAGTGAGTGGTAGGCGTGCTGATGTTAGTAGTAATGAAATCCAGATCTGTAAAACTTTTCTTTACCTCCTTAACCAGTTAAAGTTTTTTCCTTTTCTGAATTCTATTCATTATAATTTAGGAAGCTACTTCAAATACAGACCAGTCCCTCTATTCTTCCTCCATCCATCTTATTCCTGATTTTACATTATAACTTTCTGCCAACAGCAAATGCTCACTTGAAGCATTACCACATAGTTCCCATTTTCTTCTTGCCTATTACCTTAAGAAAAAAATCATTCATGTGTTATTTAAGCCAACATTGTTTATGCAACAAATTCAGTTTTCAATTAGGGCTGTTCCAATTAGGGCTCCTTGTAAGGTTGATTTGGTTAATCATATTGTTTAATTTTTTTAAATGCTTTACTGTTTTTTTCCTGCTTCTTCACTGAATTACTAACTCAGTTGTGTTTTTATCTACAACTATGACTGTAGATTGCTTATTTCTCTTATTCATTTCTGCTGATTGATGCTTCATGTTTAAAGCTTAAACCTATGCTATTACTTTTACGGTCATTATGTGTCTGTATTTAATAGGTTATTTTATCATTTTAAAATGTCTCCCTTTTTTCTAGTAAAACTTCTTCCCTTAAAATCTTTATATTAATACTAGATAGCCGTAACAATTTTCTGTTGTCTAATATTTGGAAGATATGCTTTTTCTCATCCTTTTATATTTAACATATATGTGTCTTTGTTTTAATCACATCTCGGTTAATGTCATATGCCATTCCATGTCTTTAACTGGAATGTTTAGTCCATTTACATTTAATATAATAGCTGATATTGTTTTTATGTCCACCTTTCTATTTCATCTGGGTTTTGACCCTTTATTAGTTTCTTTTTTTATTGAGTATTTCTGTTGTACGACTTTAACATTTAGTAGTGTTTAAAAAAAAATTGTGATTACAAAAAAGTAACAAAAAATGTACCATCTTAACTATTTTAAGTGTACAGTTCAGTGGTGCTAAGTACATTCACATTGTTGTGAAACCCACTACTTTTTGTTATCCTTACACAACATATTTCCAGGCATATTTTAACTTATTTCCCATCCAACCTCTACCACCTATGCTCTCTTGTGCATACATTTCAAGTGATACAACTGAGGCAAGATAACTCACACCAGATATATCTTGAGGATTTCCAGGCAACTACTGGACTCAACTAAACACAGCTGAGGGCTCCTACTGCTTCATTCAGCTATTAGAAGTGATCACCATCTCTAGATATGAAGTGTGCCCTCACAGTGGTTTGTTCTGCCAGCTCAGCTATATGTCATGGGAGGACACCATGGTGGCTGAACAGAAGAGAATCAAAATTTGTGTGTCTCAATAAAAAGATCTGGATCTTAACTTTCTGGCTGCTTCTAAACCAACTACTTTGTCTATCTGAACCTTATTTATAAAAATAAGGATAACACATACTGAACATAAACAGGATTGTTGTAAAAATCAAAGTAGCTAACATACCTGAAAGCCTCCAACTTTGAAACACTGTAAGAATATAAGGTAATCATTATTTGCCCCACAATAAAAGTTTGCAGTGAGGGAAAACTGATTTTCCCCCCACATGTACAGGTTAATTTACAGCAGTCTAATAATAACTGTTTCTAAATTACTGAGCTAAGAATCAGGTTTATGCAAAGAATACCTCCACAAGATCTTTTCTTGGTCTCAGCTTTAAAAGGGGTTCACTGAGACGGATGGAACACATTCCACCCCTCCCTTCATAGCTGCATATCCCAGCACACCTGGAAAACAACCACCACAAAAATTGTTAATCACCAAATATACACAAAAGGAAAATAGAAACGAAAGCGCAAAATCCTTATTCACTGTTCTTGGACAGTTCAGACTGAGAGAACTCTATGAAGGATAGCTTTCTTGAGAGTATACCCACTCTGTTGGGAGATACTTGTATTTCATCCGAGTAGTGGCTTCCCTTACCCTTACCAGGCTATAACAGCTTGAAGAAGATAATCCTATTTTGCTGCTCCCTGTCTCCTCCCTACAAGCTATGCTCAATCAGTTATAGTGGTAATAGCAGGCCAGATCTCCATTAGCATATGTCCAAAATTATAATGGAATCCTATATGAAAGAGATCGATACTTTAAACACACAACTTTGTATCAGATCTTCTCTCTTATTTTAGATGCTTTGATATCAATTCAAAAACAAGTAGTGGTACACAACGACTTCTTAGACTTACTTGTTAACTCCGTTCATATACCGGGTACATTATCTCAAATCAGAATTTCTCAAACCTGGAGTGTCAGAAAGGGATCCTTTTAAAGGCATCCCTTTAGATCCCCTGGATCCAGAAATATGAGAAGATGAGCCCCTTCCCCACTCTGACTCCCGAGCTCACTGCTAAGTACACCAACACAGTGTGTCCCTGGCACTCTCTCTTGGGGCAGATTCTGGCTGTTTCTCTTACCTGGGTCCTAAAGCACACCCATAAGACAAATCAGATAAGCGTTAACTCGCTTTTTAGTAACCGTTAAGGGCCTTTGGACTGTGCTGTGTGCTTAGTCGCTCAGCTGTGTCCGACTCTGAGACCCCACGGACTGTATGTAGCCCTCCAGGCTCCTCTGTCCATGGGATTCTCCAGGCAAGAATACTGGAATGGGTTGCCATGCCCTCCTCCATGGGATCTTCCCGACCTAGGGATCAAACACAGGTCTCCCAGGTCTCAGGCGGATTCTTTAACGTCTGAGCCACCAGGGAAGCCCTTTCTAGTGAAGTGAGATTCAAAGAAACACACTTTTCTCTCACTGCGCCCCTTACAAGTCAAACCGTCGCGGGATGGGCCACGGGCTTTCTTAAAGTCGTTTAAGGTGAGAAGGGAAGGGGCTGGAAGGAAGATAATCCCTGTGGGGCCGCCTGCCCCAAATCCAGAGCCGGAGCTAACGCCGCCGGGACCGCGAGGGGAGACAGAAGGGCCGCCGGCGGCCCCGTCCCCAGCAGGGCTCGGGACTCACAGCGTCATCCGCACGCTCCACTTCACCTCGACCGCCTCCAGTTGGCCCCAGAAGAAACGGTCGTTGAACAGAACAAACAGGCCCTGTAAGTCAGGGGTAGGGTCCACCAACTCCCAAGACGCGTCCACCAGAGACAGGGGCTCCTGGGCGGGTTCGCGCTCCGAGACCTGCAAGTTCCACTCCTCCTGAAGCTGTAGTGCCAAAACCAGGTCCTCATCCATGGCTGCCGAGGTACAGAAGGGGTAACTCCACGTCCTGGGGGGTCTGAGGGCCCAGTCGCGCGCCTAGGAGATACCGGCTGTCTGGTCAGTTCGCCGATCTCGCGAGACTCAGGGAAAACGGGCTCGAGAACGAGAGCTTAGCTTGTTCCAAACGCCGAAGTCAAGATTCTGGGCCTTAAAAAAAAAAAGAACTCAGCATGACACCACCTAGTAGGCTCAAAACTAGGGTTGAAGGTTTCAGATACCTGGTTACCGTCCTCACGGTTCACGAATAACGTCAAACACCAACGACACACTCCGCCCAGGCGTAGCACCTCGTAGTACGTACATCGCTCTGCCCCGCGCTCCACTCACTTCCGCTGTAGCTTCTCCAGCGTAGGAGTCCTAGGCCTCTGAAGTTCCTGCGCAGGCGCATCGCCGGCACTCGGCCTCTTGCGCAGGCGCAGTGACTGAAGTTCAGACCGGGCGCAGGCGTATTCGTCTCTCTTCCATCCTGCTTCCTTAGCCCTGGAGTTTGTCCCGGCTTGGGTGGGCCTCCACAGCGGCGGCACCGGCCACGGCGGTAGTGACAGGGGCTGCGTGAGTCCGGGCGGCAATGGCGATGGCTATGTCAGACAGTGGGGCTAGCCGTCTGAGGCGGCAGCTCGAGTCGGGCGGCTTCGAGGCGCGGCTGTACGTGAAGCAGCTCTCACAGCAGTCGGACGGGGACCGGGACTTGCAGGAGCACCGACAGCGCATCCAGGCGCTGGCGGAGGAGACGGCGCAGAACCTGAAGCGCAACGTCTACCAGAACTACCGGCAGTTCATAGAGACGGCCCGTGAGATCTCCTACCTGGAGAGCGAGATGTATCAGCTCAGCCACCTGCTGACGGAGCAGAAGAGCAGCCTGGAGAGCATCCCGCTTACCCTGCTGCCTGCTGCCGCTGCCGCGGGCGCCGCCGCCGCCTCTGGAGGGGAGGAAGGAGGAGGTGGCGCGGGGGGCCGTGACCAGCTCCGGGGCCAGACCGGCTTTTTCCCCAGCCCCGGGGGCGCCTCCCGGGACGGTTCTGGGCCAGGCGAGGAAGGAAAGCAGCGAACCCTCACCACCCTGCTTGAGAAGGTGGAAGGCTGCAGGCACCTGCTGGAGACGCCGGGACAGTACCTAGTGTACAATGGTGACCTGGTGGAATACGAGGCGGACCACATGGCCCAGCTGCAGCGGGTGCACGGCTTTCTCATGAACGATTGTTTGCTGGTGGCCACCTGGCTGCCACAGCGGCGGGGAATGTATCGCTACAACGCCCTTTATCCCCTGGATGGTTTGGCTGTGGTCAATGTCAAGGACAACCCACCCATGAAGGACATGTTCAAGCTGTTAATGTTTCCCGAGAGCCGTATTTTTCAGGCAGAAAATGCAAAAATCAAACGGGAGTGGCTGGAAGTGCTGGAGGAAACCAAGAGGGCCCTCAGTGAAAAAAGACGCAGGGAACAGGAGGAGGCAGCGGCCCCTCGAGGGCCACCCCAAGTGACCCCCAAGGCCAGTAACCCGTTTGAGGACGAAGACGATGACGAACCAACTGTTCCCGAGATAGAAGAAGAGAAGGTGGACCTCTCAATGGAATGGATCCAAGAATTGCCTGAAGACCTGGATGTCTGTATTGCCCAGAGGGACTTTGAAGGTGCCGTTGACCTCCTGGATAAATTGAACCATTACCTAGAAGACAAGCCCAGCCCACCTCCTGTGAAAGAACTAAGGGCGAGAGTGGATGAGCGTGTCCGCCAGCTCACCGAGGTACTAGTTTTTGAACTCTCCCCGGATCGGTCCCTGAGAGGTGGTCCCAAGGCGACCCGCAGGGCAGTTTCTCAACTAATCCGGCTTGGCCAGTGCACGAAGGCTTGTGAGCTGTTTTTGAGAAACAGGGCGGCAGCTGTACACACTGCAATACGCCAGCTTCGCATTGAAGGGGCCACCTTACTCTACATTCATAAGCTGTGCCACGTCTTCTTTACCAGCCTTCTGGAGACGGCCAGGGAATTTGAGACCGACTTTGCAGGCACCGACAGTGGCTGCTACTCTGCCTTTGTCGTCTGGGCGAGGTCAGCCATGGGCATGTTCGTGGATGCTTTCAGCAAGCAGGTGTTCGACAGTAAGGAGAGCCTCTCCACGGCAGCCGAGTGCGTCAGAGTGGCGAAGGAGCATTGTCAACAGCTGGGCGACATCGGACTCGACCTCACCTTCATCGTCCACGCCCTTCTGGTGAAAGACATCCAAGGAGCCTTGCATAGTTACAAAGAAATCATCATCGAAGCCACTAAGCATCGCAACTCAGAGGAGATGTGGAGGAGGATGAATTTGATGACTCCGGAGGCCCTGGGGAAACTCAAAGAGGAAATGAAGAGCTGCGGGGTGAGTAACTTTGAGCAATACACGGGGGATGACTGCTGGGTGAACCTGAGTTACACGGTGGTTGCGTTCACCAAGCAGACCATGGGCTTCTTAGAAGAGGCACTGAAGCTGTATTTCCCAGAGCTGCACATGGTGCTTTTGGAGAGCCTGGTGGAGATCATTCTGGTTGCTGTTCAGCATGTGGATTACAGCCTTCGGTGTGAGCAAGATCCAGAGAAGAAGGCTTTTATCAGACAGAATGCATCTTTTCTGTATGAAACAGTCCTCCCCGTGGTGGAAAAAAGGTTTGAGGAGGGTGTGGGGAAACCTGCCAAGCAACTCCAGGACCTGAGAAATGCCTCCAGACTGATTCGAGTGAATCCCGAAAGTACAACGTCAGTGGTCTGACACCTGGACCTGTTTATGTGTAGCCGTATAGATTGCTTATATATTATTTATATTTATATTAAGTTGTATTAGCATATTCTTTATACTCTCAAACACATCTTAAAAATAAAAGATGCTCTCTCAGATAGAAATGCAAAATCAAAAGAAAAGAAAAAAAAATGTTAAGCCCATACAACAAAAACAGTGGAATTACTAAAATAACTAATATGCCTTCCTTTTAAGTTATGCTAACTCTCTAGTGAATATATTGTCACAGTATAGCGTTTCAGCTTATCCTTTGACTCAACACACTTGCTCACAGTATAGATTATGCGGCGCAGATAGAACAGTACCTGTAAATACACAGAGTATGTGGCGAAAGTCTCCCAGTTCACTGAAATGTTAGGTTTCTGAAAGGATACAGTGCCATATAAAACACCCTGCTTCATATTCTTCTGGACCATAAAATGTGTTTGAACAATTTGGGGGAGAGGAAGGAGTTGAGAAAATTGGCTTTAGGGTAAACTTTGGTCAACAGAATTCCTTCATGAACGTAGCTAGTGTGTGGAGTCTAATACTCCAGTCCTTACAGTTCTCAAGAAGAAGCTTTTGTAAACACAGTTTAGCAAGCATTTACAACCTGATTTAAATGGTTCATTAGTTGTAGCTGCTAGTTAGCAGCTTGATAACACTTGATTTGGGTGCATTTACTTGAAAATCTAAAGAACTGTGTTAAAAAAATTTTTGTACATATTTCTGAGTTGTCTGAAGTTCAGCTGGAGCTTTTTTCCTTGTCATGTTAAGAATAATAAAGATAACAAGACACATTGTTAAGATAACCCACTTTTAGTGTGGGTTACATAAAGTGACTCAGACTTCATGCAAATGAGAGAAAAGTTTTCATTGAAATACTTACTTGGATTTCAGGGTCTGAGTGGTTAGGAAATTAGGGAAAATCATATGCAGACCCCATAGCATTCTCAAGTGTGACTGCTTTGAGCAGAGATTTGTTTTTTTGTGGCTAAGAGGGAAACAGAAAAGTGCCCATTAAACTATTGTATCTATTGTATATTGATTATATGGCCTTCCTCATACTTGGAGAGAAACTGCTAAGACCTGTTTTCCCTCAGCTTCTAGTTATCATTCTTGTCCATAAGTGTCATTTCTGATGTCAGTGACTTCAAAAGGTCATTTCTTTTATCTGAATGAAAATAGTGGTATTAAGACTGTGGAAATTATGTAAAACCTGAAATAGTTTCTAATAGCAGCTGAGGGTTGTAAAGCTCCTTGACGTTAATTACGCATATGCCAGACAAACCTCTTATTTTCTGTTTAGCTGTGCATATTTAAAAGGTTGAAAATCATTTCTTTGACTAAATTTTTTCACATAACATTAGCATTTTCTAGATAATAACTATGACTGGATATTTCAGTTGATCAAAAACAGTTGTAACCTGCCTTTTGTTTTTTTTAAAATCACTGGAAACTTGAATTTGATAAAAATTTTATGCCACTTGAAGTTTCTAAAATAATATTGTATGAAACATGTATTGTGTAAATATTTGATGCTGGGTTCATGAAATGATACTTCTGAAATCAAAACTTCTCTTACGGCATGAAGTTGCAGAAACCTCAGTGTGTATACTCAGATATTCAAATGGTTGCCTCCATAGAATTGTCTGCTTTTTAAAACTGGAAGTACAGAATGTTCTTCTGGTAAAAGTTGTGTGTTCCTCAAAGTTGTAGCTGGAGGAAGTATGCTGTTGGAGAATCAGTTAGCTGATTGATTGAAGAGCGTCAATGTTGTAACGTGCCTTGTGCCAAGACAAGGCAATTTCACTGCATTCCTCCAAGTGGGGTCAGAGCTCTAGTTCTTGTTTAATTAGACTCCAAAACAAGGTCTAAAAATTGAATGCAGTTAGAGATTGCCCCCAATTCTAGTACATACTGTATTATACCACTTACATGTTGATTGCCTTTTCTCAATTGCTTCAAACATAACACTGTCACTTGAGCTTGAAATCAGACTTGAATGAATTAATTACTGTTGAAAAAAGACGCCCTGTGGAATTAAGTCTCTTTTTGATTAAAGCCTCATTTCACTTAAGTGCTGAAAACTCATTTATTTTTGTTTCAAATACTACCTGTAGTTGTTATCAGCACTAGTATTCTGCAGCTTGCTTTCCTGGGATTGGGAATTCAGGACTTGACATGTAGTATAAAATCAGTATGTGTATGTTTTGCTTATTGGTATGCTGTGATCTGAGGGAATCTGAAATGTCTTACCAAAATAAAGCTTACATTTTTTTCTTACACTGGGTAAAATTGATTGATGTTACATTGTTATATATTCATTTCTTTAATGATTTAATATTCTTATGTTCATGTTACTAAAATGTTTTAAATGCCTAGGTTTTTATGTTTTGTTTTTCTATATGGGGATAATAGGTACAAAACCATTAGCTAATTTAAGTAAGTGGTCTGCTACTATCAGAACTGTGAATTGTCAAATCGCACATTTTTAGGATTCCCCTGAATGGGAGTCAGATATACATAATATGAATTTACTCAAAGTGGGTTTTGTAGCTTCTGCACATCTTTAAATGAAGAAAGTATAATGTGGGCTATATGACCTAAGAACTTGGGTCACAAATGACAAAAATCTCCTTTTTAAAAAAAATAATACGTGGATACTGCAGGAACTATCACATATAATTGACTTAACAGTATTTATCAAGTAACAAGTATTTGTTAAGTATTAAGTATTTATCAAATACTGTGCCTCACATTGACTAAAATATGGGGTGGGGAGGACAGGATAAAGTTAAGTGTGTTTTCTCTTAATGTGTTTAAAAACTGAAGAAAATAGAGAATAAAAACATTGAAACAATAAATTAGTAAATTAAAGGCAAAATTGTTGCAAGCTAAATTAAGCAAAATTAATTTGAATAATTGCAAACTGTTAAAAAAAGACTGAAAAACCTGTCTGTTGTAGTTTAAGTGCCATGGGAGTGCTAAGAAGGAAGAGTGCAGTGTTATTCTGAGGAGTCTGGAAAGGCCTCGTGGAGTCGTTGGCTTTAGAGTCGGTCCTGGAAGGGACAAGGTTTAGGTGTGCAAGGAAGATGGGCATGCAAGCATGAACAGAGACGGGCATGCAAGCATGAACAGAGACACACAGCGGACAGTCCTGTGAAGTAACGTGCCACCGCCATTGCAGACGGGCTAGATTCAAGGTGAGGAAAGCTGTGTCTGTAATTCACCCCTACTAACATCCCTGCAGAAGGTATGGAGTAAGAAGTCCACATCATCACGCCCGGACCCCTAGTGACCCTCCTCAGCAGAGGTGCCACCGCGTAAGAGTTTCTCCTAATGTTTTCCCCAGAAATTGGAGCATGCGGCACCTACTGTTTATCTTGCTCTCACGTGAGTGTTACCAGTTCAGTGCTTCTCAGATCTCAGTGCAGCTCTCCAGGTTGGGCTTTTCTGCGACTGAACAGCACTCTGTCACATGAATGGGTCTGTCAGGCTTGTGCATTTTCTGAGTACTGTGCTGTCTTCAGGGTATTTTCAGAATTACCAGAAATCCTGGAAAAAGCTCCCTGGGCATGTATCTTTGCTTACTTGTGTGATTATGTCTTAGGAAAGATTTATCGAAATTGCTCAGCCAAACCATACATTTTAAATTTAGGTAAAACTTGTCAGATTGCTGGTCAGGCAGCTCGCACCATTGTACCTTCTCAGCAGTGTGGGAGAACACCTGCTTCCCCAAATGTCACTATTTACTCACTACTTTTCGTCGTTCACTGTTTAATAAGATGATTCTGATTAGTAATAACATTTATTCTTTACTAATCTGTGAAAAATCTTACTGTGTTTTCTTTGTAATTTTTATGAGTGAGTTTCAGCAACCTTGTATATCTGTCTTTCTTAAGCTCTGTAAATGTCTTTTGCCATTCTTTTCTTTGATGATCTTTGTATTATGATTTTGTAGTTTATAGTATAGTGAAGAAATTAATTTTCATGTATACTGTGTTACAGATTTCCCCCTAGTTTGTCATTTATTCATCTATGTATTCATTCATGTATTTATTTTCAGAGTATAGTAAATGTTAATTTCTTATGAAGCCACATTTATCTGAGTTTTTTTCTGTGTGATTTGTAAGGTTTCTATTAGGTTTTGAAAGGCCTTACCCACTTTCAGATTCCAAAAACATTCATGCTTTTCTTTTAGTAATTATATTTTAATACTTGAAATTTTGCTCCATCTATCATTTGTTTTAGAGTGAAGAATGATGTAAGAATCCCATTTCCTCACAAATAATTAGCAAATTGTTGCAGTAATTTTGAATCATCCTTCTTTTCCCCCCACTTACCTGAAATGCTATTTTAATAACATATTACATTTATTAGATGTGGATCTGAGTATACTTTTAGGCTCTATATTCTGTTTTACTGATACAGTAAATTCACTTAATAAGTCAGTTAATAGCACTGATTTCTGTGCTATTAACAATCTTAATTGTAGATTTATAATTTGACAAAAAAGAATTTAACTGGTCTCATTCTTTTGCTGTTTCAGTTTTTTTCTAAGTATTCTCACATATTTATTATCCAATTTTAAGTAATTTAATAACATTCCTTATCATCCTGCCAAACAGTTGGCATTTTCATTGAAATAATCTCAAATGTAATTTAGGGAAGTCTGACATCTTTATAATTTTGAATCTTCCTATTTTTTATTTATTTATTTTATTCCTATTTTATTTATGCAAGGGTACTTTTATATCTCAGTAGCATTTTCAAATTTTCTTCAAGTAGATCTTGTACATTTGTTGGTGAATTTATTCCTTGGTACTTCATCTGTTAATACTTTTGTGAATGAATCCATTATGTTTTCTGATTGTAAGAAATGTACTGATTTTAGTTTCCTGGGGTTTCTTTTTTAGAGTTTTCCAGTGTGTAATCATATCACCCAAGATGTGATTCTAAAGATAATTTTGCCTCTTAAATTTTTATACATCTTATGTAGTTCTCTTAATATCCTGTATTAAATTGAACACCTAAAACTATATTAAATCATAGTTTTTGCTTGATGTTAATATAAAGGAATTAGGAATTATAGTAGATACGTATCTACTGAAAGTTTTTTTTTCCTGTTGTTCTCAAAGCATGATGTTGGCTTTTGGTCATTATGTTAAGGAAGTGATCATGTATTTCAGTGAACTAAGAGTTGCGGATTTTAATTTTTTAATGTCAAGAATGCATGTTGAATTATCAAATGAATCTCAGCATCTATTTAGAGTTTTTTTCTCCTTTTTCATATTAATTTGGTAAGTTTTTAGGAAGGATTTCCTAGCACTGAATCATACTTCACTCTATGAATTAATTCTATCCTGTTGTAACATAATTCTTTTAATATACTGCCTGATTCTAGTGAATATATCATTAGCATTTTTGCATTGATATCCAATGCTCACGTCATTCATGAGGTGAGTGCAGCATGATAATAATGATGGTGACATAATGAGACACATCCCCATTCCTTTTGATTCCTGAACAATAAGAATGAAAAATCATACAGTGTGACACAGTGAAGTGACATGTGAAGTGTGTCACTTCAAGTATGAGCCTCCCTAAGCTGCTGGGACGGTCAGAGCTCTTAAAAGGAGTAAAGGATCCCATTGAATCTCATCCCCATTTCCAACTGTGTCAGCAATATACAGGATATGTAAATATATGCATGTTAAAAACATTATATATTGAGAAACAGATATGTTTCATTTAGCACAGAATATTTGCATTTCATTTTTTTGCCATCAACTTGCCTAGAGCAGTGTTGGGCATAACATTAATGATAAAAGCTTAGTAAATAAATGCTATTGAGTGCATTCTTTAATAACTAATGACAGTTATAATTTATGAGGTTTCTAGTTTGCACAACCTTTTGTTACATGCTTGATCTCATTTGATCCTGACAATAACCTAGAAAATAGGTATCATTATACTGCTTGTACCGATGACTTAGGGATAGCCAGACACCTGGCCGAGGTGTTTCCCCACTGAGTGGCGGGCCATGCTCAAGACCAGGTCCCGGGCCCAGTTTTTTCATTCTGTCATGAACCAGACCATTACTTATAACAGAATCATTTCAAATTTGTATTTCTAAGTAAACTTTCGAAGACAAAATTATTTGAGGCATGTGTCTGAATCAATAAGAATGACAATATTTGTGTGAAAAAAATTCAAGTATGACAAGCAATGTGTGAACCTGCCTTTGGAGGACCATTGATCAACAATTACTATGTTCCAGGCTGTGTGGTAAGCCCCCTTAACAGATGATTTATTCTTCACATCAGTCTATGAAGGAATTTCAATTTTTTGAAGTTAAATAATTGGCAAGTAATCCACTCTACAAGGGGTTCCCTAACTAAGTGGGACTTGAACTCAGAGGACATTCCTCTAAGCTCTAAGTCAGAGGGCCCTGACTTTTTTGGCACCAGGGACTGTCTTCATGGAAGACAATTCCATGGACTAGAGTAGGGGCGTGGGGTAGCAGAGATGGTTTGGGAATGATTCAAGCTCGTTACATTTATTAAGCAGTTTATTTATTACATTGTGATATATAACGAAATAATTACACAACTCACTGTCATGCGGAATCAGTGCATCACTGCCTCAGCTCTACCTCCGATCGTCAGACATTAGATTCTCGTAAGACACATGCAACCTAGATCCCTCTCATGTGCAGTTTACAGTAGGGTCCGAGCTCCTATTAGAATCTAATGCCACCGCGAATCTGACAGGAGGCAGGATGCAGGCAGTAATGTGAGTAACGGGGAGCGACAGTGACAGGTGAAGAAGCTTCAGTTGCTCACCTGCCACTCATCCCCTACTATGCAGCCCAGTTCCTAAGAGGCCGGACCAGTACTGCTCTGTGGCCCAGGGGTTGGGGACCCCTGCGCTAAGTCATTGAGCTGTGTGATTGGATTCTGTCTGATGTTGACATCTCACCAGGATAGGTTGCCCTTTTTCCAAAGGCTTATCTGTACACATTTTGGGTACTCTGTTAAAATTATAGGTACTCCGTTATGTCAGAGGATATTTTTTTAACTTCCTTCAAAGAATTAAGTTGCAGGTTTGAGTTAATGAGATAGTTACAATAAGACTATTTCCACTAATCACAAAATGTACATTGTTAAGTTCTGAGTGAAAGAAAGTGAAGTCGCTCAGTCGTGTCCAACTCTTTGGGACCCCATGGACTGTAGCCTACAAGGCTCCTCCGTCCTTGGGATTTTCCAGGCAAGAGTACTGGAGTGGGTTGCCATTCCCTTCTCCAGGGGATCTTCCCAACCCAGGGATCGAACCCAGGTCTCCTGCACTATAAGCAGACGCTTGACCATCTGAGCCACCAAGGAAGTCCAAAAAGGTTGTAGGGGCACTCGTCCCTAGAGGAGGACTGGTCTTCAGTTAAGGGTATACGAGTAGCTGTGCTCCCCTGCTAGAACCTCCAAACAAGCTCTCAAGTTCTGAGTAAGAGTGATATTAAACAGTCTCAGACACACAGAAACTGTCTTGAGGATTAAAATGCTTGTGACTGCTCCCTGCAGAGGTGAGGGAAGCTCCTAAGCCACTGGGTAGGTGTCATTTAAGTAGGAAAGAGCTTCCCTTGTAGCTCAGTTGGTAAAGAAGCTGCCTGCAATATAGGAGAAGAAGAAGTGAAGTCGCTCAGTCATGTGTGACTCTTTGTGACCCCATGGACTGTAGCCTACCAGGCTCCTCCATCCATAGGATTTTCCAGGCAAGAGTATTGGAGTGGGTTGCCATTTCCTTCTCCAGGGGATCTTCCTGACCCAGGGATTGAACCCAGGTCTCCTGCATTGCTGGTAGATGCTTTACCATCTGAGCCACAATACCTTCTCAATACAGGAGACCTGGGTTCAATTCCTGGGCAGGAAAATCCCTTGGAGAAGGAAATGGCAACCCACTCTAGTATTCTCGGCTGGAGAATCCCATGGACAGAGGAGCCTGGCGGGCTACAGTCAATGGGGTCTCAAAGAGCCGGACACGACTTAGGGACTAAACCTCCAAGTAGGAAAGTTGCAGGAAAAGAGCTGTATTTCTCATGTCACACTTCATTAGTTTTGCCTGATAAGTTGATTTCAGACTATTATACCAGCTAAACATATGAAGCAAAGTTACATAAGCCAAGCCAGAATTAATAATTACCATAAACTGATTCACTGGATAATTTGAAATTACAGAATTATTCCAGGGCTTCCCAGGTGTCTCAGTGGGTGAGGAATTTGCCTGTAACACAGGAGACACAGGAGACGCGGGTTCAATCCCTGTATTGGGAAGATCCCCCAGAGGAGGGCAAACCCACTCCAGTATTCTTGCCTGGAGAATCTCACGGACAGAGAGGCCTAGTGGGCTACAGTCCTAGGGTCACAAAGAGTCGGACACGACTGAGCAACTGAGTACGCATGCACGAGCCCTTTAACCTAGCAATAATACACTTCTTTGCCTACTTTCTGAAGCAGATTTACCCATTAAACAAATGTATGTGATTTATGAACTTTTTAAAATTTTTAATTGGAGGATAATTGCCTTAAATTGTTGTGTTGTTTTCTGCCATACATCAACATGAACCAATCACCATAGGCTTTTAGGATTGGAACCCTGAAAGTCAAAGAAAAACCAGAAATAAGAGAGGCTGTCAAGGGACAGAAGCTGAGGATGGACTCATCATAAACCATAGATGAAGGGGATTTGTGGTTGCTAGTTCCTCCAGTGAACAGCCAGAAGCAAATGCCAAGTCTTTCACTGAGGATATAAAATTCTCAAATAGTCTGTAACTTTTTTATATACAGTGTTCAGTCCTCAAATAAAAATAGTGAGATCTATGAAAGAGATTGTTTGATTAAAATGAAAGAGAAACAATAAACAATAGAAACAGACTTAACAGAGGATCCAGATAAAAGAGTTATCAGGCACAACTTTAATATGTTCTCAGAAATAAGTGACAAAATTCAGTTTCTCAGAACCGGAAATGAAAAAGCCAACACACAAAATAATGAAATGGAGAGCCTAGAGCTGTAACTCAAAACCTGAAATTGATAACCAATAGATTGAGTTAAGAGAAAATCAGATGCAGCATTATTGAACTGGAAGATAGGTTAAAGTGAAAGAAGGTGAAGTTGCTCAGTCGTGTCCGACTCTGCGACCCTGTGGACTGTAGCCTACCAGGCCCCTCTGTCCATGGGATTCTCCAGGCAAGAATACTGGAATGGATTTCCGTTCCCTTTTCCAGGGGATCTTCCTGACCCAGGGATCAAACCCAGGTCTCCTACACTTTAAGGCAGATGCCTTACCCTCTGAGCCACCAGGGAAGACAGATTAGAAGAAGGTATTGTGGCTCAGACAGTAAAGCGTCTACCCGCAATGTGGGAGACCTGGGTTCAATCCCTGGGTCAGGAAGATCCCCTGGAGAAGGAAATGGCAACCCACTCGAGTACTCTTGCCTGGAAAATCCCATGGATGGAGAAGCCTGGTAGGCTACAGTCCACGGGGTTGCAAAGAGTCGGACACGACTTAGCGACTTCACTTCAATTCAGACACAAGGTATTCAGCACTAAGGAAATTTTACAAGGGGGCATCAACAACATTTAGAATATGGATAATTAGAACCTCAGAGGGAAAGATTACTTTCCAATTTTCATCTTTGTATTTCTTTTTGCCCTAATTTATGAGAAATGTCTCATCTTCCAAACTTCTGCTGAGTTTTTGATTTCCAATCTGTTTTCATGTTTATTTTTCCTGAGCTTGCTTTTTGTCTGACTGTCCCTTTATATGGATTTCCCTGATGGCTCAGATGGTAAAGAATCTGCTTGCAATGTGGAAGACCTGGGTTCAATCCCTGGGTTGGGAAGACCATCTTTTACCTCACAGAGGACATTAAGGATATCAGGTTTTATTGTTACAGTGAACCCCAGGGTCTGGGTTCTCTGTGCCAACACTCCTCACCCTGCCCTGCTTGCTGCCCTCCCCATAACCCAGCACCCCACTGTTGATTTCTGGATTCAACAGTAGATTGAATCCTGTAGAACAAACCCCTCCCCACCCCACCAGCCCCAAGGCCATCTTTCTTTCTGAAGAACTCCGGGACCAGGTGGAGGAGACAAGAGGTGGTGGTCAGGGGGAGGTGTCTTTCCTTCTCACTTCTTTCTTGGAGCCTTGCTTCTTCCTGCAAAGCCTATCTTCTGCCTCAGGTTTATTTAATTTTTTTTAATGTTGATTTGTGTTTTATTTATAAATCTCAGCTGTTTTGGATTATGATGTGTTTACAAGGCTACACAGGTAATATGGAAGGGAAAATGGAAAAATACAAACGGCAGAAAATGTCTTACAGTAATAAATTTTTTTTTTGCAAGCAGCAACCTTTTCTCAGTCTTTTTTATGTATGTATATACATGTATTCTTTTAAAAATATTCTTTTCCATTAGAGTTTTATCATAGGATTTGTTTTTAAATTGGAGGATAATTGCTTTATAATGTTGTGTTAGTTTCTGCTGTACAACAATGTGAATCAGCTCTAAGTATATTATATATATATAATATACTTATGTATATGTCCCCTCCCTCTTGAAATGCCCTCCCACCCCACCCCGCACCCCACTCCCCTAGGTTGGCACACAACACCAAGCTGAGCCTCCTGTGTTATACAACAGCTTCCCGCTAGCTAGCTATTTTACACACGGTAGTTTATATACGTCAGGCTACTCTCTCAATTCATCCCAACCTTTCCTTCCGTGCTGTGTCCACAAGTCCATCCTCTACATCTGGTTTCTATGCCTTCCCTACACTAGCTTCATCAGTCTCATTTTTCTAGATTCCTTATATATGTGTATTCCTATATACGTATTCCTTATATATGATATTTGTTTTTCTCTTTATGACTTGACTTCACTCTGTGTGAAACAGACTCTAGGTTCATCCACCTCACTACAAATGACCTGATGCTGGGAAAGGCTGAGGGCAGGAGGAGAAGGGGACGACAGAGGATGAGATGGTTGGATGGGATTACCGACTCAGTGGACATGGGTTTGAGCAAACTCCAGGAGATAGCGAAGGCCAGGGAAGCCTGGTGTGCTGCAATCCATGGAGTCACAAACAGCTGGACACGACTTAGTAACTGATCGACAACAACAAATGACACAATTTTGTTCCTTTTTATGGCTGAGTAATGTTCCATTGTATATATGTACCACATCTTTATCCATTCATCTGTCAATGGCCATTTAGGTTGCTTCCATATCCTGGCTATTGTAAATCGTGCTCCAATGGACATGTGTCATCTTGAATTACGATTTTCTCAGGATAAATGCCCAGTAGTGGAATTGCTGAATCATATGGTAGTTTTATCCCTAGTTTCTTGAAAAGGAGAAGGCAATGGCACCCCACTCCAGTACTCTTGCCTGGAAAATCCCATGGACGGAGGAGCCTGGTGGGCTGAAGTCCATGGGGTCGCTGCGAGTCGGACACGACTGAGTGACTTCACTTTCACTTTTCACTTTCATGCACTGGAGAAGGAAATGGCAACCCACTCCAGTGCTCTTGCCTGGAGAATCCCAGGGATGGGGAGCCTGGTGGGCTGCTGTCTATGGGGTCGCACAGAGTCAGACACGACTGAAGAGACTTAGCAGCAGCAGCAGCAGCAGTTTCTTGAAAACAAGTCTAAAAGCCTAAGAGGGAAACATTTTGCTGGCAATTCTTTTTGCCTTCCATCCCACTGCTATTAATAATTTCCCCTAAGACAAAGAAAAGGAAGCTTAATTGAACTGTGAAAAAGGAAAAGAAAAAACAAAGAGAAAAGTGGAAACATCAAGAAAGAAATATTCATCCACATATTTGAATGGTGATTTTAAATAAAGAATTAGAGACAGAGAGAGAGGAAGGAGGTGGTGGGGCTCAGTGATGACAGCAAAGCTGATACCCCAGCAGGAAGACGTAGTGGCCTCAAGGTGGGAGCCTGTCTCCACTCCAGGAAGATTCTGTCCTCAGCTGAGTTCCAGGGCAGCTCAAGTGACCACCCCCACCCCTTGGACCGGCACTTTTGCTTCCCCAGGTCCTGCCCTGAACAGCTCTGGGCCATGGCCTGGGCTCCTGCAACTCCATCCCTTTGGCCTCTGGCCTGTGATTGAACATTATATAGTCCTGTTGGCAGTGGTTGTTTCACCAAAAGCATTCATGAAATGGAAACAGTAAATGGAAATAATTTAAATCATGTCATAGAACGTCCATGCAGCTCGATTTCTTGTGGATAAAAGGATTAACCTAAAGGTAACAACCTCACAGTTGTCCTGAGGATCAAATGAGCTATTAGGGCTCTTCTGAGGGCGCGTGGCACAGAGCTGGCCCCGTCTGGCCTTGGGTGCACCCTGGGAGACGGCCCACTGAGGCCTTGCCTGCATCCCCAACCTTAAGCTCTTTAGTTCAGAGGCTGCCACACCTGACAACTTGCACAATGGGAAGCTTCAGTTTTTCAGGCAGAGTGGTAACCTTCGATTTCAACTCATGAATTTTACATGTAAAGAGTGTAATTTCCTCCTCTCAAGCTAAGGACAGACTGAGCCAGTGGAGATCCCATGAGCATCCCACCACCAGGGTGACTGACACCCACCCCTGGGAAGTGATCTGTGGCCGCAAGGGCCACTACCCACAGGACAAGCTGGGGACTCGGGGCATGCAGCCTCTGCATGCCCATGTGTGAGGATGGGTAAGAGCCAGCGATGATCTGATCTTTACTGGATGCTTCCTGTGGGCTAAGTCGCTTCAGTGTTTGATTCTTTGCCACCCTATGGACTATAGCCCGCCAGGCTCCTCTGTCTATGGAATTCTCCAGGCAAGAATGCTGGAGTGGGTTATCATATCCCTCCAGGGGATCTTCCTAACCCAGGGATCAAACCAGGGTCTCATGTCTCCTGCATTGGCAGCAAGTTCTTTACCACTAGTGCCACCTGGGAAGCCCTAGTCTTAATAGCTGAGACATAAAAGCAACCTAAATGTCCATCAATAAATGAATGGATAGAGAAATTATGGTATTTATATACAGCAGAATACTTCTCAGTCATAAAAAAGGAAGGAAATCTTGCCATTTATGACAGTCTGGATGGACCCTGAGGGCATTATGTTAAGGGAAGTAAGTCACACAAGAAAAGATAAATACCATACAATCTCACTTACACGTGGAATCTAAAGGGAAAAAAAAAAATTGAGTTCCCGGATATAGAGAACAGATTGGTGGTTGCCTGAGGCAGCAGGTCTGGACGTGGATGAAATAGGTCCGGGGGTGGGGTGGGTCGAAAGGAACAAGCTTCCAGTTACAGAATGAGTTAAGTCCTGGGGATGTGATGTACAGGATGGTGACTCTAATTAATACTACTTGATTATTATTATAATACAATATACAATAATAATACAATAATACAATATTGCATACTTGACAGTTGTTGAGAATAGGTCTTAAAAGTTTCCATGACAGGAAAAAAGAATTCTGTAACCATATTTGGTGACAAATAATAACTGGACTTATTGTGGGGATCATTTTGCAATGTATACAAATACTGAATTACGACATTTATACCTGAAACTAATATAATGCTATTTCAATTATACCATTTTTTTTAAAAAGTGGAAAAGAGAGAGAAGAGAGAAGCAGGAAGAGGCAGTGTGAAGACTCAGCTGGACACCGTGGCTTTGAGGGGACCCAGGAGCTGAGGCACATGGTGGTCTTTGGAAGCTGGAAAAGGCGAGGAAATACACCCATGTCATACACCCATGACAGCCTCAGAAGGAAGGCTGCCCACTGAGATTCCCTTTCAGACTTCTGACCTAAACAGTAAGATAATAAATTTGCTTGAGCCACAAACAGAAACTCACTGAGAACAAAGCACATCACTTGAAATTTCAGAAGGGAGATCCTAAAGATTTTCTGACAAAGCAAATGTTCATATTCAGGAATCAGAATGTTCTAATCAACTTTAGAAAACAGAAGATAAAGGAGAAACGCTTTTCAAAATTCTGAAGGAAAATTATCTCTAACTTAGAACTCTATACCCAGCTAAGCCATCAGACAACTGTGACTGTGGAAAGATTTTTAGGCAGGTGAAACCTAAAATATTAACCCCTCATACCCCTGGAACATGTACTTCACTAAAATTAAACAGATAAAAGGAAAGATATGGGATCCAAGAGAGAGGGGAATCCAATGCAGAAAAGTGAAGGAAAATGTTAAGGTAACAGTTTCCCAGTGATGGGAAACCCCTGGTTGACAGCTACATGCAGGCCTAGAAAGCAACCAGTCCAGGGTGGGCTCTAGAAAAATGTGTTTGAACTTACTGAAGGGGGAGTCATACTTCTGTCAGAGTTGATAACTTTAATCAGGAAAAACAAAAAAGTAAAGATATGAACGGAGTCAAGTAACACATCAAAATCTGTTTTCTACCCCACACTGAAGGATTTGATCCCACTGGTGAGAGGAAGAAGGGATATCTGGAAAGCTGTGACTTCCACCATGGCCCAGCTGACCTTGGAGGATGGCAGGTGTCTGCGAGAGACAGCCCAGTGAGGCACATGTAACGCTCTTGGGCTAAACAGCTCAACTGAGGCTGGCTCCTAAGGTTGTCAGTCAGGGATGCAAGCGCCTATGGCCATACTGAGCACTCTGGAAGCGTCCAATCTCATTTACTCTGGAAGCCAAGCAGGGTGGGTCCCAGTCATTAGTCACAGTAACAGGTTATACTCACTGCCAAGGACTGGATCTAACATTTTACTGACACTATTTCTTACAACTCAAGAGGTACTCTCATCATCCCCATTTTATGGATAAGGAAGTTGAGGCTTTAAGATGTTAAGCAAATGACACAGGGCTCACGTATGGTTGCTGGACTTCACAGCCAGTTGGGCTTCAGACTCTGCATTCTTGGCTGCTACACTGTGTGGTGTTAGGATAGGAGACTATCCTGGAAAACCAGATGCTATGGGTCCTTCTTTTACTAACTTCAAAGCAAGGGCAGCTCCACAGTTTATAGATGGGATGGGGGGCAGGGGCAGTTTAGGGACAGCAGTGTGGCTTGTAACTGCAGGTGAGTGCAAGAGCTTGTGTGGGGCAGGGTACAGGATACCCACTTGAAGCCCCATCAGCATAGGAAGCACGCTGTCCTTTGACTAAGACTTCAGGTTGACTTGGGAGGGTCCGAGAAGACCGAGAGAGAAAAAGCCCCACCTACCCACTCACCCCCCACAGCTGCCCCTACACCAAGACCTCAACTGCTTGGGCTGCAGCCCATTTCCTGCCTCTCCACTATGGGCTTACCTGCCTGGCTCTAATGCCGGAACTGGCCGGGAGAGAAGTCTATAGCCATTTGCACCCAAGTAGCTTTGTCCCCAAACTGGAAATGCATTACAAACACATCAAAAAGTAAATAAAAGTCATCTTACTCAGTCTTCAACACATACATAGCAGGAGAAAACAAGTAACCAGATTGGGTGCACACCCACTCAGCAAGGACTGGCCAGGGCCCCAGCTTCCCCACTGCTCTGGACTACCTGGAGGGCAGCAGCTCAGTGCCGTTTAGCTGGCAAGCCATACGATCCATACAAGCCAAGAACTGTTCAACTGACTCCTCAGCTCTTAGTGAGTCTTCTCTGGCTTTCCAACAAGCAGAGCCACATAGAGGGCCCCTCTGCCCCCAGTGCACGGGCCAGGGGAGTGACTCTCCAATCCGGATGTGCAGCACAAACAGCTGGGCCTCTGGGGAATGAACACACATTCCAGGGATTTGGATACAGACAGTCCTACAAGCAAATGCTGAAACCACGTTTCAGCATTTCCCATGGGACTTATATTCCTATTCAAACGTTTTACAAGAAGTCTCTAAGGCACTGCAGAAATTGAGCCTTGTTGCTATGGACTGAATGGTGGTCCCCAAATTCAGACTGTTATTGTTGTTCAGTCGCTCAGTTGTGTCTGACTCTTTGCGACCCCATGGACTACAGCACACCAGGCTTCTCTGCCCTTCTCCCATCTCCCAGAGCTTGCTTAAACTCATGTCCATTGAGTTGATGATGCCTTCCAACCATCTCGTCCTCTGTTGCCCCCTTCTCCTCTTGCCCTCAATCTTTCCTAGTATCAGGATCTTTTCCAATAAGTCGGCTCTTCATACCAGGTGGCCAAAGTATTGGAGCTTTAGCCATCAGTCCCTCCAATGAATGTTCAGGATTGATTTCCTTTAGGATTGACTGGTTTGATTTCCCTGCTGTCCAAGGGACTCTCAACAGTCTTCTCCAGCACCACAGTTCGAAATTCAGATATTGATGCCCTAATTCCCAATGTGACATGTCTGGAGCCGTTGGCAGTAATCAGGGCTAGATTGGGCAAATGGGGTGGGGCCCTAGTCTGATGGGGTAACGCCCTTCTAAGAAGAGATACCAGAGACTGTTGTCTTCAGACGCATAGAGAAGTAAGGTGAGCACATTGCAAGATGGTGGCCTCCTACAAGCCCAGGAAAGAGGCTTCAGAATGAAACCTACCTTGCTGGCACCTTGGTCTTGGACTTTGAGCCTCCAGAGCTGTAAAAAACCAAATTTCTGCTGTTTAAGCTGCCCACTCTGTGGTATTTCATTATGGCAGCCCAAGCAGATGAATATACCTGCGTTTCTTTTTAATTTCATTTTCCATGGCTCTTGTTTCAGTTACATTGGTCTTCCAGGTCCTTCAGAACCAACCCCAGGACATTCTGATTACAGTTCTCTCTGCACACTCACCCCTTGCCCCCTCCTCTGTCACCTGAGCCCCACATTTCGAGGACTGGCTGATCTCATCCAAATTCTCAGCTTAAATGCCCTTCCAGAAGCGGCGAGAGGTTTGCTATTTGCCCATCTTATTTCAAACTTTTCTTCCTTTGAAATGTTAAGCCTATTTATGATACATCGCATAACTTCTCTCTGTCACATGTACTTTCTCTAATTCAGTTTTACTGATTAAGGCCCTTGGGTGGCAAAGTTTAATGGAAGCTAGCTACTTTATTATATATCTTTGTCAAATGTGTACTTGTTTGAGGCAACCTGAATTAAAGAAAGTCACGAGAAGCGTAAGACATGCCCTTTCTAGTAGTTCTCTTTTGATAGCCAGAGCCTTTATAAAGTTGATGCTGCATTTTAATTCAGAAGTCAACATAACAGTTAAATACATGTAGTAAGTTGAACGTGTTAGTGAAATAGGAGCTAGGCTTTGTATTTCCAAACATGTTTCCAAAAGCCTGTTTTATTTTAAAACACACACAGCGTTGGACACAAACGTCTTTTTAACCATTGTGGAGCAAATTTCACTGACTACTTAAATTGATAGCTCTCCCTCTGTACTGAGTCCACTGTTCTCGAAGCCTTATAAAGGATGAGAAGATGGGTCGCTTCCTTTACTTCCCTCTTTGTTGTAATACGAGTCCATGAATGACAGAAATTACACGACCAATTTTTCCGTAACCATTTGGCAATCATTAAAGCTTCGCAGTTGCTGGTTTTCCTACTGGTGTTTTACAACCTAAGGTAAAAACAGAGAGATGGCTCATGAAATCATACAACACTTGGGCACTGGCGAAAGAAAAACACACGACATCTGTGCAGAGTTTTACAGACTGAAAAACAATCAGTGGAGACAGCAGCACCGTTAATAGAAGCAGCAGTGTCTCAAAGAGGCGATGGGCATGGCCATGGTGCCCCCAGCCACGTTTCCTGAACTTCAAGGCGAGCATGTTCCAGTATGTTCACTCTCACACCGTTGACTTCTGAGATTAAGAAATCAACTCCATCATCCTCAGAATGAGGGTTTTGGTGTCTATTTTAGCTTTATGCCTCTCTCACCAAATTCCGAAGAAGAGCAGGGAGATAAAAAAAAAAAACATCTTAAATGAACAATGCAAAGAAATAGCAGAAAACAAACGAATGGGAAAGACTAGAGATCTCCTCAAGAAAATTAGAGACACCAAGGGAATGTATCATGCAAAAGACAGACACAACAAAGGACAGGAGTGGTGTGGACCTAACAGAGCAGAAGATAGTAAGAGGTGGCAAGAGCACACAGAAGAACTGTACAAAAAAGGTCTTCAGTTCAGTTCAGTTGCTCAGTCGTGTCCGACTCTTTGCGACCCCATGAATTGCAGCACACCAGGCCTCCCTGTCCATCATCAACTCCCGGAGTTCACCCAAACCCATGTCCATCGAGTCGGTGATGCTATCCAGCCATCTCATCCTCTGTCGTCCCCTTCTCCTCCTGCCCCTAATCCCTCCCAGCATCAGAGTCTTTTCCAATGAGTCAACTTTTCACATGAGGTGGCCAAAGTACTGGAGTTTCAGCTTTAGCATCAGTCCTTCCAAAGAACACCCAGGACTGATCTCGGTTAGGATGGACTGGTTGGACCTCCTTACAGTCCAAGGGACTCTCAAGAGTCTTCTCCAACACCACAGTTCAAAAGCATCAATTCATCCCACCCTCTCCCTCTCCCACAGAGTCCACTGAAACATGTATAATATCATAGATGAAACGAGTCGCCAGTCCAGGTTCGATGCACGATACTGGATGCTTGGGGCTGGTGCACTGGGACAACCCAGAGGGATGGTACGGGGAGGGAGGAGGGAGGAGGGTTCAGGATGGGGAACATGTGTACACCTGTGGCGGATTCATGTTGATATATGGCAAAACCAATACAATATTGTAAAGTTAAAAAATAAAATAAATAAATAAATAAAAAGCATCAATTCTTAGGTGCTCAGCCTTCTTCACAGTCCAACTCTCACATCCATACGTGACCACTGGGAAAACCACAGCCTTGACTAGATGCACCTTTGTTGGCAAAGTAATGTCTCTGCTTCTGAATATGCTGTCTTGGTTGGTCATAACTTTCCTTCCAAGGAGTAAGCGTCTTTTAATTTCATGGCTGCAATCACCATCTGCAGTGATTTTGGAGCCCAAAAAAATAAAGTCTGACACTGTTTTCACTGTTTCCCCATCTATTTCCCATGAAGTGATGGGGCCAGATGCCATGATCTTCGTTTTCTAAATGTTGAGCTTTAAGCCAAATTTTTCACTCTCCTCTTTCACTTTCATCAAGAGGCTTTTTAGTTCCTCTTCACTTTCTGCCATAAGGGTGGTATCATCTGCATATCTGATATTATTGATATTTCTCCCAGCAATCTTGATTCCAGCTTATGCTTCATCCAGCCCAGCGTTTCTCTTGATGTACTCTGCATATAAGTTAAATAAGCAGGGTGACAATATACAGCCTTGACATACTCCTTTTCCTATTTGGAACCAGTCTTTTGTTCCATGTCCAGTTCTAACTGTTGCTTCCTGACCTGCATATAGGTTTCTCAAGAGGCAGGTCAGGTGGTCTGGTATTCCCATCTCTTGAAGAATTTTCCACAGTTTATTGTGATCCACACAGTCAAAGGCTTTGGCATAGTCAACAAAGCAGAAATAGATGTTTTCTCTTGCTTTTTCGATGATCGAGTGGATGTTGGCAATTTGATCTCTGGTTCCTCTGCCTTTTCTAAAACCAGCTTGAATATCTGGAAGTTCACGATTCACATATTGCTGAAGTCTGGCTTGGAGAATTTTGAGCATTACTTTACTAGCATGTGAGATGAGTGCAATTGTGTGGTGGTTTGAGCATTCTTTGGCATTGCCTTTCTTTGGGATTGGAATGAAAAAAGGTCTTAATGACCCAGATAACCACAATGGTGTGGTCACTCACCTAGAGTCAGACATCCTACAGTGTGAAGTCAAGTGGGCCTTAGGAAGCATTACTATGAACAAAGCTAGTAGAGGTGACAGAATTCCAGTTGAGCTATTTCAAATCCTGAAAGATGATGCTGTTAAAGTGCTGCACTCAATATGCCAGCAAATTTGGGAATCTCAACAGTGGCCACAGGACTGGAAAAGGTCAGTTTTCATTCCAATCCCAAAGGAAGGCAATGCCAAAGAATGCTCAAACTACCATACAATTGCGTTCATTTCGCATGTTGGCAAGTTAATGCTCAAAATCCTTCAAGCTAGGCTTCAACAGTATGTGAACTGAGAACTTCCAGATGTAGACACTGGATTTAGAAAAGGCAGAGGAACCAGAGATCAAATTGCCAACATCCACTGTCTCAGAGAAAAAGCAAGAGAATTCCATGAACCATCTACTTCTGCTTCACTGACTATGCTAAAGCCTTTGACTTTGTGGATCATAACCAACTGTGGAAAATTCTTAAAGAGATGGGAATACTGGACCAACTTACCTGCCTCCTGAGAAACCTGTATGCAGGTCAAGAAGAAACAGAACCAGATATGGAATAAACATACAGGCTCAAAACTGGAAAAGGAGTACGTCAAGGCTGTATATTGTCACCCTGTTTATTTAACTTATATACAGTGTAGGTCATGCGAAATGCTGGGCTAGATGAAGCACCACTGGAATCAAGATTGCCAGGAGAAATATCAACAACCTCAAATATGCATACGATACCACCCTAATGGCAGAAAGCAAAGAGGAACTAAAGAGCCTCTTGATGAAGGTGAAAGAGGAGAGTGAAAAAGTTGGCTTAAAACTCAACATTCAGAAAGCTAAGATTATGGCACCTGGTCCCATCACTTCACAGCAAATAGCTGGGGAAACGATGGAAACAGTGACACACTTAATTTTAGTGGTCTCTGTGGATGGTGACTGCAGCTATGAAATTTTAAAAGACACTTGCTTCTTGGAAGAAAACCTATGAAAAATCTGGACAACATATTAAAAAGCAGAGATGTCACTTTGCTAACAAAGATCCACGTAGTCAAAGCTATAGTTTTTCCAGTAGCCATGGATGTGAGAGTTGGACCATAAAGAAGGCTGAGCGCCGCAGAACTGATGCTTTTGAATTGTGGTATTGGAAAAGACTGTTGAGAGTCCCTTGGACAGTAAGGAGATCAAACCAGTGAATCCTAAGGAAATCAACCCTAAATATTCATTGAAAGGACTGATGCTGAAGCTAAAGCTCCAATACTCTGGCCACCTGATGTGTAAAGTTGACTCACTGGAAAAGACCCTGATGCTGAGAAAGACTGAAGGCAGAAAGAGAAGGGGACGACTGAGGATGAGATGGTTGGATGGCATCACCAACTTAATGGACATGAGTTTGAGCAAACTCTGGGAGATGGTGAAAGACAGGGAAGCCTGGCATGCTGCAGTCCACGGGTCGCAGAGGCAGACACGACTTAGGAACTGAACACCACCACCACAAAATTCAAAATCGAATTTCAAGGTTATGTATTCTGAAATTTCAGACATACTATAAATAGAAGACTATTTTAGTCCTAAGCAGGCAGTCCAGTGGTTAGGACTCCATGCTTTCATTGCTAAGGCCTGGCTTCAGGCCCCATTCAAGAAACTAAGGTCCTTGGCAATGAAATGGGAGCTAATGAATCCAAACTAGAAGGAGAGGCATCTTCTTGATGTCACCAGGACTAGATCATGCACCCTGGTTAGTATGTTAGGAGCGGATCATTTTTATGCTGTATAAGACTGCCTATTTTATGCCTGGTGTGTTTTCTGTTAGTTTTCTTCTTAGTTCCTTAAGAAAACTCTAGATGATAGAAATAGTTCTTTGCCTAAAGGGAAGGACAAAATTCTGTTGTTTGATAAATTTTAACGCCTTTGGAAAAACTTTTTCCTAATTAACATCAACTCATTTTTATGTAGACATTGGAATAAAGCTTATCCATGAATATAAAAAAAAAAACAAAAATAAAACAAAAATAGTTCTTTGCGTGTATTAAAGCTTGACTGCTGTTCATTTTGATAAATTATTTAGTACCGTACTTTCCTGTTTTACTATATGTTGCTAAATGCAATGTGAAAACCCATCACATTTTATTAAATGGTACTTACCAAGCATTTCCTCTAACTTTGTTGTGGCAGGTTCGTTCACGTTAAATATATAATCATTATTTCTAGGAGAAAAAATAATAAGCTTTCTTACTGCATAAATTAGGACAAAAAGACAACATTCATTTTTTATATAGTAAGAATGTTTAAATAGTCTTCCTCAAGGGTAGTTTTAAATAGCTGAAAGTTGTGTGTATATTAACATATATGTAAGGATACACACACACACGACATGCCCCCCACTCGGATTTTCTTATAATTAACCAATATGTGTGCACGTGTACTCAATCGCTCGGTCGTGTCCAATTCTTTGCTCCCAATGGACTGCGCCCACCAGGCTCCTCTGTCCAGGGAATATTTCAGGCAATAAAGGAGTGGGTTGCCATTTCCTACTCCAGAATTAACCTATACATTTCAATAATTAGGTCAAAGCCAAAATGCTGGCCTAAAGCAAATTTTTTCTTTGCTTCAGTGTAATGTTTATTCATAGCCACATAAAATCTGCATGGGAACGCAGAGTGGCTTCACTACTCAGAACGTGCAGAAGTGAAGCATGACGTGATGCTTCCTAGACCACATGCATCTCCACAGCTCTCTCTATGGACTTGCTGTTCGACTGCTTTGAGCTGTCGCCGCCCCGAGCCCACCCTGGGCATCATGCTCTGTTACTTACACCTTCTTCTTCTCCACCACACCGAGCCTCACAAAAGCTGCTAAGGCATTTTTCTGTACGTCGGAGGATAATACATCGTAACACTGTGAGGCCCCTAAAACACAGGGATGAGGGAGTGAGTGACCTCCTGTTTGTTCTCAGCTGACAGAAAGCACCGCCTTCAGGGTTGTGACTCACCTTGATCGAGAAGCTGACTTGTGAATTTTCTAACTCTTATGAAGTACTGTTTCTCAGTGAAGTAGTCTTCTTCTTCATTCAAGAGGTATTTGCAAATTATCTGATTTTTAAGAGGGGGGATAAGAGGAACAGAAAGTGAAAAAGGGAAGCCAACTACAATAGAACAGTAAAAATTTTACACTGACCCTCTTAATTGTATTCTGCCCCTCTATGGCAGAATAAAGACCCCTCCCCTTGCAAAAAAAAAGTTCTCTTCCCTTGGGGAAGACACTTGCTCTTCAGACCGGAAATAAGTACAGGGTAGGACAGTCTCAGTTATATTTGTTATGGGAGGATGAAGGAGAACTTGCAAAGATTTACACACCTGATAAGATTCCACAAAAGGTTTAAAAAGTCCTATTAAAAACTCTAACACAGAATTTCCTTTTTCTGTAACTAGGATGTCCCTCGTCATCACTTGTATGGCCTCACTT
This sequence comes from Bos mutus, assembly GCF_027580195.1. Lineage (NCBI taxonomy): Eukaryota > Metazoa > Chordata > Mammalia > Artiodactyla > Bovidae > Bos > Bos mutus. The sequence goes on from NC_091644.1 coordinate 41,611,677, forward strand.
TTACAAAGCAAGTAACAGCCTTCTTCAAAGTCCTGGAAGGGGAGGGGAAAAGACAGAATTCATCCACAAATTTATAATTTAGGTCAATGATCCACTGCTGGGCTCAGTGTATGCAGCCATGCACCCTTGAAACAAGAGAAACACTAGCTAATTCTGCAACCCTTCCCAGACCCACGGTTGTGGTTGTTAGGAGCCAGAGCAGCACTGTTTCGACGCTCAGAATATTGATCCTCAAATACAGTAAACACTGAAAACCTGATAAGCCTCAGAAACCATTACCTGGGCAACAGATCTTCTTTCACTTTGTATACAGCCATACTCTCCTCACATTTAAACAAAAGTGCATGCGGCAAGTCCGAAAAACACTGAGAATCATGTTATGCTCAAAATGGCTGCCCTCACTTCCTACTGAACAAAACCTGTGTCCCTCAGCGTAACGGACAGACCCGAGACCCACTTGCCAGTGCTGCTTCCACGCCTGCAAGCCAGCGGTCCAGCTCTGGGGGCCCGATCCTTCACCAGCTGTCCACACCACCAGGCAGGACCACTGTTCTCCACTGTCTCTAAGCAAAAGACCCTAATCATTCCAGTAAGTTGTGCTGGAAAACGCGTCCTGATTGGTAAATTTTCTAACAGAATAGTTGGCTATTAGTTATTTTTACAGTGGCTGCACTAACAGTTCAATGATTTGGTTCCTCTCACCAAATAATCCCCAAATTATTGATTAAATGTGAAGAATTAAAACCGAGTTTGTTGAACTATAAGTGTCCATGTTTCCCTTTTGCACGTCTCTTTCTCTGCTGCATGTAGCCTTGAAGGAAGGGAAGACACACCTGTGAATCCAAGCCTAATATTTTCAGAACTCACACCATAAACACACAGCTTTTCTGCAGTTAAGGATTTACCTTTAGTGCATTTCCTGGAAGAAAGATGAACTCATCTGAAAAAACACTGCATAGGAAGCGAAAGCAACTGTAGACATCCTCTGGAAATAAATTCATTACACAAAATTACAACTCAGCTTTTTAAACAGGCAGGGAGTACCAAGCAGTTCATGATACTCCAAAATGTAGTATTTTTTTTAATTTATTTATTTTTAATTGAAGAATAATTGCTTTACAATAGCTTTGGTTTCTGCCATGAGTCAGCCATAGGTATACATATGTCCTGTTCCTCTTGAAGCTCAAAATGTAGTATTTTAAAGGCATATTATTCATATTCCAGGGGCAAGGAAGCTATGCTGTGTGCTTAGTTGCTCAGTTGTGTCTAACTCTTGCGACCCCAAGGACTGTAGCCTGCCAGGCTCCTCTGCCCATGGGGATTCTACAGGCAAGAACACTGGAGTGGGTTGCCATGCTCTCCCTCTAGGGGATCTTCCCACCCAGGGATTGAACCCAGGTCTCCCACATTGCAGGCGGATTCTTTATCATCTGAGTCACCAGGGAAGCCCATGAATATTGGAGTGGGTAGCCTATCCCTTTTCCAGGGGACTTTCCCGACCCAGGAATAGAACTGGGGTCTCCTGCATTGCAGGCGGATTCTTTACCAGCTGAGCTACCGGGGAAGGAAGCTATAAACAATCTAAATTTTACCCACAAGTAAACTACAGTCTAGTATGATTTCAATGGTTGAAGCTGAATTACAATCAGGCTTCTAATCAGTCAGTGTGGAAATGAGCAAGTGGCCTTAAAGCCAGGGCACTTCACTTCACCTGTGCATGGTTTCCTAGCAGAGAAGGAAAGGAATGGCTTCCTCCCTTCCTTCCACATTAACATCTGCCGATGTCTCTATCCCATCTTTGGCACTAGAACACACTGGCACACAACACTAGAAACTACTGTCTTACCCCTCAGATGTGTGGGTCTTCCTGGCCCATCAAATACAGACATTGATCTTTCTGGCATGACTTTTCTCATCATAAAAATATACCTCCATGCGGACACAAACGGTCGCCTCCAATTTCACACTGAAATACTCCAGAAGACTACGTATGTGCCCCTCAGCTGTGGATGAATCCCAACGTGAGAAGCCTCAGGGAGAACTAGGATCAAGGTCTGAGTTTCCTTTGTCCTGAGCTAAGCTGTCTGACCCCTCTGGGCCCCAGTTTCCTCATTCACAAAATGACATTTCCTTCCAAGGCTAAAGGTCTGTAGCTGAGCCCAGTGTACCTCCACTCTGGCTTTTCCTTAAAATGATCTACAGAGCTCTGGATGACAAACACAAAGACAACCAACTGAATCAGAGGCCTTCGGGGAAGGAACTCAGCCTCCAAAAATTCTACAGTGCAGCCCTGACTACAGGTTTCTGTGAAAAACACGGCTCCACTTGTTGTTATACTCCTCGGTGCGACCAGCACGCTCCTGTATATGAGCACTCACACACCGCTGGGACTGTTCACCCACCCCGTCTGCTTCTGTCGGCTGAGGGAAGTGACATCAGAGAAAGCGCATCAGACCAGGCAATGGAGAGCTGTGCTCTCGTCCCATACCCTCAAGTAGTCAGAAATTTCTAGGCCTAGTGTTCCTCATTTATAAAAGGAGATGTTTAGATTAGATCATTTTTTTAGGTCCTTTGCAATTCCCGAGTTTTAGGCAGTTAGTCATGTATTTAGGAGGAAAACCTGACTAATTCTGAGTACAGGCCCTTCCCTTGCTGGGGTGTGGGCTGCACACACGTGGCACGGCATTTAAAGCTTCAAACGTTGCTCCCTACATGGGACTGAATGGCCAGGTCTCTTCCAGAATTCAAGACCATGGTACCAAAAGTTACCTTTCCTGAACCCAGGTGTCATCTGCAATGCCATAGCGACTAAGGACGGACGGACAAAAATGTTGAGCAGTTGGTTCCTGTATGCCAAGCACATGAGGAGGGTGATATGCTGGAAAATGAGTCCATCCACCAGTTCCGAGTCTCCGCACTCCATTTTCAGAATCACCCGGTCTTTGACGAGGCTGACGATGTTGGAATGCAGAAGAATGCTGGACTGGATAACTGCTTCAGCAGGTTCATTATCTACATAGGCAAGGACAATTCATTCAGGGAAATGGCAAAGAAACGGGCTGGGTCACTGCTGGGGGTCTTACCCCTAGTATGAATTAACGCTAGTGAAATGACACATTTACTGTGAAGTACAGGTACTGGTTTTAGACCCCACCAAATGAGGTAATGATACTACATGGGAAGGATATTTTAAAAGCAGTATATCATAAATCAACTCTTTTTAAGGACATATAACATACTTTTTCATCTACCCCAAATCTGTTAGCCATTCTGAAATGCACATCAACTCCCATTTTGAAAGCCAACACTTTCTCAGGAATCACATTTTTGTAATATCAAGTTACATGACAAGAAAATCACATATGTGAATCTAAGAATACTAAGACAAGAATACATGCTAGGGACTTCCCTGGGGAGGGGAGGGGGGTCCAGTGATTAAGAACATGCCTTCTAATGGGTGGTTCTACCCTTCTAACGTGGGTTCAACCCTGGTCAGGGAACTAAAATTCCACATACTACACGTCAGTTAAGCCTGCAGCCTCAACTAAGACCCAATGCAGCCAAAAATAAATAAATTAAATTTTTTTTTTTTTTTAAAGAAGATATGCGACACACCTAAATTCCAAGATGGCAAGAATATCACTTTACAACTTTGGAGGTAAACCAAAGGGCAACCCGAAAAGGCACCCTCCAAGCTTCACATCTCCCTGAGTACAAAGGGACACCAAGGAGACTTTTCTGGTTTTCCTGTATCAAAGGTAACTGAAGAAGTAGGTTCATAACAATTTCTGGTACGTCAGCACCCGACACTCCACCGGCCAAGAGATAGCTGAGGAGTTAGAATTATAAGCATGATAAAAGAGATGGGAGTATTTAACAATATTCTTAATAAGGGAACTCATTTTATTCTTACCCTGAGACAAAGAGCTGGCTGCTGCTGCTGCTAAGTCGCTTCAGTCGTGTCCGACTCTGTGCCACCCCATAGACGGAAGCCCACCAGCCTCCCCCGTCCCTGGGATTCTCCAGGCAAGAACACTGGAGTGGGTTGCCATTTCCTTCTCCAATGCATGAAAGTGAAAAGTGAAAGTGAAGTTGCTCAGTCATGTCTGACTCTTAGCGACCCCATGGACTGCAGCCCACCAGGCTCCTCCGTCCATGGGAGTTTCCAGGCAAGAGTACTGGAGTGGGGTGCCACTGCCTTCTCCGAAGAGCTGGCTGACAGGTGTGTAAAGGAGACACGCTGCTCAAGCGGGACAACAGGTTCTGAATGCTTCATGGAAGGGTCAAGTGGGAGGCGAAGTTTTTCCTTCCAGACTCAATCACATTCACTCTGGACTAATCTGCCTTGTCTCAGGTTGTTCATGTAATGATACAGTGCGTGACACTATATATACAATACAATACGATTTATTTTACATATATAATATAATAATATGCATATCATAGCCTAGGCATGAGAATGCTTAAGAATATGAAATAATCTGGGTAAAAAAGCAAAAAAGGAACCAAATATACACACCACGTTCTAAATTAGAAACTGTGTTTGATCATTTCTGGTACCTGACTTCTGGAACTTACCAACCGACTCTCACTTTGTATTAATGACAACTACAGCTGTCATGGTGGCTGCACAGATACTTTTAGCTATGGATTAGCCACATATTTATCCCCTCTGGAAAAAGCAAAACACCTCAGAAAGACAGGTGCCTCCATTTTCATATGTTTCTGGGTATTCCTCTTTCACAACTTTACGCCTTATATTACAATCAACATGTCCTGTGCCTCCTATCAGACCATTACAATACTGGGAAGAGATGTATGATTTATCCTTACTTCCCTACTGGTGATCAACACTCGGCTGACCAGCACTCCTGTGAGTAATGCCTCCAGGCCTCTGTCAGCCACGCTGCCCTCTGCGGCTGCCTGGCTCTGCTGCCTGAGTGCTCATCTCTGAATGGCAGTCTTCCTGCTTGTCTCCCTGACTCCAGTCCCTCCCCACCGTGGTCCATCTTTAAACTGAAATCTGGCTACTTCCCAAGGCCAATCCGCCATACTTCCCTGCCTAAATCCACGGCTGCATTCTGTGACCTCCAACTCTAGTCCAGACTCCAAGATAGCAGGCCTCTGGGATCCAGCCTTTGTCCACATGTCCATCTCCATCACTCCTTCCCCAAAGCCAGTGCTCTAACGTCACCCGTCACCAGCGGGTCAAGAGACGCCCAGTGCTGTCGCCCCCTCACTGCGTGTTCCTACTCCCTGCATTAGCCATGCTCCTCCCCAGCTGTCTTCCTGAAGGGCTCCTAGTGCCCTTCAAGGCTGGTTTACAAGTCACACCTTGCTGAGTGTGGGCCCTTTCCCACGCACTATTCTCAGTAACCTCAGCAGTCTGTCCATAGCTCTCTGTCTTTATGTCAACGAATGACTAGTTTACACGTCACCAACCACCCTGCCTTCTATCCAGAACAGGGTTTACATCTTGTTCATCTTTGTACCCCTGGTACTCCCCAGGTTTAATGAGTGAACAGTCAGTAAGTATCTGACTATATATAATTGTATGGTCTTAAAAAGACTGCATTCTGGGACTTCCCTAGAGGTCCAGTGGTTAAAACTCTACGCTTCCAATGTAGGGGCGTAGGTTTGATCCTCGGTTGGGGAACTAAGATCCTGTATGTTATGGGTGTGCCCCCCTCAAAAGATTGCATTTTCAATTGCAGTCTCTACAATTTTAAATCAAAGAGATTGAAAGTAACTTAAGCTAACTACTGTCATATATATTCCAAACTCTGAGCATAGTACTCACAACTCCAATGAGGTTTTCAAAGCTGTTATTATCAGAGAATTGTATACAGTTCTGCAAGACTAGCCCTTTAATCCTTACAATCCAGTAAGGCAAAGGGTTGCAAATATGTGATAAAAAGAGGTCGGTGTAGCGGGAAGAATATGTGGAGTACGAAGAGTCATAATTTATTCCCCACTCCACTGGATACAAAGGAGGGTGTTCTAGTCCTCTATCTACTTGGAGTCTCACAGTGAGACATGACATATAGACAATTATTCTCAAGTAATCAACAAGCTATGGTCAATGTCCTATAGTATAAAAACAGACTAAGCTTTCTTTCTCTGAGCAATGCTTTGCTCAAAGTCCGATATGGGTTTTTTTCATGTTTAGCTTTCCAAATTTAATAAATAAAAAAAGCAAGCATTCTCACCACATATGTCCCACATACGTACCAGGCCAAGTAAGAAACCCCCCGAAGGCCTGGGTTAAGCCTTTCAGCCATAAAGTTTTTTCCAACAGGGCATCAAAGTCCATGGATGGCCGGTTCTGAAGCAGGACAGCAACTATTAGCGGCCACGGGCTCAGGACCAGGTTTTGAATTTGGAGAAGCTGCATTTTATAGGCAACTTCGGTCACAAAGGTGTGCATCTCCTCTGACTGTTTCTGAGGAATATATCTAAAAGGAAGAATACAGAACAAGCAATCACAGTTCTGCTACTGAGACAACGTGAGAGGAGAAGGGAACGGGAGAAGACAGACCCTTTAGAGGATTCTCATGCTTTATGCCAACTGAATTCTCTCAGGTCACATTGAAAAAATATACCTGCACTTTACTAAAGTGTGATCTGTCTGTTCACCTTGAGAGCATGCTCTTGACAGGTGATTAAAAATACTCAAGCTAACAGGGTTCTATTATCCCTGATTTCAGGCAAAACAACACTTCTGCTGCTCTGTAAGTGGGACAGATCACTTCTTTTGTGAAAACTGATGCCTCCTCCACTGGACTGAACTACTATGCCTCGTTCAAATCCATAGTCTTTTGAACGTGTCTCTTGTAGAACACACCAATCAGGTTATGACAGGTATATGTTCTGTTGACAACTGCTCATGTCTGCATTGCTAGGCTGTACAGTGGGCCTGACTGCCACACCGTCCTTCTGAGAAGTTTCAGGGCACCTGCCCGGTGTTGCCAGGGTCCTCACCTTACACTCCTCATGCCTGGATCACTAAACACTGCACTGCATGATATCAGGAACCCACTCAGCTGGTTGGACCGTGGCTATGCATATGACCTGACAGCAGTCACATAATAACCCACAAAATAATGTGAAAGCTGTAGCCAATGAGAACTCCCTGGTAATGGATACAATTGGCCAATTTGAGACTGAAAGAGTGAAGCTTGTGGCCACAAAAATCTAACTATCTGCTTCTGATAGCTAATGAAGCTGGAGCTGCTGTGGGACCACTGGCACTGCAGATAAATTATGAACGATGCTGCAGTCACGTGAGGCCTGGCTGAGCAGGTGGTCTGTCTCCTTTACTCCCGCAGGTGTACTTCTCTGCATTAAGAAAACCCCCAAATGTGCGTTTGCAGCTGCATCCTGAGAGAACCTAACATGTTTCCTTGCCCATAAAACTATAACCTTCTTGAGAACAGGGACTCACTCGCATTCACTATTACTAAACAGTCCTTTCCAGGATCAAAAATAAATACTCTGGCTGGCCTACCAAAAGTGCTCAACAATTCCCACACACGTGCTTGTTAACACACTTTTCTCGTTTGTGCTTTTAAGTTTGTAGGTTACTGGGGAGGGAGCCTGGGGAGAGGGAATCAGAAGAAACATCTGTCACTTTGAGAGCAGGCAATGGCGTCTTGTGTTTGTTTTAGCACTGTCTGGCTTGGCACGTTTAATATGCACAATGCAGCTAACTGTCTGGAAAACACATTAATTGAAGCTTTCTCTTCTTATCATCTCAGAAAAGCGAGTTTCAGTTCTGCAAGTGGTCAACTCGAGAATTACAATTTACACTTTTAGATTTTTGTCCTTGTTTCTATGTCAGTTAGGAAAACACAGGCCTTGCACCTGGGAACCAAGTTATACGGGCTCCGCCCCATCCTCCCAGCGGCCAGAGATCGAAGCGACACAGGGTCTCCAAAGTACACATGAATGTTTCCAAACTTCTCAGAGAGGATTCTCCTGGCTTTCAACAATCCCTATGAATGTCACAACAGGGGGGAAAAATAGGAATAAATACAGAAATTAGTTGACATATAAACTAGCATTTTCTATAAATTCCAGTAAAGTCAAGCTTGGCTATCAAGCTTTACGTACAGTTGTAGATTCTTTTGGCTTAGGAACCCCTAGAAGCTCATATGCATACAGAGTTTCTTCCAATATCCTATCGTAACTGATGCTGATTGGAACAAGGTAGGTATCAAAAACTTCTCTTTTAAAAAATGGTTCCATCACAATATTTAGAAGACCTGTAAACACAGGGAGAAAGAGCTTTTCATACATATTGAAAAGGAGAGCAAACAAGGGCATGGAAAGATACTAAGAGTATACATTATATACCAAGCCCATAAATACAATATAGACAGTTGCACTTATAAAGAAACACTTGTACTTATAAGGTAAAGAATATCTTGAAAAAAAAAAAAAAGTGTCATGTTCTATTAAGCAGCTATGATAGCACCACACCTGAAGTCTTTGGGTTTGCATTTTTCCTTCAATCTGTAAGGAACCTACCAAATTTTGGAGTCAATGTCTTGGCAGAGCGGCTTCTTGTCCCTTCGAGGAAAAATTCAACAGGAGCATAACCATTCTTTAAAGAGAAAACACAAACAAACAAAACAAAACACAAAACCCGTTGCCTACTCTCAAAGTGATAAATGCTTCTTTTGATTCCTTTTCCCGAGTTCCCTCCCCAGCCCTCTGAGCAAACACTGCTCACAGTGAAACTTAAACAAGGGAGCCACGCAGAGTAAACAGATTGCTGAGGTTACACACATTCCTCAAGGGGAAAGAAACAGCTAAGTGGTCCACTCGGAAGTTAAGAATTTAAATAAGACCTTACAGCAAACGTCAGTGAAAAGAAAGCACAGCTTGAAAGTACTGGGTAGTTATCTGCATTTACCCGTAACATGGTTTTCACATATTCGGAGAACACGGCCCAGTAGAGCTTATTGCCACCAAAGGTGCGCCGCATGAAGAAAGCCCCCGACATCCGCAGCAGCTCACCAACCATCTTCATTCCCAGGAAGTCTACCAAAGAAAGGCTGGTTAATATTTATCCACAGAGTGCAACTTCCTATAAATACCTCAAGTCAAATTCTATTAAGACAGGTTTTATGTATGTAAGACACTCCTTATCTTAAGAAGAAACATGTAATGGGATTATGGGAAAGAACGGCCTCGGTGGGCAGGTGCTGGTAAGGGGGTTACCTTGTGCACCCTCCTTCCCATGCACCTCTGCTTTTACAACCAGACCAGCAAGAGACAGGGGCAGCAGCCTCAACTGTGGCATCATGCCAACCTTTTTAGTCAGTACTGCTGCTGACCTCAAGACGTGAGTGCTCAGTTGTTTGTGTCCAACTCTTTAAGACCCTATGGACTGTAGCTGGCCAGGTTCCTCTATCCATGGGATTCTCCAGGAAAGAATATTGGAGTGGGATGCCATGCCCTCCTCCAGGGGATCAAACCGGCATCTCCTGCATTGGCAGGCAGATTCTTTACCCACTGAGCCACCTGGGAAGCCTGGCCCTGACGACAGATCAACACATCCTTCATGCTCTGGACAAGCAGGCCAAACTCACTCACTCTCTCCTTTCCTTTTTACCCATCAGGTAAAAATATTGATATTCTTTTAGAAGCACAGATTAGAAAAGAAAATTCAACAATGAAAAGAAAGAGTTCACTATCAGTTTTTAAAAAGTTCTTTTCATTTTATCCTAATTTTCAAATAACTTTTTCACATGTCTATATAGATGGAAATGCTTTTAAAGTGCTTAGGTTCCTGGCAGTTTTAATTTTACTGTTAGTGCTCAGTTGTGTCTGACTCTTTGCGACCTCATGGACTGTAGCTCACCAGGCTCCTCTGTCCACGGAATTTTCCAGGCAAGAATACTGGAGTGGGTTGCCATTTCCTCTTCCAGGGGATCATCCCGGCCCAGGGATCAAACTCATATCTCTTTAGTCCCCTACTTTGGCAGGCAGATTATTGACCACTGTGCCACCTGGGTTTATTAACAAAGGTGTTGATTAAATCCAGGTGGCTCAGATGGTAAAGAATCTGCCTGCAATGCAGGAGACCCAGGTTTGATCCCTGGGTTGGGAAGATCCCCTGGAGAAGGAAATGGCAAATCACCCCTCCAGTATTTGTCTGGAGAATCCTAGAGACAGAGAAGCCTGGTGGGCTACAGTCCATGGGGTCACAAAGGGTCAGACATGACTGAGCACGCGCATACATGGTTGAATCCCAGCTTTCCTGGCTACCTATAAGGGAGATAAAAAACAATTTCTTCACCTTGGTAATCCTACTTCTTGGAATCAATTCTACAGAAATAAAAGCACTAATATGAAAATAAACTGAAGAGTTGTTTGTTACAGCAAAACTACTACATTATGATACATACACACTGCTGAATATTATGTAGCAATAAAAATCTTAGACATGAAGTTAGAATCTTACCAGAAAAGTCACACCACATACAAAGATTAAACCAAAACACATCAAGGACCTAAATACAAAACCTAAGTCTATAGAACTTTTAGAAGAAAATATAGGGAGAAAGCTTTATAACATTGGATTTGACAATGATTTCTTGGATATGAGACCAAAAGCACAGAAAATAAAAGAAACAACAGACAAACTGGACTACAGTTGTCCTTGGGTTGGGAGAAGTCCGTGGGGGACTGGTTCTGGGACTCTTTGTGGGTACCAAAACACTTGGATGTTCAAATCCCTTATATAAAAGGGCAGAGTATTTGCATACAACCTAGCACACCTTAGTACACTTTAAATCAGCTCCAGATTACTTATAATTCTTAATACAACTGCTTGTAAATAGTTGCAAGTATACTGTAAATGCTATGCAAATAGTTCCCTGTGGATGGCAAGTTCAATTATTGCTTTTTGGAACTTTCTGGAGTTTTTATTCCAAATATTTTTGATCTATGGCTGGTTAAATCCATGGATACAGAACTTGTGGATACAGACCACTGACTGTAAATCAAAATGAAAAACTTCCATTCATCAAAGGATACAATCAACAGAGTGAAAAGGGATAAAATATTTACAATCACATATCTGATACAGAATATATAAAAAATTCCTACAACTCATCAACAAAGAAAACAAACAATCCAAAAGACTTAAAATACTCCTCTGAAGAGGATATAGAACTGGCCAACAAGCATATGAAAAGATGCTTAACATAACTAATCACCAGGGAAATACAAATACTCATGACGAGATATCACTTCAAACCCATTATGAAGACTATTATTAACAACAAAAGAAAAAAATCTAAAAAACCAGAAAATAATCAGTGTTGGTTGGATGTGGAGAAAGTGAACCTGCATGCACTGCTGGGGTGCAGCCACTACAGAAAACAAAACGGCAGTTCCTCAAAAAATTAAAAATAAAATTACCATCTAACCCAGCAATTCTACTTCTGGGTACATATCTGGAAGAACTGAAAGCAGAGCCTCAAAGAGGTATTTATCCATCTACACTCACTGCAGCACCATTCACAACAGCCACAAAGTGGAAGCATCCCGAGTCTCCAGGGATAGATGAATGAGTAAACCAAATCCGGTCTATACAAACAGTGAAGGGCAGGGAAGCGTGGCATGCCGCAGGCCCTGGGGCTGCGAAGAGGTGGACACGACTTAGCAACCGCATAACAATACACTGGGTATTATTTAGCCTTAAAAAAAAAAAGAAAATTCTGACGGATACTACAATACGGATGAACCTCGAGAACACTATGCTGTGTGAAACAGGCTGGCAAGAGAAGGACAAATCCTGTGTAATTCCACTTGCAGAAGGTAGTGCATAGTCAAATTTGTACAGATAGAAAGCATTAACAGAACAGTGGCTGCCAGGGGATGCAGGGAGAATAGAATGAGAGGTTAAGTGTTAAATGAAGACAGAATTTCATTTTTGCAAGATGAGAATACTTCAGTGGATAGACTGTAGTACCACAGTGTGAACTTTATGTCACTGAAGTGTGCACTGAAAAATGATGAAGATGGCAAATTTTATGCTTTATGCATTTTAACACAATTGAAAAATAGTAAAAAGAGTTTAGACCTTTTTTTTTTTTTTAGATTTAAAATATTTATTTTACGGCTGTACTGCATGGCATGTGGGATCTTAGTTCCCTGACCAGGGACTGAACCTGCATCCCTGCATTAGAAATGTGAAGTCTTAATCAACAGATCGCCATGAAGTCCCTTCAGATTTTTAAAAATTTTTTTACTTTTTAAAAAAAGTTTAGATCTATTTATTGACCTATAGAGATAGTCACCAATGCACCATCGGGGGGAAAAAAAAAACCACCAGTAGGGGAGTATACTCTCCTTTTTCAACCTAAACCAAAAGCCCTACGTGCACATACGCTTGCTTATGTCTGCCCAGGCCAGTAGAGCACAACACGGAGGACTCAATCCAACCATTACACCTGGAACCAGAAGGAAGGAGGGACAGGCTATTATATTTTCATCATTTTCTTCAACTTCCTTGGACTTGTTAAAATTGTTCCAGTGAACACTTTAATTTTTATAAGAACAAAAAAAAGAAAGTAGAAGACCGAAGCATACCCATTCCTGCTGCTATGACCGGCACGGGTAAGTCATAGTTGTACAAAAGGAAAGACAACATCAGAAAGTCGATGTAGCTCCGATGACTGGGCAGCAGGACAACTGGATGCTCCTGGATGGCTCGCTGGAGCTTTAAGACAAAGGTTACACTTGGAACACTTTCAGCTTTCACGCTTATTAAAACTGTACCTTATATCAGAAAGTGGAAGAATGTGCTACCGGGAGAACACTAACAATGTTTTTCTGCCTCTCTGACCACATACACAAAACTTATTTCTGAGTTCTAGCTAAATAATCTCACATAATGCAAGAATATTAAAAATTTAAAATTTACAGATCATAATAATAGTAATGGTGATGATCACTAACATACATTAGTTGAGCAGCAATTAAGCATTTTACATGCATTGTTTGATATTACACACATAAATTTGTAAATAAGGCCTAAGCCTTATTCAGCTTCCTTGGTTGTGACATAGTCATGCCACTAATGTTCACGGGGAACTGGGAACAAATCTGAAGTCAGATTGAGTTAAGAAGTCAACAGTTAGTTGTTGTACTAGACTGACTGGTGGTTTGTAGGAAGAGAGAGCAAGAAATTCTCTCTCAGAGATTTAAAAAAAAATTACACATTGTTAGGACCAAGAAAAGGAATGGTACTTTTCTATTTATACACTGGACTCAGGGGAGAGTGGATGCCCGGTAGTAGGGCACCCCACTCCAGTACTCTTGCCTGGAAAATCCCATGGATGGAGGAGCCTGGTAGGCTGCAGTCCATGGGGTCGCTAAGAGTCAGACACGACTGAGCGACTTCACTTTCACTTTTCACTTTCACGCATTGGAGAAGGAAATGGCAACCCACTCCAGTGTTCTTGCCTGGAGAATCCCAGGGACGGCGGAGCCTGATGGGCTGCCATCTATGGGGTCGCACAGAGTCGGACACGACTGAAGTGACTTAGCAGCAGCAGCAGCAGGGACAAATGCAAATGAACTTCCCAATACATTTCTCAGGCTAGCAACCTCAAAAATACCCAATGTGTCAACATACAGTCTGTTCTTCTGAAATCTAAGTACACAATCAACTGAGGTAAGGTAGTTTGTTATCAGTTAGGATCTAGCCAGCAACATCCCCTGCCCCAGCACTGTACCAAACACCCTCCCGCAGAGATCCAAATAGTAAGTCAGCAATTTAGAAATTAGTCACAGGAGGAAAAAGAAGAAATACTTGGAAGCAAAGTAGATGACTGAATAAAAACACAGCATTAAAAGGCATGAGCAGGAAGTCCAATGAAGGTAAGAGCTTTCAAGTAAATTAAAAAATGTATTAAAAAATAAATAGATAAAATAATCTTCATAGAGAAAGCTCTTGTTCCCAGAAAAAAAGTATTAAATGACAGGAGTGATGCAATTAGAAAAACCAGCATTTGGCAATCATAAGAGTAATAACTGGATTCAAGCAAAAATCATCAGTGGGTATAAAGACTAACAGAGGAAAGTATGATGAAAAACAGGAACCTGAAGCACTCCCCAAGACGTGTATTCATTACAAGGGGACAGAGAGTAACTGAGTGGAGAAACATGGCAGAGCGAGGTGACCAACTGGTGAGCGTGAACATTACCAGGAACAAGCACACAGAGGCCACGTGCTTGCAGGCTGACACACGGAGGACGCGGCCTTAGCCTGCGTGAGAAAGCAGCTCCAATCCAGATCAAGGGGCAGCGGGAAACACCTGGTCTGTTTCTTCAAAAGTAGTTTCATGAAACACAAACAAAGACTAAGGAATTGGTCTAGATTAAAATTCCAAAGAGATATGGAAGCTGACTGTGACATATGACATAGGGCTTTCCTTGCCTGTATGTGACAGAGCTGGGACAGCTGGTGAAACATGAAAAAGATCTGTATTACCAGCGTTGTGTCCATGTTAATTTGCTTATTTTGATAATTATACCACAAGAGAATGTCTTTGTTTACAGGAAAAACACGCCAGAAAGGTGTGTGAGTAACAAGAAAATGTTGTAGAACCTCGGAGAAACATACACAGAAACTCTCTTACTACTCAGTGAACATCTGACGTTAGCCTAGTCTGTCAAGTCTGTGAGTAAGTCGGTTTGTCTGAAGCCTGCAGGTCTGAAGGGAAGAGGGAGAAACACCCATCAGAGAGGCAGAGCTGCTTTCTGCTCAGGCTGGATGCCACTTGATAACCAGGAGCTGCTCATCCAGTGCAAAGTGGGACGCCTCTGAGTTGAAGAAACTGTGAGGGGTTGAAGAAGAGATTGTTTTTTAACAAGCAATACTCACTTTCTGAATCCCTTCTTCATTTACACGCACTTTTGAGAAAATCTGTTTAAATATTTTACTCAGGGCAAAGGCAAAAAACCGAATGGCTCCTAGACGCAGCTTGTGGCTCATTTCATCCAGGATCTCACAGGCTTCCTCTCGGAGGACCTCGACAGGTTGAAGGGATTCCTTGGAAAGCTAAAAGGGAAAGCAGGGATAAATTTCTGGGGAGGAAAAAAAAAAGTCCAAATTCTTTTTGCTCAAATCAGCAGGACCAGTTCCAAACGGACTAATGTTATATAACTCACAAATGGCATGTTTTCTTCCTAATTTAAATGGATATGATTTAAGCTTATATCCAAATTCTCTAAGTTGCTGCTCAAAATCTAGTGTCTGAGAGCATATACTTTGAGAGTTACTTTCAGTAGATTATTGTATCTCTTCATCTAATTGCTTAGTGCTATTACAAGGTAACAACATACAAGGTGAAAATATAAGATTCTATTGAAATAACCACTCACTGCATCAGATATGCAGGACACTGGTACAAAAATCTCTGAACTATCAAAGGATAACTAGTGAAATTCATGACCTCACAATGGAATGCTCTTCATTCATATGGCATGCCACATCTTTCTGTACAGAGAACAAAATGCTGGCTGTGTGCTGGGACTGTCAAGTGCCTGGAGACGAACAAGTCACAGCTTCTACCCTCAAAGAAGCCTAATCTGTTCCTTTAACTTCTCCCTAAAAAAGCACTTTGAAAAAGACTGAAATCTATGTAATAAATTATATTTGTTCTTACTAAAAGAGAATGCTCTTAAAGACAAGGATGGGATGTTAGAACCCCAATCTCCCCAGTTACATGCAATGAAGGAGTTTCACTTTTTGAAAAAACTGAGGTGAATTTAACACACAAATTGCCATATCAAAGGAAATAAGTCAGTGGCATTTAGTACTTTCACAAGTGTATAATTATCCTCTACTTCGGAGAAGGCAATGGCACCCCACTCCAGTACTTTTGCCTGGAAAATCCCATGGATGGAGGAGCCTGGTAGGCTGCAGTCCATGGGGTCGCTGGGAGTTGGACATGACTGAGCGACTTCGCTTTCACTTTTCACTTTCATGCACTGGAGAGGGAAATGGCAACCCACTCCAGTGTTCTTGCCTGGAGAATCCCAGGGACGGGGGAGCCTGGTGGCTGCCGTCTATGGGGTCACACAGAGTCGGACACGACTGAAGTGACTTAGCATAGCATAGCATAGCTCCATATCTCAGCTTTTCTCTAACATTTTAAGATTTTTTTTAAATGTGTACCATTTTTAAAGTCTTCATCAATTTGTTACAATATTACTTTTGTTTTATGTTCTGGTTTTTGGCTGTGAGGCATATGGGATCTTAAGCCCTCAACCAGGGATCGTAGCCCCTGCACTGGATGGCAAAGTCTTAAGCACTGGATCACCAGCAAGTCCCTGTATCTGAGTTTTTGAGGAGCCAGTTCAACAGGCCCAAGACTGTGGGACCAAGATAAATTGCTTCCTCTTAACTGGCACTCCCTTATTTTACTCAGAGCTTATCCTTACACTATATCCTTATACTCAGAAAAGTGATGAAGCAAGAAAGGTTCAGTGATATGATCAGAACACAACCAACACTGAATATAAACAGGCCGGAGACTGAATGAACAGGAGGTGGGAAAGTGAAGACAGTGGCCACAGAGTGAATAACTGAAAAGTCTGAATGAGGAGAATAGAGAGGACAACAGTTACAGTAAAAATGTTTCCAAACTTGGAAAAGCCTTAGCCCTGTTTCTTGTCTTTATATCATCATTGCATTTAAAAAACTATGATAAAATATAATACCATGAAATTTACCATTTTAACTATTTTTAAGTGTAAAGTTTGGTGGCATTGGACCTGTTGTCAGATTAAGGGAAGAATCAACAGAGAAAGAAAGGCTGAAGATAGAGACAGGGAGAGGCTTCTGCTAGAAGTCTCAGAAGAGATTAACGTGTGCTCATCTTGGCCCGGAACACAGAGGCCTTGTCACCGAGCCCAGACTAAAGCACACATGGAGAGGGTGCAGATAGAGACACACCTCAAGATAAGGAACAGGAATTTGAGGAAAATAATTTCTAATCTTTTTCATTATTCCAAAGTAAAAATATGATTGTTTGCTAATGGCAAGAAGGGTAGAGTCTAATAAGAGCTTAAGGTTTGGCAGATTTAGGGGACGGGAAGGGACTGATGTAAGAAGGGATCTCAAGTCTGGAGATCACTGATGTGCACGACTCTGCCCATCCACCCAGGAGCAGCCCGGTACCTGGTGACATGAGAGAGCTACACTGACACAGATCCTGGGCAGTCTGGAAGGCAGACTGGGGTACATGAGAATTAAAGTTACTGGTGACATAATTAAGCACGTAATCCTAGGAAAGGCTAATGAGGACGAGAGGACAGAAAGGCAGAATTAGAAAAAGGGAAAAAGGAGGACTCAAGGATTTGGTGGGAGTGGATTTCAGGAAATGAGCCTAGGAAAGGGACTACACTTGGAAAACTATCAAGATAGTTCAGACCAGAGACAGAAGAGCCCCAAAGGTGATAATGGGTGCTGAAGAGAAGGGTAAGGGCAGTGTGACGCTCAGTTTTAGGCAAAAGAATGGGTAGTAGGGCCATCCTCTGAATAGAGGATGCAGACCGGGGACACTGCAGGGGTTAAAAAGGTAGATATACTGATTTTGAGGTATTTGTGAGACACAGAACTTAGATATCCAGCAGGGAATAGGGCTGTCGGAGATAAAATTCTGAATGCCAATAATATAGCCAAGGGTAGAGATATCGTTTGGATATCATCAGACTATAGATGAAAACTGAAATGATGAGAATGGATAAAATCGATCAGGGAGACTATAGACAGGAAGAGAAAGAGGTTGTTAAGATTCAATTCTGAGAAACATTGGCAGATGTAAAAACACATAAAATAGATTAACAAGGAAGATGTAAGAAGAGAACCATTTGTGTGATGTCACAGACGTCCAGGTAAGACAGCCTGAAGAAGAGTGTCCAACGACAGGGACACAGCAATAACTGACCAAGTGGGGACTAAGTGGGTCCCTGGGATCGGGTTACTTAGAGACTCACAGTAACTTTTACTGGATGAATTTCAGCAAATGAACTTCTGAAACTGGGATGTGAGGAGGGCATCTGGTCCCATCACTTCATGGCAAATAGATGGGGAAACAATGGAAACAGTGACAGACTTTATTTTGGGGGGCTCCAAAATCACTGCAGATGGTGACTGAAGCCATGAAATTAAAAGACGCTTGCTCCTTGGGAGAAAAGTTATGACCAACCTAGACAGCATATTAAAAAGCAGAGACATTACTTTCAGTGACAAAGGTCTGTTTAGTCAAAGCTATGGTTTTTCCAGTAGTCATGTATGCATATGAGAGTTGGACTATAAAGAAAGCTGAGCACCAAAGAATTGATGCTTTTGAACTGTGGTGTTGGAGAAGACTCTTGTGAGTCCCTGCAAGGAGATCCAACCTTGCAAGGACTGCAAGGAGATCCAACCAGTCAGTCCTAAAGGAAATCAATCCTGAATATTCATTGGAAGGACTGATGCTGAAGCTGAAACTCCAGTACTTTGGCCACCTAAAGCAAAGAACCAACTCATTGGAAAAGACCCTGATGCTGAGAAAAATTGATGGCAGGAAGAGAAGGGGACAACAGAGGATGAGATGGTTAGATGGCATTACCAACCCGACGGACATGAGTTTGAGTAAGCTCCGGGAGTTGGTGATGGACAGGGAAGCCCGGCATGCCTCAGTCCATGAGGTCACAAAGAGTCAGACACAACTGAGCGACTGAACTGAACTGAAGAGGGCAGCCTATACTTCTAAGGAGTCAGGATAAGAAGGGAAAGAGAAATGGAGATTTAAAAGAAAGAATACAAGGCCAGGAGGGGACCTTCCTCCAGATAGGAAATGTACATGCCAGTTTGAGCCAGCAAAGAAAGCTGGGAGCAGGCAAGACAAGACACCTGGAGACAGGAAGGATGTGAATAGATGAAGAACACAAGTTAACAGGCTTGTTGTTCAGGAGGAATGACTTCTTGAAGGCACTGGAGGAAACCAGAGGAGCAGAGAATGACCTGCTCTCTTATTCTGTGCAGCTGTGCTTCTTATTTGCCCAACAGATATGCCATCCCGACAGAGCCCTCTTCCTGGAAACCTAAAAGAAGCTAGTCTTCCAACTGCTTGTGCCCAGTGTGGCCCCTCTTCAGTCTATTCTACATCTCACAAACCTGAATGGTCTCTTAAATGCAGACATAATCACTTCATGCTACCGCACTCTGTGAGATAAAGGGAGCCTGAGGTGGAGAAGTGGCAGCAGAGATGGAAAGAAAAGAGACAAGTGCTATTTTTAGGAGAGCACCTCACTGTTCGGAGAGCACATCAGCAGCTCTCAGTGACTGACAGAGTATGAGAGGAAAGAAAGAAGTGGAAGATGGCATCCAGAGTTTTGGTTTGCGCAACTAACACATGGTGGGGAGCATTCTTGGAGACAGGGTAATCTGGGGTGGGGATGGGTGGGAGCATATCCATGGCATGAGGGTGAGGTGGATCAAAGACTTTGATTTATACATCTTGAATACGAGGTGCTTTTGGAACTTCCAAGAGGATATCCAATAAACTACAAAAATACACATATGAAACTCCAGAGAGATCTGGGCTGAAGCAATAGATACTAATTATCTATATTATTTATAATATACTATTTTTATATAGTAATATTATAATCAAGATTGCTGGGAAAAATATCAATAACCTCAGATACACAGATGACACCACCCTTTTGGCAGAAAGAAAAGAAAAACTAAAGAGCTCTTGATGAAAGTGAAAGAGCAGAGTGAAAAAGTAGGCTTAAAACTCAACATTCAGAAAACTAAGATCATAGCATCAGGTCCCATCACTTCATGACAAATAGATGGGGAAACAATGGAAACAGTGACAGACTTTATTTTGGGGGGCTCCAAAATCACTGCAGATGGTGACTGAAGCCATGAAATTAAAAGATGCTTGCTTCTTGGAAGAAAAGCCATGACCAACTTCGACAGCATATTAAAAAGCAGAGACATTACTTTCAGTGACAAAGGTCTGTTTAGTCAAAGCTATGGTTTTTCCAGTAGTCATGTATGGCTGGGAGAGTTGGACTATAAAGAAAGCTGAGTACCGAAGAATTGATACTTTTGAACTGTGGTGTTGGAGAAGACTCTTGTGGTCCCTTGGACTGCAAGGAGATTCAACCAGTCAGTCCTAAAGGAAATCAGTCCTGAATATTCATTGGAACGATTGATGCTGAAGCTGAAGCTCCAATACTTTGGCCACCTGGTGCGAAGAACTGACTCACTGGAAAAGACCCTGATGCTAGGAAAGATAGAAGGCAGGAGGAGAAGGGGACGACAGAGGATGATATGGCTGGATGGCATCACTGACGCAACAGACATGAGTTTGAGTAAGCTCCGGAAGTTGGTGATGGACAGGGAAGCCTGGCATGCTGCAGTCCATGGGGTCGCAAAGAGTCGGACACGACTGAGCAACTAAACTGAACTGAACTGAATATTATAATATGGAGACATTAGTATAAGGAAGGTACTTAAAATTCTGGCAATAAATAAAACTGTCCAGTGAGTGAGTAGAATAAGAAGGGGAGAAAACAAAATCTTGAGGAACAGCAGTATTTAAAGAGATAGGTTAAAAAAAAAAAGAAGCCTGTAAAGACAACTGAGGAATAATAAAACAGATGCGGTGGGTAAGCGGAAGAGTATGGTGTCATGGAAAGAAAGAGAAAGCATGTGCCAAAAGTTAGCCAGGATTTGAACTAGGTTGATTTTAGTCACAAGGAAGGAAGTCATTCACAGCCTTGGGAAGAACTACTACAAGGGGTTGGAAGCCACTCCATGAAGGGTGAGAAAGTAGGGCAAGAGGCATAGAAACCAGCCAACTTCTTCAAAGGGGAGAGAAGTGGGAAAGGAAGGGAGGGGTACTAAGGAGAAAAGGAACGTGGTCAAAGGGGGTCTATTTAAGCTGGAAGAGCAGTGAGCATATTAAACGCTGATGGTAAAGAGCTGATAAAGAGGAAGAAGCTGAGACATCTGACTGGACAGGCAAGAGAGCCAAGTCCCTGAGGAGGAGGAGGAGGAGGAGGAGGAGGAGGAGGGATCCAGAGTGAAGGAGTAGGGTAGGGACTAAACTCAAACAGAAGGGGCTCCATTTAAGAAAATGATGTATATTAGGTGCAGGTAAATTAGAAGCCTGATCACAGCCAAGTTCAAAGAGTTCTCACATAATGGCTTAAATTTTCTTTGTGAAGTAGGAAGAAAAGTCATCTGTCGCGAGTATGTGGAGATAGATTTGGAGGTTCAAGGAGAATGGGGCAATTAAAAAGTGCCATTTAGGAGAAAGGGAGGAGACAAAGAAAAGAGAAGAACGCCTGGGTCCTAACCTAGACCAATTAGGCCAGAATCCCTATGGATGGGATCAAAGTATTTTTTTTCCATTAACTCAAGAAGTATTTATTGAACGTGCACTATGTGCTAGGTACCATATAGCAATTTAAAAAAGAGAAAGAGACAAAAAAATTCTTGCCTTCACAGAGTTTACATACGTGTGGAAAACTGTGTTTAACTTCTGCAGAAGTTCTCCAGGTGATTCTCACAAAGAGTCAGTATTGAGAACAATTGTCTTTATCTTCTAACAGATGAGGAAACCTGACTTCACTTACGTGAAGTGAGAGAAGATTAATAATTTCCCCAAGACAGATCACGCTAGATGAAAACAATATGATTAACAGCATAGGTCCTAAGTCTAAATCAGAGGAAAACAGACAGCAAAAAATAGATAATAAAGAGTTTTCCTAAGAATTCCCTGGCAGATCAGTGGTTAGGACTCTGTGGTTTCACTGCCATAGGCCCAGGTTCAATACCTTGGTCAGAGAATTAAGATTTCGCAAGCTATGTGGTGTAGCCAAAAAAAAAAAAATTAAGAATTTTCCATAAACCTGACTCACCTCCACTTAAATGTCAAAGAAGCAGGATCTCTCCATGAACATCAGGGTGTAGAAGCTCACTACCACGTGAAGGGCCGCCACAGTGAAGCTCCGATTGCGCCAGCTAGGACATCGACCTGGACAGCTCAAGTGACGCGTCCAGAGCAGGAGCACAGCCTCTCTCTCCAGCCCTCTTCTCACCCCTCCTCTAAGCCCCTAACTCATGAATGGCTCCATCAGCCTTGATTCTGCCTTCCCTTCACTTCATTCACCCAAATGTGAGATGTAGGTACAGGGACTTTTCAAGGCTCCCTGAATAATTTTGATGTGCCACGAGGTTTGAAAACCACAAGAAAGAAGTTATTTGTTCTGCTAGAACACTCTTCTTCATCCATTTCACATGGCAAGTCCCTACACATCTTTCGAGCCTCATTTAAAAAATAACTTCTCTTACTCCCTGCACAAAATTAATTGCCCTCACGCTTAATTAACGTCCTGTACACTGGCCTCCCACTGGCATGTCTTGTGTATGTATTTCACTGTAACTGACTGCACACCGGTCATCATTTCCTATGAGACTAAACACTCAGGAGGTCAAGGACTCTGCTCAACTAGCTCACTATTAGACACAATGTCTAGCAAAGAGGCTAGCATGCATTATAGGTAAAAAAATATTGGATGAATGTGCTGAATATAGTGAAATCCAAAAAGATACATTAAAAATAGCAAAATAAATTCACAGAATCAAGAAGAGAAAGAAACTTGTACACAATGAATGAATCTGGCTATGGCTGAAGATGGACTCACTTACCTGTTTAATGACATAATGAATCTCTTCAGAATTGAGAACACTACATTTAATATCACTTGGCTTACAAGGAGTAATTCCCTTATAGACAAGAGGTGTGTAGCATTTCATTGCAAACTTCAAGTCACTGACATGCCTCCTCTCCTCTAAAACATCTTCAAACTCATCCCACTTTTTGAGCTCTTTCTGTAGACAAGGCAAAGGAAAGAAAGTCATGCACATGCTGTAAAATAAGTTAAGACAGGTTAGGAACTACATTGGTAAGGTTTCATCTTTGTCAAAATTTTTATTCTGACATAGAGTAAGAACAGAATGCCCTGGAGAAGGAAATGGCAACTCACTCCAGTATTCTTGCCTGGGACATCCCATGGACAGGGGAGCCTGGCTGCAGTTCATGGAGTTGAAAGAGTTCGAAACAATTTAGTGACTAAACTGTTACCACCACCACCCTCACCACCATATGTATCTGAGAAAATTCCATACATGAAATGAGTGGGTCTAAATAAATTTTTGCCTAAAAAAGAAAAGCAAAAAAAAGAACAGGGTGTTCTGATTAGATTTTCACATAGTAAGAAAAAAAAATGTAGCTATTATTAGGATCAATGAATTGATATTAAACTGTAATATTTTATTTTTGATTGCTATCTTTATACAGCCAGTGTCCCTATGCCAAAGTTAACAGGTACAGTCACAGTGGGGCACTAAGGTCTAAAGCAAATCTGATCTATTTCACAGGTTTCATCCATCACCCTTGTTTTGTCTGCCTCTTTTAGTTGTTTAAAAAATTTTTCATTTAAAATTTGGCTGTGCCAGGCTTTACTTGCAGCATGCAAACTCAGTTGTGGCATGTGGAATCTAGTTCCCTGACCAGGGATCCAACCTGGGCCCCCTGCATTGGGAGCGCAGAGTCCTAGCCACTGGACTACCGGGGAAGTCCCTTCACTTAGTCTTAAAAATTAAATCAGAGCATACATTAGAAAGTTACCATTGTGTCAAATAAATTAAGAGTACAAGGGCGCAAACTCAAGACACAAGTGCTCCCATATAAGCTCTCTGGGGCAGTTCATATTTTGTTGTACTAATTTCTTATCTCCTTTCAACCACTGCAAATCAGCTTCTAGCCAACCCACCCCCGAAACTGCTTGTTATTAGGCTTCTAAATCGTTAAATGACTTCTAAATTGTTAATTCTTAAAAGTTTGTTTTTCTGATGATAAAATAGTAGTAACAGTCAGTACAGCTAACATGCATCACTGCTTCTTAAGTGTCAGGCAGTGTTCTAAGAACTTTACCTCCAAGAAGGGGCAGTCCTCACAACAACCCTGTAAGGGAGTCAGCAGCACTACCCCGTTCCACAGCGGGGAGCCTGAGGCACAGAGAAGTGAAGTCACTTAGCCAGGGCTCCACAGCTCTCCAAGGGCAGAGACAGGACTCAAGCTTGAGCCTTATCTAGGCACAGACCTTGTTTCTAACCACTATCCTACACTACTCAGCATGTTAATTATGGAAAATTTGGAAACACAGAAACACACAAGCAAAGACAAACTGCCCACTACTCTTAACTTTTACTCAAACTACTCTCAACTTTTACTACTAGTTTCCTTATTTGTTTCATTCATAGATAAAAAAGTACATATTTTTAAATTTAAAGCACAGACCATACCAAATATGGTTTATCTTGGTTTAAACCAAATATGGTTTACCTTATCAACTGTATTCTGAGTACTTCCTTACATTATTAATAAATATTGTTTTAAAATATTTTAGGGGCTGCATAATCACCTTTATATTCCTTAATTTCTTAATATATTTTGTTCTAATTACCAAAGTGATACATGTTCATTATAAAAATTCAGAGGATACAAAAAAGCACAAAGAAAACTAAAATCGACACCCAATAAGCCAGATACTATTTCAGCGAATGCTTGTCTCTATGCCTGTGGACTTGGTCTCTTCCTCAATCACACACATATTTTTGTCACCTGATTTTTAAAAACTTAATGTTAAAAACACTCTTCCATGTCAATTTAAGTTTCTCCCATATAACTTCAAATGCCGGACGTTTGCACTATTTTTCATTCCTTGCTACTATAAAAGGTGTAACAAACACTAATATTTCTTTCCAATCTAACGACTAGACCTGGCCTCTTTCCAGTCTTCCTCCTCCTAAACCTCCGCACAGTGTGACACCACTCTCAAGCATGCCCTCCTGTCCTTAGCTACAATTCTGAAACGTTCCTACTTTGGTTTTTAATTCTCAATTCTTGTCAAGTAGAAAATTCATCTCATTTCTCTAATTCAGAGATTCTCAACCTGGGGGAAATTTTCTCCCTAAACTACAAATACGTCTTTTTCCCTCCCACTTCCTTTAGTATGTGTTAACCTCTCCAGCCCTCTTCTCCTCACTCCACACAGCATTGAGCACTCTCACCTACTCAACTGCTTTCAAATATTTGTTGCTGAATCCCCTGCACTGTCCTCTCTCTTCTTCAATTTGGCCTTTCCAAAAGTGAATTCGCTTCTCCTCTGAACAATCCTACAACTGATCATTTTCGTGAAATATCAATCAATAACCTCCGTGCCATCTTCACTCCTCTGTTTAGATCATTCTAGACCTCTCCTCCCTCACCCTTTACATCCAATCCATTTCATCCTGTTAACAAGGCCTTTAAGAATCAATCCTGTCTTCTCATTCATGTATAGCCCATGCTCTTTATCACAACAGCTTCCTCACTGGTCTCCCTGCCTGTGTTTTGCCCCTTTGAATCAGTCTTCCATGCCACTACATGCCTTTTTTATTTTCTATTTAGCCGTGCCAGGTCTTAGTTGCAGCATGTGGGATCCAGTTTCCTGGCCAGGGATTGCACCCAGGCCTGCCTGCGTTGGGAACACTGAGTCCCAGCCACTGGAGCAATGGGGAAGGCCCCACTCCACGCCCTTTTTAAAACACAATTCTGGCCAAATTCTGGTTTAAAATATGACTCCCCCCCCCCATCTCCTTCAGAATAAGACCTCAGCCACTCCTGGTGTCATACAAGAACCTCTGAGACCTGGCTTTTCCTTCTCACCACACTCATGGTCCACTTAACAGTGAGTGATTCGATTTCCCCAACACAGTCCATTGCTGACATGCCTCTGGGCCTCTGCACGTGTCCATCGGCCTGGAATGCCCTTCTGTTCCTATCCTTGCTCAGGTATTACTCTTCTGTGAAAACTCTCAAGATCCCCTGATGGAATCACTCTGCCTTCCTCATTAGGACTTCTTTCTACATACAACTATTATGGTATGTATCACATGACATGTGATCATTTGCACATCTGCCTCCCTACTAAAATGCAAGTACCTTGAGGGCGTCTTAGTATTTTGCATCTTTGTATTTCCAACATCTAGCTGTGTTTGGAATATATATATTCTGAATTACAAAGGCCCGTCTAGTCAAGGCTATGGTTTTTCCAGTGGTCATGTATGGATGTGAGAGTTGGACTGTGAAGAAAGCTGAGCGCCGAAGAATTGATGCTTTTGAACTGTGGTATTGGAGAAGATTCTTGAGAGTCCCTTGGACTGCAAGGAGATCCAACCAGTCCATTCTGAAGGAGATCAGCCCTGGGATTTCTTTGGAAGGAATGATGCTAAAGCTGAAACTTCAGTACTTTGGCCACCTCATGCGAAGAGTTGACTCATTGGAAAAGACTCTGATGCTGGGAGGGATTTGGGGCAGGAGAAGGGGACGACAGAGGATGAGATGGCTGGATGGCATCACTGACTCGATGGACGTGAGTCTGAGTGAACTCCGGGAGTTAGTGATGGACAGGGAGGACTGGTGTGCTGCGATTCACGGGGTCGCAAAGAGTCGGACACGACTGAGTGACTGAACTGAACTGAACTGAAGGTAATTAAAAAAAAAATCCAGAATTTTAAACTGAGACCACCATTAGGCACAACAAGAATATAAACAGAAGCAAAAAAGCATTGATGGGGAGCTTAAGTATGAAAGGGTAGCATGTATAACATGTGAAATATGCAAACATGAGCATTTTTATGTTCATATATAAAGAAAATATATGAGGGGAAAATATTGTAACTGTTGGAATTCTGGTGTAAAACTGCAGTCATTGTAACATATCACAGACTCCTGCTGAAGAACCTTAAATCTCACATTTCTCATTAATAAAGTAACAGTATAAGTTATATAGGCTCAGACTGGGTAGAATGCCACAAATTACCATTATAAATGATATAATTTTCAGGGACAAAAAGAGACTTAAGAGACTTCCCATTTAGTGTGGGAAGAGAAAATGATCAGAATCAGCTGGGGAGGTGTGTTTAGGGTTGGGGGGTGCAGAGAGAGAGGACGGGGGAGTGGGGAGAAAGGGAGTCCTCAGAACAAGAAT
Source organism: Bos mutus (assembly GCF_027580195.1). Taxonomy (NCBI): domain Eukaryota; kingdom Metazoa; phylum Chordata; class Mammalia; order Artiodactyla; family Bovidae; genus Bos; species Bos mutus. Next base: position 41,638,809 of record NC_091644.1, read on the forward strand.
GCACCAGGCAGAGCAGCAGGTATGTGTACTCTGCAAACTTCCAAGATATGTTCACCTACGGTCCTTCCATGGTTCTGTTAACTGCAGGATCAAACTCACACCTCTTAACACTTGACCTGGCTACATAAAGACCTAGTTACCTAAACAAGCTATGACATCCCATGGCTCCTACAGCTTTGTTCAAGTTACCTCCAGGAGCAGCATTCCTTATCAAACATTTGGCACCTGTTATTAACATTCTTGGCATTGTGGTGTATGTCAGGGATGTGAGTTGTGTGACCCAGAGAGCCACAGCTTCTTTTGTTGGTAACCAGGTGCACGGTGGTACCAGTTGTTGAGACAGGGCACTTACAGATGGTCCTCCCCCACTGTTCACCTTGACAGTGCTCAGCCTTCAACCATAGTTTCTGTACACCTCCTCTGTGTACTATTTCTAGATTCTCCTTTAACCTAGGACTGAAACGGTCATCTTCTCCTTTGAGTTTGTAGGGAGTTCTCATTACATTTTCATCTAGAAAACTTCAATAAACTTGTATTTGGTGTTTCCCCTACAAGACTGTGAACTTCTTGTCATGTGTCTTTTAAAAAAAATGTGTTCTTTCTTTTTGGATGTGTTGGGTCTTCGCTGCTGTGAGGGCTTTTCTCTAGTTGCAGTGCACAGGCTTCTCATAGATGTGGCTTCTCCTGTTGTAGAGCACGGGCTCCAGGGTGCACAGGATTTGGTAGTTGTGGCTCCCAGGCTCTCAAGCACAGGCCCAGTAGTTGTGGAGCATTGGCTTAGCTGTTCCACGGCATGTGCGATCTTCCCAGATCAGGGATTGAACCTGTGTCTCCTGCACTGGCAGGCAGGTTCTTTACCACTGAGCCACCAGGGAAGCTCCTTGTCATCTGTCATACATTTTTGTATTTCTAGTCCCTAGTAGGAACCCAATCATTGTTTGTAGAATGTTAACAAATTACTAAATGAAGCCACTTCTTGAGCCCTATTGATGACAGCTCTCCAATATTTAGTCTAAAGCTCAAACTTCTCCCAATCTGGTCTAACTCAATGTCTAATACAGTGGTTTTAACACAGGCTGCATATTAAAATTAACTCAGGGAACTTAAAAAAGGAAATGGCAACCCACTCCAGTACTCTTGCCTGGAGAATCCCATGGAGGGAGGAACCTGGTAGGCTACAGTCCATGGGGTCGCAGACAGTCGGAAACGACTGAGAGACTTCACGACACGACACGACTTAAAAAAAATTCTGATACCCAGGCCCTCCCAAAGATTCCTGATTACTTTGGTCTGTGAATGCTACCTGTGTATCAGAAGTATTTTTGAAAGTACTTTAAATATTTCCAACACGCAGCCAGGGTTGAGTGTTACCGCTCCTTAACTGGCCTTCCCCACGTCTTGCTGGACAAGTATTTACCATCCTAAAATAAATACTCACAGGACCAAAATACAATGAGGAGTCCAAGTCAGAAGACTGAGGTGAAGTGTTTTTCCACTACTGTCTTCCCTATCTTACTTTGTACAGCAAGCCTCTACCTGTATCTCCCTTACAACTGCTCTGGTGGGCCCATTCACTCAACAGTGACTGAGAGCCCCAAATATACCCGGCACTGTTCTACAGGCTAAGAATACAGCCTGAACAAGGCAGACAGGAAATGTGCCCTGAGGGGGCTGACTGTGCCTGCCCTTAAGGAGATAAACAACAAAGAAGCAAGATAGGTTCACGTAGGAAGTCCACCAGGAACATGCTGGTAAAGGTGCATCTATGGGAGAGCCTTGATTTATAGCATGTGCCAGTGTCTGTGGTCTATACCCTCCCACCGTGGCAAGTTTCAAGCTACCAATGCCTGTATGCGTGCTAAGGTGCTTCATCGTATCTGACTCTGTGCGGCCCTACAGACTTATGTGTCATGGGATTCTCTGTCCACGGGATTCTCCAGGCAAGAGTACTGGAGTGGGTTGCCATGCCCTCCTCCAGGGGGTCTTCCCGACCCAGGAATCGAACCTCTGTCTCTTATCTCTCCTGCATTGGCAGGCGGGTCCTTTACCACTAGCGCTACCTGGGAAGCCTCAAGCTACCAACACAACCTTACTAAACACAGAGTTAGGAGGACATGGAAGGAGCCACTGTACTTTAGGATTTCCACCTTACAGTGTGACATAAATAACTTCAAGAGCATAACAGTGAAATTTAGTAAACTAATGAGGAAGTGCTGAGTTGTATTAACTATTTTTAACAGAATTTATTTAATGGAAATTTATATAATAATCTTTAATTTTTAATAACAGCAGTGTTTTAACCATAGGGTTGCAAACTTCATACAAGTTAATGAGCTTTGAAAGTCAGGATAAGACTGTTGTAGCATAACACTGAAGACAGAATATAAAGAAAATAAAACAGTAGCTAATGAAGAGTGATTGGAGAGCTACTTTAGACTGAGTGTGTGGTGGGGGTAAGGTCTCTTTGAGGAGATGATGCTTGAGCTGGGATCTCAATAATAATAATAATAATAATAATAATAAAAGGCCAGCAATGCAAAGTTCTGGGAAAACACAGCATGTTGTACAGAGAGGACTTTAAGTACTCTGAGGAGGGAGCATGCTTACTTCTGAGAAACAGAAGGCCAGTGTGGCTGAATACCAGCGAGCAAGATGAGTCAAATAAGAGACAGAGCAGTTGCCCGACTGTGTAGTCTTGTAGGACACTGTAAAAGGACTAGACTTTTCATTCAGACTCTAATAGGAAGTTCTAACTTGGGTTATGGGTACACCCAGTAATTACCCAGTCCCAGTCTGCTTTTCATCTGTGGTATCACTGGAAGATTCCAAGCAGACCTATGGCTTCAGATACAACCTACTTGCGGATGGCTGTCATATCCATGTATTAAGGCCAGATCATCCTCTTTCACTCTGGTATCATATTTAAATATCATATGAAATATATTTATAGATCATATCATTAGAAATATCATATTTCTAACTGTATTTGGATGTTTCCCCAATACTTTGTGATGTATTAGGTCCATAACAAGATAATTCACAAGTTAAAAATCATGATGTTGCCTCTTACATCTCCAACTCCCCACATCCTAAACTGAAATTACTATTGTATAACCCCAACTAAACCTGTTCCTCTTCCTCTTTCTTATCAGTGAAAGGTGGCATCATCTGTCCAGGTGCCCTATCGCAGAAATCGGGAGTCAGCTTCAGCCTCTTAGCCGCCACATGTAACTATCCCGAGCACCAGACAAACTCACCCATCTCCCTTCTCCACAGACTCACTGCCACTGCCTGACTTCAGGCTTTCATCAATCACTTCCCTGAACTGTGGCAATAGAGTCCTAACTGATCTTCATGCTTCCAGATCAGATTCCTTCCCTAACCAGATTCTAATTCTACAGTCTTTGCTTAAGTAAAAGAGATCATCCACACAAGCATTTGAGAAACCTAGTAGTCTTCTTCACTTTCACTTTTCACTTTCATGCATTGGAGAAGGAAATGGCAACCCACTCCAGTATTCTTGCCTGGAGAATCCCAGGGACAGAGGAGCCTGTTGGGCTGTTGTCTATGGGGTCGAACAGAGTCGGACACGACTGATGTGATTTAGCAGCAGCAGCAGCAGCAGCAGTAGTTCTCTTGGACTTTGAAAAATACAAATCCGATCATCCTTAAATGATGCCCTGTAGGGACTTCCCTGGCGATCTGGGGGTTAAAACTGCACAGGGGGAACAGGTTCAATCCCTAGTCAGGAAACCAAGGTCCCACATGGCGCAGCCAAAAAAATAAACAAATGGTTGCCTCATAAAGTTTAAGATTTATCCTTAAGGACATTTAAACATATAAACTTCCTTTAGGAAATATCCTCTGCCTATCGTTTAGCAGTGCTTCTCAATTCAGTTCAGTTCAGTCGCTCAGTCATGTCTGACTCTTTAGAACCCCATGAATCGCAGCACGCCAGGCCTCCCTGTCCATCACCAACTCCCGGAGTTCACTCAGACTCACGTCCATCAAGCCTGTGATGCCATCCAGCCATCTCATCCTCTGTCGTTCCCTTCTCCTCCTGCCCCCAATCCCTCCCAGCATCAGGGTCTTTTCCAATGAGTCAACTCTTCACATGAGGTGGCCAAAGTACTGGAGTTTCAGCTTTAGCATCATTCCTTCCAAAGAAATCCCAGGGCTGATCTCCTTTAGAATGGACTGGTTGGATCTCCTTGCAGTTGAAGGGACTCTCAAGAGTCTTCTCCAACACCACAGTTCAAAAGCATCAATTCTTCGGTGCTCAGCCTTTTTCACAGTCCAACTCTCACATCCATACATGACCACAGGAAAAACCATAGCCTTGACTAGACGGACCTTTGTTGGCAAAGTTATGTCTCTGCTTTTGAATATGATATCTAGGTTAGTCATAACTTTCCTTCCAAAGGAGTAAGCGTCTTTTAATTTCATGGCTGCAGTCACCATCTGCAGTGATTTTGAAGCCCCAAAAAATAAAGTCTGACATAGTTTCCACTGTTTCCCCATCTATTTCCCATGAAGTGATGGGACCGGATGCCATGATCTTTGTTTTCTGAATGTTGAGTTTTAAGCCAACTTTTTCACTCTCCTGTTTCACTGTTATCAAGAGGCTTTTGAGTTCCTCTTCACTTTCTGCCATAAGGGTGGTGTCATCTGCATATCTGAGGTTAATGATATTTCTCCCGGCAATCTTGATTCCAGCTTGTGTTTCTTCCAGTCCAGCATTTCTCATGATGTACTCTGCATATAAGTTAAATAAGCAGGGTGACAATATACAGCCTTGACGTACTCCTTTTCTTATTGGGAACCAGTCTGTTGTTCCATGTCCAGTTCTAACTGTTGCTTCCTGACCTGCATACAGATTTCTCAAGAGGCAGGTCAGGTGGTCTGGTATTCCCATCTCTTTCAGAATTTTCCTCAGTTTATTGTGATCCACACAGTCAAAGGTTTTGGCATAGTCAATAAAGCAGAAATAGATGTTTTTCTGGAACTCTTGCTTTTTCCATGATCCCGCGGTGCTTCTCATATTCCGTTTATTCTACCCTTGTCTATTTTGGTTCCCCCAAACATGCTAGGATGTGGTTTTCTTACACTGGCATCTAGGGTAGTCTTCCTCTTCCTCATCTACCATTCATATTTTAAAATCTCATTTCAGGTGTCATATTTTCTTAGAAGCCTTCTCCAAGTTCCCAGACAGGTTGGGTGCTCCTCCTTATCCCTCCCACAGCATACTCAGCATACTTCAATCACTGCGCTTATCTCACTTGCCTAGGTACTAAGTTGATTCAGTTGTGTCTGACTCTTCATGACCCCATGGATGAACTGTAACCCACCAGTCCATGGGGTTCTGCAGGCAAGAACATTGGAATGGGCTGTCATGCCCTCCTCCAGGGTATCTTCCTAACCCAGGGATTCAACTCACATCTCTATGTCTCCTGCATTGGCAGGCATGTTCTTTACTACTAACGCCACCTGGGAAGCCCTTATCTCACTTAATTATGATTATTTATTTTCATGATCTCCTGTGAAGTCCCTAAAGGCAAGAGGTGGATCTTTAACTTCCATATCTTGGACACTGTCAATGCTGACTAGAACACTGTAGGTACCTACTACTGCAACATCTGCTGCAATTAGTGGTTTCTAAAACATCTCTTAAGATCAGAGTGTTGCACAATTAAGAGCCTGGCAACGAAATATATAAGGGCGGTCTGAACCAGTAAGAAAAACTTCAGGTTAATAAGAAACTAAAGACTGTAGTCTTAAGAGTAGTGAGGGTTGCTGTCTAGCTTCAAAAGTAGTAACAGTGTACATGCAATTGCTTTAGTTTTTCACGTGAAAAAGTGGACCAAAGTCTTACCTTTGGTGAGCGGAGGAAATAAAAATTCAATTACTTCCTTTAATACACATGCGGAAAATTGCTGTTAATTCATAAACCAGTTTAGGGCTGAAAAAGCTACCTATAGGGAGTCAGAGCTATACAGTAACCCTCTTCACTACATTCCAAGGTTGAAATATTTCACTGAACTATGAAGTGAGGTCAATGAAGAGAGAGGTCAAGTGATAAACCTTAGGAGAGTGGACAATTAGCAGCAATTATAAGTCCAGGCTCTTCACAGCAAGGGAACAGACGTTTTCCCATGTTCCACTGATTTCCCAATTTGAAGGTAGAGGTGGGTTTTGTTGTTGTTGTTGTTCAGTCACTAAGTCATGTCCAATTCTGTGCAACCCCATAGACTAGCCTGCCAGGCTCCTGTGTCCATGCGATTTCCCAGGCAAGAACACTGCAGAGGGTTGCCAATCCTGTCCCTAGGGGATCTTCCAGACCCAGGGATCCAACCCGGGTCACCTGCATTGCAGGTTGATTCTTTATCATATGTACATTCTTTTCTGAAACTGAGTTTCTTGTTTACTTTGCTCTTTCATGTTTTCCCTGTTACCACGTTCCTACATAAATTAACCTTAGATTTAAGCCAGAACATAGATAACATGACTTTAAAATATGCACTTTTATTTCTTCCTATGGTAAATAAAAATTAATTTTTTTTAAAGTCAATTGCCCCAGGGTAGTGCAATATTGAGAGCTACAAATTTCTGCCTCAAAATTTCTTCATGAAACAGTGAGTTACCAACATTCCGTTGGCAAAAAAGTTAAAATCAGGAGAAGGGGTTTAGGCGGTGAAAAGGCCAATTGTAGGGAGGTCGGGTGCCATTAGCTGTCTTTCAAAATGACTTGTGGGAAAAGTACAATGATGGACAGAGACAGAAACACAATAAAAATTTCCAGAAGCTCCAAATCTTCTTAGATTAGAAGTCTTAGAAACTCGATGCACACATACAAGCCAAATACTTTTTCTCCCAGGAATATCACACCTGCAAAAGAGCGGGATGGGGAACCACAGGCTACCTCAGGTTGGGTCAGACCCGCAGGATTCTCCGGTTCGAGAAATCAACCAAAAGGTAGTTCGACACGCCCTCGCTAGAGAGGGAGATTCCCAACTCTACTCCCTCGTTTTTGTGTCAGAGGCTTCCTGAAGGCCCCATGCCTGGTGGAGTGAAAGGGAAGGAACAAGCGGGCAGGAACCATCACCAAGACAAACTTCTAAAAGCATACTGACGTTCACACACACCGAGATACACCGTCGCCCTGGAAACCAAATCAATCACCTAGTCTCTTCTCTGGGGATCTCGGACCCACTCCTTCGGACCTAGGGTCGCAGCCCGGAGGAACCCGGGACCAAGAGAAGCGGGTCCTCTCGCAGCCCCGCCCCGGCCTCGCTCCCCTGGGCGCATACCGAGTAGAGAAGCACGACAGCCCCGGGACTGGTGGAGCCAACGGAGAAACAAGAGTTGGATGAACTGGAATGATCCATGCTGCGGCTGTTGTCCCGGGCGTGGCCTGCGATTCTTTGCTAAGCGGTGGTGGTGGTGCTGCTGTGGGCGGTTCTTCCGCGCGGGGCGGCCCGACCTCGCCTAGGGCGGCAGCACCCTCTACGGCCGCTCCACAGGACCCCGGGCGCCGCCATCTTAACCAGGACGGAAGCCGCGCAGGGACTTGCGGCGCGCCCAGCCCGTCGGAAACCGGAAGCGGACGCCGAGCGGCGGGAGGTCCGCAAGATCTGCCCTGTCTTTCCGCGGCCCGCTGGCCTCACCATGGCTCAGGAGACCCGGTTGGCGATTTCTGGGCCTCCCGGTTCTCAGGCCCTTCTGGACTCTTTGCTCCAGAACCTCTACGACTTTGGTGAGTGCGGGGCCTCGGAGCCCACGTGGAGAGCCGACTTGAGGACCCCGTACCTGGCTGGCCTCAGGCTCCTGGAGCACCCCTCGGCTCGTACAACCTGGTTCAGATAATGGGTCCTGCACCCTCCCCTCGCCTACGACCGGGATTTGTGAGTCTTTCTATGAATCAGATGTCCCAACTCGTTCCTGAGTGTGGGGGCCAACCGGCTTGCTTGTCGAAAGCATTAAGGCTTTCAGACTTAACGAGGAGATGTGCACAGGACCTCATGCTCTGGAAATAGCGTCCTTTCTCACTCCCGACCTCTGGCAAGCCCCTTTCCCCCACGCACCCCCAGATCCGCCTGACCCTCGGGCATTGGTGGCACCTTGTCGCGTTGGGACCCAGTCTTTTAGTGACTTCAGAGAACGGTTTCACATGAAGCTTTTCACGACCTTTCAGCCTTGAGTTGGCTGACTTATGCTCGCCTTCCTTCATCTTGATTGCGGAAAAGGAAACTTATTATTAAAGGCTGGGAACTCCTGGCACTTCAGCAAGGAGCCAGTTCTACACACTCTGAAGAATTTGCCCCAGGGAAGATGACACTCCTTCATGCACCAGAAATCATTAGGCATTAGTGCCGTATAGGTCAAACACATTTCTTCGATTTGTAGTGTGATGTTGCTGTTTTATTTTGGAGTCAGTTGCTCCAAATTCTAAGCTCATTACATAGCTTGGAATAAAAATAATAGCTAAAAAAGCATTGCGGTTTTACCATATACTCCATACTTTACATGTATATACTCATTTAATTATCACAACAATTCTATGAAATAGATATTGTCATTGATACTATTATTACAAGACAAATAGCATTATTGTAGAAATAAGCACTAGAAGTTAAAAAACTTGTAAGTTCACCCAGCTAGTAACTTGAAGAGCTTGGGTTCTAAGCCCCACACTGTCTGTCTCCACCTCCCTCACTTGTATTGACTTGTACTGTGGACAGAGTATCTCTGGGCCTTTGGAAATGTTGGAAGACAGAGAAGACTTAGTCTCTGACCTTGAGAAGTCCTAGAGAAGACTGTATCTGCAGAATCCTAAATATAGTTTGTATTAACACAGGCTGGAACTTACACTTGGAGCTCTGAAGACACGGGCAGTATCTACTTGTTTTTATATCCCTAAAGCCAAAGTTTAGTTGGCTCTTTTTTTAATGTGTGTATTTTATTGAAATATAGTTGACTTACACTGTTTCAGGTGCACAGCAAGGTTATTTATACAAATACACATATTATTTTTTGAAATTATTTTCCATCATAGGTTATTACAAAATATTGACTATAGTTCTATGTGCTATACAGTAAACCTTTGTTGCTTGTGCATATCTATTTTTTAATTAGAAATCTAGCATTCTGTTTATACTAAGTCAAACAAGTGGAATCAAAATGTAATTTTTTTAGTTAGGCAAAAACTCAAGTTTTCTTAAATATATATATTATACATATCTATACAAAAGTTTTTTAGAAGGAAAGAAATGGAGAAATTGGAGAACATAAACTAAATGAAACGGGAGCACTGACTATGAAGTAGAAAAAGTGAAACTAGGTGAAAAGTAAAAGATCATCTATAGTCTTATTGTTTTTAAACATGAGTGCTCATTAGAAACATATCTGGAGCTCTGAAGAAAAAAACTACCTGAGCATTTGTATTTTTCAAAAAAATTCAAGATAATTCTGATATGCATCTGGATTTTAAAAAGTGATTACAGGTTTTTCTACTAGATCCTAGTTTTGGTGATACAGAGTTCTATTATTTTTCTGTTGACCAATCATGATACAATAGTGTTAAGTGAGTAGTAGTTACATAATTACAAAGTAAAAGATGTTTATCAGTTTTCACAGTCAATAGCCAGACAAAAAGTAAAAGATAATTACAATTGCAAGTCGTAATGGGAACATGATTAACAATATAAAATAATTACATAGAATTTAGGGGGGATCAAGTAGAGTGATGTGATAAGTGGAAGTGCATACATGCACATTTTTCACCCACCCAGTGTCTTTTGGTTGGTGCATTTAATCCATTTACATCGAAGGATCTATATGTATGATCATATTATTTTATTACTGTATATAATATAATAATATCCTCCTATATTATTACCATTGTCTTAATTGTATAGGTCTTTCCCTTTTCTTGTGTTTCCTGCCGAAAGTTCATTTAGCATTTGTTGTAAAGCTGGTTCCATAGTGCTGAATTCTCTTACCTTTTACTTGTCTGGAAAGCTTTTAATTTCTCCATCATATCTGAAGGAGAGTCTTACTGGATAGAGTATTCTTGGTTGTAGGCTCTTCTCTTTCATCACTTTAAATATGTCATGCCATTCCCTTCTGGCTTGTAGAGTTTCTGTTGAGAAATCAGCTTATAGCCTGATGGCAGTTCCCTTGTATATTATTTGTCATTTTTATTATGACAAAATGGGGTTGCAAAGAGTCAAACACAACTGAGCAACTGTCTCTTACTCAAGCTTTTGTTGATAGGAGGGACTAGGTCTGGCTCTGATGGGCAGGGCCTTGCTCAGTAAAGCTTTGATCCAATTGTCTACTGATGGGTGGGGTTGCACTGCCTCCCTGGTAGTTGGCCTGAGGCATCCCAGCCCTGGGGTCTGAGGGCTCTACTGTAGGGTTAATGGCAAACTCCAGGAGGGTTTACTCTAAGGGAGACTTTCCAGTGCCCCCGTCCCTGTGGTGAGCCCCTGCCAACCCACACCTCCCGAGGAGGCCCTCCCACACTAGCAGGTACTTTAGGTTCAGTATGCTTTGAAGTCATTGCTCCTCTCCTCTGGGTCTTGGTATGTACAAAATTTTGTTTGTGACCTCCAAAGACTGGAGTCTCTGTTTCTTTCAGTCCTTTGGAAGGCCTGTAATCAAATCCCACTGGCCCTCAAGGCCAGATTCCCTGGGGATTCCAAGTTCTTGTGTTATATCCTCAGGCTGGGAAGCCTGACGTGGGGTTCAGAACCTTCACAGCAGTGTGAGAACTTCTTTGGTTTTATTGTTCTCCAGTCTGTGGGTCACCCACCCAGCGGGTATGGGTTTTGATTTTATTGTGTTTGCACCCCTCCTACATCTGGCTGTGGCTTCTTCTTTGTCTTTGGACATGGGGTGTCTTTTTTTTTTTGGTGAGTTCCAGCATCTTCCTGTCAATGATTGTTCAACAGCTAGTTGCAATTTTGGTACTCTTGCAGGAGGAGATGAGCATACATCCTTCTACTCCACATCTTGACCAAGGTTTTCTCATCGACTCTAAATACATATATTTTCTTATTAAAAGTTTGTATTTTAAATTTAAGTTTTGGCTGCACTGGGTCTTCAATGCTGCACCTACCTGGGCTTTTCTCTAGTTGCGGTGAGCATGAGCAAGAGCTCTTCTCTAGTGGTGGTGCTCTGGCTTCTCCTTGTGGGGACTTCTCTTGTTGCAGAACACAGGCTCTAGATGCACAGGCGTCAGTAGTCGCAGTTTGTGGGCTCAGTCGTTGTGGCCCACAAGCTTAGTTGCCCCACAGCATGTGGAATCTTCCAGAAGCAGGTATCAAGTATGTGTCCCCTACATTGCAAGGTGCATTCTTTACCACTGACCACTGGGGTCGGGTCCAGTGGTAAAGAAGTCTGATACACATTTACTGAATAAAAATCTGAGAAAATACAAACAAGCATAAATACTCAGCTAATATTTAGAGAGCCCTGTGATATTCATACTGTCAGTCAGTAGTGAGGCCTAGAGTTCTTGTCCGAACCTTCAGGTGACTGGTCAGAGTTTAAACAGTTAAAATAAAGGGGAGGTATATTAGTTGCAAATAAAGGGATTCAAATTTAGCTAATTGTCTTAGGTTGATCTTGGGCTTCCCTGGTGGCTCAGATGGTAAAGAATCTGCCTGCAATGCAAGAGACCGGATTTGATCCCTGGGTCAGGAAGATCCCCTACAGAAGGAAATGACTGCCCACTCCAGTGTTCTTGCCTGAAAATTCCACAGACAGAGGAGTCCATGGTGTCACAAAGAGTCGGACACAACTGAGCGGCTTTCACTTTTTCACTTTCAAAGCCTTTCAAATTAAGCTAGTTGTCTTAGATTCATTTTAGTTTATAACCATGAAAGGAAATAGGAAGACTATGGTACCCACCTGTAACCCTAGAGAGTGTTAAAAAGAAGCAGTGGTGGATGTACTTACATTTTTGGTACAGACTGTGAGCCAGCTAGGATTACCAGTTCCTGGGGTGTTGTCATGATGACACTTTTAGTCAGGACCAAGGTAAGGACTAGGTAATTGTACTAAGAGTCAAAGACATGAATGTAATTACCTTGGGAAAAGATGACTAAGTGCTTTGGAGTCTCTGAATTGTGCAGATATTGAATACGACCCTCCGAAGAAAAACAAATATCTTCTTTGTGTGTATTTCTGGGTGTTTGTAAACTGTGACATATGGACGTGTGCATTCATATGATTTGATATTGGTGACAGCTGAAGCACAAAATATTTATTTTTCCTTTTTGTGTTCAAACAAACAGGAGAGACAGAAGATGAAACAGAAGAGAAAAGAGTCAGAAAAAAGAGAGAGAAGAAGAGAGGTACGGGGACCCTGGCATCCTTGGCAACAGAGCCAGCTCCCCAACCCGAATCTCTTGTCAGAGGCCAGAGGAAGAATGCTGCCAGCTTCTTCCAGGAGCTCCAGGAAGAGCTGCAGGGCGCTCCTGCTGTGACCCCCAGTGGTTCTCCTGTAGGACCTGTAGTCTCTGGAGCTGCAGCAGCCTGCTCTCCCCCAAGGAACGACAGGGAGCTGGTAGAAGTGGTACAGTTTCACAGCCGAAGTAAAAAAAGAAAACAGAAGCCAGATCAAGACGAGAACACAAAGGTAATGAATTGGCTCATATGGTGAAAACCCTGATGTTGTCCTGCCACAGTTCTAGGCACTGGGATGTAGCAGTGAACAAAACAGGCAAAAACTGCCCTTCTCTCAAGGAACTTCCATTCTGATGGGAAGCAGAGGGATTCTGCTGAGCAGCAGTCTCAGGCTGCATTTGTAACTCTGGCCCAGAATTCAGTCCACGAGAGAGGTGTGGTTGCTTATCCAAACTTTTTCACAAGTTTTTGTCAAGGTCATTGCAGAAATCCAGATGTTTACATTTCTGTTGCTTTCCGCATGTCCTATAAACTTTTGTCTGTCAGCAAAAGAAAAAGAGGATTATCTTAGTTTCTTGGGGCTCCTGTAGGGAAATTAATTCTCTCACAGTTCTGGAGGCCCAAAATCCAAATTATGGTGTTGGCTGGGCCCTACTCCCTTCTTCAGAGGGTGAGTTCTTCCTCGCTTCTTCCATCTTCTGACAGTTACAGAACTCTGAACTCTGTCTGTACATGGCCTTCTTCCTGGTGCCTGAGTCTCAAATCTCTTGCCTTTCTTTTAGAACGACACCCATCATTGGATGTGTTGTTGTTCAGTCGCTAAGTCGTGTTCAGCTCTTTACGCAGTGGACTGCAGCATGACAGGCTCCTCTGTTATCCATTATCTCTTGGAGTTGGCTCAGAGTCATGTCCATTGAGTTGGTGATGCTATCTAAACATCTCATTCTCTGCTGTCTCCTTCTTTTGCCTTCAGTCTTTTTGAGCATTAGAGTCTTTTCCAAGAAAAATCAGCTCTTCGCATCAGGTGGTCCAAGTATTGGAGCTTCAGCTTCAGCGTCAGTCCTTCCAGTGAATATTCAGGGTTGATTTCCTTTAAGATTGACTGGTTTGATCTCTTTGCTGTCCAAGGGACTCTCCAGAGTCTTCTCCAGCACCACAGTTTGAAAGCATCAATTTTTCGGTGCTCAGCCTTCTTTACAGTCCATCTCTCACATCAATACATGACCGCTGGAAAAAAACGTAGCTTTGACTAAACAGACCTTTGTTAGGCAAAATGATGTCTCTGCTTTTTAATACATCATTGGATGTAGGGCCACCCTAAATCTGGGATGGATCTCATCATGAAATCCTTAACTTGATAACGCTACAGAGATTCTTTTTCCAGAGAAGGTCACATTCACAGATTCCTGGCATTAGTGCATGGTCATATCTGTTTGAAGACCATGTTTCAATCCACTGCAAAGACAGCTAGGCTTGCATATTCTTGATGAACGTGTGAACACAGGCTAGGATGTAGCCATATCTCCTTTGATCCTAGGTCAGCTTTCCAATTCTTATAGTATCCAAGTACTGGGGCAATGGGAATTCTTACAGGCACATAAGAAATGGATTCTTTTGGCCCTTGTAGCCAGAGCTCCCAAGCTGGCCAACCAGGGAGCTTCCAAAGACTGGTATTCTTTACCATAGGGTACTACAGTGGGCCAGACAAATATTAGTATTTTCTGTGTGTGCCATGATATGAAGAAGGTTGGAGAACAGTGCTGTGAAATACAGTACTGCCTTTGGGGAATTTAACTGACACTAAGCACCTAGATACCCTCGTTTCCTGGAATGTCTCGGTCTTTAGTTTCCTCTTATATCGACTTGTGTTCATCCTTCTGGAATAGAGTTTTATTTTGTTTTTTCTAATTTTTTTTTCTAATTTAAGAACAAAATTTAAAAATTAAAAAAAAACAAAATGTTTTTTCTAATTTTAAAACAAAACAATTTTGTTTTGTCCTTTCTAGGACAAAAAAAGTTGTCATTGAATGAGTCTGTATCTCCCTGTCTCTTAATAATAGAACACGTACAGCGGCCTTTTCCTTTCTGCTCTACAGAATCCCCTTTTCACTGTAGTTGGCTTTTCTCAGGAACCTCAGCTCGTTTTACCTGTGGATGTGGACCTTTGCGTTCCTTTGTTTATCCTGGGCTGTGCTGAGTCTTCGTTGCCGCGAGGGCTCTTCTCTACAGTGGTGGGTGGGGCTGTCCTCCAGCTGCGCTGTGTGGGCTTCTCGTTGCCGTGGATTCTCCTGTCGCAGAGCACGTGAGCTTCAGTAGTTGTGGTGCACGGGCTTAGTTGCCCTGCGACGTGTGGGATCTTCCTGGACCAGGGACTGAACCGGGGTCCCCTGCGTTGGCAGGTGGATTCGTAACCACTGAACAAGCAGGGAAGTCCTCGTTTTACATTTTGGACTTCCTCATCTTGATGAAATTTTTTAGCTTTTCTTGGTGTTCTGCCCTTTTCTTCTTTTAAAAATTTATCTTCTGAAGATGTAAATGTGTCTGGCTAAGGAGACAGTATGTGAACACAATGAAAATACATATGCCCATAAAAAGACTTTAGAATGTTGATATTCAATATATAAATAACTGCAAATTAATATAGTGCTAGTCATTATGGCATATCCTGGGTATAAGGCACACCAGGCAAAGGCCAGTTCTTTGGAGTAATTAGGACACATAATACTATGCTAAGAGTTTGCAGAACATGGGAAAATGTACATGTTGTGGCTCCTGCTCTCTGAAAACTTACAAGTCACCATCAGACAGTCAAACAGACATGGAAACAGACATGATAAAATAATGGTGGCTTCCACTGACCAGTCACAGGAACAGCTGGTCATCTTTGAAGTATTCCGTTTGTTTTTTATTCCTGTTTTCCTTTTATTTCTCCATTTATGTGGTCCCCCCCACTAGTTGATTCTCCATGTGAGTTCCTGTTGCCGTCTGTTGTCTGAAGTACTCTTGTGAACACAAGAGGTACTGGCAAGTAAGTGACCCCCTTTCCCCAGAATTTAGGTTGTGCCATCAAAAATGATCCAACTACACAGTGTATTGAAACAGATATTCTTGGGTGTGATATGGTGATTTATAATAAGAAATATCACATTAAACATAGCCCCTGTTTCTAGCATAGAACTCCTAAAACTCTTAGAATTTCTTCAAAGATGAGAGAAATAAAGGTGTCTTTTCTGTTAGTGAAGTGACTTGGAAAGCATCCTTGAGTGGGAACTAGTTGCCAGGAGAACCAACCTTGTGATTAGAGGACTGGATAGTTCAGTCCTATCTCCTGACCTCTGGAGAGGGCAGTCAGTCAGTCAGTTCAGTTGCTCAGTCGTGTCTGACTCTTTACAACCCCATGAATCGCAGCACGCCAGGTTCCCTGTCCATCACCAACTCCCGGAGTTTACCCAAACTCATGTCCATCAAGTCGGTGATGCCATCCAGCCATCTCATCCTCTGTCGTCCCTTTCTCCTCCTGCCCCCAATCCCTCCCAGCATCAGGGTCTTTTCACTGAGTCAACCCTTCGCATGAGGTGGCCAAAGTACTGGAGTTTCAGCTTTAGCATCAGTACTTCCAATGAACACCCAGGACTGATCTCCTTTAGGATAGACTGGTTGGATCTCCTTGTAGTCCAAGGGACTCTCAAGTCTTCTCCAACACCACCGTTCAAAAGCATCAATTCTTCGGCGCTCAGCTTTCTTCACAGTCCAGCTCTCGCATCCATACATGACTACTGGAAAAACCATAGCCTTGACCTAACGGACCTTTGTTGGCAAAATAATGTCTCTGGTTTTTAAAATGCTATCTAGGTTGGTCATAACTTTCCTTCCAAGAAGTAAGTATCTTTTAATTTCATGGCTGCAATCACCATCTGCAGTGATTTTGGAGCCCAAAAAAATCAAGTCTGGCACTGTTTCCGCTGTTTCCTGATCTGTTCCCATGAAGTGTTTGGACCAGATGCCATGATCTTCGTTTTCTGAATGTTGAGCTTTAAGCCAACTTTTTCACTCTCCTCTTTCACTTTGATCAAGAGGCTTTTTAGTTCCTCTTCACTTTCTGCCATAAGGATGGTGTCATCTGCATATCTGAGGTGATTGATACTTCTCCCGGCAGTCTTGATTCCAGCTTATGCTTCTTCCAGCCCAGCATTTCTCATGATGTACTCTGTATATAAGTTAAATAAGCAGGGTGACAATATACAGCCTTGATGTACTCCTTTTCCTATTTGGAACCAGTCTGTTGTTCCATGTCCAGTTCTAACTGTTGCTTCCTAACCTGCATACAAATTTCTCAAGAGGCAGGTCAGGTGGTCTGGTATTCCCATCTCTTTCAGAATTTTCCACAGTTTATTGTGATCCACACAGTCAAAGGCTTTGGCGTAGTCAATAAAGCAGAAATAGATGTTTTTCTGGAACTCTCTTGCTTTTTCGATGATCCAGCAAATGTTGGCAATTTGGTCTCTGGTTCCTCTGCCTTTTCTAAAACCAACTTGAACATCTGAAAGTTCATGGTTCACATATTGCTGAAGCCTGGCTTGGAGAATTTTGAACATTACTAGCATGTGAGATGAATGCAATTGTGTGGTAGTTTGAGCATTCTTTGGCATTGCCTTTCTTTGGGATTGGAATGAAAACTGACCTTTTCCAGTCCTGTGGCCACTGCTGAGTTTCCCAAATTTGCTGGCATATTGAGTGCAGCACTTTCACAGCATCATCTTTCAGGATTTGGAAGAGCTCAACTGGAATTCCATCACCTGCACTAGCTTTGTTCATAGTGATGCTTTCTAAGGCCCACTTGACTTCACATTCCGGGATGTCTGGCTCTAGATAAGTGATCACACCATCATGATTATCTGGGTCGTGAAGCTCTCTTTTGTACAGTTCTTCTGTGTATTCTTGCCACCTCTTCTTAATATCTTCTGCTTCTGTTAGGTCCATACCATTTCTGTCCTTTATTGAGTCCATCTTTGCATGAAATGTTCCCTTGGTATCTCTAATTTTCTTGAAGAGATCTTTAGTCTTTCCCATTCTGTTGTTTTCCTCTATTTCTTTCATTGATCACCGAGGAAGGCTTTCTTATCTCTCCTTGCTATTCTTTGGAACTCTGCATTCAGATGCTTATATCTTTCCTTTCTCCTTTGCTTTTGGCTTCGCTTCTTTTCACAGCTGGAAAGGGCAGATGTACTCAATTATGCCTGTGTGAGGAAACCTTTGAAACTCCACAGAGGAGCGGTTTGGTTTGGAGAGCTTCTGGGTTGGTGAGCATGTGGAGGTGCTGCAAGAGTGGGGCCCAGAGAGGGGGTGCAGGGTCCTCTCTGCTTCCCACATGCCTTGCCCTCTGCATGTCCTCCATCTGACTGTTCCCGAGTTACAACCTTTTAGAATAAACTGGTGATCTAGGAAGTAAACGGGTTTTTTGAGTTCCATGAGCCACTTGAGCAAATTAGTTGAACACAAGAAGGGGCTCAGGAGAACTTGCAGTCTGTAGGTGGTGGGTCAGATGTGCTACATGTAACAATCTGGGCTTGTAGCTGGTCTGAAGTGGGGATGGTATTGTCAGACTGAGCCCTTTGCCTGTGGAATCTGTGTTGTCTCCGGTACGTAGTGTCGGAATTGCACTGAGCTGTGAACACACAGCCGTGTGTTCTGTGTGTGTATTCTAATCTACAGTACACGCTTTATTGTACACTGGCTCCCACACGTGAAGCAACCTTCTTCCCTACATTGGAGTTGGTGATCAGAACCCCTTTTAATGGACTCATCTGGGAACTTGGCCACCATTGGTCAGAGAAGGCAATGGCACCCCACTCCAGTACTCTTGCCTGGAAAATCCCATGAGTGGAGGAGCCTGGTAGGCTGTAGTCCATGGGGTCGAGAAGAGTCTGACACGACTGAGCGACTTCACTTTCACTTTTCACTTTCATGCATTGGAGAAGGAAATGGCAACCCAGTCCAGTATTCTTGCCTGGAGAATCCCAGGGACGGGGGAGCCTGGTGGGCTGCCGTCTATGGGGTCGCACAGAGTCGGACACGACTGAAGCAACTTAGCAGCAACAGCAGCAGCCACCATTTGTATATTTAACCCATTCCAGATATCTGACCTGTAAGTAAACTTCCTGATCATGTCCCATTTGTAAAGTTCTGATTACAAAAGTAATTTGATAAGAAATAGTAGGTCAGAGGTCACCTTTACATTGATTTGTTCATTCATTTATTCCGTAAGTAATTGGGTACCTACTATTTGCCAGACCCAGGAGATGCCACAGTAAACAAGATAATAGTCCTCGGCTTTCATGGAGTATATTGTTTGTTAGTGCAGTCAGGCAAACCCTGCATAAATTAATAATATACTTTAAAAGTGTTTTAAACACTCTGAAGGAAAGATGCAGGGTCCTGAGAGTAACAGGCAGAACCTCCATTGGAGTAGGTGGTTGGAAGTGTCCGAGGAGGTGACTCTAGGCTGACACTGTGTTGAAGGGTGCCAGGGATGGGAGAGAAGAGAGCAGTGTAGGCAGAAGATGGCTCTGCTGATGTCCTGAGCTGTATTGAGGTCTGTAAGGTTCTAGGAGCTGGGAGACTAGCAGGAGGAGGACAGTGGGGAGAAGGTGTGAGCTGGTGGAGAGACAGGCTGGGGCCAGACACACCAGGCCCCAGAGGCTTGGGGCCTTCAGATTTAAAGTGCATGGAGAACCACATGGAAGAATTTAAGCAGGGGCGTGAAGTGATCTGATTTATATTTTAAAAGATTGCTGTGTCTCCTGCATGGTAAATGGATTATAGGTAAAGCAGTAGCCAGAGGCATGAGGGGACTGGGTGAGGTGTTTACTGCAGGGTCCAGGATCAAAATGGGGTGGCCTAGACTTCTGATTTGAGAGTGGAGTGGATGAGCCCACTCTTTAATGAGTGAAAGGCTGCCTGTGAGGAAGAAAGTTCCTATGCTCTTAAGAAAGGGTCAGGTGTAGCTTAAATGATCCAAGTATTATTCAGCTGTCAGGGCTGTATCTGATAAGCCTATTTCTCCACCCTTAACGCGGGTCCATCTCATGAACCTTAGCCTCCTCTGTGGCCTCTGTAGAAAAGAGACAAGAAAGACATAGTAAAAACAATAGAGCAGTGTACCGTAGATCAGAAGGAACGCGTGGATCCTATGGCATGGGCTGTTGGTACACATAGACTGCTTCTGAGCATGTAATGCATTGCTGAGTAAAGATTTGCCAGTATTTCCTGAAAGCTTACTGTGTATATTTGTTGCTCAGTCATGTCGAACTCATTGCAGTCCCATGACTGTAGCCCACCAGGCTCCTCTGTCTATGGGATTCTCCAGGCAAGATACTGGAGTGGGTAGTCATTCCCTTCTCCAGGGGCTCTTCATGACCCAGGGATCGAACCCAGGTCTCCCACATTGCAGGAGATTCTTTACCATCTAAGTCCCTAGGGAAGCCCCATTTCCTGAGTGGTTGCTGTGTACTAAAAGTGATTATTTATGTTCCTTAACTAGTTCAGTATTTCATTGAATCTTCACAATTCATGTGACCTGTTTTCCTTTTGCAGAGGGGATTGATGCCTAGAGAGATTTAATGATTTGCTTGCATATAAACAGTCACCCTACCATCCCATATAAACAACTCTAATACCCTAGAGCTTTGGAAAGCACAAGTTTAGGTGTTTTTTTTTTTTTTGTATGTTTGGTACAGATTTATTTGGCAGCAAAACTGACCTGAACTGATGTGAGGCTTAAGAGTTACTTTTGTTGGTTCCATTTGACATAAATATTTATAGGCGTTGCTACAGAAATGTGACTGTGCTTAATTATGAGCTGCTGTCTTAGATCCCACTGGAAATAGTAAACAATATCCCATTGTGTACCATTGAATGTGAAAGATTACAGAGATCTCTTCAAGAAAGTTAGAGATACAAAGGGAACATTTCATGCAAAGATGGGCAAAATAAAGGACGGAAATGTACACAGTATTCAGTATATTCACAATATTTCCTTCTGAGTTTTCTTAGGATTCCAGATGAAGGGTTGTGGATATGAAAAAAGTGCTCAAGTTCTGACCCTAGGCTTTCTGGCTTAAAAGCTGTTTGCCTAACTACGACACTAGTGAGAGGAGTGTAGGTTAGTTAGGCTGTTTGTCCCTTGAGGAACACGAGTGCACTGCGCCAGAAGTGTCATTAGCCCTACAGACATTCTGTCCGGTTATTGCCCCCGCTTCTTACTGCCCTCATAGTCTCTGTAGTATGCCAGCCTGCGTGCATGCTCAGTTGCTGCAGTCATGTCCGACTCTTTGCAACCTTGTGGACTATAGCCTGCCAAGCTCTTCTGTTCATGGGATTCTCCAGGCAAGAATATTGGATTGGGTTGCCATGCCCTCCTCTAGGGGATTTTCCTGACCCAGGGATCAAACCGTAGTCGTCTCTGTCTCCTGTGTTGCAGGATGATTCTCTTTCTGCTGAGCCACCTGGGAAGCCTGCAGTATTCCAGGGCTACCTTGAGCATCACCCTTCAGCTGTACCAAGTCCCCTGCTCTTTAGTGGATCCAGTCAGAGAGGTATTAGGAAGAAACTAATCTAGTTGAAATAATAATTTTTTGAATTAATTTATTTTAATTGGAGGCTGATTACAATATTGTGGTTTTTGCCATACATTGACATGAATCAGCCGTGGGTGTACACGTGTTCCCCATCCTGAACCCGTTCTCACCTCCCTCCCCACGCCCTCCCTCTGGGTTGTCCCAGTGCACCGGCTTTGAGTGCCCTGTTTCATGCATCCAACGTGGATTGGTCATCTGTTTCATGTATGGTAATATACATGTTTCAGTGCTATTCTCTCAAATCATTGCACCCTTGCCTTCTCCCCAAGAGTCCAAAAGTCTGTTTTTTATATCTGTGTCTGTTTTGCTGCCTCGCATATAGGGTCGTCGTTACCATCTTTCTAAATTCCATATATTTGCGTTAATATACAGTATTGGCGTTTCTCTTTCTGACTTACTTCACTCTGTATAATATGCTCCAGTTTCATCCACATCATTAGAACTGATTCAAATGCGTTCTTTTTTTAATAGCTGAGTAATATTCCCTTCTGTATATGTACCACAACTTTCTTATCCACTCATCTGCCAATGGACATCTAGGTTCCTTCCATGTCCTGGCTATTATAAACAGTGCTGCAATGAACATTGGGGTACATGTGTCTCTTTCAATTCTGGTTTCCTCAGTGTGTATGCCCAGCAGTGGGATTGCTGGGTCATTTGGCAGTTCTATTTCCAGGTTTTAAGGAATCTCCACACTGTTCTCCATAGTGGCTGTACTAGTTTGCATTCCTACCAACAGTGTAAGAGGGTTCCCTTTTCTCCACACCCTCTCCAGCATTTATTGCTTGTAGACTTTTGGATGGCAGCCATTGTGACTGGCGTGAGATGGTACCTCATTGTGGTTTTGATTTGCATTTCTCTGATCATGAGTGATGTTGAGCATCTTTTCATGTGTTTGTTAGCCATCTGTATGTCTTCTTGGAGAAATGTCTGTTTAGTTCTTTGGCCCATTTTTTGATTGGGTCATTTATTTTTCTGGTATTGAGCTGCATGAGCTGCTTGTATATTTTTGAGATTAATTCTTTGTCAGTTGCTTCATTTGCAGTGATTTTCTCCCATTCTGAAGGCTGTCTTTTCACCTTGCTTATAGTTTCCTTCATTGTGCAAAAGCTTTTAAATTTAATTAGGTCCCATTTGTTTATTTTTGCTTTTATTTCCATTACTCTGGGAGGTGGGTCATTGAGGATCTTGCTGTGATTTATGTCAGAGAGTGTTTGCCTGTGTTTTCCTCTAGGAGTTTTATAGTTTCAGGTCTTAGATTTAGATCTTTAATCCATTTTGAGTTTATTTCTGTGTATGGTGTTAGAAAGTGTTCTAGTTTCATTCTTTTGCAGGTGGTTGACCAATCTTTTAATGCTCAGGGCTGTGTTCCTGCTTTGCTGGAGATTTGCATGGAATGTCTTGCTCTGAAACTTGTTGGCTCTTTGGTGGAGCTTGGTTTCAGTGTAGGTATGGAGGCTTTTGGGTGAGCTCTGGTCTATTAATGTTCCCTGGAATCAGCAGTTCTCTGGTGCTCTCAAGTTTTGGAGATAAGCTCCTGCCTCTGGCTTTCAGTCTTATTCTTACAGTAGCGTCAAGATGTCTCCATTCATATGGCACAGATGATAAAACATCTAGGTTAATGGTGAAACAATTCACAGTGAGGGACACCCAGAGAGGTTCACAGAGTTACATGAAGAAGAGAAGAGGGAGGAGGGAGATAGAGGTGACCAGGAGGAGAAGAGGGGGAGTCAAAAGGGGAGAGAGCAATCAAGCCAGTAATCACACCCTTAAGTGAAAATGAATACTGAACATTAGATTCTTAAATTTAGGTACAAAATTGATAAAAAATACCAAAAGCAAAGATTAAAAATCTGGAGTAGAGGTTAGACTCTCAAAAATACAATATTAAAAATACAAAACAAGATCAATCACAAAAATTATAAAAATATATATATGAAATTTGCTTTAAAAATAGGGTCTTTTTTTGCAAGGTAATAGTAGGTTATACTAATGAAAATTAAAGTTGTAATAAAGGACTTAAATTAAAAAAAATTAAAAAGTGATAATAGTAAAAGTATACCTATGAGTTTCTCTGGAGCTGTTGTGGGCAGTGTGGGGTCAGTTCCATTTCAGATAGTTCCTTGTTCCAGCTTGTACTTGTTCTTAAGGTCTGTAGGCCCCCTCCAATGCATGCTGCTGCTGCTGCTGCTATGTCAGTCGTGCCTGACTCTGTGTGACCCCATAGACGGCAGCCCACCAGGCTCCCCCGTCCCTGGGATTCTCCAGGCAAGAACACTGGAGTGGGTTGCCATTTCCTTCTCCAATGCATGAAAGTGAAAAGTGAAAGTGAAGTCGCTCAGTCGTGTCTGACTCTTAGCGGCCCCATGGACTGCAGCCTACCAGGCTCCTCCGTCCATGGGATTTCCCAGGCAAGAGTACTGGAGTGGGTGCCATTGCCTTCTCCCCTCCAATGCATAGTCAGTGTTAATTAACTACAGGGTTTTCATTTGTTGCGCCTGTCACTTCCAGAGCGGTTCCCTCTTTGTTTCTTTTGGCTTCCTCTGGAAGTCTCTTCAGTATCTAATTTCCACCCTGACACAAGGGGGTGAAGGTGGTCACTTATTTAGGCTCAATTGTTCAGTTGTGTTGTGGGGAGGGAGGAACACAGCAAACAAATATCACTGGCGTGTGTGGGGAGTGCTCGCAGTGTGTGGACCACAGTGGGTCTGCCGCAGCTCCAGGTTGCTCAGCAGGGGCACTGTCCAAAGCGGGCCCTGTGTTTCATGTACTTCCCAGGTCTGAGCTGCTCAGGTTCAGGTTCTCGGGTACTCCACAGGAGCACACACTCGGTTGGGTGTGTGTTTTGTGCCCTTCCCAGGTCCGAGCAGCTCAGGCAACTGGGTGCGTGGCGAGCGCACTGCCCCAGGTGGGCCGTGCATCTTAATCACCTTCCCGGTCCCACCCACTGGTTTCCAGGGTGTGCTGTGAGATCACGGTCTCAGGTGTGCTGTGTGTCTCCTCTGGGGAGCAGATCTCAGGCTGCGACCCTCCTGGCAGATGTCAACCATCCAGGATCCCAGGAAGACGTGGTTAGCAACTAGGAGCCTGCTCACAGTTTGGTGGAAGATTCTGGTCTCTGGGGCTGAGAATGGAGCAGCCCCTTGCCTTCCGGCTCTGGCTGTCACCCGCCTGCATCTCTGCCTCTGGCAGCGGGGAGGGGCCGGGTCGAAGCCAGCCAGCTCTCCTTTGGTATTTGCTCAATCCTTTGTTGTGTGAGTTGTGTCCTTTGTCAGGCTGCAAGTTATAGCCTTTTGCAGGGAAGTTATCTCACGTTAGCTCCCTCAGATTGTCCTCAGGCCATTCAAGCCCAGTCCTTACCCTAAGCACCAATTACGCAGCCCGCACCTCCCTGTCCAGCCCCCGCCGCTGGTGGTGGATGTGAGCCTCTGGGCTACTTGCCCACTGGCAGTTGCTGGTGGTGGATGTGAGCCTCTGGGCTACTTGCCCACTGGCAGTTGCAGTTAGGCGCATATTCTGTGGGGTTTTTTTTCTCCCAGTTATGTTGCCCTCTGAGTTTCCAAAACTCCCCACAGACCCACCTGTGAGAGGATTTCCTACAGTTTGGAAATTTCTCCTCCTCCACAACTTCCTCCCCAGGGACAGGTCTCCATCCCTAATTCTTTTGTCTTTCTTTCTTTCTCTTATATTTTGTTCTACCTCCTTTCGAAGAGATGGGCTGCCTTTCTGGGTGCCTGGTGTCCTCTGCCAGCATTCAGAAGTTGTTTTGTGGAAGTTGCTCAGCATTCAGATGAACTTTTGATCAATTTGTTGGGGAGAAAGTGGTCTCCCTGTCCTATTCCTCCACCATCTTGGGACCGCCCCCCACCCCCCGAAATAATAATTTACACTCAAGAAGACGTGAAGAAAATTCTCAATATTCCCAGAAATGCTGGCATATTAAAGAGAGAGTGTTTATTTACCCAGCTCTTCTCTAATTGGACAAAGATTGGACAGTGTAACTAATAGATAAAAATCTCACCAGTGCAGGAGAAAATACTTTTGGTCAGCCCATCAGAAAGATCACTGAGCCTGGTAACCTGCTTGCCTTCCCCCCTCACCCCACGCATTCCTCCCAAACTGCTCCTCCTCTTTTTTCTTTTTTTTTTTTTAACATGGACCAGTTTTAAAGTTTTTATTGAATTTGTTACAATATTGCTTCTGTTTTATGTTTTGAGTTTTTGGAGGCCAGGGTAAGGGATCTTAGTTTCCTTAATTCCCTGAACAAGGATTATACTTGCAGCCCCTGCATTGAAAGGCAAAGTCTTAACAACTGCACTGCCAGGGAAGTCCCAGCTTCTTTTTATAGCTTGCTGTCTTCTTCATAACCTCACATACAAGTTCTCAGAATCTCCAAACGTTTCTCTCTCTTGTGTGTGGGACAGGGAAGCTTTATCAGTGAGCATAGGTGAGATGGTGGTTCTGTAACAAGTAGTCCCTTACACATCAGTGGTTTAAAGGCAGAAGTTAATTTTATTCTCACGTCATGCATTCATCTGGAGAAGGCAATGGCAACCCACTCCAGTACTCTTGCCTGGAAAATCCCATGGACGGAGGGGCCTGGTGGGCTGCAGTTCATGGGGTCACTAGGAGTCAGACACGACTGAGTGACTTCACTTTATTTTTTCACTTTCATGCATTGGAGAAGGAAATGGCAACCCACTCCAGTGTTCTTGCTTGGAGAATTCCAGGGACGGGGGAGCCTGGTGGGCTGCTGTCTGTGGGGTCGCACAGAGTTGGACACGACTGAAGTGACTCAGCAGCAGCAGTAGCAGCATGTGTTCATCAGGATTGTCAGGGCAGAACGCCGTGGTCCACACCATCCTAATCTAGGGACCCAGGGTGATAGGGGCTCCACCATTTGCTGAAGAAGGTAAGTCGATAAAGGCTCTTAAAGGTTCTCTGTGGAAGGGATATGGTTCCTTCTGCTCTCATGTCTTTGGCTAAAACAAGTCAAGTCAGCATGCCTAACTCCAGGTAGGGAGCAAAGTCTAGTTCTCCTGTGAGCCTAGAGGTAGAGGAGGACTGAGTGTTGCTTGCAGACAGTAGGGCCTCCTACCACAGTGAGGATAGGGGCAAAGAAAACAGGGGAGACCACTGATTAATGTGCTAAAGTGGTTTTAAAGCTAAAAATAGAAACAAAAGTTAAGGTAGTGGTGGGGTCATGCTGATAGACTCAGCATCATGAAATAATTAGCCAAGAATTTTTCCCAGATGTTTGTTTTTACTATGAAGAAGGATCTGTTACCGAACCAGGTCCATTTGCCCAACATGCAACAAGCCAGACACTGAGATCCTGCGATGTACGATTTATTCACCAGGCAGCCAAGTGAGGAGATGGGAGGACAAGTCTCAGTCTGCCTCTCAAAAGTGAGGGGGTTGGGGTCTTGATGGGATAAGCACGATGATCTTAGGCATGGCGAGAGGTTATTGGAGGAAGGGGGAAAGGTGAGGTAATCCGTGTTCTGTGCAGGTGTGTCTGGGTTACAGGCTACAGTGTGTTCAAAATTGAGGTGCTCAACTTGATCTGAGGGTTGAGTTTTCTGCACCTGACCCCGAAAGGCCCTTCCTTGGGCCCTGTGCAGGCCCAGTAGGGCCCAGTTTGGGGCTGGTGATCCCAGCTAGCCTCAGCCACCTCTCACAGGGCAGGAGCTGACACTACATGCCTGTGGAACAGCTGGGCTACGAGAAGCTGGGAAGGTGTGCAGTTAAAGAGGAAAAAGGGAGGAGTAACTAAAGTGAGCCTACTCCATTAAGGCAGGTGACCAGCAGAGGGGTTTTAACAAGCCGCTCCCCTGTCCATTGCTGTCCATACAAGACAGCTGTCTTCTGCACAGGCCCCGCCCTGTGGAGCCAGAGGCCAGAACTGCTTTTCAAGATGCTGCATGGCTAGGATGGCCTGGGGTTGAATAGTGACCGCTGTCCTTGGCCAGATTGACAAGAGAGTTTCCTTGAAGTCTCAAACGTCTGGTTAATTCCATGGATTGGTAACCATAACCAGGGGGTATATTGATGTAAAGAGTCACATATCTTGATGGCATTTGCAGTATCATTATATTCTATTGGGAATTATGCATCCCCATCTCCATCATTTCTAGATTTCTGATGTTCCTGAAAGAAATTTGTTCCTTTATGCCTTTTTTCCTTCCTTCCTTCCTTCCTCCCTTTCCTTCCCTTCCAACCCACCACCCCCCTTCCTCCCTTTCCCTCATGGCTTGTGGGATCTTATTTCCTCAACCAGAGATTGAACCCCCGGCCACAGCAATGAAAGCACCAAGTCCTGAGTCCTGAGAATTATTTAAACATGACTTTTTACCCTCTAGAATTCCTGCTCAGCAGTTATCCCTTTTTAAACCCCTCACTATGCAGAGCTTCCCACATACACTGCATGAGATACAGATATTGGTCTCTCCCTTACTCACGTCTCTTTTTTCTTAGTTTCTCATCAATCCTTTCTTAAACTTTGAAACCTTAAATTTATGTTCTCCATTTTTCTTCCATTCGCTGTTAATTAGGCTTTGTGCCACAAGCATATGTTATTGTTTGTTATCTAGGCATCTGGGCCAGATTCACAGCTTTTAAAAACATGACTACTCTCTTGGAGGATGGATACTGTAAAGAACAGATGACCTTAATAATTATTTTTTTCTTTTCAGACCAAAACTAAAGACCAAAACGATCTTGATAAAGATGTGGATATACAAGAATTTAACTTAGAAAAGGTAGGTGTTTTGAAATTATTTTTTAAGCTTTTAATACCAAAAATGCATGTGTTTCTATGTTGTCCAATGGTTAGGGAACGGTGACGTAGGGCACACTGCATTTACTGGGTTGAACATTGTGTAGTTGTTTAAAACATGCTGGTTTTATGATTATAGTGTCCA
This sequence comes from Bos mutus, assembly GCF_027580195.1. Lineage (NCBI taxonomy): Eukaryota > Metazoa > Chordata > Mammalia > Artiodactyla > Bovidae > Bos > Bos mutus. The sequence continues at coordinate 41,666,779 of NC_091644.1, forward strand.
TGATATAGTGGCAGGAAAAACAGGGATGTTTGTGTTCTGTGGTTGTAACTTGGTTTTAAAAATGTGTGAGAAGGGGGGCGGTCCTAAGATGGCAGAGGAATAGGACGGGGAGACCACTTTCTCCCCCACAAATTCATTGAAAGATCATTTGAACGCTGAGCAAATACTGCAAAACAACTTCTGAATGCTGGCGGAGGACGAAAGGCAGCCCATTGTCTTCAAAAGGAGGTAGGACAAAATATAAAAGATAAAAAGAGAGACAAAAGAGTTAGGGATGGAGACCTGTCCCAGGGAGGGAGTTGTAAGAGAAGATGTTTCCAAACACCAGTAAACCCTCTCACCTGCAGGTCTGTGGGGAGTTTTGGAATCTCAGAGGACAACATAACCAGGAGGAAAAAATAAATAAAACTCACAGGTTACGCGCCTAACTGCAATTCCCAGTGGAGAGGTAGCCCAGACGCTCCTGTCTGCCACCAGCAAGCGGGGGCTAACAGGGAGGCCCGGGCTGCATTGCTTAGGGTAAGGTCCGGGCCTGAATGCCCTGAGGGCAATCTGAGGGAGCTGATGTGAGACAGCAGCCCAAACTGTGGGATAGCCAGAGAGAGAAAGAGGAAAATAAAAAAGAGGAAAGAGAGAGAGAACTTTCCTGCGAAAAGCTGTAACCTAAGGCACTGCCAGACCCACTCACAGAACAAAGTACTGAATGAATACCAGAGGAGAGCTAGCTGGCTGCGGACTGGCCCATCCCCCGCAGGAGGCAGGAAGGCAGGCAGGCGACAGCCAGAGCCAGAAAGGGGCAAACTCAGCCCCAAGAGACGGCATCCTCTACCAAACTGCAAGCAGGCTCCCAGTTGCTAACCAAGTCTTCCTGGGATCCTAGATGGTTGACATCCACCAGGAGGGTCTCAGACAGAGATTAGCTCCCCAGAGGAGACACACAGCACACCTGAGACGGCACTCCTGAGTGGCTGGGACCAGGGAGGTGATAAGATGCACCCCCACCTGGGGAGAATGTGCTCGCCAAGCACCTTGTCGCCTGAGCTGCTAGGACCTTGGAAGGGCACAAAACGCAGGCCCAACCAAGTCTGTGCCCTTGCGGAGTACCTGAGAACATGAACCTGATCGGCTTATACCTGGGAAGTGCACACATCCCAGGGCCTGCCTTAGATGGTTCTCCAGCAGAACAACCTGGAGCCTGAGCAGTGTAGACCAGGAAAGCACACACGCCGTGAGCAGGGGCAAACCCAGTGTGGCCCAGACACTGCAAGCACTCCCCACATACGCCAGTGATATTTGTTTGCAGTGTTCCTCCCTCCCCGCAGCACAACTGAACAAGTGAGCCTAAATAAATGACCACCTTCGCCCCCTTGTGTCAAGGCGGAAGTTAGATACTGAAGAGACTTGCAAACAGAGGAAGCCAAAATAAACGAAGAAGAGGGAACCGCTTTGGAAGTGACAGGTGCAACAGATTAAAACCCTGTTAGCATTGGCTACAGGAGAAGGCGATGGCACCCCACTCCAGTAACTCTTGCCTGGAAAATCCCATGGACGGAGGAGCCTGGTAGGCTGCAGTCCATGGGGTTTCGAAGAGTCCGACACGACTGATCGACTTCACTTTCAGTTTTCACTTTCATGCATTGGAGAAGGAAATGGGAACCCACTCCAGTGTTCTTGCCTGGAGAATCCCAGGGATGGGGGAACCTTGTGGGCTGCCGTCTATGGGGTCCCACAGAGTTGGACACAACTGAAGCAACTTAGCAGCAGCAGCAGCAGCATTGGCTACATTGGAAGGGGCCTGTAGACCTTGAGAAGAAGTATATGCTGAAACAGAACTGACCCCACATTGCCCTCAACAGCTCCAGAGAAATTCCTATATATATTTTTCTATTATCACTTACAATTTTTTTTTAAATTTTAAGTTCTTTATTACTCCTTTAATTTTCATTTTTAAAACCTACTCTTACTTTGCAAAAAAAAGACCCTATTTTTAAAGCAAATTTCATATATTTTTTTATAACCTTCATGACTTTGTTTTGTTTATTTAATATATTTTTGAGAGTCTAACCTCTACTCTAGATTTTTAATCTTTGCTTTTTTGGTATTTGTTATCAATTCTGTACTTTAAAGAATCCAATCTTCAGTACCCGTTTTTACTTAGGAGTGTGATTAGTGGCTTGAGTGCTCTCTCCCCTTTTGACTCCTTTTTCTCCCCCAGGTCACCTCTATCTCCTCCCTCCCACTTCTCTTCTCTGCTTAACTCTTGTGAATCTCTTTGGGTGTCCCAGGCTGTGGAGAACACTTAGGGAACTGATCACAGGCTAGATTGGTCTCTCTCCTTTTGACTCCTCCTCTTCTCTTCCTGGTCACCTCTATCTCCCTCCTCCCTCTTCTCTTCTCCATGTAACTCTGTGAACCTCTCTGGGTGTCCCTCGCTGTGGAGAATCTTTTCACCATTAATCTAGATGTTTGATCATCAGTGCTGTATAGACGGAGAAGTCTTGAGGCTACTGTAAGAATAAGACTGAAAGCCAGAGGCAGGAGGCTTAAATACAAAACTTGAGAACATCAGAAAACTCCTGACTCCAGGGAACATTAATCGACAAGAGCTCATCCAAAAGCCTTGATACCTACACTGAAACCAAGCTCCACCCAAGAGCCAACAAGTTTCAGAACAAGACTTACCAAGCTAATTCTCCAACAACCCAGGAACATAAACCTGAGCACAGAAATACAGGTGGCCAAAAGTCACACCAAACCCATAGACATCTCAAAACTCACTACATCATTGCACTCCAGAGAGAAGAGATCCAGCTCCACCCACCAGAACACCAACACAAGCTTCCCTAACCAGGAAACCTTGACAAGCCACTCGTCCAACCCCACCCACAGGGAGGATCCTCCACAATAAAGAGGAGCCACAAACTTAAGCATACGGAAAGGCCACCCCAAACACAGCAACCTAAACAAGATGAAAAGGCAGAGAAATATTCAGCAGGTAAAGGAACATGATAAAAGCCCATCAAACCAAACAAAAGAGGAGGAAGAGATAGGGAGCCTACCTGAAAAAAAAATTCAGAATAATGATAGTAAAAATGATCCAAAATCTTGAAAACAAAATGGAGTTACAGATAAATAGTCTGGAGACAAGGATTGAGAAGATGCAAGAAACATTTAACAAGGACCTAGAAGAAATAAAAAAGAGTCAAATCAATAATGAATAATGCAATAACAGATCAAAAGCTCTCTGGAGGGAACCAACAGTAGAATAACTGAGGCAGAAGATAGGATAAGTGAGGTGGAAGATAGAATGGTGGAAATAAACAAAGAGAGGAAAAAAGAAAAAAGAATTAAATGAGGACAACCTCAGAGACCTCTGGACAATGTTAAATGCCCCAACATTTGAATCATAGGAGTTCCAGAAGAAGCCAAAAAGAAAGGCCATGAGAAAATACGTGAGGAGATAATAGTCAAAAACTTCCCTAAAATGGGAAAGGAAATAGCCACCCAAGTTCAAGAAACCCAGAGAGTTCCAAACAGGATAAACCCAAGGCAAAACACCCCAAGACACATATTAATCAAATTAACGAGGATCAAACACAACAAATATTAAAAGCAGCAAGGGAAAAACAACAAATAACTCACAAGGGGATCCCTATAAGGATAACAACAGCTGGTCATTCAACAGAAACTCCTCAAGCCAGGAGGGAATGGCAGGATGTACTTAAAATGATGAAAGAGAAAAACCTACAGCCCAGATTACTGTACCTAGCAAGGATCTCATTCACATATGAAGGAGAAATCAAAAGCTTTACAGACAAGCAAAAGCTGAGAGAATTCAGCACCACCAAATTAGCTCTTCAACAAATGCCAAAAGATCTTCTCTAGACAGGAAATACAGAAAAGGTTTATAAATTCAAACCCCAAACAACAAAGTAAATGGCAATGGGATCATATTTATCAATAATTACCTTAAATGTAAATGGGTTGAATGCCCCAACCAAAAGACAAAGACTGGCTGAATGGATACAAAAGCAAGACCCCTATATATGTTGTCTACAAGAGACCCACCTCGAAACAAGGGACATGTACAGACTAAAAGTGAAGGGCTGGAAAAAGATATTTCATGCAAATTTGGAGACCAAAAGAAAGCAGGAGTAGCAATACTCATATCAGATAAAATAGACTTTGAAATATAGGCCATGAAAAGAGACAAAGAAGGACATAATGATCAAAGGATCAATCCAAGAAGAAGATATAACAGTTATAAACATATATGCACCCAACATAGGAGCACAATAATATGTAAGGGAAATGCTAAGAAGTATGAAAGGGGAAATTAACAGTAACACAATAATAGTGGGAGACTTTAACACCCTCCAGTACTTTGACCACCTCATGCGAAGAGTTAACTCATTGGAAAAGACTCTGATGCTGAGAGGGATTGGGGGCAGGAGGAGAAGGGGACGACAGAGGATGAGATGGCTGGATGGCATCACTGACTCGATGGATGTGAGTCTGGGTGAACTTCAGGAGTTGGTGACGGACAGGGAGGCCTGGCGTCCTGCGATTCATGGGGTCGCAAAGAGTCAGACACAACTCAGCAACTGAACTGAACTGAACTGAACTGACTGACACCTATGGATAGATCAACTAAACAGAAAATTAGCAAGGAAATACAAACTTTAAATGATACAATAGAGTTAGACCTAACTGATATCTATAGGACTTTTCACCCAAAACAATGAATTTCACCTTCTCCATGATAGATCACATCCTGGGCCATAAATCTAGCCTTGGTAAATTCAAAAAAATTGAAATCATTCCAAGCATCTTTTCTGATCACAATGCAGTAAGATTAGATCTCAATTACAGGAGAAAAACTATTAAAAATTCCAACACATGGAGGCTGAACAACACGCTTCTGAATAACCAACAAATCACAGAAGAAATCAAAAAAGAAATCAAAATATGCATAGAAACGAATGAAAATGAAAACACAACAACCCAAAACCTGTGGGACACTGTAAAAGCAGTGCTAAGGGGAAGGTTCATAGCAATACAGGCATACCTCAAGAAACAAGAAAAAAGTAAAAAAAAAGTAACCTAACTCTACACCTAAAGCAACTAGAAAAGGAAGAAATGAAGAACCCCAGGGTTAGTAGAAGGAAAGAAATCTTAAAAATTAGGGCAGAAATAAATGCAAAAGAAACAACGGAGACCATAGCAAAAAGCAGCAAAGCCAAACGCTTGTTCTTTGAGAGGATAAATAAAATTGACAGACCATTAGCCAGACTCATCAAGAAACAAAGGGAGAAAAATCAAATCAATAACATTAGAAATGAAAATGGAGAGATCACAACAGACAACACAGAAATACAAAGGATCATAAGAGACTACTATCAGCAATTATATGCCAATAAAATGGACAACGTGGAAGAAATGGACAAATTCTTAGAAAAGTACAGCTTTCCAAAACTGAACCAGGAAGAAATAGAAAATCTTAACAGACCCATCACAAGCACAGAAATTGAAACTGTAATCAGAAATCTTCCAGCAAACAAAAGCCCAGGTCCAGATGGCTTCACAGCTGAATGCTACCAAAAATTTAGAGACAAGATAACACCTATCCTACTCAAACTCTTCCAGAAAATTGCAGAGGAAGGTAAACTTCCAAACTCATTCTATGAGGCCACCATCACCCTAATACCAAAACCTGACAAAGATGCCACAAAAAAAAAAGAAAACTACAGACCAGTATCACTGATGAACATAGATATAAAAATCCTTAATAAAATTCTAGCAAACAGAATCCAACAACATATTAAAAAGATCATACATCATGACCAAGTGGGCCTTATCCCAGGGATGCAAGGATTCTTCAGTATTCACAAATTAATCAATGTGATATACCACATTAACAAATTGAAAGATAAAAACCATATGATTATCTCAATAGATGGGAGAGAAAGCCTTTGACAAAATTCAACATCCATTTATGATAAAAACCCTCCAGAATGCAGGCATAGAAGGAACATACTTCAACATAATAAAAGCCATATTTGATAAATCCACAGCAAACATTATCCTCAATGGTGAAAAGTTGAAAGCATTTCCCCTAAAATCAGTAACAAGACAAGGGTGCCCACTCTCACTGCTGCTATTCAACATAGTTTTGGAAGTTTTAGCCACAGCAATCAGAGAAGAAAAAGAAAGAAAAGGAATCCAGATTGGAAAAGAAGAAGTAAAACTCTCACTGTTTGCAGATAATGTGATCCTCTACATAGAAAACCCTAAAGACTCCAGCAGAAAATTACTAGAGCTAATCAATTAATATAGTAAAGTTGCAAGATATAAAATTAACACACAGAAATCCCTTGCATTCCTATATTACTAACAATGAGAAAACAGAGAAATTAAGGAAACAATTTCATTCACCATTGCAAAGAGAAGAATCAAATACTTAGGAATAAATCTACCTAAAGAAACAGAAGACCTATATATAGAAAACTATAAAACACTGATGAAAGAAATCAAAGAGGACATAAATAGATGGAGAAATATACCATGTTTGTGGATCGGAAGAATCAATATAGTGAAAATGAGTATACTACCCATAGCAATCTATAGATTCAGTATAGTCCCTATCAAGCTACCCATGGTATTTCTCAGAGAGAACTAGAACAAATAATTTCACAATTTGTATGGAAATACAAAAAACCTCGAATAGCCAAAGCAATCTTGAGAAAGAAGAATGGAACTGGAAGAATCAACCTGCCTGACTTCAGGCTATACTACAAAGCCACAGTCATCAAGACAGTATGGTACTGGCACAAAGACAGAAACATAGATCAATGGAACAAAATAGAAAGCCCAGAGATAAATCCATGCACCTATGGACACCTTATCTTTGACAAAGGAGGAAAGAATATACGATTGAGAAAAGACAATCTCTTTAACAAGTGGGGCTGGGAAAACTGGTCAATGACTTGTAAAAGAATGAAACTAGAACACTTTCTAACACCATACACAGAAATAAACTCAAAATAGATTAAAGATCTAAACGTAAGACCAGAAGCTATAAAACTCCTAGAGGAAAACATAGGCAAAATGCTCTCTGATGTAAATCACAGCAGGATCCTCTATGATCCACCTCCCAGAGTATGGAAATAAAAAAAATAAACAAATGGGACCTAATTATACTTAAAAGGTTACACAATGAAGGAAACTATAAGCAAGGTGAAAAGACAGCCTTCAGAATGGGAGAAAATAATAGCAAATGAAGCAACTGACAATGAATTAATCTCAAAAATAAACAAGCAGCTCATGCAGCTCAATACCAGAAAAATAAATGACCCAATCAAAAAATGGGCCAAAGAACTAAACAGACATTTCGCCAAAGAAGACATACAGATAGCTAACAAACACATGAAAAGATGCTCAACATCACTCATGATCAGAGAAATGCAAATCAAAACCACAATGAGGTACCATCTCACGCCAGTCACAATGGCTGCTGTCAAAAAGTCTACGAACAATAAATGCTGGAGAGGATGTGGAGAAAACGGAAGCCTCTTACACTGTTGGTGCGAATGCAAACTAGTACAGCCACTATGGAGAACAGTGTGGAGATTCCTTAAAAAACTGGAAATAGAACTGCCATATGACCCAGCAATCCCACTGCTGGGCATACACACCAAGGAAACCAGAATCGAAAGAGACATGTGTACCCCAATGTTCATCACAGCACTGTTTACAATAGCCAGGACATGGAAGCAACCTAGATGTTCATCAGCAGATGAATGGATAAGAAAGCTGTGGTACCTATACACAATGGAATATTACTCAGCCATTAAAAAGAATACATTTGAATCACTTCTAATGAGGTGGATGAAACTGGAGCCTATTGTACAGAGTGAAGTAAGCCAGAAAGAGAAACACCAATACCGTATATTAACACATACATATGGAATTTAGATAGATGATAATGATGACCCTATATGCGAGACAGCAAAAGAGACACAGATATAAAGAACAGACTTTTGGACTCTGTGGGAGAAGACGAGGGTGGGATGATTTGAGAGAATAGCATTGAAACATGTATATTATCATATTTGAAACAGATCACCAGTCCAGGTTCAATGCATGAGACAGGGCTTGTGCACTGGGATGACCCTGAGGGATAGGATGGCGCGGGGGAGGGGGGAGGTTCAGAATTGGGAACACATGTACAACCATGGCTGATTCATGTGAATGTATGGCAAAAACCACTACAATATTGTAAAGTAATTGGCCTCCAATTAAAAAAAAAAATGTGTGAGAAAAAAGATAGGAAGTAGTTCAGCTGCCATGAGTGGATATTGGTGTCTTTTTCTGTTTTACAATATGTTTTTTATATATAATGTATTTTTTTTAAGTTGTTTTTTTTTTAATGTATTTATTTATTTGGCTGCACTGAATCTTAATTGTGTTGTGTGGGATCTTTGGTTGTAGTGCACAGGCTACAGCGTGCTCAGGCTCATAGCTCCTTGGCCTGTGGGATTTTAGTTCCCTGACTAGGGATCAGACCCATATCCCCTGCATTGCAAGGCAGATTTTTTAACCACTGCACCAGGGAAGTTCCAACAATGTTTTTAAAGAAAATGGACCTGTGTTTGAAGCTGCTGTGATAAAGGGTTTCTTGGTGTGAGTAGATATGTCTGGGGAGGTGCTTTGTTGCCTTTGTGGGTAACAGCTTGTTTTAGGGCACATCTAAAACACCACAAGGACTTCCCTGGTGGCTCAGACGGTAAAGCATCTGTCTAAAATGCGGGAGACCTGGGTTCGATCCCTGGGTCGGGAAGATTCCCTGGAGAAGGAAACAGCAACCCACTCTAGTACTCTTGCCTAGAAAATCCTATGGACGGAGGAGCTTGGTGCAGGCTACTGTCCATGGGGTCACAAAGAGTTGGGCACGACTGAGCGACTTCACTTCACTTCACTTCAAAGCACCACAGAGCTCTGTGGGTCATCCTCATTTTATCACTGATTTGTATGCAGAGAAATCTCAGCTTCAGCTGTGTGCGTTAAATGTGGGAGAATGGTGTGGGGAATTCATGAACCTTCATGAGAGCTCCCCAAAGCTGCTTACCTGCCACCATGACAGAACTCTTACGCGGTGTAGCCAGCCACTGCAGGTCACACATAATAGCACTGGGGGTGTAGCGCGTCGTGTCTGATGGGCAGTACCTCTCCGGCTGTGTTCCCTTTGTGGAGTCTTTGGAAGGCACTTGAGTCTGACTGTGCTTTGTGTCTGCAGGCTCGCTTGGAAGTGCACCGGTTTGGGATCACAGGCTATGGAAAAGGAAAGGAGAGAGTCCTGGAACAAGAACGTGCCATTATGCTGGGTGCTCGGGTGAGTGGCTGCCTCTGCCTTCCACCCCCATCCGGGTTACGGCAGAGGGGAACACCTGACCAAGGCAGGATGGGGGATGCTGGGAAGTGTTTGCAAGATAAAAAATGATAAGTGTACTTTCTCGTTTCAGCCTCCCAAAAATAGTTATGTGAATTACAAGGTTTTGCAGGAGCACATCAAAGAAAAGAAGGCAGCAAAGGAAGAAGAAAAGAGAATGGTAGGTGTCATAGCCTCTTTATTAAACTAGAATGGAAAGATGGTGTCAGTCTGCCGCAGCGCAATGCTGGACCCCTCTGCTTGGAAAGCAGTCTAGGCAACAACAAGCCTAGGGTTAAATAACTGTTCTGTCTACTTCTTTGAGTCAGCTGCATTTTGTGATACCAGCCACGTAATCTGACTCATTTACATGAAAGGTTTGCTTTGAAATGGCCGACTCCTGTTCAGGTACTATGAGCTACTTTGATCCTTTCGCTATATCAAGTTGTTTCTTTTGCCTTTTGTGTTGTATAGAACACACGGACTTATGACAAACCACAAGGGTATGTGGATGTTATGTTCCCTCCCTTTTGCTTAAAATGGAAGGTTTGACCTTTCTGCTGTTCATTTTCTCTGAATGGCCTTTCACAGTCCTGAAAGGGTTTTAGGATAAAACTTTGAGTCAGTTACGTTTAATGTGCCTACCTGAAAAAATATTAAAAATAAATGGTATCTCTGTGGCTTTTGGTGACAAGTCTCTTGCCTTTTTTTGAATCTCCATTATCCATTATGGATACATATTTTTTCTTTGATTCTGAAATCAGGCCAAGGACACAGATATTTTCAAGAAAAAGAAGAGGAAAGGGCAGGAAGACAGGTAAGTGATAATTAGGCACTGGGGTGGAATGATTTGGATAAACCTTTTGGTTAGTTCTGAAGGTGATACCTTGAATGGATGTGGTGTTTCTAGCCTGGTGCAGCGCTGCACTTTTATCCTAAATCAGGCCCTTGAGGGCGGAATACAGGATTTAGTGAATTGTCCAAGATGAGGTGACTCCCTCAGAATTGAATAAGGAACCTGTTTTCAAGCACCAGACATGTGCAGTGACTGATGGAAAAGCTGGGAAGACCTCTCTTCGCTCCTAAGAGAGGTACTGCTGGGTCAGCATGGCCGGCCGGGGTCTGTGCTGCCTGCCTGTCCACAGCCACACAAGGGAGAGCACTGGGGTTTGAGTAGTAGAACCTTGATTTTCTGCCATTCTGCTTATTTCCTAGCTTTCATTCAAGTACCTCTTTCTCTCTTCTGAAATTACTGTTTCAAAATCTACTTTTGTCTACAGCTGGAAGCTGATCAGTTGTTTCTGGCTGTGTGGTCTGTCTTCTGTGTGCTGGGCACATAGATGTGAGGGGTACAGCCATGAGCACATTGAGGGTCCCTGCCCTGGAGGAGCTTACATTTTAGGGCAGGAGACACATTAAAACCTATAAACAGATACATAGGGCTTGTCAAGTCTGGGCAGGCTTCGTGAAAGTGTTAGTCTCTCAGCTGTGTCGATTCTTTGCAGACCCCATGGACTGTAGTCCACCAGACTCTTCTGTCCATGGGATTCTCCAGGCAAGAATACTGGAATGGGTTGCCATGCCCTCTTCCAGGGGATCTTCCCAACCAGGGATCGAACCCAGTTGCAAGCAGATTCTTTACCATCTGAGCCACCAGGGAAGCTGGCAGTCTTTGTGAGGAGGTTGAAGTTTAGCACAGTATGAGGGAATGTCACTGAGGGTGGGCTGGTGTGTTGTTCTAAGGAAGCCACATCTGAGTCTTGAGAACTGAATAAAGAGGACAATCTGGAAAGACCCGGTAGCAGATTATTCAGGGTAGAAGAAACCAGTGGAAAGGCCCTGAGGCAGGAGGCAGTTCAGGGACCGCAAGAAGGAGGTGGTACTACATTGGGTCGGGGGCCGTGCTTGGGAAGAGCTGAGAGTTCACAGGAACAGACCCAAGTGGCCTGGTTGTGGTGCTGGAATCATTTGTTTAAAGCTTGATTACAGTAATTTTCTCTCACTTTAAATGTAGGAAATCAAAAAAGAAGAAGTCTGCTCCAAGTATTTTGTCAAGTGGACGGATTGGACAGGTTGGAAAATTCAAAAATGGGACATTGATTCTGAGCCAAGTTGATATCAAGAAAATAAATTCTTCCAGAGTGGCTAAATGACGTTATTTTATAAAATAGAGAAATGGGAAAGTGCCAAATGGACCGAAACTGGACCCTACAAGACTTCCAGATTATTCTTATTTATTTTGTATTTCACAGACTTTTTTATCTTAAGGAAAAGAAATAATTAATTTCTAGCTACTAAAGTATCTTTTTTTATGATAACCACATTGGGCCAACTGCAACATGAATCTGAAGTCGAATTATTGAGAAGAATGTTTAATATTCTCCAGCGAGGTTCACTCAAGTTTCACTTTCACTGGTGCCTTGTGCGTTTACTTGTAGATATTTCATAATTTTACAGATTTGTAGGTGCTAATAATTAGCTTAAAATTGGTTTATAATTTTCTAAAAATGTTTAATCATGAAAGAATTAAGAATGTGATAATTTGTCAGTTGTTTTGTGGGAAAAGCAGTTCACATTTTCAGCCTACCTAAGGTGTATAAAATCTACTTTATAAGAAGCTGTATAAATAAAACACAACTTTTTGATAAAAATGAACATGACTGTTAAAAAACACAACCAGTAAGTTAAATGTTATCTCCTTCAAAGTCATCACTTGGGGCAGCCATACACATATTTTTAAATAGTATTGCCCTTATTGAAAGTATTGGAACTTCCTAAAGCTTGTGACACTTAAAAAAAAAAGGTCTTCATTTTTGGCTGTTTTTCTTCTCCCCACTGTCCAAAAATTCAGATCTAAACCTAATAAATAATAAAGTTTTGGGGAAAACAGAGGGGTACTTTTCACCACTGGCTGACTCTCTTAAGTGACTCATAAGTTGACTTGGAAGGCATTTACATTGTTCAAAATATATTTTCAATTGAAGCAAAATTGGAAATGTTTTATTAAATTAAAACACTGGAAGTTTTTTTTTTTCCGGTTTATTTTGAAAGGCAGTATTCATTAGGGTCTATATTTTGGCAGACTTATTTTAATTAGCTCATTTTGGGCTGAGCTGAGTCTTTTGTCCCTGCATCGTCGCATGTGGGCTGCTCTGGTTGTGGCACAAGGGTTTCTCGTTGTGCTGGCTTCTTGTCGCAGAGCACGGGCTCTAGGTGCATGGGTTCAGCAGTTACGGAGTGCAGCCTTAGTTGTTCGACTGCCTGTGGGGTCTTCCCGGACCAGGGATGGAACCATTGGCAGGTGGATTCCTAACCACTAGGACCACCAGTGAAGTCCTTGGCAGTTTTTAAGTGTTTTTTTTTTTTTTTTTTTTTTTTTTTTTAAGAAGGCGTGAAACAGTTGTGTCCGACTCTTTGCGACCCCATGGACTTTGGCCCACCAGGCTCCTCCGTCCATGGGATTTTCCAGGCAAGAGTGCTGGACTGGGTTGACATTTCCTTCTCCAGGGGATCTTCCCGACCCAGGGATCGAACCCGGGTCTCCCTCATTGCAGGCGGACGCTTTACTGACTGAGCTACCAGGGAAGTTCACCAAACATGACAAAGCCCTAGGAAAAATCTGAGGAGCTGGAAATGACCTACTGGAGTGGGTACCCGGTCAGTTTAACTCCTTGTCTTATTGACAGGGAGCCAGGAAACCCAGCAGTCCCACCTCACCCCACCTCCCATGAGCCTTTGTGGCTCAGATAACTGAGCACTTGGCCCAACTCTCGACCAGAGTCCCAGGCTAGTCAATTCTGGAAAAGCATGCAAGCTCCTAGTGTAAATTGCTTTCCTTGTTTCTTGTTTCACCTTTTAATTTATGGAGTAAATACAGAGGAGCCATGTAACCACTGGGCGCTCTGGAAATAGTCAGGTCTAAGGGTGACAAGCAAGCCTGCATGACCAGCACTGATGGTCACGTGTAAGACCATGCTGTTTATTCCCCGTTCACGAGGCTTCCTCCAGCAAGGCTGGCAGCAGAGAGAAGTGATGGTGGAGAGCAGTGCTGCCGCAGGGAGGAGCCCACGCTCGGGGGAGCTTAAGTGCTTCCTTGCTGTGTCTTGCATACTCAGCGCCCCTCCCCTCGCAGGGCATCTCCCTGATCATGGATACACCTGGGTGGATCGGTCCTGGTGCCATACAACACTACCATCTGCTCTTAATCCCAGGCACCCGCTTAGGGAATTCTTGATTCCCGTCCCCACAGCGCTTGGCCTTGTGGTCAAAGAAGGAAGTAGAGAGCGCAGCTGTGTTTCACTGAACCAAGGCTCTTGCCCGGGCAACAGTGGGCACCAGCTTGCAGAGGTAACTGACCCTGACCGGCAAGTGGAGGCAGGGCTACAGTCACCCAGGGGGCGGGCAGGCAGGAGTCTGTTCCCAGGTGGTTACCCAGATGTCTCCAGTGCTCCACGTCCCCAGTGTTGGTGGTAAGTCGACAAGCGCGGGAATCCTGGGCTGAGAAGGGCCTTGGCAACCTGAAGCTCAGGTCTTCCGTGCTCCCGCCCCCCAGGGGATGGGAGTCTGGAGCAGGGATGCTGGGGTGGGGGGGGTTGACAGAGTCCAGGCAAACGGTGAGGGTCTGTGCAGCTCCAGGACCAGCCAGCCTGGCTCGTCTCAGCTTCCCTCTCCATGACTCTGGAGGAGCCTCTCCCTAAACTTGAGGGGAAACCTGTGTGTGGCATGGGGCGTGGACTGGTGGGCCCTGCCGTGTCCCTGCAGACCCTCTGCCAAGAGCGCTGAGGTACCTGCTTCAGCAGTGAGCTCTTCTCAGGGATGCCCGCCCCCTGTAATGTCCCAGGCAGTGATGACTGACGTCCCAGCTCTGGGTAACTGAGCTGAATGGCCGAGGCCTTTGCTGGGTCTCCCTTGGCCAGATTCTGCTTCCTTCTCTTGGTGTTGATGCCAAGAGCTCCCTCTAAGGGATGTCCTCCCCTCTGCTCTCAGAGTCTGCAACTGGCCCTGAAACCTGGCTAAACCACTCGGTGGTCCAGCAGGTGACAGAAGGCTGAGCAGGTCGCCAGCTGTGGGGGCATGGGAGACAGCTGTTCTTGGGAAGCACAATTTGAGAAAAGACAGTTTTCAGTCAGACACCAGGCTCAGTCTGTGGGTGAAGGGGCTGGTCAGTCTCCTTCATCCTCCCAGGTCAATTAGGACATTTTCCCCAAATCTTAGTTAGCTTCCACTTGCAGTCCATGATCCACTTTTCATTCATGAATTTATCTCAACTATGTGTTAACTCTTACCAATTACTTGCAAAAATGAGTTTCATGAACTGTTTGAGATGGTACCTTATAATTGAGAGTCATTTGGTGCTAGTGGTAAAGAACCCACCTGCCAACGCAGGAGACAGAAGTGAGTTCGTTCCCTGGGTCAGGAAGATCCCCTGGAGAAGGGCATGGCAACCCACTCTAGTATTCTTGCCTGGAGAATCCCATGGACAGAGGACCCTGGCAGGCTACAGTCCATGGGGTCACAAAGGGTCGGACCCGGCTGAAGCGACTTAGCACACAGCATATTTACTTCATGATTTCCTGAGCACATTGACCTTGGGCCTCCCCGGGCCCCCACCCCATCCCACTGCAGCCTCTGTCCCATCCATCTGGCACTTAGGCAACTTTGAAGAGAGGCAGACCTTGCTGCTGATCAGTAAGCACAGATCAGACCTTGTCTTTCAGCTGTTGGCAGTGTCAAAAGAATTTATTTCAAATCTGCTTAAGGTTGTGGTAAAACTCAAGTTTTCCAAAAGGCTATACACAAAGTCCAACCAACCCCCGAAGACCAGAAAGCACAGTGTTTGCAATTCAAAAAATACAAACGCTTGGCATACCAATACAAAAATTAGAAAAAAGTTGCATACCGTCCCCCCACCTCCCTCCTCCGGGTTTCCAGTGGAATGTGAACACCAATGGGACCAAGGGCTGCCACCCTATGGCAGCAGCTCCCGACAGACAGTGGCGCAGTGGGGGAGGAGCGGGGGAGGGGGAAAGCAGGGTAAAGAAAGACAGGAAGATGGAGCTTCCGTCATCGACAGCTAAAACAAGGACACAAAGCTTTTTGCTACTTTGAAAGTTCCTTTGCCAACATTAAACACACATCTCTCATGCTTAATACAACAGCTGAGTGCGAAAGCAGCAATTCTACATCATGCATTTAATGTTTTCTGCTTTGCTCACTCTGCACTTCCTCTTGGTGCTGAGAAAACCCTGGGGCCTGGGACGTCCAGTCACCACTGAGAAGTTGGAAGGGCCCTTCCCCAGCTGCAGCCTCACCCAGGAAACACCCACTGCGCTCCTGTGTCCACAACTGCCAGCAGTCACTTTTCCAGACCCGAAGCCTGTCTTGGATTCTCTCCTTGGAGGCTTCCTGAGGTCCTAGTCTGGGGAGTGGCGCCCAGGAGCTCCCTGGGTCTCCCAGCACCCGGGCCAGGCAGCCCTCCGCTCCCGTTGAGAGAAAGCGATGCCTCCCGGCTTAAGAACTTGGCTGCAGTCTCAGCTCCCAGCTACTCTGACTCGAGTCAACATCATTCATCAAGAAACCCATGAACCCCACCCCCCCCAACAGATGGTGCAGGCGAGTCCCAGCCCGTGGGGACACCGGGCCCCCCCCACCTTTTAGGCCAACCTGCCTTCCAGATAGTAGCTCGGTTGTATGCCTTCTCATGCTTAGATGTTGGTTTTCAAAGCCGTTCCTTCTGTGGAGATCTTTGAAAACAAGAGAAACATCGTCAGCTGAAGGTCCCCTTAAAAGAGAGCTAAGATAACTGCAAAGGCAGGAAGGCGGTCACTCTTTCCATGTTTCAAGGCAGCTTCTGCAGGCAGATGCAGTGCTTCACACCGTGCCATCAAAGCAGGCCGTTCTGAGAACAGGAGCGGTTGTCCTGTCTCCTCCGTGCTCAGGTGAATCTGGTTTTACGCACTCCTGGCCAGGCAGCTGTGTAATCAACATGTGCTCCTGGATGGAAGACATGTCAGACGAGGCTCAGGAAAGTCACCGCGCAGGCTCTGTCCTCCAAGTGTGAACCGTTGGCCTGGACTCAGTAGATGCAAGTCTCCACTTTGTTCTTGAAGAAGCGTTTCTCTACGATCATCACAACACACCAGATGAGGTAGGTTAGTGTGACCGCGCCCACATGCAGGTGGGGAGACTGAGGCACAGAGAGACTGAAGAGGTTTGGCCCCACCCGTACTGGGTTGAAAGAGAGGCATTTCTGATGGCTGAGCCTGGCATTCTCCCCCAAACCCACTCTTCTCTGTTTTATAGTCCATTTAAAGTTCAAGCTGTGGATCAATGAATGTGACCGATGAATAGCCAGGAGCTCCTGGCTTGCTTGAGAAAGAAACACTGTGGTTTCCAGGATTTGCATAGGCCTTGAGTAGCTTCCTGATGATGCCTGATTTGACGTTTTGACCCGTTGAAGGCCACACACCTACTAAGACGTTCCTGCAGCTTCTAGTCAGAAGTGGGCCGGGAAGAACGCAGATGCAGTGTGTGGCTTTCTGGGAATGGTGGTGGGTTGGAGACCCTTCAGGAATACAAAGTGAGACCTGACGGGCTGGCTTCGGTGAGAGGCTCCCCCATTTTCCTGCCCTGTCCTTTCTGGCAGGACACTGCAGACTTGGGAAGGCCTGGTCATGGGTGTTAGGATGAAGCCCACAGGTTTGTGGTTCAGGCTTTCTGGGGACCACAGCGTGGACGCCCCACACACCACTCTGTGTGTTGACCCATGACCAACTGCTAGCATAACCCAGTGGTTCGCAGCCAGGGAGTCCCCTGGGCATACTTGGCAACGTCTGTAGATCCTTTTAAAGCTTTTTTTTTATTAGTTGTTTTTTAAAAATATATTTTATTATGTATTTTTGGCTGCACTGGGTCTTTGTTGCTGTGTGCAAACTTTCTCTGGTTGTAGCGAGTAGGGGCTGCTCTCTAGCTGTGGGGCGCAGGCTTCTCACTACACTGGCTTCTCTTGTTGCAGAGCATGGGTTCTAGGGTGTGTAGGCTTCTTGGGCTTAGTTGCCCTGTGGCATGTGGGATCTTCCCAGACCAGGGATTGAACCCGTGTCCCCTGCATTGGCAGGTGAATTCTTAACCACTGGACCACCAGGGAAGTCCTGTAGACACTTGTAGGTGTCACAGCTAATTTGGGGCACTACTGGCATCTACTGAGGGGAGGTCAAGGATGCGTCTAAACAGCCTATGATGCATAGGACAGGCCCCCGCTGTGCCAAATGTCAAGAGTGCTGAGACTGAGAACTCCTGGCATCACCCACAGCCTTGCAATAGTTTTTCAGTGTTGACGTGCTGAGTGCTTTGGGGATTGTATGTGGATACGATACCTCACAGCCGGCAGCAGCTTCATCTATAAGCAACCTACTCACCTGTTCTGAAATGCGCCTTCTCAGGGGACCAAGCCTTTCAACTGAGGCTTGGATGCAAATATCCCTGGAAGAAGTACACATGGCTCCTGCATCCTGGTCCCTTCCTGAGAATGCTCTGGTAGGCAGAGGGCAGGGGCACCAGAGGGGCAGGGGGCCATGGGGCGCCTGAGGGCACTGTCGAAACGACAGAGTACGTATAGTGCTGAAGACTCATCCTGGACTATGTACAGTTTGATGGGTTTCAGGTTGGTTACTCTGTGCGGCAGGTGGGATCGTTATTTTCCCAAATAGGACAGAGCAGGAAAAGCGGCTGTGTGTGATGTCTTACCTTGCTTTGAATTAGGAGCTTGGGTGCTACTCAGTGAGATGCTATTGGATAATTTTTAAGGAGATTAATTCTAAAAGAAAAGGCATACTCTTTGACCAAACCTGCTCACTAGCAAAGAACAAACTGCAGATCTACGTGGCTGGGGCATTATTTACAATGAAATGGAACTTGACATCTTAAATTAGTTTGAATTCCTTTCTCACTGAAACTGCTCAATAGACAAACACCAAGTTATCCTTCAACCAAAGCATCCTCTTGATACCACCTTATGTACAGAGATGACACCACGTTGTAAAGGAAAGGGAATCCGATGGCAGATGAGAAGCCCTGCAGTGGCTCTGAACCGCAGGCTTCTTGAGAGCATAACACGAACCATGAGTTGTTGTTGAGTCCCTCCTTCATGCTGTTGGTCCCTCAAGAACACGTGGACCTGCCTTCTCCCTGTGGTCCATTCTTGCTCCTAGAAGTTGTTTTGTGCTGAGGACAGGAGAGTGGCTGTCGGACCACCTGAGCAGTGCTCGGTTTCAGCTGTATTGCTTCTGGCCCCGGAGGAGCCGGGAAAGGCAGGTGCTCGCCTGCTCCTGCACTCATAGGGCCTTGGGGCCGCTGCTGCTGCTGGTGGGAAGGAAGTCATGTTATTCCTCAGGAGACCTTCCTCCTCCCTTGCCCATCTCCCTCTGACCCAGATACTGCTCTCCCAAGGGTGCCACCAAGTGCAGGCTGATCCCAAGGAGCTCCTCCCCGAAGACGCAGAGCCTGGGTTGCAGGGTCACCCAGCTTCGATGATCCTGGGAGCTCCCAGCCTCTCACCCAGACTCCACTGCAAGGAGCCACTTCTGCCGGGCCGTCTGTGGCTGCCTTCCCAGCCGTACCTCGCTCCCAGCTCACTGGGCTTGTCTTTCCCCAAAGATACTCCCGGTGCCGACGCCTCTGGACCTGCTGGCCTTGGCTTCCTGCCCCGGGAAGGCAGGGGCTCCTCTGGGGCCTCCAGTCTTCAAGAACTTTACCCACCCTCCACGTGGAGTCCCCCAGAGCCGTGGCCCCGGAGTGAGATGAAAGGATGCTGGGGGCGGAGAAGACAGGCAGCTGCGAGGATGCGGATGCCGTGCGCGTCGCTTGCTGGGCTCTGGCTGGAGCTTTGCGGGGTGCGGGGCACCTCCGTGTGCGCTGGGAACCACCTGCTGGATGGAAGGAGGAGGCTGGACCTCGACTGAGTGGGTGGCTGCCGGGACCTGGGCAGCAGGGGCTTAGACAGCACCAGAAGACTCCTGCAGACGTGGGCGGCCAGTCTCCCTGGCCACCTTGGTGGGCACAGTTGGGCCGGCAGTCTTCGTCTGGGAGCAGGGGCTTGAGGTAGGATTGTCGCATCTGCTGAATAGAGGCTAGTAGGATCTGCACAGCGCTGGCTGGGCTGACTCCGAAAGCAAGTGCAGCGTCTAAACAAGCAGGTAGGACCAAGTAGACACAGTCAGTGCCGGTTTACGGGCTAAGTTTTATAAAAATCCAAGCCAGCAAATAGACAAGTTACTCCTCAACCTCAAAAATAATGCTTGATAAAATATATTCTTTTAAAAAGGAGAGAGAAAGGCTTACTACCAGTTGGACAGGGAGGTGGCAGGCAACAAGGAAGAAGAGACGGGGAGGAGAGCAGAGGGGCGCAGCTGGGTTCAGACCCCGGAGCAGGCTCTTTTCGAGAGGCGGACTGCAGGGAGAAGGTTAGCGTTCCCAGCAGGGAGGGGCGGGCTCATCCCGGAGCCCACGGCAGCCACGTGGAGCCCTCACACCGAGGAATGGTGAAGGCCAGCAACACGGCAGCGTCCACTGTTTCCTGCCTTCTGCAGAGTCCTGCCCGCCCCAGGGCACAGCCTCCCCTGCCATCGGGCCACTCCTTGTTATCACGATGCTGTCATGGTGGCCGTGGATGGTCTCAAGTGATGGTGGACTGAGTATAAGAGGCTTCCCCAGGGCCTCATGTCTCAGGAATCTGAGAGCCTCGCAGCTCGGAAGAGTAACTCAGGTTTGCAGCTAACTTCTGGGGGAGCCATCTCCCGAAAAAAGCCATCACCAGGTGGAGACTTGGCACACAGTGATTCAGATTCCAGGGTTTTGTGTTTAAGAACTGAGTGAATGAATTTTAGGAGACTGGTGTGTGTATGCGCACGTGTGTGTGAGGGGGTGGGGAGGGGAGAGAGACTGGTTGATTAATGAAGGACCTAAGGAAACTGTTTGAAAAAGTTCTCAACAGTTCAATGGGAGCGGCAAAGAGCAAGATGAATAATTAACGTCCCTCTCTGTGCATCCTGGCTTCGTCTGCAAGTGGCGTAACACACTGAATATGCCAGAACTGAAAACCTGAAGGATGACACTTCCTGGCAGAGATGGGAGCCGGCACCCTTTGTTCTCTGAAGTGGTGCGTCCAGCAAAGACTTGACACCAAGGATACAGGATTCCCGAGTGTCCCCCGACTCCTGCTCTCAGAATGCTCGTCACAGGGTCTGCTCTCCCCTTGCCCGCCTCCCTGCCCCCTGCAAAAGACAAGCATTGAAAACAGAAGGCAGGAAACCAAACGAAACCCCAAATACTTCCTCGCTGTCTTGACAAATGTCCTTCTTCGTGTCTGTAATGCCCGGTGGAATGACAGGAAGCACCCATGTTCACCACCCTCTGTGGCCTCAGTGAGCATGGCCTGCAGACATTCTCCGTCCCTCAAAGAAAGCAGGTCTCTAAGATGCTCAGCGGCTGCTGGGTTGCACCCGGGATGTGGCTGTGCTCCCTCAGGGGTTATGTGAGTGCAGTGAGGGACGGCCACGCAGAGCGGGACCTGGCAGGCTAGTTGCCTGACAGCTTTGGCCGCCCCAGGTTCGTTGGCACTTCCAGTCCCGTGTGCAGAGTGACCTGGAAAAGAAGATGTGGTGATCAGGGGCAGAGCGGCCCCGCGAGCCCTCAACGCACACAGCTCAGCAGCTGTGCCCTGCCCTCTGCTCCAGGATCCCCACGGGCAGCGGCCTGGCTTCTCTGTGTTGTGGAATCTGCTATTTATCATGCTTGGCATCACTACCATCAGGCCCAGGAGCTTGCTCCGAGGAGCTCTTCACAGCTCTTTCCTCACAGTGAGAACCGCGTACTGCCTGGTTCCTACGCTGCTCCAGCCTCCATGAGCCTCGAGCCTCGGCAAGCCTGAGGTTCTTTGTTGCAGGAGGAATTTGGCTCAGGATTTATATTTGTTTCTGATTTATTTCCATGGCCGTCTTTCCTTTCCTACATTTATTTTCTTAACCCTGTGTAAGAACAGCTCATACTTTAGGTTGCCTCAGAGCTCTTTTGCAAATGAATGGAGGTACAAATCAATCAAGAGCTTCCCAGGTGGCACTAGTGGTAAAGAACCCATCTGCCAATGCAGGAGACAGAAGAGATGTGGGTTTGATCCCTGGATTGGGAAGATCCCCTGGAGAAGGGCATGGTAAGCCACTCCACTATTCTTGCCTGGAGAATCCCCATGGACAGAGGAGCCTGGCAGACTATATCCCATAGAGTCTCAAAGAGTCAGACAGCTCAGAGACTGAGCACACACATGCACTGATTGATTTGTGCGTGAGTGGATGCTAAGTTCCTTCTGTCGTGTCTAACTCCTTGCAACGCCATGGACTATAGCCAGCCAGGCTCCTCCTCTGACCATGGGGATTCTCCAGGCAAGAATACTGGAGCGGGCTGCTCACTTCTTCTCCAAGGGATCTTCCTGACCCAGGGATTGAACCTACATCTCCTGCATTGGCAGGTGGATTCTCTACCACTGCGCCACCCCACAAATCAATCAATAAAGGATAATACTCAGAGTCAGTGGACACCTTGAAACAGAGCTTTGCCCCAAACCCCATACTTCCCAGGGGAGGAGCCGTGTGTGGGAAACAAAGGCTGGCACACTACCCATGCTTTCCACGCTCCTCTCTGTCCTTCACACCCTCATGGGGCTCCTGAGCAGGTGTCCCCCCAGGACTAGACTCGGCCCTGGGAGGATGCTGGCTTTCTGAGGGAACGAGAGGGGCAGGGATGGGATGGGGGTAAATCCTTAGGCGTGGTCTCTCCCCAGCTATCCCTCCTCTTGGAGGAAAGCCACATGAGGCCCAGCACACACCTGGGCACCAGGGCCCTGCAGGACAGGAGGCACAGACTTTCTGGTCTGGCAGCTTTCCCAGAACATGTTGTCAGGACTTGCCCACCTCCTGCACCCTCGCTGCCCCTCCGTCCCCCTGCTTGTGCACAAACAGCCACGTTAGAGCCTCTGCTGCTTTCAAGGGGCCAAGTAAGGATTCATCACGCCGGAGGAGACTGTCTCCAGGCGAGGCCCGGGTGGGCAGTAGGTAAGCTCCTGGCTGGGCAGCCATCAGCTTCTTTAGAGCCCTCTTTGTCCAGCACACTGTGGAGGCCCGCGGGCAGTGGGGGTTGGGGCCAGCAAGGGGCCCTGGCCCGAAAGGTGTGCGGTACCTGAACGTTCCGGTTGAGGCTGAGGGCTGGCATGAAGACCCGTCCACGTGGCTGAAGGCCGTGGGGCCCTGCTGCTGCCCGTTGATGAAGAAGGTCAGAGTGTGCTTATTCAGGTCCAGCAGCACGCCCACGGTGGCCCCCTTGCACACGCCGCCTTCCGTCCTGGGGAGAGAAGCCGGGGTGGAGGTGAGGACAGGAGGATCAGCTGAAGGCTGCTGGGGACCCGACCCCCTCGCCTGGAAACACAGTGGAGCAGGGAGCCGGTCATCCCCCAGAACCCGCCGTAGAGCAAAGGACTACAATCGGGACCCTCGTGGTGAATGTTGTGACACTGCATCTCATGGTGGTTTGGATTCGCATCCACTGGGTGGGGCGAGTCTCTGGGTGGGCGTCACCCTCACCTGTCTCCTTCCCGGGGGTGGGCGGGCCGAGTCCGTTAGACTCTCTCCTCCCTTAGCTGACGTGGAGGTCCGCCTTGACACAGGCGGCTCTGCTCTGATCAGAAAACCGCTATTGTCCTTTCCTGATGGGGAACGAGCTGGTCAGCTGGAGAGCTGATCAGCGGATGGTGGGCTGAGAGCACGGGAAACGGCGAGGAGTGCTGGGTGGGTGTCGTCAGAGGGCAGAGCAGGACCCGGGGCCGGACACTGCTGGTGGGAGTGGGACTTGCGAGTGGGCCTGTGGTGCTGTTCAGACACCTACCAACAGGTGGCGGTAAGGACCTGCCTGAGGCACAGGAAGGAGGCCCACCCAGCGCCTCCCCCGGGTCTCCTGGCCCAGCCCAGCCCCCTCTCCACCCTTCCCCTAGAACTGGAGCCTGGGTCCTGAGTTAAACCCTGACACCATGCCTAATTAGCCCCAAGACTTGGACATTAACCTTGAGCCCTGATCTCATAATCTGCCAAATGGTGATAACAATCAAACTTTGCTGAGGCCCAAACGAAATCCCATGAGCCAGGTGCTTCCCACAGCACAAAGTAGGCTGTTGATAGATGCTCCTTGTCAGTCTCACCCCAGGGTATCTAGGCCCCCGCTTGGCCTGAGCAAGCAGAGAGGGCGCTGCTGGGCCTGGACCCAGTCCCCAGGTGGCATGGGAGTAGACCGCCGGGCAGGCACAGGGCCAGGCCGCCCAGCCCCCGGGGAGGAGCTGCCTGCTGTCACCCCAGGCCTGTGGAGAGGGGGTCACAGCTGCTGAAAAGGCTGACAGTAGGAGTCCCATCTGCCTTCAGCCCCCGGGGACCCTCCGGCAAGTCCCTGTCCCAGGCCAGGACTCCTGGGGCCATCAGCAGGAGCACTGAGGTGGGCCGGGAGCTCTGAGAGCCCCTGGAGTTGACCCAGCCCAGCACTGCAGTCCAGGGGAGTTGGTTCCTCGGCGCCTCTCGCCTCTCCCAGCAGGGGTGACGGCCCTCAGCAGACTGGGAAGGAGACCCCACAGTGAGGAGGTGGCTAGGAGGGCCACAACCCTCCGGTACTGGGGCCAGGTTCTCCCCCGGGATTCGAGTTTCCCGTGTCTGGCTTGGTGACCCCACTCTCCCAGGCCAGCCTCAGGGCAAGGCAGTGCTGGGGCTGCCCGGGTCAGAGCCGGCCACAGTGAATGCCCCGGGGGCGCTGCACCCCCTCCCTGCCTGTTTCAAGCCCCTGCGGTTGTGTGTGGGGAGCTCCGTGGTGACTCAGGCTGGGCTGAGGGGTGTGGAGGAGAGTGGAGCAGAGCCTGGAGGAGACTGGAGCCCAGGGCTGGTGAGCTTGGCCTCGGGGCTCGCTGAGCGGCCTGCACACCCACCAGCTCCACACTCCATCATATGCTCCCATTTGGGCTGCAGGCCAGCGGTCACGTCTCCCTGGGAACTGGACACCAAAGTGGTCAAGGACACTGCCCCCCACCACGTCCTGATGAATTTGGAAAGGGCAGGAGGACCCGGACCCCAAGCCTCACGTTGGGGGAGAGCAGGGGGCACGCACCTGTTGGTGTGAGAGTTGCAGTGCATGAACCAGCTGCGGTTGTTGTCCACGTACATGGCCCAGGCCTTGTCATCCTTGCCCAGCATCATGTCCTTGACCACGCTGGCCCTGGCCACCCCAAAGGCGGGGTCCGGGTGGTTGTCATACCGGTCCACGTGCAGCTCCCAGTAGTGCGCGCCCTTGGAGAAGGCCGCCGTGCCCAGCACCACCCGGTCGTCGTAGCTGCTGCAGGTGGCCGTCTGATTGTCGTTGGACAAAATGATGTCCCGGTGCCCAGAGTTGGGGTCAAATGTGAACCAGGCCACTGGAAAGGAAGGGGCGGGCGAGAGGGTCAGGGTTGGGGTGAGCTTGCCAGCAGCCTCTGACCTGGGCTCGCAGACGGACTCACTGACATCTCTCAGGAAGCGGGCACACGGCGTTGAGTGTTCTTCCCTGCTCAAGTCACACACGCACGCATGCACATACACATTCATGCTCTCTCCTCTCATCCAAGTGCCCAATCCCATGACCCCAGCTGGGCCAAGTACACAGACACCCAGGCCCCCACCTACATGCTCTCATGGAATCTTGGTTTCTACAGCACTCACGCACATTTTGGGTGCTAATAAGAGTGAGGATATGCATCCAGCCCCATGTCATGGAAGAGAGACTCGAGAGGCAGAGAGGTGAAGTGGGGTCACCAAAGCTCCCTGCGCTCTGTCATCCACCTACAGCCTGCTGGCAGGTGAGGGCTTCTAGGGGCACACAGCTGGGGAGCCCACTCCTGGGACAGCACCATCTGCTCATCCCTGGGGGGCGGTTCAGGCTGTCCTGTGTTCCTCAGGGCAGCCAGAGGATGGGCTGGGATAAGTGAAAGTGCTAGTTGCTCAGTCACATCCAATTCTTCGTGACAGTATGGACTGTAGCCCACCAGCCTCCTCTGTCCATGGGCTTCTCCAGGCAAGACTACTGCAGTGGGCATGCCCTCCCTCCAGGCAATCTTCCTGACCCAGGGATCGAAACTGCATCTCTTGTGTCTCTTGCATTGCAGGTGGATTCTTTACCTGCTGAGCCATCAGGGAAGCCCTGGGACAAACGTTGACAGTAACACAGGGCTGGTACCCTCCAGGGACCCCTGAGGCCTGATAGGTACGTGTTCGATGTAGCAGATCAGACCCTACATCACCCCTCGACGCTTAGGATTCACATGATCAAAATCCAGCAGAGTGTGGATGTGCTCTGATTGCCTGCATCCTGAAAGGACACAGCGAGGTCTGCAGCACTCAGATCTGAGCTCTGGTACGGGGTGCTCGAGGGGCAAGTTCCTCCTGGCAGCCTCCTGCCTTCTTGTCTCTGGGACATCCCACCCACTCTTGGCCCCTTGGAAGTGAGACTACACAGGGAGTGTAATCTCCCTGTGCCTCTCAGCCTCCAGTCTCACTTTCCAGATCCAGCAAGTGGGGTGAAGGAATGTCTCCTTCCTTTGTGATGGGCGGGCGGGGAGCAAGGTGAGCAGATCAGGGGCAGGGCTGGAGGAGATGGATTAACCCAGCTGCCACCTCTTTCCTTTACCCCTGATGCCTCCCTCACCAGCAACTCAGATATTCCCTGCCCATCTGTCACGTGGGCTGGGCCTGAATCTGTTTCCCCTGAGACACCCAGTACTCACCGTCGGATGTCTGCAGGACCACAGTCTTACTGTAGGGCCCAACGCCAGAGGAGTTGAAAGCCTTAACCCTGGCATTGTATGTGCTGTTGAAGTGAAGGCCGTCGATGGTGCACAGGGTCTCCTTGCCAACATACACCTCCTGGAAGAGACACAGACCACTCATCAGGTGCCCCTGTTATGCAGAAAATTTCGCTTAGCCACATGTTGCATCGAAAGTGCTATCATCCCAAGAGTGCTATTTTTAAAATTAATTAATTTTAATTGGAGATAATTACTTTACACTATTGTGGTGGTTTTTGCCATACACTGACATGAATCAGCCACGGGTATACATGTGTCTCCCTGTCCTGAACCCCGCTTCCGCCTCCCTCCCCATCCCATCCTTCTGGGGTGTCCCAGTGCACCAGCACTGAGTGTCTGGTTTCATGCATCAAACTTGGACTGGACATATATTTCACATGTGGTAATATGCATGCTTCAATGCTCTTCTCTCAAATCATCCCACCCTGTCTTCCACAGATTGCAAAAGTCTGTTCTTTATATCTATTTCTCTTTTGCTGTCTTGCATACAGGATTATCATTACTATCTTTCTAAACCCTATATATATGCACTCAGTTCAGTTCAGTCACTCAGTCATGTCTGACTCTTTGAAACCCCATTAACTGCGGCACGCCAGGCCTCCCTGTCCATCACCAACTCCCAGAGTTTACTCAAACTCATGTCCATTAAGTCGCTGATGCCATCCAGCCATCTCATCCTCTGTCGTCCCCTTCTCTTCCCACCTTCAATCTTTCCCAGCATCAGGATCTTTCCAAATGAGTCAGTTCTTCCAATCAGGTGGCCAAAGTATTGGAGTTTCAGCGGCAGCATCAGTCCTTCCAATGAATATTCAGGAGTGATCTTCTTTAGGATGGACTGGTTGGATCTCCTTGCAGTCCAAGGGACTCTCAAGAGTCTTCTCCAACACCACAGTTCAAAACCATCAATTCTTCAGCACTCAGCTTTCTTTATAGTCCAATTCTCACATCCACACATGACTACTAGAAAAACCATAGCCTTGACTAGATGAACCTTTGTTGGCAAAGTAATGCTTCTGTTTTTTAATAAGCTGTCTAGGTTGGTCATAACTTTTCTTCCAAGGAGTAAGCGTCTTTTAATTTCATGGCTGCAGTCACCATCTACATTGATTTTGGAGCCCCCCAAAATAAAGTCTGTCACTGTTTCCACTTTTTCCTCATCTATTTGCTGTGAAGTGATGGGACCAGATGCCATGATCTTAGTTTTCTGAATGTTGAATTTTAAGCCAACTTTTTCACTCTCCTCTCTCACTTTGATCAAGAGGCTCTTTAGTTCTTCACTTTCTGCCATAAGGGTGTATGGTATTCTCTTTCTAACTCATTTCATGCTATATAATAAGCACCGACCAGTAATGTTGAAGAAGCTGGAGCTGAACAGTTCTTTGAAGACCTACAAGACCTTCTAGAACTAACACCCAAAAAAGATGTCCTTTTCATTATAGGGGACTGGAATGCAAATGTAGAAAGTCAAGAAATACCTGGAGTAAAAGGCGAATTTGGCCTTGAAGTACGGAATGAAGCAGGGCAAAGGCTAATAGAGTTTTGCCAAGAGAACACACTGGTCATAGCAAACACCCTCTTCCAACAACAAAAGAGATGACTCTACACATGGACATCACCAGATGGTCAACAGCAAAATCAGATTGATTATATTATTTGCAGCCAAAGATGGAGAAGCTCTATACAGTCAGCAAAAACAAGACTGGGAGCTGACTGTGGCTCAGATCATGAACTTCTTATTGCCAAATTCAGACTGAAATTGAAGAAAGTGGGGAAAACCACTAGACCATTCAAGTATGAACTAAATCAAATTCCTTACAATTATACAGTAGAAGTGACAAATAGATTCAAGGGATTAGGTCTGATAGACAGAGTGCCTGAAGAACTACGGATGGAGGTTCATGACATTATACAGGAGACAGGGATCAAGACCATCCCCATGGAAAATAAATGTAAAAAGACAAAATGGTTGTCTGAGGAGGCCTTACAAATAGCTGTGAAAAGGAGAGAAGTGAAACGCAAAGGAGAAAAGGAAAGATATACCCATTTGAATACAAGTAGAGATAAGAAAGCCTTCCTCAGTGATCAATGCAAAGAAATAGAGGAAAACAATAGAATGGGACTAGAGATATCTCTAAGAAAATTAGAGATACCAAGGGAACATTTCATGCAAAGATGGGCTCAATAAAAGACAGAAATGGTATGAACCTAACAGAAGCAGAAGATATTAAGAAGAGGTAGCAAGAGCACACAGAAGAACTATACTAAAAAGATCTTCATGACACAGATAACCACGATGGTGTGATCACTCACCTAGAACCAGATATCCTGGAATGTGAAGTCAAGTGGGCTTTTAGGAAGCATCACTATGAACAAAGCTAGTGGAGGTGATGGAATTCCAGTTGAGCTATTTCAAATCCTAAAAGATGATACTGTGAGAGTGCTGCACTCACTATGCCAGCAAATTTGGAAAACAGCAGTGGCCATAACACTGGAAAAGATCAGTTTTCATTCCAGTCCTAAAGAAGGGCAATGCCAAAGAATGTTCAAACTACTGTACAATTGCATTCATCTCACACGCTAGCAAAGTAATGCTCAAAATTCTTCAAGCCAGGCTTCAACAGTACATGAACTTCCAGATGTTCAAGCTGGATTTAGAAAAGGCAGAGGAACCAGAGATCAAATTGCCAAATCTGCTGGATCATCTAAAAGGCAAGAGAGTTCCAGGAAAACATCTATTTCTGCTTTATTGACTATGCCAAAGCCTTTGACTGTGTGGATCACAATAAACTGGAAAATTCTTCAAGAGATAGGAATACCAGACCGTCTGATCTGCCTCCTGAGAAATCTGTATGCAGGTCAAGAAGCAACAGTTAGAACTGGACATGGAACAACAGACTGGTTCCAAACTGGGAAAGAGTACATCAAGGCTGTATACTATCACCCTGCTTATTTAACTTATATGCAGACTACATCATGAGAAATGCTGGACTGGCTGAAGCACAAGCTGGAATCAAGATTCCTGGGAGAAATATCAATAACCTCAGATATGCAGATGACACCACCCTTATGACAGAAAGTGAAGAAGAACCAAAGAGTCTCTTGATCAAAGTGAAAGAGGAGAGTGAATAAGTTGGCTTAAAACTCAACATTCAGAAAACTAAGATCATGGCATCTGGTCTCATCACTTCATGGAAAATAAATGGGGAAACAATGGAAACAGTGACAGACTTTATTTTGGGGGGCTCCAAAATCACTGCAGATGGTGACTACAGCCATGAAAATAAAAGACGCTCGCTCCTTGGAAGAAAAGTTATGATCATCCTAGACAGCATGTTAAAAAGCAGAGACATTACTTTGCTGACAAAACTCCGCTAGTCAAAGCAATGGTTTTTCCAGTGGTCATTTATGGATGTGAGAGTTGGACTATAAAGAAAGCTGAGCACCAAATAATTGATGGTTTTGAACTGTGGTGTTGGAGAAGACTCTTGAGAGTCCCTTGGACTGCAAGGAGATCCAACCAGTCCATCCTAAAGGAAATCAGTCCTGAATATTCATTGGAAGGACTGATGCTGAAGCTGAAACTCCAATACTTTGGCCACTTGATGCAAAGAACTGACTCATTTGAAAAGACCCTGATTGAAGATTGAAGGTGGGAGGAGAAGGGGATGACAGAGGATGAGATGGTTGGATGGCATCACTTACTCAGTGGACATGAGTTTGAGTAAGCTCCAGGAGTTGGTGATGGACAGGGAAGCCTGCCATCCTGCAGTCCATGGGCTCACAAAGAGTTGGACGTGACTGAGCAGCTGAACTGAACGGAATAGGCTCCAGTTTCATCCACCTCATTAGAACTGACTCAAATGAGTTCTTTTTAATAGCTGAGTAATATTCCAATATGCTACTGGAGATCAGTGGAGAAATAACTCCAGAAAGAATGAAGGGATGGAGCCAAAGCAAAAAAAATACCCAGCTATGAATGTGACTGGTGAAAGAAGCAAGGGCCGATGCTGTAAAGAGCAATATTGCATAGGAACCTGGAATGTCAGGTCCATGAATCAAGGCAAACTGGAAGTGTTCAAACAAGAGATGGCAAGAGTGAATGTCAACATTCTAGGAATCAGCGAACTGAAATGGACTGGAATGGGTGAATTTAACTCAGATGACCATTATATCTACTACTGCAGGCAGGAATCCCTCAGAAGAAATGGAGTGGCCATCATGGTCAACAAAAGAGTCTGAAATTCAGTACTTGGATGCAATGTCAAAAACAACAGAATGATCTCTGTTCGTTTCCAAGGCAAACCATTCAGTATCACAGTAATCCAAGTCTATGCCCCAACCAGTAACGCTGAAGAAGCTGAAGTTGAACGGTTCTATGAAGACCTACAAGACCTTTTAGAACTAACACCCCAAAAAGATGTCCTTTTCATTATAGGGGACTGGAATGCAACAGTAGGAAGTCAAGAAACACCTGGAGTAACAGGTAAATTTGGCCTTGGAATACAGAATGAAGCAGAGCAAAGACTAATAGAGTTTTGCCAAGAAAATGCACTGGTCATAACAAACACCCTCTTCCAACAACACAAGAGAAGACTCTATACATGGACATCACCAGATGGTCAACACCAAAATCAGACTGATTATATTATTTGCAGCCAAAGATGGAGAAGCTCTATACAGTCAGCAAAAACAAGACCAGGAGCTGACTGTGGCTCAGACAATGAACTCCTTATTGCCAAATTCAGACTTAAATTGAAGAAAGTAGGGAAAACCACTAGACCATTCAGGTATGACCTAAATCAAATCCCTTATGATTATACAGTGGAAGTGAGAAACAGATTTAAGGGCCTAGATCTGATAGATAGAGTGCCTGATGAACTATGGAATGAGGTTCGTGACATTGGACAGGAGACAGGGATCAAGACCATCCCCATGGAAAAGAAATGCAAAAAAGCAAAATGGCTGTCTGGGGAGGCCTTACAAATAGCTGTGAAAAGAAGAGAAGCAAAAAGCAAAGGAGAAAAGGAAAGATATAAACATCTGAATGCAGAGTTCCAAAGAAGAGCAAGAAGAGATAAGAAAGCCTTCTTCAGCGATCAGTGCAAAGAAATAGAGGAAAACAACAGAATGGGTAAGACTAGAGATCTCTTCAAGAAAATCAGAGATACCAAAGGAACATTTCATGCAAAGATGGGCTCAATAAAGGACAGAAATGGTATGGACCTAACAGAAGCAGAAGATATTAAGAAGAGGTGGCAAGAATACATAGAAGAACTGAAAAAAAAAGATCTTCACGACCCAGATAATCACGATGGTGTGATCACTCACCTAGAGCCAGACATCCTGGAATGTGAAGTCAAGTGGGCCTTAGAAAGCATCACTACGAACAAAGCTAGCTCAGGTGATGGAATTCCAGTTGAGCTATTTCAAATCCTGAAAGATGATGCTGTGAAAGTGCTGCACTCAATATGCCAGCAAATTTGGAAAACTCAGCAGTGGCCACAGGACTGGAAAAGGGCAGTTTTCATTCCAATCCCAAAGAAAGGCAATGCCAAAGAATGCTCAAACTACCACACAATTGCACTCATCTCACACGCTAGTAAAGTAATGCTCAAAATTCTCCAAGCCAGGCTTAAGCAATATGTGAACCGTGAACTTCCAGATGTTCAAGCTGGTTTTAGAAAAGGCAGAGGAACCAGAGATCAAATTGCCAACATCTGCTGGATCATCAAAAAAGCAAGAGAGTTCCAGAAAAGCATCTATTTCTGCTTTATTGACTATGCCAAAGCCTTTGACTGTGTGGATCACAATAAACTGGAAAATTCTGAAAGAGATGGGAATACCAGACCACCTGATCTGCCCCTTGAGAAATTTGTATGCAGGTCAGGAAGCAACAGTTAGAACTGGGCATGGAACAACAGACTGGTTCCAAATAGGAAAAGGAGTTCGTCAAGGCTGTATATTGTCACCCTGCTTATTTAACTTATATGCAGAGTACATCATGAGAAATGCTGGACTGGAAGAAACACAAGCTAGAATCAAGATTGCTGGGAGAAATATCAATAACCTCAGATATGCAGATGACACCACCCTTATGGCAGAAAGTGAAGAGGAACTAAAAAGCCTCTTGATGAAAGTGAAAGTGGAGAGTGAAAAAGTTGGCTTAAAGCTCAACATTCAGAAAACGAAGATCATGGCATCCGGTCCAATCACTTCATGGGAATAGTTGGGGAAACAGTGGAAATAGTGTCAGATTTTATTTTTTTGGGCTCCAAAATCACTGCAGATGGTGACTGCAGCCATGAAATGAAAAGACGCTTACTCCTTGGAAGGAAAGTTATGACCAACCTAGATAGCGTATTCAAAAGCAGAGACATTACTTTGCCAACAAAGGTTCGTCTAGTCAAGGCTATGGTTTTTCCAGTGGTCATATATGGATGTGAGAGTTGGACTATGAAGAAGGCTGAGCACCGAAGAATTGATGCTTTTGAACTGTGGTGTTGGAGAAGACTCTTGGGAGTCCCTTGGACTGCAAGGAGATCCAACCAGTCCATTCTGAAGGACATCAGCCCTGGGTTTCTTTGGAAGGAATGATGCTAAAGCTGAAACTCCAGTACTTTGGCCACCTCATGTGAAGAGTTGACTCATTGGAAAAGACTCTGATGCTGGGAGGGATTGGGGGCAAGAGGACAAGGGGATGACAGAGGATGAGATGGCTAGATGGCATCACTGACTCGATGGACGTGAGTCTGAGTGAACTCCGGGAGTTGGTGATGGACAGGGAGGCCTGGCATGCTTCGAATCATGGGGTGGCAAAGAGTCGGACATGACTGAGCGACTGATCTGATCTGATCTGATCTGAATATTCCATTGTGTATATGTACCACAGCTTTCTTATCCATTCATCTGCCAGTGGACATCTAGGTTGCTTCCATATCCTATCTATTGTAAGCAGTTCTGCGATGAACACTGGAGTACACAAGTCTCTTTCAATTCTGGTTTCCTCGGTGTGTATGCCCAGCAGTGGGATTGCTGGGTCGTTTGGCAGTTCTATTTCCAGTTTTTTAAGGAATCTCCACACTGTTCTCCATAGTGGTTGTACTAGTTTGCATTCCCACCAACAGTGTAAGAGACTTCCCTTTTTTCCACACCCTCTCCAGGATTTATTGTTTGTAGGCTTTTGGATAGCAGCCATTCTGACTGGCGTGAGATGGTACCTCATTGTGGTTTTGATTTGCATTTCTCTGATCATGAGTGATGTTGAGCATCTTTTCATGTGTTTGTTAGCCATCTGTATATCTTCTTTGGAGAAATGTCTGTTTAGTTCTTTGACCCATTTTTTGATTGGGTCATTTATTTTTCTGGTATTGAGCTGCATGAGCTGCTTGTATATTTTTGAGATTAATTAATTCTTTGCCAGTTGTTTCATTTGCAATGATTTTCTCCCATTCTGAAGGCTGTCTTTTCACCTTACTTATAGTTTCCTTTGTTGTGCCAAAGCTTTGAACTTCAATTAGGTCCCATTTGTTTATTTTTGCTTTTTATTTCCATTACCCAAGAGTGATATTAATAAGTAGATTTGGGGTGAGTGGTGGCTGGATTTCAGGGCACGTCCAAGTTGAACACAAACCCTTAGTGGTAGCTGATGGGCCCCTCTGCTGTGAAGGTATGGGGTGCAGTAGCTGTGATGCTGCCTGAGAATGTCCTGCCTCTTCAGAGGGTGGTTCTCATGGGTAGGACTCTGGAGCCCAAAGATGGGGGTGCACAAAACGGTTGGAGCAAGAGGAGATCATCAGTTTTCAATGGGAATTTAAGCTGGAAAACATGAACTAAGCATCGAAGTAGACAAAATAAACAATATTTGAAAAGGAAGCATCATCACACATGATGGAAAAAGCAGACGGAGGAAGGGCGTGCTCAAGCACAGGTGGTTCAAGTTGATTTGGCCACTTCTGGAGTGAGAGGGCCACTCCACCTCCTCCCACCTCTCCCACTGCTGAGGCTGGCATCTTCCAACTCCTTGGGCCTCCTGGAGCTGCTTTTCTCCTGGTTTCCCAGAGGGTGGGGCATTTCTGCATCGGACCCCAAAGGTCCTTTTCTAGAGCATTTACTTCAAACTTAATTTGTCCCGTTAACTGCCCCCAAATACATAGTCTTACACCTCACTTTTGTCATTACATAAAATGTCATTCCTGGGCTTCCCTTAGGCTCAGGGATGAAGAATCTGCCTGCCAATGTAGGAAACACGAGTCCGACCACTGGTCTGGGAAGATCCCACACGCCGTGGAACAGCTAAACCCATGTGCTGCAATTACTGAGCCTGTGCTCTCTAGAGCCTATGTGTTGCAACTCCTGAGCCACGTGCCTCAGAGCCTGTGCTCTGCAACAACAGAAGCCACTGCAGTGAGAGCTGGTGTACCACAACTAGAGAGAAGCCTCTGCTCACCACAACTAGAGAATGCCCGTGCCGAAAGGAAGACCCAGCACAGCCTGATTAAATAAAGTTGTAAAACACTATTCCTGCTTGTTTACTTGGGGGTGTTAGTCTTCGTTTGTTTTTTTGAGTTATTGATAATAATAGCTGTGTGCCAGCTATCATTGTATAAGGCATCTTAATCCTTACACAACCCTGGGACATTGCTATTATTTTTTATGTTTTACTCACAAGGACACTCAGAGAGGGCAGGAAACTTGCCCAAGATCACAGTCAATCCATTTAGAAGCCAGGGTTTAAATCCAGGTCTGTCTGCGTTAAGTCCACGATTTTCCCACCATGACACACTGTCCCTCCGAAACTCGAGCCCTTGGCTCCAGCTTCTATTAATGGTCACGTCTCAAAGGGGAGAAGCCACTGAGCTCTGCGGCTTCTTCTTTTTTGGGGGTAAATATTTATTTACTTATTTGGTTTCACTGGGTGTCAATTGTGGCACATGGGATCTTCAGCTGTGGCTCACGGGCTTAGCTACTCCTCAGCACGTGGGATCTAGTTTCCCATGTCCCCTGCAGATTCCTAACCACTGACTACCAGGGAAGTACTGGTGGCTTCTTTTCCTTCATCCCATTTCAAAACCATAAACTGTCTTCCTGGTTTCTGGTTAGTCAAGGAACTCTGTTAGTTCCTCGCTCATTTGCATGACCAGACAGTGTATGACCTGCTCTTCCTGACCAATGTGACATCAGCTTCTCTCTTCCCTAAAGAGCCCATATTCCCAGGGACTCAATTTTCCCTCATGGAGTACTACAACTCTGGCATTCACAAAACAAAAAAATGAAAAGACACAGGCGTAAATCCTGTTGAGGAAAACAAAAGGAACACTGACTCTGGTAAGATTCCTTGAATGGGTACCAGTTCCAGGAGAAGAAGTATGAGAATTGTTATGATTGCTCTGGTTTGATAGAATGAGTCTTTATTTAGTCTCTTGGGGACAGAAAGGTGAAGCTCTAAGAAGAGCCAGAGTTTGTGCTTCCTGGAGTTCATTGTCAACAAAATTACTGGACAGGGGTCTGAACTCCACTGTGATGTCTCGGTAGAGCTCTGTTGGGGGGATGGGGTGGGGAGCTGTCAGGGTTCCCACCACAGGGTGAGACTGGAAGATACATTTCTGACTCACTAAGGGTCTGTACTCTCCCCATGTATTTCATCACTGGGGACCTGAACGTAGATCATCACCCAAACCCTACAACCGTTTTTGATGTGTCTTCCCGTGCAGATCACCTTGCCAGATGAGCTAATTAGTGAACGGGGCAGGGCAGTTGTGTGGGAACACTGAGGGAGTAGGAGGCTGCTTGGGGGGGATGTGTGGGAGGGCATTGACGAGATACTGCTGGGTCAGCTGGGAAACAGGTCTGTGTGGGGGACACCTTTTCTGAGCTCTGCCTTGGCCTCCGACCTGCGTCAGTCTTCACAGAAAAGCCATCCTGAACTTTCTCTGCCTGCCCAGACCTAGCTCTCGGTAGAGAGACCCCCTGCGTGTCCCATGAGCCCAGGCCCACCAGTCCTGCGTTCTTGGGACTGATAACTCTGTTATCAGAGTTAGGGGCAGCCACACGGAGTGGCCCAGAGGCTGGGACAGTGCGAGCCTCGCCCCCCGCCCCCCGCAGCAGGCCTCACCCGGAACTGCCCCCCGTCGCCGTCGTCTAGCTCCAGGATGTAGCCGTCCACGGGGCTGTGGGTGAAGGGCGGTGTCCTCCAGGCCAGCGTGACGCTGTTGTTCCGGGTGCAGCACTTCTCCAGCTGCAACAGGGGCACGGGCGGCACTGTGACGGGACAGGCGGGCTTCAGTGTGCACACCCTGCAGGGCACCCCAGAGGGAAGGCGACCACCTGCGCCACTCCCTGCTGCTTGTATGCACACTCTGTGGGCCTCCTAGCCTGGGAGGGGGGTCCTGGGATTTGAGGCCAGGAGAGACTCAGAGACGTGGCAGTTGCTGCTACCCCTCTGAGTCTGGAGCCCTGAGGACAAGGTGTCCTCTCCCCACTGGCCCACTGAGTATCACTGGTTTTGATTCTGACCCACGAGCGGCTCCCTAGGACTTGCAGCAGAGCCTGACCGCCTGTGCCTCCCAGCACGGCAAGGCCTCTGCATACCCTCTGCATGGAGTCACGTGCAGCTCACACCTGGGGCCCGTGAAGTTGTGGTTGGGGGTGGGCAACAGGCAAAACACAGAGACACATTGAAACCTTTGTCTGGGAGTGTTTTAAAGGCCTAGGGAACTAGATCCTGGAAGGTGAGGCAATCTTAGAGTATGGGACAATCTACCCATGGAATTAGGGATTCAAGTCAAGTGTATCATCAGTTCTATCAAGGTGAGCTCGGGAGTATCTTTTTATTCTCTAGTTGTCTTCAGGCTCAAGAGATTTTAGAAATATAGTCTATGCTGGGGCTTCCCAGGTGACGTTAGTGATAAAGAACTTGCCTGCCAATGCAGGAGACATAAGAGACTTGGGTTCCATCCCTGGGTTGGGAAGTTCCCCTGGAAGGGGGCACGGCAACCCACTTTAGTATTCTTGCCTGGAGAATCCTATGGACAGAGGAGCCTGGTGGGCTATGGTCCATAGGGTTGCAAAGAGGTGGACATAACTGAAGCGATTTAGCATGCATGCATGCATAGTCCCTGCTGACATTTTTCAAAGGGAACACTGCAACATGAGTTTTTGTAAAAACTACAGATTTCCATTTGGGTCCAGATGTTAGGGCACCATCTTCCACATTTTGGTGGACAGTTTAGTGGGGT
This sequence comes from Bos mutus, assembly GCF_027580195.1. Lineage (NCBI taxonomy): Eukaryota > Metazoa > Chordata > Mammalia > Artiodactyla > Bovidae > Bos > Bos mutus. Next base: position 41,704,355 of record NC_091644.1, read on the forward strand.
GTGAGCACTGTCTGTTATGGATGTCATCTCAGGGCTGGCTCCATGCAGACTGGCCCCAGGACCCTGGGTTATCAGTGTGGAAGGAGTCCTCTCTGCATCCCTGGGCACTGCTTCTCGCTTTTCCACTTCCTCTGTGAATTCCACCACCCCACCCTGTCAGGAGCAGCTCCAAGCGGCCTCTTTCAGCAACCCCACCTTCCAGAGCCCCAACTCCTGCCAGGCTTATTCTGTTCCCAGAACCACGCCTCATTCACACCTGGGGCAGATGACATTTCCAAACCTTACCTCAGGTGCAAACTGAGTGTGGGAGTGAGCACAGAGATTGGGTGTCTTCGGTTTAAAAATGGCCACATACTTTGCAAGTGAGCATTTTCCTGAGTTCACAGCTTCTGAACTGTGGTGCTCAGCTCTTTGATATATTGGTTAAAAAAAACAAACCCCCAAAGAGTTTTATTCCCTCCACTGCTGCTGCTTCTGCTAAGTCGCTTCAGTCGTGTCCGACTCTGTGTGACCCCATAGATGGCAGCCCACCAGGCTCCCCCGTCCCAGGGATTCTCCAGGCAAGAACACTGGAGTGGGTTGCCATTTCCTTCAATGCATGAAAGTGAAAAGTGAAAGTGAAGTCACTCAGTCGTGTCCGACCCTCAGCGACCCCATGGACTGCAGCCCACCAGGCTCCTCCATCCATGGGATTTTCCAGGCAAGAGTACTGGAGTGGGGTGCCATCGCCTTCTCCTGAATGTACCCTTAATGTCTCTGGAGAGGCAGGGTGACCTCACATGCTAATTTTGTAACCTGGGGAAAGTTATGCAAACTTTTCTTAACTCATAGCCTGTGTCCCCCCGGCTCTCTGAACTCACCTCTACCACCCATCACCTTCTCACACTGCTGTCACCTCCAGCCTTGCTCTGCTTGGAACACAGCAAACTTATACCTGCCCTCTGCCGCCTGGAACCTTCTTCCTTTATACTGCATCTCTTTCCTTCTCACCTCGAAACACTACCCCCATACTAATGCCTTCTTCTCAAAAAATGGCTTCCCTCGTGGCTCAGATGGTTAAGAATCAGCTTGTAATCCAGGAGACTCAGGTTTGATCCCTAATTGGAAAGATCTCCTGGAGAAGGGAATGGTTACGCACTCCAGTATGCTTGTCTGGAGAATTCCATGGACAGAAGAGCCTGGCAGGCTACAGTCCATGGGGTCAGAAAGGGTCAGACATGACTGAGCAACTAACACTTTCACTTCTCAAAAAGCACCTTGTCGGTCACACCCGCCACCATCAGGGTATATCTGTTGTATCACTGCCTATTTCCTTCTCTAGATGCCAGCTCAGTCTTGTGAGGGAGTCTGTGGACTTGTTCATGGCTGTGTCCCGAACACTGAGGATGGTGATAAACACTCAATAGGTGTCTCTGGACGAACAAACGATCCTCTTTCATACATGCGAAAACTGTGGCTCAGGCTGGGGGCTACCCGCAGAGGTCACCAGCTCGAGAACACTGAACTGGAACCTGAACCCAGGTCTGTGCTGCAGAAGTCCCTCCCTCCCAATCTGGGCCAGGGTCACAAGTCTTCCGATGCATGAGCTGCCCTGCAGAGTGGATGCCTCTTCCAGAAGAAGCAACAACTGAACTGGGCCAACCACGGCTCACCCCTACATTTCATCTGAATGAAGTCCAGCTGGTGGATGGCTTGCAGCAGCGGCTCGCTGTCCAAGGTCAGCTCAAACTCCGCGGACACTTTGGGCTCCAGGGCGCCTTTGACCCACTGCTCTTGAGACACCTGGACACGCTTGATCAGGGCATCTGAGATCTTAAAGGAAGCACAGAGTTTAGGGTGTCCATGTGCAAAGGAAAAATAACACAGCAGGTGGTGAGGAAAGGATAGGGGCTTCATCTCCATGGGCTCAGGGGGTGGCTGTGTTAAGAATGCCCTCTCAAGCCCTGGCAGAGATGTCAGGACCCATGCTGGTATGGGGGTAAATAAAAATGCATTGTATTGTTTAAATCATCTGCATAGGTCAGGCATATTCCTTGTAAAGAAGCACTTGCTGTTTTAGGCTAAACCCTTTTGTAAAGCAAATGATACTTTTTATTTATTTTTTCAAACTTCTTATTTTGTACTGGGGGATGGCCTATTAACAATGTTGTGATAGTTTCAAGTTAACAGCCAAGGAACTTGGCCATATATACACATGTATCCATTCTTCATAAATCCCCCCTCCCATCCAGGCTGCCACATAACACTGAGCAGAGTTCCCTGTGCTCTATAGTAGGTCCTTGTTGGTTATCCATTTTGTATGTAACAGTGTGTCCATGAACTTGCCAAATTCCCTACCTATCCATTCCCCTCAGCAACCACTGGTTCATTTTCTAAGTCTGTGAGTCTCTTTCTGTTTTGTAACTAAGTTTGTTTGGAAGCAAACGGTACTTATAAAATATACAGAAACACTCTGCATATTCTTCTTTTGCTAGATCCCGCACTTTGCAAAGTGAAACTCACTAGTGGTTTGTCCTAGCATGTGAAAGCATCTCCTTCAGCCCAGGACTGGACCACTTCCTCCCTCCCACTGTCTTTCCCCCATGTTGTTCTGCAGCTTCTGCTCCAAACTCTCACTGTATCAAACCCACAGCTCTGTTCTCTGCTGGAGAAAGTCTTGCTCATTCAGAACATTTGCACGTGTCCCTGTAGAGCTATGATGCCCATGCACCCTTCCTGCGGACCAATCAAGGAGATTCATCATTTTCCCCACAGACGGAGGACTGGGCTTTCGTTTGAGTCACAGAAGTGTTCCCGAGAGATGCTCGTGACCCGGATTAGCCTAGCTGCTGGGGGTTGCCCAGCAAGGCAGCCCGGGCTTTCTGGGCTGCAGTATTCTGTCCAGACCTGTGGGACTCTGCCCACTGGGGGTCATGTGGATTCTACTAACTCACTTCTTCCAGTGCAATCTTTCCAGCTTTACTGGCAGACTGTCTTCTTTCATCTGTGGGGAAAATGTTGCACTGGTGTTCTAGGAAGTCGAGCCACGAGAGTGTGGCACTGCAGGCCTAGAGACTGTGATGTTTGATCTCCTCATTTAATGATGACCCAGAGCGAGGTCAGAGCTTGTGAGAACAGCCAAGATGAGATTTCAGGTATTCTGGACTCACTGAGCACAGGAGAATCTGCTCAACTCCAAGCCATGGGGAGGGACTTTCCTAGAACCTTGGCTGGTGTGGGACGTGGCCATGGAGTTGGAAGAAGGACCGCCAGCCCGCTCACCTGCAGGAACCCGGCGGGGTCGTTCTCTTTGATCACCTCCAGGCAGTACTCCATCAGCCCAGTGGACTGGCGCAGCTTCAGTGTGCAGTGATTGATCTGGTCCCAAACCATCTGCCATGAAAAGGACCCCTGGTAACCGTCTCGTGGATGAACAGCTCGGCTGCAGCAGGAGGCAACACTGTTCTCGACTCCCTTGTACCCTCTCCTGCCACTGCTCTGATCCTGAGCTCCACGTGCCCTCGTTACAGGGGAGTAATTGGACACATTGCCCCATGAGAAGGCCTGCCACACCCAACAGAGCACACTTCCTGAACTCTGGATAAAAAGCAGAGAACGTACACAATCTGAACCCTCCCAAGTGACCAGTCCATGCCCCCCACTCTCACTTGCTGGGTGATCATTTGAGGGGCTCAACTGCTTTGCATGTAAACCATGGACCACCCCCAACACGCATTCCTTCTCGCCCTTCAGTAATATTTCTGGTTCAGTTGAGAAATGTCTATGAAATAGATCGAGCCCAGACCCTGAAGTGAGTAGTTTTCATCAAGGCAGGATGTTCACGGGGCAGCTGCCTGGACCGGGGGCCCGGTGCGAGTGAGGGAAGTCTTGCCTTTCCACGGTGGTCACTGGCCACCATGCTGACCACGCGAGCACCAAACACCAGAGAACCTGACGGACGGGCCGAGCCGGGGCCCTGAGCACAGCCCTCGTCATCCAAGGAGGCCATCTCCGCTCTGCAAGATGGGAGCAGGGAGTGTGTCTTCCACAGAAAGCAAGGGCCCAGCAGATGGGAGAGGGGGGCTTCTGACTGAAAGCAGCAGGATTCAGGGGTTTCATCCCCGCTTTGGAGGGAGAGTAGGCATGGCGATTACTACAGGCAAAGCGGCAAGTAGGTCCCAGGGAACCTGCTCAGTGCTTCCTCCCCTCACTCGTTCATTCATTCATACCCTCAGCTAACACTGACCCTGTGTCTACACCGCGTGTTCCCAACCCTGGCCAGGGAGGGGGATGGGACTGGGTGCACTGGCTGCCCGGGCACCCACCTTCAGCTTGTGCTCCCTCTCTTTGGTGACCTTGGTGAGCAGCTTGGCTTTCTGCCGGGTCAGAGCATCGACCAGCGCATCACACTGAGCCACCAGGCAGGCCTCGTAGTCCAGGCCATTCTCCTGTGGGACGCAGAGAGCTTTAGGGAGGAGACACACAGAGACATGGCCGGTGCTAGAGACACAGCCACGTCAGCAAGTGGGCCCCAGAGAGAGTGGTCCTGCTTCCAGATTGGAGACCGTGCACGTGAGTCTCAGCACATCGGAGGACGGAACGAATATTCAACGTCACCTGAGCCGTGCGGGTTTGTGAGGGTTCTCAGTGTCATGGGAAACACTCATGAGAGACTTAACAAGAAAAAAAAGCAGCTACAAGTGTGCAGCATAATTGCACACTGCGTGTGTGTGTGTGTGTGTGTGTGTGTGTGAACGAATGGAAGAGAGTGTCAAAATAGTGGGGTGGCCACTTAAAGGGGTGAGATATTGGTGAACTTCTGGTACTTTTGTCTGCTATTTTCTACTTTTCACAGTTTCTAGAACATATTTTTACTTTTCATAATCAGATAACAGTAAAACGAACAAAACCCAGTGGTCTGGCTGTAGGATCTGTCTTTCTCAGTTGTGAAAAAGAATCCTTCAACACCTCTCAGACCAGCCTGGATTCAGACCTCGTGTCATGGGCTAATGTGTTTTCTCCCACCCCTGTCCCAAGCTCCTATGATGAAGTCCGAACCCGCATGACCTCAGAACAAGACTGTGTTTGGAGAAACGGCCTTGAAAGAAGTAACTTAAATGAGGTCCTTAGGCTGGGCTCTGATTCAACATGACTGTGTCCTTAGAAGAGGTGGTCAGGACACAGACAGGCACAGAGGGAGGGCCCCCTGAGGACGCAGTGGGGTGGTGGCTGTCTGCCAGCCCAGGAGAGAGCCCTCAGGAGGAACCACCCCTGCCCACGCTTCGATCTTGAACTTCTAGCCTCCATAACTGTGAGAAAATAGGTTACTGGGGTTGAAGCCACTCAGTCTGTGGTGCTTTGTTATAGCAACCCCACCAAATAGCTGGTGTTCTGAAACATTAGAAACAGGAAAGGAAATGCCTGGTGGCTGAACTCGTTGCTTTAGCTTATTGGGAAGGGTGGTTTCTATAGGCGGGTTTAGAGTTCAATGCCCTCAGTCCCCCTTTTCCACCCAGACACCAGGAAGTTCGTGATCTGTGTGAAAGTTCCTCCCTGCGTGCATTTATACACTCTCTCCCTGACAGACAGAGCTCCTGGGGGCACAGACTGCACCTTATCGATCAGTGTCGGGCTTGTACATGACACAGCGTGGGTGCTCAGTAAATACATTTATTTAGTAACTGATGCTTTTCTATTATGATGCATTTGGTATGAAAGCACTGTATACAGACACTGGTAGCACTGTATGGCCCTGCATTATTTCTATCTGGCTCTCTTTCTATGATTCTTTCTGAGTTCAAGCGAAATCCCTTTCCTACCGGATGGCTCATGGGTGCCAGTGGGTTGGGTGCAACACCCGAGGCTGTGCAGCGGAGCAGTTGGGCCTCCTGTGTTCAACACTGAGAAGTGCTGTCAGGGGCCTTCCCTTGCCTCATCCGTGTCTCACATCCCTTCTGCAGAGGGGTGGGGTCTGGGCTTACCTGGATCTGCTGCAGAATGTTCTTCAGCTGAACCAGAAACTCCTTTGCTTCTTTTGCCTTATCGGAAACTCCATTTAAGGCCTGAGACAGCTGGGCCTAAAAGATATTACAGGTTGAAAAGGAAAATTAGGTGTTAAAGGCATTTGGTCTGCCCTTCACTCTGAAAGCTGTGTTTATAACAGGGTATAACCAAGAGCTTTCCTCTATGGAGGGAGCCCGGTCATTGCAGCATGGGCTTGTCTTTCCAGCAATGGCTGATAAAGTGTTGGCTGACTTGCTCTCTTCTGTCTGCACTCCAAAGCTGGATAGAAGTAAGGAGCATTCAGCTAATTGGTTGGGGCTGACAGGACCCAGGACAAGAAGCAAGTATAGACTTGACCGGGTCTGGCCCCCGCCCCTCCCACAGCAGCTCTACCCCCATCAGTAGGACTCTCAGACGCCAATGTGTGGACACCCCAGGTGCCAGGCCACACTCTGCCCACCTCATTTGTACACAGTTGCATTTTGGCCTAAGTGGGATGGGTGGGAAAGAGACCTGGAAATGAGCTTGAGCCATGTGGATGGAGGGTCCCAAGTCACCATGTAGAAGGGATGGTGGTGGCCTCCTTGGCAATCGACACCCTAACTCTGCTCGGTTGCTGGGACCCAAAGGCAGAGCTGCAAGCTGGTCTCAAATCTATGGCCTTTAGCCTCAGGCTTCTTTTCAATGAAACATATGCCCACACAATCGAATCTGTCTTCAAAACTTCACTATTGAATAGACTGATGCCCTTTGTTTTTAAATTTTATTTATCTATATTTTGATCATGCCCTGCAGCCTGTGGGATCTTAGTTTCCCAACCAAGGATTGAACCCATATCCCCTACAGTGGAAGTGTGGAGTCTTAGCCACTGGACCGCCAGGGAAATCTCCTGATGCCCTTGATTTTTAACGGTACTCTCATGTTTCAAATTAAAAAGCTGAGGGCAGAGGAAAAAAATGGGGCCAGAAAAGCTGGGTCATACCTGCTCTCCACTGTCTTTAGGTCTCTCTGCTCAAATATGATCTGTCTGAGAGGCCTCTTCCCTTGCCCTGCTTTATGCTTCTTCACAATGTTCATTACCACCCAACACAGGTTTGTTTGCTGTGCGTCTCTCCTCCCAAGAATGTAAGTTCTCTGGTTGCTCACATCCAGAAAGAGCACCAGGCACAAGGCAGCATTAAACAGTGTCGATATTTGTGGAATGAACGGGTCAATTGATGTGGTTCTTTGGACCATATCCACGGTGTTCCAAGTGTGGTTCCTGGACGCTCAACATCAGCATCACCTAGGAATTTGCTAGAAATCCAAATTCTATGGCCTCACCCCAGTCTTACTGCTCAGAACCTAGGGGTGAAGCCCAGGAATCTTTCTTTTAACAAGCTATCCAGGGATGTCTGATGCACTTTGAGATCCATTGGATGGTACAAACATAGCCACGGAGTGGATGAGAAGACGTGGGAACATGAAGGTGACCAGGTCACCAATGTTCAAGGTGAGGTCTGAGCTGTGTCCTGCTCTGGGAGATGGCTGGGAGCCTCGGGTGTGGCTCAGCTGAGAGGTGGCTCCTGGAGAAGCTCTTCCTGCCTCCAATGGCTTCCCAATTCCACTCCCCATCCCACACACACTTCAGCTGGTGTAAGCCCTTCCCTCCATGCTTACCCACTATGGACAATTCTGTTGCAATTATCTATGCAGGAAGACTAGCCAATAGAAATCGCAAGAATAGCAGAGTGTTCTGCATCTGCTCTGTCTCATACAGCTGCCAGCAGTATGGGTGGCTCTGAGCCCTTGAAATTTTACTTCATTTTCAGCCACCATGGGTGGCCAGTGGCTGCTGTCCTGGGCAGCACAGATCTTTGTACTCATCCTTAGCAGCTCAGCCTGTGTTTGATAACTTCACTCAGGAGGAGCTGGAGAGGTCAGCATCACTCAGACTCATCATCTGTGTCCAGAAAAGGGGTGCCTCCCTCCCTACCACACTCAATGCAAGAAGAGGACCCTCGGAGGCTGCACCCCTTTTCTCTTCAAGGGGAGGCCCCTTCCTGGGAACCTATGCACTCCTTCATGGTGGGGACTTTGTCTTTGTCTTTCTAGCCAGGCACAAAATAGGGGCTCAAAAACCGCTCACTGGCTGAATAGAAAGCAAAGCAATTGCTCCACTAGAAGCGGATGCTAACCAAGACAGATCCCTGTAGATCCACAGGCAGCACACTTGTCCACAAGAAGCCACATTAGTGAGTGTCCCCCTCCTTCCACCTGGGAAACTGGAGCCAGCATGGCTCTGCCCCCACCAGCCCCGGCCTCCCCACAGCCCAGCCCTGCTCTCGACCTACATCCCACTTGGCAAATAGATCCTGGAGCTCGGCAATGAGCCCAGAACAAGTGATTTTTGAAAGGTTCCAGTGGCCTTAGGCAGACACCCAGCTGAAAGGGGAATGGACTCACAGCTCACTAGACACTGCTCCAGGCTCATCAGACTTGCCTGTGACCCCGGCCCAGCAGGGTGCAGCAAAGGCCTGACGGAAGAGCCCGGGCTCCCATGTGAGAGCTGGTCTCCCTTGAAGGATGTCCTGACCCAACAAGCACACACTTATATTAATACTTTTCTTGACCCCAGTTCCTTCCCATTGGGTGGGGCCACAAGTCAGCTCTCCTTGCCCAGGTGACAGCACTGTGGAAACTGGTCCTTGTTGTTCTACTGGCAAAGGAGCCAGGGATTGGGTGGCAAAGGTGGAAACCATTTCTCAAGGGACAAATTACTTATTGGCAACATGTTACAGGTTCACAGCATATTGTATTTGGCTGCAGTTTTCTGAGACATGCTCTTCCTCTTTTCCACAAGGACTGTCTAGGGGGGCCAGCAGGGGACACGGAAAACTGTGTTCTTCTGGTCCTAGAGAAGGGCTTCCCTGGTGGCTCAGATGGTGAAGAATCTGTCTGCAATGCAGGAGACCCAGATTTGATCCCTGGGTCAGGAAGATTCCCTGGAGAACAGAAGGGCAATCCGCTCCAGTATCCTGAACTCCATGGTCAGAGGAAGGCCCTGCCCTCTGTGAAATGAGAATGGGTTGTTCAGTCTCTGTGACCATACTATACTCTTGGAAAGAAAGGAAATATCCAGACAGAAGATAAATATTTTTAAATGACTGAACAGATTTTTAACTTGAATCAAACATTGTATTTTATGCCTTCCTATTTCTTAAAGGTTAGAATTACTTTGCTATAGAGTCTCTGAGTTTAGACAGCTTAAAAATGTCAGTATTTCCAACAGGGCCAAACCACCTGCTTCCTGGCCTAGCATCATGTCTTTGCCTGCAGCCTGAAGGAGTAGCTTCTAGATACACGGTGTAGTTTTCTGCCTCCACCCCCGCCTCCTTCTAGATGGTGTTATAGGGCCTCATAATGCATTAAGCTGGTTTCCCTGGTGGCTGGGATGGTAAAGAATCTGCCCAGGAGACCTAGGAGACCTAGGTTCAATCCCTGGGTTGGAAAGATCCCCTGGAGAAGGAAATGTCTACCCACTCCAAGATTCTTGCCTGGAGAATTCCATGATCAGAAAAGCCTGGAGCGCTACAGTCCGTAAGGTCACAAAGAGTCAGACACGACTGAGCGACTACTGCAATGCATTAAGCAAGAGGACTCTGGGGCATATAGCCAAATCTTGGCTCTGTCATCTGTTAGCTGTGAGTCTCAGAAAGATTCTTCATCTCTTTGTTATACAGGGTCCTCTCCTCATATGAGTTTGCACTATTATACTTGGAAATATAACTTGAGCTTTCCCCAAATCCTCTTTTGCTACTTTTTAAATCTGATCACACCAAAACAGGACATTTTAAATGTTCTTCTTTAGTGAATGTTTGGGAGATAATAATGCAATGATACTTATCTAACAGGATGCTTTCAGTTTGATTTCTGGGTTGTGAGAAGTGCTGAACCAATTTAAACAGTCTAATTTTTTGTGCAAATTTTTCTAGTTTTTTAAACTTACATCCGTTCTTTTAAAATAATAACAACTGTTTGTATTGCTTTGAAAGTGCAAATTGTAAAATAATTTAACTATTGTTTTCATGGTAACTTTATTAATAATATCACTGTTTAAAATATTTAACCATCCTAATTAATAACGATAACTATCCTTTTAGATTACTCATGCTATTACTTTCTTAAGCAAAAGAAACCTGTAAATTAGAAAGAATTTATTTATCTATCTATTTTTGGCCGTGCTGGGTCTTCATTGCTGCACAGGCTTTTCTCTAGTTGCGGAAGTGGGGGCTGCTCTCTGGTTGTGGAGCATGGACTCTAGGTGCTCAGGCTTCAGTAGATGGAACACGGTGGGTTCAGTAGTGGTGGCACATGGGTTGAGTTGTTCCACAGCATGTGGGATCTTCCCGGACCAGGGATTGAACCCATGTCCCCTGCATTGGCACATGGATTCTTAACCGCTGGATCACCAAGGAAGTCCCCCAAAGTCCTCTTCATTGTTTGATCCGGGTCTATAATATATGGGTGGTTATGGACTGAATGTTTATGTCTTCCAAAAATCCATATATGGAGGCCTTAACCTCTGGTATGGAGGTATTAGGAGATAGGAACTTTGGAATGTGATTAGGAATTGAGGGTGGAGCCCTCATGATGGGATTAGTGTCCTTAAAAGACAAGATCTTACTCTCTCCTCCCACATGCACTGAGGAAAGGCCATGTAAAGACTCAATAAGGTCCAGGCTTCAGAACTGTGAGAGATAAATCTCTGTTGTTTAAGCCACCTAGTCTGTGGTATGGTTCAGTTCAGTTCAGTTGCTCAGTCGTGTCTGACTGTTTGCAACCCCATGGACTGCAGCACGCCAGGCCTCCCTGTCCATCACCAACTCCTGGAATTTACTCAAACTCATGCCCATTGAGTTGGTGATGCATCCCACCATCTCATCCTCTATCGTCCCCTTCTCCTCCTGTCTTCAATCTTTCCCAGCATCAGGGTCTTTTCAAATGAGTCAGCGCTTTGCATCAGGTGGCCAAACTATTAGAGTTTTAGCTTCAACATCAGTCCTTCCAGTGAACACCCAGGACTGATCTCCTTTAGGATGGACTGGTTGGATCTCCTTGCAGTCCAAGGGACTCTCAAGAGTCTTCCCCAACACCATAGTTCAAAAGCATCAATTCTTTGGCGCTCAGCTTTCTTTATAGTTCAACTCTCACATCCATACATGACCACTGGAAAAACCATAGCCTTGACTAGATGGACCTTTGTTCACAAAGTAATGTCTCTGCTTTTCAATATGCTGTCTAGGTTGGTCATAACTTTCCTTTCAAGGAGTAAGCGTCTTTTAATTTCATGGCTGCAGTCACCATCTGCAGTGATTTTGGACCTCAGAAAAATAAAGTCTGCCATTCTTTCCACTGTTTCCCCATCTATTTCCCATGAAGTGGTGGGACCAGATGCCATGGTTTCAGTTTTCTGAATGTTGAGTTTTAAGCCAACTTTTTCACTCTTCTTTTTCACTTTCATCTAGAGGCTCTTTAGTTCCTCACTTTCTGCTGTAAAGGTGGTGTCATCTGCATATCTGAGGTTATTGATATTTCTCCCGGCAATCTTGGTTCCAGCTTGTGCTTCATCCAGCCCAGGGTTTCTCGTGATGTACTCTGCATATAAGTTAAATAAGCAGGGTGACAATATACAGCCTTGATGGACTCCTTTTCCTATTTGGAACCAGTCTGTTGTTCCATGTCCAGTTCTAACTGTTGTTTCCTGACCTGCATACAGGTTTCTCAAGAGGCAGGTCAGGTGGTCTGGTATTCCCATCTCTTTCAGAATTTTCCACAGTTTATTGTGATCCACACAGTCAAAGGCTTTGGCATAGTCACTAAAGCAGAAATAGATGTTTTTCTGGACTCTTTTGCTTTTTTGATATCCAACAGATGTTGGCAATTTGGTCTCTGGTTCCTCTGCCTTTTCTAAAATCAGCTTGAACATCTGGAAGTTCACGGTTCACGTACTGTTGAAGCCTGGTTTGGAGAATTTTGAGCATTACTTTACTAGCATGTGAGATGAGTGCAATTGTGTGGTAGTTTGAGCATTCTTTGGCATTGCCTTTCTTTGGGATTGAAATGAAAACTGCCCTTTTCCAGTCCTGTGGCCACTGCTGAGTTTTCCAAATTCACTGGCATGTTGAGAACAGTACTTTCACAGCATCATCTTTTAGGATTTGAAATAGCTCAACTGGAATTCCATCACTTCCACTAACTTTGTTCGTAGTGATGCTTTCTAAGGCCCACTTGACTTCACATTCCAGGATGTCTGGCTCTGGGTGAGTGATCACACCATCGTGATTATCTGGATCATGAAGATCTTTTTTGTACAGTTCTTTTGTGTATTCTTGCCACCTCTTCTTAATAGCTTCTGCTTCTGTTAGGTTCATACCATTTCTGTCCTTAATCAAGCCCATCTTTGCATGAAATGTTCCCTTGGTATCTCTGATTTTCTTGAAGAGATCCCTAGTCTTTCCCATTCTGTTGTTTTCCTCTATTTCTTTGCATTGATCACTGAGGAAGGCTTCCTTATCTCTCCTTGCTATTCTTTGGAACTCTGCATTCAAATGGGCATATCTTTCCTTTTCTCCTTTGCTTTTGGCTCTCTTCTTTTCACAGCTATTTGTAAGGCCTCCCCAGACAGCCATTTTGCTTTTTTGCATTTCTTTTTCTTGGGGATGGTCTTGATCCCTGTCTCCTGTACAATGTCACGAACCTCCATCCATAGTTCATCAGGCACTCTGTCTATCAGATCTAGTCCCTTAAATCTATTTCTCACTTCCACTGTATTATCATAAGGGATTTGATTTAGGTCATACCTGAATGGTCTAATGGTTTTCCCTACTTTCTTCAATTTCAGCCTGAATTTGGCAATAAGAAATTCATGATCTGAGCCACAGTCAGCTCCTGGTCTTGCTTTTGCTGACTTCTCCATCTTTGGCTGCAAAGAATGTAATCAATCTGATTTCAGTGTTGACCATCTGGTGATGTCCATGTGTAGAGGCTTCTCTTGCATTGTTGGAAAGAGGGTGTTTGCTATGACCTGTGCATTCTCTTAGCAAAACTCTATTAGCCTTTGCCCTGCTTCATTCTGTACTCCAAGGCCAAATTTGCCTGTTACTCCAGGTGTTCTTGATTTTTACTTTTGCATTCCAGTCCCCTATAATATAATAATCACTTTTTTTGGGGTGTTAGTTCTGGAAGGTCTTATAAGTCTTCATAGAACCATTTAGCTTCAGCTTCTTCAGCATTATTGGTCGGGGCATAGACTTGGATTACTGTGGTATTGAATGGTTTGCCTTGGAAATGAACAGAGATCATTCTGTTGTTTTTGAGATTGCATCCAAGTACTGCATTTCATTGACTGTGATGGCTACCCCATTTCTTTTAAGGGATTCCTGCCCACAGTAGTAGATATAATGGTCATCTGAGTTAAATTCACCCATTTCAGTCCATTTTACTTTGCTGATTCCTAAAACGTCGACATTCACTCTTGCCATCTACTGTTTGACCACTTCCAGTTTGCCTTGATTATATGGTATGGTTATAGAAGCCCAAACAGACTAAGACATGAATTATCTAAATTACCCTGCTAGGACCTATTTACACTTTTAGTTCACACAGCCTCAGGGATAATTCTCATGTTTGCCACAGTCTCTGTGGAGAAGCCCCTAAGTTGCCACCTTTTAAACTAGGTGTTTTTTGTCTGATATCAGGATTACCTGGTAGAAGTGCAGGAAGTTAGACACCAAGGATCCAGACACGGCTCCTAAACGCCCCCTATAGATCATTTGCTTCCCTCCCCAAATGGAATGTGTCCTTGGAACTACTTCCGGGGTGCATCTCACTCTCTGTGAGATGGGAAACCCTTGGGAAATGCATCGGCTCCCCGTGGCATCCCCGGGCCCAGCTCCTGCTGCCCCGCAGGCCTGTCCTTTGCTACTCTGTGTGGGCGGCACAGGGCCACCCACGTAGAAAGTGCTCCACAGAGACCAGTCAGTGAGGAGATTCTGTCCTGGATTCCGTCTGACAAGCTGCCCCCAGCTACTCCTTGTGTCTCAGCCCTCTCCAACTGGGCTTAATTAAAGCAGCCATGTGGCCACTCTGAACTCGCTGTTTCTAGGGCACAAAGCCCCATCTGGTCCTGGGCACTGGCAGTCAAACCCTGCCCTCTTTTTGTGACTTTTCACGTCACCCCTTCCCCACTTCACCCTCAGACTTTCCTTTCTTTTCCTCCCTAAGTGCCTCCATAATGGGTGGGTGGGATGCAGGTGGTCCCGGGAATGGAAGGCTCCTTCTTCACAGGAGTTTCAGATTATGAATATGTGAATCCTGACAATGGGGGAGATGGGTCAGGATAGGATGTAGTGCAACTACACTATGGCTGGTTTGACATTGTCCCCACCCCAACCCGGAGCCAGCCACTGAGGCCTTGGCGGACCAGAGGCAGTGATGGAGGCTCTGCTCCCCAGAAGCTCAGCTCACAGCTCAGCCCTGCACTAACCAGGCTTGAGAGTGGCCTAAGCTCCTGGATCTGCCAGCCATGTAGCTGGAAGCCCTGCTGTATCCACCCAGGGACCCCAGAACTGGACTTTGGGGTCAGGGTCTGAACTCAAACCCTCATTTTATGTGACCAGGTTTCTTTGTGAGCCTTTGGGTCCTCACTTTGGAATGGGGGTAATGATACACTCTCCAAGAGCTAGCTCAAGATTTAAGAGAGAGCCTACATGGACAGCCCTGGGTTCACGGGCTGGCACTCTAGTGACGGTGGTTCTGTGCATAATGGGACTGTTGCAGGCACTGCTGCTTCCTGCCATTGGCCGTCTGCTATCCTTCCTAACGGCAGTTTTATTTTGCTTTGAGAACTTGCCTCTTTCCCTACCAGGTCCCACCCGGTAGGACTGGAATCCTGACCCCAGCACTACTGTCATCACCCGACAAGGGGCAGGCACATGCCCTGTTCTAGTTGGGAATGTGCCAGCTCCTTGGAGTTCAAAATTGAGCAAAAGGCCCAAGAAATGTAGAAATAGAGGAATTTGCTCTGTAGCAGGGGTCCCAACTTCCGGGATCGAATGCCTGATGATCTGAGGTGGCATCACTGACTTGATGAGTTTGAGCAAGCTCCAGGAGTTGGTGATGGACAGGGAAGCCTGGCGTGCTGCAGTCCATGGGGTCACAAAGAGTGGGACACATCTGAGCGACTGAACCAAACTGACTGATCTGAGGTGGAGCTGATGTAATAATAATAGAAATAAAGTGCGCAGGCCCCTGCCTGGATAACAGCCTTGTTGTGGCACAGGGGCTTCTGTAACTCAGTGAAGCTATGAGCCATGCTGTGTAAGCCCCCCCAAGATGGACAAGCCATAGTGAAGAGTTCTGACAAAACACAGTCCACTGGAGGAGGAAATGGCAACCCACTTCAGTATTCTTCCCTCGAGAACCCCATGAATAGTGTGAAAAAGCAAAAAGATATGCCACCAGAAAATGAGCTCCCTCACCAAGTCAGAAGGTGTCCATTATGCTACTGGGGAAGAACAGAGGGCAATTACTAATAACTCTAGAAAGAATGAAGTGGAAAAGCCAAAGAGGAAACTGTGCTCAGTTGTGGATGTGTCTGGTGGTGAATGTAAAGTCCAGTGCTGTAAAGAACAGTATTGCACAGGACCTGGAATGTTAGGTTCGTGAGATTGGAAGTGGTCAAACAGGAGATGGCAAGAGTAAACATTGACATCTTAGGAATCAGTGAAGTAAAATGGACTGGAATGGGTGAATTTAATTCAGATGAATATTATCTACTACTGTGGACAAGAATCTCATAGAAGAAATGGAGTAGGCTTTATAGTCAACTAAAGAGTCTGAAATCCAGTACTTAGGTGCAATCTCAAAAATGACAGAATGATCACAGTTCATTTCCAAGGCAAACCATTCAACTCCACAGTAATCCAAGTCTATGCCCCAACTGAAGTTAACTGGTTTTATGAAGACCTACAAGACCCTCTAGAACTAATACACAAAAAAGGATATCCTTTCATCTCAGGGGATTGGGATACAAAAGTAGGAAGTCAAGAAATACCTGGAACAACAGGTAAATTTGGCCTTGGAGTAAAAAATGAAGCAGGGCAAAGACTAGCTGAGTTTTGTCAAGAGAACACACTGGTCATAGCAAACACCCTCTTCCAACAACACAAGAGACGACTCTACACATGGACATCACCAGATGGTCAATACTGAAATCAGATTGATAATATTCTTTGCACCCAAAGATGGAAAGGCTCTATACAGTCAGCAAAAACAAGACCTGGAGCTGACTGTGGCTCACTCAGATCATGAACTCCTTATCACAAAATTTAGACTTAAATTGAAGAAAGTAGGAAAAACCAGTAGGCCAGTCAGATATGATCCAAATCAAATCCCTTATGATTATACAGCAGAGGTGATGAATAGATTCAAGGGATTAGACCTGGTAGACAGAGTGCCTGAAGAACTATACACAAAGGTTCAAAGACTTATACAAGAGGCAGTGACCAAAACCATCCCCAAGAAAAAGCAATGCAAGAAGGCAAAGTGGTTGTCTGAGGAGGCTTTACAAATACCTGAAGAAAGAAGAGAAGTGAAAGGCAAGGGATAAAGGAAAAGATATACCCAACTGAATGCAGAGCTCCAGAGAATAGCAAGGAGAGATAAGAAAGCCTTCTTAAATGAACAATGCAAAAACAACAACAATGACAACAACAACAACAAAACAAAAACAATATGAATGGGAAAGACTACAGGTCTCTTCAAGAAAATTGGAGATACCAAGGGAACATTTCATGGAAGGAAGAGCACAGTAAAGGATAGGAATGGTATGGACCTAATAGAAGCAGAAGATATTCAGAAGAGGTGACAAGAATACACAGATGAGCTATACAAGAAAAGGTCTTAATGACCCGAATAACCACAATGGTGTGTTCACTCACCTAGAGAGGGACATCTTAGAATGTGAAGTCAAATGGGTCTTAGGACCCATTTGTTCATTACTATGAACAAAGCTAGTGGAGGTGATGGAATTTCTGCTGAGCTATTTAAAACCCTAGATGATGATGATGTTAAAGTGTTGCACTCAGTATGTCGGTAAATTTGGAAAACTCAGCAGTGGCCACAGGACTGGAAAAGGTGTTTTCATTCTAATCCCAAAGAAGGGTGATGCCAAAGAATATTCAAACTACCACACAATTGCACTCATTTCACATTCAGGTCATTAAGATCTTTTCTTGTATAGTTCATCTGTGTATTCTTGTCACCTCTCCTTGATATCTTCTGCTTCTGTTAGGTCCATACCATTTCTATCCTTTATTGTGCCCATCCTCCCATGAAATATGTTCCCTTGATATCTCCAATTTTCTTGAAGAGATCTGTAGTCTTTCCCATTCCTATTGCTTTTCTGTTTTGTTTTTTTTTTTCCCATTGTTCATTTAAGAAGGCTTTCTTATCTCTCCTTGCTATTCTCTGGAACTCTACATTCAGTTGGGTATATCTTTTCCTTTATCCCTTGCCTTTCACTTCTCTTCTTTCTTCAGGTATTTGTAAAGCCTCCTCAGACAACCACTTTGCCTTCTTGCTTTTCTTTTTCTTGGGGATGGTTTTGGTCACTGCCTCCTGAACAAGTTTATGAACCTTTGTGCATAGTTCTTTACGCACTCTGTCTACCAGGTCTAAGCCCTTGAATCTATTCATTACCTCCACTGTATAATCATCTAACAATCAAGCTAACCTTGAGCTAGCAAGGTTACGCTCAAAATCCTTCAAGCTAGGCTTCAGCAGTATGTGAACTATGAACTTCCAGAGGTACAAGCTGTTTTTAGAAAAGTCAGAGGAACCAGAGATCAAATTGCCAGCATTTGTTGGATCATAGAAAAAGCAAGGGAATTCCAGGAAAATGTCTACTTCTGCCTCATTAGGTACACTAAAGCCTTTGGCTGTGTATATCACTACAAACTGTAGAAAATTTCTAAGGAGATGAGAATACCAGACCATCTTGCCTGCCTCCTGAGAAACCTGTATGAGGGTCAAGAAGCAACAATTATAACTTATATAACAATTATAATAGTTGTACATGGACAACTGACTGGTTCAAAATTGGGAAAGGAGTACATCAAGACTGTATATTGTCACCCTGCTTATTTAACTTATATGCAGAGTACATCATGCAAAATGCTGGGCTGGATGAATCACAAGCTGGAATCAAGATTGTCAGGAGAAATATTAACAGCCTCAAATATGCAGATGATACCAGATGGCAGAAAGTGAAGAGACACTAAAGAGCCTCTTGATGAAAGTGATAGAGGAGAGTGAAAAAGCTGGTTTGAAACTCAAGATTAAAAATACTACAATCATGGTATCTGGTCCCAACATGTCATGGTAAATAGAATGGGTAAAAGTGGAAACAGTGACAGATTTTCTTTACTTGAGCTCCAAAATCACTGCAGCTGGTGACTGAAGCCACGGAATTAAAAGATGTTTGCTCCTTGGAAGAAAATCTATGACAAACCTATTAAAAAGCAGAGATACCACTTTGCCACCAAAGGTCCCTATAGTCAGAGGTATGGTTTTTCCAGTAATGTATGGATGTTTTCTTTGCAGCCAAAGATGGAGAAGCTCTATACAGTCAACAAAAACAAGACCAGGAGCTGACTATCACTCAGATCATGAACTCCTTATTGCCAAATTCAGACTGAAATTGAAGAAAGTAGGGAAAACCACTAGACCATTCAGGTATGACCTAAATCAAATCCCTTACAATTATACAGTGGAAGGGAGAAATAGATTTAAGGGACTAGATCTGATAGATAGAGTGCCTGATGAACTATGGACTGAGGTTCGTGACATTGTACAGGAGACAGGGATCAAGACCATCC
Organism: Bos mutus; assembly: GCF_027580195.1. NCBI lineage: Eukaryota > Metazoa > Chordata > Mammalia > Artiodactyla > Bovidae > Bos > Bos mutus. The sequence continues at coordinate 41,723,257 of NC_091644.1, forward strand.
CCAAGAAAAAGAAATGCAAAAAAGCAAAATGGTTGTCTGGGGAGGTGTTACAAATAGCTGTGAAAAGAAGAGAAGCCAAAAGCAAAGGAGAAAAGGAAAGATATACCCATTTGAATGCAGAGTTCCAAAGAATAGCAAGAAAAAATAAGAAAGCCTTCTTCAGTGATCAATGCAAAGAAATAGAGGAAAATAACAGAATGGGAAAGACTAGAGATCTCTTCAAGAAAATTAGAGATACCAAGAGAACATTTCATGCAAAGATGGGCTCGATAAAGGACAGAAATGGTATGGACCTAACAGAAGCAGAAGATATTAAGAAGAGGTGACAAGAATACACAGAAGAATTGTACAAAAAAGATCTTCATGACCCAGATAATCACGATGGTGTGATCACTGACCTAGAGCCAGATATCCTGGAATGTGAAGTCAAGTGGGCCTTAGAAAGTATCACTACGAACAAAGCTAGTGGAGGTGATGGAATTCCAGTTGAGCTATTTCAAACCCTGAAAGATGATGCTGTGAAAGTGCTGCACTCAATATGCCAGCAAATTTGGAAAACTCAGCAGTGGCCCCAGGACTGGAAAAGGTCAGTTTTCATTTCAATCCCAAAGAAAGGCAATGCCAAAGAATGCTCAAACTACCGCACAATTGCACTCATCTCACACGCTAGCAAAGTAATGCTCAAAATTCTCCAAGCCAGGCTTTAGCAATACGTGAACTGTGAACTTCCAGATGTTCAAGCTGGTTTTAGAAAAGGCAGAGGAACCAGAGACCAAATTGCAAACATCCACTGGATCATGGAAAAAGCAAAAGAGTTCCATAGAAATATCTATTTCTGCTTTAGTGATATGCCAAAGCCTTTGACTGGGTGGATCACAATAAACTGTGGAAAATTCTGAAAGAGATGGGAATACCAGACCACCTGACCTGCCTCTTGAGAAATTTGTATGCAGGTCAGGAAGCAACAGTTAGAACTGGGCATGGAACAACAGACTGGTTCCAAATAGGAAAAGGAGTATGTCAAGGCTGTATATTGTCACCCTGCTTATTTAACTTATGTGCAGAGTACATCATGAGAAACGCTGGGCTGAAAGAAGCACAAGCTGGAATCAAGATTGCCGGGAGAAATATCAATAACCTCAGATATGCAGATGACACCACCCTTATGGCAGAAAGTGAAGAGGAACTAAAAAGCCTCTTGATGGAGGTGAAAGAGGAGAGTGAAAAAGTTGGCTTAAAACTCAACATTCAGAAAACGAAGATCATGGCATCTGGTCCCATCACTTCATGGGAAATAGATGGGGAAACAGTGGAAACAGTGTCAGATTTTATTTTTTTGGGCTCCAAAATCACTGCAGATGGTAACTGCAGCCATGAAATGAAAAGACGCTTACTCCTTGGAAGGAAAGTTATGACCAACCTAGACAGCATATTGAAAAGCAGAGACATTACTTTGCCAACAAAGGTCCATCTAGTCAAGGCTATGGTTTTTCTAGTGGTCATGTATGGATGTGAGAGTTGGACTGTGAAGAAAGCTGAGTGCCGAAGAGTTGATGCTTTTGAATTGTGGTGTTGGAGAAGACTCTTGAGAGTCCCTTGGACTGCAAGGAGATCCAACTAGTCCATTTTGAAGGAGATCAGCCCTGGGATTTCTTTGGAAGGAATGATGGTAAAGCTGAAACTCCAGTACTTTGGCCACCTCATGGGAAGAGTTGACTCATTGGAAAAGACTCATGCTGGGAGGGATTGGGGGCAGGAGGAGAAGGGGACGACAGAGGATGAGATGGCTGGATGGCATCACTGACTCGATGGATGTGAGTGTGAGTAAACTCTGGGAGTTGGTGATGGACAAGGAGGACTGGCATGCTGCAATTCATGGGGTCGCAAAGAGTCGGACACAACTGAGCGACTGAACTGAACTGATGGATGTGAGAGTTAGCCCATAAAGAAGGCTGAGCACAAAAGAATTGGAGCTTTTGAATTGTGGTGCTAGAGAAGACTCGAGAATCCCTTAGACAGCAAGGAGATCAAACCAGTTAATCCTAAAGGAAATCAAGATGCTGCAGCTCCAATACTTTGGCTACCTGATGCAAAGAGCTGACTCATTGAAAAAGATCCTGATGCTGGACAAGACTGAAGGCAAAAGGAGAAGGAGGCAGCAGAGGATGAGATAGTTAGACAGCATCACCAATTCAATGGCCATGAGTTTGTGCAAACTCTGGGAGACAGTGAAGGACAGAGAAGCCTGGCATGCTGCAGTCCATGGGGCCACAAGAAGTTGGGCACAACTTAGAAACTGAACAACAATGAAGTGCATGAAAAAATGTAATGTGCTTGAATCATCCAGAAATTATCCCTCCTGACCCCGATTCATGGGGAAAGTGTCTTCCTCAAAACCAGTCCCCAGTGCTAAAAAGATTGGGAATTGCGTTTCTATTTGCAGAAGTCCCCTGACCAGACTCCTGCAAGTAGACCATTCTTGTAGCTCCTGTGTCTTAGGTTTTGAGGAAGACTTTGGAATCAAAATGCCAGGTATGGATTCCAACTCACAACCTCTGTGTCCTTGGGTGAATTGTTTAATCTCTTCCTGCCCCTGTTTTCCTCCACGGTATAAAGGGGGATAGTGGCAGGAGGAAACTTGTGATGCTGTTGTGGGCTTAAGTGAGTTGCTGCTTGTCAGTGTTGCGAGCACAGGCTGGCACACATGCAGTGCTGTGTGTAGTCCCTGTCATGACTTTGAACCTGGCTCTCAAAGCTCCCTTGGATTGTGAGTGCTTAGGAAAAAGTGTAATTTTTCCAATAAATCTTCAGTTCAACTGAGCCATAGTTGGTTTCTTTTGCTCACAACAAGTAGGTCTAACTGGCTGGGAGGTCAAACAAACACAAAGATATCTATGCTGTAATCAGCGATTCATGCTGTACTTGGGTAAGTTGAGTCCCTCTGGAGATGGGGATGGTGGGAACTATTTCTCCTTCCCAACCACAGCTCAGCTTCAGAGTCCAACTCCCCAAAATGCTGACAGCTTAGGAGTTCTTGATGAGCTCCTGCCCCAGTCGTGCAGGGGGAGCAGTTCAACTTGTCAACAGGTATCTTCAAGCTGCCGACATTGATTTGTCAGAGACACCGGCCAAACTTCCTTGGCTAGGCCTTAATGCTGGTGAGGTCAAAAATAAGAAGAAGCAGGCCTGAGGGGAACTCGCTACATCACTACATGTACCCCTGGGCACACATGGTCACTTCCTATTCTGATAAAAGGGTCAGTTAGTGCCAAGTGACCCTCAAGAGCTCACTTGTGCAGAAACCAGACCCAGATTAATTGGAAATTCTATGTCCCCCTAGGGACATAGGCTTGTCAGTTCATGTAGGAGTTAACAGGCAAGACCAGCAGCCAGACACAGAGAACCTCAGCACACCTGCCAGGCTGCTCCGTCTCGCTCCATCATGCATCCCTGTATGCCTGCCTGATATGGTCTCCCCCTTGTTTTGCCAGTGCCCACCCTCATCATCCAAAACTCAGCTCAGGGCTTCCCTGGTGGTTCAGTGGTTAAGAATCCCCCTGCCAAGACAGGGGTGTGGGTTCGATCCCTGGTCTGGGAAGATCCCACGTGCCTCAGGGCCACTAAACCATTGTGCCACAACTACTGAGCCCATGCACTGCAAGCACTGAAGTTCGAGTGCGTGATCTCCTTTCCTGGCAAGTGTAGAGTTCTAAGATAGTTGTCTCTAAAACAAACTTTCAGGGCTTCCCTGGTGGTCCAGCGGTTAAGAACCCACCTACCAATGCAGGGGACACAGGTTCAATCCCTGATCCGAGAAGATCCCATGTGCTTCAGGGCAATTAAGCCCATGTGCCACAACTTCTGAGCCTGAGCTCTAGAGCCTGTGAGCTGCAGCTACTGAAGCCCTCACTCCCTAGAGCCTGAGCTCCACAATAAAAGAAGCCACTGCAGTGAGGAAGCCTGGCACAGCAATGAAGACCCAGCACAGCCAAGAAATAAATAAAAAATAATAAAAATAAATAAATCTTAAAAAAAAAAAGCTCAGCTCAAACGTCCCTCCCTCATACTGTCTCCTCTCTCCACCACCCCTTCATGGCTGTTGGAAAGGCTACTTTTCTGGGCTCCTGTACGGGCCCACATCTCATTATACTGTAGCCAGCATGCATTTACCTTTTCTTCTGCTCAACTGTGTGGTCTTAGAGGATGGAAACTCTGTCTGCTTCATCTCTGTATGACTTACCAGTGTATAGTCAATAAGTATTTGCTGAACAGATGAATTGAATAGTTTTTTTTTTTTTTTTTTGGACAATATGGCAGAGAAGTTTATAAAATGAACCAAAGATCAGAAGCAAGGACCAGGACTTCCCTGGTGGTCCAGCGGTTAAGAACCTGCCTGTCAATGCAGGGGACATGGGTTCGATCCCTGGTCTGGGAAGATCCCACCTGCTGTGGAGCAACTAAGCCCGGCACCACAACTACTGACCCTGTGTGCCACAGCCCAGGAGCCACAGCTACTGAAGCCCGCAAGCCCTGCAGCCCATGCTCTGCAACAAGAGAAGCCACAGCAAGGAGAAGCTTGCACAGCACAGGACGAGTAGCTCCCACTTGCCACAACTAGAGAAAACCCTAGCCCAGCAATGAAGGCCCAGCACAACCAAAAATAAATAAATACAATTTCAAAATAGTAAAAATTCATACGCAACCTTAAATATCCAGGAGTAATGGTTAAATCAATGTGGCATACATATGTATGTTATTATGTATGTGGTCACTATTAAGGTAATTATATGTGTGTGTGTAACACATATGTAAGAATGTTAAGAGTACACATGAATTTTCACATTTTTCTTTGCATCTTGTCTGTATTGCCTAAATATTTAAAAATGAGTATCATCTTATGCAATTGAAAAAACAGTAGGGTTATTTTCACTAAAAAATTCATGTTAGTAAGGTCTCATTTGAAATTTCTACCCTGAGCAGTTAAGCAATTTTACAACTGAAAACAGTCACGTGCTCTTTCCCTAGATGTCCTCTGATTCAGGACATTTAGACTTCAGAACAGTGTCTTGATGCAACATACCATTGCTTATGATAAACCTGGATGGCTAATATTTTCAATATAATCAATTTGGGCGATCACCACAAGGGCTCAGAGGAAAGCTGAAGGATGACACGGCTCCCCTTGAAAGCCCTTCTCTCCTGCACCCCACTCCTGCCCAGAGTCTACAGGGTCCTCGCTGCCACCCAACACCCACAGCCCCTCTCCCATCTCAAAGCCTTCATTCTCCCTGACCCACCACAAGGATCTGAACTCCCACTTGCCTTAATGTGCCTAGTCTCTGCTAGAAAACCGTTCAAATCCATCCTGGCCAAATATTTTTATAGGGTATGAGGAGACAACTTCCCTGATGGCTCAGATTGTAAAGAATTTGCCTGCAATGCAAAGTTTGATCCCTGGGTCAGGAAGATCCCCTGGAGAAGGGGAAATCTACCCACTCCAGTATTCTCGCCTGGAGAATTCCATGGACAGAGGAGCCTGGTGGGGCTACAGTCCATGGAGTTGCAAAGAGTCGGACACGACTTAGTGGCTAACACTTCTACTTTTTTTCATGAGGAGACAACTGGCTCTCTCTGCCTGGTTAGTAACTTAAAATAGTTTTTCACTGTCCTGATCCTCAGTGCCACCAAATGTGATATAGAGGGTCACTGCAGGTGTACTCAGTTAAGATGAGGTTGTAGAGGGGTAGAGTGGCCCCTTATCCCATAGGACTGAAGTCTTTAGAAAAAGGAAGATTTTCCCTGGTGGTCCAGTGGTTAACAATATGGCTGCCAATGCAGAAGACACAGGTTCAGGCCCTGGTATGGGAAGATTTCACATGTTCCAGGCCACTAAGCCCATGTGCCACAACTACTGATCCCTCGCTCTAGAGCCCATGCTCCCAACAAGAGAAGCACTGCAGTGAGACGGCCGAGCACTGCAACCAAGAGCAGGCCCCTCCACAACTAGAGAAAGCCACGCACAGCAACAAGACCCAGTGCAGTCAAAGTTAACCAATTAATTAAAAAAAGAAAAAGAGGAATCTGGAGACAGACACACACAGCAGGAAGATTGGAGTTACGCAGCCACAAGCCAAGGAGCTGCCTGAAGTCAGGAGAGAGGCCTGAATCAACCTGTCCCAGAGCCTTCAGAGGGAGCCTGGTCCTGTGACACCCTGATCTCTGACTTCCAGTCTTCTGAGCTGTGAGACAAGAAATTTTGCTTGTGTTAAGCCACCCGGTTTGTGATAATTTGTTGTGGTAGCCTTAGCAAACTAGTATACTTTCCCCTATTCTAACATGCGTGCTAAGTAGCTTCAGTCATGTCTGACCTTTTGCAACTCTATGACTATTGGTAGCCCGCCAGGCTCCTCTGTCAGTGGGATCCTCCAGGCAAGAATACTGGAGTGGGCTGCCATTTCTTCCTCAAGGGGATATAAAAAATGTTTTTTCATATATATTCATTGAAAGTGAAAGTGTTAATCGCTCAGCTGTGTCTGACTCTTTGCAACCTCATGGACTGTAGCCCACCAGGCTCCTCTGTCCATGGGATTCTCCAGGCAAGAATACTGGAGTGAGTTGCTATTCCCTTCTCCAGGGGATCTTCCTGACCCAGGGATCAAACTTGGTTCTCCTGAATTGCAGGTGGATTCTTTACCGTCTGAGTCACCAGGGAAGCCCACATAATCGCTGAATGGAATCATACTACACATACTCTTTCTCTAGACCATAACATGGGCTTTAATTTCTTTAGAGAAGAGGGGACATAGCCAAGTTGCTTGTACCTTCAGGAAAGAAGCAGGGGCTACAATGGACTGAGCACCCTGCAGTTACCATTGGTACCTTTCTTTACTTCATCTCACTTCATCCTCACACCTTTCAAGTGTGAAAACTGAGGCTGAGGGGCATTAAGAAACTTATCTCAACACACAGCTCTAAACTGAACCCAGAGCTCTTGATTTCAACCCAAATCCTCCCCATTATATCAGTGAGGACCAGAAGGTTGGTCCAGGTAGTACTAGGATAGATCATCTCTCCAGCACATATTCATGTAGGGTTGTGAAAAGGCCCCACCAAGGAGACAACTGCATCATTAGGGTGATGGCTGCTTCTCAGGCCTCCTGCAATATCTCGGACCCTGAAACAGTTCCCCCTTCTTTCCCACTGTGTTTGGCCTTGACACTCACAATGATCATGATCATGGTGGTGACACTGGCTCTTCTTTTCCTAGCACTTACTGTGAGGTGTGCACTGCTTAAAATGCACGATCTCATTCCCTGAAAAGTGGTAGAGTTTTAGGATAGTTATCGCTAAAACAAAACTTCAGGGCTGCCCTGGTGGTCTAGAGATTAAGAATCTGCCTGCCAACGCAGGGGACTTGTGTTCAATCCCTGCTCTGGGAAGAAACCACATACTTTGGGGCAACTAAGCCCGTGGGCTACAACTACTGAGCCTGAGCTCTAGAGCCTGTGAGCTGCAACTGCTGAAGCCCTCATGCTCTAGAGCGCATGCTCCACAACAAGAAAAGCCACTGCAATGAGAGGCACGTGCACTGCAGCTAGAGAGCCGTCCCCACTCCCTGCAACCAGAGAAAGCCTGCGTGCAGCAGTGAAGACCCAGTGCAGCCAAAAACAAATAAACAAACAAAATTTTAAAAAAATATTAAAAAAACACAACGAACTTTATTTATTCTGTTTCTGCTACTTCTGGAGCACTAAAGAGTTCAGGAATCAGAGTCTAGTAAACAGACTCAGTCTGTTCTCTGGACAAGAGGTAAGAGCTAACATTTGGGAGCTAACATTTGGGAAAAGTCTCAACCACTTTTCTAGTTAGCTTCTGTCATCCCACGAGATCAATGGATTGTTTCCAAAACCACTAGCGAATATAATGGGGGAGGGGTGTGCCATGCTAATGAATGCAAATGCTTCTCTCCATCAGGGGCCAAGAAAAACCGCATAATTCTTCCTGCCCTCATTTCCGCACTGTTCCCTGGACTGCCCCTCCTGCATGAATCACACTGTTCCAAGAGTCACCATGAAGCTAGAAGGGACCCCACTGAAACAGTCATTTACTGTGTTGATATTAGAACGCATTTTGGTGTTGAGTCACCATTCACATATTAAATAGATGTTTCTCTGGCCTCCTGGGTGCCAACTTCTCTCCTGGGCACTGGGGGTACCCTTGCTGCCAAGATGTCCCAAATACAGCATTGTTTATGCATGTGATGTATTGTTGTTGTTTAAAGCAGAGACATTACTTTGCCAACAAAGGTCCATCTAGTCAAGGCTGTGTTTTTTCCAGTAGTCATGTATGGATGTGAGAGTTGCATTATAAAGAAAGCTGAGCGCCAAAGAATTGATGCTTTTGAACTGTGGTGTTGGAGAAGACTCTTGAGAGTCCCTTGGACTGCAAGGAAATCCAACCAGGAAATTTCCTAAAGGAAATCAGTTCTGAATATTCATTGGAAGGACTGATGCTGAAGCTGAAACTCGAATACCTTGGCCACTTGATGCAAAGAACTGACTCATATGAAAAGACGCTGATGCTGGAAAAGACTGAGGGCAGGAGAAGGGGACGACAGAGGATGAGATGCTTGGATGGCATCACCGACTCAATGGACATGAGTTTGAATAAACTTCAGGAGTTGGTGATGGACAGGGAGGCCTGGTGTGCTGCAGTCCATGGGGTCGAAAGAGTGGGACACGACTGAGCGACTGAACTGAACTGAGTCACTAAGTTGTTTCCGACTCTTTGTGACCCCATGGACTGTAGCCCTCCAGGCTCATTGGAATACTGGAATGTGTTGTCATTTCCTTCTCCAGGGGATCTTCCTGACCCAGCAATCAAACCCGCGTCTTCTGCGTCTCCCGCACTGTGGGTGGATTCTTTACCACTGAGCCACCTGGGAAACCCATGCATGTGATGTACAAAGTTGATTAAATAAAGAGAACTGGTAAGTCTCTGTCACCCACAAAACAGCACTGACAGGTGTAAATAAGAAAAGTCTGGTTAGGTGGGATTTTTACATTTAAAGCTGTTTAGCACATGAGACACCCCACTCCAGTACTCTTGCCTGGAAAATCCCATGGATGGAGGAGCCTGGTGGGCTACAGTCCATGGGGTTGCTAAGAGTCGGACACAACTGAACAACTTCCCTTTCACTTTTCACTTTTATGCATTGGAGAAGGAAATGGCAACCCACTCCAGTGTTCTTGCCTGGAGAATCCCAGGGACGGGGGAGCCTGGTGGGCTGCCGTCTATGGGGTCACACAGAGTTGGACATGACTGAAGCAACTTAGCAGCAGCAGCAGCAGCACATGAGAATGAGTGTCATGGAGACTCTGAGAAAACCCAGTTGGTAGAAAAGTAGACCAGGGCACAGCAAGATTCTGCTTGCCTGAAGAAAGGCCAGAGACTAAAGAGATCATGTTCCAGTGGTAGCATATCAGCCTGGGACAGGATGGTGGGTGCACAAACCCCTGGGTCAGAATTCCGACTTTGTCTTTGTACAAAGGCCATTGCACAGCAAAGCCAGGTGATTTTTTTTTTTTTTAATCACCTATGGCCCAAACTACCTCTTTATTGGGATCAGGCCAGCCCCAGTCACTGGCAACCATAACAGAATGGTTTTGGGGACAATCATGTCTGATGAGGACTTATCTTAGAGTTTTCTATTCATGGTTGGGCTTCTGTGGTGGCTCAGACAGTAAAGAATCTGCCTACAAGCAGAAGACCCAGGTTTGATCCCTAGGTTGGGAAGATCCCCTGGAGCAGGGAATAGCAACCCACTCCAGTATTTTTGCCTGGAAAATCCCACAGACAAAGGAGCCTGGCTGGCTACAGTCCATAGGGTCACAAAGAGTTGGACATGACTGAGAGACTTTCATTATCCATGGTCAAATTAAAAAAAAAAAAAGAGAGCACTTTCTTTTCATTTGGATATCTCCTTCCTTTCAGCTCTCCAAATCCTCCCAACACTTTGAAACCCAACTCAGCTCCAATCCCCTCTGTGCAGCCTCCCCTGCCATCTGCTGTTGACCTGACTCTGCTCTGCACCCATTCACACTTAGGGTTTAGTGCCAATTATCTGCACTCTGGGTTCCCAGGTGGCACTAGTGGTAAAGAACCCACCTGCCGGTGCAGGAGACACAAGAAACTCAGGTTTGATCCCTGGGTTGGGAAGATCCCCTGTAGTAGGAAACGGAAACATGCTCTTGTACTCTTGCCTGGAGAATCCCATGGGCAGAGGAGCCTGGTGGGCCACAGTCCACGGGGTCGCAAAGAGTCTGACATGACTAAGTGACTGAGCACAATGACACATCTGTGCTCTGGTGCTGTTCTTTATTTCTTGTGCACAAGTGGAGAGACGGGCCCTTCTGTCCATCTAAAAGACTAATGACCAGTGCAAAATCGACTCCTTTATCAACCTTTTCCCAAGTTCCTTTCGCTGCCGCCTTGCTCCTGCAAGTCTTTTGTCTCATAGTTTCCTCACTTCTTTTTTTGCCCCCTCTCTCCTCTTAACTCAGCAAAGCTAATTGAGATGTTCAAAAGGGTTTTGCTGCCAAGTTTTACTAGCAAACTGGATAAATATAACAACCCAGGGAAAATAATGAAAATTTACAAGAACCTTCAAAAGGATTGTAGCCAGGCTATTTCTACTCTTCACTGAAATTTAAATGAAGCCAACAGCTAATCTTTCTTAGGCTCCCAAAGTAGCTGTCCCCTTAAATGCTACTTCTGGAATCCATGTATCCCATCATTCTCTCACCACTGTCTCGAGATCCAGAATGTTTTCTGAGTCTCAGATGCTGTGTGGGTAATTTAAGTTCCCTGACTTTTATCAGAAGCAGTGTCATAGGTCTCTGTGCCCCTCGTATGTGAATATATGTTCATCCCTGGTGTTTGAAAGTAGAAACTTGACTTTCAATATCTTTGTTAACACCTCACACAATGTTGTATATTCAAGTCTCTCCTTTCGATCCCTGGGTAGGGAAGATCCCCTGGAGGAGGGCATGGTGACCCACTCCAGTATTCTTGCCTGGAGAATTCCAGGGACTGAGGAGCCTGGAGGGCTATAGTCCATGGGGATGCAAAGAATCGGACATGACTAACACTTTCACTATTTCTTTCCCTGCTGAAAAAACTCCTGCTCATCATTCATGACTGCAGCTCAAACACCATTTTCTCTTCAATCTCCTACTTGCTACCCTTCCCCTTCCCAATCTCCAGGCAAAATTAACTGCCTTTCCCCCATCTCTTCTCTCATCAGTTTATTCACTTGACAAATATGGCACTTATTCTACTTTTTAATATCAGTTGTACAAATATTACAGGGGAGTAAAATTATCCTCTGCTCCAGTTGACTGTGAGCTCCCTGTAGCCTGTTTCAAGTGTATCCACAACCCTCAGCACAGCCTGTGGGTTACGTAGGTGCCCAGTGAATGCCTATCCAATGGAATGTTTCAGTTGCAAAATGCGAAGCTGTGAGATGGTGTTTGTCCTTCCCATGCTGGAGGAGACACAAATGCACCCAGGAATGAGTCACCCTAACTACTCATACGTCCTGTGGACCGCACCACAGGCATTCCGCCACCATCACCACCACCATCACTATCACAGCACCCAGAAAACCCTGAAGCCTGTGTACCCCAAGTGAAACAAGATGTTCTGAGAACCAGAGGAGCTTGGAGAAGTTACCCATAATGCACACAAGCAGAAATCACTTGAGGAACTACCTGAATTTTGATTTAATCTTCCTGTTGGAAGGTAATTTTGCTCTCTTGTGTCTCTCTGAGTGTTGTCAGTGAGGCAGTGGTTGCTCTTTGTCCTGGGCGGTCCTTCCAAGGATGTTTGCATAGACAACAACCTCGGAAGCTAGACTTACTGTCTCCCTCTGGAGCAAAGAGCCCTGTGCTTAATTAATGCCTTTTACCAAAGATTCAGCTTCCCTAAGCTCATGTTTCTCTTCTATAAGGCAATTGACTGTGTGTGCCAATGTCATCTGGCTATCTTCACATCACCTTGGGGGAACTGGGCTCACAGAAATGGCACAAACATGCGAATACTATGACTGTGAGTATACCATGCTATATTACTGCTGTGAGTAATAAACTGTCTTCAGTTCTCACCCAGGAGTGTCGCGTCTCCTGTGCACATCTATGAACTGTGGCAAATGCATGTGTAAGCTTGTACACAGGCTAAAATCTCAAATCTCTCATGGTTCCTGACAGCCTCTCAGCGAGGCCTTCTGGCCCTAATGGGCCCTGATTTCCCCTCTGAGCATCTTCCCCTCCAAACAAGCTACAGAAGTGGAACCCTGCTGAGCTATGTGGAAGACAAATATTCATCAGGAAGAAGCTGCAAATACTTGTACAGGAAGCCAACTTGAGAGGTGATACTCACACCCTCTAAACAAGCTGAGATATGTGGTGATATTCACAGGAAAGTTGTAAAACAGGACAAATGATCCTGCAGTCAAGACCAGGCATAGTCATTCTGGAGTTTCTTTATTGTAAGGGACTAAAAGGGAGAAGGGGAAGGCAATGGCAACCCACTCCAGTACTCTTGCCTGGAAAATCCCATGGACGGAGGAGCCTGGTAGGCTGCAGTCCATGGGGTCGCTAGGAGTCAGACACGACTGAGAGACTTCACTTTCACTTTTCACTTTCATGCGCTGGAGAAGGAAATGGCAACCCACTCCAGTATTCTTGCCTGGAGAATCCCAGGGACGGGGGAGCCTGGTGGGCTTCCGTCTATGGGGTCGCACAGAGTCGGACACGACTGAAGCAACTTAGCAGCAAAAGGGAGAAGGGAGCAGTCATGCATCCCAGTGACTGGGAGGGTCCCTATTTCTTGTTCTGAACATTTTCAAACAATATTTTGCTTTTGTAACAGTGACTGGGCACCGTTCAAAAGTAGAGGACTTTCTTAACAAGATTTTCCAGAAGTTTCTGTTTCTTTTTTGCTTTATTCAAGCAAGCCACTTGCTTGATTATTCACTAATCTATTTAGTTCAAAGGGGATTTAAGACAGTTTCAAGGGTTTATAGAATTCAAGATGGCATTACTTAAAGAAAAACAAAGGATGCAGCATAAAATGAAGCTGGAAATGAGGTTCCAAATTTATAACATAAATTTCACACCAAATTGTATCCATTGTGTACACACCAAATATTTGGCTCTAAGCATTTTGGCAACCAAGGAGAAAAGTGAAATCTGACTATTTGCATAATCTAAAGGATCTATTAGATTTTAAAGAGAGACATCTGCACCTCAGAGCTGGCTTGAAGGAGAGATATGACAGTCACCACAGGAAAATACAAAGCCCTACCAGGACCCTTGTTATCTCCCTCCAAATAAAAACCTTAAGCCAGTGGGAACAAAGAGCAAAACCTGTCCCTTTCCCCTACCACCCCAAGCAAAATGAAGACCCCACAGGGCTGGAGACAGGGAAAAGAAAAATACCAATCCTCCTGGAGAAGATGCAGGAGACAGCCATGGGTCCAGATCATTCAAGGCTTCCTACTGCTGGGGAAAGGCAGGACAACTGAGAAGATGCAGAGGAAAGATAAAAAGGGACTAGTCTGTTGACTTGACACAGCCTAGGAAAGAATCAGTGAACTTAAAGACAGATCAATAGAAACTAAGAAACTGTAACACAGAGACAAAAAGAATGATTAAAGGGAAAAGAACAGAGCATTCAAGAACTGTGGAACAATATCAAACAGTGTAACATACATGTAATTGGAATACCAGCAGTAAAAGAGAGAGACAGAGAGCAGAGCAAAAGAATAATCTGAAGATAATAGATGAAAATTTTCCAAAAATAATAAGACATCAAACCATGAATCAAAGAAGCTCAGAGGATACTAAGCAGCATTCAGTTCAGTCGCTCAGTCGTGTCCGACTCTTTGCAACCCCATGGACTGCAGCACGCCAGGTTTCCCTGTCCTTCACCATCTCCCAGAGCTTGCTCAAACTCATGTCCATTGAGTCGACGATGCCATCCAACCATCTCATCCTCTGCCATCCCCTTCTCTTCCTGCCTTCAATCTTTCCCAGCAACAGGGTCTTTTCCAATGAGCTAAGTGGCATATGAATGTATAAACTTCTCTCCATTTCTGGACTTTCCTGGTGGTCCAGTGGTTAAGAATCCACCTGCCAATGCAGGGGACGTGGGTTCGATCCCTGGTCAGGGAAGAGTCCACATGCTGTGGGGCAACTAAGCCCATGCACCACAACTGTAAACCCATTGCACTGCAACTACTGAAGCCCATGTGCCTAGAGCCCGTGCTCCTAGAGCCTGTGCTCCACAACGAGAGAAGCCACCACAACGAGAAGCCTGCACGCCACCACTAGAGAGTAACCCCCACTCGCCACAACTAGAGAAAGCCCATGCACAGCAATGAATATCAAGTACAAACAACAACAGAAAATAACTTCTCCCCATTTCTGCTGCCTTCCTCCTAGTTCAAGTCCATATTTATAGTCCAAGTGACTCCCATGGCCTCTAAGTGGTCTTCCTTCCTCTACTCTTATCCCCTTACCACACATTTTCCAACTGCAGTAAAAAGAATCTTTAAAAAAATAAACATCACTCCTCAGCTTAAAGTCCCCCAGTCATCTCCCTTTGCATTTAACATAAAATCGCATGTGTTCCCTGCACCCTCTGGATCCTGTCTGTGTCTGCTCCAGCCACTTATCCACTTTCTTCATGTACTCTAAAGGTTCTTGGGTCTTGCTTTCCCTGTGAAGTGAACTGTCTTCAGAACTGTGCTGGGCTGGTTACTTCTCAGCCAATCTTCAAATCTTGCTTTTTCCAACTTTCCCCATGAACAGGTCTGCCTAACTGCTTTTTATCACATTTTTTACTTCCATTGTAGTACTTATTATTATCAAAAATTATCCAGTGTATTTACTTGTTTATGCACATGTTGATTTTCTCTCTCCTGTGACTAGATCTCTGCTCTTGGGAGGAAAAAACATGCCCTTCCATAGCCTTGGTGCTTACAATGGTCCCTGGCATGATACTGGCATTGAAGATTTCAGGGTTGATTGAATAAGCAATTAGGTCATTTGAAGAATAAATAGGCATTAGTGGCTTAGGTTCAGAGGAAGGAATTACAGGTCAAGAGGTATCATCAACTTTTAAGTTATCCTCAGTGAGTGCTAGAGATGAATTTTAGTCATGTGGGTACACAGCTCAGCTAAGAGGTAGCCAGACATTTGATAACACATGATTATGGCAGAAAGTGAAGAGGAACTAAAAAGCCTCTTGATGAAAGTGAAAGAGGAGAGTGAAAAATTGACTTAAAGCTCAACATTCAGAAAATGAAGATCATGGCATCTAGTCCCATCACTTCATGGGAAATAGATGGGGAAACAGTGGAAACAGTGTCAGACTTTATTTTTGGGGGCTCCAAAATCACTGCAGATGGTGACTGCAGCCACGAAATGAAAAGACGCTTACTCCTTAGAAGGAAAGTTATGACCAACCTGGATAGCATATTAAAAAGCAGAGACATTACTTTGCCAACAAAGGTCCAGCTAGTCAAGGCTATGGTTTTTCCAGTAGTCATGTATGGATGTGAGAGTTGGACTGTGAAGAAAGCTGAGCGCCAAGGATTGATGTTTTTGAACTGTGGTGTTGGAGAAGACTCTTGGGAGTCCCTTGGACTGCAAGGAGATCCAACCAGTCCATTCTGAAGGAGATCAGCCCTGGGATTTCTTTGGAAGGAATGATGCTAAAGCTGAAACTCCAGTACTTTGGCCACCTCATGGGAAGAGTTGACTCATTGGAAAAGACTCTGATGCTGGGAGGGATTTGGGGGAGGAGGAGAAGGGTATGATAGAGGATGAGATGACTGGATGGCATCACCGACTCGATGGACGTGAGTCTGCGTGAACTCCGGGAGTTGGTGATGGACAGGGAGGCCTGGTGTGCTGCGATTCATGGGGTCGCAAAGAGTCGGACACGACTGAGCGACTGAACTGAACTGATTTATGGAGTGATGTTAGCCACAATTCTCTGCCTCAAAAAGGACTGTCATTTCTGATTATTCATATTTTATTGGTTTTCTGGTTTTATAGATATCACCCAGAATATATAGATAAATTATAAGGAAGAATTTGGAGACTGGACAAGTACAAATACTTGCCTAAATTTCCTAACACAACCTTGACCTATTTTTTAAAACGATGCACTGTCTGGACACGTTTTTCAGATGCCATGTGACTAAGGCCCAAATCCTCCTGCTGGATGAGTGCTGGAGGGGTCGATTCCAGTTTCTTACACCTGTCATTTAGACTCCCGCACCTCACTGGTTCCTGTCTCTTGTGGATCCTCCCCTATTCTCTATTTTCTGCAAACCTCTTCTTCCTTCCGTAGCCACATGAGAAATGAGGAGACAGAGCTATTTGATCTTCTAGATTTCCTCCAGCCCTCAAATTCTTTTATCCTATTTGTTCTAAAGAGGACGCACTGTCTCCTTCTCACCCTTTCATCTCCCTTTTCTGTAGCCCATTGCAGTCAAATGAGGGAGGGATTGTGCCCCACATGCTGCTCCACTTTCTAGACTAGGTGTCCGCCAATCCTTTATTTTTTCCCATTCCTAATGACTCTTTGGGGGTGCCGTATGCCACCTGTTTTCGTTCAGATACACAGAGTATTCTGTTACATTTTTGTAGTCAATAGAAAGGTACAAAGGAGGAAACTTGATCATCATTTTACAAATTGCTGTGCAACTGTGACAATCCCCGCAACCTCACTGTTCCTCATCTGCAAAGGAGGAGGCTGGAGTTATGATCTCTGCTAGGAAACAGCCTACCCTAGAAAATGGAAATTCTAAGCAGGGAGGCGTGAATTCATGAGAGCCCCACAATATGTGCCTGGATTTTCTCCTGCTCCTTTGGGTTTCATGATTCTGAGAGTTCCAACCACCCTCATTCTCTGGGCAGGCCCTTCAAAACTGCCTAAAGAGTGGATAAAGCACCCTCTTTGCTTCTTTATAGAAGGACTAAGACACAAACCCAAAGGAAACCCAGATACACAAACAGCAGTGAACATGTTTCTGTTCAGACCAGGGAAGCAGCGAAGAGCATCTGTCTGAAGTTCCCTTTGCAGGAGACACCTATGCTCTGGCCCAGGAGGGCTCAGACAGCACCAACGCCCCTCTGAGCTTCCTGCCTATCTCTGGGTCAGGGGGTTTTTGAGCACCATACTGCCTCCCTCCTAGCACCCAGAATCTGGTGAGCTTGAAGATTCCCAGAGTAATTAAGACTCTGGTTCAAACCTCTCAGCTTCCCCTAGAGTCCCCTTCACACTGCTTCTCAGATGATGTGCCAGAGTGTTGGGCCCAGTGCCCTTGAGCCCCCAAAGTATTCCCATCAGGGCTTCTCAAACGTTAACATCTGTCTGGACCAACTAGGGATGTTGCTGAATTCAAATCATGAGTCAGTGGCTGTGGCGGGTCTCAAGATTCCATGTTTTCAAAAAGCTCCCAGTGCTGCTGCTGCTCTGCAGACCACTCTTCGAGTCACGAGATACTAGTCTAGAAGTTGGCACATTTTCCCCCCATAAAGAGCCAGACAGTATATATTTTTGGCTTTGCAGGCTATAGATCTCTGGTCACAACTACCTAAATCTACCAAAAACAACCATCACCCAAAGAAGCCATGGGCAGAATGTAGGCAAATGAGGATGGCTGTGTCCCAGGAAAACTTTATTTACAGAAACAGACAGTATGCCAGCATGTCAGCCCCTCTAATCCATCTCAGAGATTAGGAGATCTCTCCTTTCTAAAACAATCTATCTCACTGGCATCTACAAGCAAGGTCCCATCTCCACCAGTGTAGACCCAGATACAGGACATCCCACTGCAGGCTAAAAATAGAACACCTTAGCCATGGAGTGACCACCAGTACTATACTAGGAAACACATTCTTCTGCAGTAATCTGGGGTTTTCCTTTCACAGTCTCTAAGGTCCTTCTCAATTCTCCTGAACCCCTATCCTCCGTAAATAGTCTTCAAAGAGAAGAGAAAGCAATTCAAGTTTATGGATTCTTGCTTTCTCTCAAACACACTTTTTGTTTTTCAGATGTATGGAATGATGAGGAAAGAAGGTACTTCAAAGCTTGTAACACAGGGGTTCTTTCTAATAGTTGTTCCTGAATTACTGACCTGCCTGGAATTAAATCCAAGCATGAGGCAGGCTACAGCCCTGATGGCTTTAAAGACAGTGGTGATGTTAACACAGAGGGCGGTTTCAGAAGACGGTGCAGCTTCTGCTTATCAGAGTTAGCTCGTGTTCCCAGGTGTCTAAGCAGTTTTGCCACTGGTTCTTAGCCAGTCTGGGACCGATGGAACAGAAGCCAGCCTATGCAATTCACTTCCCAGAGCTCCAGAGTTGGTGAAAGATTCAACATTTCAAACAATCCATGTTTCCACTCAGATTGTGTATATTTCCATGCTACATGTTCTGACAGCTCTGAGAGATTTCTGTTAAGTAACTCTCAGCTTGCAGTAATTAGCCAGAAAGCTGGAAACTTCAGACCTCCCAGAAGATTTTTGCCAAACACTTCTCTTTACCTAAATCTCTTTTCCCCTTTCAATCCTACTCAAAAATGCCTTAGATGGGCCCTGAAACGTTGGTCTTTTCATGGGCCTTAATTCAAGAGGGGATAGGTGGTGCTATTGGTAAAGAACCCGCCTGCTGATGCAGGAGACCTAAGAGGCTTGGGTTCGATCCCTAGGTTGGGAAGATCCCCTGGAGGAAGGCATGGCAATCCACTCCAGTATTCTTGCCTGGAAAACTCCATGGACAGAGGAGCCTGGTGGGCTATGGTCCATAGGGTTACAAAGAGTTGGACACTACTGAAGTGACTTAGCATACACGCACATATTTAAGCAATAGTTATACATATTAAACCAGTTTTTGAGGCCAGACAGATCACAGGCAGGTAGTTATAAAAATCTAGATACTGTGATCCTCTTTAAACATAGTTCTAATAATAATGTAATGAAAATAGCAAGCAATGGTTACTAGAAATAAGACAATCCATCTATTTGTTTTCCTCCATGGTCCTTGTCAACTTGGACTCTGTGGGAGAGGGAGAGGGTGGGATGATTTGGGAGAATGGCATTGAAACATATAAAATATCATATATGAAATGAGTCTCCAGTCCAGGTTCGATGCACGATACTGGATGCTTGGGGCTAGTGCACTGGGATGACCCAGAGGGATGGTACAGGGAGGGAGGAGGGAGGAGGGTTCAGGATGGGGAACACATGTATACCTGTGGCGGATGCATGTTGATATATGGCAAAACCAATACAATATTGTAAACTTAAAAATTAAATTAAATTAAATTTAAAAAATAAAAATTTTAATATAGTTTTGCTATAGGGAGAATAGATAGGTATGAACTTTATGGAAAGCAATTTGGCAACATTAATCAGATGTCTGAAAGCCAGATCTCCTTTGATATAGCAACTCCATATTTAGAAATTTAACTTAAGGTGATTATTAAGGATATAGGCATAAATTTAACTTGAAAAATGTTCCTATTGGCAAAAGACTGAAAACACCTAGATAAAGTCCAGCATCAAGATGTGGATAAATCCTTACAATGGAATAACATGCAGCCATCCAAAATGATGTACATTAACTGACAGGAAAGATATTCATATTGTACTGTTAAAGAAAAAAAAAGACAATTATAAAATAAATATATAATAGAATTCTAGAAGGAAAAAACTCCAAAATGTTAGAATTTGTTTTTCTCAGCAAATTGAAATTTGAGGATGATATTTAATTTCTACATCTCTACACCTGTAATTCTAATGCTTAACAAAGAGCATTTATTCCCTGTGTTATAATGTACCACAAATATTCTAATAAATATATTTATGATCATATACAATTATGATTACATGTTCTGCTTTTGTCATTTATGTGTTATCTTTTAATGGAGAAAGTCTTTCCTCTGAGACTTTAAAGATTAAATCCCATTCTTCATCTCTTCTGTAAAAATAAGGTAGGACCAGGCTGCTGAGAAGCCTGACAGATCCTTGGGACATGGCAGTAACCTGAAGTCCCGTCTTTCCTGTGATTTTTAGACCTTACTGTCTCCTTTGCTCTTGTGAAATGCTGACTCATTGGGAACAGTATTCCTGGGGTACAATGAGATTTTGTTTTGATTCTCTTCTATTGTTCATGGTTCTCAAAAGATTTCTGAAGAAGGGCTTATCCAGCAGTCCCTACCTCAGTTCAAGAATCAACTTCTAACCATTTTAATTCAGAGTCCTGCACTCAGAGGAATTTCAGTGGTTGCTGACGTTCTGCGACATCACATACTAGGAAGAGGTCCATCCCACAGTGACCCTCTCCTTCTAGTTTCAGGAAAGTTAGAATTCCACCCAATAGCAAAAAGACAGAAGCTCTCATGGAAAGCCTCCCTTCTTTGTCCTATCTTTTGGACTGTATTGCTTCTTCACATCAAATTCTTTGAAATGATTAAGGCTCTTCCAGGAGAATCATTCAAAAATGTGTTTGGCCAAGACCTGAAGTGTTTTCACTGTTTTTGAGAGGTGATAATCAACCTTGTTTCAAAATAGATTTCAGTGTCACTTACATGTCTCTTTGCCTAAGAATCACTAATTAGATGGCAAGCTCCAGTCGCACTAGAGAGGAATTAAAGCTTTGATTAAGGCTTCTCCAGTCATGGGGATATGAGAGAAATATTTCTGCCCTGATTCTAGTTCTGGTAGTATATCAAGATTGTCATGGCACCTGGGATTTTCAGACTATGACAGTGATGATGATGACAACAAAATCCAGAGACTTTAGTAAGTTTTACAAAAGAACTCAAACAGCCACGGTGGGAGTGTGAAATTGAGTTTATCTTTCAAAAGTAGTCATCTAGGGACTTCCCTGGCAGTCCAGTGGTTAAGACTTTACCTTCCAGAGCATGGGGTTCTATCCCTGGTCAGGGATCCCACATGCCTCAGGGCCAAAAAACCAAAACATAAACAGAAGCAATATCATAACAAATAATAACTTTAAAAATGCTCCATATAAGAAAATAATCTTAAAAACAAACAAACAAAAGTAGCCACCTTCACAGCTCAAAATGGTGGTCTAGATGCCTGCTCACAAAGCAAGATCAAACTTTCTATCAGGGCTCCCTCTGTTATCTTTTCTTTAGATTTCCAACCCCTAGTTGAGATGATAAGGAGCGCTTAATGATTTCCTGTTCTGTAGAAAAACAGCAGCTGGTGAAAGAGAATAGCAGAACTTCTTCTCATTCTTGAAAAGAACTTTTCACAAAAGTATCTCATAGAATTCCTTCTTTACTTAGGAGTATGTCTTAGTTCCCTGAAGACATGATATTAAATTGAGACACTTAGGTTCTGCATAGCTATGTTTTCTTCAGATAACTGTCCCACTCTATTGAGCAAATATTATGTATTCTTTTCATATTTCCTCAGATAGAAATGTTGTAAAACTGCTGTTGACACCAAATCAAGATGACCAGTGTTTTCCCTGCATGATCTTGGTTATTGAAACCATTGATCATTATCCAACTCACTTTTCCAGGTAAGAGACTTAATCTTTTAAAATTGCAGATTCACCTCAACTCATTTTGGTTTCTACTCTACACTAAGCCTAAAAATTTGGGTGGCAATGTCTGAAATTAGTTCTAGCTATCTAAGCTGTGAAAATTTACCAGTTTGTAAATCTGAATGTGAACCTTGTCTTGATAATTGATCACAACTTCTTTGCAGAAGATTTCTTTATTTGTAAAATAATGTCTCTTCACTTGAAAGATAAAATAAACAAGGCAGCTACAGAAAGTGATATGCAACAAAATGTCATATGAACGACAGCTCACTGGAGCGGATATTCTCATTTAGCTTAAAGCTATTTTAGGACTCAACATGCTACCAGTTCATGTTTTCTCTAGATTACCAAGTGACTGCGGTCAAATAAGAACTCTTTGCTGTTGCCCTATAGCTTTCTGCAAGTTTAGTGCTTTTAAGGATTAAGATTATAATTCGCTCAGCCGTGTCTGACTCTTTGCAACCCTATGGATTGTAGCCTGCCAGACTCCTCCATGGAATTCTCCAGACAAGAATACTGGAGTGGGTAGCCTTTCCCTTCTCCAGGGGATCTTCACAAGCCAGGGTTCAAACCTGGATCTCCTGCATTGCAACCAGATTCTTTACCATGTGAGCCACCAGGGAAGGCAATAATAATAATAAATATATATTGGTTACTGTGAGTCAGATACTGTGCTAGAGGGTAAACATACACTATTATACTTACCCTAACAACAACTATCTGAGTTAGACATTATTCAGTGGGTTTAAAACTGTGCCTAAATGTTTATAGAAAGTGAATTACAAACCCTGAGAGTTGGATCTAGGTCTGTGTAACTTACAACATGGTTTCTCTCAAAGACATGAGAAATAGAATATTTCAGCATACAAAGATGTCACGGTCACCAGCAACTGCAGCCACCATAGATGGTGAGCTGGTCAACTCCGAGGGAACTCAGGAAGGAAAGAATACCAGCCATCTAGTAGCCATCACTGCCGCCACTCCCTATGGTGAGCCCTGAGGAAACTAAGGATGTGAAGAAAACACAGGATATTGGCCCCAATAGCTGAGGTGCATATCAAAGAAATGATTTCAGTGAGCCCAGACTCTTGAATCTTCCCATATACAGAAAAGCCCTAAATTCCTCAACTTGGGTTATCTGTCCTTTAATTAATGATAATCTTCTGATGTTCAGACTTGCCCTTATTTGCAAAATTTCTGTATAACCTTGTTCCTCCCGTCACCTCCTCGGAGCAGTTCTCTCAAGATTTCTTGAGCTGCTGCCTCCCGGGCATGAAGTTCTAAAAATTTCCACTAAATAAAACAAAACTCTCAACTTTTAGGTTGTGAATATTTTCAAGTCCGCAGACAGTGTTGATATTTTGGGGGTTATTGTTTTGATGGAGGTTGTCTGTGCACTATAGGCTATTTCACAGCTTCTTGGCCTCTAACCCAGATGCCAGGGGCAACTTCCTAAGTGTGACAACCAAAACTGTCTCCAGACATTAGCAGTGTCCTATAAGGAGAGTGAAATTGTTCCCAAATGAGAATCACTGCTCTAGAATTAGAGATTTGACTCCAGATTTCTCTTTTCTGGCCTATGATGCAGATTTCTCTCTCCAAGGTGGATTTCTGAAGTGTTCGTAATTTTTTTTTCTTTGAAAATGTTG
This sequence comes from Bos mutus, assembly GCF_027580195.1. Taxonomy (NCBI): domain Eukaryota; kingdom Metazoa; phylum Chordata; class Mammalia; order Artiodactyla; family Bovidae; genus Bos; species Bos mutus. The sequence goes on from NC_091644.1 coordinate 41,746,562, forward strand.
AGTTACAGAAATAACTGGCACACTGTAGCAGAAATTGTATAGCAACTGCATGTAATAAATCTATAGTATAAATGATTGGCCCCTTCTTCTCTCCCCCCTGTGCTCTCCTTTTTGTCCATTTCCCGTTGGATGATATGAAGAGAGAAGCATGGCAAGTTGCCTTATTTTCCTGTGTCTTTCCTCCTCAATCAGAATACATACTTCCTGTTGGGCACTTTGGAGACCTCCTGCTTCTCTGTGGGGCAAGAGTTTACTGGAAAGAGGACGTTGAATGATAAACATACAAATTTGCAGTTGGACTCTTTGAACAAGGAACCTGGATCACTGACCTTAGCAGTGAGTCCAGTTGCTCAGCCTGGCCTTTGATTAGGAAATTAAGGTGAATGTTTGTTAGAAAAACTGACCTCACTCATGCCTTGGGGTCTGATCAAGGGCCTCACCTGATTTTGCAGGCTTTTCTCCTTCTGTGTCAGATATGAAGATACACTGGCAGCCACAAGTGTATGCAAGTTACCTATTAGAGGCTGTTCCTTCCCACTAGGGAGGTGGCATCCCCAGGCAAGTCCCTGGGAAGATGGCTTAAAGCAGCCTGAAGATGAGTGTGGCTTTCTGTCTTCCTAAGAGCTTACTCTGCAACCCTGCCACACTTTCATCACCCAGAGTCCCAGTAAGAGAAAGTCTCTCTATAAATCCAGGTGCCATAAATCCAGAGGGGTCATCAATGTAACTTATTAGTCAACTTTGGGAGTGAAAGAGTCCTGCGACCTGCTTCTGCATTCTGGATGACTTTTGGGTAGAATCAAAACAGCCTCAAGGGGGAGGGGACCTAGTATGTCAACTTTCCATTCCCTTCCCATTTCCAACACCAACTCAGAGTACTTGTTCATTTAACCAACGGGGGCGGGGAGGCGCCCTTTTCTTTGCACCCGTGTCCCCGTGCCCCGCCAAGCGGGCGCTCACCTTGTGCTGTTTCCACATGGCCCCCAGCGGCTTCACCTCGTGCTTGCCGTGCCGGCCTTCCTCCAGGCACAGATAGCACACCGGGGTTCGGCAGCTTAAGCAGTACATGCTGTAGTTCTCCATTTCGTGTTCGGGGCACGTAGGGTACTTGCGGGCGGTGTTGCCCCCCGCCGCTCCGGCCCCGGTGGCTCCCGGGCTCTTGCAGCCGCCACTTCCGCTGGGGGCACCCTGGACAGCGCCCGGGGACCCGGAGGCGACCTCGGAGGGCGCGGGCGGCGGCGGCGGCTGCACCAGGCGATGCTTAGCGAAGGGTCCCCGGGATGGATGGCACTTGAGCTGGCAGGCAGCGCAGTAGAGCACGTCACACTGCTCGCAGAGCGTAGCGGCCGGCTCCGGCGGGGTGCGGTCGCACAACTGGCAGATGGCCACCGCAGTCGCTGCGGACGTCCCCGGCGCCGCCCCGCGGCCCTGCTGATACCGCTGCACGATGGCCTCAAGCAGTCGGTTGCGCTGGAAGCCGCGCAGGCCGCGGTGGTCCAGGGAAGCGCTGCGGTGGCACTGCGGGCACGTGATGGAGCTTGAGGACGAGGACAGCGAGGAGCAGGCGGCGCCCCGGGCAGCAGCGGCGGAGGAGCCGGGAGGCGCGGGCACCATGGGCAGCACTCGAACCCCGTTTGGGGACTTGAGGCTCGGGGTGTAAGAGCCATAACCGCTGTCTGTTTCACTGTACAAGCTCAGCTTGTCCGCGTGGTCGCTGCCGCCTCCCGCACCGCCGCCCAGGCCGCCAGCTGCGCTTCCGCCCGCGCCGCTGCAAGCCGGGCCAGCCGCCGCCTCCTGGTCTAGAGGGGGCGCGGCGGCGGCGCCTGAGGACAGCGCTGAGCCTCGAGAGTGCAGAAGCGGCGGGGGCAGGTGTTGCTCACCGTCCGGGGTCTGCACCGCGATGGTACGAGCACAAGGCAGGCAGACATTGTGGGAACACGGCAAGATGATGGGCTCCCGAAACAGGGAGCCGCACACTGGGCACTTCAGCTCCTCCTCCATCGCTGAGCCGGTGGAGAACTGCTCAGGGTGGAAGGTGGAATGGCCCAAGCTCCGCAGACGGGCAGAGAAGAATAAGTGAGGTTAGCACCAGTGAGATGGGAGGAGGGAGCATCACACGGGCATGACTACTTTGCAACCCATGGGCACGCCCCTCTCTCTGTCCTGGGGCCACCGCCCATAGACGATTAGGTGAGGGGGAAGAGGTAAAAGAGGGTCCTCACCTCCTGCCCGCGAGGCTCCTGCACCAGAGGCTTCAACCTGCGGCCAGAGTCCGGGGCCGGTCGGCTGCCCCCGCGGTGGCCTGCGAGATGCTTTAGGTGATGAATCAGCACTAGCGCCGCCGCCGGCAGTAGCGGGCGTCTCCTCTCCACATCAGGACCAGCTGCTGGGTTGCGGATCGCTAGCTCTCCCGTTTCAGCCCTTCGGTTCCAGATTCCAGTGGGCAGCTGTCCGGGGGCCCCCTTTGCCCTCGCCCCGCCCCTAGTCCGGGTGATCTTTGAGAAGGAGGGCGAGCAGGCCGCTTGGCCTTGGGGTTGGGTTCAGCACCACGAGGCGACGGACAGCGCCCGGGAACCGAAGGTGCAGCTCGAGCTTCTCTCGCGCGGATCCGAGGGCCGCCACCTGCCGGGTCTCCGCGCCAGCGACTACCTCCGGCGGCCGTGCCGGCCCGGAGACCTTCTCTCACCTCTCTCTCCGGCCGCTGCTGTCGCGGGCCGAGCGCGCCCTGGGGCTTTCTCCCCGAGGGCAGGATTGACCCTCCGCTTCGGTTCGCAGCCTCTTCTGCGGCGCCTCTGACCTTGGCCGCGCGACGCTGCAGCCAGCGGGCGGAGGGCGAGCGCCCGGCTGGCTCGGGAATCCCCTCTTGTCTCCCTCCCCGCGCAGCCTCCTCCCGACGCCGCGCGCCCAGGAGTTGTAATTTCCAGAGCCGGGAGTAGTGATGGGGAGGAGGGGAGGAGGGGAGGAGGAGGGAGGCGGAGTCTGCTCGGCGAATGAGAGCTCGCCTCTTGCTGCTAGGGGAGGCAAGGGGCAATTTTAAGGGTTCGCAGAGAGGATCATTGTTAATAACAATCTATTATTTGGATGGAAATTGCATCCTGAATTAGTACGACGACCCGTCCCGTCCCTGCCATCATCTCCCCTGCCCATTCCCCCTTACTCCCACCCGCCACCATAAAAGGGTAAAAACAGGATCCTAGAAAGCCAGTTGTTTACAAATGCAGCGATAGCACGGTTGACAGTCGCTTCCTAAATCTGATAGACCGAAAAATGCAGCAGCAAGATGTCGGACAACCTGGAGTCAAAGGGTGAGGTTTTATTTATGGATCAAAACCACAAGCCATCTTGTCTCTTCAATCGAGAGGGCTCCTGCACGATCGATGTCAGTCGTCTAATAGAGAGAGGACCCCGCACGGGATTTATGAAATGGGACTTCCTGGAGAAACGCGAAGACGAGCCACCTATGCCCGTTGGCCCTCGTAACCCATTCCCTGGACCCAGGCCTACCCTGCCGCCGAGCGGGCGGCGAGGGGCAGGCGGGAACGCAGCGACCATGGCTGCTAGTTTTATGAATGAAAAAATCTCCACATTGTGCCTCGCCAGCAGCGAGGAGAGCCTCCCACCCGCGGCCAGGCTGCTTTTCTGCGTAGCTGTTGTCTCTCCGCCGCCGGGAAGGATGGGTGGGGAGGCCCCCCGGGAACGCGGGGGCTGGGGGCTGGCAGGAGCAAGTGCTCGCGGCGCAGCCGGCTCTGCCTACCGACGCTTCACGCTGGCCTGAAACAGACACAGATTAGGAGATCGTTTGTTTAAAAACGACAAGAATATTGAAGTCAGGCCTCCTCCTGTTCTCTGGTTCTCCCGCGCTCCAAACAAAGGCATGAGAGGCGCCGCAGCGCCGGGCGGGGAGCCTCGGTGTCTGCCAGTCACCGGGCGAGGAGCGCGCCCACCGGGGCTGGGGCGGCCGCGGGAGAAAGCCGCCACCCTGGGGAGACCGGTGTCTGGAGTTAGGGGTTGGGGGCGGCGCAGGTAGACCCCCGACGGAGAGGCGTGCTGAGGTTTTCCTGACCGAACTCTGCGAGTCAGGATCCTAGGTGGGAATCTCGACTCCTTCGCTGATCAGTCGCTTCCACCCTGAGCGGTCTACTCATGCTTTCCTAGTCTCTGAGCCTGCATAGAATGGCAATAATACTTGTGTGTGAGAACTAAACGAAGTTGTCCTAAATACAGATTGCATATCTTACTTCCTGCTCTAAAATCTTGTGACTTTTCAGTTCGGCTTTGGCTACTGTTGAACAGCCAGCTTCCAGTTTGTCTTAAAGTTGAAGAGCAGGCCCACAGCGTGGAGTACACAGAGCAGCACAGAGTTAAAAGGCCTGACCGGAATTCTCAGCAGCAGGGAGCTTAGAAGGAGGATTCAACCAGGCCCAGTATTCCCAGATGGGGCCCGGTGACCACCCTGTTTTAATCTCCCTTCTATAATAAAGTCACCATGTGCTGCATCTTGCCTGCAATGCTTTGATAAGCCTTCAAGAAAGTTTCTATAGTGTTACTACTGATGTGGGGTGGGGTGGGGTGAGGGGATTCGGGTGCGGGTGTACAGGTGTAGGTACGTCATGTGATCGAATCATTCAAAGATGCATTTGCTGTGATGCTAGCAGTATCATCACTCACCCCAGCCCATTCCAGCCACCTGGTGACTGCAGAGGAAATAATAATCTCTTATGATTCTACTGTGAACAGGCCTGCTTGCCAACCGCCCCCCTCCATCCTCAACCAGTGCATATGTCTGAAAGACACACTCTACTTCGTCATTTTCAGACCAAGGTAAACTGCTGGGAGGGCAGGCTGAGCATTGGGAGCTCTTGAGGGGGAATGGAAATATGCCTGATCAGGACTAAATTCCAATGATTCTGTCACTCAAACTGAGCATGATTTTGTTTTCCATGGGAAGGAAGCTCAGAATTTTCCACCTGTGCCTTTCCCACCAGCCCCCTTCCATTCCCTCAATCCCATGATCTAAATCAGCTTAACCTTGTACAGCTGTTGCCAAGGCATTGCTCACTGTGGGGATTGGCATCCTTCAGCTGCTATGTAGGAGCTGGGGTTACACAGTGGTTCCAATAGCTTACTGTACATAACCATAATCACTAATAGTTGTCAACATTACTCTAAAAAGCCTTCTTTCTGTTCCGAGTCATGTACCATACATATATAGGAAAATAATCCTACTTCTCTGATCCTCAGTTTTTTTCTATTATAAAATTTCAGGATAGAATTCATTGGTTCTAAAAGTGTCTGTATATTATTGATAATTGTTAAGAATGGAATCCCAGAGTCAGACACAACTTAGCCACCAAACAACAACAACAAGAATGATAGAGCTTACCTGGTGGTTCAGTGGTTAAGAATCTGCCTGCCAAAGCAGGGGCCATGGGATCAATCCCTGGTCCAGGAAGGGCCCACATGCCTCGGGGCAAGAGACCACATGTGCCACACCTACTGAGCCAGCAAGCGCCACTACTGCAGCCCACTCGCCTAGAGCCTGTGCTCTGCAATGTGAAAAGCCACCACAGTGAGAAGCCTGCATAGCTCCCACTCACCTCAACTAGAGAATGCCCATGCTTAGCACTGAAAGCTCAGTGTAGCCAGAATACACTGAGTGGTGCTCAGTCATGTCCGACTCTTTGCCACCCTGTGGGATTTCTTTCAGGAAGAATACTGGAGTGGGTTGCCATTTCCTCCTCCAGGGGTCTTCTTGACCCAGGGGTTGAACCTGTGTCTCCTGCACTGGCAGATGGATTCTTTACTACTAGCGTCACCTGAGAAGCCCCAGTAAGTAAATAAGTAAATAAAAATTAAAAAAAAGAATGATATATCTTCCTTAATAAAAATGACTCTCATGAAGACATTTGATCCCAAGATTGAATGGCATATCCATTTTTTCAAGTCAAAATCTGGGCCTTATTTAGATAGTGAGGAAAATAATAATTTTCCATTGTAGCACTTGACAGTGTGTCCTTGACTATTAAGTCTTCTATAAAAAAAAAGTCATAGACTGAGTGGTTTAAACAACTAAATTTACCGCTCACAGTTCCAGAGGCTGAGAAGTCAATGATCAAAGCACTGGCAGATCTGATGTCTGGTGAAGATATCCCACCTCGATGCCAGACCTGCCTTCTTTATGGATCTTTACATAGAGAAAGGGAGAGCCCAGCAAGCTCTCATATCTCTTCTTTGCTGCTGCTGCTGCTAAGTCGCTTCAGTTGTGTCCGACTCTGTGTGACCCCATGGACGGCAGCCTACCAGCCTCCCCCGTCCCTGGGATTCTCCAGGCAAGAACACTGGAGTGGGTTGCCATTTCCTTTTCCATTGCTTTAGAGTGAAAAGTGAAAATGAAGTCGATCAGTTGTGTCCGACTCTTAGGGACCCCATGGACTGCAGCCTACCAGGTTCCTCCGTCCATGGGATTTTCCAGGCAAGAATGCTGGAGTGGGGTGCCATCACCTTCTTACAAACATACTATTTCCACTCACAAGGGAGCCACCGTCATGACCTAATTACCTCCGAAAGGCCCCTCTTCCAAATATATTATGATGATAGTTAGGATTTCAACATATGAATTTTGAGTGATGTACACATTTAGTTCACAGTACAGTGTGAAATTATATAATTAAATTTTTTAATTTTGTTTTTTAATTTATTTTTGGCTGTGCTGGGTGGATCGCAGCTTTGCCTAACTCAATGAAACTATAAATCATGCCATGTAGGGCCACTGAAGATGGACGGGTCATGGTGAGAGTTCTGACAGAATGTGCTCCACTGGAGGACCGAATGGCAAACTGCTTCTGCAGTCTTGCCTTGAGAACCCCATGAACAGTATGAAAAGGCTAAAAAATATGACACTGAAAGTTGAACTCCCCAGGTTGGTAGGTGCTCAATATGCTACTGGAGAAGAGCGGAGGAAAAGCTCCAGAAGGAATGAAGAGGCTGAGCCAAAGCGGGAACAGCTCTCAGTTGTGGATGCATCAGGCAGTGAAAGTAAAGTCCGATGCTGTAAAGAACAATATTGCATAGGAACCTGGAATGTTAGGTCCATGAATCGAGGCAGATTGGAAGTGGTCAAACAGGAGATGGCAAGAGTGAACATCGACATTTTAGGAATCAGTGAACTAAAATGGACTAGAATGGGAGAATTTAATTCAGATGACCATAATATCTCCTACTGTGGGCAAAAATTCCTTAGAAGAAATGGAGTAGCCCTCACAGTCAACAGGAGTCTGAAATGCTGTACTTGGGTGCAATCTAAAAAATGGCAGAATGATCTCGGTTTGCTTCCAAGGCAAACCATTCAATATCACAGTAATCCAAGTCTGTCCCAACCACTGGGCTTCCCAGGTGGCACTGGTGGTAAAGAACCTGCCTGTCAATGCAGAAGATATAAGAGATGTGGGTTTCATCCCTGGGTCAGAAAGATCCCCTGGAGGAGGGCAGGGCACGCTAATATTCTTGCCTGGAGAATCCCATGGATAGGGGAACCTGGCAGGTCCATGGGGTCTCAGAGTCGGATAGGACTGAAGCGACTTAGAGCACGCGGGCACGGGCGGGCGCTCGCGCGCGCGCGCACACACACACACACACACACACACACACACTGCTGCTGCTGCTAAGTCGCTTCAGTCATGTCCAACTCTGTGCGACCCCATAGACGGCAGCCCACCAGGCTCCCCTGTCCCTGGGATTCTCCAGGCAAAACACTGGAGTGGATTGCCATTTCCTTCTCCAATGCATGAAAGTGAAAAGTGAAAGTGAAGTCGCTCAGTCCTGTCCGACTCCTAGTGACCCCATGGACTGCAGCCTACCAGGCTCCTCCATCCATGGGATTTTCCAGGCAAGAGTACTGGAGTGGGTGCCATTTCCTTCTCCAATGCATGAAAGTGAAAAGTGAAAGTGAAGTCGCTCAGTCCTGTCCGACTCCTAGTGACCCCATGGACTGCAGCCTACCAGACTCCTCGATCAGAACTAACATCAAAAAAAGATGTCCTTTTCATCATAGGGGACTGGAATGCAAAAGTAGGAAGAGCTACCTGGAGTAACAGGAAAATTTGACCTTGGAGTACAAAATGAAACAGGGCGAAGGCTAACAGAGTTTTGCCAAGAAAAGAAACTGGTCACCCCTTTCTAAAAACACAAGAGATGACTCTACACGTGAACATCACCAAATGGTCAATACCAAAATCAGATTGATTATATTCTTTGCAGCTGAAGATGGAGAAGCTTTATACACTCAGCAAAACCAAGACCTGGCGTTGACTGTGGCTCGGATCATGATCATTTGAATATTGCAAAATTCAGACTTAAATTGGAGAAAGTAGGAAAACCACTAGGCCATTCAGGTATGACCTAAATCAAATCCCTTACAATTATACAGTGGAAGTGGCAAATAGATTCAAGGGATTAGATCTTATAGACAGAGCGCCTGAAGAACTATAGATGGAGGTTTGAAATTTTGTACAGGAGACAGTGATCAAAACCATTCCCAAGAAAATAAATGCAAAAATGCAAAATGGTTGTCTGAGGAGGCCTTACAAATAGCTGTGAAAAGAAGAGAAGTGAAAAGCAAAGGAGAACAGAAAAGATAAACCCATCTGAATGAAGAGTTCCAAAGAATAGCAAGGAGAGATGAGGAAGCCTTCCTAAGTGAACAATGCAAAGAAATGGAGGAAAACACAATAGAATGGGAAAGACTAGAGATCTCTTCAAGAAAATTAGAGATACCAAGGGAACATTTCATGCAAAGATGGGCACAATAAAAGAAATGGTATGGACCTAACAGAAGCAGATGATATTAAGAAGAGGTTGCAAGAATACACAAAAGATATACAAAAAAAATCTTAATGACTGTGATAATCACAATGGTGTGATCACTCACCTAGAGCCAGACATCCTGGAGTATTAAGTAGAGTGGGTCTTAGGAAACATAAGTACAAACAAAGCTAGTGGAGGTGATGGAATTCTAGCTGAACTACTTCAAATCGTAAAACATGAAGTTGTTAAAGTGCTGTACTCAATATGCCAGCAAATTTGGAAAGCTCAGCAGTGGCCACACGACTGGAAAAGGTCAGTTTTCATTCCAGTCCCAAAGAAGGGCAATGCCAAAGAATGTTCAAACTACTGCACATTTGCACTGATCTCACACGCTAGCAAGGTAATGCTCAAAAATCCTTCAAGGCTTCAACAGTATGTGAAATGAGAACTTCCAGATGTCCAAGTTGGATTAGAAAAAGGCAGAGGAACCAGAGATCAAACTGCTAACATCTGCTGGATCATAGAAAAGGCAAGAGAATTCTAGAAAACCTCTACTTCTGTTTCACTGACTATGCCAAAGCCTTTGACTTTTGCTGTGTGGATCACAGCAAACTGTGGAAAATTCTTTAAAAGATGGGAATACCAGACCACCTGACCTGCCTCCTGTGAAACCTGTATGCAGGTCAAGAAGCAACAGTTAGAACCAGACATGGAACAATGGACTGGTTTCAAATTGGGAAAGAAGTAGGTCAAGGTGGTATATTGTCACCCTGCTTATTTAACATATATGCAAAATACATCATGAGAAATGCCAGGCTCGATGAAGCACAAGCTGGAATCAAGATTGCTGGGAGAAATACCAATAACCTCAAATATGCAGATGGCACTACCCTTATGTTAGAAAGTGAAGAACTAGAGAGCCTCTTGATGAAAGTGAAAGAGGAGAGTCAAAAAGCTGGTTTAAAACTCAGCATTCAAAAAATTAAGATTATGGCATCCAGTCTCATCACTTTATGGCAAATAGATGTGGGAACAATGGAAACAGTGACATACTTTATTTTCTTGAGCTCCAAAATCACTGCGGATGGTGACTATAGCCATGAAATTAAAAGAAGATTGATGCTTGGAAGAAAAGCTATGACAAACCTAGATAGCATATTAAAAAGCAGAGACATCACTTTGCCCACAAAGGTCCATATAGCCAAAGCTATAGTTTTTCCAGTAGTCATGTACGGATGTGAGAGTTGGACCATAAAGAAGGCTGAGCGCCAAAGAATTGATGCTTTTGAACTGTGGTGTTGGAGAACACTCTTGAGAATCCCTTGGACTGCAAGGAGATCCAACCAGGAAATTTCCTAAAGGAAATCAGTTCTGAATATTCATTGGGAGGACTGATGCTGAAGCTGAAGCTCCAATACTTTGGCCACTTGATGTGAAGAACTGCGTCATTAGAAAAGACCTTGATGCTGGGATAGATTGAAGGCAGGAGGAGAAGGGTACGACAGAGGAGGAGATGATTGGATGGTATCACCGACTTGATGGACATGAGTTTGATCAAGCTCCAGGAGTTGGTGAGGAACAGGGAAGCCTGGCATTCTGCAGTCCGTGGGGTTGCAAAGAGTCGGACATGACTGAGTGACAGAACTGAACTGGACTTTGTTGCTTTGCATGAGCTTCCTTTAGTTGCAGTGCTTGGGCTTCTCATTGTGGTGGCTTCTCTTGTTGCAGCTTGTGGGCTCCAGAAAATAGCCTCAGCAGAGGTGGAACACAAGTTTAGTTGACCTGCTGTATGTGGAATCTTCCCGGACCAGGGATTCAATCTGTGTCCTTTGCATTGGCAGGCAGATTCTTTATCACTGGGCCACCAGGGATGTCTGGAAATTATATTCTTGTATATAATCTCATTTAATCCTCACAACAAGTCTGGAAAATCAACACATTGTCTTAATTTTAGGATGAATATATCTTTACATTTTAATGTTGCTGAAATCAGTAAGCATATTACAACTGACACTTCTCTCTCCATGCTTATCTTGAAAATTTCTTATTAAATTGATAGTGCATCTTCCAATCACTTAGAATCATGGAAATATTTTATTATTTCCATTTTACAGGCAAGGAAACTGAGATGAGGACACTCAAGGTCTTACTATGGCTTTTAATGGTGGATCTAAAACTGGTCGGACTTCAAGTTCAAAGCATTTTCCTTTCAACCAGAGTTGCCAGTGAAGACTTGTGTCACAGTTACTGATGGACAGTCAAGGGGAGGTCAGGAATACTGGCGTCCATGCTCCCTTTCCTCACTTGGTCCATTGAACATGCAGCTCTCTGCCTTCCCAGGCTCCCCCACCCTCCAGGTCAAGTGTTAGTCGCTCAGTTGTGTCTGACTCTTTGTGACCCCATGGATGGTAGCCCACCAGGCTCCTCTGTCCATGGAATTCTCCAGGCAAGAATACTCAAGTGGGTAGCCATTCCCTTCTCCAGGGGATCTTCCCAACCCAGGGATTGAACCCGGTCTCCTGCATTGCAGGCAAATTCATTACCATCTGAGCCACTAGGGAAGCCCCCTCCAGGTTAGGTGCATCTCTAACAAGCTCCTAGAAGTATTCTGTCTTATTCTTTGTATCTCTATCTTTGCCTGTCGTTTTTGTTTGTATATCTCTCTCCTCGAGACAAGAAGCTTCTCAAGGATGGTATCCGTATCTATATTGTTTCCCAAGTGTGTTTCCTCTGCTATTTTCTGGCTCTGACTAAGCTTTCCATTTTTGTAGACCAACTGACTGGCTGTCAGTTTGAGAATATCCATTCCCTTAACCTTCCCTGAAAACCTTTGGCGGAAATAATTTTTTTCCCTGTGGAAAATATCAACAGATCCACAAGGAAATTTTCTCTGTTTAATTCTGAAGTTCAAATCGGTTACTGAGTTTTTCCTTTGGGGTGTGTGTGTGCATATATGCTCTCCTGTACATATGCATCTTTTCTTAAAATTCTTTATTTATCCTAATCTTCTTAGTGTTTAACCTGATTATTCCTACTTGGTTCTTTCCTCCTTGACCATCTTCTCCTCGGTTCTAAATTACTTACCCTGGTGGGCCAGTGGTAAGAGTCTGTCTGCCAATGCAGAGGACACTGGCTTTGATTCCTGGTCTGGGAAGATTGCACATGCCTTGGCGCAACTAAGCCAGTGCAGCATGGCCGCTGAGCCTGGGCGCCGAGAACCTGTGCTCTGCGAGAGGCCACAGCCGAGAGAGGCCGGTTCAACACAACTGGAGAGTAGCCTCAGGCTGCCAAAAGTCTGAGAGCAGCAATGAAGACCCAGCTCAGACAAAAATAAATAAATAAAATTTAAAAAGATAATTATCCCTCTAAAAAATTACTGAACTACTTACTGGTCTCAGAAAGGTGGCCCTATATTTAATTTCTAGTGTCATTGCAGTTGCTCCATTTTTCATGGCCCTTTTTATTTTAAAAGGGAAGCATTTGGACACATCTGAACAGCACATTAATAATTAAAATTCCGTGATGCACTGTCTTCAAGGCAGAGAAAAAGCACTCTGCTGAGTTACTTTATGTTCCAGCATGACTTTTATGCTTAAAATCCCAGAAACACTCAAGACAAGACAGAGGGTATTACTTCTCCTCAAAAAGCACAAATCAGTTACATAATTTACTCTGGGTAACACAGCAAGTTACAGGTAAAACAGTCAATCTGCTTTGCCCTTTGAATTTTAAGTATAAAATAGAATGGAATTTAAGGCTGTATCAGATAAAAATAGATGCTATAATCTCAAGTATAACAATCCCTGAAATATATCCTTAATGAAAACTTATGATATATTTTACTTTAAAAGGTAACTTTTAAGTTACCTTTTGTTTGTTTGTTTTTGACAGTGTAAGAGAAGTCAGGAAATTTAATAAAAATCTACAGCTCAAGAACCATCTGGTCTACAATAATTAGCATTTAATGAGAAGAAAGCAGCTACATCCACCTCTATGCCCCACACACCAAAGCTTCTTTATGGCAAAGTTAATGAGGAGCAATTATCTCTAGCAACACAAAGCATCCTCTCCAGGGTTTACAACTGGCTTCTTTTCCTGAAGGTAGACTCTATAGAGGAAACTTAAAACCCACCCACTTTCCCCTTCAAACATCCTTGACTGGTGCTTAACAGCTTCCTGTGTTACCTTTTCGGATGCCAAATATTGACTGTCTCTCCGCCTACCCCCCCAATCCTGAGCATCTTCTTCTCTATAGATCAGAAGACCCATTCTTGGAAAGTCTTCCCTTCTCTCATGGCATCCTTTGCAAGCAAAGTGTTTAGAATAAAGTCTCAGATGAAGCAAATTCACTCCAATTTACAAGACTCTATATATCCAGGGTATCTTTATAATGCGTGGAAACTAATATTACCACAAAAGCAATTTGAGCTTCAAATACTTACAGCTACACATTTCAGCCATGAAAACTGGAGTGCTTTTCATTTTCATGGGACCTTTTCATATATTTTCTCTAATCTGATCCTTACAGCAACACAGACTGGCCTAAGAGACGGTAAGACTGAGGGAGGGGCCCCCAACCCCCTGGTAGGTTCTCACCAGCCATGCTACTACAACTTGACCCAAACTTGGGCACAGGTGTTTAGTCCAAGGGTGGTTCCAGGCCAGACTAGGCTGATCAGAATCTTTTTGTCCTAAAATTGAAATCCAGAGAAAGAGTCTAGATGGGCCTCTAACACCCAAGTTAAGGAGCTGTCCTAGAAAAAGCCTAGAAACAGAGAGTGAAGAATAAAGCAGAAATACAGAGACAGCAAAGAGAGAGGGGGCCTCTGAGGGTCCCACAGTCTGGCATGTTTCTGAGACCCATCTATATTCCTGTCCTTGGGTTCCATAAAACATCCCTCTAATCTAATGATATTATGACACTCTATTTTCCTTTCAGAAAGGATAGGGGCTCAAACATGTACCAGCTCTCGCGCACACGGGCTTCAGTAATTGTGGGGCAAAGGCTCAGTTGCCCTGTGGCATGTGGGATCTTAGTTCCCAAACTAGGGGTTGAACCTGGGTCCCCTGCATTGGCAGGTGGAGTCTTAACACTGGACCACCAAGGAATTCCTTTATTTTTCTTCATTCGATATTTTAGTTGCCTCTTTTGGGGTGCTGGAATTGTTCTGCTCTCATTCTACTGGATTCTGGCTTTGACTATTCATTGATTTGGGCTTTCCTGGTGGCTAAGACAGTAAACAATCTGCTGTAGTGCAAGAGTAAAAGTGAAAATGAAAGTCGCTCAGTCGTGTCCGATTCTTTGCGACCCCATGGACTATACAGTCCATGGGATTTTCCAGGCCAGAATACTGGACTGGGTAGCCTTTCCCTTTTCCAGGGGAATCTTCCCACCCCAGGGTTGGAACCCAGGTCTCCCACATTGCAGGCAAATTCTTTACCAGCTGAGTCACAAGGGAAGCCCATGCAGAAAGCAATGCAGGAGACCTGGGTTCAATCTCTGGGTCGGGAAGATCCCCTGGAAAAGGGAATGGCTACCCACTCCAGTATTCTTACCTGAAGAAGTCCATGGTTTTGCTCATTTCATCCCTGGATGCTATTTTCTTCCAAAGGCTTGACCTTTCTAGTCTGCTAAGCTTCAGCTCCCTCTTTTCTCTCAGTCTGACCACAACTGTATTGGGTGTTGCCTTCCCTTTGGGGAGCTCCCTGCTTCCTCTTCCTGACCACAGTCAGAGTCATGGCTCCATGGTGGTGTTATTCTCTCCAGTTGATATTTTCTTAGACAGGGAATCAATGGGGTGTTAGAATGTACTTGTGGTCACTGTAAATCCAAAAGCCTCCCATATTAAGACAGAGAACAAACCCCTAAGGTTTGTAAACTGTTCAGTGTCTATATGAAATAGTAAGTTGGTTACTTGGTAGGAATAAGATCAGAAGAAGCTATGGAATGCTGTGCGTAAGTGATTTCAAGTCCTGACAGTTTTATTTACCCAATGCCCCTGCAAGGACACACCACCAAGGACAAGAAACTCATAGCCCCCAGGCAGGGCAGCTTCCATGTGGAGAGAGCTGAAGACAACCAAAACAATATCATGGTCCAGTTCACTCACCAAAAGCATTACTTTTATCAGGGAAGTCACTAGACAACTTAAGTAGCTTTGTAACATCAGTGGTGTTTGACTTAGTTCTATGAAAGAATCCCCCAAATTTTGGTAGAAATTTGACAAAACTTCTGGGGTCTGGAGTGGTATGGAGGTGAGGAATGTGGGCTTTGGAGCTGAACTGGATGGGCTTGGAACCATGGCTCTAGCCAGGGGAACTCTGGCAAGATGCCTAACTTCTCAGAGACTCATATTCCTCAGCTGTAAAATGGAGATAATAACTGTGAGCATGCTCAATTGCTAAGTCATGTCTGACTCTTTGTGACCCCATGGACTGTAGCCCACCAGTCTCCTCTGTCCACAGGATTTCCCAGGCAAGAATACTTGAGTGGGCTGCCATTTCTACCTCCAGGGGATCTTTCTCACCTAGAGATCGAACCTGTGTCTCCTGCATTGGTAGGAGGATTCTTTACCACTGAGCCACCTGGGCAGTCCACAGAGAGCTGGGACAACTTAGTGAAATCACACATACAAAGCATCAGGAAAAGTGGGCAATACAGAGTGCTCAACAAACAGGATGTATTATTACGTTACTACTTTTCTGCCCTCCAACAAGGTCATATGGTTGAGTCCCAATAGATATTTGTGAATGAATGAACTACAAGTAGACTATTTTGGCTAGAGTATAGGGCTATACTTGGGGATAGTGAGAAAAATGAGCGCATATCTTGCAGGAGCTACAGGAGGAGATGGGAGAGCTGTCAGATCTAATCTATCAGGAAATGAGTATAGTTCCTGGGAAAATACAGTCTGTGCTCCTGAGGAGCTTAATGTCTAAGGCAGATGTCACAGCAAGTCAGAGCAAACACAGAACTAATAAACTTGCTAAAAATAAACAACAAGGTTTTTAAAGTACAAAAGAAACAAGGGGAGATTTTAAATATTTATACTATTCATAGGTTAAGGGCTGAGCATTGACTTTAAAACTTTTAGTGAGGGACTTCCCTGGTAGTTAGTCCAATGGCTAAGACCCCAAAGTAGGTGTCCTGGGGTCGATCCCTGGTAAAGGAATGAGATCCCCCATGCCACAACCAAGAGTTCATGTGCCGTAACTAAAACATCGAAGATCCTGCCTGTCACAACTAAGACCCGGCATAGCCAAACAAATCAACAAATAAAAATGAATATTAAAAAATCTTTTAGTGAAACAATGCTAAATATAGAAATTATAACCAGCTTTTATACTTGCCCATCTTTTGGATACATGTAACTGAATAGTCGGAGAAGGCAATGGCACCCCACTCCAGTACTCTTGCCTGGAAAATCCCATGGACGGAGGAGCCTGGTAGGCTGCAGTCCATGGGGTCTCGAAGGGTCGGACACGACTGAGCGACTTCACTTTCACTTTTCACTTTCATACATTGGAAAAGGAAATGGCAACCCACTCCAGTGTTCTTGCCTGGAGAATCCCAGGGATGGGGGAGCCTGATGGGCTGCCGTCTATGGGGTCGCACAGAGTCGGACATGACTGAAGTGACTTAGCAGCAGCAGCAGCAGCAGCAACTGGATAGTATTTCAACATAGTAATCAAAACAATCAATAATTTTTTATTCACTCATTTCTCTTTATCTCAAGATCCTCTTACTGGAACTCTACACCCACTGCAAAGTAATGATTGTCATAGTAGAATCAGAGAGTAAGAAAAGAGATAGTTCTTAGCATGTGATTCTCAAATAAGGTTTTTGAACTCAGGGCAAATACAATGTTTTAAGAGAAAAAAATTAACTTTCAGATATTGAATATAAAAATAATTCTGAGTTCTAAATAGCTCGGGACACATACTCTATGTAATAAATAATGGTTTTAGAAACTGTAAGATTGGTTAGAATCAGTTTTTCCTGCATCAGGAGAAAATAAAAACCAACCAAAAAAGCACCCCTTAAGAGAAGAAGGGACATGTTAGAAGGAGAGCTGAGATGCTGGTTTGTCACCAGGAAGATGTCACAGTCCCAGTTCTTATACTGGCCATGGGGGAAGGGATAAGGGGTCACAGATGCTTCGTGCAGGTCAGGGGGCCTGAGAGCAGAGAGTGCGCTGACTCCTGGGAGTGGAGAGAACGCTGCCAGCGTCACACAGAGGGCTGGTGGGTGAAAAGGCAGTGGAGCTGAAATGTGTCCAGACAGACAGGCTAAGGCAGCCCAGCTGGGTCCTGTACTCCCTGCAAGCGCCCCAGAAGCATAAAATGTTTTTTGTACAGCTTATTACGACTCATGTTCACCCTGGAACACTGGCAAAGCTAAAGCCACCTTGTAGCCAGAATCTACAAGAACCATATGACCAGAAGCGAAGCTGGAAATCTGCTTGACATCCCAACTGATGTCAATGTGTGTGAGAATGACAGTTATGTGAGACTAGATGCTTATGCCCTTGTGCAGGCATACGCTATCACAATGGAAAGTGCTCCAGAACTCAAGCACACCCCAGGGATGGGAGGAGGTGGGGAAGGGTGTTTGCCTAGAAATAACTGCCAGAGCATCTAATAGACAGAAAACAAATTTCCATCATCAGAAGAATCGTAGCTGAAATAAAAACTGAATTCACTCAGAGAGACAATAAAACATTACATTTCTTGTTCCCCTAAGTTTTTTGGCATGAGACTCATGGTTGTGGTGGTTTAGTCGCTAAGTCGTGTTCGACTCTTGTGATCCCATAGACTGTGCCCGCCAGGCTCCTCTGTCCATGGGATTCTCCAGGCAGAAATACTGGAGTGGGTTGTCATTTCCTTCTCCAGGGGATCTTCCCAACCCAGGAATTGAACCTGGGTCTCCTGCATTGCAGGCAGATGATTTACCAACTAAGCCATGAAGGAAGCCCATGAGATTCATACCTGATTCCTATATTCCCCAGTTTAACCATCACAGCAACATTGTGAAGTGGGATTATGACCAATTTCTAGATGAGAATGTAAAGAGTGGAAAACATTAAGTATCAATAACTGCTGCAGAGTGGTGGGACTGAAATTTAACCCACACTGTCTGATTGCATCATTTCTTTGAAAATGTTTGCATACTTGCTGTATATCGAGCACACCTGATGAAGACGTTATTCCTGTTTTCATAATACATCTATGAAAATATGGCCACAGCACACACATAGGCCATGTAGAAGAGATGGTAAATTAAAATGTGTAACAGATATAATCTGGGGCATTCTTGTTCCTTGAAATCTAGATATTTTGATCCAAATTGGTGATTCCACACCTCTTCATAGAGCTTTTAAGAACTTGCAGGGTGCCAACAATCTCAATGTCATCTCTGCCTGTGACCATCTGCTATAACACAAGGCATTCTTATTCTTTACCATGTCAAATTGGAGAGGATACCCAGCTCTTTTTGAGTTTCCTAAATGCTCACCCTCTTCTGTCTCCAACTCTGTCCTAAGAGTTTGATCCAAGACTTGAATTGTTTGGATCTGAGCTTTGCAGTCTGGCTAAACATCTACTCTGAGCTTCTGACCTGCCCTCAATGGTCAAATGCTGGTGTTACCATGGCTGGACTGATCCTTTCATCTGTGTTCACTCTATGTAAACAAGCTTGCCAAAGAGTCTGAAAGTAGGTGATGTGGCTCTAAGAACTATGGGGTAAAGTCAAGTGATCTAACATACAGGTATTTAGAGTTGTAGGAGGAGGAGTGTGTGTTTGTGAGAGAGAATAGGACAGAGGGTGATAACTTGGTAGCTCAGCTGGTAAAGAGTCCGCCTTTGATGCAAGAGACCCTGGTTCAATTCCTGGGTTGGGAAGATCCCCTGGAGAAGGGACAGGCTACCCACTCTAGTTTTCTTGAACTTTCCTTGTGGCTCAGCTGGTAAAGCATCTGCCTGCAATGGGGGAGACCTGGGTTCAATCCCTGGGTTGGGAAGATCCCCTGGTGAAAGGAAAGGCTGCCCACTCCAGTGTTTTGGCCTGGAGAATTCCATGGACTATCCATTGGGTTGCAAAGAGTAGGACACGACTGAGCGACTTTCACTTCACTTCAGCTAGGGCAATCATTAAAAGTGGAATAGATAAGTCACTAGTGGAGGTGAATGGAATTATTTTTTAAATTCTCAATTCAAAAGAAGACAATACTAGACCAAAAAAAAGGATTAAAGAGCAGATTTGATAAATTGAAAACATACGAAGATTGTAGATCTAACTCCAATCATATTAACAATTACATTAAATGTCAATAATCTAATCACTTCAGTTAAAAAGCAAAGATTGAATTTTAAAAAGCAAGAAATCTACTTTAAATGTAAAGACACAAATAGGTGAAAATGTAAAATTATGTAAAAAGTTACTCTGTGTTAATATTTATAAAAGAAAGCTAGAGGGACTATACATCCAAAGTACATTAAAAATGAGACATGTTGGCAGAAATAAAGAGGACTATTATATAACTATGAAGGGGCAAATTTTTGGAGGGGGCAGTACTTTGCTACATGTGGGATCTTAGTTCCCCAGAGACTGAACCCCTGTGCCTTGTATTGAGAGCACAGAGTCTTAGTCATGGACTGCCAGGGAAGTCCCAGAAAGAGGTAAACTTAAGAACACAGCAATCCTAAATTTGTTTGCTGTGTGTATTAATAATAGCTTCAAAATATATAAAGAAAAAACTGGAAAGAAATGAAAATAGTCAAGTCTAATTATAGTTGGAAGCTTCATTACTTCCCTCCAACGACAAATAGGCAAAAAAAAAAAAAATTAGACACTATATAAGACATGAACAATACCATTAACCAACTTGATCTAATTGACATTTACAGAACATTCCATCCAACAACAGCATAATACACAGTTTTTTCAATTGCACATAAAACATTTAGTAAAGTAATCCATACTCTGGGCTACAGAAAATAAAACACAAATTAAAAAACACCTTTAATAAATTTAAAAGTATTCTCATCATAAAAACTATGTCTTTGACAATAATTAAAGAGCAAAACAAAACCAAAGTAGCATAAGAAAGGAAATAATGATGACCAGAGCAGAAATCAGTGAAATAGAATACAAAAAAATAACAGAGGAAATTAATAAATCAAAAAGTTGGTTATTTACAGCTCAATAAAGTTAATAAAGTCCTAGTGAGACTAATCAACAAAAAAGAGAAAAAATGAATTACCAATATCAAGAATTAAAAGGGATCTTCATTATAGAGCCCTAGTCACTAAAAAAAAAGAAAGAAAGAAAGAAAGAAAAAGAAATAAGAACAATTTTATGACAATAAATTGTATAACTTTAGATGAAATGGATAAATTCTTTAAAAGACTCAAGCTACTCAAGAGGAAACAGATAAGCTGATTAGTCCTAAATAAAATTGAAAAAATGAAAAAAAAAATGAACTCTTAGTTAAAAACCTTCTCACAAAGGCTACTCCAAACCCCTGTGGCTTCACTGGTAAATTCTACCAAAAATTTAAGAAATTTTACCAAAAATTGAAAAAATAATAGCAATTTTGGGTAATTCCCTTGTGATCCAGTGAATAGGACTCTACACTTTCATTGCTACTGCTAAGTCACTTCAGTCGTGTCCGACTCTGTGCGACCCCATAGACGGCAGCCCACCAGGCTCCCCCGTCCCTGGGATTCTCCAGGCAAGAACACTGGAGTGGGTTGCCATTTCCTTCTCCAATGCATGAAAGTGAAAAGTGAAAGTGAAGTCACTCAGTCGTGTCCGACTCCTACCGACCCCATGGACTGCAGCCTACAAGGCTCCTCCATCCATGGGATTTTCCAGGCAAGAGTACTGAAGTGGGGTGCCATCGCCTTCTCTGACACTTTCATTACCACGTCCCAAGTTCAATTTCTGGTCAGGGAACTAAGATCCCACAAGCCACATGGTACAACCAAACAGGGTACAATCAATACAATAGAAAGAGTTCAAATAAGGATACTGACTTTTAAAAATAGCAATTTTATATAAGCTTTTTACCCTGATGTAAAAACAAGGCAAGGATCTTACAGAAAAAGAAATATACAGACCAATACCCCTTATAAACACAATAGCTAAAAATCTCTTAACAAAATTTTAACTTGAATCTTTCCATATATAAAAAGGACACTACTTCATGACCAATTGGTGTGCATGCATGCTTAGTCGCTCAGTTGTGTCCAACTCTTTGTGACCCCATGGACTGTAGCCCCCTCACTCCCCAGGCTCTTCTGGCCATGGAATTCTCCAGGTAATAATACTGGGCATTGTTAAGGCATCATTTCTTCCCAAATTAGTCTATAGGTTCAGTGCAAACTCAAACTCCAGCTTGTCATAGAAATTGACAAGCTGAGTGGTGCAACTGTCTGGAGAGTGATCTGACAGTACTTAGTAAAGTTAAGAATGCACACTCCCAATATTGCCCTAGTGGGCCAGGAGTTAAGATGGCTGTGCTTCTGCTGCAGGGGGAGTGGGTCCAATCCCTGGTTGGGGAACTAAGAGCCCACATGTTGCATGGCATGGTCAAAAAAAAAAAAGGATGAAAGAAAAAAGGAATACACACTTCTGGGGGAAGGGATAGTTAGGGAGTTTGGGATTGACATGGTACATTTCAATATGCATGCTGTTTTTAAAATGGATGACCAACAAGGACCTACTGTATAGCGCAGGGAACTCTGCTCAATATTATGTAACAACCTAAATGGGAAAAGAATTTGAAAGAGAATAGACATATATATGTACAACTGAATCACTTTGTTGTACACTAGAAACTATCATGGCAGTGTTACTCAACTATACTCCAATATAAAATAAAAAGGTTTAAAAAAAAAAAAAAGAAATTGACAAGCTGACTCTAAAGTTCACATAGAAATGCAAAGGATCTAGAACAGCCAAAAGGATTTTAGGGGAAAAACAAAAACACTTGAAAGACTCAAACTACATTATTTCAAGACTGACTATAACACTATAGTAACCAAGATAATAGGTGTGGCTTTAAAGGTATGTATGTAGGCAAACAGAATAGAATAGATTCATATATACACGGTCAGTTGATTTTTTATAAAGCTACAAAAGCAATTCAGTGCAGAAAGGACACTTACTAGGTGTGGTTCTGAAACAATTGGCTATTCATATGCAAAAACCAAGCTATTACCTTGTATCATATATAATACATTAATTTCAAAGTGATCATATAAGAGTTACTGTGATAAAACTATAAGAAGAAAAGTTTTGTGACCTTTATTTAGGCAAAAAAATTTTTTAGATATGACAAAGAACAAACCATTCAAAAAGTTAATAAATTGGGCTTCTTTGAAATTAAAAATTTCTGCCCTTCAAATGACACTGTTAAGGAAATGAAAAGACAAACCACAGACTGGGAAAAAATATTTGCAAAATGCATAGCTGATAGAAGATTGATATCTAGAACATCCACCCCCCCTCAAAAAAAAATATGGGCAAATGATTTGCACAGACCCTTTACCAATGAAGATACACAGATGGCAAATAAGCACATAAAAAAGAAGCTTCATATTGGTCATTAGGAAAATACAAATTAAAATCTCATGAGATACTACTGCATACTCACACAAATGGTTAAAATTTAAAAGTCTGACAATATGAAACACTGATGAGGATGTGAGCCAACTGAAACCTGTATCTGTTTCTGATGAGAATGAAATGGAACAGGCACTTAGGAATAGATTTCTGCCGTTTCTCGTAAGTTAAACACAAATATAGCACACAGTCCATTCTTAGATATTTATTAAGAGAAATAAAAATCTATTGTCTAGGACTTCCCTGGTGGTACAGTAGATAAGAATCTGCCTACCAATTCAGGGGACACAAGTTTGATCCCTGGCCCAGGAAGATTCTACATGTGGCAGAGCAACTAAGCCCGTGTGTCCAAGCTCTAGAGCCCATGCTCTGCAACAAGAGAAGACACAGCAGTGAGAAGCTGATGTTCTGCAACCAAGCGTAGCCCCTACCTGCCACAACTAGAGAAAACTGTGCATAGCAGCAAAGACCTAGAACAGCCAAATAAATAAATACTACATTGTTTACACAGAGACATATTTCAAGGAAGTATTCAGAGAATTTTTATTTACAATGACCAACAACTGAAAACAATCCAAACCTACATTAACAGGTGAAGAGATAAATAATGATATATACCTACAATGGAGTATTACTCAGCAATAAAAGAATGACTTAATGCAACAACACCACATTGCATTGAGTGAAATAAATACAAAAGCTATCTACTTTACCATTCCATTTGCATGGCATTCCACAAAAGGCAAAAAAAAAAAAAAAAAAAGATCAGGAACTGGGGACCGAGGAGAATTGAATGCAGAGGAAGCTTTGGGAAAAGCTCTATATGGAAATGTTCTATATGTTGATTATGGTGGTAGTTGCATGACTTAAAATTTATCAAAACTCACTGAGCTGACCACTTAAAAATTAATTTATTTATGCAGGTTATATCTGTTAGTTTTATATTGCTGACCAATCAGCAGAAACTCACCCTCTGAACTCAACAGTTATGTGTTTTGATCTAGGGTGCGCTGTGGCTGGTTTCCCAGCTCAGAGTGTCACAAGGCTGAAACCAAGGAGGCAGCCACTGAGTTCCTGTCTGGATGCTCTGGAAAAAAATCTGTTTCCAAGCTCGTTCTTGGCATTGACAGAATTTAATTCCTTGAAGCTGTAGGAATGAGGTCCTTATTTCCTTGCTGGCAGTCAGGCGGGTCATCTCTTGGGTCCGAGAGGTCACCTGTTCTCTTTGCAGCACGATGTCTTCATCTTCAAGCCAGCAGGGGCATGCCAACCCTCTGAATTCTTCTGCCACCAGCCAGAGAAAATTCTCCCCTTCAAAAAGCTTATGTGCAAAGGGCAAGTCCACTTGCATAATGTTCCTATTTTAAGATCCCTATTTTAAGGAATTCCTGGGGGCCATCATGGAATTTTGCCTGCCATCATACCTAAATAAATCTTTCTTTAAAAAATTAAATTTCATGTAATTATACATTCAATGTTACCTTTTTGAAAATAATTAAATGATAAGTTTGGGACTGTCCCAAAAAATATGGTATATGTTGCTGCCATATGATTAAGTTATTTTCCTGCCACATATGTTAGGATAGCACAAAAAGGGACTAAGTAAGCTATCATATCCTGAAGCCTACCAAGTGCCAGACACATGCTAGGCATTTTATATAAATAAAGCAACAGGAGGACAAGATGGCAGAGGAGTAGGTGGATGTAGAGTACATCTCTCCATGGATACATCAGGAATAAACCTTCAGACACAGACGTGCATGCAGAACACCGAGAGCGGACAGGAGTACCTGACCAGAGGAAAGAATATATAGAACCACACAAAACTCAGTAGGACGAAGGAACAAGGGGAAAAAACAGGAGTGTTGATAGGACTGGACCTGCCCTCAGCCAGTGACAGGACTGAAGCAGGGGTCTGATTTCTGCAGCGGTGCAATTGTCTGAGTCAGAGGAGAAACATTTAAGGCTGAGAGTGAAACAGCTGATCTGAGGCAGCCTAAATGGAACAAGAATCAGAGAGTCCTTGCCACAGCCATACATACCCTGGACAGTGATGCAGGTCCCCTGGAAGGCATAGGAGCTGGAAGCTGGAGTTTAGGGATTATGGAGAAATCCCAGGGCAAGGGCTGCTGTTGATGGCAGAGAGACAGATCAAGGGGATGTGAAGGAGGAGACTGTGGTGGGAAATGCCTGTGGAGGAAAGCCAGGCAGCCATGGAAGCAAGACAATACTGCTGAGTCACTCATAGAGGGTGGGGCCATCACCATAGCCTCTCTAGCCCCACTACCAGCATCAGCAGCTGAACAATAGGGAGGCTGGCCTAGCAAATGCCTGAGGCACTGAACTACAGAGTAGGACCCAACCCAGGGTGCTCCTTTAAGTGCCTGACACACTGATCTACAGAATAAGACCCCAGCCAAGGGGGCCCCTCTATATGCCTGACGTGCAGAACAACAGAGAAGGACCTCAGGCAAGGGAGCCCTCTAAATGCCTGAATGGGTGGAGCTACGGAGAAAGACTGGCCAAAGAGGCCTTCTGATCGCCAGCTACAAGAGGCTCGAAAAAAGACTCTGATAGGGCCATAACTCCTGTGGCAGAGGTAGTCCATGTCCCTGCACACTAGATACCGCCAGGGTCCTGCAAGCCAAGCAGCTGCACCACCTTCGCGCTCATGTCTCACTGGGGCAGAGCTGCCACAGGCCAAAAAAGCCATACATCTATGCAAGCAGGATTGCTTCAGGAGTGTCCAACTCTTTGCGACCCTGTAGACTGTGGTCTGCTAGGCTTCTCTGTCAGGGAAGGGGGTTCTCCACACAAGAATACTGGAGCATATTGGTCAATACTGGTTGCCATACCCTTCTAGAGTGATATGTTTCCTGCTTCCCTAGCTGCCAACCCCTCAGAGTACCTGGTGCTGCCCAAGCAACCCAAGCAGCTGCACCTCCTCCACACCTGGCCCTCACAGGGGCAAACCCAAGTCCTCCAGGGCAACCTCAGGAGCAAACCCCAGTGGACAACCCACATGCAGAGCTAGAAATAAAACCACAGTTGAAACCCGGGGGCAGTGTGGCTAAGGAAGAAGACCCAAGAGATTCCCACCAGCTGTACAAGCTGCAGATTAAATCCACACAATCAACTAGGCACACTCTGTGTCTATGGAATATATAAAAGGCCATTGAGAGCTCCCACAAAAGAAAACACACTGGTTCTGATAACTGTGGACACTGGAGGCAAGAACGCACAGGAGTAGGACCAGATTAGAATCAGAGCTGCCGCCACAGCAGGTCCAGAGATGTGGGATGGCATCCTAGGGAGGTGAGGTGGACTGTGACTCCCAGTGAGGGGAAGGACTGTGACGGCAGTGACTCAAGAAAAACATTTACTATTCTTATGTTTTGACTTGTTCATAGATTCTCTTGGATTCCCCCCCTCCCCATTGTAGTTGTTGATTTTCTTGGCATTATTAAATCTAATTAAGCTTTTGAGCTGCCTCCCACCCCCCAGTCACACTTTTTATTGTTGTTATAAACCTCTGCCTCTACATTGGGCTTTTGCAGTTCTGTGAAGTTGTTTTTTTTTTTTTCTCTTTTTTATAATTTTAATTTTTAGGCCTATTATATTTTTTCTACATTTATTCCTTTGTGTGCCTTTCCTACTATTCTTTTCCCCTTGCAGTAAATCTTTAATGTATATAAATCTTCTTTATCTACCTCTATTTAACTTTGCATATCTATTCTTTCTTTCCTTTCCTCTCAACATATTTGTTAGTTTTGTTTTCATTGCTTTATTCCCCACTTGGCACCTTGCTTTAGTTTTGTTTTCCAGTTTGTGCTTTAGTTCTGTTCTTAACTGATAAATATAACTTTTGATTTCCTTTGTTCACCAGGTCAATCTACTGTATTTTATTTTTGTTGGAGTGTTTTGACTTTGCTCATGGGTGTATATGTATAAATGTATATTCTATTATTTTCATTATTATTTGCCTGATTTTGTAACTGCCATTTGTCTGGGGTTCATCTTTGGTTTCTCATTAGATATTTGTTTTAATCTCACTAATGCCATAACAAGACACTTGTGGAATCTTCGTTCCTGACCAGAGATCAAGCCCTGAGCCTTTGGAGTGGGAGCACTGACTCCAGAACCCTAGACTACCAGAGAACTAACCCTAGGAAGTGTCAGATAGTGAGAAGTCAGACAAAGAAACCACTAGAATACAAGACTCAGCATCACCCAACCACCAGTAGCACTCTGTGCAGGACGCCTCATCTAAACAACAAACAAAACAAAAATACAGACCCAGTCATCAGCAGACAGGATTACCACTTCTCTCAGCCTTGCCCATCAGAGGAAAAACGAACAAAAACTCAGCACAAATCTCACCCCATAGGAAGCTTACATAAACCACTGGACCAACCTTAGGAGGGCAAAAACCAAAAGGAAGGAAGAATTTAACCTTGAAGCCTGGGAAAAGGAGACCTCAAAGACAATAAGTTAAAAAAAAAAAATGGAAAGGCAGAGAAATACTACACAAATGAAGGAACAAACTAGAAACACAGAAGTCCAAATAAATAAAGTGGAAACAGACAAACTACCTGAAAAAGAATTCAGAATAATGATAGTAAAGATGACTAGAAACCTTGAAAACAAAATGGAGAAAATGCAAGAATCAATTAACAAAGACCTAGAAGAGTTAAAGAATAAACATATAGAGACAAACAACACAATTACTGAAATTAAAAATACTCTAGAAGGAATCAACAGCACAATATCTGAAGCAGAAGAATGAATCAGTGAGCTGGAAGATAAAATGGTGGAAATAACTTCTGAAGAGCAGAATAAAGTAAAAAGAATCACAAGAACTGAGGATACTCTCAGGGACCTCTAGAACAATATCAAATTCACCAACATTTGAATTATAGGGGTCCCAGAAGAAGAATAGAAAAAGAAAGGATATGAGAAAATTTTTGAAGAGATTATAGTTGAAAATTCCCCCAACTTGAAAAAGGAAATAGTCAATCAAGTCGAAGAGGCACAGAGTCCCATACAGGATAAACCCAAGGAGAAACATGCCAAGACACATACTAATCAAACTAACAAAGACAAAGAAAGAATATTAAAAGCAGCAAGGGAGAAGCAACAAGTAACATACAAGGGAAACCCAATATGCTTAAGAGCTGATCTTTCAGCAGAAACTCTGCAGCCCAGAAGGTAATGGCAGGATATATTTAAACTACTGGAAGGGGAAAAATCTACAACCAAGATTACTATACCTGGCAAGGATCTCATTCAAAATTGATGAAGAAATAAAAAGTTTTCAGACAAGCGAAAGTTAAGAGAATTCAGTACCACCAAAGCAGCTTTACAACAAAAGTTAAAGGGACTAATATAGTCAATAAATACGAGAAGAAAAAAGATCTACAAAATCAACCCCAAATAATTAAGAAAATGGCAATAGGAACATATATATCAATAATTACCTTAAATGTAAATGGATTAAATGCTCCAACCAAAAGACAGACTGGCTAAATGGATACAAAAACAAGACCTACATATATGCTGTAGGTAGAAACCCACTTCAGACCTAAAGACACATATAGACTGAAAGTGAGAGGATGGAAAAATGTAATCCATGCAAATGGGAAGCAAAAGAAAGCTGGAGTAGCAATCCTCATATCAGACAAAATAGACCTTAAAATAAAGATTACAAGAGATAAGGAAGACATAACAATTGTAAATATCTATGCACCCCACATAGGAGCGCATCAATACATAAGTCAAACACAGACATAAAAGGAGAAACTGACAGTAACACAATAATAGTGAGAGAGTCATTTCCTAGGCAGGTTGATAAGAAGTCTAGGGGTCCCCAAGGAGAGAGGGATCTGGAATTCTCAAGGAGGAAGAAAGGACAAACTTTTTTCCGTCTACCTTCCTTGAAAGTGGAAAGTGAAAGTGAAGTTCCTCAGTTGTGTCCGACTCTTAGCGACCCCACGGACTGCAGCCTACCAGGCTCCTCCGTCCATGGGATTTTCCAGGCAAGAGTACTGGAATGGGGTGCCATTGCCTTCTCCAAAGTATACTGGAGTGGGTTGCCATTCCCTTCTCCAGGAGATCTTCCCGACCCAGGGATTGGACGCAGGTCTCCTGCATTGTAGGCAGACGCTTTACCATCTGAGCCACCAGGGAAGTTCTACTCTCCTTAGGATTATATAACAATAATGTATCCTGCCTGAGGACAGTCTCTGGATTAAACCTTCTGGCTAATCCTGTTATCTTAAAATGTAAATTATGGGAGTAGGTCTGGTGAGGGCTTTACAACCTCCAGACATTCTTTTGATTCATTGGAGAGTATGTAGCTCCACTGCTAACACTAGCAAGGGGGTACTCTTTCTACCCCCTTTTGATGTCTATGTCAGAAGCTTTCTCTATCTCCTTTATACTTTTATAAAACTTTATTGCACAAAGCTCTGAGTGATCAAGCCTCGTCTCTGGCCTTGGATTGAATTCTTCTCCTCCGGAGGCCAAGAATCCCAGCATCTTTTCTGTGGTTCAGCAACAACCTTTCAATAGTAGGAGACTTGAACACCCCTACAGATAATCAAAACAGAAAATTGATAAGGAAACACAAGTCTTACATGATACATTAGATGAGATGGATCTCATTGATATTTTCAGTACATTCCATCCAAATGCAGAAGAATACACCTTCTTCTCAAATGTACATGGAACGTTCTTCAGGACAGACCACATCTTGGGTCATAAATAAAGCCTCAGTAAGTTTAAGAAAATTGAAATCATATCAATTACAAGAAAAAACTGTAAGAAATACAGACACATGGAGATTAAACAACACGTTTCTAAATAACTAACAGGTTACTGAAGAAATCAAAACGGAAATAAAAAAATTTCTAGAAACAAGTGACAATCAAAACATGACAACTTAAAACCTATGGGATGCAGTAAAAGCAGTTCTAAGAGGGAAGTTTATAGCAATACAATCCTACCTCAAGAAACAAGGAAAACATCGAATAGACAACCTAACTTTACACCTAAAGCAAGGAAAAAGAAGAACCACCCCCCTCCCCCCATAATAAGTAGAAGGAAAGAAATCATAAAAAACCAGCGCAGAAATAAATGAAAAAGAAATGAAAGAAACAATAGCAAAGATTAATAAAACTAAAAGCTGGTTCTTTGAGAAGATAAAATTGACAAACCTTTATCCAGACTCATCAAGAAAAAAAGAGACAAGAATCAAATGAACAAAATTAGAAATGAAAAAGGAGAGATTACAATGGACAATGCCAAAATACAAAGGAGTATAAGAGACTGTTATGAACAACTATATGGCAATAAAATGGATAACCTGGAAGAAATGGATAGATTCTTAGAAAAGTTCAATCTTCCAATACTGAACCAGGAAGAAATAGAAATTATGAACAACCCAGTTACAAGCACTGAAATTGAAGCTGTGATCAAAAGTCTCCCAAAAAACAAAAGATCAGGACCAGAATGCTTCACAGGAGAATTGTATCAAATATTTAGAGAAGAGCTAATGCCTATCCTTCTAAAACTCTTTCAAAAAATTGCAGAGGAAGGAGTACTTCCAATCTCATTCTATGAGGCCACCATCACCCTGATACCAAAACCAGACAAAGACAACACAAAAAAAGAAAACGACAGGCCAATATCACTGATGAACATAGATGCAAAAATCCTCAACAAAATTTTAGCACACAGAATTCAGCAACACATCAAAAATCTCATACACCATGATCAAGTTGGGTTTATTCCAGGTATGCAAGGATTCTTCAGTATACGCAAATCAATCAATGTGATACACCATATTAACAAACTGAAAGAAAAAAGCCATATGATCATCTCAATAGATGCAGAAAAGGCGTTTGACAAAATTCAGCACCCATTTATAATTAAAGCTCTTCAAAAAATGGGCATAGAAGGAACCTACCTCAACATAATAAAGGCCATATATGACAAGCCTACAGCAAACATTATTCTCAATTGTGAAAAACAATGCATTTCCCCTAAGATCAGGAGCAAGACAAGGGTGTTCACTTTCACCACTATTATTCAACATCGTTCTGGAAATTCTAGCTACAGCAATCAGAAAAGGAAAAGAAATGAAATGAATCCAGATCAGAAAAGAAGCTCTCACTGTTTTCAGATGACATAATTCTGTACATAGAAAACTCTAAAGATGGTATCAAAAAATTACTAGCGCTAATCAGTGAATTTAGCAAAGTTGCAGGATACAAAATCAGTACACAGAAATCACTTGCATTTGTATATGCTAACAATGAAAAATCAGAAAGAGAAATAAAGGAATCAATTCCATTCACCATTGCAACAAGAAGAATTAAATGTCTAGGAATAAACTGACCTAAGGAGACAAACTCTCACCCTGCTTATTTAACTTATATGCAGAGTACATCATGAGAAACGCTGGGCTGGAAGAAGCACAAGCTGGAATCAAGATTTCCAGAAGAAATATCAATAACCTCAGATATGCAGATGATACCACCCTTATGGCAGAAAGTGAAAGAAAGAAAGTGAAGTCGCTCAGTCGTGTCTGACTCTTTGCGACCCCATGGACTGTAGCCTACCAGGCTTCTCAGTCCATGGGATTTTCCAGGCAATAGTAATGGAGTGGATTGCCATTTCCTTCTCCAGGGGATCTTCCCAACCCAGGGCTCGTACCCAGGTCTGCCACATTGTAGACAGATGCTTAACCATCTGAACCACCAGGGAAGAGGAGCTAAAAAGCCTCTTGATGAAAGAGGAGAGTGAAAAGGTTGGCTTAAAGATTAACATTCAGAAAACGAAGATCATGGCATCTGGTCCCATCACTTCATGGGAAATAGACAGGGAAACAGTGGAAACAGTGTCAGACTTTATTTTGGGAGGCTCCAAAATCACTGCAGATGGTGATTGCAGCCATGAAATTAAAACATGCTTATGCCTTGGAAGGAAAGTTATGAACAACCTGGATAGCATATTAAAAAGCAGAGACATTACTTTGCCAACAAAGGTCTGTCTAGTCAGGGCTATGGTTTTTCCAGTAGTCGTGCGTAGATGTGAGAGTTGGACTGTGAAGAAAGCTGAGCGCCGAAGGATTGATGCTTTTGAACTGTGGTGTTGGAGAAGACTCTTGAGAGTCCCTTGGACTGCAAGGAGATGCAACCAGTCCATTCTGAAGGAGATCAGCCCTGGGATTTCTTTGGAAGGAATGATGCTAAAGCTGAAACTCCAGTACTTTGGCCACCTCATGCGAAGAGTTGATTCATTGGAAAAGACTCTGATGCTGGGAGGGATTGGGGGCAGGAGGAGAAGGGGACGACAGAGGATGAGATGGCTGGATGGCATCACTGACTCGATGGACGTGTTTGAGTGAACTCCAGGAGCTGGTGATGGACAGGGAGGCCTGGTGTGCATGGGGTTGCAAAGAGTCAGACATGACTGAGCAACTGAACTGAACTGAAGGAGACAAAAGAACTGTACACAGAAAATTGTAAGACACTGATGAAAGAAATCAAAGGCAACATAAATGGGTGGCAACATAAACATTCCATGTTCCTGGGTAGGAAGAATCAATATTGAGAAAATGACATTACTGCCAAATGCAATCTACAGATTCAGTGCAATCCCTATCAAATTACCAATGGCATTTTTCACAGAACTAGAACAAAAATTTTCACAGTTCATAGCGAAACACAAAAGGCTTCTGAATAGCCAAAGCAGTCTTTAGAAAGATGAATGGAGCTGGAGAAATCAACCTTCCTGACTTCAGATTATACTACAAAGCTACAGTCATCAAGACAGTATGGTACCGGCACAAAAACAAAACTATAGACCAATGGAACAAGATAGAATGCCCAGAAATAAACCCATGCACTTATGGGTACCTTATTTTTAACAAAGGAGGAAAGAATATACAATGGGGCAAAGACAGCCTCTTCAATAAATGGTGGTGGGAAAACTTGACTGGTACATGTAAAAGGATGAAATTAGAATGCTTCCTAACATCAAACACAAAGATAAACTCAAAATGGATTAAAGACCTAAAATGTAAGACCAGAAACTATAAAACTCTTAGAGGAAAACATAGGCAGAACACTAGATGACATAAATCAAAGCAAGATCCTCATCACTCATTATTAGAGAAATGCAAATCAAAACCACAATGAGGTGCCATTTCATGCCAGTCAGAATGGCTGCGATCCAAAAGTCTACAAGCAATAAATGCTGGAGAGGGTGTGGAGAAAAGGGAACCCTCTTACACTGTTGGTGGGAATGCAAACTAGGTCAGCCACTATGGAGAACAGTGTGGAGATTCCTTAAAAAACTGGAAATAGAACTGCCTTATGACCCAGCAATCCCACTGCTGGGCATACACACCAAGGAAACCAGAATTGAAAGAGACACGTGTACCCCAATGTTCATCGAAGCACTGTTTATAATAGCCAGGACATGGAAGCAACCTAGATGTCCATCAGCAGATGAATGGATAAGAAAGCAGTGGTACATATACACAATGGAGTATTACGCAGCCATTAAAAAGAATACATTTGAATCAGTTCTAATGAGGTGGATGAAACTGGAGCCTATTATACAGAGTGAGGTAAGCCAGAAACAAAAACACCAATACAGTATACTAACGCATATATATGGAATTTAGAAAGATGGTAACGATAACCCTGTATGTGAGACAGCAAAAGAGACACTGATGTATAGAACAGTCTTTTGGACTCTGTGGGAGAGGGAAAAGGTGGGATGATTTGGGAGAATGGCATTGAAATATGTATAATATCATGTATGAAACGAGTCGCCAGTCCAGGTTCGATGCACGATACTGGATGCTTGGGGCTGGTGCACTGGGACAACTCAGAGGGATGGTATGGGGAGGGAGGAGGGAGGAGGGTTCAGGATGGGGAACACATGTATACCTGTGGCAGATTCATTTTGACATATGGCAAAACCAATACAATATAGTAAAGTTAAATAAAATAAAATTAAAAAACAAAAGACACATATATCCCATTGTTCATTGCAGCACTATTTACAATAGCTGGAACATGGAAACAACCTAGATGTCCATCTACAGATGAATGGATAAAGAAGTTGTGGTACATATGCACAATGGAATATTACTCAGCCATAAAAATGAATGCATTTGAGTCAGTTCTGATGAGGTGGATGAACCTGGAACCTATTATACAGAATGAAGTGAGTCAGAAAGAAAAAGATAAATATCGTATTCTAACACATGTATACAGAATCTAGAAGAATAGTACTGAAGAACTTCATTACAGGGCAGCAATGGAGAAACAGATATAGAGAATAGATTTATGGACAGGGAAGAGGGGAGGAGAAGGTGAGATGTATGGAGAGAGTAACATGGAAACTTACATTACCATATGCAAAATAGATAGCCAATGGGAATTTGTTGTATGGCTCAGGAAACTCAAACAGGGGCTCTGTATCAACCTAGAGGGGTGGGATGGAGAGGGAGACAGAAGGGAGGTTCAAAAGGGAGGGGATATATGTATACCTATGGCTGATTCATGTTGAGGTTTGACAGAAAACAACAAAACTCTGTAAAGCAAGTATCCTTCAATAAAAAAATAAATTAAAAAGAAAAAAATACTATGTCATTGAGGTTTACCAAACATCTAAAGAAAAAAAAAAAAACTAAAATCAGTGTACACAAGTTTTTCTATACAGTACAAAATTAGAAAACTTTGCCATCATTTTATTAGGCTTGAATAAGCTAGATTCCAAAACCTGCCAAAAATATACTAATAAGTAAAATTCTGTAAAAAAAACAACAACATAATTTTAATAAGATAAATTATTAAAAGAATAGATGATCACTTCAAACTATTCTATAGATGTATAATACAGCAGAGTTAACTTCTTTAATTCCAAGAATAAAAGTTATTTGACTTTTATACCAAGTTATCAAATAAGTGATCAAAATTGATTTTAAAATGAAGGCAAATTGGTACACCACTATTAGGAACAGCATGGAGGTTCTTTAAAAACTAAAAGTAGAGCTACCATATAATCCAGCAATCCCACTTCCGGGCATATATCCAGGGAAAACCATAATTTGCAAGGATACTTGCACCCCAATGTTCACCGCAGCACTATTTACAATCACGAAGACACGGAAGCAACCTAGCGATCCATCAGTGTATGAAGGGATAAAGATGTGGTAAATACGTAAATGGAATACTACTCAGCCATAAAAAGAATGAACGAGTTGTCATCTGAGTGAAGAGAGTCAGACAGAGAAAAAGATAAATATCATATAATATTGCTTATATGTGAAAATTTTAAAAAGTGATACAAATGAATGTATTTATAAGACAGAAATAAAGCCACAGATGTTGAAAAAAAAACTTATGCTTTTTTTTCAATGGGAAAAGGGGGGAAAGATAAATTGGGAGAGATAACTACTAAGAACCTACTATGTAGCACAGGGAACTCTACTCAATGTTCTGTAACCACTTATATGGGAAAAAATGTAAAAAAGAGTAGATGTATGTATATGTATAACTGACTCACTGTGATGTTTGAAAGTTTGAAAACAGTATGGAGCTTCTCAAAAAACTAAAAATAGAACTACTGTATGACACAGCAATTCCACTCCTTGGTACACATTTGAAAAACAAAACAAGAACACTAATTTGAAAAGATCCACACATCCCAGTGTTCACAGTAACCTTATTTACAACTGCCATGATATCGGGAAGAAAACCAGCCCAACTGTCCATCAGCGGATGAGTGGATAAGGCAGATGTGGTCCTCTGCTCAGCCAAAAAAGAAGCGTCTATTGCCATTTGCAGGAATATAGACAGACTTGGAAGGCGTTACACTAAGTGAAATGTCAGATAGAGAAAGGTAAATACTGTATTGTATCACTTATGTGTGAAATCCAAAACAACAGCAACAACAAACTGGAAAGTATATCAAAAAACGAAGCAGAATCACAGATAAAGAGAAAAAACTAGTGGTTATTACTCGTTTTATGAAGGGGCAACATAGGGGTGTGGTAGTTGAAAGATACAAACTGTTGCGTATAAGATAGGCTACAAAGATATACTGTAAGACCCAAGGAACATACCAATACTTTGTAATAACAGTAAATGGAGTATAGACCTTAAGAGTATATAAAAAATAAAATTAAAATGTCATATGATCATCTCAAAATAAAAAGAGTGACAAAGGGCCTCTGAATCAAAGAGAATAGTGTGTGTGGGTGTGTGTGTAGGGGGAGGCGGGAGGGTGAGATTGGACATGGTTTCCAATCAGAGAGCTGTGAGAGTGAAAATGTCAGAATGGAAGGCCAGGTCATTCTGGGATTCTGTCCTCAATAAGGCTGAGAAGAAGGGAACACAGGTGAAGGTGTGGTAGACAAGCAGCGCTCATCTAGGTGTCTTGAGGGTCAGAGTTTCCCAGTGGAGGGTCTCTCTCTATCTTTTTTTTCAATTTTGGCTGCACAGGCTCTCTTTTTATGGTGAGCAGCCTTAGTTGCTCTGTGCATGTGGTATCTTTCCAGGATCAAACCCTTGTCCTCTGCATTGGAAGGTGAATTCTTAAACCGAACCACCAGAGAAGTCTCCCAGTGGAGAGTCTTGAATGGGTTATACGTGTCAGGAGCTGGGGAAACCAGAACAGCCTTCTCAGTTTACCTGCTAGATATACCAATTTCACCATTTTTAAAAACAAAAACAAAACACAGCTTGAGAAGCACTGGTCTCTTGAAGATGAGATTTCTAAAGAAGACGAGATTCCTAAAGAGAAGGAACACAGAGGACTTAGGCAGAACAGAATCAAGGACGCGTTCTGGGGTGGGATCAATCCTTCAAACCCTCAGACGTGCTGGCACAGCAGAGGTGTTGGAGGACCAAATGTTATTGATGCTCCCCCATTGCAGACCACAGAGGAAGGAACAGGACAGGCACTGCGGGCCGCCTGGGGTGCAGGTTCAATAGTCAGCTGCCTGCTACTGCTGCTACCCAGTCACTGTCCCTAAGGGCCCCAAAGTATGGCCTCAGCATATACCATGAGTCTGGCCCAGTCCTGAGCTAAGCCGACCCAGGTGAGGGGCTGTGGTGGACAGGCCAAGGATTCTAAAGGGAGACTCATGTCTCTTCCTGATTCCACCTCTTCCCAGCTTGGAGCCCCAACAAAGTCTACCACTGCTCTAAGGCTGTGTCCACATCTACACACAGAAAGAGGCTCACGGGTTGATGAGCATGGGGCCAAGCTGCGGTGTACCTCAACACCTGGCAAGTGGTAGGCACGCTGAGAACAGGAGCTCGGTTCTGCCTGATGGAGAGGCCTGGCATTATTGTGGCCTGGGGGTGTGGCACATTTTGCAGATGGGAGAGACCACATACCTGTCCTCTGTTGGGTTGGCCTAATCTGTTTGTCCGGACTTTCTTCCCTGTCCAACTCTTGCTTGCCTCTTTTCCTCTCCCTGTGGGAGTCGGACCCCATCTCTCGTCCTTGTGACTGCTCATCAGTGTTCTTCCAATAGGACCATTGTTCAGATCCAAAAGGGTGCTGCACCTTGACTTTACTCCATCACTGGTTTATACCTGCAGTTCTAAGACTAGGCTCTGCCATACCTCTTGGGGCTCACGGACTCTGCTGGTGGCTGCACATTTGGGGGTCTTTCCTATGGAGCAGCTGTGCTGTGCTTAGTTGTTCATTCCTGTCTGACTCTTTGTGATCCCCTGGACTATAGCCTGCCAGGCTCCTCTGTCTGTGGGATTCTCCAGGCAAGAACACTGGAGTGGGTTGCATGTGCTTCTCCAGTGGATCTTCCCAACCCAGTGATCGAACCCATGTCTCCCGTATTGCAGGCAGATTCTTTACCGACTGAGCCCCCAGGGAAGCTCAAGAATACTGGAGTGGGTAGCCTATCCCTTCTCCAGGGGATCTTCCCAACCCAGGAATCAACCTGGGGTCTCCTGCATTGCAGGCGGATTCTTTACCAGCTGAGCTACCAGGGAAGCCCCCTACAGAGTGGAAGGGGACTCCCAAATTTGGAATCCCCCAGATTTTTGGCACCAGGAATCGGTTTAGAGGAAGATAATTTTTCCACCAAATGGGGGAGGGCAGAGGCGAGGGGATGGTTCAGGCGGTAAGGTGAGTGATAGGGAGTGGCAGATGAAACTTTGCTCACTGCCTGCTGCTCATCTCCTGCCTTGCAGCCAAAGTCCATATCTGTACCAGCCCATGGCCTGGGAGTTCTGGACCCCTGCTACACAGGATTAGCTCCCCTGGCCCCAGTTTCTTCCCCCTTTTCTCCAACCTGCACTGCCAGATCTCAGAATGGTTTAGTCTGTCTGTGTGCTAACAGCTGAGGGTCAGGAAGCAAGTGAAGTGACACTAATGTGCTTGGCTACCAATAGGTTCCCTCCTCACCCTGGACAGAGAGCGGGCTGAGAAGCAGCACTGGGCAGTGAAGAGGGAGGGAAGAGGTTTTCCTGGGCTGGAGCTCCTCAGGCAAGTGCCTGGGAGAATGGGAAGCTTTGGGTTGGAGTGAGTAGAGATACCCACCCCAGAGAACCACTGCTGACTTTTATCTTTTCTCCCCAAAGCTGTCCTGTCCCCAGTTTCTGCTTTGCTGAAATATATTCCTAACTCTATCCCCCACCCCCGCCAAGGTTTTCCACATCAGAAGAAAGCTTTGTGCACCCAGCTGCCTAAGGAAAAGGGCTTCCCAGGTAGCACTAGTGGTAAAGAACCCGCCTGCCAATGCAGGAGACATAAGAGATTGGGGTTTGATCTCTGAGTCAGGAAGATCCCCTGGAAGAGGGCGTGGCAACCCACTCCAGTATTCTTGCCTGGAGAATCCCATGGACATTGGAGCCTAGTGGGCTATAGTCCAGGATTACAAAGAGTCCTACATGACCAGAAGCAACTGAGCATGCACACACACCTAAGAAAAAAACCCAGCATTCACCTGGGATTCTCACCTTTATCTCACATCTCAATTCACCACCAAGTCCTGTTCGTTCTACTTGTAAAACTGATCCACAAACAGCCCTCTATCCCTCATTTCCACCCTCACTTCTATAGTCTCTAGGTGTGTTAAGTTGCTTCAGTCGTGTCTGACTCTTTGTGACCCTATGGACTGTAGCCTTCCAGGCTCCACTGTTCACATGATTCTCCAGACAAGAATACTAGAGTGGGTTGCCATGCCCTTTTCCAGGGAATCTTTCCATCTCAGGGATGGAACCAGCGTCTCTTATGTCTCCTTCATTGGCAGGCGGGTTCTTTACCACTAGCGCCACCTGAAGCCACCATCAACTTTCCCCTGGACTAGTCTAGTACCTTCTTAGCTGCTGTTTAGTTTAGTCTTGCTCCTTAATCCAATTCAGTAGCTACAGTGATTTAAAGCACACACACTCACATACTGTGTCACTCTTCTCACTGCTTGAAATCCTTCTATTGCTTCCTCTGCTGTTGTGATAAATTCCAACTTCTTATCAGGG
The DNA here is from genome assembly GCF_027580195.1 of Bos mutus. Taxonomy (NCBI): domain Eukaryota; kingdom Metazoa; phylum Chordata; class Mammalia; order Artiodactyla; family Bovidae; genus Bos; species Bos mutus. The sequence goes on from NC_091644.1 coordinate 41,785,520, forward strand.
TCACAGCCTGGTGAGGACACAGCCCTGCTGACTCACTTTGTATTTCCAGTCCTTTTCCCCTTTGCTCACCAGCTCCTGCCCCACTGGCCTCCTTGGGGCTCCCAGGACACTGCAAGCCCTTCCTGCCTCCTGCCTAGCATGGAGGGGGCCCCTTCTAGGAAATCCCTACCCCAACCTGGCTTTTGAGGAGCCTTCTCTGACCAGTCCCTCTTTTAAACTATTTATCTTGTTTTGTGTGTGTGTGTGTGTGTGTGTGTATTTTGTTTGTCTTGAAAAGCAAGTGAAAGTGTTAATCCCTCAGTCGTGTTTGACTGTCTACCATCCAATGACTGTAGCCCACCAGGCTCCTCTGTCCATTAAATTTTCCAGGCAAGAATGCTGGAGTTTTTTGCCATTCCAGGGGATCGTACCCACCCAGGCACCTAACCCAAGTCTCCTGCATTGCAGGCAGATTCTTTACCTCTAACCCTGATCCTGACCCTAACCTTTTGGTTTTGTTTTATTGTTTATTTTCTGTGTCAGTGTGGGTGTGTGGTGGTGGTGGTGGTGGGCGGCGGGTTGTTTGTTTTTCTTTTCATTTAAAGAGGTTTTCACAATCTGCAGTTATCTGCTTTCTATTTATTGACTTTTCTGTGGTTTGTCCCTGACTGAAATTCTGGTCTGGAGGGCAGGGTCCTATTTACTGTTCTCTGTGCTGAGTCTAGCACAGCGTTTGGCTCACAGTGGGTCCTAAATGGCATTTGCTATTGAAGGAGCAGTGAATTAGGACAGATGAGTAAGTGGGAAGAAGTGCTGGGCCTGCGGTCTTGCTCAAGCTACGTGTCATCTACATTCTTGAACACAAGCTGGAGGCTGGGGCATGGTCTAGGAGGAAGGGAAGCCCACTCAGGTTTGGGAGGGTGCCCGGCAAGCATCAGGGCTGTGCGTGCCCAACCGTCATGGGGGCACAGTGCTCCCTCACCTCACTCCCACAAAGCGGTCCCCTCCCCCATGCCACACTTCCCGGCTGTGGAGACGCTGTGGAGGTTGAGGGAGCCAGCAGCCTGCAGACCCACACATGGCGGGGATTAGAACTGAGCCCTTCGGGGCCTACTAAGCAGCTTAACCCCCAAATCTGCCTCTGTTGTTTGCCAGACATTCCAGAACATTCCTCTCACCCTTCTCTTCAGCCTCCAGCAGAGGCAAACTCATAAAGGCCTCTTTCACCACACACATATGCATTGTGTGTGCCAGCTTCAGGCTATTTAAGCAAGACCTAGAACTGGCTGTAGTTCAAAGATGAAGGGATTCTGGTATTTATAGCTTTAGTGAGGCCTTTGGGCCTTTAGGGGTGGGAAGCATAAGTAAACTTCAGCTCTCGGGAGTTGAGTTTTCTATGAGGTTACTGCATAAAAAGCTCAGTTTAACAGCAGTTCTGACTGCAGTCCTTGTAGAAAATGTTGTAACTTGCTCCCTGGGGTCAGCACACAGCTCCCTCTCCAAGACACACTGTAAGGGCATTCTCAAGATTCATGCTTTATGCTCTTTATTTCCAAGAAAAGGGGAAAATTCCTGCTAAGTGGAAGAATGTGTAGCCCAAAACCAAGAGTAGAATTTGTGGATTTCCTGCTGTCTTCTTCCTTTTTCCTGTAGGGCATTTGGAAAAATTTCATCACCACTACAAATCCTAAGTTACTCTGTCAACATGCTGGGTCCAAAAATGACCTGCCTGGAGCTATTGTGAAAAATGGGAGAAAACACTCCAAAAAATGCTAAGTATCTCCACCAGCAATGCTTTGGTCACATCCAAAAAAAGAAGAAAATGAAGAAAAAGAATTCAGGACATGAGTTGAGGCCACTGAAGAAGAGCTAAAAGACAAGGATACTTGAAATGTCGGTGTCCCAAGGTATTTAGAAGCTAGCTGCAGAAAGGAACAGATGAGTCGCAAGGGGAATGAAAATTCCTTATGGGCCAGAAATGTAAAGTCATACTACAACTCACTGATGGTTTTAATGCTTCTAGAATATTTATAGTAAAGAAACGAAATTGGTAATCGGGTCAACGGCTGCATGTGAAGCCTCTGTCTAAGGTTGAGGAGCAAGCTGTTTTTAAGACAGAAGACTAAACTAGGGGGCAGAAGGCCATCCATGCTACCATTAATAAAAAGCTCAGGCTGCCCTGGGAGTGTTACATCTGTTATCTTCATCTAAACATTGAAAATATGCCTGGAAAGTGGACATCATCATTCACATATTACAGATGTACAAATTGAGGTTTAGTAATGACTAAATCTCTTTTGTGTATAAAGTTACAGAGCTCATGTTAGGTAGCCCACATTTTCCCTTCTTGACCTTGCTATTGTCATGCGAGTGTATTTTCCTCGGTTCTTTGTCTCGTCACAACAAAGATTTGGAGCAACCGACATTAAAGCCCTCGGCGCATCACATCTCTCGGGTCTTGGAAAAACCATGTTACAGCTCTTAAGCAAATCAGTGTTACAGCTCTATTTTATTTAGAAGATAGCAGGAGAGAGAGAGAGAGAAAGAGAGAGAGAGAAAAGAGCGCACGCACGCGGGAGAGAGTCCGAGAGAAAGCGCTTTGGCTCTTCCTTTTATATGTTTTTTTCCTCCATCTGGGCCTTCCCTATGCAAATTGGGCTTAGCCAGGAGTGCTGTTTGTTCTGCCTGAAGTTTTCACTCTGGTCCTCGGACTTTCCTTTGACCTTCCTTGTCTTTTAGCCACCGCCATTTTGGACTCCTTTTCCGTATTCTACCTACCTAACACTATGGAATAAGAAGAGGCAGTCTGGCATAGTGAATATGTCATGGATTCTGGAATCAAATAGGCTGAGGTTTAAACCCCAACTCTAAACACCTACTAAATGAGTAGCTATGGAGAAACTGTCTCACCTCTTCAGAGTTCAATTTCTTTCTCTGTAAAAGTTGGGGAAGTTTCAACACTAGCTATCAGAGTTCAACAACACATTGAAAAGATTATACCCTAAAACGAATTGGAATTTCTTTCCGGAATGTAGGAACTGTTCAACATACAAAAGTCAATCAACATACCACAGTAATAGAATGAAGGCGGGGGCGGGGGGGGGGGGGGACATGATTATCTCACTGGATGAGGAAAAAGCGTTAGACAAAATTCAAATACCCTTTTGTGTATTGAAAACGCTCAGCAAACTAGGAATATAAAGAAACTATGTCAACGTAATAATGGTCATATGTGAAAAGCCCATGGCTAACTTCGTACTCAATAGTGAAAGACTGAAAGATTTTCCTTTAAGATCCAGACAATAATGCCCACGTCTGAGTCTCAAGGGAGAACTCCATGTTGAGGAATGGCAGGATGTGCAGATGACAGCTGAGGCCACCCGGACTCTGCTCGCAGCATGTGGGTGTTGAGTGGCACCCACTGGACTAGAGATGCTGCCACTGATATGAAAGCCAAGTTGGCAGTAGCCAAGCCTGGTGCTTCTCAGCCAAGGTTGTGCTGGCAGGCCAAAAATATTCAGGTGAAGCAGAGGTGAGGTAATTAGGAGAGGCAGAATTGCCTAGATCAAAGTCCAGGGATCTAGTTGTTTATCTTTCTGCTGGAGGAGGGCTTTGGTGTTGTGGTGCCTGAGCCTGAAGTCTCGGCCAGCACTAGAGGTAATCTCCCTACAAGAGGAATAGAGGTCATCAAGAGAGGCCAAGAGAAATCTTTTCTCATGAGATTATCTTGGGTGTGTTTTCCAGGAGTACTGGACAAAGGAATGTTCTTTTTGGTCATATTGCTTTTATTAGTAGATGAGGCTGCCATGACAAAGTACTGTAGACTGAGGGGCTTCACCAACAGACATTTGTCTCTCACGGTTCTAGAGCCAAGAAGTCCAAGATCAACGTGGGTTCATTTTGAGGCTTCTTCTCTTGGTTTGGAGGTGGCTGCTATTTCACCATGAGCTCACATGACCTATTCTTTGTGCACGTGCTGAGAAAGTGAGGGAGCAAGACAGTGGTGTTCTTCTTCAGTTCAGTTCAGTCGTTCAGTCGTGTCCGACTCTTTGCGACCCCATGAATTGCCAGGCCTCCCTGTCCATCACCAACTCCTGGAGTTCACTCAGACTCACGTCCATCGAGTCAGTGATGCCATCCAGCCATCTTATCCTCTGTCGTCTGCCGGGGTCCAGCCCCGGTGGATCCAGGGAATTCGAAGCGGGGACGGTGTCGGCGAGGATCAGGAAACAACTGCTTAATTAAATGTTAATTAAGGATATAAAGAGTAATAGAATAAGGATAGCTCAGTGAGGAAATTCAGTGGAGAAAAGAGGCTGAATAATTCAGCCAGAAGGTAAGAGAAAGAACAACATGGGGAGACCAAGTTTCGGTGAACAAGGCCCACACTTTATTTTCCAAAGTAGTTTTTATACCTTAAATTATGCATAGAGGATAATGGGGGAAGGGGTAGAGTCATGCAGTAAGCCAGGCTTTCTTCCTGCAGACTTATCATATGCAAAAGTTTAAGTGATTTGCATCATCTTCTGGCCTGGAGGCCTGTTAATATTTTAAGACCCTTTCTTCAGAAAACTTACTTTTCTCTAAAGGTGATTGGTCAGGAGCCACCCTCCAAAAGCATTAGATAAAGTTGCATTCCTACAGAGCAAATGTGTGGTGGGCTGTAACAAGAAAATGAATTAACTCAAGGGTCCCAGGTTACAAACATTAAAGCTACTACTTACACCAATTATATTAATCAATACACTGCCAGGGACACAGCAGGTAAGGGATATGGAAACTTAGCAGCAAACATTGGCCCAACAAGTGAAAATCCCTTCACCAATACAATTTCTAATCAATCTTTTAACTGCTCAAAGGAATCTGTATTTAGACAGTTTAGAACATCTCATGCCTCTCACAGTTGGGAGGCTCTGAGCAATCACATGTGGCCGGAAAAACCTATTCAGGCAGGCTAGAGGACTTCCAAAGGAGTTTGTAGGTTGAAACACTGTCACACCCAGGAATTATTAACTGGAGCTGTAAGCTAATTCTTTTTTCAGAGAGAGGTAGTGGGGGACAGCCCCCCATAAAGTCAGAGGTGTAGGTGAAAGCACAAAGCAGAAAGTAGGCAGACTCTGGTTTGGGGGGTAGATGCTCGAGAATTTCCAGGGGAACTCCTGAGGCTCGATCCCACCTTTGCGTATGCCAAGCCTCCTTCCTCATGACCTTTGCCACGGGCGGAGCTCGCTCCCAGCAGTCGTCCCCTTCTCCTCCTACCCCCAATCCCTCCCAGCATCAGAGTCTTTTCCAATGAGTCAACTCTTCGCGTGAGGTGGCCAAAGTACTGGAGTTTCAGCTTTAGCATCATTCCTTCCAAAGAAATCCCAGGGCTGATCTCCTTCAGAATGGACTGGTTGCATCTCCTTGCAGTCCAAGGGACTCCCAAGAGTCTTCTCCAACACCACAGTTCAAAAGCATCAGTTCTTCAGTGCTCAGTTTTCTTCACAGTTCAACTCTCACATCCATACATGACCACAGGAAAAACCATAGCCTTGACTAGATGGACCTTTGTTGGCAAAGTAATGTCTCTGCTTTTGAATATGCTGTCTAGGTTGGTCATAACTTTCCTTCCAAGGAGTAAGCATCTTTTCATTTCTTGGCTGCAGTCACCATCTGCAGTGATTTTGGAGCTCAAAAAAATAAAGTCTGACACTGTTTCCCCATCTATTTGCCATGAAGTAATGGGAATGCCATGATCTTCATTTTCTGAATGTTGAGCTTTAAGCCAACTTTTTCACTCTCCACTTTCACTTTCATCAAGAGGCTTTTTAGTTCCTCTTCACTTTCTACCATAATTAATTGATGCTGAGAGAAGCAGCAGAAAAAGCTTGGAATTCAGAGTCAGATTTTAATCACTTTTAAGTATATAATCACTTGTATTTTAATCACTTGTAAGTATATAATTTAGAGGCGTTAAGTACATCCATCCATATTGTTCTGAAACCATCACCACTGTTTTTCCTAGAACTTTCTCATCATTGCAAACTGAAACTGTATCCTTTAAACACTAATTCCCCATTTCCTCTTCCTCCCAAATTCTGGCAGCAACCATTCTACATTTTGTCTCTATACAAATGACTACTCTAGATATTTCATGTATTTGTATTTGTCTTTTCATGACTGGCTTATATCACATAGTGTAACATCTTCAGGGTAGCATGTGTCAGAATTCCTTTCCATTTTATGGCTGAATAATATTCCATTATAAGGATGTATCAACACCACATTTTGTTTATCTATTCACCTGTCAATGGGCACGAGAGTAGTTCTTACCTTTTGACTATTGTGAATAATGCTGTCATGAACAAAGGTATACACATATCTGTTTGAGTTCTTGCTTACAACTTTTTGGGGTATGTATTTAAGAATGGAATTACTAGCTCATAAGGTAGTTCTATGCTTAATATTTTGAAGAATCATCATACTGTTTTCCAAAGAAACTACAATATTTTACATTCCTACCAACATGCAAGGGTTCCAGTTTCTCCACATCATCTTCCACACTACTTTTTTCCAGTTTTTTTTTGTTTTGTTTTTGGTCAAAGCCATCCTAAAGGGTGTGAGATGATATCTCATTGTGGTTTTGATTTGCATTTCCCTGATATCTAATATGTTGAGCATCTTTTTATGTGTTTACTGAAACACATGTATTTCTTTTTGGAGAAATGCCTTTTCAAGTCCTTTGCCCATTTTTAAATTGGGTTGCTTGTTACTGTTGTTGATTTTAGGCATTTTGAAATTCAACGAATGCTTACCACGCAAGAACCTACTTAAGTCAGTGGGGAATACAAGGATGAATGAGACAGTGGCTCCCGTGCAGCCTACCACTGTGGTCCACTTTGTGTGAGGAAATGCAGGTGAATAGCTCATTCAAGACAGAGAGTGCTGAATAATATGGTACTCCCAAGGCAGGGGAGCAGGCAGGTTCCAATTAAAAGAAGATGGCATTGGACCTGGTGGTGAAAGTAACTGGGATTTCAGCAGACAGAGAAGGAGCAGGGGAACAGAGCCCAGATTTCATGAGATTCACAATGGTTTTGGGATGAGTTCTTAAAAATCACTGCTTGGTTGTGCAGGATGAGATTACAGCTGCTGCTGCTGCTGCTAAGTCACTTCAGTCATGTCCGACTCTGCGCAACCCCATAGACGGGAGCCCACCAGGCTCCGCCATCCCTGGGATTTTCCAGGCAAGCGTACTGGAGTGGGGTGCCATACAGCAGTTGTTTGTCTAACTGGTCATCCTCCATTCTCTCCAGTGACTCGGTGATCCTCCAAGTCCCTGTAATCAACCCTTCATTCCTGCATACATGGAAGGTTCTGTTTCCTTGACCCAGCCTCAGCTTTTTCCCATCATGTGTGATGATGCTTCCTTTTCAAATATTGTTTATTTTGGGGATGACCTCTCCCTAATGGACCAAGGGCACCAATCCTAGCCAGAGGAGAACCCATCTTCTCTTTCCTTGGAATTTGCAATTGGATCACAAAGATTCCTAGTAGTTGGTAGAACAGAAATGAGAGAACATTGAGAGGACTGAATGAACTTTGTTCTTCTGGTAGGAAAGAAATGGAGTTTGTGGAGAGAAAAATCAGGTAGATGCTTAGAGAGAAGTAGAGATGAGGGGCTAAAAACTTCCAAAAAGAAACATAAAGGAATTTTTTCTGGCTCTCCAAATGCTGGTTCCAGTCCTATGTAAAGTCCAGCATCTTGCACTTGGTTCTGTGAATATTCTTGCATCTTTTCACTCAATTCCCTTCTTTTCATTTAAGCTAATTTGAGTGAATTTCCATGACTGGCAATCAAAATAGCTTTGACTAAAACTATAGGAGGTGCAGGGCTATTCTTTTGGATCATGAGTTGACACAGTCCCTGGCATATGAGTGCCTTTAAAAATATCAATTGATTATTTAATTAAAGGCCAACCACATTCCTGGACAAAGCACAATAACTGAAATAGTTATCTTTGGGAAGTAGCCTGTGAGGTAAACGCCTATTGCCAAAAAATTTTTTAAAGAGAACTCACTGTCATGAATAGAACTTCCTTCAAAGGCATAATACATCACACAATGGCACAGTTGTGGGAATAGAAGCAAGAGGGTTACAATTAACTTGGATTGGAACCTTTGCAGTTAGAGTGAATAATGTTCATGAATAGCACAGGCTAATAAAACTGTCGTAATTGGGGTGGCAGCTTGTCATCTGTGTGCTCCCAAGGCCTCAGGATGGGTTCCATCTCTGGGTTGGGAAGATCCCCTAGAGGAGGGCATGGCAACCCATTCCAGTATTCTTGCCTGGAGAATCCCCATGGACAGAGGAGCTTGTTGGGCTACAGTCCACGGGATCACAAAAAGTCCTATATGACTAAGTAACTGAGCATGAACATGAACTGGTGCAGCTGTCCAAGCTGAACAAGGACCTCTTCTCTCAGAGTTCCAAATGGGACCCTGGGCATATCCCCTCTGCTTTCTGCTGGAGCCTACTTCCCCACTCTGGGACTTTGCCCAGGAAAGGAAGCTGAGACACACATGTCTCCACACACTGCTGCGGGCTCCACACTCTTCCTTCTCCCCCAGTCCGTGGAGCAAAACCAATGCTACCTCATCTTTCCTTTCTGTTGTGTCAGGACAGCCCCTGCGTTATAGTCTCCTTTCTGAAATGCTAGCTACCCTCCCACTTTCACCGGAGACAGAGTAGAGGGCAGAGTGCCTAGACAGAAAAACTGCTCACTGATAAGAACACTTCAAAGAGTGGAACATGAGTTAGCAACTAAAACAACAACAAAATGCACACACAGGATTCCATGTAAACTGGTGAAATCTAAGTGCTAATGAATTGGGTACGTATCAGTTTCCTGGTTGTGATGTTGTGCAAGGTGTTATCATTGGGGGAAACTAGGTGAAGGGTAAAGGAATATCTCTATATTATTTCTTTTTTTCTTAATTGGAGAATAATTGCTTTACAATGTTGTGTTTGTTTCTGCCGTACAACAACATGATTCAACCATGAATATACACATATCCCCTTGCTCTTGAACCTCCCTCCCACCCCCTTCTGTATTATTTCTTACAACTGCATGTGAATCAAAATTAAAAGTTTATTTTTTTTTAAAAAAGAAAGATGATTAAGTGGTTAGCCTTGTGGAGAATACTCCAGGCAAAGTGAGTCACTTGGCTGGAGGTAAGGAAAGGGCTTGAAAAGTTAAGGGAGCTAAATGAGATAGTGGTCGGAGCTCAGGCAGCAAGCAGGCATGTGGTCAGTGATGAGACACATGGGGAGGAAGACAGGGCTCAGCACTTGGGCTTTAGAGTGCTGTCAGCTATTTTGAATTTTAAGTGCAACAGAAGTATTTGAAGCAGGACAGTGATGTGATCAGATCTATCCTTTAGAGACACCTCTGACTTCATGACGAATGGCTGGGAAGTAGATGAGAGTGGAAGAGGGGAGACTTCTGCAGAGGTCCAGGTCAACTAGGATGCTGTAATAGTTGGGGGTGATTTGGGGAGATATGGGCAACTTTCTGATGTAGAATTTGCAAGTAGAAGATTGGCACAGTATATAGTTATGAAATGTATGGTGAGGGATAAAGAGTAGGAACATGTCAAAGAAAATCTTTATGCTTCTGAAATGAGCAACAGAGTAAATAGACGTGCTTTACCAAGAGGAGGAAGGATGAAGAAGTGTGTTCAAAGGGACACTAAAGTGGATTGATTCTCACACCAATACTGCACAGTTCTAAATACAGAACTTCTAAATATGTTTGGTATCTGTGGGACAAGTTTCCACAACTTCACTTTTGTTTTTATAGACTTTCCCTGGCTTTCATTAACTTTTTGTTATTCTATGTGATTAGAATCAGTTTATCTAGTTAAAAAAAAATCATGTTGGCATTTTTATGGGGATCACAGTAAATATGTAAATTAACTTAGAGGTAATTGGTTTCTTCTTGGGCTCCAAAATCACTGTGGACAGTGACTGTAGCCATGAGATTAAAAGACTCTTGCTCCTTGGAAGAAAAGCTATTACAAACCTAGAGAGCACATTAAAAAGCAGAAACATCACTTTGCCCACAAAGGTCTGAATAGTCAAAGTTACGGGTTTTTTTTTTTTTGTACGGTTGTGGGAGTTGGACCATAAAGAAGGTTGAGTGCCAAAGAATTGATGTTTTCCAACTATGGTGCTGGATAAGACTCTTGAGAATCCCTTGGACCGCAAGGAGATCAGACCAGTCAATTCTAAAGGAAATCAGTCCTGAATATTCATTGGAAGGACTGATGCTGAAGCTGAAGCTCCAATACTTTGGCCAGCTCCTGCGAAGAACTGACTCATTGGAAAAGACTGTGATGCTGGGAAGATTGAAGGCAGGAGGAGAAGGAGGTGACAGAGGATGAGATGGTTAGATGGCATCACTGACTCAATGGACATGAGTTTGAGCAAGCTCTGGGAGATAGTGAGGGACAGGGAAGCCCAATGTGCTGCACTTTATGAGGTCACAAAAAGTAGGACAAGACTGAGGGACTGAACAACAACAATTGGTACCTTTATGAGGTTAACTTCCTCTTCAGAGACATAATACACCTTGCTGCTGCTGCTGCTAAGTCACTTCAGTCGTGTCCAACTCTATGTGACCCCATAGACGGCAGCCCACCAGGCTCCCCCGTCCCTGGGATTCTCCAGGCAAGAACACTGGAGTGGGTTGCCATTTCCTTCTCCAATAATACACCTTGCCATGTCTAAGTCTTCTTTGGAGGGATAATATTTTCAAGTTTTCTGTAGTTCTGGTACATTTTGTATTTGGCTTATTTAATTCATCTTTTTTGTCATTGTAATCAAGGTCTTTTCTTTCATTATATCTTCTAACTGGATATTATTTGTACCTTTGAAGACTGTTACTTTATTTTTACGGTTTTCTATCTACCTTACTGATTTCTCTGATTGATCTAGTTTTTAGATTATTCTTTGAGGTTTCCTGGGAGATGGCAATGGCACCCCATTCCAGTACTCTTGCCTGGAAAATCCCATGGACGGAGGAGCCTGGTAGGCTGCAGTCCATGGGGTCGAGAAGAGTTGGACACGACTGAACGACTTCACTTTCACTTTTCCCTTTCATGCATTGGAGAAGGAAATGGCAACCCACTCCAGTGTTCTTGCCTGGAGAATCCCAGGGATGGGGGAGCCTGGTGGGCCACCGTCTATGGGGTCGCATAGAGTTGGACACGACTGAAGCGACTTAGCAGCAGCAGCAGCAGGTATAAAGTACCTCTTGAAAATAATTTTATTTTCTCTTTCCTCATTTTTATACCTCTTATTTCTTCTGCTAATATCTTGGCCTCAGCTCATATCTCTAAATATTGTTAAATAGCAGAAAACATGATGGACCTTTCTGGCTTGCTCCTGATTTTAATAGAACATTTTTAGGTTTTTTCCTCCATAAACTTGATAATTTGGGTGAGACAGATACTTTTTAAAAATCATGGTAAAAAATTAATCTGTAATTTTTAATCTATTCAAAATCTGTATTAAGAATGGATGTTTATAAATGGATGAATCATAATCATATTACTTTTCTTTTGGGGGTATTGCTTTAATATTGAATATCTTTATTGAACTATCCTTGCATTCCCCAAATAAATTCCAGTTGGTTAAAAGATTACTCTTTCAACATTTGCAGAGTTTTGTTTTTAATATTTTATTCACAATTTTTATATCAGTGTTTATTTAAATAAATTTAAATTTAGTCTGTAGTTTTCTTTTTGTGCTACAGTTGTCAGGCTTGAGTTTGCTACCTTTACACAAAGAATTTAAAAGGTTTTCTTCTTGTCTATGCACTGAAACATTAGAAATTGTATTGGAGTCATCTGCTCCTTAGAGGTTTGGTAGAATTGCCTGTAAAATCGTTGAGCCTGGTTCTTTGGGGGTTATGAGTGTTAGAAACAAAACAATAGGCCCAGAATGGGGTTGCTTATGCCAAGTCCCATGCCACCAAACCAAGACTTAGTTACAACTTTTTTTCCAGAAATGGACTCTTAAACTAATCAGAAATCACCTGACCAGTACTAGGAGGTCATCTGCCCAATAGACCCCTGCCCTCTCCTAAAGGAAAGCAATCTTGCAATAACTAATTGCATTTTTTGCCTAGAATAGTTTCCTTGTTCCTGCTCCCTTCTGCCTGTAAAAGTCTTTATACAGGAGCTTGGAGCTTCTTTCTATCTGCTTGGAGTTTCTCTCTATCTGCTTGGTTGAATGTTGTCCAACTCACAAATTGTTGAATAAAGTCAATAAGATATTTAAAATTTATTCACTTGAATTTTATTTTTTAACAGGGGGGAGAGATGATAGTTAGCAAGAAGCTCCTGGACAAATTCCTATTCCTTCTGTGATGATTGATCTGCTTATATTTACTTTCTCTCCTAAGATCAATTTCATCTTCCTGGGGAACAGTCCACTTTATCTAGAAATTCAGATTTATTTGCATATAATTAAGAAAAGTAATTTTTTATTCTTTTAATTTCCTCTGTAACTGTGACTATTTCTCCTTTTTCATTTCTTATTTTGTGAATTTGTATTTTCTCTTCTTTTCACAATTAGTGTATCTATTTCTCTATTTTGTTGATTTTTAAAAAACTATTATTTATGTATTGTTTTCCTTTTTCTGTTTTAATTCCTACATTATCAACTTCCTTTGGCTTTATTTTATTGTTCTTTATCTAACTTACTGAGCAGATACTTTATTAATTAGTTTTTATGTATTTCAGGCTATGAATTTTATGCTAAAATGTGATATTTTCACAGTCATTGTTTCACTTAGTTTCAGCTCTAATTTCCTCTTTGATCTAAGACTTATCTGAAACATAATTTTAAAATTTCTAAGTGGAAGAGTATTTTGCTTGCTTTGCTTACTTTTGTCATATACTTTATTTTGCATTATGATTAGAGATTTTATTAGTTATATATTTTAGAATTTATTGAGATTTTCCTTGTGGTTTAATATATAGTTAGTTTGTGTGAATACTCCATGGGCATTTGAAAAATAAGATGAATGTCTCTTCTCAGGTGGACTTGTATATCTTCACTTTTTTAAAATATATATTTATTAACTTATTTATTTTGACTATGCTGGGTCTTAGTTTTTGCATGCAGGCTTTCTCTAGTTGCAGTGAGTGGGGGCTGCTCTCTAGTCGCACTGCACAGGCTTGTCATGTGGTGGCTTCTCTTGCTGCAGAGCACCAGCCCCCGGTGCACGCCAGCTTCAGCAGCTGTGGTTAACAGGTTTAGTTACCATATGGAACCTTCCCAGACCAGGGATCGAACCTGTGTCTCCTGCATTGGCAGGTGGATTCTTAATCACTAGACCACCAGGGAAGTGCATATCATCACTTATTTTTAATCCATTTGATCTGTTAGAATCTAAAAGAGATGAGGTAAGTTTTCCAACTTCTAATGTGTTTCTATTTCTCTTTGTAGTTCCTGAAGTTCTTCCTTTATGAATATTGACAAAAGTATTTGGTATATAGATATTTTAAATTATTACATTTTCACTGTAGATTGCATCATCTATCATTAATAATAGGTCTTTATTTTCTCCTTTCTTTTTTTTTTGCCCTAACTTCAATCTTTTGTTATATTTGAGGTTATGAGTTCTTTCTTTTGATTGGCCTGATATTCTTTTATCTATGTCTGATTTTGAAAATCATTTAAAAAAATTCTGAGTGCTTTGTTTTGGGTTTATCTTTTTGATACAGAAAATGTTATGTTTTGCCTTGTGATACAACATTACTGTCCACTTTAATAGGTGAGTTTCATCCCTTTACATTGATTGATGTTACAGATGTGGTTGGCCTAACCTTGGCATCTCTATTAATCCTGGGTTTTCTGTCTTCATTGCCTTTAAAATATCTTCTACTACATGATTTGTCTTTGCTTATTGTAGGTAGGAGTTTTATCTGATAATTTGGAAATGTTAAATGTTTGTCCTGGTGAGTTTCTTTATAACTTTATAGAATATATTTAGCCCTCTAGGTCCTAAGACAATATATACTAACTCACAGCTGTGAGTAAAGCAAGTATATTCTATATGTCCCACTTTTTCTTCTTCTTCTCTATCAGCCAATATATTTTTTTAAATTACATTTTAATGTGTTTTACTTTTGTGTTTTTACATTTATTTATACTTCTGTTATCTTTCATTTGTTTTTGGCCATGCCACCCAGTTTCTGGGATCTTAGTTCCTCAACCAGGAATTGAACCTGGGACCTCAGCAGTGAAAGCACCCAGTCCTAACCAAGGGACTGCCAGGGAATTCTCACTTTTGTTATTTATTTATTTTTTTTAAGCCTTATTTTTTTTTTTATTTTTTTCACTTTATATTTTTATTTTATTTTTAAACTTTACAATATTGTATTAGTTTTGCCAAACATCGAAATGAATCCGCCACAGGTATACCCGCACTCCCCATCCTGAACCTCCTCCTCCTCCCCCCCCCTCCCTCTGGGTCGTCCCAGTGTACCAGCCCCAAGCATCCAGTACCGTGCATCGAACCTGGACTGGCGACTCGTTTCATACATGATATTATACAGGTTTCAATGCTATTCTCCCAAATCTCCCCACCCTCTCCCTCTCCCACAGAGTCCATAAGACTGATCTATACATCAGTGTCTCTTTTGCTGTCTCGTACACAGGGTTATTGTTACCATCTTTCTAAATTCCATATATATGCGTTAGTATACTGTATTGGTGTTTTTCTTTCTGGCTTACTTCACTCTGTATAATAGGCTCCAGTTTCATCCACATCATTAGAACTGATTCAAAGGTATTCTTTTTAATGGCTGAGTAATACTCCATTGTGTATATGTACCACTGCTTTCTTATCCATTCATCTGCTGATGGGCATCTAGGTTGCTTCCATGTCCTGGCTATTATAAACAGTGCTGCGATGAACATTGGGGTACACGTGTCTCTTTCCCTTCTGGTTTCCTCAGTGTGTATGCCCAGCAGTGGGATTGCTGGATCAAAAGGCAGTTCTATTTCCAGTTTTTTAAGGAATCTCCACACTGTTCTCCATAGTGGCTGTACTAGTTTGCATTCCCACCAACAGTGTAAGAGGGTTCCCTTTTCTCCACACCCTCTCCAGCATTTATTGCTTGTAGACTTATGGATTGCAGCCATTCTGACTGGCGTGAAATGGTACCTCATTGTGGTTTTGATTTGCATTTCTCTGATAATGAGTGATGTTGAGCATCTTTTCATGTGTTTGTTAGCCATCTCTATGTCTTCTTTGGAGAAATGTCTATTTAGTTCTTTGGCCCATTTTTTTGATTGGGTCATTTATTTTTCTGGAGTTGAGCTGTAGGAGTTGCTTGTATATTTTTGAGATTAGTTGTTTGTCCATTGCTTCATTTGCTATTATTTTCTCCCATTCTGAAGGCTGCCTTTTCACCTTGCTAATAGTTTCCTTTGATGTGAAGAAGCTTTTAAGTTTAATTAGGTCCCATTTGTTTATTTTTGCTTTTATTTCCAATATTCTGGGAGGTGGGTCATAGAGGGTCCTGCTGTGATGTATGTCGGAGAGTGTTTTGCCTATGTTCTCCTCTAGGAGTTTTATAGTTTCTGGTCTTACATTGAGATCTTTAATCCATTTTGAGTTTATTTTTGTGTATGGTGTTAGAAAGTGTTCTAGTTTCATTCTTTTTACAAGTGGTTGACCAGTTTTCCCAGCACCACTTGTTAAAGAGATTGTCTTTAATCCATTGTATGTTCTTGCCTCCTTTGTCAAAGATAAGGTGTCCATATGTGCGTGGATTTATCTCTGGGCTTTCTATTTTGTTCCATTGATCAATATTTCTGTCTTTGTGCCAGTACCATACTGTCTTGATAACTGTGGCTTTGTAGTAGAGCCTGAAGTCAGGTAGGTTGATTCCTCCAGTTCCGTTCTTCTTTCTCAAGATAGCTCTGGCTATTCGAGGTTTTTTGTATTTCCATACAAATTGTGAAATTATTTGTTCTAGCTCTGTGAAGAATACCATTGGTAGCTTGATAGGGATTGCATTGAATCTATAAATTGCTTTTGGTAGTATACTCATTTTCACTATATTGATTCTTCCAATCCATGAACATGGTATATTTCTCCATCTATTAGTGTCCTCTTTGATTTCTTTCACCAGTGTTTTATAGTTTTCTATATATAAGTCTTTAGTTTATTTAGGTAGATCTATTCCTAAGTATTTTATTCTTTCTGTTGCCATGGTGAATGGAATTGTTTCCTTAATTTCTCTTTCAGTTTTCTCATTATTAGTGTATAGGAATGCAAGGGATTTCTGTGTGTTGATTTTATATCCTGCAACTTTACTATAATCATTGATTAGTTCTAGTAACTTTCTGGTGGAGTCTTTAGGGTTTTCTATGTAAAGGATCATGTCATCTGCAAACAGTGAGAGTTTTACTTCTTCTTTTCCAGTTTGGATTCCTTTTATTTCTTTTTCTGCTCTGATTGCTGTGGCCAAAACTTCCAAAACTATGTTGAATAGTAATGGTGAAAGTGGGCACCCTTGTCTTGTTCCTGACTTTAGAGGAAATGCTTTCAATTTTTCACCATTGAGGATAATGTTTGCTGTGGGTTTGTCATATATAGCTTTTATTATGTTGAGGTATGTTCCTTCTATTCCTGCTTTCTGGAGAGTTTTTATCATAAATGGATGTTGAATTTTGTCAAAGGCTTTCTCTGCATCTATTGAGATAATCATATGGTTTTTATTTTTCAATTTGTTAATGTGGTGTATTACATTGATTTGCGGATACTGAAGAATCCTTGCATCCCTGGGATAAAGCCCACTTGGTCATGGTGTAGCATTTTTGTTATTTAATGTGTCAGCTTTACATGGTTCTTTTGACTTTCTGCTAAGAAACTGTCTAACTTACATGATCTCTATATGCAGATAGAAATATCTTTCTTTGTTGATAATAATACTCTTGATCTTGAAATCATTCTTGTCTGATATTAATATGGCCACTCCAGTTTTCTTTTGATTAGAACTCTCATGAAATATCTTTTCCCATTATTTTAACTTTACTCTGTGTCTCTGAATTTTAAGTGTGACATGCATAGCATTATAGTTGGCTCTTGGTTTTTGTTGTTTTCAATTTTTTAACACAATCTGACTATTTCTACCTTTTGATTAATGTGCTTAGTCCATTTATATTTAGCATGATGCTTGATAAAGTTGGATTTGATTTGCCACTTTGTTTTTTGTTTTCTATTTATCTTATCTGATTTTTTTTTTATTTTAGTTCTTCCTTTTGTGCCTTCTTTTTTTAATCAGATATTTCTTAGTCCAAATTTTAATTTTCCCATTGGCTTATTAAGGTATATAATTTTGCGTTATTTTTTTTAGGTGTTTCTCTAGGGGCTATCCTTATGCTGAACATATACCAGTACGTTGTTTTTCAGTCGCTGAGTCATGTCTGACTTTGCAAGCCCATGAACTGCAGCACTCCAGGCTTCCTTATCCTTCACTCTCTCCCTGATTTTGTTCAAACTCATGTCCATTGAGTCAGTGATGCCATCCAACCATCTCATCCTCTGTCGTCCCCTTCTCCTCCTGCCCTCAATCTTTCCCAGCATCAACGTCTTCTCCAGTGAGTCGGCTCTTTGCATCAGGTGGCCAAAGTACTGGAGTTTTACTTCAGCACAAGTCCTTCCAATGAATATTCAGAGTTGGTTTCCTTTAGGATTGACTGGTTTGATCTCCCTGCTGTCCAAGGGACTCTCAAGAGTGTTCTCCAGCACCACAGTTTGAAAGCATCAGTTCTTTGGTGGTCAACCTTGTTTATGGTTCAGCTTTCACATCCATACGTGACAACTGGAAAAACCATAGCTTTGACTATATGGACCTTTGTGGGCAAAGTGATGTCTCTGCTTTTTAATATGCTGTCTAGGTTTGTCATAGCTATTCTTCCAAGGAGCAAGCATCTTTTAATTTCATGGCTGCAGTCATAGTCCACAGTGATTTTGGAGCCCAGGAAAATGAAGTCTGACATCGTTTCCACATTTTCCCTGTCTATTTGCCATGAAGTGATAGGACCAGATGCCATGATCTTAGTTTTTTGAATGCTGTTTTAAGCCAGCTTTTTCATTTTCCTCTTTCACTTTCATCAAGAGGCTCTTTCCTCCATGAGAGTGGAGGAAAGTGATTCTAGCTTGTGTTTCATCCAGCCCAGCATTTTGCATGACGTACTCTGCATGTAAAGTGAAAGACTTATTATAAAGTGAAAGACTTTATATAAAGTGAAAGATTTTGCATAAAGTGAAAGACTTTTATGCAGAGTACATCATGTGAAATGCTGGGCTAGATGAGTCAAAAGCTGGAATCAAGATTGCCAGAAAAAATAACAACAACCTCAGATATGCAGATGATACCACTCTAATCACAGAAAGTGAAGAGGAACAACAGTATACTTAATGTCAAATTACTTAACACCAAAATGGGGGTGTTTTAAACACAAAAATAAAAAAGTGTGAATAATGATCCTCTATAAGCTGTATACAGTCAGCAAAAACAAGACCAGGAGCTGACTGTGGCTCAGACCATGAACTCCTTATTGCCAAATTCAGACTTAAATTGAAGAAAGTAGGGAAAACCACTAGACCATTCAGGTATGACCTAAATCAAATCCCTTATGATTATACAGTGGAAGTGAGAAATAGATTTAAGGGCCTAGATCTGATAGATAGAGTGCCTGATGAACTACAGAATGAGGTTCATGACATTGTACAGGAGACAGGGATCAAGACCATTCCCATAGAAAAGAAATGCAAAAAAGCAAAATGGCTGCCTGGGGAGGCCTTACAAATAGCTGTGAAAAGAAGAGAAGTGAAAAGCAAAGGAGAAAAGGAAAGATATAAACATCTGAATGCAGAGTTCCAAAGAATAGCAAGAAGAGATAAGAAAGCCTTCCTCAGTGATCAATGCAAAGATAGAGGAAAACAACAGAATGGGAAAGACTAGGTATCTCTTCAAGAAAATTAGAGATACCAAAGGAACATTTCATGCAAAGATGGGCTCGATAAAGGACAGAAATGGTATGGACCTAACAGAAGCAGAAGACATTAAGAAGAGGTGGCAAGAATACACAGAAGAACTGTACAAAAAAGATCTTCACGACCCAGATAATCACGATGGTGTGATCACTGACCTAGAGCCAGACATCCTGGAATGTGAAGTCAAGTGGGCCTTAGAAAGCATCACTACGAACAAAGCTAGTGGAGGTGATGGAATTCCAGTTGAGCTATTCCAAATCCTGAAAGATGATGCTGTGAAAGTGCTGCACTCAATATGCCAGCAAATTTGGAAAACTCAGCAGTGGCCACAGGACTGGAAAAGGTCAGTTTTCATTCCAATCCCAAAGAAAGGCAATGCCAAAGAATGCTCAAACTACCACACAATTGCACTCATCTCACACGCTAGTAAAGTAATGCTCAAAATTCTCCAATCCAGGCTTCAGCAATACATGAACCGTGAACTTCCAGATGTTCAAGCTGGTTTTAGAAAAGGCAGAGGAACCAGAGATCAAATTGCCAACATCTGCTGGATCATCAAAAAAGCAAGAGAGTTCCAGAAAAACATCTATTTCTGCTTTATTGACTATGCCAAAGCCTTTGACTGTGTGGATCACAATAAACTGTGGGAAATTCTGAAAGAGATGGGAATACCAGACCACCTGATCTGCCTCTTGAGAAATTTGTATGCAGGTCAGGAAGCAACAGTTAGAACTGGACATGGAACAACAGACTGGTTCCAAATAGGAAAAGGAGTTCGTCAAGGCTGTATATTGTCACCCTGCTTATTTAACTTATATGCAGAGTACATCATGAGAAATGCTGGACTGGAAGAAACACAAGCTGGAATCAAGATTGCTGGGAGAAATCTCAGTAACCTCAGATATGCAGATGACACCACCTTTATTGCAGAAAGTGAAGAGGAACTCAAAAGCCTCTTGATGAAAGTGAAAGTGGAGAGTGAAAAAGTTGGCTTAAAGCTTAACATTCAGAAAACGAAAATCATGGCATCCGGTCCCACCACTTCATGGGAAATAGATGGGGAAATAGTGGAAACAGTGTCAGACTTTATTTTTCTGGGCTCCAAAATCACTACAGATGGTGACTGCAGCCATGAAATTAAAAGACGCTTACTCCTTGGAAGGAAAGTTATGACCAACCTAGATAGCATATTCAAAAGCAGAGACATTAATTTGCCAACAAAGGTTCGTCTAGTCAAGGCTATGGTTTTTCCTTTGGTCACGTATGGATGTGAGAGTTGGACTGTGAAGAAGGCTGAGCGCCGAAGAATTGATGCTTTTGAACTGTTGTGTTGGAGAAGACTCTTGAGAGTCCCTTGGACTGCAAGGAGATCCAACCAGTCCATTGTGAAGGAGATCAGCCCTGGGATTTCTTTGGAGGGAATGATGCTAAAGCTGAAACTCCAGTACTTTGGCCACCTCATGCGAAGAGTTGGCTCATTGGAAAAGACTCTGATGCTGGGAGGGATTGGGGGCAGGAGGAGAAGGGGACGACATGAGATGCATGAGAGCATGAGATGGGTGGATGGCATCCCTGACTCGATGGACGTGAGTCTGAGTGAACTCCGGGAGTTGGTGATGGACAGGGAGGCCTGGTGTGCTGCGGTTCATGGGGTCGCAAAGAGTCGGACACGACTGAGCAACTGATCTGATCTGATAAAAGTGTAGGAGTATTACAGATGATTCTTGTGAATATCTTAACATAGGCCTTGAAGCCTTTGGAAACTTTCATACAATAAATTTTTCTTAAGAGGAAAACAATCTGAATCTGATGTTGATGCTTGTTTTGTCTCTTCATACTCACTTTGTGTGGTGCTAATTTTTTTTTTTTAATTTTTTGCGTGCCTTGGTTGGAAGCTGGACGTAGTAAGAATTGAGGCAGAGAAGCATTTAATGTGAGGCTTATATTAATCTAACTAGAAGGTGGGCTGTGTTTGATGTTTGCTGTAGCTGCAGGAGCCAGAGACTTGAAATTTTTCTAGTGTTCTTGTTTACGTCTCCTCTTTTGACTTCAAGTTTCATAACTGTGCTGCCTTGAGAGAGTTTGCATCTTTCAGCTATAATGCACTCTTATTGTACTGGTCCCCACTGATGTGTGATAATGTGTAGAGGAGGGAAAACATTTTATACTCTTATGATTAAATCTTAGTCCTTTGTGGGTCTGTGCTTTTAGGCTGTGAGTTTCACAAGTATTTCTTAGTTCTCTCTTCCTCCACCCTTGAATGAGGTAAGAAGTCTAAGGGGCTGGAGTGGAAGAAATGCTCTTTCTTTATACCAGGTGGGATAGGCTCTGGTAAAGCCTTTTCCCCTGGAGAATGGGCTTTGTTATGGAAAATACTCTGTGCATATTTCACAATGTTCACGCCATCCCTACCCCTGCCAGAGCCATATAGGGACTTTTCTTGGCTCTTCACCATGAGAACTCTGGAGTTTCCAGAGAAATAATGAAAGGGTAGGGCCCTCTCCCAAGACTGTGGCCCCCACACTCAGCCTCCAGCAATTTGTCAAAATTATTGTTTAAGTTTATGACTTCATTGGCTTCAGCTCCAGGAAGCAGATTTCTGTACTCTCTGGATTCCCCTATCTCTATGGATTTGCGGGAGCCAGTTTTCTCTGCAAACTCATTTCTCTGATGAGTCCAAGAAAGATCATTAAGTTTTAGTTGGTTTAACTTTTTCTTGTTGTAAAGATGGAAGTGATGACTTCCAAGCACTTCACACGTCAGAGTGAACCTGAACGTCATTTACCCTTATTTTTCTTTTTTTCTCTTGCTGCTTTCAATTTTTTCTATTTATCATTGATTTTCTGCAGTGTGAATGTCTGTGCCAGAGCATGGTATTCTTTGTGTTTGTTCAACTTGGAGACTGTGGAGCTTTACCGGATATTTCCTTTTGCTTTTAAACTTTGGCTGTACTGGGTTTTCATTGCTGCGTATGGGTTCACTTGCTCTGCAGCATGTGGGATCTTAGTTTCCTAACCAGGGATTGAACCCACATTTCCTGCATTGGAAGGCAGATTCTTAACCATTGGACCGCCAGGAAAGGCCCTTTACCAGATTTTTTTTTTTACAAGCTATTACTCATATTTTGCCAGATATGAGCAATTAGTAATTTTTCTCTTGTATTTTCTCTCTCTGTCTCTCTTCTTACTTTGAGATTGAAATTTAGTATTATGTTGGACTGCTTGATACTGTTCTATAGGCCTCTGGGGATCTGTCTTTTTCTCACTTGCTTTTCTTTCTGCTCTTTAGGTTGGATAATTTCTGTTTATCTTCCATCAACTTTATTGATTTCTTATTCTGTCATCTCTAATCTTCTGTTGAGCCTATTCAACAATTTTTTGTTTAAGTTATTGTACTTTTAGCTTTGTAATTTTATTTGGTTTTCTTTAATAATTTTAATGTCTCTGTTGACATCCCCATTCTGTTCACTCACTGAACTCATGCTGCTTTTAATTCTTTAACCATGATTGTAACAGCTGCTTTAAAATCTTAATGTACTAAATATAACATCTAAATCAATTTCAGCAAGGGCTCATAAACTGTCTTTTGTCCTAAATGTGGGCTATGCTTTCCTGTGTCTTTACATATTTGATAATTTGGGGATGAAAATTGAACATTATGAATGATACGTTATGGAGACTGCATTCTGTTACATTCATCTGATGATTGTTGGATTTTGTTCTGTTAACTCCTTGACTTGCCTGAATCCTAGCTGTGGACTTTATCTCCCTTGTAGAGGGCAGCAGCTGAAATCTCTGCTCAGACTTATCAGCTGGCTGCCTTGCTCCTGGGGGTGTTCTCTACCCATGTTGCTGCTTCTGCTAAGTATCTTCAGTCGTGTCCGACTCTGTGCGACCCCATAGACGGCAGCTCACCAGGCTCCCCCGTCCCTGGGATTCTCCAGGCAAGAACACTGGAGTGGGTTGCCATTTCCTTCTCCAATGCAGGAAAGTGAAAAGTGAAAGCAAAGTCGTTCAGTCGTGTCTGACTCTTAGCGACCCCATGGACTGTCGCCCACCAGGCTCCTCCGTCCATGGGATTTTCCAGGCAAGAGTACTGGAGTGGGGCGCCATTGCCTTAATGTAGTTAAGCCAAAAGTTCAGAAAGAGTTTACACTCAGATTTAGGGTCTCATTCTCTCTGAGCTTTCCTTGCTTCCAGCTGATCTGCCAGGCCCAGCTCTGGCAGATACCACAGGCCATTATGGCTTCAGCTTTATGCCACATGAGCTCTTCATGAGTTGGAAACACTTACAGTCAAGAGTAACAAATGTCCTAGTTCTGCCTGTCCTTTGTTTTGTCCAGGAGAAAGCCTGCTTGTCAAGGCTTACCTCCCCAGGCTCCACAAAACAAACCCAGCCAGATTCTCCTGGACCAGAGACTACCCACCCATGGTCGATGGGGTTCCCACCTGCTGTCCCCTGACCCAGTCACACATACCACCCAGGCTGCCCTGCATGGGGCTCCAGCATCTCCTCTGTGTTGCGTGCTATGCACATGAGTGCTGAGTCCCTTCAGTCGTGTCCAACTCTTTGTGACCCTATGGACTGTAGCCAGTCAGGCCCCTCTGTCTATGGGATTCTCCAGGCAAGAATACTGGGGTGGGTTCCCATGCCCTCCTCCAGGGGATCTTTCTGATCCAGGGATCTAACCCGCGTCTCTTTAAGTCTCCACATAGGCAGGAAGGCTCTTTAGCACTAGCACCACCTGGGTAATAAACGCTTTTTAAAAAAAGAACATTAAAACACATACTGTGCCTGATGCAGTTCTGGCTTTTGAGAACATATTCCTCTCTCACATCTGCCTTCTTTTTCTTTGAGGCCCTTGGGGTCTCTCTCAAACATGCATAGGTTAGCAGTCAGCCAAGGATGTGGAAAGAATTTATACTCATATTTGGTTACCTACCCTCTCTGTGGTTATTTCACTTCCAGCGTTTCCCACTACATTTCCAGGTACTCTGCAATCCTCAGTCCCATCCCCTGACTCTTTAGACCAGGAAGCCTTCAACTTTTTGCTGTTTAAGCTGAAAACAAGTTGGAGGATTCACAGAGTCAAAAGAACAGTGAATAACAAATCTTACCTGGTTCAGTTTTATCTTTCAAATGTAGATTCCTCTCTTGATTCTGCCTGTCATTTTCCTAGACAACTGCCCGACCCCAACCCCTATTACCGCCATACACACACAGTTTATTAACCAGGGGTTTGGGCAAAGTTTATATTCATATTTTGAGTTCATTCCTTCTGAAACTCTCTTAATTTAAGATATCCTAAACCCCGTATTCTGCCACTTTCAGCCAGTTGAAGCTGTAATTTTCTGGAGTAAGATTTTGGACTTGGAATAGAAAATGCTCCCAGGCACAGTAAGCCACAAACTTGTAAATTTTACTCTTACAGTCATCTTTTAAGAGTAAATTCCCCTGCAGTTTCTACCTGTTTCAGCCACTTTCCAATGCCTTCAGATGGTTAAAAAAAAATTTTTTTTTAACAGTTTTTGTAATAACTTCCCTGGGAAGGCTTGCTGGAGGTAGCTCAGATGGTAAAGAATCTGCCTGTGATGCACCCCAGGTTCAATTGCTGGGTTGGGAAGATGCCCTGAAAAAGGGAATGGCTACCCACCCCAGTCGGAGAAGGCAATGGCACCTCACTCCAGTACTCTTGCCTGGAAAATCCCAGGGACAGAGGAGCCTGGTAGGCTGCAGTCTATGGGGTCGTGAAGAGTCAGATACGACTGAGCGACTTCACTTTCACTTTTCACTTTCATCCATCGGAGAAGGACATGGCACCCCGCTCCAGTACTCTTGCCTGGAATATCCCATGGACGGAGGAGTCTGGTAGTCTGCAGTCCATGGGGTCGCGAAGAGTCCGACACGACTGAGCGACTTCACTTCACTTTCACTTCACCCACCCCAGTATTCTTGCCTGGAGAATTCCATGGACAGAGGAGCCTGGCGGGTTATGGTCCATGACTGAGCAGCTAACACTTTCACATTCTTCACTTGCGGAAACTCCTCACGCCACAGTCGTTAGTGAAAGTCCCAAAGGGTTTTTTTAAAAAACGTGTTTATTTTTATTTGGCTGCCCTGGGTCTTCGTTCTTGCGCTTGGTCTTCCTCTAGCTTCACCCAGTGGGGCCACTCTCTAGTTATAGCACGTGGGCTCCGTAGTTGTGGCGAACGGCTTAGTTGCTCTGCAGCATGTGGAAACTTCCCCGGACCGGGAATCTAACCCATGTCCCCTGCATTGAAATGCAGGTGGATTCTTAGCCACTGTATCACCAGGGAAGTTCCTAAAGAGGTTTTTTTTTGGTCTGGTTTTGTTTGCTATTGTTTTTATATAACTTCCTGTTTTGTTTTGGTAATGTCTTTTTTGGGGGGGGAGCTTTAAAAATTATTTATTTATTTATTTTATTATTGTTATTTTTTTACTTCCCTGGTGGCTCAGACGGTTAAGCGTCTGTCAACAGTGTGGGAAACCCGGGCTCGGTCCCTGTGTTGGGAAGATCCCCTGGAGAAGGAAATGGCAATCCACTCCAGTACAGTATTGTATTGGTTTTGCCATACATTGACATGAATCCGCCACGGCTGTACGTGTGTTCCCCATCCTGAACCCCAACCCCCACCTCCCTCCCCATCCCATCCCTCTGGGTCATGCCAGTACACCAGCTCCGAGCACCCTGTATCATTCATCAACCCTGGACTGGTGATCCATTTCACATATGATAATATACATGTTTCAATGCCATTCTCCCAAACCATCCCACCCTCGCCCTCTCCCACAGAGTCCAAAAGACTGTTCTATACATCTGTGTCTCTTTTGCCGTCTCGTATACAGGGTTATTGTTACCATCTTTCTAAATTCCATATATATGCATTAGCATACTGTATTAGTGTTTTTCTTTCTGGCTTACTTCACTCTGTATAATAGGCTCCAGTTTCATCCACCTCATTAGAACTGATTCAAAGGTATTCTTTTTAATGGCTGAGTAATACTCCATTGTGTATATGTACCACAGCTTTCTTATCCATTCGTCTGCTGATGGACATCTAGGTTGCTTCCATGTCCTGGCTATTGTAAACAGTGCTGTAATGAACAATGGGGTACACGTGTCTCTTTCAATTCGGTTTCCTTGGTGTGTATGCCCAGTAGTGGGATTGCTGGCTCATATGGCCGTTCTATTTACAGTTTTTAAAGGAATCTCCATAGTGTTCTCCGTAGTGGCTATACTAGTTTGCATTCCCACCAACAGTGTAAGAGGGTTCCCTTTTCTCCACACCCTCTCCAGCATTTATTGCTTGTAGACTTTTGGATAGAAGCCATTCTTACTGGCGTGAAGTGGTACCTCATTGTGGTTTTGATTTGCATTTCTCTAATAAAGAGTGATGATGAGCATCTTTTCATGTGTTTGTTAGCCATCTCTATGTCTTCTTTGGAGAAATGTCTGTTTAGTTCTTTGGCCCATTTTTTGATTGGATCATTTATTTTTCTGGTATTGAGCTGCAGGAGTTGCTTGTATATTTTTGAGATTAATTCTTTGTCAGTTGCTTCATTTGCTATTATTTTCTCCCATTCTGAATGCTGTCTTTTCACCTTGCTTATAGTTTCCTTTGTTGTGCAGAAGCTTTTAATTTTAATTAGGTCCCATTTGTTTATTTTTGCTTTTATTTCCAATATTCTGGAGGTGGGTCATAGAGGATCCTGCTGTGATGTATGTCGGAGAGTGTTTTGCCTATGTTCTCCTCTAGGAGTTTTATAGTTTCTGACTTTATGTTTAGATCTTTAATCCATTTTGAGTTTATTTTTGTGTATGGTGTTAGAAAGTGTTAGAAACTAGAAAGTTAGAAACTAGAAAGTGTTCTAGTTTCATTTTTTTACAAGTCGTTGACCAGTTTTCCCAGCACCACTTGTTAAAGAGATTGTCTTTTTCTCCATTGTATATTCTTGCCTAGTTTGTTGAAGATAAGGTGACCATAGATGCGTGGATTTATCTCTGGGCTTTCTATTTTGTTCCGGTGATCTATATTTCTGTCTTTGTGCCAGTACCATACTGTCTTGATGACTGTGGCTTTGTAGTAGAGCCTGAAGTCAGGCAGGTTGATTCCTCCAGTTCCATTCTTCTTTCTCAAGATTGCTTTGGATATTTGAGTTTTTTTTTTTATTTCCATAAAAATTGTGAAATTATTTGATCTAGTTCTGTGAAAAATACCAACGGTAGCTTGATAAGGATTGCACTGAAACTATAGATTGCTTTGGGTAGTATACTCATTTTCACTATATTAATTCTTCTGATCCATGAACACGGTATATTTCTCCATCTATTTGTGTCCTCTTTGACTTCTTTCACCAGTGTTTTATAGTTTTCTATATATAGGTCTTTTGTTTCTTTAGATATATTCCTAAGTATTTTATTCTTTTTGTTGCAATGGTGAATGGAATTGTTTCCTTAATTTCTCTTTCTATTTTCTCATTATTAGTGTATAGGAATGCAAGGGATTTCTGTGTGTTGATTTTATATCCTGCAACTTTACTATATTCATTAATTAGCTCTAGTAATTTTCTGGTGGAGTCTTTAGGGTTTTCTATGTAGAGGATCATGTCATCTGCAAACAGTGAGAGTTTTACTTCTTCTTTTCCAATATGGATTCCTTTTATTTCTTTTTCTGCTCTGATTGGTGTCTTGATTGGCTTCCCTGGTGGCTCAGCAGTAAAGAATCTGCCTGACAATGCAGGAGATGCTGGTTCAATCCCTGGGTCAAGAAGATGTCTGGGAGAAGGAAATGGCAATCCACTCCAGTATTCTTTCCTGGAAAATCTCATGGACAGAGGAGCCTGGTGGGCTATACAGTTTGTGAGGTTGTAGAGTCAGACACAACTGAGCGTGCACACACAGGCACTATTATAACTTTTGCTTCTGCTATCAAACATAATATAGAAAACTCAAGAGAAGAAAGAATTATATTGCATTTACTCATATTTTTGCTTTTATTCTGTCCTCCTTCCTAATGTCTGAAGATTCCTTCTTATATAATTTCCTTTCTCTTTAGAGAAACTTCTTTAGCCATTCTTTAAGGGTAGATCTGCTGGTGTCAGATTCTCTTAGTCTTCCTTCATCTCAAAATGTCTTGATTTTTCCTTCTTTCTTGAAATATATTTTCACTGGAGATAGGATTCTAGGTTGAATTCTTTTATTTCAGTACTTTAAAATACTGTGTCAATCCTTTACCCATGGTTTCTGATGAGGAATCCTATGAGTTTGTTTTTCACTTAAGGTAAAGTCTCATGCTGTTTTTAAGACTTCTCTTTGTCTTTAGTTTTCAGAAGTTTGACCACGATGTGTCTCTGCATGGATTACTTTGGGTTTATCCTGTTTGGTTTTAGCTTAGCTTCTTGAATCTGCAGATTTATACCTTTTACCAAATTTGGGTCAACTCTGTTGTTCTCCTCTCCTGAGATTATGGTGATATATACATTAGACTTTTTGTTATTAGTCTCACATGTACCTTTGGCTCTATTCCTTCCCACTCCCTACCTCCAATTTTTCAGGTTGGATAATTTCTGTTATTCTACCTTCCAGTTCACTGATTCTTTCCTTTGTCCCATGCGTGCTTCTGGTGAGCCCATCCACTGAGTTTTTCTATATTAGTCATTGTATTTTTAACTTCTAAAATTTCCATTTGGTTCTTCTCTGTATCTTGTATTCTTTGCTAAAAATTTCCATTTTTTCCATTTCAAACTTGTTTGTAATTGCTTGTAATTTTTATGATAACTGCTGTCAAAAGTCTTTGTCAAGTAATTCTAATATCTCTGTTAGATGTTATCATGCCAGATGTGCTGGCATCTATGGATAATTTACTTTCATTGAATTTGGGATCTTCTTGGGACTTGGTATGCTGAGTGATTTCCTATTGAAAACCAAACATTTAAAAATGCATTATGACTCTAAACCTTATTTAAATCTGTTTATCTGGCTTCGTCTGACATTATTATGACAGGGATAAGGGAGAATGTCAGGTTGCCCAGTTAGCTTCTGTTGAAATCTGAACGTTTATTCTGGGCTGTGCTGGGAGTCCCAGCTCCCCACTGAACCTCTACTGCTACCTGTGTGGGTGAGAGGGTTGTTGCTTCTCTCCATGTGGCCTCCAGTGACACCATGAGGAGGGGAAGCTTTCTAAGGCCCTTCAGGGATGCCAGGAATGAAATCCTGCTTCCTTCTCAGCCTTCGTTTATACAACCCCAGTGTGGAAACTGGGTGCTTCATTATAGGCGGGTGAAGGTCGAGGTCTAAGCTCCCCATTTGGCCTTTGTTGGCATGGGTATATGTGTGGCCATAGTTTTTTTCAATGGAGATTGGCTGAAGTAGAGCTGTGATTGTCTAAAAATTTTCTGTCTTGTTAGTCTGTCCCCTTCCTTGTCTTGTGCCTGGAGAGAGCAGGCTTCTGCTAGGTGTTTTGTCTTTTTAATCTGCATTCATTCGTGTTTTCAGGTTGCCGACTTTCCCCAAGTCTAGAATATATGAGGCAAAAAGAAAACTCAAGGAACTCAGCAGTGTGTAATTCCTTGGTACATTAGTTTGTCGGGGCTGCAATGAGAAGCACCACAGACTGAGTGACATACACAGTAAAATTAATTTGCTTGCAATTTTGGAAGCTAGAAGTCCAAGACCAAGGTGTCTAAAGGGTTAGTTTCTTCTATGTTCTCCTTCCTTGGCCTGTAGATAACCACCTTTTAGTTGTGTCTTTATGTGTGCACACGTCCCCCTGGGGTGTGTGGGTCCAAATTTTCTCTTCTTATAGAGACGCTAGTCATATTGGATTACAGCCTGTCCTGATCACCTCATTTGACCTGAATTGCATCTCTGAAGATCCTGTCTCCAAATATAGTCACATTTGGAGGAAGTGGGGGTTAAGATTTCAACATTTGAGTTTTGGGGATTCAGCCAGTGACATGTG
The DNA here is from genome assembly GCF_027580195.1 of Bos mutus. Lineage (NCBI taxonomy): Eukaryota > Metazoa > Chordata > Mammalia > Artiodactyla > Bovidae > Bos > Bos mutus. The sequence goes on from NC_091644.1 coordinate 41,815,551, forward strand.
GATCCCAAGGTTCCTGGCCTATCTTCCTTCTCTGTACCTTTCTAAGTCCTTTATGTTTGTTTTATATATAATATCCAGGGTTTTTAGCTATCCTTAGTGGGAGGAATAGGGAATAGTCAGTCCCCCATTTAGTTGTCAGACCATTAAAACATAGTTGGTGACTGAGGTAGGGTCTGGACTAAGGCCATGGAGCAGAGCGCCTATCATTGGAGCGCTTAGTGCTCAGGCAGTGGAGCCCCTGGGAGAGTACCTGGTAGAAAGGGAGAGACAGACAGAAAAACAAAAATCAGAACTAAGATCCAAGAGCCCAGGGAGCATTTTAGTAACAGTGTTGTAAAAAGTGAGGTACCAGATGGCTTAGGAGATAAAACAGAAGGTTTTCAACTAGCTAGAGAATGAAGAAAGTCTTAGTTCTAAGTGTAGTACTAGAACTTCTTCAAGACACCCATCCCAACGTTGTGGGCTCACCTTGGGAAATGGCTCTAGAGTGAATCTGAATAATCATAACTTTTGCTGAGGATGGGCACCCCAATATAGAGTGTGACACAGAGAGGAAACCACCTCCCATCTGATTGCATGGTTGTTGCCTTGGCAAGCTGACCAGCAGGGTTCATGCAGCAACACCTATGACGATGGCAGATGTCCTGCTGCATTGGCCAAAGGGACTGCAGGTGTCTACCACAGTAGACGCAGCCCTGGTGCTCATGAAGCTGAGATCGGCAGACATGAGACGCTGCACTGGAGTGAAGTTCCAGGCCGCCCCCACCCCACACCCTCGCTTCACTCCTCACCAGGCAGCCAGCCGCAGACTCCTCTGAGTATGCCTGGGATTTCTCACACATCTCTGAGAGAATATCCCCTGGAAAAAGCTGCTTTTCTTACTGGTCATGTAAGTGGCTACAGAAGCATCAAGATTTGTGATTTGATGTAGGAATGACCTGACTTGTAGTTAGCGGGTACATTAAGGGAAGCACATTAGTCATTATTATAGCTCTTGTCTGAGTCTCTGGGCTGCAGCCAAGAGGGGAAATGTGGGTTTTAAAAATGAAAACATCATTTTTATGCAGGAAGTACTCCAACACCTCGTGTTTCCTCACAGTCCTTCAGCTTGTCTGGTTTCTGCCTTGTCATCCCATTTGAGTTAGGATCATGCAGCAGGCTAGAGAAAAGGGAAAGCCTGTCTGGAGCTGAAAGAGCATCACTGGGGTTGGCAACACATAGCATGATTCCTACCTTCATTTTCTGGGAGCAAAAGGAGAGCGGGGTCTTCAAATGCTCTGCAGACATTCTGGTCACTGACTCTGCAGCATGCATGTCTCATATCCATGAACATCAGCCCTATAGTCCCTGATTTCTACTTAGCACTTAATAGAGGTCAGGAGGAGAATTCCTTCTTCCTTTATTGCTTCAAAAAGGCCCTCATCAGGGAATTACACTTTATGGATCCAAGACCTCTAACAAGATGAAAAGAAGCAACACAATCACTTCCCACTATCTTGGACAGATTCCTTAGGAAGAGGAAAGTGTGCCATTTTGGCGGGAGTAGACAGGAGCCATATGTCATTATAAAGTAACATCTTTGATTTTATATAGAACTCAGGTTCATTTTTAAATCTTATTTTCTCTCCAAAGAGCTTTCTCTTTCGGTTACTGCCTACAGCTTGAAGCTAGGACTCCATGGAGGAGACCTACAATCCTGCACTCCATTTTGCAATAATTATGTTATGTTCAAGCAATGATGTCTTTAGTTTTAAAGTGATCTTTCTTCAGTGCAAATCTGATCTTGTCAGTCAGAGTTGGATGCCTGATCTCGGTGTCCTTGTGATGTCTGTACCTTTATTAGCACTCATCACACTGTATTAAAATCCTGATGTACTTATCTGTCTTTCTTACTTGGCTGTGAACTTAACAAGTAGGGGAACTGCCTATTGCTCATCTTACAATCCTGGAATGTGGCCAAAACCCTGAAACATAGGTGGCCTTAGATAAATACCTGTTAGTTAAGCGAAGGGCTGACAAAATGAAAGAGTGAATGACTAATCCATTTCTTTTTATTCTGAAGGACAGGTCAACTTGGCATCACTTGCTTACTTCCTAAGTGTTCAGTGTTCAGTTGCTAAGTCTTATCCGATATTTGCAAGTCCATGGACTGTAGCACACCAGGCTTCCCTGTCCTTCACTATCTCCCGGAGTTTGCTCAAATTCATCACCTTTGAGAGTGTAATGCCACCTAACCATCACATTGTCTGCCACCCTCTCCTCTGTTTGCCTTCAATCTTTCCCAGCATCAGGGTCTTTTCCAATGAGTCAGCTCATTGGGCCACTATGGGTGGTCAAAGTATTGGAGCTTCAGTTTCAGCATCCGTCCTTTCAATGAATAATCAAGGTTGATTTCCTTTAGGATTGACTGGCTTGATCTCCTTGCTGTCCAAGGGACTTTCAAGAGTCTTCTCCAGCACCACAATTCAGGCATACATGTTCAGTAAACTCAGTAAACATTTATAGGCCACTCACCTATGTGCCAGCCCAGCACTGGAGGTACAAAGACTCCAGTCTAGAAGCTACGTAAGACTTCTGCAGAAGTCTATGTAGCTTCTAGTCTGGAAAGTAGTACTGCCACTGGTCCTACAGTAGATAAATACCACAGGCTAAAATAGCCTTACAACAGGCCAGGTCCATTCTTCCTCCAGTAAGATTCAGGTCTGGTTATCCTGCCAAATAAATGAGTTATGAAAACAGCAGCCAGCCTTTTCCGGTCATGCTCCCAGATCAGGAAACAGGTCTGCATTTAATAACGCAGCTGTGTGTCCTGCCACAGAGGTGCAATGACCCTGGGACAAATTGTTGCAGGAAGGTGGACCCCTTCTAGGGCCTGAGAGTGGACTCTCATCTAACACTTGGAAATGAATTGTCCGATGAGACACACATGCTGATAAAGCAAGAGACTTTATTGGGAAGGTGTGCCTGGGTGGAGAGCAGCAGGAGAACCCCTCTATCTCGTGGCTTGCAGTCTCAGGTTTTATGGTGATGGGGTGAGTTTCTGGGTTGTCTCTGGCCAGTCATCTTGCCCGGCCCATCTTTGGTGACTCAGAGTCTTTCCTGCTGGTGCACATGTCTCTCAGCCAAGATGGATTCAAGTGTGAGGGTTTCTGGGAGGTTGGCAAGACTCCTCCCTCCTCCTTTTGGCCCCTCTTGAACTCTCCCACTTAGATTTCGGTGGCAGCACCTCATTCTTTGTAGTGATCTCCTGTGTGAGACAACTCAGGCAAGTGGTTGTCCTCAAGCCTGGCCAAAGTGGGCGGGTTTTGTCGATGGTTCCCTAACAATCTGACTGGAAGGGATGGGGGAGGGCTGGTGGAAAGGATAGGATTTGTGAAGCTGCTTTTCCCTCCAAGCTCTAACTTAGTGTGGATATTAAAAAGGACTTTTGGTGAATCTTTTAGAAGGGTATTGACAGACTCGTGGGAATGCCAAAACCTCCAAAGTCACCAACAGTGCCACCACTGAATGAAGCTTTTGTCCTTTACTGGGTCTTCCCTGGAGGTTCAGATGATAAAGAACCTGCCTGCAATGCAGAAGACCCAGGTTTGATCCCTGAGTCGGGAAGATCCCCTAGAGAGGGACATGGCAACCCATTCCAGTATTCTTGCCTGGAAAGTCCCACGGACAGAGGAGCCAGGTGGTCTACAGACCATGGGGTCACAAAGAGTCAGACACAACTGAGCAAGTAATGCTCACAAAGTATCACCCTGTGCCCGTCACAGAGGTGGACAGGGAGGATTTGGAGACATAGACCCTTCCTGGCATCTTGAAAACCACAAGTGAAAGGATACTGACTATAAGCGTCTTTTTCATTTTTGTCATTCCTTTAGAAGCTAGTAAAAGCTATTACAGGATTAGGCTTAATAAGGAAGATGGGAAAGCTATTAGCTCACTCAGTCACTTTCAATGCTTTAGTGTTATAAGGCAGCCCTATTCATCTGTCACTGCTTCTCAATTCCTCATCAACAGTTACAAAGTTCAGGAAAGATGGTCATATCCTTATTTTGAAGAGCCAGACATAAGCCCAGCTCTGGTTGGGACATTTAGTCCTAGATGGGAAAGTGGCAGGGGGAGACCAAATGTCTGGCCTGAACATGGCAGAAGCTCCTCACTGTCTTCCCTTTGCAAGAGGTTTTGGCAGAGCAAGTGCACATATGATGAAAGAGAGGGAGAGGCAGTGGAGGAGGGGTGAGCGCAAGGGAGTTCTTGGGAAGCCTGGTATGATTCTGTCATGTTTCATCACCATCTCGGAGAGACCAAATCCGAAGTAAAAAAATGGCAAAGACCCAAAGAAAATAAGTCATGCAGACTGGGTAATGACCTAATTAAAAAGCTACTCTATCTGCTGCCATGTTCTATTTATAGCTGAAATATGAACATTTCTGACAGGAAATAGAAAGCATAGCAAACCTAAGATTTTAAGGTGGTAGATTCAGGTTTGCTTAACAAATCATTCCTGTGTTCATGAGGTTGGATATTTTTATTCATATGCTTTTTCTATTTGAATGAAATTGTTAGTTCATTCTCTTTTCTGTATGAGATGACATTCATGGGATTTACTTGCTATTCAGGGATGGTGGAGAGAGCAGGAAAAGGATCTTTTTGTTTAAAGTGCTTTGCTAAATGCACAAGAACTTCATGCACACACCATTACCCTCAATATACCCTAATGCCTATTCTCAGTGCTGGTTTTTTAGGTTATATTGCAGCAGCTGTTTTTCCCCCCAGAAATGACCATAAATAATTGTATTATGTTTTACTGAAATCATTACAAAAATAAAACCAATAAGAAAAACAAAATCTTTTATCAAGAAGTAGCTAGACCTTTATACTAAATGTTAAGAGAAAAAAGTAGAACACATGCTGTGTAAGTAATCAGGCCCACATTTCTGAAGCCCTGGTATCCAGGACCTATGGACGTGCCAGCAAATCCCTCACTGGCAGAATTAATCTTTCATGAAAGAGTGTTTTTCAGTTTTGGGGAAAAAAAAAATCTTTACTAGGCCTTTCAATTCTACAAACAGTGTTATTAAATCTGAGGGTAATTCAGAATTTTTTGAAAGAAAAAAATGTACATACCCTTCCCCACTCCCCAGAGCTGATGTAAAGTATTTTTTTTTCAGTACTATAAAAGGATATATTTAAAACAAGTTTTAAAATCTTGATCTTTGTGGCTGTTGTATAAGTGCAAAGCCAAAACAAGTTGTGATGTTTAATTTCATTTGTCAACTTGGTGAGGCTACAATGTCTACATATTTAGTCAAATTCCAGGCTTCATGTCCTGTGAAAGAATTTTTAGATGAGATTAGTACTTAGATCAGTAAGCTGAATACAGTAGATTACACTCCATAATCTGGGTGGGCCTCATCTAATCAGTTGAAGGCCTTAGAAGACTGAGGTGCCCTAAGGAAAAGGGAATTCTGCCTGCAGATAATCTCTGGGCTCAAACTGCAGCATCAGCTCTTCCCTGAGTCTCCAGCATTCCAGCCCATCCTGCAGATTTTGGATGCCAGCTCCTATAACCTCATGAATTTATTACAATTTTCTCTCTGTTTCTATCTGTATTCTCCTCTCTCTCTCTCTTACTCTCTACACACACACACATACACATGTCCTGTTGGTTCTGTTTCTCTGGAGAACTTTAATACACAGATCCACAAATTAAGTAACTATAAAGCATTAAACCAATAAAAGTTGAAATTAACAACTCTAATATACTGTGACAGATATTGTCAGTTTACTAGTGTCTAATGTTGAATTTCATGGTGGAAATACGGTTTCTTGGAATTATTTCAATTTTTTCATCTGTTTCTATTTTGACTTTAAAAATATTAATGCCAAGAAACATTGTTTAAATAAATGCATTGTAGAAAATAACATAAATAACTTTGCTCAGTAGCTTCAGTCATGTCTGACTCTCTGCAACCCTATGAATCTTAGCCCATTTTAGCCTGCCAGGCTCCTCTGTCCATGGAACTTTCTCGGAAACAATACTGGAATGGGTTGCCTTCCTCCAGGGGGTCTTCCCAACCCAGGGAACAAACCTGCATCTCCTGCATTGCAGGCGGATTCTTTACCCCTGAACCACCAGGTTTTAAGATTTTATTTTTGCAAGTCCTGGAAAATTAGACCTTACATTTAATTAAAATTTTAACAATAAGCAATCTACAACTAATTCTATAAAGTTGCTTAATTCACTGGCATGCATGCATGCTCAGTCACTTCCAACTCTTTGCAATCCATGGACTGTAGCCCATCAGACTCCTCTGTCCATGAAATTTTCCAGGCAAGAATACTGGAGCAAGTTGCCATTTCCTACTCTAAGGTATCTTCCCAACCCAGGGATCAAACTTGTGTCTCTTGAATCTCTTGAATTGGCAGGTGAATTCTGTCCCACTGTACCCCTGAAAGCCCTTAATTCATTGGAGGGTAACATAAAAACCCTCCTGAAAGTGGGCGTAGAGGGCACATAATAAAGGCCATATATGACAAACCCACAGATAACATCATACTCAACAATGCAAAGCTGAAAGCATTTCCTCTGAGATCAGGAACCACAAGGATGTCCTCTCTTACCACTTTTATTCAACACAGCTTTGGAAGTCCTAGCCACAACAATCAAAGAAGAAGAAGAAATAAAAGGAATCTGAATTAGAAAATAACAAGTAAAACTGTGATGGTCTGCAGATGACAAGATATTACACATAGAAAACCCTTAAGATACTACCAGATGTCTACTAAATCTTCAAATAAATAAATAAAAATAAAAAGCCAAATAAATAAAAATTTTAAAAATTGCCAAGAGGAATATCAACAACCTCAAATATACAGATGGTACTACTCTAATGGTAGAAAGTGAAGAGGAACTAAAGAGCCTCTTGATGAGGGTAGAAGACGGGAGTGAAAAAGCTGACTTGAAACTCAACATTAAAAAATTAAATAAAAAACTAAGATCATGGGATGGGAGCATCTGGTCCCATCACTTCGGCAAATAGAAGGGAAAAAAGTCGACGCCGTGACAGATTTTACTTTCTTGGGTTCTAAAATCACTGTGGACAGTGAGTGCAGCCATGCAACTAAAGGACTCTTGTGTCTTGGAAGGAAAGCTATGACAAACCTAGAGAGAATATTAAAAAATAGAGACATAACTGACAAAGGTATGATTTTTCCAATAGTCATGTATGGATGTGAGAGTTGGACCATAAAGAAGGCTGAATGCCGAAGAAGTGATGCTTTTGAACCATGGTGTTGGAGAAGACTCTTGAGAGTCCCTCGGACAGCAAGGAGATCAAACCAGTCAATCCTAAAGGAAATCAACCCAGAATATTCATCGGAAGAACTTTGCTAAAACTCCAATACTTTGACCACCTGATGCAAAAAGCCAACTCATTGGAAAAGACCCTGATGCTGGGAAAGATCAAAGGCAAAAAGATAAGGGGTCAGCAGAGGATGAAATGATTAGATAGTATCACCAACTCAATGAACTTGAATTTGAGCAACTCCGGGAGATAGTGAAGGACAGAAGAGCCTGACGTGCTGCAGTCCATGGGGTTGCAAACAGGCAGATAGGACTGAATAACAACTATAAAAATTTCTTAAGTCTACAGTATTATCTAACTCAATGATTGATGGAACTGGGAAGAAAAAAAATTCTTCTTTGTAAATAAACTGCTTCTGTTGATGCATATAAATACTGGGCACCCAATGCAACTGCTTTTAAATATGAATGTGGAAGCAGGATCTTTGTAAGCAGCATGCTCGCATCATCATATGCACAAGCTGATTCTATTCTTCTAGCAATCTCTTCAAGCTGTTACAAAAATCCTTCATGGTACAGTGTGCCATGATAGCATGTGGGCTTCAGCTCACAAACTTCTCAAGTGCAAATGCAAGCACTAAACATTCTTGCCAGTCCTCATTTACAATCTAGTTCACCAGATAATCCAGAATATACTTTTATTATTTAGGTTATCATTGAGAGAAAGGTAAAATGTGTCTAAAATAATCATATCTCTTTATATGAAGAGCTCTGAAATATTAGCGAAGAAAGGTAAGTAATCTTATTGACAAATAGAGGAAGCATATGAATAACAGCAATGAAATTAAAATGGCATGTAACGAATGGAAAGACTTCTGCTTAAGCATGGCAAATTAAACATACGTATTTCCCCTTGCTTCCTTCTATACTCTGTTAAAATTGCAAAAAGTAATGAAAAAGCACAACTCACAGGGAAAGGCATGAAAGCAGATGAGTTACATGGATGTCATTTTGAAAACTGGGAAGCGAATGGACGAGCAACACTTACTTAGCAGCCAGAATGGAACCTGAGACCACAAGAGTGGGGAGTAAGGACAGCACAGGAGCAAGAAGAAGGAAGTCAGTGTACACTGCAATCCTCTGAGGGCACAGGGATTGCTTATTAAAGCTTGGTTATAATGTTGTAGTTTTTAAGCCATACATGTGTGTGTTATTGGTCCTTGCCCCTTGGTTTCATGGCCTTGTGTAGTCTCCCACACTAAATGAGGTGGAGAAGTAATAGGACATTGTGGAAAGGACAAAGTGTGACCTCAGAGGCTAGGTCACAAAGCTTCTGTCGTTCTGCTCTCCTTTCTGTCATGGAGAGCTGCTCTCGAATAACTCACGTTATCAGGACATGGGAGTGGCCCTATGGAGAGGTCTGTGCGTGCTGACAGTCAGCCTTGCTAACCGTGAGAGCAAACGAGCCGTTTGGAAGCAGCTCCTCCAGCACAGGTCAAGCCTTCAGATGACTGCAGCCCCTGCCAACACCCTGGCTTCAATCTCACGAGAGACACTAAGCCAGAAACACCCACATAAGCTGCTCCAGAATGCCTGAAGCATAGAAATTGAAATGGTAAAATTTTTCTAGCCACTAAGTTTTGGTGAAATTTTGTTACACAGAACAGACAGCTACGGTAAGCAACCACAGACTAGAAACGCTGAAGAAGAAGGGGCAGGAGGTGACTGGAGAGCCTGGAGTCGCCGTAGGTCAGACTGAATGCGACTGGCCACCAGGACAGAAGACCCCAGGATGGGCATGTGAGACATAGACATCTCTTGGAAACTCCCAGAATTTTATGGAGTAAAGGCACCGTGAGAATAGTAGTGGGAAGGCTGTTTACTCCGTTACTCAGTCGTGTCTGATTATTTGTGATCCCATGGACTCTAGCCCACCTAGCTTCTCTGTCCATGGGATTCTCCAGGTAAGAATACTGGAGTGGGTTGCTGTGTCCTCTTCCAGGGAATCTTCCCGACCCAGGGATAAAATCTGTGTCTCTTGCATCTCCTGCATTGGCAGGTGGGTTCTTTACCACTGGGAAGCCCCATGGGAAGCCCAGTCTCCTGTTAATGGGGAATGGGAAGTTCAGGTTGTTCAGCAGTCTGGTAGCACTGTCCCAGGGCACGGTTGACTCTCTAAGCCAGCAGTGATGTACATATGTTGTTATGCAGTTACTAAGTCGTGTCCAACTTCTTGTGACCCCATGGACCGCAGCACACCAGGCTTCCCTGTCCTTCACTATCTCTCAGAGTTGGTTCAGATTCTTGTTCATTGAACAGATGATACTATCTAACCATCTCATCCTCTGCCAGGTTATGTATAAAATAGCTGGAAGGAAATTTCAATAATGAAGGTATCTGGATGGTGAGACTGTAAGTAAACATTTACCTGTTTCCTTAGTCTGTTTTAAACCTTCCACATTTTCTGCAGTGAGCATGTGTTGGGTTAAAATTTGTTTTAATTGTGGTAAAATACACATAACATAAATTTTATAATTTAAGTGTACAGTTCAGTAGTATCAACTCCATTCACATTGTTGTACAACCATCACTGCTATCCATCTCCAGAATTTCTTTTCATCTTGCAAAACTGAAACTCTGAACCCATGAAACAACTCTCCATTCCTGCCTCCCCAAACCCCTGTTAACCATGACTCTACTTTCTATCTCTATGGAGTTGACTATCCTGGGGATCTGTGTAACTATTGCATGGGATTCATGCAATAGTCCTTTAATGTCTGGTTTATTTCACTTAGCATAATGCCCTCAAGTTTCAACCATATTATATACCATATTATAGCATATGTCAAATTTTCCTCCTTTTTAGAGGCTGAATAATATTCCATTGCATGTACATACCACATTTCATTTATCCATTTATCTGTTGATGGGTGCTTGGGCTGTGCATTAGTCTGCTCAGGCAGCTAGAACAAAATACTCAGACTGGGTGGCTAAAACAACAAAAATTTGTTTCCTCACAGTTCTTCAGGCTGAAAGTCCTACATCACAGTTTGGACTGATTCAGTTTCTGGTGAGGGCTCTCTTCCCAACTTGCAGGTGACTGCTTCCTTCCTGGGTCCTCATATGACCTCTCCTGTGTGTGTACACACGGGAGAGAGGGTGCTTTCTCTACTAGCTCTTCTTTTTTGTTGTTGTTTAGCCACTCAGTTGTGTCTGACTCTTTGCAACCCCATGGATGGCAGCATGCCAGGCTTCCCTGTCCTTCAGTATCTCTCAGAGTTTGCTCATCTCATTGAGGCGATGATAATATCCAACTATCTCGTCCTCTGTTGGACCATAAATAAGGCTGAGCGCCAAAGAATTGATGCTTTTGAACTGTGGTGCTGGAGAAGACTTGAGAGTCCCTTAGACTGCAAGGAGATCAAACCGGTCCATCCTAAAGGAAATCAGTCCTGAATATTTGTTGGAAGGACTGATGCTGAAGCTCCAGTACTCTGGCTACCTGATGCAAAGAGCTGACTCAGTGGAAAATATTCTGATGCTGGGAAAGATTGAGGGCAGGAGCAGAAGAGGGCAACAGAGGATCTCTTCTTATAAGGGAACTAATCCTATTGGTTCCCTGGTGGCTCAGACGGTAAAGCGTCTGTCTACAATGCAAGAGACCCAGGTTCGATCCCTGAGTTGGGAAGATCTCCTGGAGAAGGAAATGGCAATCCACTCCAGGACTATTGCCTGGAAAATCCCATGGACAGAGGAGCCTGGTAGGCTACAGCCCATGGGGGTCACAAAGAGTCAGACACGACTGAGCGACTTCACTTTCACCTCTGGAATTAGGATGCCCTCCCCTGCAGGAGATCAGAAAACCTGCACTCTGACATTTTTCCTCCCCAGTTTCTCAGAGTCCGTGTGAAGATCACTTCTTGTGTTAACAGGTCTTGTGGTCAAATATGGGAAAAACAGAGATGTTAAGGGTACAGGTTAGAAGTCACTCCAGTCCTGAGGACGTGAGCTGCTCACCCTCTTGGTGGGGTGCATTTCAGTAATGCTGAAAACTTCTTCCAGAGTTTTGCATTAATGGGTTAGTTATCCACTCATTTCTCTCTCAAAAGAAACTTCGTCTAAGCCCCAAGAGTTGCTCCTTATGAGGTCAGCACCTGTGAGATCTGGTGCTAGGTAGGGCTGTGCAGAGCATGGCATCCTCAGTGGAGGAGGCAAAGCATGGACATTAATAACATGGAACTCACAGCAGCCAGAAAGGTGTATGGGCTGGGAAAAGCCTGCCGCATGTCCTCACATCTTTCTTTTTTTAAATCTTTGTTTTATTTATGCTTTATTTATTTGGCTGTGCCAGGCCTCACCTGAGGCATGCATGATCTTTTAGTTGCATCATGTGGGATCTAGTTCCCTGACCAGGGATCGAACCCAGACCCCCTGTATTGGGAACCCAGAGTCCCAGCCACCGCATCACCAGGGAAGTCCCCCTCACGTCTTTCTTATTCCAAAAGAAACGCCAAAGTCCGATGTGAAAGGATATGATTAGACTACTCAGAACCATGTGCCTTTATAAGATAGACTTTCCTGAAGCAAACACTTGAACTGGCTGAGCTGATTACCAGCGGGTTTGTGTCTAATGGCTGGGTCACTGGATCATACAGGTGCAACATTCCCAGAGAGTCCTGGCCTCACGGCTGTTGTTTAGACTGTGGAATTCTAGAATCACTGAGCCTTACCTTCTGGCATAGCCAGGCACAGGTGCGGAGTTACATTTTTTTGTCTGATGTCCCATAGGGTATTTTTTAACACTCGCCTGGAGGTGAGTGAGCTTCTGAAGTTGGAAACACTCTGCGGCATCATAAAATTTTGCTAAACGTGCTTATTTTGAAACAGTATTTGATTCCATGTAAAATTAAGAGTACCTTTAGCAAGTACTTTTGCCTAGAAAATCCCATGGATGGAGGAGCCTGGTAGGCTGCAGTCCATGGGGTTGCTAGAGTCAGATACGACTGAGCAACTTCACTTTCACTTTTCACTTTCATGCACTGGAGAAAGAAATGGCAACCCACTCCAGTGTTCTTGCCTGGAGAATCCCAGGGACAGGGAAGCCGTCTATGGGGTCGCACAGAGTCGGACACGACTGAAGCGACTTAGCAGCAGCAGCAAGCTTTAGGATGGAAAGACCTGGATCACCCCTCCATTAAAAGTCCAGAGAGGTGGAGTTTTCTTCTTTTCCTTTTAAGATTCCCAAAATGAATTCAGACTCAGTTCAGTTCAGTTCAGTCGCTCAGTCGTGTCCAACTCTTTGCAACCCCATGAATCGCAGCACGCCAGGCCTCCCTGTCCATCACCAACTCCCGGAGTTCACTCAGACTCACGTCCATCGAGTCAGTGATGCCATCCAGCCATCTCATCCTCTGTCGTCCCCTTCTCCTCCTGCGAATTCAATTAGATTCAATGGATATTGTACTTGGAGACTAATTTTTTTTAAAGAAACAGTACGATACTAGTGATGATACACGTATATACATACACATATGCACATACATGAGAAAAAGAATCTGGATAGATACACAGAATCAAACTCAATTCTTTTTTTAAAAAATAATTTTATTTTTGGCTGCACTGGATCTTCATCGCTGGGAAGATCTCTAGTTGGGGTGAGCAGGAGCTACTGTTGAGTTGAGGCATGTGGGCTTCTCATTGCAGTGGCCTCTCTTGTCGTGGAGCACAGGCTTAGCTGCCCCACAGCATGTGGGATCTTCCCGGACCAGGGATCGAACCCGTGTTCCCTGCACTGGCAGGTGGATTCCTAACCACTAGAACACCAAGGAAGTTACCCACGTGAACACATACACACAGCCAATGTGATTTTCCAAACTGCATTTCCAAAGGAAATCGAGTTTTAAAGGCTCTCATTCAGACTCACATTAATCAAAATGCCACAGAGCAACTGGGCCAGTTCAGCTGAGCACAATACTTCCCATGAGGTCCTATGTTCCGCTGGAGTCTATTGGGCATTTCTGCCTGAATGGGAGCCTGGGACAGGCAGCGTGAGGTCACCAGTCGCCCGGAGCAGCCCAGGAATACATGGAGCAGGCTCCATCTTCAGGAAGCCAGCAGACTCCTGGCAAAACAAGGGGGCAGGAGAGAAGGGTGGGGGTTTGTAAAACCAGGAGGCCCAGGAGAATTCCTTGGGTTTTTTTCCTTCTAGAATGAAGTGCATTCCCTGTGTCTTCTTTATGACAGACCTAGAAGGCTGGTGGTGAAATCTGCTGCTCCACGGTGAAACGCCCACCAGCATTGCTTTGCTGGGTGCCTTTTCCCTTGCTCTGGGGGTGAGAGCACCCACTTAGGAGCTTTTCCGGGGAGAGAGGGAAAGGAGATCATGTTTTATTTCTGCAGCACTTGCCCCCAGGACGAGGGAACAGAGCTGAGAGACTGATCCCCTAGGGCCGTGGGAGCAGAGCGCCTGCATGAATGGCAGTGTCCAGAACTTAATCTGTCAGGGGGTGCTTAGCTGCCTTTGTGTTGGAGGTGACCAGTTAACTGGGCACTTCAGCTTCCTTCCTTTGGTAATATTCAGCTATTAATTCACACACTGTGACCAAATCAGCCTTTTTCGTTTTCTTTTCTTCTTGAGGAAACATGGGTAAGAGACAAAATGAGACTTCCCTAGTGGCACGGTGGATAAGAATCTGCCTGCCAATACAGGGGACATGGGTTCGATCCCCGGTCCAGGAAGATTCCACATGCCTCAGGGCAATTAAGCGCATGTGCCACACCTAGTGAGCCCCCATGCCTACAGCCCGTGCGAGAGAAGTCACTGCAGCGAGACGCCCGCACACCGCAATGAAGAGGAGTCCCCAGGCTCCGCAGCTAGAACGCCCGAGTGCAGGAGTGAAGACCCAGCGCAGCCAAAAAGAAAGAAATAAACTTTTTAAAAGATTGAATAAACCCACACTGAAAAGGAAGGAAAGACAAAATGATTTCTGCCAAGCATCTTCTTTCCTTCATTTTGGCAGCTAAACTGGTTTTTAAACAATACGTACCTATGTTTCTGTCTCTAAAACTGTATTTTGATGTTACAACTGTTCTGATAGTGATAACTATCGCTAATGGAGAGACTGCTGACCAACTGTGGCTGCATCCTCTCATGTAATTTCCACACCACAAATGACGCATTACTAGTTCCATTTTATATATGGTGATTTTATAGATGGCATTTTATAGAAAAGCAAGGTAATGAATGGGGAAATTCATTAATGAATGAAAGAATTATGAATTAATGAATGGAACAATTAACCAAGGAGCAATTAAATAACTTCCAGTTTATATAGCTAGTAACTCAGGAAGCCAGAGTTTGACCTCAGCAAATCCTCCTCCACCCACCATGCACCTTCCTTTTGGCCCACCATCTCCACAAAATCTGCAAGATTTATTTTCTGTATAACTGACTTCACTCATACCTGCACTCTGTTGCGTTTTAAATAAGATCCCTTCAAGATCCCAAATAGTCTGGGAAATATGTCCGTTGTAGGTTCAGCTCTCCAGCGAGTCCAAAGCAGTGTGGTACCTGTCGTTGAGGAAGGGGTATTTGTGCAAAATTTGGTTTTGTGACCATAAGCTGGCTGTAGGGCTGACACGCCATCTTTTCAGGCCCCATGAAACCGCAGCAGAGGACGCTGACAAGCTTCTCCCTGTGGTTTGAGTCAGGATTTCACAGACAACGAACACAAAGACCTGTCACCCCTGCAGAAGGAAGAGCAATGCTCTCCTTCATTCTGGTTCATGACAGCCAGGCCCCAGGCAGGCCCAGAGTGGGCCCTGTAGGGTGGTGGGCTGCCCAGTGCCTGGACCACCCTCCTGGGCCCTTTGGGTCACATGGAGGCTGACGCTCAGACGACGCTCTTCTGAGTCAGATCTTCCTCACGGAGTGGAATTTAAGCATGTTTTCCAATATTTCGAACCCCTGCCTCCCCCACACTGCCTGCCTCATGGAGCTGACATGGCAGCTGCAGCAACTAATGGGGTGTTGCTGCTGCTGCTGCTAAGTGGCTTCAGTCGTGTCCGACTCTGTGCGACCCCATAGACGGCAGCCCACCAGGCTCCCCCGTCCCTGGGATTCTCCAGGCAAGAACACTGGAGTGGGTGGAAATCAGTAAGTACCTCACACCAAGAAACTGTTGTCATTGTTGTTTAGTTGCTAGATCGTGTCCAATTCTTTGTGATCCCATGGACTATAACCCACTAGGCTCCTCTGTCCATGGGAGTTCCCAGGTAAGAATATTGGAGTGGGTTGCCATTTCCTTCTCCAGGGGATCTTCTTGACTCAGGGATTAAACCTGAGTCTTCTGCATTGGCAGGTGATTTCTTTACCACTGAGCCACCAGGGAAGCCCAGACCAGCGAATAGTATTTTCAAAAATAAACATACAAAATCCTAAAGTGAAAAAGAAATGGATGATAAGCACAGGCTCACTGTATGTGCGGGTGATATTGGGTGAAATGTGGCTTAGAAAACAGTCCTCATCCCCAACCCCTCTTTCCAAGCTCCACATCACTGTCCCAGCAATCCATGACCAATTCCAGGGTAACTGTGCCCATCTGAAGATGGCCTGAGAAGAGGCCTTTCTAACCTTCTAAATGATGTCACCTGTGTGTGAGATATAAATCATATACACACAAATCCCTTTGTTTCACAGGGGAGTGTTAAACACACTGCCCATACATAATAATGTCTGTCATTATTCAAGAAGCAGTTGTTGAGGATCTACTATTAATATGTGCCAGGCATTGGAAGAGACCAATATCTCAAAAAATGTAAGTGCTGTTTCTCACGGGGTATTGAAATTAGAAAATAATAGTGGATTATATACAAAGTAATACAGGATCCCATAAAGGAAGCAGGTAAATCTGTCTGGTAGAGCTGAGGAACATGTCACAGAAGTTGAACTTCGAGCTTTGTTTTAGGAATTCACAGGTAGAGCATTTGTAGGTTACGTTAGGCAAATGTTGTTGTTGTTGTTCTGTCCCTAAGTCACATCCAACTCTTTTGTGACCCCATGAACTGTAGCCGCCAGGCTCCTCTGGCCATGGGATTCTCCAGACAAGAATACTGGAGTGGGTTGCCGTTTCCTCTTCCAGGAGATCTTCCTGACCCAGAGATCAAACCCGTGTCTCCTGCATTGCAGGAGATTCTTTACCCACTGAGCCATATATTCATTAATTGGGCTTCCCTGATGACTCAAATGATAAAGAACTTGCCTGCAATGTAGGAGACCTGGATTCCATCCCTGGCTCGGGAAGACCCCCTGAAGAAGGGAAAGGCTACCAACTCTAGTATTCTGGTCTGGAGGATTCCATGGACTGTATACTCCATGGGGTCACAAAGAGTCGGACACAACTGAGTGGCTTTCACTTTCCCTTTTTAGCTTTGCTAAGCAGCATGATGAGTTTGTGATTGCAAATTTGAGAGTGAAAAGCCAGAGAGAACTGAATTTGTATGATTTAGCATAACTTTTGGAGAAGGCAATGGCACCCCACTCCAGTACTCTTGCCTGGAAAATCCCATGGATGGAGGAGCCTGGTAGGCTACAGTCCATGGGGTCGCTAAGAGTCAGACACGACTGAGCGACTTCACTTTCACTTTTCACTTTCATGCACTGGAGAAGGAAATGGCAACCCACTCCAGTGTTCTTGCCTGGAGAATCCCAGGGACAGGGGAGCCTGGTGGGCTGCCGTCTATGGGGTCACACAGAGTCAGACACGACTGAAGCAACTTAGCAGCAGCAGCAGCAGCATAACTTTGAGAGCTAAGGTGGAATGTGGGTAGGAGAAAGAAAAATCTAGGGCCTGGTTTGGGGGAGGATCACAAAGAACAAACATTATTCATTAATTCATTTATTCCAAAAATATATATTGAGCTCTTGTCATATCCAGAAACTGGAGCTAATAGTAGTGAATCTCAACAGGACTTAAGGAGAACAGAAATATCTACTACCATGCAGATTTCTAATCCCTGTCATCCATCTCTCCTTCTAAATTTTCAGGAAAGTTTGTGTTCTTGTTAGTCTTTTTGTCTAGGGCAGGAAACTGGAGGCTGTATTTTCTAGTCCAAGGATGCAATGAATCATGGAGACCACTTCAGAGATGAAGATGCTAGGTGTCAAATGCAGCCAGAAGAGAATTAGTTCTTGGAATTTGCAGACTTTGTACAGGATGCAGGAATTTGGAGGTCCAAAGCAATTCTGTCTAGATCTCTAAGGCCAGGGAGTCTCAACCCCAAATCTGGTTTTTTCTTTGTTGCATCATCTTTTCCCACCACGTCCTAAATACTGGTATTTAACAATGTTCTCATCTTACTCCCCTCTTTTCTCAGTCTGTATGTTTTTCCAAGGAATTGTCATCCAGGTCTGTAGCATCAGCAATCACTTCTATAATTATGACTCATAAATCTCTCTGGTTCCTGCCTCTCTTCTGAGCTCCAATCCCCTATTTTTTAGTTTGATACTGGACATCTCTTTTTGAACATCCCCATGTAGTCAAAAATGAAAAACCAAAAGCATCATCTTCATCTTTAGTTGTGTTTGCCTATGTTCCCTGTGTTGGTTAATGTCTCCACAAACTGCTGAGGATGTCTTTTAATACTTCTCCTTCCAGTCAGGCTCTGAGTCCCATTAATTCCTAAGCATTCCCTAAATTCATCTTGTTCTCTCTACCTGCTGTGTGATCGCTGTTGGAATCCATCATCTCTTACCCTGTCAGTTACAAAAGAGCCCTATTGGCCTCCCCTGTCTCCCTGATTGAATCCATCTTTCATACTTATAACAGAATGGAAAATACAATTACTGGTTTTGTACCCAAGATCCATTAGCTTATTTTTCCTTCCCGATGACTTCACTCACTTCTTCCTTCTTAACGGAACCTCAGTTTTGTTCGGGCATCCTCCCCTCCCCATATAAGCTCTGTGCCTTGGGGGACGCTGACCCCAGTCCTAGTTCTAGGAATTAGTCCAGTTATATAGGAGGTATCCTCCTCATTGTCAGCAATGAGTTAAAAATTAGTATGAAATCAATTCTGCCAAATGAGACAGGAAGAGAGATTTGTTGGAAGCCACTAGGAAATTGCTTCTTAGTCTTCTTAGAGGGCGGAAGCCACTCAGCAGACGTGAACAAGGAAACATTTAGTCTCAGTTGCTACTGGCAGCTGTTCTCCAACGAGTGGAAGAGCCAGCTTTAAAATGACGCCAGCACTGTGGACAGCAGAGTGGAGAGACGGATGGGCATCACCAGCTTCTGTAGTGACAGACCTCTATCACCTCGAGACTGATTAGGTGAGGCAATTGCCGTTATGTCAGTTAATTTAGGGGCTTCCCCAGTGGCTCAGCACTAAAGAACCACCTGCAATGCAGGAGATGTGGGTTCGATCACTGGGTTGGGAAGATCCTCTGGAGGAGGAAATGGCAACCCACTCCAGTATTCTTGCTTGGGAACTCCCATAGACAGAGGAGCCTTGTGGGCTACAGTCCATGAGGTCACAAAGAGTTAGATGTGACTGAGTGACTAAGCATGTATGCAGTTAGTTTAACCCTATTTTACTTGGCTCTTCTGTTCAGTTCAGTTCAGTTCAGTCGCTCAGTCATGTCCGACTCTTTGCGACCCCATGAATCACAGCATGCCAGGCCTCCCTGTCCATCACTAACTCCCGGAGTTCACTCAGACTCACATCCATCGAGTCAGTGATGCCATCCAGCCATCTCATCCTCTGTCGTCCCCTTCTCCTCCTGCCCCCAATCCCTCCCAGCATCACAGTCTTTTCCAATGAGTCAACTCTTCGCATGAGGTGGCCAAAGGACTGGAGTTTCAGCTTTAGCATCATTCCTTCCAAAGAAATCCCAGGGCTGATCTCCTTCAGAATGGACTGGTTGGATCTCCTTGCAGTCCAAGGGACTCTCAAGAGTCTTCTCCAACACCACAGTTCAAAAGCATCAATTCTTCAGCGCTCAGCCTTCTTCACAGTCCAACTCTCACATCCATACATGACCACTGGAAAAACCATAGCCTTGACTAGACGGACCTTTGTTGGCAAAGTAATGTCTCTGCTTTTCAATATGCTATCTAGGTTGGTCATAACTTTCCTTCCAAGGAGTAAGCGTCTTTTAATTTCATGGCTGCAGTCACCACCTGCAGTGATTTTGGAGCCCAAAAAAATAAAGTCTGACACTGTTTCCACTGTTTCCCTATCTATTTCCCATGAAGTGATGGGACCAGATGCCATGATCTTTGTTTTCTGAATGTTGAGCTTTAAGCCAACTTTTTCACTCTCCTCTTTCACCTTCATCAAGGGGCTTTTTAGTTCCTCTTCACTTTCTGCCATAACAGTGATGTCATCTGCATATCTGAGGTGATTGATATTTCTCCCGACAATCTTGATTCCAGCTTGTGCTTCTTCCAGCCCAGTGTTTCTCATGATGTACACTGCATATGAGTTAAATAAGCAGGGTGACAATATACAGCCTTGATGTACTCCTTTTCCTATTTGGAACCAGTCTGTTGTTCCATGTCCAGTTCTAACTATTGCTTCCTGACCTGCATACAAATTTCTCAAGAGGCAGGTCAGGTGGTCTGGTATTCCCATCTCTTTCAGAATTTTGCACAGTTTATTGTGATCCACACAGTCAAAGGCTTTGGCATAGTCAATAAAGCAGAAATAGATGTTTTTCTGGAACTCTCTTGCTTTTTTGATGATCCAGCAGATGTTGGCAATTTGGTCTCTGGTTCTTCTGCCTTTTCTAAAACCAGCTTGAACATCTGGAAGTTCACAGTTCACATATTGCTGAAGCCTGGATTGGAGAATTTTGAGCATTACTTTACTAGCGTGTGAGATGAGTGCAATTGTGTGGTACTTTGAGCATTCTTTGGCATTGCCTTTCTTTGGGATTGAAATGAAAACTGACCTTTTCCAGTCCTGGGGCCACTGCTGAGTTTTCCAAATTTGCTGGCATATTGAGTGCAGCACTTTCACAGCATCATCTTTCAGGATTTGAAATAGCTCAACTGGAATTCCATCACCTCCACTAGCTTTGTTCAGAGTGATGCTTTCTAAGGCCCACTTGAGTTCACATTCCAGGATATCTGGCTCTAGGTGAGTGATCACACCATCTGATTATCTGGGTTGTGAAGATCTTTTTTGTACAGTTCTTCTGTGTATTCTTGCCACCTCTTCTTAATATCTCCTGCTTTTGTTAGGTCCATGCCATTTCTGTCCTTTATCGAGCCCATCTTTGCATGAAATGTTCCCTTGGTATCTCTAATTTTCTTACTTACAGCCAAATGTATTCTATCAGAGAACACAGAATGATTCTCAGAATCACAGAGTGATTTAACATAAAGATCATGCTATATAAATCTACTTGAAGGCTCTCCACTCCTAGAGACAAAATCCCTTCTCACTGCTTCAGGGCAGAATGCACTGGAGGCCACCTGCATGACTTCCAACAGCTGATGGCAAATATCCCTTCTCAGATCTGCATTTGGTGATGCCATGGTACACCTTGAAGTTGGCCACTGTAGGAGTATTTATACTCAGGAAGTTGGAAAATACTGCCAATCAGGGCTTTTCTCCAGAGAGCTGGTTGTTAAGCATTTGCCAGCACAGCACTGCCTTGGTGTAACATTCCAGACCTTTCTTAGTTGGCTCAGGTCTGCCTCTTCAGCTTCTTCTCCTTCCCTTAGTGTCCCTGTAGCTCTAGCCGGATTGAACTTGTCATTTTGAGTTCTTACTTAGAATGCCTTTTCCTTCATCCTCAGGGCTGACTTCCCCACCAGGCACATGAGTTACTGTGCATGGAGTCCATGGAACTTTCAGGGACCCATAAAAATGTCTTAACTTCTTTTAAAATCGAAAGAGAAAAATGAACTTTTAGATAAAAGTGCTTTACAGAGAAGGAGAAATATCATATGACAACCCTTATATGTGGAATTTAAAAAGAAATGATACAAATAAGCTTACTTGTAAAACAGAAACTCACAGACTTAGAAAATGAACCTATGGTTGCCTGAATTTAAAATGCGTAACCAAAAAGGACTTACTGTGTAGCAAAGGGAACTCTGCTGGGTGTTATGTGGCAGTCTGGATGGAAGGGGAGTTTGCAGGAGAATGGATACATGTATATGTGTGGCTGAGTCTGCTGAGCCTGGATGGAAGGGCAGTTTGCAGGAGAATGGATACATGTGTATGTGTGGCTGAGTCCGCTGGCTACCTGAAACTGTCACAACATTGTTATTTATACCCCAATACAAAATAAAAAGTTTAAAACATGGAATTAAAAAAAGAAAGTGCTTTAATATGTAATATTATATATTTGTCTTCCACCTGTTCCATCAGTAAAATGTAATTTTAAGTTATTTCTTAGGAGGAGAAAGCTCGCAAGAGCAAGTGTCCAGATCTCATGAAAGTTACAGTGTGGCCCTAGCTCATCTATCTATCAAATTCATCCCAGTGAAGTTTTTCTTAACTCCTCCAAATTAATTATCCTACCCATCACAATACTGTTTATACTTTTGAAATAATTCTCAGAATAAGGTGTGATATAAATATATAAAATTTCTGTATAATAACATATTATAATAACACTCATAGGTATGTAAATATCTACCCTCTTCACAAACCTACGAGTGTTTTTGAAAACAGCCATTCTATTTTATTCTACTCTGTAGCTCCAGGATCTTGAATAGGGCTTTCACAACAGGTGCTATACATCTTTTTTTTGAATGAATGAATGAGTGGATGAAAACCTATGTGTATTAGTTTGCTTAGTTCAGTTCAGTTCAGTTCAGTTGCTCAGTCGTGTCTGACTCTTTGCGACCCCATGAATCGCAGCACGCCAGGCCTCCCTGTCCATCACCAACTCCCAGAGTTCACTCAGGCTCACATCCATCGAGTCAGTGATGCCATCCAGCCATCTCATCCTCTGTCGTCCCCTTCTCCTCCTGCCCCCAATCCCTCCCAGCATCACAGTCTTTTCCAATGAGTCAACTCTTCGCATGAGGTGGCCAAAGTACTGGAGTTTCAGCTTTAGCATCATTCCTTCCAAAGAAATCCCAGGGTTGATCTCCTTCAGAATAGACTGGTTGGATCTCCTTGCAGTCCAAGGGACTTTCAAGAGTCTTCTCCAACACCACAGTTCAAAAGCATCAATTCTTCGGCACTCAGCCTTCTTCACAGTCCAACTCTCACATCCATATATGACCACAGGAAAAGGTGGTCTTGACTAGACGGACTTTGTTGGCAAAGTAATGTCTCTGCTTTTCAATATGCTATCTAGGTTGGTCATAACTTTTCTTCCAAGGAGTAAGCGTCTTTTAATTTCGTAGCTGCAGTCACCATCTGCAGTGATTTTGGAGCCCAAAAAATAAAGTCTGACACTGCTTCCACTGTTTCCCCATCTATTTCCCATGAAGTGATGGGACTGGAAAAAGTTAAGCCAACTTTTTCACTCTCCTCTTTCACTTTCATCAAGAGGCTTTTGAGTTCCTCTTCACTTTCTGCCATAAGGGTGGTGTCATCTGCATATCTGAGGTTATTGATATTTCTCCCAGCAATCTTGATTCCAGCTTGTGTTTCTTCCAGTCCAGCATTTCTCATGACATACTCTGCATATAAGTTAAATAATATAATTAGTATAATAATAATATAATTGTGCCAAAGTACCACCCACCAGGGGCTTCAATAACAATTTATTTTTTACAGTTTTGGAGGCTGAAAATCCCAGACCAAGATGTTAGGGCATCCCTGGTGGCTCAGTGGTAAAGAATCTGGCTGCCAATGCAGGAGACACAGGTTTGATCCCCAATCTGGGAAGGTCCCACTTGCTGCGAAGTAACTAACCCCGTGTGCTACAGCTATGAGCCTCAGCTCTAGAGCCCAGGAACTGCAACTGTTGAGCCCATTGCCGAACCTGCTGAAACCCACTCACCCTAGAGCCCGTGCTCTGCAACCAGAGGAGCCACGGGAATGAGCAGTCCCCACACTGCAACTAGAGTAGCCCCTACTCTCCACAACTAGAGAAAAGCCCTCACAGCAATGAAGACCCAGCACAGCCAAAGGTAAATAAAAAACTTGGAAAAATCACACTGGTTTAAAAAACATTAGATGTCAGCAGGGTCAATTCTCCTGAGGCCTCGCTCCTTGACTGGTGGATGGCCACCTTCTCCCTGTGTCTCCACAGGGTCTTTCCTCTGTGTGTGTCTATGCCCTAATCTCTTCTTTTTAACTCGATTATTCCTTTAGACACTTTCCCCAAATACAGTCATGTTCTGAGCTACTAACAGGACTTTAGCATAGGTATTTGGGGAGACACAGTAGAGCCTGTAGCACTATGCTATAACATCTTATATTATTTGTTTTCATTTTGGCTTCCTCACTGGGCTAGACTGTGAAGTCATGAAAGGCAGAAACTCCTGAGTGCTTCCTGTCTCCGTTACCTAGTGGAGCGGTGCAGCCTCACCTGAGTGCATGGGTGGAAAGTATCATGGGAATGTTGCGCGCGGCCAGGAAGGAGGCACACATCATGAGGCAAACCCTTTGGTCACAGGAGACTGCAGCGGCTTCTGGGAGCCAACAGCACTGGGAGAGTACTGAGAGCGGGAGCTTGACCATTCTGCCTTGAGCTGGAGTAGCTTGTGTTGCACTGCTTTACACTTGACTTTGATGGATGCTCTAGAGACAGGCCTTAAAAAGCAAACACAGACTTCCCTGGTGGTCTAGCAGCTAAGAATCTGCCTGCCAGTGCAAGGGACACGAGTTCAATCCCTGGTCTGGGACGATCCCACATGCCAAGGGGCAACTAAGCCCATGTGCCACAAATTCTAAGCTGATGCTCTGCGACAAGAGAAGCCACCGCAATGAGACACCCCAGCATCCCAACTAGAGAGTAGCCTTTTCTCCTGACTGGCGAAAGCCCCAGTGTGACAAAGAGGACCCAGTGCATCCAAAAAGAAAAAAATGCTTCTGGGTTTTTATTTTTTGTTGTTCTTTTTTTAAATTTTATTTTTAAACTTTACAATATTGTATTGGTTTTGCCAAATATCAAAATGAATCCGCCACAGGTATACATGTGTTCCCCATCCTGAACCCTCCTCCCTCCTCCCTCCCCATACCATCCCTCTGCGTCATCCCAGTGCACCAGCCCCAAGCATCCAGTATCGTGCATCGAACCTGGACTGGCGACTCGTTTCATACATGATATTATACTTGTTTCAATGCCATTCTCCCAAATCTTCCCACCCTCTCCCTCTCCCACAGAGTCCATAAGACTGTTCTATACATCAGTGTCTCTTTTGCTGTCTTGTATACAGGGTTATTGTTACCATCTTTCTAGATTCCATATATATGCGTTAGTATACTGTATTGGTGTTTTGCTTCTGGGTTTTTAAAAGCTTATTTATTCACAGTGATTTGCATAAAATAGTTTTGTAAAACGGGGAGCTGTTTTCTTTTTTCCAACAGGTTTATTAGGACATCATGAATCACAGGAATACTCTCTGATTATACCATCCCCAAAAGATGATGTATATACTGCTGCTACTGCTAAGTCGCTTCAGTCGTGTCCGACTCTGTGTGACCCCAGAGACGGCAGCCCACCTGTCCCTGTGATTCTCCAGGCAAGAACACTGGAGTGGGTTGCCATTTCCTTCTCCAATGCATGAAAGTGAAAAATGAAAGTGAAGTCGCACAGTCGTGTCCGACTCTTAGCGACCCCATGGACTGCAGCCTACCAGGCTCCTCGGTCCATGGGATTTTCCAGGCAGGAGTACTGGAGTGGGGTGCCAAGGTGAGGGTAATAAGAATGTTTTTGATGGGACGATGGGTTAAAGTCCCAAGCCATATCTTTCCACTCAAGCCATATCTTTCCACTGCATTTCTATCCTTTAGAAAACTGGAACCTATTCTAAGCTTCTAAGATGCCAAAAGGCCCTGCCATGTGATACACGTTCCTCGGGTTATGTCCCATTTTTCATTCTGGTCATTTTGGCTTCTCATCTCAGATCACTGAATGTTGGAGCTGAAAATCCATTTCCTTGTGTTCCAGCTGAGGAAACAGAAGGTCACGGAGTGGGTGAGGGGTTGAGTGTGATCTGAGTTTCTACCTCACAGCCTAGGATTATTTCCACATGCTCTGTGTCGTCTACCACCCAGTTCTCAGGCTTTGCTTTCAATCCCTTCTGAAACAGAAGTGGACTTGGAGTATGTGAGTAAGAGGTCAAGTATCCAGTAGATGGATGAATGGCTCTGCATGCGTGTGAAGTGCTTCAGTCACGTCCAACTCTTTGTGACCTCATGGACTGTAGCCTGCCAGGCTGTTCTGTCCATGGGATTTCCCAGGCAAGAATACTGGAGTGGGTTGCCATTTCCTCCTCCAGGGGATCTTCTCAACCCAGGGATCAAACCCCAGTCTCTTGTGTCTCCTGCACTGGCAGGTAGATTCTTTACCACTGTGCCACCTGGGAAGCCTGAGGCCTGAGGGTTAGAAACAAACCTGGGGGACCTTCCCTGGTGGTCCAGTGATTAAGAATCCACCTGCCTAATGCAAGGGATGTGGGTTCAATTCCTGGTCAGGAAGCTAAGATCCCACGTGCCTTGGGGCCAAAAATCAAAACATAAAACAGAAGCAATGTTGTAACAAATTCAATAAAGACTTTAACAATGGTCCACATCCAAAAAATCTTTAAAAAAGCAAACACAAACCAAACCTGGGTGGAGACAATCATGCGTGGAAAACAACATTGCTGTTCCACTGTTCAGTCCTCAACACGCCACGAGCTCCTCCTGCATGCAGATGCTGCTGGGAGCAGCAGGCACACGTCCCCAAGTCACCCAGGATCCACAGCAATGGCTTGCAGAGACACTGCCACTGTTTGAATCATACTCTGTGTCAGTTTCTAGGTGTGCTGTGGAAAGTCACTTAGGGACCAGACTGTGGTTTTTCTGTCCCCGGTTCAGCGTGAGTTGTCATGCATTTGCACATCAGACTGTCTGCCACAACTGCCAGGCTTCCTAATATGTGCTCAAGAAGATTTTAACAATCACTGCAATTGAGGTTCCTAGACAAACCTGAATGGACCAGCAATGAATACTAAATGAGCCTAGAAATCAGGGAGTTCTCTAAGTGGAATTACAGCAGTTCCTCTCACTTCCAGAGAGATACAGAAACACCATCCCCAGTTCCTGCCCAATGACAGGGTGCCTGGAGAGGCGTTTAATTGTTGTTGTTCAGTCATTCAGTCACGTCCTACTCTTTGTGACCCCATGCACTGCAGCATGCTAGTCTTCCCTGTCCATCACTATCTCCCAGAGTGTTCAAACTCACATCCATTGAGCCATTGATGCCATTCAACCATCTCATCCTTTTTCATCCCCTTTTCCTTATTCCCTTATCTTTCCCAGCATCAGTATCTTTTCCGGTGAGTTGGCTCTTCGCATCAGGTGGCCAAAGCAGTGGAGCTTCAGCTTCAGCATCAGTCCTTTCAATGAATATTCAGGGTTAATTTTCTTTAGGAGGGACTGATTTGATCTCCTCGCTGTCCAAGTGACTCTCAAATCTTCTCTAGCACCACAGTTCCAAAGCATCAGTTCAGTGTTCAGGCTTCATCATGGTCCAACTCTCACAACTGTACGTAACTACTGGGAAAACCATAGCTTTGACTATATTAATCTTTGTTGGCCAAATGATGTCTCTGCTTTTTAATATGCTATCTAGGTTTGTCATAGTTTTTCTTCCAAAGAGCAAGCTCTTGGTAAAGTTTGGTTAAATGAGGGAACTTCCTGGCAGTCCAGTGGTTAAAATTCCACATTTCCACTGCAGGGGGCTTGGATTTGATCCTTGGTGCTGCAGGTGTGACCATAAAAAGGAGGATTATTTCATTAAAATGAGGCAGATTCTGCTGAGAGCCTTGCAATCTTGTCTCTGGCCAGAGCTTACCCCGAGCCCACAGAATGCAGGCTGTGAAGCTTGCCTGGACACACCCCCTCCACTCTCCAGGTGTTTTAGCCACAGTTGGCTTCATCTTCACAGTGTTCTGGGTCTTTCCTGACTCTGTAGGGTGTCCATACACCTTCAGGGAAGCCAGAGTCATGCTTCAGCATTTGTCATGACACTTTCCGCAGTCGGTAATGACTCTGAAACAGGAGGGAAGGGGCAAAGGGGCAGGGCACAACCTTTGAAAGAATGACATAGCCTGAGGACACAACAAAAACAGATTAGAGTCAAATGGGTCCGAGATGGCAGACAAGTCCACTTCAACTAGACCTTGATCCTCATTATATGCTCCTTGTATCATATCCGCAAGCTAAATCACACACCCAAAGGATCCATAACAGTTCCAAAGCCGACCATCAAAGACCAAAAGGTGGTTGTTGTTATTGTTCAGTCATAAAGTTATGTCTGACTCTCTGCAACCCCATGGACAACAGCATGCCAGGCTCCTTTGACCCCCACTATTTCCTGGAGTTGCTCAAATTTATGCCCATTGAGTTGGTGATGATACCTAACTATCTCATCTTCTGCCACTCCTTCTCGGTGGCCCTATTCCTGGAAATCTCTGCTCTTTCCCCCAAATAGTTGGAATAATCCTCCCACTCACTAGCCTATGAAATTACCCAGCCCATGAAAGCTAACCACACCACATTTTGAGGCTGCACTTGCCCTCTGTGATGGCTCAAGCGCTTGTATATGGAGTGTGTTTCTCCCAAGGCCTCTATTGCCTTCTGAGATAGCCCACACTCTGTGTGTGGAGTGAGTTTCTTCTAAAAAAATCCATTTCTTACCTACCATTTTGAATCTCACTGAATTCTTTCTGCAATGAGACATCAAGAACCTGAGCTTCATAGGTCCTGAAACCAGGTGTGTGATCTCAGTTAGAGTTTCAAAGAATAGTAAGGAGAGATAAGAAAGCCTTTTTAAGTGAACAATGCAAAGAAATAGAGGAAAACAATAGAATGGGAAAGACTAGAGATCTCTTCAAGAAAATTAGAGGTACCAAGGGAACATTTCATACAAAGATGGGCATGAAACAGAAAGATATTATGCTCTAACAGAAGCAGAAGATATTATGAAAAGGTGGCAAGAATACACAGAAGAGCTGTACAAAAAAGGCCTTAATGACCTGGAAAACCACAATGGTGTGATCTCTTGCCTAAAGCCAGATGTCCTGGAGAGTGAAGTCAATGGACCTTAGGAAGCATTACTGTGAACAAAGCTAATGGATGTGATGGAATTCCAGCTGGGCTATTTCAAATCCTAAAAGACGATGTTGTTAAAGTGCTGCACTCAAGGAGGCATGCCTGGGGGAATGCCGGGAGGAATGCCTGGGGGCTTCCCTGGTGGTGGAGCTCCTCCCTCAGGTGGTGCCTCCTCTGGACCCACCATTGAAGAGGTTGATTAAGCCAGCCTAGCATAGATTTAGCATTGTTCCACACAAAACATGGAAGGACCCGAATTGTAGCAAATCCCGTGGCAGTTACGAAGTTGAGCTGCTATAGTAAATAAACTGGGCATTCTTGATACTTGAGCATGGAATGTGTGTGCACATGGAAAAACATTGCACTTTACAAGCACTGTATTGTAAGTGGAAAAATGCAATGTCTTAAATAAAATTGTATTTAAAATTGGCACCAAAAAAAATAAAAAATAAAAAAATAAAGTGCTGCACTCAATATATCAACAAATTTGAAAAACTCAGCAGTGGCCACAGGACTGGAAAAGGTCAGTTTTTTCCCCAATCCCAAAGAAGGGCAATGCCAAAGAATGTTCAAACTACTGCACAATTGCACTCAATTCACATGCTAGCAAGATAATGCTCAAAATCCTTCAAGCTAGGCTTCAACAGTACAAGAACTAAGAAATTCCAGATGTACAAGCTGGATTTAGAAAAGGCAGAGGAGCCAGAGATCAAATTGCTAACATCCATTGGATCATAGAAAAAGCAAGAGAATTCCAGAAAAACATCTACTTCTGTTTCATTGACTATGCTAAAGCCTTTGACTGTGTGGATCACAACAAACTGTGGAAAATTCTTTAAGAGATGAGAATACCAGACCACCTTACCTGCCTCCTAAGAAATCTGTATGCAGGTCAAGAAGCAACAGTTAGAACCGGACACAGAAAAGCGAGCTGGTTCAAAATTGGGAAAGGAATACATCAAGGTTGTATATTGTCACCCTGCTTATTTAACTTATATGCAGAGTACATCATGCAAAATGCCGGGCTAGATGAGACACAAGCTGGAATCAAGATTGCTGCGAGAAATATTGATAACCTCAGATATGCATATGACACCACCCTAATGGCAGAAAGCAAAGAGGAACTAAAGAGCCTCTTGATGAAGGTGTAAGAGGACAGTGAAAAAGATGGCTAAAACTCAACATTCAGAAAACTAAGATCATGGCATCTGGTCCCATCACTTCATGCCAACTAGATGTGGAAAGATTAGAAACAGTGACAGACTTTATTTTCTTGGGCTCCAAAACCACTGGAGATGGTGACTGCAGCCATGAAATCAAAAGATGCTTGCTCTGTGGAAGAAAAGCTATGACAAACCCAGTGTGTGTGTGCATGCTAAGTCACTTCATTCATTTCTGACTCTTTGTGACCCTATGGACTGTAGCCCACCAGGCTCCTCTGTCTATGGAATTCTCCAGCCAAGAATACTGGAGTGGGTTGCCATTTCCTACTCCAGGGGATCTTCCTGACCCAGGGATTGAACCCACATGTGTTACGTCTCCTGCATTGGTAGGCTGTTTATTTACCACTAGTGCCACCTGGGAAGCCCCAACAAAACTAGACAGCATATTAAAAAGCAGAGCCATCACTTTGCTGACAAAAGTCCATATAGTCAAAGCTATGGTTTTTCCAGCAGTCATGTACAGATGTGCAAGTTGGACCATAAAGAAGGTTGAGCACCAAAGAATTGATGTTTTTGAACTGTGATGTTGGAGAAGACTCTTCAGAGTCCCTTGGATAGCAAGGAAATCAAACCAGTCAATCCTAAAGGAAATGAACCCTGTATATGCACTGGAAGGACTGATGCTGAAACTGAAGCTCCAACACTTTGGCCATCTGATACAAAGAACTGACTCATTGGAAAAGACCTTGATGATGGGAAAGATTGAAGGCAGGAGGAGAAGGGGACGACAGAGGATGAGATGGTTGGATGGCATCACCAACTCAATGGACACGAGTTTGAGCAAGCTCTGGGAGTTGGTGATGGACAGGGAAGCCTGACATTGTGGCAGTTCATGGGGTTGCAAAGAGTTGGACACGACTGAGCGACTGAACAACAACAACCTGCTACTCACAAGCATGTAGTCTGCAGATTTGTTGGATCCAGAAGTTCGATGGTGTTGACTCCCAATTACCTCACTACCAACCAATAAGAAGAATGTCAATGAGCTGATCACACACCCCACAACTCCATCTCCTTACCATGTCCTTCCCTGAAAACCATTAGGGAGTTTGGGCCTTTTGAGCACCAGCTACTTGGACTCCTTGCTTGATGCCTGCAATAAATGCGGCATTTTTGTTTACCACTGTGGTAGGAAAAGACTCCTCCATCAAGGGGACTTGGGGTCCTAATCACTGAGGTCCTCCTAGCCTCTAAGGCCCAGAAAGCAGACATGAAGCTACAAGTAAGGGCTATAACATCAGCTTCACTACAAGGGCAAAGAGAAGGTCTTTCTGTGGCTTTCAAATCTCATCATGCCCCTACCAGCCCACTCTGTGAAGAAGGATCCTAAGCCTGAAACTTCTCTGGTTTGGTTCAACAGCAAATAAGCTGAACAATCCCCCAAACTATGTTCTCTGTCTGTTGGGGAAGCCTTGATGGTGAGGAACTTGCTGCCACTGATGCCACACAGGGTCCTGTGTGCTCCTGGGCATGGAGGCTTTTTGTCTCCCATTTCTTATAGGCAAGACTCCAGCCTCTATGGCCTTCTCTGAATCCCAAAGGGCAGAACAGTTACTAATCAAAGGAAAAGGAGCCATGAAACCACCTGAGGTGAGATTTAAGGGATGAGAAATGTTCATCAAGATTAGAAGAGGACCACATGAGACCCTGCACATACCCATATCTTGTCAGCAACCCCACCCTTTTGAAACTTTGCAGAAGAAAGAATACAAGACTGTTACTGCCTTGATCCTTATCATCTCTCCCTACTCACCAGAGAGGGGCACAGTTCTTGAGGCACAACCCTAATGTGTTCCCCCTTCACCTGGCAAAGTTATAAAGCCACACTTTCCTTCTCCTCCATAACTCTGATCCGATATTTATGTCTGGCATTGGTGCACAGAAAGCCAAGATTTTGGCAACACCATCAGGGGTTCCAGCTTCTGTGCTGGGAGGTGGGCATCCTATTCAGCTCCAGCCTCTTCCTAACTCACCTGGGCAACTACCTTAGACATCCTGGTGTCCTCCCCTGCAAGCAGACCCGCCACTGCTCCTAGCTCTGTGTGCACACACGGCTGTACATGCTGCCACGCATGTCAGACAACCTGCCCTTGACAGCCCGGTGGAGAGAGGAGGCTCCTCTGTCCATGGGATTTCCCCAGCAAGAACACTGAAGTGGGCTGCCATTTCTTTCTCCAGAGGATCTTCCTGACCCGGGGATTGAACCGAAGTCTCCTGCAGTAGGAAATGGATTCTTTGCCATTGAGCCACCACTAAAGGCTTCTTTTGAAGCCCAGTTCCTCCAGGAAAACAGACCATAGCCCCTGAGAACTGCCAACCCGCTCCCTCCCTCCCTCAGGAGCTGTTTTCTTTGTTCTCAGGCACAATGGGTGACCAACACCCTTTCCTCCGAGGTCCCCTCCCCACGTCTCCAGAGATTTTCTTTTATAACAAGGTTCACTTGTGTGTGCTTCAGGGAGCTTGGGGCGGGTGGTCCCTGGGGCTTTTTCTCTGCAACTGGCCCCTTGTCTTGTTAAAGGAATAGGGACTTCCCAACAATCTCTGGTGGTACTTCAGGGGAGCCTAGGATAGGCTGACATGCCTGGGTCCAAACAGAAGAATAGGTTGGTCTCAGAAATCATTTAACAGCATTAGCCCAGATTAGCACAGAATACCACCTAGGACAGTAGCTGGTAAAGGATGTGAAGACACAGTAGTCAGAGCAGGAGAAAGGGGACCCTTGATAAATATTCCTTAGCAGCCGCCCTCTCCAGCTCCCTTGCTCCTTTACCAATCCATGGGTACATGATTTCTGTGACTTTGGCGGTGGGGGCGGTGGCGGGGGGGCGGTGGCGGGGGGTGCCAGGACAACATCTTCCCTGGTGGTTCAGATGGTAAAGAATCTGTCTGCAATGCAGGAGACCTGGGTTCAATCCCTGGGTTGGGAAGATCCCCTGGAGAAGGGAATGGCTACCCATGCCAATATTCTTGCCTGGAGAATTCCATGGACAGAGGCGCCTGGTGGGCTACAGTCCATGGGGTTGCAAAGAATCAGATACGACTGAGTGAGTGACTTTCACTTTACTTCACAGGATAACATCAGAGACCCCCACCTCCAGACAGAGTCTATGGGCAAAACTGGGATTAGCAGATGATGTGGCAAGATGCTGAGGGAGGTAGTATATCTTGTGTCTGTTGATAGGCATGTTAAAAAGAGCTCTGGCTTAAAGAGAAAGGAAGGAAGGGAAAGGGAGTAGGGGGGAGAGAGGAAGGAAGGGGAAAAACAAGAAAAAGGAAAAAAGAACTCAGTCCAAAATTACACACCATGAAGAGGAGAAAATATATTACAATCCAGAGAACCACAATTGCATATGTCTTTTTAAAAATCAGCTCACCAGATTTTTCTGTAAAAAAATTTTAAAAAAAGAGCAAGCAAATTAAAATTCCTTCCTGCTTACTTCTGAAAGAGTCTTAATCTCACAAGGGCAGACGATAAACAGAGCTCTCTTTCAGCAAACACTGATCCATTGATACAGAAATTGTCTCCTTTTCAAACAAAGGCAGATAGATAGGCCAGCAATGATCCCTTATGTACCATCCTGTATGCCCCCTGCACCCGCCTGCCTTGGATACCTGCCTTGACCTGTTGCCAGCAATTGCTTACAAATGGCATAATGGGATTGTGCCAAGTTACTGAGCTTTGACCAAAGAAAATTCAGGCAGAAGGCAGGGTATGTTGCAGACACATCTGCTTTTATTTGTGGACCTCGTACAGATGGAGTTTCAGGTTCCCATTCCTTGCCTTTCTCTGAAAGCAGCTTTGTCTTTTTCCTGGACTGACGCATTGTATTTGCTGTAATCACTCCAACATGTAAAGCAGCCATTTCTAAGGTGGCATCCGCTTTTACGGCTCACACCATGAAAGCATTGCAGGCTGGAACTCCCCACCCATATCTAGCTATGTGTTCGTTTATAGTCATGGGGAGAGAGAATGCTGGTTATTTGGTGTATTAGTATGCCAGCCCTACCAGAACCAAGTGCTGCAGACTGGTGGCTTAAACAACATTTATTTCTCCCAGTTCTAGAGGCTAAAAGTCTGAGATCAAGGGGTCAGGAGGTTTGGTTGCTCCTGAGGCCTCTTTTCTTGGCTTGCAGATAGCCACCTTCTCTCTGTGTTTTCATTAGGTCTTCTCCGTGTGTGTGTGTGTGTGGCAACGGGGGGGGGGCGGGGCGGGGTGGGGTGTACTCAAATTTGCTCTTCTTATTGGATTTGGGCCCATCCCAATGACCTCATTTTACCTTAATTACCTATTTAAAAACCAATCTCCAACTACAGTTACATTCTGGGTTCCTTGGGGGTTCAGTCTTCCATGTATGAATTTTAGGATACACAATCCAGCCCATTCAGTTCAAATCAGTTCAGTGGCTCAGTCAAGTCTGACTCTTTGCAACCCCAGAGACTGCCCTATGCCAGGCTTCCCTGTCCATCACCAACTTCCGGAGCTTGCTCAAACTCATGTCCATCAAGTCGATGATGCCATCAAACCATCTCATCCTCTATCGTCCCCTTCTCCTCCTGCCTTCAATATTTCCCAGCATCAGGGACTTTTCCAATGAGTCAGTTCTTCATATCAGGTGTTTGAAGTATTGGAGCATCAGCTTCAGCATCAGTCCTTCCAATGAATATTCAGGATTGATTACCTTTAGGACTTCCTTTGATTTCCTTGCAGTCCAGGGAACTCTCAAGAGTCTTCTCCAATACCACAGTTCAAAAGCATCAATTCTTCAGCACTCAGCTTTCTTTATAGTCCAACTCTCACACCCATACATGACTACTGGAAAAACCATATCTTTGACTAGACAGACCTTTGTCGGCAAAGTAATGTCTCTGCTTTTTTAATATGTTGTCTAGGTTGGTCATAGCTTTTCTTCCAAAGAGCAAAAATCTTGTAATTTCATTGCTGTAGTCACCATCTGCAGTGATTTTGGAGCCCAAGAAAATAAAGTCTGTCACTGTTTCCATTG
Organism: Bos mutus; assembly: GCF_027580195.1. Taxonomy (NCBI): domain Eukaryota; kingdom Metazoa; phylum Chordata; class Mammalia; order Artiodactyla; family Bovidae; genus Bos; species Bos mutus. The sequence goes on from NC_091644.1 coordinate 41,850,314, forward strand.
TTTCTCCATCTATTTGCCAAGGAGTGGTGGGACCAGACGCCATGATCTTAGTTTTCTGAATGTTGAGCTTTAAGCCAAACTTTTCACTCTGCTCTTTCACTTTCATCAAGAAGCTCTTTAGTTCTTGTTCGCTTTCTGCCATAAGGGTGGTGTCATCTGCATATCTGAGGTTATTGATATTTCTCCTGGCAATCTTAATTCCAGCTTGTGCTTCATCCAGCCCGGCATTTCACATGATGTACTCTGCATATAAGTTAAATAAGCAGAGTGACAATATACAGCCTTGATGTACTCCTTTCCCAATTTGAAACCAGTCTGTTGTTCCATGTCCAGTTCTAACTGTTGCCTCTTGACCTGCATATAGATTTCTCAGGAGTCAGATTGAAATTGAAGACTTAAATTTAGACTTAAATTGAAGAAAGTAGAGAAAACCACTAGATCATTCAGGTATGACCTAAATAAAATCCCTTACAATTATATAGTGGAAGTGAGAAATAGATTCAAGGGATTAGATCTGATAGACAGAGTGCCTGAAGAACTATGCACAGAGGTTCGTGACATTGTACAGGAGGCAGGGATCAAAACCATCCCTAAGAAAAAGAAATGCAAAAAGGCAAATTGGTTGTCTGAGGAGGACTTACCAGTAGCTGTGAAAAGAAGAGAAGCAAAAGGCAAAGGAGAACAGGAAAGATATGCTTCTTTGAATGCAGAGTTCCAAAGAACAACAAGGAGAGATAAGAAAGCCTTCCTCAGTGATCAATGCAAAGAAACAGAGGAAAACAATAGAATAGGAAAGACTAGAGATCTCTTCAAGAAAATTAGAGATACATTTCATGCAAAGGGAACATTTCATGCAAAGATGGGCACAATAAAGGACGGAAATGGTATGGACCTAACAGAAGCAGAAGATATTATGAAGAGATGGGAAGAATACACAGAAGAACCATACAGAAAAGATCTTCATGACACAGATAACCACAATGGTGTGATCACCCACCTAGAGCCAGACATCCTGGAACGCAAGGTCAAGTGGGCCTTAGGAAGCATCACTACGAACAAAGTTAGTGGAGATGATGGAATTCCAGTTAAGCTATTTCAAATCCTGAAAGATGATGCTGTGAAAGTGCTGCACTCAACATGCCAGCAATTTGGAAAACTCAGCAGTGGCCACAGGACTGGAAAAGGTCACTTCTCATTCCAATCCCAAAGAAAGGCAATGCCAAAGAATGCTCAAACTACCACACGATTGCTAGCATCATCTCACATGCTAGCAAAGTAATGCTCAAAATTCTCCAAGCCAGGTTTCAATAGTACCTGAACCGTGAACTTCCAGATGTTCAAGCTGGATTTCGAAAAAGCAGAGGAACCAGAGATCAAATTGCCAACATCTGTTGGATCATACAAAAAGGAAGAGAGTTCCAGAAAAACATCTATTTCTGCTTTATTGATTATGCCAAAGCCTTTGTGTAGATCACAACAAACTGTGGAAAATTCTTCAAGAGATGGGAATCCAGCCCATAACATTTGGTAAAAATTATACTGTTATTTTGACTTTAACCCTTTCTCATATAGAGAACAGCCTAGAAACAAAAACAAAATAAAACAAAACTGCTGTTTGACTACATCTGCAGATGCCAGTTGAGGACTCTGGCCTATTCAAAGGGAACTTGCCATTTTAAGTATCATGTTGTGGGAAACTCTGTCTATGGTAAATCATGAGATGAGTTTTTTCATCTGATACTTATTTGGTGACCTCAGAGGACTTGATCAATTAATACACCAAAGTGATGGATAAATAGATCCCTTAAGCACGCAAGACTTCCATTAAGAGAAATGTATGGAGCAGACCATTTAATGGGCTTTTGGGCTCAGAACTTGCCACTTGTGAGTCTAAATCGAATGCCTGTCTTTGATCAGCACATTTTCCCTTGTTGGGGGCTGTTAATTTTTTTTTTTCTTTCTAGATGATATTGTTCCATTTAGGTTTATTAGGCCTTTCAAACATAGGCTTTAAATCAGTCACATCATGTAATATTATGACATAAGAATTTCTTGTGTGATCAATCCTAGGAAAAAAGAAATTCTTAATTTTATTGAAGAAAAGACATGTGATTCACCTCTGCACATGCTAGATCAATTCCTTAGACTAGTGTCTAGGAAATCAATAACCCAAAACACTTCTGCTGCAATGACAGAGCCCATGTCATCATCAGCTTTCTCATCTCAGTCTACCCTTCCACTTTCAAGCCTACATCTTCCACACCTAACTAATTCTCAGCTGGTATTGCTCTTGTGAACTTAGATCCCAGAGACTTCTGAGTACTGCACTTGCCCCCTTAATTCTCCCACAGACAATTTGAACTCAACATGATCCAAAGAGACACCATTATTTTACTCCCAAACCTGCTCCTCCTCCTGTATCATCCCTGTTTGGTCAAATGACACCACCATCCATCTGGCCTCCCCACTAGTCGGCTTGCCAATCCCGAAGACTCTACTTCGAAAGACCTCTTGGATGCACAATGTCTCTCTTTCCCTATTGCTGCTGTCCTAGACTCTGCCCTCAAGTGTTCTCCCACAGAGCACTGAAAATCTAACTGGTACAAGGCATATCACGGCTAACATCATGGTTAAGAGCTTTCCAACATCATGATTTGGACTCTGGAAGGTCTGGATTCAAATTCCAGTTCTACTGCTTAATAACCGTGTGACTTTGGGCAAGGTACTTCATCTCCACAAGCCTTGACTTCCTCATCTGTAAAATACAGAACATGTCTAATTTCATATGAGATATCATATGCAAAGTACTTATTACAGTGCCTGAAATATAGTTCTTGGATCTGATCATCAAATTCCTTTGGTTGTGATGTTCCGGGGACCTCAGATTTCCTGGGAAGGGCACACAAGGCCAGACCCATCACCTGTTTCTGTCTCTTGAACCCTTTTACCAACCTGCTGCATCGCTACCATGCTGAACTCTCTGAAGTTTCCAGAATGAGCCAGGTTTTCTCTACTGGCTGTAACTTTATGTAAGCCAGATGCTCCCATGACCTGACCACATGCCTTCTTTTTCCTACCTTCTCTATCTTCAAAATCCAGCTCAGGACTCACCCTTCCAGGAAACCTGCTCTGGTCCCTTCAGGTTGAGCCTCATACCTCTCCTCCTCATTCTAGTAGCTTCCTCCTATCATAGCACTGGTCACACTCAATTCTATTCCTATATGTGCTTATATCCCTCCCTTTTCTTACTAGACATTGCCTTATGCCTTGTATGGGTAATTCTTGTTACTGAGGCTCATATATTGAAGGAATGGTAATAGCCAACATTTATTTAGCACTTAGCATGTGTCAGGGTAATATGACCCTAATTTCTTTTTGTTGAGCCCCACCAATGTTGAGTTTGTTTTGCTTCCTAGGGGTGGGGGGAGTGGGGAACAAAACCCTTTTTAAAAGTGTTTTGGTTATCTGATCATATCTAGAAAACTTTAAGCTTGGCAGAAATCTGGTTTATCAACTAATAATGCTACTGTACGTCTCCATCTTCATGGGCTTCCCAGATGGTGCAGTGGTAAAGAATCTGCCTGCCAATGCAGGAGATACAGAAGACATAGCTTAAAACCAGGGTTCAATCCCTGGGTCAGGAAGATCCTCTGGAGAAGGAAATGGCAACCCACTCCAATGTTTTTGCCTAGGAAATCCCATGGACAGAGGAGCCTGGCAGGCTATAGTTCATGGTATCGCCAATGAGTCAGACATGACTGAGCATGCACACACTACTCTCATATGTCTCTGTATTCATATTTGTTGCATATCTGTAAGAAGAAAGTTCATAGGGAGGAGGCTAAGCCAGGTCCCCAAAAATATGTTCCTCAAGCAGCCCTGAGTACTGAGAAGTCAGACGTTTTCTTCTTAGACCAGTGTCCTTTGGACTGTATTTGTCCTGGTTGTTGTCGCTTAGTCGCTAAGTCATGTCCGACTCTTTTGTGACCCCATGGACTGTAACCCTCCAGTCTCCTCTGTCCATGGGATTTCTCAGGCCAAGATACTGAACTGAGTTGCCATTTCCTTCTCCAGGGGATCTTCCAAACCCAAGGATTGAACCTGCGTCTCTGGCATTGCAGGTGGATTCTTTACCACTGAGCCACCTGGGAAGCCCCTCTTTTATCCTGGGTCACTCAACAAAACCTTATGAAATAAAACTCAAGAACACAGTGCTAAACGGAAGAAGTCAGACACAGAAGATCGTACATTGTATGATCCATCTATATGGAGAGTCCACAATTGTCAAATCCACAGAGATAGAAAGTAAATTGGTGGTAGCCTAGGGGTGAGACTGGGAACAGAAACTGACTGAAAAAGGACAAGAAGTTATTTTTTGGAGTGATGAAATGAACTAAGATTGGATTATGTTGCACAACCAATATAATCCTTGGTTACACAACTGTGTAAATTTTCTAAAAAGAACTATCTAATTGTACATTTAAAATGGATTAACTTTATAATATATAATCTATACCTCAATAAAGTTATTTTTGTATTAATTTCTTCTGAGAACTTTCCTTAGTCCTACCTTGACTCCATGAGAGTCTGATTCTGGGAGCTGTTTTTTTAATTCAGTCCCTAAGTCCTATCCAACCCCTATCCCTAAGTCTTTGCAACCCCATGAACTGCAGCATGTCGGGCTCCCCTGTCCTTCACTATCTCCCAGAATTTGCTCAAACTCATGTCCACTGAGTCAGTGATGCCATCCAACCAGCTCATCCTTTGTTGCCCCCTGCTCCTCCCGCCTTTAATCATTCCCCACATCAGGGTTTTTTCCAATAAGTCAGCTCTTGGTATCAGGTGGCCAAAGTATTGGAGCTTCAACTTCAGCATCAGTCCTTCCAATGAAGAGATCTCTCCAAACATTCCACCCTCTGGGAACTGCAAGTAGGTTTGGTTTGTGGTTTTACAGCTCAGCCACTATCTTGGGGAAACTTACACAAAAGTGTAAGTGATACTTTAAACCAATTATTCCAAGACTCTGAAGACGTTATCTCAGTTTGTGAACACATACCCTCCAGGGCATAATCCCACCTCTCACCTATATTTATGCTGAAACTCAGATTCATGTACTTACCTTCCTAAATGGCATAATCTCACCAAAGATAATTTGGCTTTATTGTAGTCACCCTGCAGGAAATTTTGATAGAAATAAAATTATTTATTTAAGAGATATCTTAGAAAAAAAGGAAGCATTTCCAAATACCCAATGTTCTACATTTTTTGAATTGGTATGAGAAAGTGGGGAAATTCTAAATTCTAAAACTTGGCCTTAAGAGATTCTTTGGCCAAGGCAAAGAAAAATGTGAGCAACATATAACTGTTTCTCCATTTTAATCCCTTGCTGTGCTGTGCAACTCTTGAGACACTACAGACTGGAGCCCACCAGGCTTCTCTGTCCATGGAGATTCTCTAGGCAAGAATACTGGAATGGATTGCCATGCCCTCCTTCAGGGGATCTTCTCAACCTAGGGATCAAACCCAGGTCTCCCGCATTGCAGGTGGAATCTTTACTGTCTGAGCCACGAGGGAAGCCCAAGAATACTAGAGTGGGTAGCCTGTCCCTTCTCCTGGGGATCTTCCCGACCCAGGAATCGAATTGGGGTCTCCAGCATTGCAAGCAGATTCTTTACCAGCTGAGCTACCAGGGAACCCCTTTAATCCCTTAAGCACAACTAAAATATGACAGCCTTCCTTCTCACTACTCCTCTTTCCCACTCTGGGCTCCTCTATCTTTTCTGCCCCTGCCCTACCTCAATGGGCCCCTTTCCCTCCTGAAGAGCCAGAAACTTCAAAGTTCAATTATTTTTTCAATTTAAATCCTCCTCAGAACAGAGACAACCCTTTACAATTGATATTAAGCCCTCTTCTTGCTCTGAGCTGAGGGCCATCGTCAAAGTTTTTCCAAAGTCTTTGGAGAAATTTACAGAGGAGTTTACAATAGTTTTAGGGGGTCTTCCCTGGTGGTGCAGTGGTTCAGACTCTGCACTTCCAGTACAGGTGGCCAGGTTCAATTCCTTGTCAGGGAACTAGATCCTACATGCTGCAACTAAGACCCAATACAACCAAATAAGTAAATGTTTTTTTTTTAATAAAATAGTCTTAGAACATGTAATCCAAAACTCACAGATCTATACCAGTTAGTTCATGCATTAGTAGGAACCTCAGATGCAAAATAAATAAATAAAGGTTGAAAAAGCAGAATGGGAAGATCTAAGGATGACTTAAAATGGCAGAGGAAGTCAGAGGAATTTAGAAAAGCTGCAGGTGTTGAACAAGATTTTTTGAAAGCTCCTCCCAGCTCTTCCCTATGAAAACAGATTGAGCTCTGATTCAGTCCTGCTGCTGCTGCTGCTGCTAAGTCGCTTCAGTCGTGTCCGACTCTGTGTGACCCCATAGATGGCAGCCCACCAGGCTCCCCCGTCCCTGGGATTCTCCAGGCAAGAACACTAGAGTGGGTTGCCATTTCCTTCTCCAATGCATGAAAGTGAAAAGCGAAAGTGAAGTCGCCCAGTTGAGTCCGACTCTAAGCGACCCCATGGACTGCAGCCCACCAGGCTCCTCCGTCCATGGGATTTTCCAGGCAAGAGTACTGGAGTGGGGTGCCACTGCCTTCTCCTACAAGCAAAAAAAAAAAAAAAATCCATTGGAGAAACTAGAAACAGGCTCTTTCCCACCTATAGACAGCATTCCAAAGTAGATCCTTAAGTGATCGTGACCTCACTTTTTATAAATGGCTTTAATTCAGAAATAAGGGATTTAATATACAAGCAATAGCTAGAAAGGGAAAGAGCCCCACTGCCAGACCTGCAGCCCCGTGCTGAGCAATCCAAAAGGAAAAATAAGGCTCAGAATAAACTCATGATCTTAGAAAAGTTTCAGTAAACTACAGTCCATGGGCCAAGACCCTGACCTTCTGCCTGTTTTGCAAATAAAACTTTGATGGAACACAGTCACCCTATGTTTACACAGTGTTTCTGGCTGCTTTCACAACCACAGAGTTAAAGACCGCAGCAGAGCTGTATGGCTTGCATAGTCCAGAATGTCACTATCTGCCTCTGGCAGGAAAAGGTGGCCAGTCCTTGGTATCACAAATAAAATAGTTATTAATCCCCAAAGGAGGGAATTTCTAGGCAAAGGCGCTTCTAGAAAGAACGAGATAAAAACAGCTGTTCTGCCTTAGCTGAGAAACTAAAGGGGGAAAAAATGAAGTGATTGACCCACTAAAACGCTCCAGTGGGAAAGTAAGCACTTAATTTTATATTTTATCCTTAAATCAGAAGGAGAAACCTCTTTAAATATTAACAGACAACACTGCCAAATTTTAATTAATTCACATGCTGTAGAATAAAAATAATAATGACATAATATATAAACTTTAAACCTGCCACTGTCTTAGAGTCAACAACAAGTCAGTTGGTGGGTATCTCTAATAACCTTCAAATGTTCCCAATGCCAAAACAGTCTCCCTCCAGACCTGTAACCAAGGTACAATCTTTCCTCCTCCTGAGCCATCAGCTTCAGATGTAACTTAACAGGTAGGGGTTACTGTGCAAATAAAATGCTGGATTAAATGTTCTCCAGGGGGCGTCTTCCTTGAAATCCCCCCAAACTCCCCTATCATATGAAATCATAGCTAATCTGGATGTTGATTTACTGTTACTCTAGTATCAGAATTAAGCCCAGATTGAAGATATCGAGAAGGTCCAAACATTTTTAGGAATAGGCAGGATTTAGGAGCTACAATGAAGTTTCAGATTGATTCCTCTAAATCTCTGTCCAAACTGTGCCATGGTAGGGGCCGTGCAAGCCAGTTGTGTCTGACACGTTGCAACCTTCTAGACTGTGGCAGGCTCCTGCCGGCTCCTCTGTCCGTGGGATTTTTCAGGCAAGAATACTGGAGCGGGTTGCCGTTTCCTGCTCCAAGGAATCTTCTCAATCCAGAGACTGAACCCGTGTCTCCTGTGTCTCCTGCACTGGCAGGTGGATTCTTTACCACTGGGAAGCCAAACTGCATAGCATCCTGTTAAACAAGAAGCTAAAGAAGGACTTTGGAAAAGATCCTGATTCTGGGAATGATTGCGGGCAGGAAGAGAAGGGGGTGACAGAGGATGAGATGGATGGATGGATGGATGGATGGCATCACTCACTCAATGGACGTGAGTTTGAGCAAACTCCAGGAGATAGTGAAGGACAGGGAAGCCTGGTGTGCCATAGTCCACGGGGTTGCAAAGAATTGGACATGACTTAGCGACTGAACGACAACAACAAAGAAGGACTAAAACCAATTATTCAAAGTCTTAAATAGGGCTTCCCTGGTGGTCCAGTGGTTAAAATCTGCCTGCCAGTGCAGGGAACATGGGTTCAGTCTCTGGGCTGGGAAGATCCCACCTGCCAAGGAGCACCTAAGCCCATGTGCCACCACTACTGAAGCCTGGGCACCTAGAGCCCATGCCTCACAACAGGAGAAGCCGCCACAGGAAGCCCTTGGACCTCATCGAGGAGTGGCCCCCAGTCACTGCAACTAGAGAAAGCTCGTGTGCTGCAACGAAGACGTAGTGCAGCCCCCAAAAATTAATATTGAAAAAAAAAGCATAACAGAGAAAAAGATTGTACCAATCCACACTCAGGGTTGTAAATAAAACAGACATTCCTTGCTTCCCTGTAGTACCAAACCCACATCTAATTTCATATTAGTGCCTCCTGAGGCTGCATATTTAACAGTGTGTAGATTTGCCTTCCAGAGAAGGCAATGGCACCCCACTCCAGTACTCTTGCCTGGAAAATCCCATGGACGGAGGAGCCTGGAAGGCTGCAGTCCATGGGGTGGCTAAGAGTCGGACACGACTGAGCGATGTCACTTTCACTTTTCACTTTCATGCATTGGAGGAGGAAATGGCAACCCACTCCAGTGTTCTTGCCTGGAGAATCCCAGGGATGGTGGGGCCTGGTGGGCTGCCGTCTATGGGGTCGCCCAGAGTCGGACACGACTGAAGCGACTTAGCAGCAGCAGCAGCAGATTTGCCTTCTGCTTACCTCAGCGTCAGGGCTTCCCTGGTGGCTCAGATGGTAAAGAATCTACCCGCAATGTGGGAGACCTGGGCCCGATCCCTGGATTGGAAAGATTCCCTGAAGGAGGGCATGACAACCCACTCCAGTATTCTTGCCTGGAGAATTTCCATGAACAGAGGAGTCTGGCAGGCTACAGTCCATGGGGCTGCAAAGAGTCAGACACAACTGAATGACTAAGTATAGCGTGTACCTCAGCATCACTATCGATTTATTGTTCATTGCCCAGGGGCAATGAGCAATATGCCAGGCCCACTGTACCCCAGGGGTTTAGAATCTCCCTCCTACTTTTCACAAGTCTTCAGCCATGGTCTCAAGGACCTTCATTTCCCTAGGACTCACTCTTTCCTAGGCTTCCTAGGTGGCACAGTGGTAAAGAATCTGCCTGCCAGCGCAGGAGGTGCAAGAGACTCAGGTCCTGACCCCTGGGTTGGGAAGATCTCCTGGAGTAGGAAATGGCAATGGGCTCCGGTATTCTTGCCTGGAAAATCCCATGGACTCAAGAGCCTGGTGGGCTACAGTCCATGGGGTTACTGTGAGAGGCACACAACTGAGCAAGTATGCACACACTACTTTTAACCACTATATAATGACTTTTGTGTTCTGTGTTCTGAAGAGGAGGGGAGCTCTGAGACTGTTTCCATCGATTTCAATGTTTTAGCTCAGAAAGGGGGAAGGTTTCCAAAGTTATAGTTTTGTCAAAGTAAAGTTCATTTCCTAGGACATATTTCATCCCAAGATATCCTGCAGGGGCCTGTAGCACAAGGCCTCTGTGCCCCCATCTCTTTGACCTCAGGAAACAGTATTCATTCAGCCTCCATGACCTTCCCTGAACTCCAATGGGCAGATTCAAGCAGTTAATTGAGGAAGGGAGGGATGTGAGACTAGGGAGAAACAAACAGTCAAGTAGGCTTCAGGCAAGGTCCTGTTTCCCCATCAAGGGATACACACAACATCTTTGAGCTATCTTGCAGACACTTAACCCCCTCTTCAGGTGGGGAAGTTGATGACTAATGACGGTATGCTGCCCACAAGCATGTAGGCCCTGGACGAGCTGGACTTGAAGGTTGATGATGCTGACTCCTACTTATCTCACCACCAACCCATCGGAAGAATGTCCACGAGCTGATCACACCCTCTTTGGACAATTAATATGAAACTTCTCCCGATCTTCCCCAAATTTGGACACTTGGTTTGAGGGCATGAGCCCACTGGGTCCCCCTTTGCCTGGCAAAGCAATAAAGCTATTCTTTTCTACTTCACCCAAAACTCTGTCTCTGAGATTTGATTTGGCACTGGTTCACAGAGAAGCTGAGCTTTCAGCATCACCAAGGAGGTGACCTTACCAAGTCCTTGGTAAGCAAATATCTTCCCTGGGACTCTAAGCATGAATGGGGCTTTAATGGGTTAAAATTAGCTCTTAACAGTCTCCCTCTCTGGCCTTCCTAGTTACCATAAGCCTTTCTACATATTTGTACATGAGACTCACCTTCATGAGGATCATCAGAGGCCAATAATCTACTACACTCTGTCTTGGCCCAGTGGCAAAGCTAAGCCACGTAAGTGCACTAACCACAGCAGCCCAACTAGCCAAACTTGGTTTGTCTGTGTGCATTATTTTTTAATTTTAATTAGCTTATTTATTCATTACTGCAAATGAGTCTTCTCTAGTTGGAGCGAGCAGGGACTATCCTCTAGCTGCAGAGCTTGGGCTGAGCATTGCATTAATATCTCTTGTTGCAGAGCATGGGCTTGAGGGCAGGGGCTTTGGTAGTTACTGCTGCCTGTGGGCTCAGTAGCTGGGGCTCACAGGTTTAGTTGCTCTAGGCCATGTGGGATCTTCCCAGAACAGGGATCGAACTCATGTCTCCTGCATTGGCAGGCAGATTCTTCACTACTGGACAACCAGGGAAGTCTGGTGTGTATGTTTTTAATTGTGTAAAATAAATGCATATAACCTGAAGTTTTCCATTTTAATCATTTTTAAATTCATTGGCGTTAATTACAATGGCTATGCTGTGCAACCATCACCACTATTTATTTCCAAGTGGAAAGGCAACCCACTCCAGTGTTCTTGCCTGGAGAATCCCAGGGACGAGGAGCCTGGTAGGCTGCCATCTATGGGGTCGTACAGAGTCGGACACGACTGAAGCGACTCAGCAGCAGCAGCAGCTCTTTCATCAACCTTTCATCTTTCCAAACAGAAACTGTAGTCATTAAGCAGCAACTCACCGTTCCTCTCCCCACATTCCCTGGCAACTTCTAATCTGCTTTCTGTCTCTATGATTTGGATAGTTTACGTAAGTGGAATCATACAACATTTGTCCTTTTGTGTTAGGCTTATTTCACCTAGTATAATTTTTTCATGGTTCATCTCTGTTGTGGAATACATTAGAATCTCATTTCTTTTCATGACTGATTAATATACTGTTGCAAATACCACATTTTGTTTATTTATTCATCTACTGATAGATACATGTGTTGTTTCTATTTTTGCCTATTGTGAATAATGTTGCTATGAACTTTGATGTACAAGCTTGTGTACCACTTAGGTCCCTAATTTCCGTTCTTTGGGGTGTATACCTAGGAGTGGAATTGCTGGCTTATATGGTAATTCTGCTTAACTTTCTGAGGAACTGCCGAACTTTTTTTCACAGAAGCTGCACAATTTTACCTTGCCTGGAGAATCCCATGGATGGAGGAGCCCGGTAGGCTGCAGTCCATGGGGTCACTAAGAGTCGGACACGACTGAACGACTTCACTTTCACTTTTCACTTTCATGCCTTGGAGAAGGAAATGGCAACCCACTCCAGTGTTCCTCCCTGGAGAATCCCAGGGACGGGGGAGCCTGGTGGGCTGCCGTCTATGGGGTCGCACAGAGTCGGACACGACTGAATCGACTTAGCAGCGGCAGCAGCAGCACAATTTTACAACCTGATAGGCTTGTTCCAATTTCACTGCATCCTTGCTAACCCTTGCTATGTCTGTTTTTTAAATTATCACCGTCATAATTAGTGTGACATGGTAGCTCATTGTGGTTTAGATTTGCATTTCCCTTCATTCTCTGGGTCAGGAAGAGCGAAGAAGGAAATGGCAACCCACTCCAGTATTCTTGTCTGGGAATCTTCAGGACTGAGAAGTTTGGTGGGCTACAGACCATACGATCGCAAAACAGTCAGACACGATTTCCTGACAAAACAACAACAGATTGACTAATGGTATCTAGCTTCTTTTCATGAGTTAATTTTTGACTTGTATAACTTCTTCGGAGAAAAGTTTACTGAAGTCCTTTGCCCATTTTAAAATTGAAATGTCTTCTTGTTGAAATGTAGTTCTTTAGATATTCTGAGGATTAAACCTTCTCATATATATGATTTGCAAATATTTTCTTCCATTCTTCAGGTTGTCTTTTAACTTTCTTGAGTGTCCTTTGATGCACAAATGTTTTAGTTTTTTTCTTTTTAAAAATTTATTTATTTTTAATTGAAAGATAATTGCTTTATAATATTGTGTTGGTTTCTGCCAAACATCAACGTTGATTAGCCATAGGAATACATTTGTCCCCTCCCTCTTAAACCTCCCGCCCAAGTTTTCGTTTTGATGACGTCCAATTGATTTTTTTCTTTCATTGCTTGTGTTTTTGGCATCAAACTTAAGAACACATCGCCAAATCCAAGGTCATGAAGATCTTCCCCGGAGCTTCCCTGGCAGTCCAGAGGTTAAGACTCTGCACTTCCAGTGCAGGGGGCTCAGGGTTAGTCCCTGGTTAGGAAAGTAAGATCCCACGTGCCACTCGGCACAGAAAACTACAATTTTGCTCTTAAAGTCTGTCCCATTTGTTATTTCCTTTGGTCCATGTTGAGTTAATTTTTGTGACTGGTGTGAGGTAGGAGTGCAATTTCACTCTTCTTTGTGAGGATGTCCAGATTTCTCAGTACCTTTTGTTAAAGAGACTGTTCTGTCTTCATTGAATGGTCTTGGCACTCTTGTGGAAAATCAGTTGACCGTGGATGTGACAGTCTATTTCTGGGCTCTCAAGTCTATCTAGTTCATTGGTCTGTGTGTCTGTCCTTCTGCCAGTTCCACGGTGTTTTGATTACTGGAGCTTTGTAGATTTTAAAATTGGAAAGTGTGAGCCTTCCATGTTTGATCTATTTTAGGATCTCCTTTAAATCTGATGGTCCTTTCTGCTGAACAATCTTTGTTATTCATTGAAAATACACATTTCTCAGTATGTAGGTTTATCTCCTATGAAATCCTGTTTCTTCTCCCTTACTTATTTCCATTCATCATTACAATTCCTTAACCCTGGTATTCTTCTATTACTTGATGGGAAAACTCATAACCATCTAACTTCTGTTCATGAATGAATAGATATATCAGAAATTTTAGCAAAATGCAGACTTAATCGTGTTGGTTGTTGGGCCATATCATCGGACTGAACCAAAAAAATACCCTGTAACACATTCACTTTATCTCTAAAACCTGGTCTTTTGGCAGTTGCAAAATCTGCCCAGATGGCAGAATTCACTGTGCTTACCAGGGCTTGCCAGATAGCTCCAGATAAGAAGGTTTAATATATGCACAGAGGTTGTCCGTGGTTTTGGAATGCTTTCGAAACAAAAAGGACTCTTACCCTCAGCAGAAAACCCAATTAGGAATGGGAGCATATCCAAGAAGACTAGAGTAAGATGTGGGGCCCCTGAGCCAGAGTGGAGACCACCCCTTGTCCAGGTGTTTGTGATCCATCCTGTGTTCTTTTTTTAGATGTAAACACTGAACCTAGTGTAAAGCTGCTGGCATATTATTTGTTTGCTTGTGTGTGTGTGTGTGTGTGTGTGTGTGTTTTAATTTAAGCAGAAAATTTCTCTTAAAATAGAGTTGGCAAAGGGGGTGAGAATGAGGCTGAAGACAAACCTTGCTGTCTCCTGTGCCTGGGACTTACTCTGCTCCTAACTCACTCTGGCTGTCAGGGCACCCTTACAATCTGAGAGAGGGTTTTGGGCTCTAAGTACCTGAAAGGACAAGCCAAAGTCTGGGAAGGAGTTAGGCTGCCTGGAATCCCCCATGCTGCTTTCAAGGGCAAAGAAGACTGAAATACAACTGGAGGAAGGATTTTAAGAAGGATAGACTCATTGAGGAATCAGTTATTTTAAAATAGCAGATTTGAGAAATGGGACAATTCTTTATTCAACTTTGATTTACAATATAACAATTTAAATTTCAGATGTTCCCCCCTCTTAGCTGCATCCTCAAATTATCTCAGTGTAATTCTTGATCTGGGTTACCTTGCTCTCTCACCTAGCCTGTGATGTATAAACTAGGATGTCCTCCTCTCTCTCTTAAAATCTACTACCCCAAAGTGAAATGAAACCCACCCTCTTTCTTTGACTCAGGGGAAGATAGCTACTTCTAAATACATTTCTCTTTACTTTCCTAAAAGGTTTCCCTTAACTATTTAAGCTTAAAAAGTTTATTTTCTAGTTCAGTTCAGTTCAGTCGCTCAGTCGTGTCCGACTCTTTGCCACCCCATGAATCGCAGCACGCCAGGCCTCCCTGTCCATCACCAACTCCCGGAGTTCACTCAAACTCATGTCCATTGAGTCGGTGATGCCATACAGCCATCTCATCCTCTGTCGTCCCCTTCTCCTCCTGCCCACAATCCCTCCCAGCATCAGAGTCTTTTCCAATGAGTCAACTCTTCGCATGAGGTGGCCAAAGTATTTGAGTTTCAGCTTTAGCATCAGTCCTTCCAATGAACACCCAGGACTGATCTCCTTTAGGATGGACTGGTTGGATCTCCTTGCAGTCCAAGGGACTCTCAAGAGTCTTCTCCAACACCACAGTTCAAAAGCATCAATTCTTCGGTGCTCAGATGAACTATTTTCTTGGCCTCTTTTCTACCTTAATGGAAAAGCTAACTGAAGACTGGGGAACAGTTCCTTGGGAACTTCAGCTCCCAGAGACTGGAAACACCTACAGTCAGGCTATCTGAGCTCAGGTCTGATTTCCTGGTCTTTAAGCCAGTTGTTCTCAGGTAAGCCACTTAAATTTATCCATAAAATGTGGATAATAATACGCATTCCATCTGCTTAATCAGCTGTTGTGATGACCAAATGAGATAATGTCTGAGAATGTGCTCTTTAAAAGGGACACAGTACAAAATGTGGTTATCTGTGAGTGATGGGATTATAGGCCATCTGATTTTCTTTGTGTTATCTATAACTTACACTTTAAAATACAACATTTAATTGTACTAAATGTTCTATATTTTTAAAAGAAAGCATATGGTGCTATGCAAGTAAAAGTTATTAAAATCAATCTTCTTAATGGTGTCAGGGTGTCTCTGTGGAATCTGGGCATGCAGAAAATAGTTAAGCTATGTATATAAACATTAGATAGGGAAAAAATGGAAACAGTGACAGATTTTCTTTTCTTGGGCTCCAAAATCACCACAGACAGTGACCACAGCAACGAAATTAAAAGACTCTTGCTCCTTGGAAGAAAAGCTGTGACAAACCAGACAGCATATTAAAAAGGAGCGACATTGCTTTGCTGACAAAGATCCATCTGGTCAAAGCTCTACTTTGTCCAGTAGTTATGTAGAGATGTGAGAGTTGGACCATAAAGAAAGCTGAGCATGGAAGAATTGATGCTTTCAAACTGGGGTGCTGGAGAAGACTGTTGAGGGTCCCTTGGATTGCAAGGAGATCAAACCGGTCAGTCCTAAAGGAAATCAACCCCGAACGTTCATTGGAAGGACTGAAGCAGAATGGCTACCTAATGTGAGGAGCTGACTCAAGGGAAAAGACTTTGATGCTGGGAAAGATTGAGGGCAGGAGGAGAAAGGGGCAACAGAGGATGAAATGGTTGGATGGCATCATCAACTCAATGGACATGAGTTTGAACAGACTCCAGGAGATAGTGAAGGACAGGGAAGCCTGGTGTGCTGCAGTTCATGGGTTTGCAAAGGCTTGGACACGATTTAGTGACTGAACAGCCACATAAACATTAAGCAAAATAGAAATAGGACTTTTGATAGTTCTAAGAAGTAAACCAATTCTTAGAAAATCGGTTCGTTTAGGTACAACAAATGGCTTTACCTAGAGGTAGTAGAGTCCTATTACTGAGAAGTCAACCTCTAGTTTCTCCAATGCCTGCCGACACTGAGTGTTTACCTAGTATCTCTCCTCGGGTTGTCAGATCTCAGGATCTCCCAGCTCTGTGAGAGGTCTGACTGTTTTTTTTTTTTTTTTGGTTGCACTGGGTCTTCAAGCTTTCTCTAGTGCCAGCAAGCAGAAGCTACCCTTCATTGTGGGGCACAGGGCTCTCATTGCAGGGGCTTCTCTTGATGCAGAGCACAGGCTCTCAGCCCACAGGATTTAGTACCTGCAGCTGGTGGGTTCAGGAGTCGTGATGCATGTGCTTAGTCGCTCTGAGGCATGTGGAATCTTCCCAGACCAGGGACTGAACCGTGTCCCCTGTACTGGCAGGGAGATTCTTATCCACTGTACCACCAGGGAAGTCCTGACAACTGTTCTTTGTCATCACACGTCATGCCTGGGCAGCCAGGTGTTATCAACAGCTTCAGGATGGCACCACACAAAATCCTGGACCACTCTGCATAGCTCTCTCCTCTCCATGTTCTGCCTGATGAGTTTCAGCTGCCTCTGTTTCTTCACGGTTCCAGAATTGAACCCTCCCCACTCTGCTGGAATTCTGGAAGTCCCTCTGGATGGCAAGTCAGGGCAATCATATTTGTGACCATCTTATTTGTGATCACTCTCTCAGGGACCACAGTCCCTTGTTGCCTGTTATCTAGTAAGCAAAAGCAGCTGTTTCCTAGGTTTTGTTCATTTTTCTAGTTGATTTGGGTGGGAGAGCAACATTGGTACCAGTGACCCCATATAGACAGAGTCAAAAGTCCTCAAACAAATTTTTGAAGTTAGGGCCTTCATCTCGTAAAGGAGATTGCTCGTATTCTGGATCAGAAACTTGATGAGTGCAGAACTTTACTGGGCCCAAAGAAGCAAGAAAAGAGGCTTCATGTGGGTAGGGGGGGCATCTAATATAGGCCAATGGCCTGAGGATCTTGATAAATAGTAGCAGATTACCCAGAGGGCAGGCTCCAAGAAGAAGGGAAGCACTGAGCGGTCTTCTTCTACTTCACACTTTGGCCTGGAGCCCACCTTGGGAAGGACAAGGGGCAATGACGGCTTTCCTGATCTCTAGGTCCATACATTTACCTGCCACTTACCTGCCACTGGTCTTCCAAATGGAAGCTCCCCATATGCCTCAAAACTGCGTGGACTTGTCTGGTAGTCCAGTGATTAAGAATCTGCCTGCCAGTGCAGGGGACATGGTTCAGTCCCTGGTCCAGGAAGATCCCACATGCAGGGGGCAACTAAGCCTGTGTATCACCACCACTGAGCCCACAGTCTAGAGCCCATGCTCTGCAACCAGGGAAGCCAGCGCAATGAGAAGATCACTCTCTGAAGCCAGAGAAAGCCATGCACAGTAGAATCCAGTGCAGCCAAAAATAAAATAAATAACAAAAATTTAAAATATATGTATCCAACCAACTTCTTCATTGTTTCCTCCAAAGACTGCTCCTCCTCCTTACGTTCCTTCTTTTGGGAGAATCAGCAGCATTCACCTGCTGTCCTCCCTGAAATAGAAAGCTAGGCCACCCCTTGCCTTCTCTTTCCTCCCTCAGTCACTGATACCTGTCAGTCTGATGGCCTCCATTTTGCCCACGATGAAGGCACCTTGTCCACCTGTGTTCTCCTATATGCCCCATATAATGGGTTTTCAAGAGACAGTTACTGATGGACTTCCCTGGTGGTACAGTGGGTAAGAATCCGCCTGCCAGTGCAGGGGACATGGGTTCGATCCCTGGTCCCAGAAGATTCCATATGCTGCGGAGCGACTAAAGCCCATGTGCCACAACTACTGAGTCTGTGTGCTGCAACCACTGAAGCCCGTGTGCCTAGAGCCTGTGCTCTGCAACAAGAGAAGCCACTGCCGTGAGAAGCCTGCACACCACAACAAAGAGCAGCACCCACTCTCCACCGCTAGAGAAAGCCTGCTTGCAGCAACGAAGACCCAGTGCAAGCAGAAAGAAATAATAAATAAATAAGCAAATTATTGTTTAAAGAACGAGAGAGATAGTTACTGAGTGAAAGAATAAATAGATCCTCACTGAGGGCTAAGGCCTTCTTCTTTTCAGATGAACAGCTATGATAGTGTAAAAAGGACAGCAGGCAAGAAACCCTCCAATTCATTGACCACAACTCCGCCAAAGGGATTGTTCTAAAGTGTTCTCAGTTCTTGTTATTCACTGGAGTTATGTTCTATGAAGTTGCCACAAATACTGAATTAAGCAAATACCGAACCATTGCTCCTAAGGGAAAATATAGGATTAGGTTCCTGAAAGCCTCTGGTCATAACATTTTCATCAGCTAATCAGTATATAACCCTGTCTTATGTGCATTTCTGTTCAAGGACACCTTACTTAATCTATCTCGCTGATTCATTAATATCGAAGTCACAGCCACAGCATGCCAAGGCACGCCTGGACAGTTTTATCTAACGCACAGTGTTTTCTCTATAACACACATTAGCGTGTTCATGCCCAGAGGAGCATGACAGCACTTCAGCATTTTAAAAAACAAAATTGCCAACAAAAAGTGTGAAAGTGCCCCCCTAAAAGAGGGGACACTAAATAGACTATAAATAGTCTAGAAATAGTCTTTGAGGGTAGGAGTTGACGCAGGAAGGCAGAGATCCCCATGCTCCACCTCAGCTGGGGATGAGAGCTGGGAGATTCAGATTTTTCACTTCTCGGTCCAGGCCCATAGATGATCACAAAGTACTGCAAGTGTTAATTTTGAGCTTACAAATAAATTTCACCAAGTAGACAAATTGGAAAATCCAGAACCTGCAAATATAGAGCCTGTAAATGATGAAGATGGATCACAGAACTCCATCATGTCACTCCCTGCCTGAGCCCTCAGTGCCTTATTCTTGCCACCAAGAAACTGAGCTTTGTCCACCCCACCTCAATAATAGAACCAGGTCTGCATATTTAACTTCTGAGCTTACATGCTGATTTCCTGTGCTTATTGAAGGGAGAAACTGTGTTCCTATCACATAATGCAGTGGCTAGCACGTAGAAGTTATTTAATACATAGTAATTTTTAAAAAACAAGTTAATAAACCAATAAAGTGAAAAAAATAATGGTAGATCTCAGGGTATCTAGGATAGATGACAGAGAAGCCAATACTTTAAAACTGATTTCCAGTTTATTGTTAATAAATTGCCCGGGGTGAGTGCATAAATCTATTTAACTGATTAATTAAACTTTAGTACCAAACTTGCCACCAAAAAATTTGAAAAGGTAGTAATCTGTTGACCAGATCACACCACTCTTTGCCATACAGTTGGATTAGCTGGTCGAGCTGAATAAAGCACAATTCACTTTTACTCTGCTGTGTGGAACACTGATGACTTTGTCTAGATTAATTCTGTCTGATGCTCCTGATTCTATTTACATTCCAGTTTCCCTTTGCTGTTTGTGTGGATTCCTGGCCAATATGTGCTGAGAGCTTTTGGTCTTCTTCCACTTTCTGTCCCGTCAGTTTTAACCCCATTGTTTGATATTCATTTAAATAGTGAGTAGTGCCAAATGGGGAAACTCCATGATTTTCAGTTTCAGTTCAGCTGTTATCTAAATGGGATTTGCAAATAATTTTCCAACCAAAGGATTCTTGGAAATGCTGGCCATTATATAGAGGGCTTTTGAATGGTTTGTTTCAACTTGATTCACGTCAAATGAATGGCTTTTACTGTGTGTGACAGTCGCAGTGATCAGTGTAGTCATTCTCTCAACTCTCATTTTATTCAGGATAAAAAGGAAAGCGTGTGTAGATATATAGTCTCTGAGGGTAATTCTCAAATCTCTATATACCACCAGTCATAAAATACTAGAGGCTTCCCTGGTGCCTCAGCGGTAAAGAATCCACCTACAATGGAGATTTGGGTTCAATCCCTAAGTTGGATGCCCTGGAAGAGGGCATGGCAACCCACTCCAGTATTCTTGCCTGGTGAATCCCATGGACAGAAGAGCTTGGCAGCCTATATATAGTCCTAGGGTCACAAAGAGTCAGACCCTCTTCGACTGAAGTGACTGAGCACCCACACGTCAAATACTACGTTGCTTTGTTAAAGATATCTCTTGTACCTCTCCTCTCCATCCTTAGAGCCAAGTCCTCAGTCTGGGGCCCAGCTTTAACTCCCACATGGATAGAGGAAGACATTCACTTCTTAATTGTTCTTTCCTTCTTTCAGTGTGTCCACTTCTTCCCCTCCCCTACCACATCTGCCTTGAGCCCTGCCACGTTAATGCTCTAAAACGGATTTTGCTCTCTCTTTTGAGAGAGAGAGCTCTCACCAATGTGGTGTGTGTGGTTGACTCTGTTCTCATAGGTTACCTCTGGAGAGTTTCAGGATTAAATGATTCCTGGCCAAGAAACAAAAGCATAATCATCTCATTCCCCAGATGGATTTGGATGAACAGTGGTAAGAAAATCAGGTCTAACTCCAAGAGGAGACAGTAGAGGAGAGCCAGGCTGGGTCTTTAAGGAATCCCACATGAGATGACACCATACTTTAATGCTGTATCAAGGTCTCGGGCTACTTATCTCATCACCGCTATCTGGACAGTTGGACAGGTTCTATTGGGAAATTGAGTTTTTTTTCTTTGTTTCTATGCTTCTGCACTCGTAGGTTCAGTATTAAACATATGAGACATTTTGTTTGAAAAAATGAAGATGCAGATTTCATCATTCCTGCACTAAAAATATCTGTGCTCCCTCTCTGCTGAAGAGCAAACTCCCTGAGCTCTACCTGAACTTTATGGCTAATGAGACCACCTGGTCTCTGTGGTGTTCCTCAGCCTCAATTACCTGCTTCATTCAGATTACCATCCTCATTCTTGCTCACAGCCCCCCTGTCCATCTTCATGCTGTGGAGCTCATGTGGGCCCCTGTCCTGGAAAGGGAAAGTGTTAGTCACTCAGTCGTGTCCAACTCTTTGCGACCCTATGGACTGTAGCCCTCCAGGCTCCTCTGTCCATTGAATTCTCCAGGCAAGAATACTGAAATGGGTTGCCATGCCCTCCTCCAGGGGATCTCCCCAACTCAGGGATTGAACCCGGGTCTCCTGCATCTCAAGTAGATTCTTTACCATCTGAGATACCAGGGAAGCCCCCCTATCCTGGGAGCCTCTCTAACTCCTTAAAGGCCCAGAGAAGTCCAGCCCCACTTTCAAGGCCTTTCTCTGTTGCTGGTCCCTATCTGTGAACTCCTGTAGTCTGTAGCATTCTATTTTGACGCTTATATTCTTCAATAATACTTTTTATGTTCTTAACTCTTTCATAAATTTTTATCTGAACTGTAAGCTCCTGGGGATTCAGGACTTATTTTAAGCCAGCACTGTCTGATAGAAATACACAATGTGAGCCACAAATGCAAGCCTCAAATGTAATTACAAGTGTTCTAGAAGCCACATAAAAAAATAAACAGGTGAAATTAATTTTAATAGTATATTTATTTAACCAAATACATCCAAAATATTATTTTAAATGCAATCAATTATTAATACGATACCTTACATTCTGTATTTCATACTAAGCCTTGGGAATCCAGTGCACAGCACATCTCAGTTTGGAGTGGCCACATTTTGGGTGCTCAGTGACTCTTTGGGGCTAGTGGCTACCACACTGAACGGCTTAGCCCTTGATATCCCACATGGGTGGGTGATGGCATAACATACACAGAGAATGTAAGCCAACACCTTACTGTCACACTGGAGGAAAGTCTCCGGCACAAGTTTCAGTCCTTGACCCTGCTCTGTTTATTGTTTTTACTGTTGGCTTGGGTTGTGCAGTGGTTAAGAACATTCACTCTGCTGCAATGTATATATAGTTAACAATACTTTAACATTTGAAAAGCAGGTAGACTTCATGTTATGTGTTTATTACCACAATTAAAAAAATAAAAAACAGAACATCTGCTCTGAGTCAGAGTGGGCTTAATTTCAAATCTCAATACTACCAAACTACATATGTGAATGTGGGCAAGTTAATTTTCTTCTCTTATCTCTGGTTTCATCATCCATAAGTGGGGATAATTACACCAACCTCAAAGGAGTGTTGTGAAGAGTCAGTGAGATACTGTCTGTAAAATGCCTTACCCCAGTACACAGAACACATCAAGCCCTTAAAAATACAGGGTTTTACCACTATCATTATCACCATAAATGGTGTATTTATTAATATGGCAGATGAGATAATTCTGGGAAAGACAGGTTAAGTTAAAGAATCAAAAAGCTTTTCCCAGATTGGATGCACTGGGTTGAATAAAGCAAGCTGAAATTTCTGTAGATAAGTGAAAGTGCTGCATTTAGGGTAAAAAAATCCAACTACACAAAAATAAACTTGCAGCTGAATTGTGAAAAGAAACAATTATTTTATAAGTTGAAATTTAAGTTAATTCTATAAATTAAAATTTGTATTTGACTAAATATAGTTGGGATAAAATTATACCTTTTTATTCCATTACATATTTAATGTAAAATGCAAATAGTAAAAAAGGGTATAAAGAAAAAGGTTAAAAAAAATCTCCCTCTGAGAACTTCCCTTTCCTACTCCTTAGAAGTAAGGAGCCACCTTCTTACATGTCCTTCCAGGAATGCCTGATGCCTAAATAAACATATATCTGTTTACCCTTTAGAAGTTTTAACACCTATGGGGACAGACTGTTATTCTCTTGTGCAACTTACTTGAAAAGGGGTTAAAACTAAAGCCGGATTAAAGGTTAATATTATTCATAAATGGGATGTGTCAACTCCAAACTTTAATTTGATTTTAAGCTTCAAAAGAAGTAGGCTAATGGTAAAATGAAGTAAACAGTCCAGTGCTATTTAGAACCTGTCAAACACATCTGGGATTTTTCACTTTCATATGGACACTATCTTTTAAGAAAAACACTGACAAACTGTATGTGTCTGGTGGAGACTGATTAAGGGGACAAAGAATTCAAAACCACTGGTGAGCTGCAGGACGGCAGGATGTTTAACCGGAAGTAGGAAAATCCCAGAGGAATGTGCCAGCTGTTGCGGGGGGAGGAAAAGCAGTCCTAACCATCGCACAATTGCACTTATCTCACACGCTAGTAAAGTAATGCTCAAAATTCTCCAAGCCAGGCTTCAGCAATATGTGAACCGTGAACTTCCTGATGTTCAAGCTGGTTTTAGAAAAGGCAGAGGAACCAGACATCAAATTGCCAACATCCCCTGGACCATGGAAAAAGCAAGAGAGTTCCAGAAAAACATCTATTTCTGCTTTATTGACTATGCCAAAGCCTTTGACTGTGTGGATCACAATAAACTGTGGAAAATTCTGAAAAAGATGGGAATACCAGACCACCTGACCTGCCTCTTGAGAAATCTGTATGCAGGTCAGGAAGCAACAGTTAGAACTGGACATGGAACAACAGACTGGTTCCAAATAGGAAAAGGAGTACGTCAAGGCTTTATATTGTCACCCTGCTTATTTAACTTATATGCAGAGTACATCATGAAAAATGCTGGACTAGAAGAAACACAAGCTGGAATCAAGATTGCTGGGAGAAATATCAATAACCTCAGATATGCAGATGACACCACCCTTATGGCAGAAAGCGAAGAGGAACTAAAAAGCCTCTTGATGAAGGTGAAAGAGGAGAGTGAAAAAGTTGGCTTAAAGCTCAGCATTCAGAAAATGAAGATCACGGCATCCGGTCCCATCACTTCATGGGAAATAGATGGGGAAATAGTGGAAACAGTGTCAGACTTTATTTTTTGGGGCTCCAAAAGCACTGCAGATGGTGACTGCAGCCACAAAATTAAAAGACGCTTCCTCCTTGGAAGGAAAGTTATGACCAACCTAGATAGCATATTCAAAAGCAGAGATATTACTTTGCCAACAAAGGTCCGTCTAGTCAAGATCACCGTTTCCTGCGGTCATGTATGGATGTGAGAGTTGGACTGTGAAGAAAGCTGAGTGCCGAAGAATTGATGCTTTTGAACTGTGGTGTTGGAGAAGACTCTTGAGAGTCCCTTGGGCCGCAAGGAGATCCAACCAGTCCATTCTGAAGGAGATCAGCCCTGGGATTTCTTTGGAAGGAATGATGCTAAAGCTGAAACTCCAGTCCTTTGGCCACCTCATGCGAAGAGTTTGGAAAAGACTGTGATGCTGGGAGGGATTGGGGGCAGGAGGAGAAGGGGACGATAGAGGATGAGATGGCTGGATGGCATCACTGACTCGATGGACGTGAGTCTGAGTGAATTCCGGGAGTTGGTGTTGGACAGGGAGGCCTGGCATGCTGCGATTCACGGGGTCGCAAAGAGTTGGACACGACTGAGTGACTGAACTGAACTGAACCACCTCAAGGAGCACTGTTGGGACTCCCCGCCCAGTGCAGGGGGCCTAGATTCGATCCCTTATCAAAGAGCTAGATTCCACATGCCACAACTAAGACCCAGTGCAGACAAATAAATAAATTAAAAAAAAATTTTTTTAAAGGAGCAGTAGTGGAGCAGAACCAAGTTTCTAATCCTAGTATTAGTTACTCAGTCACGTCTGACTCTTTGTGACACCATGGACTAAAGCCCACCAGGTTCCTCTGTCCATGGAATTCTCCAGGCAAGAATGCTGGAGTGGGTAGCCATTCCCTTCTCCAGGAGATCTTCCCAACCCAGGGATTGAACTTGGGTCTCCTGCATTGCAGGCAGATTCTTAACCATCTGAGCCACCAGGGAAGCCCCAAGTTTCTAATAGTTGAAGGCATATTTTTGAGTAAGTAAAGACTCTTGTGGAGATAAATGAGATGATGAATGTAAAAGAGCTTTTAAAGTTCCCACCACTGAAGACAATTATTTCTAAAAATTCGAAAAGTCTGAAATCTGAATGGACAAATTTCACCCAGTTTGACCCCCGATTATTTCAGATGTTTACAGAGAGAGTGGTACGTCATTAGCAAAAAGAATTGCCATGTTCTTCAAAGCATTTCATTCCTTATCTCAGCAAGACTTATTTTTGCTTGGCACAAAGTAGATCAAAGGGCAAAGAAGAAAGGAAGGAAGAGGTGAGGGAGATAGGAAGGAAGGGAGAAATGAATAAATGATATTAAAGCAAGTATTTTTCACTTTATGATTTTTTCCCTCCCACTCCCTTGCCCATCTATTTTTCAGTCTCCTCCTGCCTGGATTCCTCACACACACTACTTTAGTTCTCTACCCGCATCTCCCTCTTCTCTCCCACTAGATTTGAAGACGGTTCCTCTTCATCTCTGAAGGGCATGTTCTTGTCTGGTTAAACTCCTCAGCTAGGGCCTTCATCTCGCCCTTCAGAAAATCAAAGTGCAAGTGGTGGATTTTTCCCAAACGTTCTAATTCATTTACTGCATTTTCTAGGTTTGTGTACTCTCTTTGGCTTTTTTTTTTTTTT
The DNA here is from genome assembly GCF_027580195.1 of Bos mutus. Taxonomy (NCBI): domain Eukaryota; kingdom Metazoa; phylum Chordata; class Mammalia; order Artiodactyla; family Bovidae; genus Bos; species Bos mutus. The sequence continues at coordinate 41,875,975 of NC_091644.1, forward strand.
AAACTTCAAAGGCCTAGTGAATGAAGGTGTTTCCAAATACTGGTTGAAAGGCACTCTCACCGTGATCTCTTCCATTTCAAGTGTTTTAACCATCACCTCTAAGTGTCCACTCTGGTCCAGCCTTTCACAAGCAAACAGCTCCCTGGATTCTGTCTCTGGCATCTCCCCAGTAAAAAAAACAGTGGCCTTTGTCAAGATCCCATCGTTTACGAGATAAGCAAACCTAAGCAAACCAGCTACCTTATTCATCGGATGGAACTCTAATGCTCACCTCCCAGAGGTTGTGCAGGCTAAAGGAGAAAAATCTATGAGAAATCTATCAAGTGTTAGTTTTTTGTTTCCTATCCTTTGCTTCAGGCCTTCATTTCCTCTCAGTTCAAATATGCTTTAGCAAGGACTTCCCTGGCAGTTCAGGGGATAAGACAATGCAGGGAGGGTAGGTTCTATCTCTGGTCTGGGAGCTAAGATCCCACACGTCTGGAGGCCAAAAAACCAAAATACAAAACAGAAGCAATATGTAACAAATTCAATAAAAACTTTCAAAACGGTCCATATCAAAACAAACAAACAAAAATCTTTAAAAAAATATAAGATCCATTTGCTGCTCAACTATTCTCCCTGGCTCTAATCTCTGCCTCTACCTGCAACCTACTGAATATGCAAGTGCCAGAATGATCTTCTAAGTCTCAGGCTATGTTGCTTTAAGGGGCTTCTCTGGTGGCTCAGACAGTAAAGAATCTGCCTGCAATGCAGGAGACCACGGTTCAATCCCTGGGTCAGGAAGATCCCTTTGAGAAGGGAATGGCTACCCACTCCAGTATTCTTGCCTGAAGAATTCCATGGACAGAGGAGCCTGGTGGGCTATACAGTCAGTGGACTCAAAAAGAGTTGGACACAACTGAATGAGTAACACTTTCACTTTCATGTTGCATTTAAAATGCTTAATAGCTACCCCTGGCTAAGAAATAGAATCTAAACTTCCAAGCACTCATTCTGAAACCTTCCCTGGTCTGAGGTTAAGAGCTGTGACACCCTTTGTCTCCCAAATGTAACCCTCCTTCCAAACAACCAGGACTCTTCCTATCCCTCCCTGGTCTGGCTTCACTTACTGAAAGCCTACTTACCCTTCTAGCCCAGTTTAAATGAACACGCTCCTAGCATACCTTTTCTAAACCCCTCGAAGAATCTTTCCCTGCTGGAACTGCCAGTGTTTGCTTTCTACTTCTATTACAATGTCATCTCTCCTGATAAGACTGTACATGACTTGAACTCATGGATTGAACCCCAGTCATCTTTATGTTCATCATAGAGCTTAGCACTGGGGTTTACATATAGTAGATACTCAATGTTACATCTAATGATACATTCTTGAATTTTTTGAAATATCACTAGGTGCCTAGCATCGTGTCAGTTGCTATGGCAGCTACAAAAAGCCTTGCCCTTTTCCCTGACTAAATAAACAAAATATTGTTGAGCTCACAAAGCAACCATGTACAAGCAATGTGTAAGAATCTAGGAGACACTGCTTTGGGAAAGAACTGCAGTGTGCTTCCTTCATTCCTTCTCCTAGAAAGAAAAAAAAAGAAGAAAGGAATAAGAATCTATGATTACATGCTAAGTTCTTAGTTCACTTAGTGTCTACACAGTTGTATATAAAGTTCTTTGAAAGGCTTTGTGTACATTTTAAAATTTAAAATGCTTTAGAAATGACATAAACATAAGAAATTTTATCTTGGAATAAATACATTTGCTAAAATTGAGGCCAAATACATTGCACAACTGATCTCAAAGTATTCTAATTTTAGGTCTGGCCACAAGAGAAAAATGTTTACTATGGACAAGAAAACATGGTTTTCTCTCTGGTTAGCAGAATTTAGGGCATCAACTCTAAAAAGACAGCTCAATCAACTTACAATGTATTTTTCAGGTTATTTCTATACTATCCATAACCTAAGTTATTAAACGTTTAGAATTACAAAAAGCACAAAAGGACTCTGTGATGTCCCAGAAAGCACATGGGTAGGGATTAGAGATGGAATGAAGAAGTGGCTGGACTGGTGGAAGGAGAGGATAGAGGGAGATGAGGATGCACTCAGTGAGCCTTTGAAAGTTCACCCTGACATCAAGTGCACAGCTGGCTGAAAAGGCTGGGAAACGAAGCTGAGATCCACTGAGTGTCATCAGATGTGAAGTCAGAGCTCTCAGGCCCAGGACCTAGACACTGATCTACAAACAAGTCTAAGAAGAGGTATGGGTTAATGACTACAGCACTGAAATAAAAGTCTGTATTTTCTGACTTCCAAGGGCTTGTGAACAACAAACAAAAGAGGGAAAAGACTGATTTAGCTGCATAGGCAATGGCTAGGGTTCACTCTGATTTGAGATCAGAAGGCTGGCATTTCAGACTTAGAGCAAAAACACATATTTGCAGAAGTTTTTAAAAATTACTTCATTCCTGACATAAGCATGAACCTTAAAGGGTACTTATATTTGCCTTGAAATAGATGGGGAAACAGTGGAAACAGTGTCAGACTTTATTTTTCTGGGCTCCAAAATCACTACAGATGGTGACTGCAGCCATGAAATTAAAAGACGCTTACTCCTTGGAAGGAAAGTTATGACCAACCTAGATAGCATATTGAAAAGCAGAGACATTACTTTGCCAACAAAGGTCTGTCTAGTCAAGGCTATGGTTTTTCCTGTGGTCATGTATGGATGTGAGAGTTGGACTGTGAAGAAAGCTGAGCGCCGAAGAATTGATGCTTTTGAACTGTGGTGTTGGAGAAGACTCTTGAGAGTCCCTTGGGCCGCAAGGAGATCCAACCAGTCCATTCTGAAGGAGATCAGCCCTGGGATTTCTTTGGAAGGAATGATGCTAAAGCTGAAACTCCAGTCCTTTGGCCACCTCATGCGAAGAGTTGACTCATTGGAAAAGACTGTGATGCTGGGAGGGATTGGGGGCAGGAGGAGAAGGGGACGACAGAGGATGAGATAGCTGGATGGCATCACTGACTCGATGGACGTGAGTCTGAGTGAACTCCGGGAGTTGGTGATGGACAGGGAGGCCTGGCGTGCTGTGATTCATGGGGTCGCAAAGAGTCGGACACAACTGAGCGACTGATCTGACCTGATCTGATCTGATATTTGCCTTTAAATAAGCACAAACTATTGAAGAAGGAAATGGCAACCCACTCCAGTATTCTTGCCTGAGAAATTCCATGGGCAGAGGAGCCTGGTAGGCTATGTACTCCAAGGGGTCACAGAGTCGGACACAGCTTAACTACTAAACAACAATAAAGCAGTACTCACATGCCCCATGGGTGCTAGAATATTTAATGGGCTCTTGCATAATTATGTTTTGAGTTTATACAAATAAAATCTTAATCAGTATCACAGACATTCTGCAGAAATTTCTCTTCACACTGGATGTTATTGTTTGTTAATATAAATGATTTCCCCTCATTGAGCATATACCTGAACACAGAACCTGCCTTGAAAATTGTAGGTTTTGCATCATGTAAACTGTCTCTCTTGTCCTGGCACCAGGGACCTCATTCTGCTATCCCACTGGCTCCAACCCTCTTTCCTTCTGGTCGTGTGTAATCCTTTCAAGTATATGCTTTCAGTGATTTAAGTGCCCACATACTTTGAAATTATTTTTCTTATTGTGCCGTCACATAACCTGCTACCACCTTACGTCAATGATTTCTGCTAATTATTGTAGGACAGACAGCAACTTGACACAGCAAATTATAACAATCCATGCCAAGGTGTGAAGGAAAGATCAAATGTCCCATCCCTTCCTCTCCCCCGTCCCTTACTCTCTCACACAAGCAAATCTGTAACTCTCCCAGACACCCACTGTTTAAATAAGCAAATGAATGAATATCTGAAATCAGGAAATGTAACTAGGCAATTAGTGGAAGGTGAGGCGCAGAGATGAGGATGAAAATTCTGGGCATTGGGTGGGGTGAGAAGCCTTCATGACACCCTTGCATCACACTGCTTACACTGGGGCTTCTCCATGTTCCTTTCACCAGGTTGCAAGGGTGTATCAAGAACATCTGCCAATGTTGCAGATGGATGCTGGAGAGGAGTCTATGGGGAATGGTAGATAAAGGGGGAAAATCCCCAAAAGTGCGGGGCTCTTTAATGTCTGAGAGTGTTCAGAACACTTTATAATTGTGATCCCATCGAATGCATTTAGAACAATTAAGTCCCTTTTATAACGAAAGCCAACAGTAGACATTATAATGTATCCCTTCTCTATATACGCATTCGTTTTTAATCTGCAGTGAGGCTGTCTGCAAATCGGTCTTAACTTCTTATCTTCACTGTCTCTAATCTGGTTGTAACATCTGTCATTTTTATTCTTCCTCCAAAAGATAGAGCCTTCTTTCTTTTCTCTCCCTCTCTGAGATGTGAATGGTATTTGTTTTTGCCTCAGAGTTGAAGAATAGTTTCTGAGATATAATCCTTTTCTTCACTCTCCTAACATTTCCATTGAGAACTACTCTTGTGTTCAGAGTAGTTGTGTTCAGAGTAGCCAGGTTGAAGGACACGTTTGGTCGCATTTTGAGGTTTCCAAAGATGACTCTTGGCTCCTCTTGGCCAAGCTCTTCTTGACTCAGCGCTCCTTTTGGCTGCTGTCGGTACGGACAATGGTATGGACGTTGCCATTTACAGAGAAGGCCTGTGGGCCCTCGAGTGAACTAGTGACTAGCCCGAGCCTGGGGGCCCCAGATCTCCCGGCAGGAAGTCACACTTAGCAGGAGGCGGTCTAGATTCAGCCCTCGCGGACAGGCGGGAGCGGGGGTGGGGTGCGGTAGGTTCCCGTGGCCAGAGCCCCGCCTCCTTCCCCGCGGTCTCCGCGGACCCCGTCGGCTGCGACCACGCCGCCTCTAAGGACCGTAACCGCGGGCGCGATCCCAGCACTACCAAACCTCCCCGACGTCCTGCCTGCCCCGAGGGGGAGCCTTTATACCCCGATTCGCCGCACCAACTGGCCTTGTCAGATCGCATCTGAGGTGACCCTCGCCTATCAGTAATTAGAAGCAGCTTTGGGGTCTGGTGGCGGAGCCCACCTTGCCGGGAGTGGGGCAGCCAGGGCAGGGCTCGACTCCACGAGGAGGGCCGGCAGGCGAGAGTCCCAGGGGGTGCTAAAGGTGAGCCAGGGACCGGCCCGGGGATGGGCGCAGGGGTGGAGGGTGAGTGGGCGGAGCCGCAGGAAAGCCGGGGAGGTGGGGCGCCAAGAGGGCGCGGGCGCGGGACGGGGACGCAGGGAGGGGGCACGGGGAGGGGGCACGGGGAGGGGGCGGGGCAGGGACGCAGGGAGGGGGGCCCGGGAGGGGACGGGGCGGGGCGCGGATGGGGGCGGGGCGTGGGGAGGGGACGCAGGGAGGGGGCGCTGAGAGGGGGCGGGGCGTGGGGGGCGGGGGCACGGAGAGGGGCGGGGCGGGGCCGCAGGGAGAGGCGTGGGGAGGGGCGGGGATCGGGGCGGGGCAGCGAGGTGGGGAGGGGAAGTGGGCGGAGCGCCCCCGGGAAGGGGGCGGGCTGGGGAGCAAGGGCCCCAGGCGGCGGTGGCGGCGGCTGCGGATCGGAGAGCGTGCGGTCAGGCCGGACGGGATGAGCGGAGCCGGGGCTGCCGGCTCCGTGCGCGGGCTGCGGGTGGACGGGCTGCCTCCGCTGCCCAAGAGCCTGAGCGGGCTGCTGCACTCGGCGTCGGGCGGCGGCGCGTCGGGGGGTTGGAGGCACCTGGAGAGGTTGTACGCGCAGAAGTCGCGCATCCAAGACGAGCTGAGCCGCGGGAGCGCGGGAGGCGGCGGGGCTAGGGCGGCGGCGCTGCCCGCCAAGCCCCCCAACCTGGACGCCGCGCTGGCCCTGTTGCGCAAGGAGATGGTAAGGGAGGTCCGCGGGCCGGAGCGGGGGTCCTTTCCAGCCGGGCTCGCCGTTCTGGGAAAGTTCGCCGGAAGTCCCCGCGCCACCCGCCCGTCTCAGGCTCTTTGGCCCCAGGCTCCGACGCGTAAAGAGGGACACTGCCCTCTCAACTACCCCGTTTTGCTTGTCCTCTCTGTGCCCACTACTGGACCCTCGCCCAGGGAGGTACCCCTTTCAAAAGGCAGTTTCTGGAGACCCCGCGCTCTTCGTCCGGCCCCAGCTGGCTCAGAGACCCATAAGGGGCTGCGTGGGGCTAGCGCTTGGCCTCGGGCCGGGGGCGGCTGGTCACCCCTCCCCAGGGGGCAGTTCATCTCCCGGGGTCGGGGGGCGGCCTTCACTGCGCCCGCGGGCTTAAGAGCTGTGTGCAATTGTGTTTTCCTGCCCTGAAGAGAACAGCTTTTTGTCCTCGCGAGTGTAGACTGCGGATTGGAACAGCCCTCGCCCCTCCCCCCGCCCAGGGCGCGTGCAGAATCGGATTACAGCGGAGCGGCTCCTGCCCGCAGATGCCGGTGGCCGCTCACCCTGATAGTCTCCGCGTGGTGGCCGGTTCCCCAAGCCCGCTAGAGAGGATTGGGGCGGTGGAGTCCTCGCCGTGTGGGTGAAGTCCATGTGGGTTCTTCAGGTTGTGCCTGGGCTGCAAACAATGGGGCTTAGTTTTTCTCGGTCGTTGGGAAGTATGTTAGGTGTTCGTGGAGTAGGACTAATGAGTTAAAGTGAAGCCGAAAGCAGCTCAAGGGTCTCCAGCTTTCTCCAGGGTTAGGCCAGCTCAGAAGACAACAGAAAAACCGTCTAACGCTCCTGCAGGCCTCTGATCACCTTTCTTGGCCACTCTCTCTGTTTAGAATTTGCCCTTTCCTTTTACCTAATGCAGATTCCCCCCTACAGATAAGTACTTTATTAAGGAAATCTAATATATGAAAAAAATTTTTGTCCCCCCAAATAAGTTGGCACCTAAATTTATAATAGGAATCCTTTAAATATGCTTTTAGTATATTACTATATTATTTAGAAAAATTCAATTTTGCATTTCTTTCGGGAAAATATCTGTCCTGAAAAGTAAGAATTAAATCTAGAAACAGCGTTAACACCTTTTAAGCAATTCAGTATTGTCTTCCCACTCTGTGGCTGCCACTGAAGTGATTTCCAGTTCTCCCTGAGAAGATTTTCTAAGCTTCTTACAGAATGACTTAAATTTCAAGCCAACTGTTTTTATTTATTAATCAGCATTAATCAACACCAGGATTGCACAGCTGGTAAGCTGTAATTTCATTAGATAAGCCTACACCCAGTATGTTTAGAGTCTGAACTTGGATGCAGCATAAATAAAGAGGGTGAAATAGGAAGACTCATCCTGGTTAATTTAAGAGACCAGAGACAGGAAAACCTCAGGCCACTCCCCCTGTGAAGCTCTCTCTGGTTTATAAACATGCTCTGGAGTCTTGCACACTCCTCAGTGGTAACTTGGGAGTAACCATGCTGTTCCCAAAAGTGTTTTTCCAGGTCCCTCCTGGTGCAACTGAAGTACAGTCACGGCCTTCTAATTATGCCCTGGACCAGAGCTCTCTCTCAGCCTATCGGAAACACAAGAAAAAAACAGCCGTCTGATATTTAGCTGAGATAAAGACAAAACATGGCTACAGGCCTTGACAAGTCCCTTTCAAGGAATGTCACAAAGTCTTTAGGAGTACTCTGGGGTTTTTTGCCTTTTTGAGATTTACTAACTTAGGGCAGTGGGGTCTGAGTGGTCGCTTCAAACTGAGGCTCCCACAGGAGTGGGGGTGTGGGCTTGCAAGATTAGAATTGAGAGTTTGTGCTTGAATTATCTGCCCAGTAGTCTGTTGATCTATTTAGTTTGAAGGCCTTAGGTCAAATCTATGCCCAGGGAACTAACAAGAAGTCCTGGCAGAATGTAGTTAGTTCCTTTTTAAAAATTATACGAGCACACAGGAGCAGTAGTGTGGAAGCCCTCTGAATGCGACTGCATTTTAAGAAGAGAACGGGTGGTAGAAAATGCAGACTGACGTGCGCTCCCGTTGGAATAGGGCAGGTGTGGACATTCCACCTGAGAGGACGGGTTGGGGCCAAGTGGGCTGAGGAAGGCCTCAAGAGTAGCAAAGGAACAGGTAAAGCGGGAGAACTGGCTTCGAAGAGTTAATGTGAAAGCAGGGTGCTTAGAGGGGTGAGCTGGCTGAGCTTGGGAGGTACTGGAGATGTGCTTGGAGAGATGAGAGCCTGCAGCAGCCTGGGGATCCCGGAATGTGAAACGAGAATCACGTGGGAGACACTTCATTGAAATAGAATCCACAGGCCTTGCTGGGTAAATATCAGAGTCAGGATGGTGATGATAAAGAGCCAGAGATGACTTTTTTTTTAATAATTTTATTTATGTTATTTATTTTTGACTGTGCTGGCTTTTCTCTAGTTGTGGTGAGCGTAGGCTACTGTCTAGCTGCAGTGAGAGGGCTTCTTACTATGGTGGCTTCTCTTGCAGAGCACAGGCTCTGAGGTGCTCAGGCTTCAGGAGTTGCGGCACGCGGGCTCAGAAGTTGCCGCTCCTGGGATCTAGAGCACAGGCTCAGTAGTTCTGGTGCACGGATTTAGTTGCTCTGCGGCATGTGGGATCTTCCTGGACCAGGGATTGAACCCGAGTCTCCTGCATTGGCAGGCAGATTCTTTACCACTGAGCCACCAGGGAAGCCCCCAGAAATAAGTTTTTTAATGGAAAGTGCCCCTAAGCAAAACAATTAATAATTACAGTCGAGCTTCCCTGATGGCTCAGCTCAGTTCAGATAAGTCGTTCAATCAAGTCCAACTCTTTGCGACCCCATGGACTGCCTGCCCCATGCCGGGCTTCCCTATCCTTCATCAACTCCTGGAGCTTACTCAAACTCATGTCCATCGAGTTGGTGGTGCCATCCAGCCATCTCATCCTCTGTCATCCCCTTTTCCTCCTGCCTTCAATCTTTCCCAGCATCAGGGTCTTTTCCAATGAGTCAGTTCTTCACATCAGGTGGTCAAAGTATTGGAGTTTCAGCTTCAACATCAGTCCTTCCAATGAATGAATATTCAGTGATTTCCTTTAGGATTGACTGGTTGGATCTCCTTGCAGTCCAAGGGACTCTCAAGAATCTTCTCCAACACGCTTCTTCAAAAGCATCAGTTCTTCTGTGCTCAGCTTTCTTTATAGTCCAATCCTCATATCCAAACATAACTACTGGAAAAATCATAGCTTTGACCAGACAGACCTTTGTTGGCAAAGCGCTGTCTCTGCTTTTTAATATGCCGTCTAGGTTGGTCATAGCTTTTCTTCCAAGGAGCAAGTGTCTTGTAATTTCATGGCTGCAGTCACCATCTGCAGTGATTGTGGAGCCCAAAAAACGAAGTCTGTCTCTGTTTCTGTTGTTTCCCCATCTATTTGCCATGAAGTGATGGGACTGGATGCCATGATCTTAGTTTTCTGAATGTTGAGTTTTAAGCCAACTTTTTCACTCCTCTCTTTCACTTTCATCAAGAGGCTCTTTAGTTCTTCTTCCCTTTCTGCTGTAAGGGTGGTGTCATCTGCATATCTGAAGTTGTTGATATTTCTCCCAGCAATCTTGACCCAGCTTGTGCTTCATCCAGCCTAGCATTTCACATGATGTACTCTGAGTATAAGTTAAATAAGCACAGTGAAAATATGTAGCCTTGACGTACTCCTTTCCCGACTTGCAACCAGTCTGTTGTTCCATGTCTAGTTCTAACTGTTACTTCTTGACCTGCATACAGATTTCTCAGGAGACAGGTAAGGTGGTCTGGTATTCCCATCTCTTTCAGAATTTTCCACAGTTTATTGTGATCCACACAGTCAAAGGCTTTGGCATAGTCAATAAAGCAGAAGTAGATGTTTTTCTGTAATTCTCTTGCTTTTTCAATGATCCAATGGATGTTGGCAATTTGATCTCTAGTTCCTCTGCCTTTTGTAAATCCAACTTGAACATTTGGAAGTTCACGATTCACATACTGTTGAAGCCAGGCTTGGAGAATTTTGAGCATTACTTTGCTAGCATGTGAGATGAGTGTAATTGTGCAGTAGTTTGAACATTCTTTGGCATTGCCTTTCTTTGGGATTGGAGTGAAAACTGACCTTTTCCAGTCCTGTGACCCAAATTTGCTGGCATATTGACTGCAGCACTTTTACAGCATCATCTTTTAGGATTTGAAATAGCTCAACTGAATTCCATCACCTCCACTAGCTTTGTTCGTAGTGATGCTTCCTAATGCCCCCTTGATTTCGAATTCCAGGATGTCTGGCTCTAGGTGAGTGATCACACCATCGTGGTTATCTGGGTCATTAAGATCTTTTTTGTATAATTCTTCTGTATATTGTTGCCACCTCTTCTTAATATCTTCTGCTTCTGTCTCCTAATGGCTCAGTAGTAAAAAATCTGCCTGCCAGTGCAGGAGACATAGGTTCAATCCCTGATCTGGGAAGATCCCACATGCTGTAGAGCAACTAAGCCCGTGTGCCATGACTATTAAGCCTGTGCTCTAGACCCCGGGGGGCTGCACCCTCTGAGCCCACATGTCACAATTCCTGAAGCCCATATGCGCTAGAGCCCGTGCCCAGCAACTAGAGCAGCCACTGCAGCGAGAAGCCCAAGCACCACAACTAGAGAGAAGTCCTCGAGGCAAACAAGATGTGTCACGGCCATAAATAAATAATATTTTAAAAATTACAGTCCTAGCACCTGATCACTTTACTATTTGGGGATATCTCCTGGTAGGCATAGGGTAAAGTTTTCCTTACATCATCTTATTTGATTTTTATAACTTCTCCATGAGGTAGATACTGAAAGCCTACATTTTAAAAAATGGGATTCAGAATTTAAGTAGCTCACCTAATGTGACAATCTCAGCCAGACGTGTCTGGCTCCAAGACCCTGTTAAATCATAGGGTTTTACTGCTATGGCGGGGGCGGGGGGCGGGGGGCACATGTTGCAAGTATTTTCTAGGTCAGTGTATATTAAAATGTCGAACTTCATGGAGTGCCATTGATGTGGCAGTAATAACTTTAGTCATTCATCATTGGGAAAGTGGGGGTCATCACAGCAATAAGGGAGTCAGGAGAAGTGGCTGCTTATGGGGGAAGGTGGTTTGCCGTCGCATCAGTGGAAGGGTATGTTAAACATTTCAGAACGTGGAGCCGGAGGCTGGCAGAGCCTGGCCTGCAGATAACTGATTGCCGGATGATCAGGGCATAACACAGGGAGCTGGTGTTGAGGGGCGCCTGTGTGGGTGACGCCCTGCTCTGCTTTGAGAGTCCTGATGTCCGCTGGAGTTTCAGCACTTCCTGTGCTAGTAATGGGCTTACTCTGAAGTTCTGTGCCATTGTGAGCTTCCTTCCCCTCCCCAAGTGAGCCCATTTGGAGAGCTGTGAGGGTCAGACAGATGCTTTTTGCTCTTTAGACCTGAAAGCATCCTTTAAAACAAGAAGTTCAGATTGTTTCCGCCCACCCTCCCCAACATCAGAGAGTATATTTGGATTGTATCAGACAGATGTTTGCCACATGTCTGGTGGTTATAAAGTGCTGTAGAGGATACAGAGCTGAACTAGGATATAGGGCTGAACTCTCCAGGTGTTAAGGAGCTTATAACATCTAGCAGAGGTGGGCATCTTTACAGGAGTACGCTTGCTGTAGTTTAGACCATGTGCCACTTTTCATGTCTGAAGACTTTATTAATAATAGAGACTCAGTTTGAACAAGCTCTTGCAAAAGGAGAGCCTTGTAGGGCTGGATGTGTACAGAGGCAGACTAGAACCAGGGTTGGTGGGGAACCCAGGAAGGCTACTGTAATCTTCTTTACCCTCCTTCCCCCCACCCCTTCATTTTGGAATGTGACTGTCTACAGTGTCCACACTCCCAGTTTCAGCCATGCTTCTTACTGCCACTTTGGAAATACTGTGTGGAAGAATACCAGTGGGCCCAGCTTGGGGCGTCTGGACAGCTATTGGTGACTGAGGCCAAGATGGTGTTTTATTTACTAAAGTGGTGTGACTGTGCAGATGGGGTACAGGGCTGGGCATCCCTAAAAGAAAGACGAGTTTGCAGAAATGGAGCAGGGGGGCTACTGCTGGACAGCCAAAATATAAGATATCTAGTATTTTTAAATATTTTTTCTTTTTTAACTTTTTATTTTATATTGGGGTATAGCCGATTAACAAAACAGTGTTGTGATAGTTTCAACTGAACAGTGAAGGGACTCAGCCATACATACACATGTATCCATCTCCCCCAAATTCCCCTCACATCCAGGCTCCCACATAACGTTGACAGAGCTCCATCTGCCATACAGTAGGTCCTTGCTGGTTATCCATTTTAAATATAGCAGTGTACATGTCCATTCCAAACTCCCTCACTGTCCCTTCCCCTCATTCTCCCCACACTCCCACCCCACAGCCATAAGTTGGTTCTTTAAGGCTGTGAGTTTTCTTTTCTGTTTTGTAAATAAGTTCATTTGTATCATGTTATATTTCACATAGAAGGGATGTTGGGTTTCCCTGGTGGCTCAGACAGTAAACAATCTGCCTGCAAAGCAGGAGACCTGGGTTCAGTCCTGGGTTGGGAAGATACCCTGGGAGAGGGTGTGGCAATCCACTCCAGTATTATTGCCTGGGAAGTCTCATGGACAGAGGAGCCTGGAGGGCTACAGTCCATAGGGTCACAAAGAGTCAGATATGACTGAGTGACCAACACTTCCACTTTCTTATAAGGGATGTCGTACAATATTTGTCCTCTGTCTGCCTTCCTTCACTCAGTGTGACAATCCCTGGGTCTATCCATGTTGCTGAAAATGGCATTATTTTGTTCTTTTTAATGGCTGAGTAATATTCCATTGTGTATGTTCCATATTTTCTTAATCCATTCCTCTGTTGATGGACATCTAGGTTGCTTCCATGTCTTGACTATTGTAAACAGTGCTGCAGTGAACATTGGGGTGCATGTATCCTTTCAGATCATGTTTTTCTCTGGATATATGCCCAGGAGTGGGACTGCAGGGTGCTATGGTAGCTCTCTATTTAGCTTTTTAAGGAAACTCCATACTGTTCTGCATAGTGGCTGTACCAATTTTATTCCCTGCAGACCTCTTTCTGGATAAAAATACTTTGGCCTCAAGGGCCCCACAGTTTGAAAGATTTTTATCTGGTATGCTGACAGGCTAGCTTGGCTCAGAGGATCTTTGTTGGCATTTCAAATCCTTGCATGTGGTTGAAGCACACACGTGACTCTCAGAGTCCACAGGGATCCTGGCACACATCTTTCCTTGCAGGGTTCTTCAGAGACCACTGCCCAGCAGCCCTGTAAGTTTAGCTCATCAAGCTTATTAGGTCCTCAGAAGCGTCATATGAAAGTGTAGAGACAGAAAGAGAGCCTCAGACATGGAGGCGGGAGATGGTAGATCTCTGAGGATTCTTGAGTTCCACTTCTCAAACCATCAGCAGCACCTTTCTAAATAGTAACTTTGAAAACTCTCTGCCTCATTTTTTTCTTTTTTTCAAACTATCCAATAGTTGCTTTGGTCACCCACCTGTGAGTGGGAAGTTGTCCACACAGAACTTTTGAATTCCTGAACTGCAATGGTTTGGGTGAAGAATTGAATCTGAGAAAAACGGTTTGATTCCTGAGAGCAGCAACACTTAACTTTCCCGCATTTTAGTTGTTTTTCAGTCGCTAAGTTGTATCCAACTTTTTGCCACCCCGTGGACTGCAGCTCTCCAGGCTTCCTTAGCCTTCACCATCTCCTGGGCCTCACTCAAACTCATGTCCATCTAGTCGGTGCTGCCATCCTGTTATCTCATATTCTGTTGCCCCCTTATCCTCCCGCCTTCAATCTTTCCCAGCACCAGGGTCTTTTCCAGTGAGTTGGCTCTTCCCATCAGGTAGCCAAAGTATTGGAGCTTCAACTTCAGCATCAGTCCTTCCAATGAAAATTCAGAGTAGATTTCCTTTAGGATTGACTGGTTTGATCTCCTTGCGGTCCAAGGGACTCTGAATAGTCTTCTCCAGAACCACAATTTGAAAGCATCAATTCTTCAGCATTCAGCCTTCTTTATGGTCTAACTCTCATATCCGTACATGACTACTAGAAAAACCATAGTTTTGACTGTATGGACCTTTGTTTGTTGGCAAAGGGATGTCTCTGCTCTTTAATACACTGTCTAGGTTCGTCATAGCTTTTCTTCCTAGGAGTAAGGGTCTTTTAATTTTAGTTGAGACAACACCTAAATGCCTGACAGCCTTGTGTGGTGAACTAGAAACTGGGAGACGGCCATGAACTTGAATAGCCCAGATCCCCGCAGAGTTCAGTCTTCACCCTATACAAGACAACAGGGTCTCAGAGAGGGGGTTTGAGTCTTTAAATGGGCTTATGGTTGGAGGCCAATCTCAAGTCAAGCCCATGCAGTGCCATCTGGAATAAGAGTGTTAGCTCTTAATGTAGGATTCTTGGTTGGCCTTGGTCAAAGGAGACTGGGGATGGCCACTGGCCTTTAATATCGTGTGGACACCAACCCTTTCTCTTGCTTTTTATGTCAGTTGTCTAAAAACACTAGACACTGACATGAAGTTTTCTGTTTATTGTCCAAGAACTTGGTTTCCTGATTTTTAGCTTCAGATTTTCTTCCTTTACTGAATCTACTCTCACAGAGAGGCAATTTCAATTAGTTATCATTCAAGAAAATGACAAAATGCAAACTAACCTTCAAATGGGTGTTGAATTCCCATGTGTCATTAGTTAAGTCATGCTTTTTCCTCTAGTCCCACTTGATTTTTAGAATCAACTGCATTCATGTGTGCATTCATCATCTTAAGTAATGAACTTTCAGGCCTTTGACACATCCTTGATGAATAGTCCACTGTTTGTGATCCCAGAATTGAGGGATTGGAAGGAAAGTATCCCATTTCCCTTCTCTGCCTTCTCCCCTGCAATTTCATTTTCATAATTTTAAAAACTTTTCTTACAGAAATAGTCACCCAAGGGAGTAACAGTACTTATGTAGGAATATCTTTTGCAGTGATATATAGTAGTATTCTATAATAATAATATATAACAGTGATAGAATATTATACAATTGTTGAAAAGAATGTGGTAACTATGTAAATGAACATAGGTGTTCAAGGTTTGGAAAAGTAAATTACAAAACAGTATATATATACATTTGTATGTGCATTGTGTCTTGAGGGAGGTATGCTAAACAGCTAAAAGTGGATGTGTTTGGAATAGTAGTTCTTAAATTATGGTCTGAGGACACCTATGGGTTCCCAAATCCTTTTGTGGGAGTGTCCATAATTAGATGGTGATCATATGGGCAAATGTGACTTTCCAAAATAGTACCTAAGGAAATATATCAATATTTGGAAGGTCTACATTGAGTGAATCAATTTTCCACATTTTTCATATAACTAATGCTTGGTGCATGGTTAAAAGATCCATTCAAAATGCAAGACTGGTGGATTTTAATGAAACAGTGTTAAAAGCTCATTGGCATAGTTTCAAATTCCACACTGGAGCCAGCTTAAGGATGGTGCCAAACAATAATATCCACTGTTAACTTGAAAGGTGGTTTAAATACTCCTTTTTCCCAAGTACATATCTATGTGAGGCCAGGTTTATTTAAACCAAAAGAGCATGTTATGAGAGATCAAGTACAGAAGAAGATAAGCCAGACATTAAAAAGATTTCTTACACAATCTCATTTATAAAAATGTGATATATGTTAGCAGTGGGTGTCGTGTTTTTGAATGGCTTTATATGACAGTTTCTCAATTTTCATTTCTAATAAGGTAACTATTGATAGGTATAATTTACATAAATAGGAGCTCTTTGGGACCTTCAGTAATTTTAAGAGTCTCAAGGGGTCCCAACCAAGACCAAAACACTTTAAGACTGCTGCATTAGGATGTGAAATTAGGGAAGACTGTATAATTATGAGCCATTGAATTTTTAATACAGTTAGAATATTTTATTTTTGTAATTGGGAAAGAAAGTAAAGGAATGTGCAAAGACATGTCTTAGACAGTGGTCAATTGCTTTTTTTCTTTTTCCTTCTCTGCGTAGGGCAGAATGAGAGGAAATGGGCTTCATTGGTACATCCATTGTTGTAGGTTAGAGATGGACAAGGATGTCTTCACTTGCACTGCTGAGCTGCAGAATGGGCTCCATCCATCGGCGTGGGCGCCTTCAGGTGTAGGACCTGGTCTGCTTGCTCTCTCTGAATCACCAGGGCTCTTTTGAGGCAGTCCTCAGCTCGGTGGGGCTGCAGCGTTAACAGGAGATGAGGTTGACACACGCATACCCCCTGGGGAGGAGCCGAGTGACTGATGGAAGCCTGCTTAGGGAGCCCAGAATCACAGTTCACCTGGGAGCTTGGGTTCCTGCAGGAGTATCTCCGGCCAGCTCAGGCAGCTGAGTTCATAGCTCTTTCTCTGTTAGATCAACACTGATGAAGCTTTTCTCTTTGGTCTTCTTTTTTTAAACAGTATGCAGGTCAGCGTTCTGTCAACACATCCTTTATTCAGAAATCAGGTTATGATCCATTAAGTCACTGCGATCTTTAATTACATTCCAGTCCTGCGGATGCATACTAGACACTCATTAAATTTGGGGCATTTACTAATAGTATTGTCTAAAATAAATTTACAAGCCATTTATTATGTTTTTAAAGGTTCATTATGAGTTAATACATATTCATAGTAGAAAATCTGGAAAACTCAGAAAGGCGAAAGTCAAAGTGTTAGTCACTCAGTCATGTCTAACTCTTGGGACCCCATGGACTGTAGCCCACCAGGGTCCTCTGTCTATGGGATTCTCCAGGCAAGAATACTGGAGTGGGTTGCCATTCCCTTCTCCGGGGGATCTTCCCAACCCAGGGATCAAACCCAGGTCTCCTGCATTACAGGCAGGTCCTTTATCATCTGAGCCACCAGAGAAAATTCATAAAAGCTAATAAGAAGAGTCGCTTGTGATCTCAACAGCTTGCTGCCCCCAGCTGACATGGCGCCCTCTCCCAGCGTAGTCTGTGTGGGCAGTGCAGGCTGATGGTCGGGCACGCATGCTGGAGCCCTACCACCCGGCTGCAGCCCCTGCTGTCAGTGAAGGGCCTGCATCTTTCAGGGCTCAGTTTCCTCATGGTAACAGAATCCACACCTACTTCACAAAACAAGGATGAGGATTACCTATTTGTGTATAGCTGAGATTTTCTACTCCAGAGTCACTAGCGATGAACTGGTTAGCTGGTTAAAAGTTACATGATATTTTAAGGCTTTTGATAGATATTGCCAGTGAGTCTTGCTGAGAGGTTTTACAAGTGTGTAGCCCTACTAGCAATGCACATAAGTTACATACTTTATTATAACTAGTTTTTAAAATTAAGAGTAACATGCTTGTTGGAAAAAAAGTTTAGCAGTACAGAAGGCTGTAAATATCCAGTCCCACTTTGCAGAAGTGAATTCTGCTCACAGACATTTTCTCTTCTAGTCAAAAGCTTGCATGTGTGTATGGATAATGTGTAAAGTGAGGTCCTACTCAGCGTACTATTCTGTACCTTGAACTTTTGTGCCTAATGGTGTGCGTTGGTCAATGTCCTACTCTTGTACTTAGACAGCTGCTCTTTTAAGTAACTGCCTGGTTTTTATTGTATGTGTGTGTGTGTTCAGTTGCTAAGTCATGTCTGACTCTTGCGACCCCATGGACTATTGCCCACGAGGCTCCTCTGTCCATGGGATTTCCCAGGCAAGAATACTGGAATGGGTTGCCATTTCCTTCTCCAGGGGATCTTCCCAACCCAGGGATCAAACCTGGGTCTCCTTCATTGCAGGCAGATTCTTTACCACTGAGCCACTACAGAAACCCTTTTATTGTATGACTATAATTTTTTCAGTCAAGTTTCTATCATCCATTACGTTTCAAACTAAATGTTCACCCACCAGACTTTTTCTGCATCTGTCTCCATATTTTGGGGCCCCCTGTTCCTGATTCTGTAGCTTAACTTCAGACCTATGCATCCCTTGTACCATGTGAGGTGGGGTATCTTTCATCTTATGGTTGAGGAATCACAGGAGGAGGAAATAGTGGACTGGCACGGGAGAAGCTCATTGCAGAGTGCCCCCAGTGTGACCCCAGTGTGACCCCAGTGTGACCACTGGGACTAGACTGTGCTGGCACCAGATTTACTCCCCTCCCCCACCCTGGGCCCAATTTCCTATATGGACCTGGGTAAGTAAGACCATCTCCTCGTATGTTTATCTTGTTTTCTACTCATTGCTATATTTCAGAAAAAGTTGCTTTTATGTCTCTTGAAAAAGAGAGACATAAAAGAGCTTTGTACAAGCACGAGAATTACCCCCAACTTTTGTTTTTGGGCTTCCCTGGTGGCTTTTAGCTTCTTAAATAAAACAGACTATTTTTCTTAAGTATATTTTTTACTCCTAAAAACTTCGTAAAATTTTTCATGATGCTTTGTTTTCAATCAGTTAATTTCCCACCACAGTTCTCTTTCATCTCCTAAGCCTCGTATCCTAATGGTAACATTTCTATTATCATCTAAAAGTCAGGAAGAACTTCCTCCTTAACATCACCTTCCAGGGATATTCAGAGACTTGGTGACCCGAAACCCAGCTGGGAACCACCATCCTGTCTGAGGTGGATACATGTGGCCAGCCCATTGTGAGTTTTGAAACTGTTTTGAGGGTGGTTCAGGATTGTTTGGCCCTATTGTTGGAGATGCTGGGAATGAGTGAGCCACCTGTGTGTACAGCAGGCGGGCTTCAGGGAGCTCTGTTTGTGGGACACGATCAGGAAGGAAGCAGGAAGCCTGAACAGAGAGAGGAAGGAGTCAGGCCAGCAGTTTAAAGCTTGGAGATGAGTGGCTTGTTCTTGATTGTCTCAGAAGTCTACAGCAAGGGGCTACAAATTACAGGGTCTAAGAATTCTGTACTTTTCTAAAATGAGGCTGTCTGAATTTTTCAACTGGGTGTTCAGGAAAGAGCTGTGTTTTCTGAATGCAGCTGTGACTCAGCGCCTGTCCTTTAGGGAACACATCACTAAGGTGACGGGCTTCTGCAGCGGGATGAGGACAGAGGTGAGGGTTAGTGGGCTTGCTGAGGGTGTGTGCCCCTGCCTCTGCCCGCTTTTTTTCCGGAAAGATGAGAAGTTCTTATTTGTGGGTGATTTAATCATGTCCTAAAATGTAGCTGCAGTTTAGTTCTGTGGCCAGGCCTTCTTTCTGCTTCCCACACCCCCGAGCCTCATGCCCTCCTGTTGAGAGCCTGCTCTCTGTCCCTGCCTCCCAGCTGTTGGCTCTGCACTGAGCACTCAGGAAGGAATCTGCGTTTGTCTCTTCTCCTGTCAGGCAAGAGGTGAGTGCTTTTCTGATGACATGGCAAGAACCATGTGGCCTGTGGCTTTCCTCAGGGGCACCTTGGGGTGGAGCCAGGAGCCTGTGGATCCCAAACCCACTGCCAGGCCACTTCACCACCAGATGTAATCTGGGAGGGCATCGGGGTCTCTATAGCTTTCCCTTGGTCACCACTGTCTGAGTTTCCTCCACAAGGGTCTGCACTGGGTGCTGAGGGACCCAAGGGGGAGATGGGTCCATGCCTTCTGGGCATGTCCTCAAGTAGAAGGAAGACCATGTGCACCCACAGCAAAGGTAGAGAGTGGTCATCGCCATGAGACAGGCAGAGACGGTGAGGGAAGGTGAGGAGCACTGGTGACTGAGTCCATCCAAGTCAGAAGAGGAGGTGTTGCACTTTAAAAAATAGATACACTTATTTATTTGTTGCTGCGCTGGGTCTTCATTGCCACATGCGGACTTTCTCTAGTTGCGGTGTGCGGGCTTCTTGCTGCACTGGCTTCTCTCATTGTGGAGCGTGGGCGCTAGGGCGCTAGGGTTTCAGTAGTTGAGGCTTGCAGCCTCTACAGCACAAGCTCAGAAGTTGTGGCGCATGGGCTTAGTTGCTCCATGGTGTGTGGGATCTTCCTGGATCAGGGATCGAGCCGACTCTCCTGCATTGGCAGGCGGATTCTTAACCACTGGGCCACCTGGGAAGCCTGGGATGCAGTGGGAAGCAATTATCTTCCAATTTAAAAAAATTTAAAAAGGTAAGGAAAAAACTTGGAGAATTAAATAAAATGAATCTGATGCTATTAAAAAAAAAAAAAAAACAGAGCCAGGGGACAATCAGGATGAAGGGACCTCACTGACCGGTGGAGGAGGCACAGGGAGAATTGTTCCAGGTCAGATTATGGGATGCCGCCTAGGGATTTTCAATTTACCTCTAGAAAATTCAGGTGAAAATGTTTAAACTACCTCAGCAGGGGAAGAGGTGTCCTGGGTGGGAAGCTAGATTGCTCCTGTATGTTCTTAACTCCTGTCCTCCTGGCTAATCTGGAGGGTTGCTGGTGAACCAGAGGAAGCTGAATCTCATGTCTGAAGAAGGAGGCCCTGAGAAGCCAGGCTGTGGGCGTGCACATGTGCTGTGTTTAAATCCCTGTCAAATTAGTCCAAACCCTTGGCATCTGTTGCCTTGTGTAACAGGCGTGTATAGGGCTCTGCTGTATTCCTAGGTGGGTCAGACTTGGTTTCTAGGCCAGCGTTCCGCCCCATGACAAGGCAGCTTTGTGAGTCACCGGCCGCCACAGTGCAGAAAGGTCCAGGTTATGATCCAACTCCTAGCCTGTGCGTCTCCCACATAGGCCTGGGAATGCCTCGGACACTTGAGCACCTAAGGAGAACAACCCGTAGCCGCAGTCGGGGCAGCACGGCGTTGAGGGAAGTCCGGGCTTCTGCAGTCACCTGTGCCCACCTCCAGTGGTCCAGGAGAGTGGCAGACCTGGGCCGATAGCACATCGCTCTACTACTTTTTCCTTTACAGTTTTGGGTTCGCTAGAGGTAAAGAACCCACCTGCCATTGCAGGAGACATAAGAGATTCGGGTTTGATCTCTGGGTCAGGAAGATCCCCTGGAGGAGGGCATGGCAACCCACTCCAGTATTCTTGCCTGGAGAATCCCATGGACAGAGGAGGCTGGTGGGCTGCTGTTCTTGGGGTCACAAAGAGTCGGACAAGGCTTAGCAACTTAACAACAACAAAATAGCCAATTAACTTTTGAGAGTAGGATGCCTTGGGGCGGAGCGTGCCTGGAGGCCACGCCCCCAGCGTGCCGGAAGTCTCTTCCTGGGAACAGCTTCTTTAGAAGTTCTACCATAGAAGGAATTCTGGAACGACAGGAATCACGCCAGAAACAACAGGATCTGCCTCTCTCCCTGTCTGGGTCTTCCTTTTGAGTGTCTTGGCTAACACGCCAGATCAGTGTGAACGGCTCGTTTCCGTGGTCTGTTCAGCTGTACCAGAGAGGTCGCTGGTGAATAAGAGTGGTTGACGGTGTGAAGAGTGACCTGGAATTTAGTCTTGTCACCGGATAGCTTCTCTTGTGTAGAAAATATCATTGCTGGGTAATTATAAAGACTAGATCCTTTGACATGTTCTGTGTTTCTTTTAAAAATATATTAATATTTAATTTATTTTTAATAATTTTTAAAATATATTTTAATTTTTATTTTTTAAATTATTAAAGTGTGATAACACATTTACAGGATACTTGGAAAATACAGAACAAGGTTACATATAGTTCCACTATCAGTTCAGTTGCTCAGTCGTGTCCAACTCTTTGCAACCCCATGAACCACAGCACCCAGGCCTCCGTGTCCATCACCAACTCCCGGAGTCCACCCAAACCCATGTCCATTGAGTCAGTGATGCCATCCAACAATCTTGTCTTCTGTCATCCCCTTCTCCTCCTGCCCTCAATATTTCCCAGCATCAGGGTGTTTTCAAATGAGTCAGTTCTTTGCATCAAGTGGCCAAAGTATTGGAGTTTCAGCTTCAACATCAGGCCTTCCAATGAACACCCAGGACTGATCTCCTTGAGGATGGACAGGTTGGATCTCCTTGCAGTCCAAGGGACTCTCAGGAGTCTTAATACCACAGTTCAAAAGCATCAGTTCTTCTGCACTCAGCTTTCTTTATAGTCCAACTCTCACATCCATACAAGACTACTGGAAAAACCATAGCCTTGACTAGACAGATCTTCGTTGACAAAGTAATGTCTCTGCTTATTAATATGCTGTCTAGGT
Source organism: Bos mutus (assembly GCF_027580195.1). Lineage (NCBI taxonomy): Eukaryota > Metazoa > Chordata > Mammalia > Artiodactyla > Bovidae > Bos > Bos mutus. The sequence goes on from NC_091644.1 coordinate 41,898,085, forward strand.
TGGTCAGAAATTTCCTTCCAAGGAGTAAGTGTCTTAATTTCATTGCTGCAAGCATGATTTTGGAGCTGCAGTGATTTTGGAGCCCAGAAAAATAAAGTCAGCCACTGTTTCCACTGTTTCCCCATCTATTTGCCATGAAGTGATGGGACTGATTACCATGATCTTAGTTTTCTGAATGTGAGCTTTAAGCCAACTTTTTCAGTCTCCTCTTTCACTTTCATCACACACCACTATATATTACAATTATTTTTTAAGTAGATAAATTAAGCTTTTTAGTTGGAGTTTTAATATCAAACTCTCAAAAATTAATGGAATAAATATACAGAGAAGCAGAGGGATATAGTAGACCAGAAAAAACACTGTGAACCAATTCAACATAATTCAGATTTATACAATTTTCACACAACAGTAGGATACAAATTCTATTCAAGTTCTCATACAGTGTAAACTAGGAGACACTGAAACATATCCGGGGACATAAAACAAGGTGCAAAGATTTCATGGTCTAAAGGTATTGAAATCATACAGTCTGTTCTCATATCACTGTAGAATTATGTTAGACATCTGTATCAAAAGATATGTGAAAATAGCCCACATATTTTCAAGTGCACTGTGACATTTACCAAGAGAGATCTTCAGCTTAGCCATTGAAAGCCTCAATAAAGTTAGACTGAAAAAAACACCTGTTCCCTGTGTGTGTGCGTATTCTTTTCCGTGCTTCTTGAGTGCTTTAGTGCAGTGCTTGGTATGTGGGAGACATGTGATTGCTGTTTATTAAAATAGTTGATAGTTCATTTAATCCTCCCAATAAATTAAGAGAAATTATTTCCTTTTATCATCAAGGCATAGAGATGATAAATAACTTGCTCGAGAGCCCAGAAGCAGAAGGGTGCAGGGCAGGTCTCCTGGCATCTGTTTAGAGTTTCCCATCTTGAGAGTCCCTGAGGTTGACTGCTCAGCAGCTTGCTCGGCGTCCCCATTCCCAGTGGCCCTGGACCTGGGTCGGAGTCAGAGTCTGCAGGCTTCACAAGAGTGGTTCTCACGCACTGGAGAGAGTAGTAGATGCGCTGGTCTGCGCTGCATTTCTAGATGAATTAACCCTTCTGTCTCTGGGATTGATGCATTTTCCTGTCCTGACTGTTCTCTTTTCCCTGGGATGGGCCCCTGGGGGAGGGAGGAACTTAAAGATGAATGTGTGACTTTGAAATGTTCTTTGTTCTGTTATCACTTGGGGAAATAGTTCCCAGGGGAATCTGTAGAGGCCCAGGTCTTACTAAGGCTTATTCGGTGGTTCTCTCTGGGGAGTGACCCCACAGCCATCTTAGGAGAAGATGTCCTCTTCTCCAAAGGAGAGGGAGTCTGACTCCTTGTGAGTCTGGAGACCCAGCTGATTGGAGGGTGGGTGCTCCAGGGGGCAGCGTATGACCCTAACTGCTGAGCTGCTGGTTCTATTAAAGAGACTGTTGCTCCAGGAAGCACAGAGCACGTGGGGGTCTTCTTTGAATCTGATCGTAGCAGGAAGAGATGACACCCTTGCATCTTAGTGTCCAAAGTGAAGCTGGCTGGGGCTTTCAAAATGTGCAAGGCTGTTGCTCTGCAGGGCAGGCCAGATCACCAGGCGATGTTCTGCAGGCCAGGCTCGCTGCCCCACACATGTGGTCGTTCCCTGACGTGTTGGGTCACGTCTGAGGTGTGGGCATTGCATAATTAAGGTTTTCTCAAAACTGAAGAGCCAGAGCGTTCAAGTGATGCTCTGAGTCACTGGCCATGTGGAAAGAACATGCCGGCACGGGCAGATTGCTGACTGAGAGCACCGCTAAGATTCCACTATGTTGCTGACTTCTTGCTTTTACCTCCCTGCCCCTTCCCTCAAGGTTGGCCTCCGACAGCTGGACATGTCCTTGCTCTGCCAGTTGTACAGCCTCTATGAGTCCATCCAGGAATACAAGGGAGCCTGCCAGGCAGCGGCCAGCCCAGACAGCACTTATGCTCTGGAGAACGGCTTCTTTGATGAGGAGGACGAATATTTCCAGGAGCAGAACTCCCTCCAGGATGGGAAGGAGCGAGGCCCCCCAAGGGACCTGACGCTGCCCGTCTCCCCACTCCCCAGCGGCGACTGGATCCTGGAGTCCATCTAAAGGATGCAGGAGGCAGGCCACTGTCAGCACGGGCTTCTCTTCTGTGGGCCGTCCTCGAGCCTGTGGGACCAGCACTGCCAGCTTAATTTGCAGGCGGGGAGATGTGCCTGGGCGTGGGGGCCGCGGTCTGTTTGGAGGGCCACTTTCTGCTGAGTGATCTGGAGGTGCTCAGCAGTCTCCTCACACCCCGGTCCTGAGACCCTGTGGCCAAGGGTTTATACTGAGAGAATAATGAGAAGATCCCTGGAGAAGACCTCTCGTATTCTGGGCAAGGTGAAACAACTTGTATATAGCTAGTTACTTTCTGCTGGTGGGGTTTGCTTCGGGTTTGCAGTGTGTGAGAGCTCACATTTCACTACTGGCCTTCCTCAGGACCTTCTGCTGCCTTTCTTGCTGTTTCATGAGCTTCAAAGCCACTTGGTTGAGCTTTATTTATTTGTAAGCTGCATTACTAACTGTCCAGGGGACTCAGTAAAAAAAAGTGTACTAAGAAAGTAAACCTTTCAGGCCACACCAATCAAGAGACTTGCATTCTCTGAACCTGTCCAGATATTTTGTGTCCTTCTCTGTGCATCAGAGATGGGTGGAAGACAGTGCAGAGATACCTCGAGCTGGGAGACAAAACGGGCAAGCGATGTGTATCATTCACTGTAAGGTGGTGAACGTTTTTGGTTTTAAAGATTCTGGGTATCAGCTGTAGTATGTTAGACGGCAAACTTCCACTCAATACGGTGATCACCTGAAGCCTTACTATATTTATTAAAATCTTTTATGAACACTTTACACTTTGTAGGTTAAAAGTAAAGATAAAAGGCTAAACTATCTGTGGTTGTATATTATTTTGGTCTGACTTTCATAACTTGAACGCATTGAATCCAATCAATGACTGAAAGAAAACTGCAGTTTGCTCACTTGCCATTAAGAATTTTGAAAGAAGCTCTGTTCCTCTGTTGGCCCATCCTTAATGTTGTTTTATCAGTAGACTGCAACATACTTAGGGCTCAGTGCTGTTCAGTCATTGCAAACTCTGGACCCCTTGCTCCTCTTCTCTTTGGTGCAATAATTGCTTTATTAGCACCTTTTTTGCGTCAGAGTGAGGAAGGAAAACTCACCATTGTTAATCAGCCTGTTAACAGCCTGTTATGCACACAACTCTGTGTCGGGAGCTGGGGTGAGGGGCAGAGGAGGAAGAGTTCTGCTCATTTTCTATGTTGCAAATGGTCACTGAAATGAGGGGTGGCAGTAGATTGCCTTTAGCATGTGGCCTGACTGGTGGGGAAAATTGAAAGTGGTAAAACCCGGTGAAGGAGAAGGGGGTGACAGAGGATGAGATGGTTGGATGGCATCACTGATTCAGTGGTCACAGTTTGAACAAACCCTGGGAGATGACGAAGAACAGGGAGGCCTGGTGTGCTGCAGTCCATGGGGTTGCAAAGAGTCGGACACAAGTTAGTGACTGAACAACAGCAACAAAACCAGGTGACGACTGGTTGTCTGCTGGGACCTCTTTCTTTGAGGCTGGCCCCTTCTTCACATGAGTTGAACCCAAGACCAGCTGACCTCAACCTTGACCACACTAAAATGCTTGGGGGAACTTTTAGAACAATATTGTTTGTTGTCGTTGTTTAGTTGCTGAGTCGTGTCCGACTCTTTTGTGACCCCATGGACTGTAGCCTACAAGGCTCCTCTGTCCATAGCATTTCCCAGGCAAGAATACTGGAGCGGGCTGCCATTTCCTTCTCCAGGGATCTTCCCAACTCAGAGATAGAACCCGTGTCTCCTGCATTGATAGGCAGATTATTTACCACTGAGCTACCAGGGAAGCCCAGGACAGTATTGAGCCTAGATTAAGACTCCCCCTTGCCCTTGTCCCCTCTCCAGCATCATTTTGATTTAATTAGTAAGGAGTGAGGCCTGAGCATCCCTGTGGTTCTAAAAGTCACCCAGGTGATTCTCATGTAGATCTAGTTACGGTCTAGAGTTCAAAGTGTCCAGGGAGCAGGCATCACCGGCAATGTGGTACAGAGTCTCACCCCACCCGGCCTTCTGCCCCAGGTCCTGCATGCACCTTGACAAGATTCCTCCTGTGTAGACGATTCTTCTTCACAGAGTTCCAGAAGAATGCTGCTTTAAGTTAGCCCAGCACCAACAGAGCTGCTCTGAGAGGGCTGTGGTGCCCCCCCTGCAGCACTGAAGAACTGCCTGGCCTGCCCCAAACCCCGGCCACTGTCCTCTCAGAGAGCCAGGCTTGCAGGGCTGGGAGCCCTCTGATTCAGAGTGCAGGCATTCCCTTGTCTGCTGCCTCTGGCTCCTAGACCTGCGGTGACTCATGGTGCCTGTGAGTCTCTGAAGGCAGGAAGTATGTCAGAGTGTAAGGTGGGATGAATCAAGGTGAGCAAGGGACCCTTCCCTTCCTGTTGGGCTGACACCTTCCTTGCTCCTGTAGTGAAGTGGTGTATACATGTAAACCACTGTGGTGGCTAATGCTCTGCTTGAAATGTATTAATATATAAACCACCCCAAACTTTCTCTTACTCCACAGGTAGTGTACTGCTGTAAGTATTGCTTAGCAAGGAGTATTAAAATTCCCCAGATTGTAAAATGTTTTCTAATAGACCCTTCTACAAAGGTGCCTTAGATGATTAGAAAATAAATTCCATCAGTGTCTTTTTTTGCTACCTGGCATAAATCATTACCTAAGTTCAGAATTGGTCTGTCTTGGTACTCGGTGACCAGCAGAGAAATGTAGGTGATAAAGCCATCCAATGTTACCTGATGAAAGCTGAAGAAATTGTGAATTACTTTGAAGGCAACATCCATAGTAGTTAAACACTTTCAGCTTTCTAGGCATAAGTGCAATGAACTCAGAATTGTTGCTAGTTTAAGTCTTGGAATTCACAGATGATACTGTTCTTGTTATGTGCCCAGTGGAAGTCACAGTTAACCAACCTGGCTCCTTGCTTTCATTTCTGTGTAACCTAGGGTGATGTCATTCATTCACCGAACATTTGTCTAGCATTTTTCTGGATCACATTGATCCAGGCAGCAAGAACAGGTGAATAACGAAGAGTGTCTGGCAGATGTTGCACTTCCACAAATAGCCTCGTACGTGACGGCAAGTATTATGACGGGGCAAGTACCATGGACCGCTGAGTCCTAGAAGACTCAGCTACTACTTGAGGATGTTGGTGAAGATAACATCTAAGCTGGCTTTGGAGAGTGAGTGAGTTCTTCAGGAGACAGAGTAAGAAGGAATGGTGTAAACAAATTCTCCAAAATCATTTATGTGCAGTACTGTGTGTGTTCATAAGACGCTTTCATTTCTATAAATGGATTCAGCCACTTACTTAAGACCATGGCTAAATAACAGCAGAGCTGCAGTTCTCAGATGCAGTTCGTGCTTTACGTTTAAGGCACAAGCGGGGAGAAGGAAATGGCAACCCACTCCAGTGTTCTTGCCTGGAGAATCCCAGGGATGGGGTAGCCTGGTGGGCTGCCGTCTATGGGGTCGCAAAAAAAAAAAAAGAAAGGCATAAGCAGGTGCAGGAATAACGTGAAACCTAAGGAGACTGGTCTAGCCCCTTCACTTTCATCACAGAGCTTTAGTATTTAATGATTTGTTGTGTAGTGCATTCTGCAGGGTCTTGGTCTAACTTCTACACGCACAGGCCATATTTCTTTCAGAGTCTGTGGTAATAAGTATATGCCGAGTGTATGTGTGACTGAAAGCAACCAGCATCATTTCACTGTAGGCAAGTTGGCAGTTGAGTCCCATCTTTTTTTTGCAAATTAGAATTCTTCATACGTGTGTGTGTGTTATAAAACAAGGACAAATGCTACTTCAGTGTTTGTAACCTTGTGTGTGTGTATGTGTGTGTGCTCAGTCATATCTGACTCTTTTCGGCCCCCTGGATGGTAGCCTGTCAGGCTCTTCTGTCTAGAATTTTTCAGGCAAGAATACTGGGGTGGGGTGCTGTTTCTTCCTTCAGGGGATCTTCCCGACTCAGGGAATCTACGTCTCTTGAGTCTCCTGCATTGGCAGGCAGATTCTTTACCACTGAGCCATCTGGGAAGCCCATATGTGTGTAAAATACACTAAAATATATTTTATTTATAGCATTTTACTAAAATACTATATACTAGAACACCCAGGTGATTCTGCCGTGTTATTTGCTCTCAAGAAAGGGGCAAAGTGAAGACTCCCAGTGCAACTCAGTGGGCCCAAATTGGACCTTCCCACAGTCTAGGCTGTGCTTGCCCCCACCCCAGACCACTATCCCTTTTGCTGTTCCCAACTCCCAGTTCCTGCAGCAGGAAACCCAGTGGTCTGGCCTGGGCACTGGGGGAGTCGAAGGTACCTGAAGGGCTGGCTGGGTGAAGGAGGACACGTGACCTTTAAAACAACCCTGCAGTGTGGGGAGTGGGCCGTGTGGCTCGGGCAGCGGCCAGGGCCCTGTCTTCTTCGGTACAAATGCATGTGGGACGGCCACTCCTCCAGCAGAGAGTATTCCAACAGAGTACTTCTCAGTGTTGTTTTTGGTACAAAATAAATGCAAAGGAGATGGCGGGGTAGGGAGTGGCGCAGGCTGGGCCAGCACATTCTGCAGACCTCAGATCATGGAAGCGCTCTCGGGGCTCAGTTGAGGGGGGTGGAGGTGCTGCTGCTCCAGAGGATTTGCAGGCCCAGCAAGTAAAAGCCCAAGCCTGTCCCACCTTGTCCTCATGGACTGTACTTTCAGTTCACAGACATGTATCCAAGCCTGTTACATATGGAGGTAGCAGAACTCATGTTAGAAGATAGCATCTGGAGGTTACGCCTGAAGAACAGCTGACACCTGCTGCGTCAATGTCACGGGTGAAAATGCTTTGGGGCCGTGTGGGCCTGCCGAGCACCTAGTGGGGGCTTTGGAGAGGGTGTCAACAGCCTGCCCGATGCCTTTGTTCTAATCAACTGTGATGAGGATGCCTGCTTTTCCACCCCACTTCTCTGGCCTCCAGTTAACTGAAAAACAGGTCCCTGGATACCCAGCTTCCAGCCTGATTCTCTTGACTCCTTGAAGAACTTGCACAAGCCAGTTGAGTATCTATGGAATGCTGAGCAAAAACCCTTATTAAATACATGACCAAAGCAAAATTAGCCAAATAAAAGCAGAAAGCAGTCATAGGTAAGGAAGAGTTATGACCCTAGAGAGGCAGGTGCCTGTACGAGGAGAGGGCAAGGAGACGAGAGAATTACACACTGCCAGCCTCAGGTGGAAGCTCAGAGACCCCTCTCCCTGCTCTCCATTCCATCTCCAAGAAGGAAGCACTAATGAAAGTCAATGGCCATTGAGGTCCCAGGAACACAGAAACCGCTGATAATGGGAAGGCCGATTTTGGTGGGAGGAGTACTTGTGTGAGACATACACATGGTTGTACAGGCTCTTAAAGCCTGTTGTACACAGTGAAGTAAGTCAGAAATAGAAAAATATTGTATATTAACACATATATATGGAATCTAGAAAAATGGTGCTGATGAGCCTATTTGCACGGCAGAAATAGAGATGCAGACATAGAGAACAGACTTGTGGATGCAAAGAGGAAAGGAGAGAGTGGGACAAGTGGAAAGAGTAGTACTGAAACATGTATATTACCACATGAAAAACAGATAGCTAGTGGGAAGCTGCTGCATAACGGGGAGATTATACTCTGACAACGAAGAGGGGTGGGATAGTGTTGGGGGTGGAAGGGAGGTTCAAGGTGGAGGGGATGTGTGTATGCTTACGGCTGGCTCACAGTGTTGTATGGCAGAAAGCAACACAGCATTGTAAAGCAATTATGCTCCAATTTAAAATAAAGAGAGAAAGAAATAGACATGGTTAAAGCACAGTCACCATATGACCTGAGAGCACTTCCCTGTCTTACAAGGGCATAGAATCAGAGAAGAAGAGTTAGGACTTAGCTCTGCTCTGTTTCGGGATTTAGGGGAGAGAGCAGCTTACCTTTCATTCTGTCTGTCCTGTCCTCAGGGTGATAAGATGCCAGGGTGGGCTCAGGGAGAAAGGGCAAAAGAGGAGACTACTTAAGATGGCCTCTAGAACATCATCTGTGTTAGAGACAAGTGAAGTGAAGTGAAGTCGCTCAGTCGTGTCTGACTCTTTGCGACCCCATGGACAGTAGCCTACCAGGCTCTGCCATCCATGGGATTTTCCAGGCAAGAATACTGGAGTGGGCTGCCATTTCCTTCTCCAGGGGATCTTCCCGAACCAGCAATCAAACCCGGGTCTCCTGCATTGCAGACAGACGCTTTACTGTCTGAGCCACCAGGGAAGCCCTTAGACAAGAGCACTCTGAAATCCCCAAGTCCAGCACAATGGTAAGAAAACCATGGGGATCTGAGGTTGGAGGGCAGGCTGGGAAGAGCACTCATTCATCTGATGTGTCATGTGCAGGGATGCCCCAGGAATCTAGATGGAGGTGAGTTTGCAGAATGAGGAGGGTACTCGCTCACCAGACTCCACCTGCAGCTACTGTGTGTCCCTAGCGTGCCCACTGAGCGCTTGTACTCTGGGCTGATCCCCCTCTGCCTTCCTGGCAGAAATACTGGGTTGGCCAAAAGGTTCGTTATCAATTCCCCCCATAGGCTGTTGTGGGGGAAACCGAAGGAACTTTATGGCAAATCCAGTACTAGCAAAGATGTATTCAACTCATTTTCCCCTGGGGTCATACACCATGTGACTTTTCTCAACAAGCTAGTATCAAGACACATCCTGAATGACCATGTCATTGAGCAGTAATTTACACCAGCTCAAGCACCCGGGCTGAAGCACTTCCAGTGTGCTGGGACCTTGAGTTGGAAGGAGCCCAGTAGAAGATGTGCAACTTGAATGTCTCTCCCTCAACTGTGGAAGGAGGAGAGGGAACATGCCCCCAGGGCAGAAGGCACACTCCAGTGCAGATACGTGCCTGGTCACACACATTGATCATTTTCAATGGATTGATATGATTTATGTATCACCTTCGTTGAAAGAACTCCTCTTAAGGTCTTCCCTGGTGGCTCAGTGGTACAGAGTCCACCTTTTGATGCAGGAGAGAGGAGTTCGATCCCTGATCTGGGAAGATCCCACAGGCCACAGAGTGACTAAGCCCGTGCACCACAACTATTGAGCCTATGCTCTAGAACCTGGGAGCCGCAACTACTGAAGCCCAGCATGAAGCCCATGCTGAGCCAGTGCTCAGCAACAAGAGAAGCCCAGGCACCCACCACACCAAAGAGTAGCCCCTGCTTGCTGCAACTAGAGGAAAGCCCTTGTGCAATGAAGACCGGTGCAACGAAAAATGTGTGCATGCTAAGTTGCTTCAGTCATGTCCAACTGTTTGTGACCCTGTGGATTGTAGCCCACCAGGCTCCTCTGTCCATGGGCTTCTCCAGACAAGAATACTGGAGTGCAGGCAAGAATACTGGAGTGGGTTGCCATTTCTTACTCCAGGGGATCTTGACCCAGGGATCAAACCCATGTCTCTTGTGTTTCCTGCTGGGCAGGTGGATTCTTTACCACTGGCACCATCTGGGAAGCCCAACCAAAAATAAAATAAGTAAAATTATATTAAAAAAAAAACTCTTTAAGACTGCTTTATAAAAATTCACACAACACAATGCAGGCAATTTTTTTGAAAAGTGGGTTTAGAAATCAGCACAAGGGCAGGGAAGAGAAGATGAAGCCAGGGGTAGAATCAGCACAATAAGCACCCACTGTGAGACAGACACACTGTTCTATTCGCCTGTAGCATGTAAATGCAGGATTTTCTGACCTTGAATTCAAATCCAGGCCATGGATCCATGGTGAACGTGCAACTCCAGAGCAGGTGTTTGCCTGGGTATTTCCTGCCAAATGTGTTCGAGCAAGGTGACTTCTGGAAAATACAGGGAGGAGTTACAAGACATTCTCTATATGTCATGAGAGAACTTCAGAGCTGCATGGAGTCCACTCCCAGCCAATGCAGAAAGTCCCTTGTAATGCCCCAAAGACATGGGTTTGATCCCTGTGTCTGAAAGATCCTCTGGAGGAGGGCATGGCAACCCACTCCAGTATTCTTTTCCTTTTCTTTATTATTTTTAATTGAAGGATAATTGCTTTACAGAATTTTGTTGTTTTGGACAGAGGAGCCTGGCAGTCCATAGGGTAACAAAGAGTTGGACATGACTGAAATGACTTAGCACATACATGTGTGAGTATGTGTGTTGTGTGTGGGGCTGTTATTAGCCAGATAATTTTGTGGTAGGCTGAAAAATGACCCCCAAAGATATCTGGGCTAAAGATATAGTCTCTGGAACTTATAAATGTTACCTTATTTGGACAAAAAGTTCTTTACAGATGTACTTAAAGATCTTGAGATGACCAGATCATTCTGCATCACCCAAGTGAGTCCTCAGAAGACAGAGGCAGAGGGATGACTTCCCTGGTGGTGTGGTGGATGGGAGTCTGCCTGCCAATGCAGGAGACACGGGTTTGATCCCTGGTCTGGGAAGATTCCACATCCTGCTGGGCAACTAAACCCGTGTGCCACAACTACTGAGCCCGTGCTCTAGAGTCCAAGAGCCACAACTACCGAGCCCCTGCGCCCAGAGCCTGTGCTCCACAGCAAGAGCAGCCACTGCGATGAGAAGCCCGCACACGGCAGTGAAGAGTAGCCCCTGCACCACAGTGGAGACCCAACACAACCAAAAGTAAACAAAATCAAAAAACGATCCTATTTAAAAAGAGAGAGGTAGTGGGGAATTTGACTCATGGAGGAGGAGGTGATGTGAAGATGGAGGATGGACTGTAGTGACATGCCCACAGGCCAAGAACTGGCAGAGCCAACAAAAGCTGGAAGTGGGGGCGGGGTGCATTCTCCCTTAGAGCCTCGGGGGGGAGGCGGGTGGCTGTCCACCCTTGATTTGGCCCAGTGAGACTGACTCTGAGCGCGGGCTTCGTAGTTGCAGTGCACAGACTTAGTTGCCCGGCAGGATGTGGAATCTTCCCAGACCAGGGATCAAACCCCTGTCCCCTGCATTGGCAGGCAGACTCCCATCCACTGCACCACCAGGGAAGTCGTCCCTCTGCCTCTGTCTTCTGAGGACATTTGTGATAGCATTTAGGACTCACTCGGGTAACACAAAATGATCTGGTCACCTCAAGATCCTTAATCACATCTGCAAAGAACTTTTTATCCAAATAAGGTAACATTTACAAGTTCTGGGCTTCCCAGGTGGCGCGAGTGGTAAAGAACCTGCTTACCGGTGCAGGAGACATAAGAGACTCATGGTCAATCCCTAGGTCAGGAAGGTACCATGGAGGATGGCATGGCAGCCTACTCCAGTATTCTCGCCTGGAGAATCCCATGGACAGAGGAACATGGTGGTCCATAAGGTCACAAAGACACGACTGAAGCAGCTTAACATACATGTAAGTTCCAGAGACTATCTTTGGCCTTCCTGCCTCGAGAATTGTGAGAGAATAAATTTAAGCCACAAGCTTGCTGCAAGTGTTACAGCAGCCACAGGAAACTGACACAGATTTTCTGGGCACTCTTGTGTTCCTCCCATTTAGTTATTCATCTGTGTTGCAACAGGGCAGCAGCATTTGACCTGCCGGCCAATGCCCTGCGCCCTCTTCCCTTTCAAAACACCCAGAATGCATTTCCTGGTGGGCTCCAAGAGGCAGCTCCTACGGTTATCATGAGGGTTAAGTGAGTTAACGATTATAAAACCCCTGAAATAGTGCCTGGCACAAGATAAATAATAAGTCTATATAATACTTCTTAAATAGGAATGAATGAATGAATATAATCCTCTTTTGGGTACCGAGGTTCCTGCTTTTGCAGTGTGTTTCCTCTACTGGCTTCTCAGCCAGAGAACATTTTAATTTCATCTTGGGTTACTAACTTTCCCTTCAGAATGAGTCACCAACTTTGTATTGTAAATAAGGTTATGGTTCAGTTCAGTTCAGTTCCTCAATCGTGTCCGACTCTTTGCGACCCCATGAACCACAGCACACCAGGCCTCCCTGCCCATCACCAACTACCGGAGTCCACCCAAACTCAAGTCCATTGAGCTGGTGATGCCATCCAACCATCTCATCCTCTGTTGTCCCTTCTCCTCCTGCCCTCAATCTTTCCCAGCATCAGGGTCTTTTCCAATCAGTCAGCTCTTCGCATCAGGTGGCCAAAGTATTGGAGTTTCAACTTCAACATCAGTCCTTCCAATGAACACCCAGGACTGATTTCCTTTAGGAAGGACTGGTTGGATCTCTTTGCAGTCCAAGGGATTCTCAAGAGTCTTCTCCAACACCACAGTTCAAAAGCATCAATTCTTCAGCGCTCAGCTTGTTTTATAGTCCAACTCTCACATCCACACAGGACTACTGTAAAAACCATAGCTTTGACTAGATGGACCTTTGTTGACAAAACAATGTCTCTGCTTTTTAATATGCTGTCTAGGTTGGTCATAACTTTCCTTCCAAGGAGTAACCTTTTAATTTCATGGCTGAAATCACCATCTGCAGTGATTTTGGAGCCCCCAAAAATAAAGTCTGACACTGTTTCCACTGTTTCCCCATCTATTTGCCATGAAGTGATGGGACTGGATGCCATGATCTTCGTTTTCTGAATGTTGAGCTTTAAGCCAACTTTTTCACTCTCCTCTTTCACTTTCATCAAGAGGCTCTTTAGTTCTTCTTCACTTTCTGCCACAAAAGTGGTGTCATCTGCATATCTGAAGTTACTGGTATTTCTCCCAGCAATCTTGATTCCATCTTGTACTTCTTCCAGCCCAGGGTTTCTCATGATGTACTCTGCATAGAAGTTAAATAAGCAGGGTGACAATATACAGCCTTGACATACTCCTTTTCCTATTTGGAACCAGTCTGTTGTTCCATGTTCAGTTCTAACTCTTGCTTCCTGACCTGCATACAGGTTTCCAAAGAGGCAGGTCAGGTGATCTGCTATTCCCATCTCTTTCAGAAGTTTCCACAGTTTGCTGTGATCCACACAGTCAAAGGCTTTGGCATAGTCAATAAAACAGAAATAGATGTTTTTCTGGAACTCTCTTGCTTTTTCGATGATCCAGCAGACGTTGGCAATTTGATCTCTGGTTCCTCTGCCTTTTCTAAAACCAGCTTGAACATCTGGAAGTTCATGGTTCACATATTGCTGAAGACCTGGCTTGGAGAATTTTGAGCATTACTTTACTAGTGTGTGAGATGAGTGCAATTGTGTGGTAGTTTGAGCATTCTTTGGCATTGCCTTTCTTTGGGGTTGGAATGAAAATGGACCTTTTCCAGTCCTGTGGCCACTGCTGAGTTTTCCAAATTTGCTGGCATATTGAGTGCAGTATTTTCATAGCATCATCTTTAAGGTTAGGTTAGATGTGTTTGGTATCAGAAAGTAATGACCCAACTCTTAAGGATCACAGCAATTCTGAGGAAAGAATACAATAAAATGCTCATCTTCTTCAACAGCTTCTTCCTTGTAGCCAGAGGACTAATATTTAATCTGGTCCTAGGCATTTGAGTTCCTTATTTAAAACTCTCTTTTCTCTGTCCCTAACTGTATTTGAAGTACATTACCTTTTTTCTTAACAAAGAATGACGTGGTTAACCACCCCAGTCCCCACCATTTGATGAGGGGTGGAGACTAATATAGATCCAGGGACCCACCATTAGACTAAAAGTGGAAACTAATATATATACCCAGGAATCCTTCATTAGACTATGTAACAGAGACCAAGACAGACCCAAGGATCCCCCAGGGATCCTCCACTAGACTACAAGTGGAGGCCAAGAGAGACCCAGGGATCCTCTATTAAACTAGAAGTAGAGACCTAGGTTTTAGTCCCAGTTGTATCACTATATGCTTGTGTGACCATGAGCATATCCCTGAACCATTCTAAGCTCCAATTTCTTCACGTAAGACTGATTTCTAAAGTATCTTCCACTTTTCGATTGATGTTTGCCTTGTCTTGTTGTAAACAGCTAAAAACATGCTTTCTTTGGCTCTCATGGACACTATGATGTTTTCTTCCTAATTTAGTTCGAAGGGCTTCAAACACTTTGATAGAAAATCTTTTAACCGAAGACCACTTGTCTATTTTCTTTGTGCCTTATTCATCTACATTGTGCTCTCATAAACTGAGTATTTTTTTCTTCTCTGGTACTTGGTGTGTTGAAAACTCGTCATCAACAGGCTGGGTAGCCACTGTGACCATAACTGATCCACGATTGTGACTATAAGGTAATTTTCTAGAATGGCTTGGGGGATGCATATGCTTTTTCAATAAAATTGTGGATATCTGAAAGTAATTTAAGTTTTATACCTTCAAGAGAATGTCCACATAAATACGTTTTTTGTTGTTGTCAGACCATGTTTCAGTGACTGGGAGAGAGGAATGGCTTGGAAAACAAACATCATTCTAAAGCACCAAGCACCACCCCTACCTCATCTTCCCAGCATAATTCTAAGTTCTGCTGTCTCAGAAATCATAGGGCAAAATTTAACAACTGTAAAATCTAAGTGGTGAACAGATGTTTTCACTGTACAATTCTTTCAACGTTTTTGTGAAAAAAAGCATAAAGAGAAGATGAATTCCTGGGCTGGGCAGTGGGGCCTAGCCTGGGCATGGGAGATCACTCTCAACGTGACCTGGAAGACAGCCTCTCTGCCTTCTTCCTGGAGACTTGCCCTTTCTTTTCTCACTCCAACAAGTGATGTGATAAATACACTGAACGGAGTCTAAGATCATAGCTGATGAGATGGGTTTCCCTGGCTGTCCCTCCCACCCACCCATTCTGCTGCACTTAGCTACCTACTGCTCAGGGACACCTCACCGGCACCCAGGAAAGGGGTTTTGAACACCTGTCTTTAAAACTTAACAAATACCTTTATGGTGATCAAGACAGACTGGGATGTAGACAATATAAATTTATAAATAGATGATGCAGTTTATTTATCTTAGCCAAAGATTTGAAAAGCTATGATCAGTGTATTTTTTAAGTCATTTTCCCCTCATACTTGTTTTTTAAATGATTTTTTTCCCTTTGGTTGTGTCTTTGAACCACGTTTTCTCCTCTCCTTAAACTGACAGGCTCCATCTGGTGGTCAACAGTCCTCTCCATTCTATGAGTACTCCGTGATGTTATTCCAATGGGTTTTGTCCTGTTTTTTTTTTTACTTTGCTGAGCTGTGTGTGCTAAGTCGCTTTAGTCGTGTCTGACTCTTTGTGACTCTATGGACTGTAGCCCGCTGTCAGGCTCCTCTGTCCATGGAATTCTCCAGGCACGAATACTGGAGTGGGTTGCCATACCCTCTTTAGATTTTCCCGACCCAGTGATCAAACATGTCTCCTGCATTGGCAGGCAGGTTCTTTACCACTAGCACCACCTGGGAAGCCCGTTTTTTTACTTTGGATTCTTCAGCTTTCTGTATTGGTTTCATCATCCTTGGGATAAATTACAACTCATGAGGCCCTTCATAATCCAAACCGTACACGTCCTCCATGTATCATCTGTGGAACTCCCACGGCTCACACTCTACCCAGCTGGACCATTTGCTTTCGCCCCAGCCTGTGCCCACTGGCACTCTGCCCTCCACGAGTGTGTGCATTGTCCTCTCTTCCAGGCTACTGGAAAGCTCTGTCCTTTCCCCTTCCCTTGGAAGATGTTTTTGACTTCTGTCTGGAACAGGTGTTCCCACCCTGCCCTTCCCGAATAGCCTATGCTCACTGCTTGATAAAAAGACAGTCACCTACAGTTACCTCCTCCTATTTCTAAATCCATCACTATTCGGTAAGTGTCAAGAGCCCAGGTGCCGTCTTCTATGGATACTGCTGCATCCATACCGTCTGACCCTAACAGACTAGGCGCTCAGTATCTGGGGAATGAATACGTGACCCTAACAGACTAGGCGCTCAGTACCTGGGGAATGAATACGTGAAAGAACAAAGAGGGAAGCAGGCAGACAGAAAAGGAGAGGCAGTGTTTGTTTATTTAGTAACAGCTCTACTGAGATATAATTCACTTGTTAGATGTACAATTCAGTTGTTTTTAGTTATTTATTTCTGAATCAGCTGACTTTAAGAGTAACTTAGTTACAGGGGAAGATTCTGAATTAAAAATTCACAAAAGCTCAGTTTACTGTGAGTTTATTGAGAAAAAAGTATTTCTCTTGTAAGAATACAAAGTATTATTTAACCATTAACATTTAAATTAAAAAGATATAAATATGTCAAAGCCATGAACAAAGATCTTTTCTTCTGTGTGACTCATGAATTCATGTTCCTTCAGTTCCAGCGCTTACCTGAACCGTCCATAATGTATAATCTTCACTCGTTGCATACATTAGTTCCCGCAGCAACATTCCTTGTGTTTGTGTGAGTGTTTCCGTAGGTGGTTTAGTTGTTTCGACATGGGTTAGCACTTCCCAATGCCATAACCGTCGCTTTCTTTTTTAGGAAGTATATCCAAAGCTTTGCTTCGTTTTACACAACAATAATGAGAAGACTGGTTTGTATTTTTACGTCTTCTATTTTACAGATGCAACCAGTCATGCCACAGACAGTAAAAAACAAAACTGTGGATAATAAAAACAGTATTTAGAGTGGCACATTCCGCAAAAAATCAAATCAACAAATACTTATTAGGGCAGGCTCTGTACTACAGGAGACACCGTTACCTCAGGCCTGGTCTGTCCAGACACCAAACCAGGTTGAGGGAGGTAGACATAAATACACGGCATTTTAATGTAAAGTGTAAACAAGTATAAAACATGAGATAACCTAAAAAGGAAAATGGCTTTCAAACGGCTGCTAAAGACAGGGAACCTTCTCCTCACAGAAATTATACTGGATAGCTCAAAAGGCAGAAGCACAAAAAAAGTGGGGGCAAGGCCTTCAGCACTGGGACAGTCTCAGGAGCTCTGGGAATGTGACTGGGCGGGGCCTAGGAGCTCACTGGAAGGAGCAGGCGTGACAGACTCAAAGTTTTGGACAGTCTTCATTCCTCAGAGAGGCAGAGGTGACTGAATCTGGTTAGTGGAGAGGAGTGTGATCTATCTGGCGATGAGGAAAGGGTAGTGGAGAAACCTGCCCGCAGAGGAGGAATGAGCACTAACACTCACAGAAAACTGAAAGCAGTTGCTCAGGAAGGGACCGAAACTCTGGCCAGCAGTAAGAAGGGGTGGAGAATCCAGAGAGGCGCCAGAAGTGGTGCTCTGTGAAGATGGACTGAAGGTCGGTAAGGAGGTTGTTACAAACTTTGAAACAGGAGATGATGAGGGTTGAGCTGGGGGCTGAGTGACAAGATGAAAAGCTCACAGGGGACTTCCCTGGTGGCGCAGTGGATAAGAATCTGTCTACCAACACAGAGGACACAGGTTCGATCCCTAGTCCAGGAAGATTCCACTTGCTACGGGGCAACTGAGCCCGTGTGCCACTACTTCTGAGCCCGACTGCTACAACTACTGAAGCCCATGCACCTAGATAGAGCCTGTGCTCTCAACAAGAGAAGCCGCTGCAGTGAGCGGCTCAAGCACTGCAACCATGAGAAGGTCCTCCTCATTAGAGAAATGCAATTAGAGAAAGCTGTATGCACTGCAGAAGACCCAGGGCAATCAAAAATAAATAAATATTAAAAAAAAAAAACAAAACTAAGAACAACAAGAAAGGCTATCAGGAAGATTCTGTTTTGGTGAGGGCTGGGGATACTGAGTTCAATTTTAGAGGTAATAGCGAGGCTGTCCTGGAATTATCTTGAAGGCAGTGGAAGGGCATGAGTGACCTGGCAGGGGGCGGGTACTGGAGGTATCGGGTCTGGAAAGATCTGGAAGCAACCTGCCCTAGATGGGTCAAGCCATGTTGCTGCCAAAGCCAAGTGTCTGCAAGGCAGGAGAGAAAAGTGGAGGGCTGAGGCAAGACATGGGAGACAGACAGGGGTAGGGAAAAGGAAGGTTGGATGCCAGGAGGGGCGCAGGCGGCCTGTCTGGGAAGGCAGCAGCTTCTGGAGCAGAGCAGTGAGCAGGGCCCTGGCAGAGCTGGGGGCTGGCTGCTTTCTGTTATCAGAGCACTGACTCGGGAAACTGGGGAGAAAGTGTGTTTTACAAAGAGGAGAGGCAGTGGAGAAATAGGCTCAGAGCAGCCTGTCTAAAGTAAAGAGCTGCACACGTCTGCTGGCAGAGGGGAAGGAGTCACTGCGGAGGAGAGAGGGTGAAGAAGGAGCAGTGTCTCTGAGGACCCGGAGAGGAAGCGGGTGAGCTGAGCGTGCGTGGAGGGCGGGAGGGCTGCTGAGGAGAGGCAGAGAAGGCTCAGAGCTGCGCCTGTGGGGTGAGGGGGGTGCCCGAGAGCTGCTTCAGCTTACCCTGCCTGCTCCCTCCCTTCCTCACCACCTGCCACTCCTTTATGTCTACCCGATCAGCCACCCCAACACAGACTGTGGGGCTGGCGGTGGTCCAGAGGCTGACAGTGACCAGAGGCAGGAGGATACCTTCAGGCTGTACTCAGCCCTGGAGAGGAAGACAAGCTGAGCATAGTGCTGGAACAGGAGGGACGGAAGGAAGAAAGAGGACAGATGACCAAGCAAGTGCTGAAGGGAAAAGGAAACTCGGGAAGTCTGTGGTAAGTTTCCATTCTCAGCAAAGTGAGAGCAGACACGAGGGTAAGTAAGGCGGGGAAGACTTCAGAACAACTGCTCCAAGGCCACTGTGTGTGTGGTGGGGGCGGGGGGAGGGAAAGGGGTCCGTAGAGGTGACCTCAAGACAGAGGAGCACACCCAGCCGCGCTCTGTGTAGACGCAGGGGCGACCTGCCAAGCTTAGCAGAGCAAAGAGCTGATGGACTCACCCCAAGAGCTCTAACGAGGACGCTGATAGAAGGGCAGGGAACCGGCTGTTTCAAGGGACAAATGGAGGATGATGCAAGCTGCCTATAGGTTCCAGGCACAGTTAAGAGAGAGGCAAATGGGACAAAGGTAAAGGAAAGTAAGAGGTTTGGGGAGAGAGGTAAAAAAGGCAGCAGAAGGCAGGGGTGGTGGGAGGGAGGGAGCAGAATGGTTGGAAAGGGTGGGAGACAGCTGTCAGCGGGACAGACTTCAGCGTCTGACGTTTTGGTGGGAGTGAGCTGGAAGGGAGGTGTTAAGAGAGCTGTGAGAACAGGGACCCGGAAACAAAAACATAGCTGCTGATGTCACTCAGGGTGACAACAGAATTAGAGTGCAGAACCCTAGCGTCCCCCAGGGAGACAGAGGTGACCTCGAGGTACCCAGGTGCTGGGGTGGGGAGGGGGGTTATGTGTTCTGCAATGACATCTGTCTAGTTTGAGAAGGACACCTGTCTGGCTGCAAGAACACTGAGAGATGCTCTGTACCTCTTCAAAAGTCTTGAGATTTATAGATGGCACAGTCACTTCCGACAGCCCATTCCATCCTCTGGAAGAAATAGACCATGGTGCTCTCCACCAGTAAGCCACTCAAGATGGCCAGGAAGGCGAGCTTGCGGTTGATGTTTAGGGTCACTGAAAAAGAAAAGGCAACTGATAAGTTCTTAAGAGTTTAAATGAAATTGGCATGTAAATTGTGTGGCAGTGTGAATGGAATGGTTTTAGTAAAACTGTTTCTTAGAAAATCTCTATTTGTTCTTATTAATCTATATTGTTACCTTTCCATCTGCAAAGCTTTTGGGAGAACCAAAGCATCTGCTGATAACAAAAACACCAAGCTTCTCCTGCTCTCATCAAGACAGAGTCGCATGAATATTAAATAGGAAACTAAAAGCTAGATTTTAAGGTTATAAAGAGAATAGCAGGAAAAAAATGGATACTCTTAGTTTTATAGTTTACAAGATGCTAAGCATTATAAGAAATATCATATTAATATACTCATTTACAATAGCACTTCTCACAATGTATGGGATAAAAGATGACACGCAGGGCTGCTTTACCATTCCTCAGTGTAGTAAGAATTCTCCTGAGTTGTGAGGCAGATACCTGGCATTCTAGCCTGGCTTGACAACTGCCTGGCCATGTAACTTTGGACAAGTCACTAAGAGCTCATTCATAAAGTAGAGGTAATAATAGTTGCCCTACTGACTCGGAGAAGGCAATGGCACCCCACTCCAGTACTCTTGCCTGGAGAATCCCATGGATGGAGGAGCCTGGTAGGCTGCAGTCCATGGGGTCGCTAGGAGTCGGACATGACTTCACTTTCACTTTCACTTCACTTTCATGCATTGGAGAAGGAAATGGCAACCCACTCCAGTGTTCTTGCCTGGAGAATCCCAGGGACGGGGGAGCCTGGTGCGCTGCCGTCTATGGGGTCGCACAGAGTCAGACACGACTGAAGCGACTTAGCAGCAGCAGCACTGACTCCACGGGACTTGCCTGAACCTGCCAATGCACGAGACACAGGTGCGATCCCTTGATCAAGCAGATCCCTGGAGAAGGAAATGGCAACCCACTCCAGTATTCTTGCCTGGGAAATCCCAAGGACAGAGGAGCCTGGTGGGCTACAGTCCATGGGGTTGCAAGAGCTGGATATGACTGAGTGACTGAACAACAACAATAGCTGACCCCACAGGATGGATGCAATGCATAAGGGAGCATTCTGAAAACTAAAAAGTACCATGTGATTAAACTGAACTAATTCTGAATATGTGCCATGGATAAGGTACTATGAAAATGTTAGGCATTGTTATTATTCTACAAAGAGTTCCAGTGTTTAATAGGTTATATAAAAACTGTACTCTAGAAACAAGGCTTTATAGATTGTATATGGGTTGAAAGCTGAGAAAAAAGAGTAAGATGTAAACATACCTCTGATTGCCTGAAAGTTTGACGTAAGGACAAACACTTTAATGAGTCTGAGGCACAGGGGTGTGTAATCATGTTCCCAAATCACAGCTGGGATCAGCAAGAGTTTTCCGTAGCTAGATAACAATAATGCCTTCAGCAGCAAAGTGAAGTTGAGTTTTTCTTTCGCTCTTATGGGTCGTTCTACCCACAGGAAAGCAAAAATGCCAATAAAATAGGCAGTCTGTTCTAAGGAAGAAATGGAAAATAAAGATACAAATGTCTCGATCCAAACCAGAGCCCCCTAAAAACAAATAAACCACAATTCCAAAATACAGCCTATCAGCTGATGACAAAAGAAATGTTTATCAAGATCAAATTTTATGGACTTCCCTGGCGGTACAGTGGATAAAAATCCACCTGCCAAGGCAGGGGACATGGCTTCGATCCCTTGTCTGAGAAGATCCCACCTACCATGGATCAGCTAAGCCTGTGTGTGATGACCACTGAGGCTGTTCACCTAGAGTTTGTGCCCCACAACATGACAAGCCACAGCAGTAGGAAGCCCACGTGCAGCAACAAAGGGCGGCCCTCGCTTGCCGCAGCTAGAGACAGCCCGACAAGTACAGCAACGGAGACCCAGTGCAACCAAATAATAACTACTACTATTAATAATAATGGCTTCCCCGGTGGCTTACTGGTAAAGAATCTGCCTGCCAATGCAGCAGACATGGGTCTGATCCCTGGTCCAGGAAGATCCCGCATGCCACGGAGCAACTAAGGCCAGGTGCCACAACTACTGAGCCCACATGCTGCAACTGCTGAAGCCTTTGTGCCCTAGAGCACATGCGCAGGAACAAGAGCAGCCACTGCAACGAGAAGCCCACACTGCAACCAGAGAGCAGACCCCGGTCACTGCAACTAGAGAAAAGCCTGCGCAGCAGTGAGGGCCCAGCACAGCCAAAAATTAATTAATTAAATTTTAAAGAACCAGTCATTAAAAAAATTAATAATAAAAAAATAAAATTTTCTTTCTTTCTCGTTATTATTTTTTAAATAACCCCTGTCTTTTGTGTCAAATCCTGCTGGTATCAATTCCGACACATTTTGATAATTCTTTCATGAAGTATTTCGCTCTCTGGAGAAAAAGTAATTCTGGAAGAATTGTAACCATCAACTTTCCAAAGTTCCTTTTAGGAAATCAGGTTGTTTAAGCATTTTTACTCCTAGAGATCTCCACAGAGAAAACAGAGAGGAGAATGGAAGCTTTTAAATCTGGAAGATGGGACATAGCCTAGGAATTACATATGAAGATGTTTTTTGTTGTTGATTCACCTACTCTTTATGGAGTGCCTCTTAGCCATAAGACCTTGAATGGTCTGTTACCTAAATTAAAAACATTCCGTATTCATCTTAACAAACTTTTTGAGTGTTAATTCCATATCCTTCCAGAAAGCATGAAGAGACAGAGTCCAGACTAGAAGAAGCAATAGTTCCCCTGGTATCCCACAGTCAGAACAGAGTGCAATCTGTTCTGTTCCCAATTAGGAATTTAACAATATCTTTTAACTGCTTTATTTTATTAAGATTGTTATTAATAAGATTGTTAGTGCTCTGACTACCCAGCTGCATACATTTTGATTGGTCTGTCCCTAATTCTATTTTCTCCTATGCTGTTGTTCAGTCGCTCAGTCATCTCCGATTCTTTGCAACTCCATGGACTGCAGCACACCAGGCTTCCCTGTCCTTCACCATCTTCCGGAACTTGCTCAAACTCATGTCCATTGAGTTGGTGATGCCATCTAACCATCTCATCCTCTGTTGTCCCCTTCTCCTCCTGCCTTCAGTCTTTCCCAGCATCAGGGTCTTTTCCAGAATCAACTCTTCGCACCAGGTGTCCAAAGTATTGGAGCTTCAGCTTCAGCATCAGTCCCTCCAATGAATATTCAGGATTGATTTCCTTTAGGACTGACTGGTTTGATCTCCTTGCAGTCCAAGAGACTCTCAAAAGTTTTCTCCAACACTACAGTTCAAAAGTATCAAACTGGACAAAACATGGTCCACTGGAAAAGGAAATGGTGAGCCACTTCAGCATTCTTGCCTTGAGAACCCCATGAACATATTATGAAAAGGCAAGAAGATTTTCTCCTATAAGCTGTGTTATTTAGGTTTCTACAGGATCACGTTTTTTTTTTTTTTTTTCTGGAACACGTGTATTACATAGTAGGAGAAATAACTGTATTCCTTCTAAAATGTTCTATAACTGAATCTAGCCAAAATAAAGAGGTTCCAAATATAGGTGATTAGGAGCCATAGTCCGTAATTAGGATTCATATGGGTCAATGCTATTATTGGGCTTTCCTGGTGGCTCAAACAGTAAAAAATCTGCCTGCAATGCAAGAGACTTGGGTCTTGATCCCTGAGTCGGGAAGATCCTCTGGAGAAGGGAATGGCAACCCACTCCAGCATTCCTGCCTGAAGAATTCCATGGACAGAGGAGCCTGTCAGGCTATACGGTCTCTGGGGGTGCAAAGAGTCAGACACGACTGACTGACTTTCATCCATACACACACATTCTATTATTGTCCTGAAGATAGATGTTTCCAGTCATTAAGTGAAATGTTTTTAGAGGTTTTACTGTTTGTTTTTTCATAGTAATATGTGATGGATATGTCAACAAGAATCGAAATAAGTGTGTTCAGTTCAGTTCAGTCACTCAGTCCTGTCCAACTCTTTGCAACCCCATGGACTGCAGCACGCAAGGCTATCCTGTCCATCACCAACTCCCGGAGTCCACCCAAACCCATGTCCATTGAGTTGGTGATGCCATCCAACCATTTCATCCTCAGTCGTCCCCTTCTCCTCCTGCCTTCAATCTTTCCCAGCATCAGGGTCTTTTCAAGTGAATCAGTTTTTTTGCATCAGGTGGCCAAAGTGTTGGAGTTTCAGCTTCAGCATCAGTCCTTCCAATGAATATTCAGGACTGATTTCCTTTAGGATAGTCTGGTTGGATCTCCTTGCAGTCCAAGGGCCTCTCAAGGGTCTTCTCCAACACCACAGTTCAGAAAAATCAATTCTTCAGCGCTCAGCTTTCTTTAGAGTCCAACTCTCACATCCATACATGACTACTGGAAAAACCAGAGTCTTGACGAGACGGACCTTTGTTGACAAAGTAATGTCTCTGCTTTTTAATACGCTGTCTGCTACTGCTAAGTCACTTCAGTCGTGCGACCCCATAGACAGCGGCCCACCAGGCTCCCCCGTCCCTGGGATTCTCCAGGCAAGAACACTGGAGTGGGTTGTCATTTCCTTCTCCAATGCATGAAAGTGAAAAGTGAAAGTGAAGTCGCTCAGTTGACACAGAAGTCTTCAAATTTTTAAACTGGCTGATGCTTTACAGACTCATTTATAAATTGATGATGGTTGCAGCGTGTCTCTTCAGTGTTTCTGCTCTTCTTGGGTTTGAGTTTTGCTACCCTTTATAGATCTAGCATTAGATCTTTCTCCCCCTTTAATGTTTTCTATTTTGCAAGCCAAAATTATTTCATTTCAAACACCTGTAAATCTTCTTGCAAGTCATTAATTTAAAAAAACATTAAATAATTAAGTGTCTAACAATTTATCTTGATGGTCTGCCATGGAGCAGCCCACTCTCTCTGTTTAGCCCTTTCTGCTCCATTTTCCATTTTCCACCCACATTCTTCCAGAAGTTGCCATTTATCAAAAATTATTACCTAGAAATCCGTCAGCCTATGTTTGATCCATACGTTTATATTTTGAAAGAATATAAATGATTTTGAAGTTGAAAAATTGAAGCTGAAAAATTGATGCATTTGAACTGTGGTTCTGGACAAGACTCTTGAGAGTCCCTTGGACAGCAAGGAGATCAAACCAGTCAGTCCTAAAGGAAATCAACCCTGAAATTTCATTGAAAGGACTGATGCTGAAGTTCCAATACTTTGGTCACTTGATGCAAAGAGCCAACTCATTGGAAAGACCCTGATGCTGGGAAAGATTGAAGGCAAAGGAGAGGATGACAACAGAGGATGAGATGGTTGGACGGCATCACCAACTCAATGGACATGAATTTGCACAAAATCCGGGAAATAGTTAAGGACAGGGAAGCCTGGTGTGCTGCAGTCCGTGGGGTCGCAAAGAGTTGGACTTGACTGAGTGACTGAACAACAGCAACAAAGCAGAACAATACCAGAGCTCAAACAAGGATGAGAGACATCTGAATTCCAATCAGCAGAAGCGGGGCATGCAGTAATAGGATAAAACTAAAGCGTCTGCCTGTAATGCGGGAGACTGGGGTTCAATCCCTGGGTTGAAAAGATCTGTAGAAGGAAATGGCAACCCACTCCAGTGGTCCTGCCTGGAGAGTCCCAGGGACGGAGGAGCCTGGTAGGCTACAGTCCATGGGGTCGCAAAGAGTAGGACACGACTGAGCGACTTCACTTCACTTCTGGGTCAATTAGGATCCATAATTAGGATTGCAACTCGGTGGGACCTTCCTGATTGTTTGCTTCCTGATTGTTTGCTCAGTTGGTAAAGAATCCACCTGCAATGTGGGAGACCTGGATTCCATCCCTGGGTTGGGAGATCCTCTGAAGAAGGGAAAGGCTACCCACTCCAATATTCTGGCCTGGAGAATTTCAAGGACTGTATGGGATCACAAAGAGCTGGACATGACTGAGAGACTTTCACTTTCAGGATCCATAAACGTAATTTAGGATGGTTAGCCCCCATGGAATTTGATATAGTCTTCAGGGGAAACACACCATCTCCCTTCAAAATGACTTAAGGGCTCGTCCACTGCAAGGATCTGTTCAAATAGGCAGATTATATATCCTGGGTTTTTAACTGATAATAATGAAAATAATCAAAATACACAACTTCCTCACAAGAACCATCTAATAACAATGGTGGGTGGTCTCCTGTCACTGGAGACACAGTCTTGCAGGAATCAAAAGAAAAGGGTTTCCTGCACTGGAGGGAACGGCAGACTGCATCACGCCTTTCTAGCTTAGAACTTGGGAGACTGAGGAAGCTGCCCCCGCCCTTGGGCTGCACACAGTCTTTCACAGGCAGGTATTAGAGAGCCCTAGCCCTTAGAGCTTTCACACATCAGATGGGTTCAGGAGGAGCAGCGGTGGAGAAAGAACTGCAGTGGGGAAAACAAGAGACGGGGCACCGGGAGACCTTCCCCGGCTCTGCACTGACGCTAACCTGCTGGGGGAACTTCAGGGAGACCACTGGCCCTTCCTGTTTTTGTACTTTGACAACTGCAGATAGGGAAGGCAACCCAACCCACCTACCAAAGAGGATGGTTGTGAAAACTGAGTTGATGATACTGTAGAAACAGTTTTTAAGTTATAAAATGCTAGATTTGTGTAAGACATTCTTTATAAGCTGTTTTAGGGATCTGCAACCTAACTAGGGATTAGATTAAGACACATATAAATGTAATAGGAGAAAAAATTTCTGTTCAAGTGTCAAAACAGCCACTATAGAGTACGTGCTACAGAAATTCCAAACTATTTGAAAACAAGCTTGGTTAGTTTGTTGTTTTGTTTTGCTTTTTAATTACAGACATAAAGCAGCTCATCTATAGCAATTCTAAGAGGCTTTGCTTTAAAGCTTAAAATTATATTAGGTTATAGCTCTTGGTTTAGGTGATTTGTTCAAGGAAGTTTTTAATATTATGATGTACATTTGGGAATTCTCAGCAGATAGATGAATTTTAAAGCCACTGGGACTGGATGAGAGGGCCAAGGGAGTGAGGGCAGCCCGAGAACAAGGAACGAAGGACACAGAGTCCAGAAATACGACGCTGCAGTGGTGCGCAGGCGGCACTGTGGCGAAGAATCTGCTGATGCAAGAGGCCCCTGGAGAAGGGCACGGCAGCCCACTCCAGGATTCTTGCCTGGAGAATCCCATGGGCAGAGGAGCCTGGCGGGCTACAGTCCATAGGGTCACAAAGAGTCAGACATGATTGAAGCGACTTAGCATGCAGGCATGGAGACTTAATAGTACTAAAATAATATTTCAGTATAAGGAAAAAGGTTTTAGAAGTAGAAAGGCATAGAAACCAGTCAGTAATAACATAGTCACAGGAATGAATTCAACCCAATTCTGACCTAAGTCACAAATTTCAAATTCTGTAGAAAAGCAATTTCAGAACTCAAAGAATTCTGGGGAGTAGCCCTTTCCCTGCACATAGTATATGAGTAGGTAATTAGTATAGTAATTAGTAACTATTGTAATTAGTAATAATAGTAATTAGTACAATACACTGAATAATGTCTGGCAGTTATTAATCTGTTTTAATCAAGATGAGATTCAAGTAATCTTCAGATTAGATAATCATAACTTAAACTGAAGAATTGTACCTAAGATACTGTGTCTCAAAATACTTTATGAAACACGTGTATCTGATAAGCATAATTATTTCCATGACCTATGCGTGGTAACAAAAGTTAAAAAGCAGGTAATTTAGACAAACTCACCTAGCAGATTAGTGGCAGAGCTGAAATTTAGTCTCAAGTCCTCTAGCTAGCTCCTCTTACCAATGATTAAAACCATGCACCTTAATTTTAAAATCAAAATAGTTGGTCAAATAATAGTAGAAAGCATGGCTTCTTCCTACCTAGAGAAGCAATTGCAAACATTCTATAGAAATCCCACTCCTTAGCGTATCGGATAAAATCATCAGGATCAATGCTTCGGCTGGAATCTTGAAGTTGCCACCATCTCAGGTATGCTTCACAAAGCAGACAAAATACGCAGAGTTTTCCGTGCATCTGTCAAAAAGACATTGCCATTCAAGCAGGTAAAGAAACAACTACTTAATATTGACCAGCACAGACAGAGCTAACTTTTATCGGTTCTGAAGAATGTCCGATCTAGTAGCTTTTCAAATTCAGAAACTGCCCAGTTAAATGCAAATTGTATTCAGTATGTAACCACTAGGTTTTAATCAGCAATGTTCAGCAGAAGCATCACATGGAGAGATTTTTCAAAATACAAATGTCTAGGCCCCAGTCCTGATTCAGAATCTGCAGAAGGATACCCCAGGCAGCCTGAGTGTGTGAAACACTCAGGCAGAGGGTGAACGCTAATGTGCACCCCTCCTTAAGAATCACTGCTTTAAATAGCAGTTCACTTCATCCTTTGTTATATTCTCAACATTTGTCTGATACATAGAATCAAGCAAGAATTTATGTGACTCAGGATGGGTGGAAGCAGCAATAAACACATTTAATCTTAAGATTTCATGACACCTCATAAGAAACTATTAGTCTGAACATGAATTTTTAAAAAAATGCCTCTAGGTTGGATGAGTATAAACTAAAATAGTGAAAGACAGCAATTAAAGGTGGCAAATCAGTTGAAAGTTTTAGAGTCTGAAATTTTGGCAAAAACAGAAAATGCTAGGCAACAAAAACTGGCTTTTTTCTATACATTTCTCCTACTCGTTGAAATTTATCTGTGTAAAGTGGGGAAGAGAAAGTGTGTGTGCAAAGCTGATGTGGTCCAGGGATAAGCATGGGTGTGAGCTTCTAGGGCTGCCCCATGAGCACACTGCTTCTCCTGGCTGCACTTTGGCATCCACTAGGGAGATTCAGCAGAGAAGGCAATGGCGACCCACTCCAGTACTCTTGCCTGGAAAATCCCGTGGATGGAGGAGCCTGGAAAGCTGCAGTCCATGGGGTCGATAAGAGTCGGACACGACTGAGCAACTTCACTTTCACTTTTCACTTTCATGCATTGGAGAAGGAAATGGCAACCCACTCCAGTGTTCTTGCCTGGAGAATCCCAGGGACGGGGGAGCCTGGTGGGCTGCTGTCTCTAGGGTCGCACAGAGTCGGACACAACTAAAGTGACTTAGCAGAGCAGCAGGGAGATTCAAGGACTACTCATGCCTGGATCCCATTGCCAAAGATTCTGATTTAACTGGTTCTGGGTGAGGCCTCGGCTTGGAATAATTAACTGGTGCCCCCACCCACTCCCCCAGGTGTTTCTAATGTATAGGCAAGTCTGAGACTTCAATTATATTACAAAACAGCTTGGGTTATTTAACTTGGGGGAAGGAGGACAGGTGGAGAAGGCAATGGCACCCCACTCCAGTACTCTTGCCTGTAAAATCCCATGGACAGAGGAGCCTGGTGGGCTGCAGTCCATGGGGTCGATGAGGGTCGGACACGACTGAGCGACTTCACTTTCACTTTTCACTTTCATGCATTGGAGAAGGAAATGGGAACCCACTCCAGTGTTTTTGCCTGGAGAATCCCAGGGACGGCGAAGCCTGGTGGGCTGTCGTCTATGGGGTCATAGAGTCGGACACGACTGAAGTGACTTAGCAGCAGCAGCAAGGAGGACAGGGATAATAAATTGCACTGTTACTGTCCCTGTTAGCCCAAAATTAGGGTTGCCAGATTTGGCAAATAAAAATGCAGGACATCCAGTTAAATATGCACTTCAAATAAACAACAAATACTTTTTCATGTATGTATGTTCTGTGCAATATTTAGAACATATGCTAAAAAATTAGTTTATCTGACTTCCAAGTTTAATTAAGCGTCCTGTATTTTATCTGTCAATCCTAGCCAAACTATTAAGAGTATTCAAGTCAATTCATTAAATTGTACATTTGAAAAAAAAAAAAATTTCAACTGTATCTATTAGGACTTTTCTGATTTTTCATCTCATATATTCCCTCAACAGGCTTCTCTGGTGGCTCAGTGGTAAAGAATCCACCTGCAATGCAGGAGATGTGGGTTGGATGCCTGGGTCAGGAAGATGCCTGGAAAAGGAAATGGCAACCCACTCCAGTACTCTTGCCTGGGAAATGCCATGGGCAGAGGAGCCTGGTGGGCTACAGTCCGTGGGGTCACGAAGAGTCAGACACAACTTAGCAACTAAACCAATCAGCCATTCCCTTAATAGCAGAGTATACCGTGCAATGTTACATTTAAAAAATATTTTTCTTTTAGTGTTTGCTTAGTTTTAGGGATAATTCTCTCCCTACCAGGTTATATTTAATTTTATTCTGTTCAAAATTATTGACATCTGTTTCAAAAGGTAACCTACTAAAAAGGCAAGCCAGATGATGGTTTGTCAACTTCCTGCCAGTGACCGTATTCTTAAATACACACTAGACATTGCACACCTTTTTAAAAAGCAATGCCTGCTACTTCCAGAAATTTCCAGACATTGCCTATGAAAGACTCACTCTTGTTAGAATTTCTTTCTTTAAATAATGTTCTTTAATTCTGTTCAAAAGTATTATTATTTCAAAACGCAAAATCATCAAGCAAAATTAGAAAAAAAAATGATCACGACTTACGTTTATTTTGGTGTTGAAAAGAATATGCCTGTAGGCCTGCGCTTTGCATAAAATAGCATTAATCAAGATGATTACAGGATCATACTCGATGTATTTGTCTACAGGTTTCTGGCAGGATTTCTGAAATAATGCAAGACAATATTAGAAAAAATATATTCATACATTCTTAAATCTTAGAGGATTTCAAAACAGCAGATTCTACTTTGGATCTGTATAGCAATAATGGCACCCCACTCCAGTACTCTTGCCTGGAAAATCCCATGGACGGAGCAGCCTGGCAGGCTGCAGTCCATGGGGTCGCTAAGAGTTGGACATGACTGAGCGATTTCACTTTCATTTTTCACTTTTATGCATTGGAGAAGGAAATGGCAGCCCACTCCAGTGTTCTTGCCTGGAGAATCACAGGGATGGCAGAACCTGGTGGGCTGCAGTCTATGGGGGTCGTACAGAGTCGGAAACGACTGAAGCAACTTAGCAGCAAGGTTGTAACAGCATTTATTTAAAGATGGCTTCCCAGGTGGCGCTAGTGGTAACAGAATCTGCCTACCAATACAGGAGACGTAAGAGACGCAGGTTCGATCCCTGGTTGGGGAAGATTCCCAAAGGAGAAGGAAATGGCGCCCCACTCCAGTATTCTTGCCTGGAAAATTCCACGGGTAGAGGAGCCTGGCAGGCTCCAGTCCATGGCGTCGCAAAGAATCAGATACTACTGCGCAACCCAGCACGAGCATTTATTGAAACTTCCATTCAGATACAAAATGTTCATCTATACAAGCCTTGGTTTCAAATGAGTAAATATAATCTTCTAGGGTAAAAATATTAATCTTTTAACCTCATATTAAAAAGCTAAAAAAGATATTTGATTTAAAGACATTTCAGGCAGGAAAATATTTCAGAAAATGCTACTTTCAGTCTGTAGGAACTGTTATAAAATAAACAAGCTCAGAATGTACAGTAAGTTCATTGCCTGTTGACTAGATGGCTCCAACTCTGTGGCTCTTGAAATATGATTTTGAGAAAGGGGTTCAGAAAAGTAACCCTACACCCAGAACTTCTGAGAGCTACAGGCGGGCAGGAATCCTAGGGTGGCACCTACCAAAAAGAGCCTTTTTCTTTTTCTCCATTGAGAAAATGGCAAGAAAATGGTCTTTCTCTGCTACAGTAGACCCTGGAGACTGCTGGCTGTATGTAAGGAACTGGGTTGTGCTGCTGGTTCTGAGTTGCCCAAATTAAGGCCCTTGGGCCCTCAGTAATTCCTATTAAATGGCTTTTTTTTTTTTTTTTTTTCCTTTTGGGCAGGTAATTACAATGTTATGAAACCCCAATGCCATTAGAACATACAAAATGCAAGTACAGGAACAAGCTCATTAGAATTGCAACATCTGAATCAGTATTAGCTACAAAGTTGCAGGGCTATTAGTCCCTGCATAAACTAATGGCTACAGTTAAAAAACAAACAATTTCAAAACTCTGAGAGGATAAAGTAGAAATACAAGAAATGATGGATATGCAAACATACTAGGAAGACCTTTTGATTACATCAAAGTGCTAGAAGAAAAATGGAGTGCCTTGAAGAACAGTAACCCTGCATTCCCAATGTCATAAAGAGTTAGATTCAATTCCAAGTTTCTCCATTTCACTCACGTCATTACAAGAAGTGTGTGTTTGTCTAGTCATCAGGTGAACCAATGAAGGGAGATGTGCTATTACCCTGAATTTGCTGCTACTGCTGCTAAGTCACTTCAGTTGTGTCCAACTCTGTGTGACCCCATGGATGGCAGCCCACCAGGCTCCCCCATCCCTGGGATCCTCCAGACAAGAACACTGGAGTGGGTTGCCATTTCCTTCTCCAATGCATGAAAGTGAAAAGTGAAAGTGAAGTCGCTCAGTCATGTCTGATTCTTAGCAACCCCATGGACTGCAGCCTACTAGACTCCTCCGTCCATGGGATTTTCCAGGCAAGAGTACTGGAGTGGGGTGCCATTGCCTTCTCTGTACCCTGAATTTAAATCCACCTAAATGAGTGCTGAAGAATTGATGCTTTTGAACTGTAGTGTTGGAGAAGACTCTTGAGAGTCCCTTGGACTGCAAGGAGATCCAACCAGTCCATCCTAAAGGAGATCAGCCCTGGGTGTTCTTTAGAAGGAATGATGCTAAAGCTGAAACTCCAGTACTTTGGCCACCTCATGCAAAGAGTTGACTCATTGGAAAAGACTGTGATGCTGGGAGGGATTGGGGGCAGGAGGAGAAGGGGACGACAGAGGATGAGATGGCTGGATGGTATCACTGACTCGATGGACATGAGTCTGAGTGAACTCTGGGAGATGGTGATGAACAGGGAAGCCTGGCGTGCTGCGATTCATGGGGTCGCAAAGAGTCGGACATGACTGAGTGACTGAACTGAACTGAACTGAATAGATCTGAGGTGTAACAGGTTAGGTTTTTTAGCTGAGCAAAGAGAAAGCCAGTGTCTAAACAGAAGCCACAGAATCAGAAATTATATATACACAACACAGCAGTTTTCTGGATCTTCTCCCTGTGCTACTCACGTGGAGAATACTTCCTGTCTTTATATAAATAAGAATGGAAGGCCAGAGATGCTACTTCATTTTAAGATGAAGAAACCAGAGACTGGTCAGGGATCTTCTCTGTGTCCTTTAAAAATTCTTTGAAAGCCATCTCCTGACAGCATGAAAAGTCTAAGATGGGATTTGGACATATTTCAGAAGGAGGGAGGCAGAAGCCAGCAGCAGGAGACGGGGCAGCATAGCTATTCCTTTTGCAATCACCTACCTGACAAATGTGTCTGGAATGACTACTACACTCAGAGCAACAGCCTCTCTTTACTTGGCCATTGCTATGGACCAGGCATATCCACAGTGCTGGATACCTACCCTGAGACATAAGCTCTAATCTCAAGGACCTTACAGTTTAGAAAGTGAAAGTGAAAGCCGCCCCGTCGACCAACTCTATGAGACTCCATGGACTACAGCCCACCAGGCTCCTCTGTCCATGGAATTCTCCAGGCAAGAACACTGAAGTAGGTCTCCATCTCCTTCTCTAGGGGATCTTCCTAACCTAGGGATTGAACCCAGGTCTCCCACACTGCAGGCAGATTCTTTACCCTTTGAGCTACCCAGGAAGCACTGCCCTGGTGGCTCAGACAGTTTAGAAGGGGAAGGGAAATAAACATGCTACTAAAAGTGCTACAATGGAATAAGCACAGGGTGACACAAACCGAACAGAAGAGGCGCTCCTGGTGTCACGTGACCTGCTATGTGCTGTGCTCAGCTTCCCTTCCTAGCGTGCTGCGGATTTTAGAAATACTGAGAGTTCATTAAAGTCTGCTGTTCCCTCCCTATCAGTTTAGGCTGAATTTTTCCCTTGTTCTGCCTCTATTATTTGCTTTTCATTTGAGTGCTTCCTTCACCTTGAATGTAATGAGTAAAACCACGCACACACACACACACAAACACACACACACCACAAATATAGTAAAGCAACCTGTGGCGAGATAGCTAAATTGAGTAAATAAGGTTTCTTATTTCTGGAAGAAAAGCTATGACCAACCTAGACAGCATATTAAAAAGCAGAGACATTACTTTGCCGACGATTGTCCATCTAGTCAAAGGTATGGTTTTTCCAGTAGTCGTGTATGGATGTCAGAGTTGGACTATAAAGAAAGCTTGAGCACTGAAAAAGATGCTTTTGAACTGTGGTGTTGGAGAAGACTCCAAGGAGATCCAACCAATCCATCCTAAAGGAAATCAGTCCTGAATATTCATTGGAAGGACTAATAATGAAACTGAAACTCTGGTCCTTTGGCCATCTGATGTGAAGAACTGACTCATTGGAAAAGACCCTGATGCTGGGAAAGATTGAAGGCAGGAGGAAAAGGGGACGACAGAGGATGAGATGGTTGGATGGCATCACCGACTCAATGGACATGAGTTTGGGTAAACTCTGGGAGTTGGTGAAGGACAGGGAAGCCTGGTGTGCTGCAGTCCATGGGGTTGCAAAGAGTTGGACACGACTGAGTGATTGAAATGAACTGAATGATTCTGGCAAAACTGCTCCATTCTATATAATTTACTATTAATAGTCAAGTATCCTGAAAGAGAAGTTTGTCTTCCAAGAAATCCCTACAGGACAGGGACCATGAACACCCAGTAAACTCAAATACTGCTTCCACCAGCTCAGTCTTAACATGGATATGACTTAGTTTCTGCTGCTATGTTCTCTAATTCTACAATGCATCACATCTCTTTCAGAATATGAATTGGTCATTTTTTTTTTCATGAATATTCTTGCTGCTTCTTCCTTCCCATCATCTCCAGGACAATTCCCTTCCCCACTCATTCTCAAATCTCTTTAACTTCAACTCCACAATAAGCAAGCACATATCTGAAAAGTGAAACCCATGAAACTTTCCATTCCTGCGAGGGTAGTGCTGTCTTATTCATCTTTGCACCCAGCAACCAGGGATGAAAGCTGCCTCCTGTTGTCCCGAACAGAACTAAAACTTGGGACAATCTCAAAGGAGTCTTGTTTTGTTACCATAATGGATTTAACAAATATCTGAGCAGTTAAAATAGGTCAGGCTCTACAGGATATTAAAAGTACAATATCTTTAACATAACTATAATAAATTGTGAAATGCTGAAGTAGAGAGAGTGACTGAAAACAAGGGACATGCTTCCATTAGAAAAAAATGAAAGAAATAGAGATAGGCAAGCTGGAAGGAATGGCAAGAGAAAAGCAAGAAGAGCAAAGGGATGGGAGATTAGAATAAAAAATACTGTGAGGAGATCAAGTTGAGTATACTGCTGACTCCAAATACAGCAGAGAAGAGACCAAAGTACACATAAGTTACTGACTGTAACCACCTAGAAACTTGATATTTTTCCCACAACAAATAGCATTATGTCAGACTTCTCTGGCGGCAGAGTGGATGAGAATCTGCCTGTCAATGCAGGGGACACAGGTTCAATCCCTGGTCTGGGAAGATTCCACATGCTTCAGGGCAACTGAGCCTGCACACCCGAACTACTGAAGCCCAATCGCCCAAGAGCCTGTGCTCCACAAGAAGAGAAGCTGCCGCTATGAGAAGTCCACTCACTGTAATGAATTGCCCCCATTCACCGCAAATAAGCCCTCATGCAGCAATGAAGATCAAGCGTAGCCACAAGTAAGTAAAGAATAATAATTTTTTAAAAAATCTGTAGCTTCATCATATATAAAAAACAACATGATATCTAAAACTCTTTTACTTTTAATCACAGGACTTTTGGACAGCCTTTAAAAAATTAATTATTTTATGGTTTAATTTTCAGAGTCTGGCACCAAATGAATGATTTTTCTGAGTAATGGAATTATGCATATTACTAAGCATTAGTATAATATAAACAAGGTTAGTACAAACTCCATCTCATTATGGAATGATTGTGTACAATAATTCAAAATGTATAGTACCACCATTCAATATTCCAAATATTACTCTAAAATCTGTCTCCTGGGTGAGAAGGTGTAATGCTGGGAGTCTGGGGGTGAAGGGAAGTGGGTGATAGTATAGCTGTTGACCTAAATAGCTATCCAGTAATTATCTTTACATAAATAAAGGTATAGAGAAACCAGCGTCTGATGGTTTGAGAGGGATTTTGTTGTTGTTAGCCTAATGCCAGTAATTTTTAAAAATATAAATTATTTTATACTAATAATGATTGCTAACTAAAATGCATGGGCATTTACTAGCTTTTCTTTGGACAAACAATATTCATAGTTATGTGACTGTCATCTTTCAGATGGGCTATTTAATTGGACTAGCCCAAAATCATTAAGTTCAGACCACATATAACTTACTTTTCTCTCCCTCAGACCAGGATGGCTAAGGATATGATCATCTAAAAAGTTAGAAATGGTTCATTCATTCAACAAATACTTATTTAATAACCATGTATCAGACACTGTCCTGGGTGATCCAACCACATTAATGAATAAAATATACACAATCTCTGCCCTTATGTAGCTTACATTCCAGTGGAAGGAGACAGACAATAATAAGGTCAATTACAGACAATATTAGAAGACAATAGATACTATGGAGAAAGATAAAGCAGGGAAAGGTGATAAA
Organism: Bos mutus; assembly: GCF_027580195.1. Lineage (NCBI taxonomy): Eukaryota > Metazoa > Chordata > Mammalia > Artiodactyla > Bovidae > Bos > Bos mutus. The sequence goes on from NC_091644.1 coordinate 41,934,491, forward strand.
AGTTTACCAGACTTGAAAGGGAGATCATCATTTTTAATAGGGTGGTTAGAGTAAGCCTCTGTGATAAGATATTTGAGAAAAGTCCTTGAGGAGGTGAGGGAATTAGCCATGCAGCACAAGAGAGAAGAGTGTTCCAGGCAGAGTGCAAAGTCTCTGGGCAAGGAACTCTCCTGGTTTACGAAATATGAGGCAGCCAATGGGAGTGCAGGACAAAAAAGGGGGCCTTAAACCAGTGCAAGGATTTTGGCCTTAACTCTCAGTGAGATGAAAGTCACTGGACGGTTTGATCAAAGGAATAACAGAATCTAACTCAATTTTAAAAGGATCAGTCTGGCTGCCGTGTCATGAGGTGCAAAGAGACATAGGGAGGCCACCTGGGAATTGTGACAATAACCCAGATGAGACACAGTGGCATGTGGACCACATTTGTAGCTGTAGAGGTGATGAGAAGTAGACGATTCTGAACGTAATTTGAAGATAGAGTTAACAGGACTTGCTGAGCAACTGAATAAGGAACGTGAAAGAGAAGTATCATGGGTGACTATATTTTTTGGCCTTAGGAATGAAAATGATAGAATTGCCATTAACTGTTTGAAAGTTTGAGATGATTGCTGCTCCTGCTGCTGCTAAGTCGCGTCAGTCGTGTCTGACTCTGTGCGACCCCATAGACGGCAGCCCACCAGGCTCCCCCATCCCTGGGATTCTCCAGGCAACAACACTGGAGTGGGTTGCCATTTCCTTCTCCAATGCATGAAAGTGAAAACTGAAAGTGAAGTCGCTCAGTTGAGTCCGACTCTTCGCGACCCCATGGACTGTAGCCTACCAGGCTCCTCCATCCATGGGATTTCCCAGGCAAGAGTACTGGAGTGGGGTGCCATTGCCTTCTCCTTGATTAGTTACGTCCAAATGGAGAAGTCAAGTATGTAGCTGGATATTTGAGTCTGGAGTTCAAGGGAGTTAAGGCTGAAGGTATAAATTTGGGAATTTTCTACATTTAGATGGTATCTACAGCCATGAGCAAGAATGAATTCTTCAAAGGAGAGTATATAGACAGAAACAAGAACCAAGCATCAGGGTACTCCACGGTTAAGAGATAGGAAGGGAGGTGAGGCAGAATCAGAAAGGAGATTGAGAGAAAAAAGCCAGCAAGATTAAGAAGAAATCTAGAGATTATGGTGTCCTGGCAAGTGATCATAGCATTTATGGGGAGGAGGAAGCAAGGGGGGCACATGCTGCTGACAGTTAACTGGGAATGACTAGCAAAGTGGAAGTCAATGATGATCTTAACAAGGTCAGTTTCTAGTGGAGGGCAGGGGTGAGCCTGGAGTGGAGAAGAAAGCCTGTCTCAAGTAGATTCAAGAGAAAGTAGGAGAGGAAATAAAGAGAACAAGTGAAAACATCTTTTAAAGAATTTCTGCTGTCAAACGGAGAAGAAAGAACAGGAGCTAAAGAAGGAAGTGGGGTCAAGATTTTTTTTCTTTTTTTTTTTATGGAAGAAATGATAGTACTTATGTTAATGAAATGATCAGCAGAGAGCAGAAGAGTACTGTTATAGGGGTGTCCTGAAGTAAATGGAAGAGGGTGGTGCCTGAGTGGAGGCATTGGCCTTGGACATGTTTATGAATAGTTCATTCTTAGTAACAGAAGGGAAGATTGAGCAGATGCATTTCGAACACTAGTACTGGGTTTATGTGGTTGCATAGTTTGTGGAAGTTCTCTTAGGGAAGCAGGAGAGGATATATGTGAAACTTGAGGAGAGACAGGGTATTGTTCAAAGGAGTGGGAACATGAATGGACTAGTGAAGTGTTCCATGATGGACAGATGGTATCAAGGCATACCTGAGGTTAGTGGTCATGAATTTAAGGTGTTTTCTCCCCAGCAAAGCTCAGTAGCAAGGGTGTAGGGTCAGATCAGGGAATATGTGTCAATTTTGCCAAATGAGAGAAACAATTTCAAAGAAGAACAGGAAATTGAGAGTGCAGGCACAAGAATGATTATTAATATGATGGTTGACAAGAAACAGGTGCACCTTCACACTGTTGACTCCCTTGCAAATTACTCTTGCCATGTTTTTGAAATGAGAATTATTAAAGTCATCAGGAGATCAGAAAGGGGACAAAAATGTATTGACTGCCTATATTGTGACAGATTCTTCGCTAATGTCCCCAAAGAACCTCAAATTTTGTGGTTTTTTAAAACAAAGTTATTCTCTGTAAACAGACTATGGAACACCTCGAAAACAGTATTTTTACTTCCTCGTTTTTGGTTTTTATATCATCAACGTCCAGCATAGTGCTTCGTACATAATAGTGTATGTTCATGAAACCTGAAAAAATAATCTAGGAGAATTTACTGTAGGTTATGATGTGTTAAGACGGTAACATTTGTCTAATCAAAGGGAGAATAAGAATGAAATAGTTTTGACGGGAGCCCAAATGCCAGCCTAATCAGATCTTTACATTTCTCTGCACAACGCATGCATCCATCTCCGTCCGAGGATTTGTTCGCCCGGGTCAGCAAACACGAGCCGTATGGGAAAAGTGCTGTAGGCAGCACTTCCCTACCGCTACAGGTATTCATGCAAAGGTTCGACTGAGCCGGAACGGAAATGTCAAGCCTCGAACTGGAGTCTGTATTAGAGCACTCTGAAACTCGTTGATTTTTGATCGCCCTAAAAAGCTGGCAAAGATTTCACGGTCTCTCACGGTCCCCAAATCTCGCTGCGCCATTTTTTCCCGCAAGGACACCCCACACCTGACAACTCACACAGATTGTTATCTTCAACACGCCGTGGTTATAGTCTCGGTACAATTCCTTGGCCTCTTGGTTGCATTCGATGCACCTGTACTGGCAGGAAGCCGAGGCATCAGTATTCGAAGTCATTGTCACCTCATCCGTCTTCCCCTTTCCCTCTGTAACCCCTTCGGTGTTCCCTTTGCCAGGCCGAAGCCCATTCTGCCCACCAGTGCTCATTTCCACGCAACTGCCAGCCAGAACTTCCGATTCAGTGGCGGGGGAAGACGTCAGACGGCAGACCGGAAGTCTTGCGCCCGGCGGTGCTTGCTGGGACTCGCAGTCCCAGCACCGAAACGGGGCGCTCCGGCTAGGCTGAGCTGGGACTACAACTCCCAGCAGGCAGTGCTATGACCACCCCATCTTCGGCCCCCTTGCCACAGCCCACCTACCCGCCGCGGGTTAAGGCTGGGAGGGCGCAGCGTGCTGCGAGGGCCGCCGCACATGCGCCTTGAGGGAAGATGGCACCTGCCGGCTGCTGCTGCGGCGGCTGCTGGGGCGGCGCTGTGGCCGCCGCGGACGCCGCCCGGAGCGTCTTGGTGCTGCTGCTGCTGGGGGTTCTGTCTGCCGGGCCAGGACCCGGCGCCTTAGCCACCGAGCACTACTCGCCGCTGTCCCTGCTCAAGCAGGAGCTGCAGCACCGGCAGCAGCAGGAGGCCCCGGCGGGCGGCGGTTGCAGCCCGCAGTCCGGGGACTGGGGGGACCAGTACTCTGCCGAGTGCGGCGGTGAGTGGGGGGCGGCGGGCGGGCGTCAGGGTTGCGGCGGAGTGCCGGCGCGGCTGGGCCGTAGGGGCTGCGGGCCTCGGCGCCGGTGCCGTCCGCCCTGGCCTCGCTGCAGCCGGCCGCGGCGTGTATCCCTGCGGGAGCCGGCTTCTCGAAATGTTGCACCAGGGCCGCTTCCCGCCGCTCGTACCCACGCAGCTGCGCGCCCTCCTCCTGAGGCCGCCTTGGGGAGGGCGGTGAATAGTGAAAAAAGCTGGCAGCATTCTCCCGAGGCCAGGGCGGGCTCTCTGCAGCCCTAGCAACTTTCCAAAGGGTGGAGGAGTAGATGGCAGGTGGCCCGTGGCAGCCTCAGTCTCTGCTCCGGCCCCCTGCGGGTGTTGTGTGAGCGAGAGAAGGAGCAAAAAGGACCAGTCCCGTGCCCGGAGCAGGGATGTCTGGCTCATCTTAGATCTGGAAATAAGATTTCCTGACGTCCCTATTGAGGTTTTGTATTATACATAGCCTCCGAGAATTTGATCCCTGGGAAAAAGGAGGGAACAGAAGAGTAACCTCATTTTATCTGTTCACTGACAGATGTTTAAGACTGACCTGTGATCTGTCAGGTGTCCCCAGAGAGTAAAAATAGCCCTGTGGGCTCCCATGTATGTCAGACATAGTGTGTGTGTCTTGGCACTGGGTCAGCTCATTCATTTAGGTTGGGCACTACTGGTCTCAGTAGAGGCAGGGTACCTATGTCCATTTTTTTCCCTGGTGCCTATAATGCAGGAGACCTGGGTTCAATCCCTGGGTTGGGCAGATACCCTGGAGAAGGGAATGGCTACCCACTCCAGTATTCTTGCCTGGAGAATCCCATGAACAGATGAGCCTGGTGGGCAACAGTTGTCCATGGGGTCGCAAAGAGTCAGACACAAGTGAAGCAACTAACACTTTCACTAAGTGGGTATTTTTACCTTTCAATCCCCTCCCTTCTCCTTCCTCTTTCCTCTTGGCCTGTGTGAGTTCCCTTGAGGTTTGCTTTTGAAACGTCGGGGTCTGCTTGACTCATAGGAGCTGGCTGGTTGGTTTTATGGCCTGACAGCAGTCTAGCATTGTTTACCTAGGAAGACGATAAGTATTTTTGGTTGAGATGAAATGTCGAGATTAGCACAGTGTGATTTCCTTTCACCACAATCTGACTTCCTTGAGGGAGTCTCACTCACTGAGGGTTATGTGACTTCTGTATTTTGTAGTAGGCCGTGGCCAGTAACAGCATAAATGCACAGTGGAAAGAGAATAGCTTTTACCTCTGTCACTTTCTGTGACTCTGATCAGGTTAATTGCCTGTCTTTGCATAATTGCCTCCTCTGTAAATTGGAGACTGTTCCCTAATGACAGGGTTTCCTTTTCTTCACAAGGATGTTGTGAGGAAAATGAGAAATAGCTGTCATGCACTTTTGCAGTGCTTGCTGTGTGCCAGGTGCTGTTTTAAGAACTTTAAGTTGGTGAGGCAATTCTCTTAGCTTGTTAGAGCCCTGGTTACTATGTCATTGGATGGTAGCTCCTTTTCTAGGAGGAGAAAACGGAGGCACAGTGAAATCATGACTTTCCTGAGGGCCCACAGTTGGACAGGGAGGAGCCCAGGTAGTCAGACTCCTGACAAAATTTGTCTGAAACACTCAGTGGTTATAATTAGGAAAACACATTTGTAATATTTATAGGCATATAGAAAGTAGTGCATAAACCTTTCCTTCCTTTCCCTCCTATATTCATATGGTGCTCACTGGCTAAAGGAGACCCTGATTCTAGGCAACGAAAGAGACAAATCAGTTTAATTATGAAATCAGTTGATTTTGTTGATCTAGGTGACACATTTCATTTTGTAGCATCAGGCTTATGCCAATGGCTAAGAGTCCTCATTGGAGCCAACTCTGACTTGCATTATGCTTTTCCCCCAAATGATAAATGTCAGTTTTCAGAACCAGGGCATTTGGAAGAATCCTGTTCATCCTCCATGCCTTCACATACAGAGCCTAATGGTCTCTGCTTCAGAGGATGAATAGAGGCTTTAAGCATTATTTAAATGTTTCTCTGTATCGCCTCCACGTAGTACTTATTTTCTCAGTCTTCCAGATAGCCTCCCCTGGGCTGACATGAATGTTCCAGTAGCAGCCGAAGTGGCTTGGCTGCTGCTGTTGTCACCTGGGAAGTAATTGCCAGGGTCAACTGCTTATGCTCTATGGGTCCCCAGGTGTTCCGGTTGGCGTTACTAGTGTTGTGTGTGACAGAAGCCCTCTCTTTTGTCATAGAAACTTGCCCAAATGTTTCTCATTTCTCCATCCTTGTCCTAGACAACCAGGTAGAAGCAAGTGAAACCTACCTTGATCCCTCTCTGTTCCAAGAAGAACAGATGTAGCAACAAATTCAGGATTTAGAGCGAGCCAGATCATAGCCTGAGGGGCTCATGCTCTGCATCCGAAGCTCCTAGATGATCAGTATCAGGTTTAAGCAAGTGTCAGGATCCAGAACTAATCAGTTATTCAAAATCAAGACGTGACCTCACCAACTATTAATCATGTCACTGGACTGTCCAGCCCCAAATCAAGCCAGCCCCTTTTCAGAGGCTTTACAGTGGCTTTTCAGAAGCCTTCCCACTACTGCTAGATATAAATAACTGAGTTGATGCCTGCATGAGCCTGAATCTGCACACCTTTGGATGAGCTGTGTACGTATTCTCTAAAGACAGAAACTTCAGTGACTGTAGGGCTGAGGAGAATGGCTGGTGGGAGCTGTCGGTCTGGAGAGGACAGTGGCCGGAATCCAGGCCTCAGGGAGCAGCCTCGGGGAGCCCAGTTGCCCAGACGACAAGCTTGGGTGGTCTCAGTGCCATGGGGCTCAGCCTGGCTTTCCTGTTCCCTAGCCCCCCTTCAACTTTTTCTCCTCTAGCACGTTTTTACATTTTGCATTTTGTTTGAATAGCATGTATAGCCTCAAACTTCTGATACTCTGTTTTCCTATGGTGAAAATCATCCTACTCTTTTAAAAAATGAATGCTGTAATGTACATATTTTTTTAAATAAAAGTAAATGCTCCTCCCCTTCCTTGTTATCTTTGCCCCGTTTGTAGTTTGGAATTGTGGGAAGAAAGGAACCGAAGTTTACTCCTAATTCTTTCCTCTGGTTTTATACTTGTCAACGCTGCATCCTTCTTTAACACAGTGCTTGACACTGAAGTAGGAATTATTTTTGTCTCCATTTTACATGGGGAAACTGAGGCAAAGAGAATGGTTACTCAGTAGAGAGTCAAGCCAGGGTTTGAACCTAGCCTATCTGTGAACTACTTGTCAGTAATATTTGCATATTAGTATAATTTGTGTGGGTTGCTTCAGTCGTGTCTGACTGTTTGCAACCCCATGGACTATAGCCTGGCAGTCTCCTCTGTCCATGGGATTCCCCAGGCAAGAGTACTGGAATGGGTTGCCATTTCCTTTTGCAGGGGATCTTCCCAACCCAGGGATTGAACCTGTGTCTCTTATGTCTCCTGCATGGGCAGAAGTATTCTTTACCCCTAGTGCCACCTTCTTACTAATATTATTGATAAAGTCCTATGCCCTTTAGGTTTGTTTGTTGAGAGTTATACTCTTAGGTGGCTTGTCCTAGAATTTTATGTTTATATATGTGCAGGATTGTTCCATTGAATCTGACATTTTGGACTGTAGAGGGGACTGGTCTGTTATTTAACTGAAAACCTGTCTGTATGCCTCCTGGATGCTCCTTAGTGTTGGAGGCGCTGGGGTCACAGCACAGTTGGCTGAGCTCCTCCCTGGAGCCTGTGTTCTGCTGGAATAAGGAATCAGCATGCACTAGGCCTGGGGAAAAGTACCTCCAGAAACAGAGTGCTGTGGGGATGCTTCTTTGAGAAGCCCTGGGAAGGCCTCTGCTAAGGTGATACGAGCAGAGACTCGGATGGAGTGAGACTTGGAGAAATCTTAAAAGTGTGTTAGTCGCTCAGTCCTGTCTGACTCTTTGTGACCCCATGAACTGTAGCCTTGCCAGGCTTCTTTTGCCTGGCATGGATTCTCCAGGCAAGAATTCTAGAGTGGGTAGCCATTCCCTTCTCCAGGGGATCTTCCAGGGATCAAATCCGGAAGATTCTTTACCATCTGAGTCATCAGGGAACCGAGGTATCCTTAACCTGACGCCCTGAAATCACAGATCCGGTAAAGTAAGGTTTAGTTAAATTGTCACTTGTCCACTGATTCAAGAAATCAGGTTTTCATTTCTGCTCTTCAGCCAAAGTTAAGCTGCATCTCATTCCAGTGCGGCATTCATCTGTATTAAATATGTCTTTACGTGTTCTTTATAGAAGGTCCAGCTGTATTTTAGTTAAAACGTATGCTCTTATAGTACTTGATTCAAAAATACTTTTGTTTTCCTTATTTGAAAATGTATTAATAGAACAGTAAATTTATGTGAGTTGGTTTCTTGCTACTGTCTTCTTGAGAGTTTTTTGTCTACTCCTAGGTGAGGTGTTTTAGTCCTTGATGTCTTTATGGTCATTTTCAGATAGCCACCTTCATCCAGCTGGTGGTGTTAGCAACTGTCCATGCTTAATGCCTCAGTCAAGTCCAATAATTACTTCACAACCTGAAGTAATTTTCTTTAGTTTGTTGAAATTAATAATCCCAGATTTGAGTTCTATTTTCTCACCGTTCTTTATGGAGAACCAAATATTAGTGTCTGTCTGATTTGGGAGTTTTAACTGCCAGATAAACAAGGAAGTGGTTGTGAATGTAGCTCTGTGTTTTTGACAATCAGACAGACTTAAAGATTGTCAGTATTTATGATATCTTTCTTAATTGAGGAACTGGTTTTTTAAATACATGAAATTGATCTTATTGCTCACAGCCTTAAATTATGGCTGTGTCTTCAAGGTGGTAAGGAATCAATAGAGGGAAGCTTCTGTAATGAGAGCCATTTCCTCTTTTGTTCTGGCTGCGGGGAAGCTGAGAGCCAAGTTTTATGCCCAGTCATGGCAGCTGTAAGTAACCCTTTCAGCTGCAGTGTTTCCTTGACCCCTTCTTCCCTTGGCCCCGATTTTCGGTGTTATCATACACGGTTTTGTGGCTGATCTCTTCTGATCTTTTTAAAGCACACAAACAAATTTGCCAGTGTAAAGGAGTTAGCTTATTTCAAGCACAGAGGTTCAGGCTTGGAATGATGAAGAGATCCGTGTATTGTTACCTCCGCCAGCCCAGGCCACTGATCACTGGGAGGGTGAGCAGCATTTTTCAGAAAATCATCTGATTTAGGGGTGGTTCTTTGTAGTGAGCACCCAGTGAAGCTGATACCCTATGGTATCTGCATTTGTTGTTCAGTTGCTCAGTCGTGTCCAACTCTTTGTGACCCCCATGAACTGCAGCTCTCCAGGCTTCCCTGTCCTTCACAATCTCCCAGAGTTTGCTCAGACTCCTGACTATTGAGTTGGTGATGACATCCAACCATCTCATCCTCTGTCGTCCCCTTCTCCTGCCTTCAGTCTTTCCCAGCATCAGGGTCTTTTCCAGTGAGTTGGCTCTTTGCATCATGTGGCCAAATTATTGGAGCTTCAGCATCAGTCCTTCCAATGAATATTCAGAATTGATTTCCTTTAGGTTTAATCTCCTTGCTGTCCAAGAGCCTCTCAAGAGTGTTCTCCAGCACCACGGTTCAAAAGCATCAATTCTTCAGAGCTCAGCCTTCTTTATGGTCCAACTCTACATCCATACAGTACTACTAAAAAAACCATAGCTTTGACTAGATGGACCTTTGTCTGCAAAGTATTGTCGGCAAAGTAATGTCTCTGCTTTTTAATATGCTGTTTAGGTTTGTCATTGCCTTTCTTCCAAGGAGCAAGCGTCTTTTAATTTCATGGCTACAATCACCATGGTATTTGCAAATGGTATTTCCATACTCACTAGCTTTTTTCTGTAGAGCTGTTGTCATTAAGAATTACTTTTATCTTTTACAAGTTTCTGTATGCTGGTAGATGTGTTCTGCTTTGGGTGACCTGGTGGCTCAAACAGTAAACAATCTGCCCTCATTGCTAGAGACCCGGATTCAATCCATGGGTTGGGAAGATCCCCTGGAGGAGGGCATGGCAGCCTACTTCAGTATTCTTGCCTGAAAAATCCCGTGGACAGAGGAGTGTGGCGGGCTACAGTCCATGGAGTCACAGAGTCAGACACAACTGAGTGACTTAACACTTTCACACTTTCACTTTTGGATGACAAGGGTTATTTTTTTCCCCTCTGGATGCTGGCAAAAAATACATGGCCTGGGTTTTAAAATCTAACTGCATGGAGCATGACTACGGGAAGTGGCAGAGCACTTTCTCTATAAAAACTTTTCAAAAAGTGTCTTTTACAGTGTGTAGATACAGCTTGGCTTTTTTGCACTTGGTAAATATTTGGCTGACTGACCAACTTATACAGCATCTCCTTTTCATAATGTAGTGTTTCAAAGAGGACATCTTTTCTTTTTGTTTAAGCTTGTTATCTTGCAGACAGAATAAGTACAAAATGTATTAAAGCAGAATTTTAATACTTTTCACTTTGGGTTAATGCTTTCCAACATTTTCCATCTGCTGTCGTTTTTTTTTTCACTTTTTATTGAAATATGACATATGCAGAAAAATGCTTGTATCACAAGTGTAAAGCTCCCTAAGTTTTCACAAACTGAGTAATGGATGTAACCAGACAGAACCCCAAACCAATAACTGCTATCTGTTCTTAAGCGAGTTGATAGTCTTATTCTGTGTCAGCCTTGTTTCACTGGGAAATACTTGCTGTAGCTTCATCTCTGATTCAGGAACTGGCACAGTGCATGGGCTCTGCTCGGGTGCCCGTGTTCTTCACATGGACACCCGGGGGTCCTGTGTCAGGAGGTCTGCCCTCTACTTGGCGCCACTTCTGCACAGGAGACCAGTTGACTTCTTTTGTGACTTTTTTCTGCCTGTGTTTGGGATGTTCTAAGTGACACCATGTTTCCTTGTCAATAATGGTTCCACATTACTGCCTAGATCTGCTTCAGCTTCCCAGTAGAGATGATGATGTTTGACAGTAGGTGTGGGCTTATGAACAAGTCTTCAGCTTGTAAAAGTACGCCTTGAGCATCAGATGCATTTTCAGTCCAGCTTAAACTCCAGGCTAAATGATCAGCCTTTGTGGATAAGGCCCGCTGCCCTGTTGGTTGCCTGCAGCACCTGCCACGCTATTCTGTTTTTGAATTGGTGCTGCGTAATTTGCTTCCATGCTTCTTTTTCCATTCTGTGCAACTGACCAGCTCCTTTACATTCTGTACCTGTGTTAATACTTTCATGTGAGTTAATATGTGAGCTTCAATCAGATTATATTCATATTTTGCTAAAAAGCCATTCTCTCTTTAAGATGGCTTTTGCAGATCCTTGTTCTAGAGGATTAATTATGTTGACTTTATAATCTTAATTCTCAGTGGGCAGCCTCTATTTTCAATTTGTTTTATGATAACTTACACATCTCAGGTAAGTAATCTCAGTAATTACACATTACTGATGAATAATATTAGAATAAAAGAAATATATAAATTCTTGAGAATTTCCCCAGTTACTACTTTTCCTGTTATTACAGTTTGAAAGAAAATACCACTTGGGACCCTCCAGGAAGTTAATATACAGCACCTCTGTTACCGAACCGAACTTGAGTCTGTTTGCCCATAGCACAGCAAAGCTGATCTGCTGATACTGGATTGTCATGAAGGAAAGCTCAGTGTTTATTTGCAGGGCACCAAGCCAGGAAGAATGGCAGCTTATGCTCAAAAAACCCAAACTCTCCATAAGCTTTCAGGGAAGGGTCTTAAAGGCAACCTTTGGGATGAGAGTTATAGGCTGTGGATTTTCTTCTGATTGGTTGATGGTGAGGTAATTAGGTGATGTTTTGAAAATCTTAATCATCAGCCTTCTGGTCCAGCCAGCCTGGGGCTACAGGCTTGTTGTCAGCAGGCAGTCACCATCCTCCACCTGGGTGGGCTCTCTGCTTCTGCAGAACATCTCCAAGATATGCATCAGATTGTTATATATATCCCTTCAGGAGGAACTGGGACTTTTATTGCTGAACTATTATTTAAGCTACTTTTCTTGCTTTGAATTGACGCTTTTGAATTATGGTGCTGGAGAAGACTCTTGAGGATCCTTTGGACAGCAAGGAGATAAACCAGTCAATCCTAAAGGAAATCAGTCCTGAATATTCATTAGAAGGACTGATGCTGAGGGTACAGTACTTTGGCCATTGATGTGAAAAGCCAACACATTGGAAAAGACCCTGATGCTGGGAAAGATTGAGGGCAAGATGAGTAGGGGGCCTCAGAAGATGAGATGGTTGGATGGCATCACTGACTCAGTGGACATGAGTTTGAGCAAACTTAGGGAGATAGTGGAGAACAGAGAAACCAGTTGCTATAGTCCATGGGGTTGCAGAAAGTTGGACACAACTTAGCAACTGAATAACAACAACTTTCCTTGCTTGACTGCTTTTCCTTAGTTTCTGTATTCCCTCACTTCCCTAAATGGTTACTGCTCGAATCTGCTCTTTGAAACTCAGGGAACACCTGGGGAACTAAAGCCTTTTTTCTACAAACAAGAAAAAGGGTATATGGAGGGGCTTTTGTACCTGGTTTTATACTTGGTTTCAACAACTCCCACTTTTCTTTGATGCTCCTCAGTCTTGAGGGGAACAGGGGCAGAATGAGAAAGAGAATAAAGTTTTGAATAGAAAGGTTAATCATAAACTGGCAGGACAATTCGGTGTTAGGGGGACCCAATTTCATCATCACCAGTGGTTGTCTTACAAATGTGGAAATTGATCAAAGCAAAGGTACTATAACTTAAAGCCATGTAGCACCTGCTTGGCCTTCAGGTAGCTGCTCCAACCACAGGTTATCCTACGGTTGGGACTACAATTGTCAATAAATGTCTGGCACTTGACTTCCAAGTTCTAGCTCCTCCATGGGAAAAGCCCAGTCATCCTTGTGTTCAGATGAACCAGGCCCACCATCTTTCATACCTAGAATGAAGTGGTCAAATGATGAGCACAGCAGCAGCTCTGGAATTCCTTATAAAACACTTTCCTTCAGGGATTGGCCATAGGGTTTGCTGTTGGCAAGCTTTCCGTCAGTTTTACTTGCAGGACGGGAATGTGTGTCACATGCACTCTCCTTCCAGAGACACGTCTCTCCTCAGCAGGAGGTAATGCTCTCCTCTTACTTGATTGAGAAGGAAGCAATCAGGAGAGAACTGCCACGCTTTCCCACCTAGCTGTGGTCCGGTTGCCGTGGAGGCTGCTTCAGCCTAGTGCAGCATTCTCCTTGTGCCCAGAGTCCTTCCTTCACATCTTGCATCAGCATACAAATGGTTATAATAGTTTCCATCTTGCAGCACAGACAGGACCACCAAGTCCTTCCAGCCACCACCTCATCTCTCTGTTTACTTTTACCGCAGAATTCCTCAAAGAAGATGTTTGTGTACACTGTCTCCATGTCCTACAGTCAGGTCCCATATCTTCACCGGAGACACTCTTCTTAAAGTCGGCTATGTATATGGCTTAGGAGAAAAAAGAAGTTGGATGGCATTGCTGCAGTAAATGATTACTAGGACCCTGCATTGGTGTGATGAGTGATGACAGATGTGCTGTGTACCTCTGTCCATGGAGTATCCTGGAGCATAGCTGTGGCAAACCTTCATCTCACTGTTTCTCTGTTTTGTGACCTTGAACATGTCCATTAACATTGATCGTCATTCCCCTTGGGTACAATGAGCCCAAAATATGTTCTACCAGTTTCAGAGAGTGGAGCATCAAAAAAAAAATGTTTGTGAAATTATTTTGAAAGCTGTAAAGTACTGTGGAGGCCAAAATAAACTTCAAGAAAGCAGGAGGAAGAAATTTTCAGGAAAGAACCAGCAGTTTTAGCCTAGATGTATATACTAACATTTCACAGTCATTCTGTGAACTGTATACATTATGTCCATTCCTCACAATTGCCCTATGAGGGTGTGTGGTGGTACTCATTGCTGTTTCACAAATGAGGAAACTGAGGCTAAGAGAAATTCAAGAGAAATCCTGCACAAAGTCAGACAGCCAATTAGGCATCTAATCTGAGTCATCCTGTGCTCTGAACCACTCTATTACTTTGCTGCCAAACTAATCACATTTGAAGCCAGGGAAAGAGTAGATTTAAATATTAAAAGAAGAGCTGGTTCTTTGAAAATACAGACATTAATTAGGCACTAATTTAGCAAGGCTAGTCAAGAAAAATGAGAAGAAACCAGTGCAGCCGGCCCTTGAACAACATGGGTGTGAACTGTGCAGGTTCACTTACACGTGGATTTTTTTTCAGTAGGAGATGCTATGGTGCCACATGATCTGTGGGGTAAATGCGATTGTGGAACTGCGGATTCGGAGGGCTAACTATAAGTTATACACAAATTTTTAACTGCGTGGAGAATCAGTACCCCTAACCCCTGTGTTGTTCAAGGATCGACTGTATTTCCCTTTAGGAATCATTGTAACTCCGTGTACCTTTATGACAAAGATGTAGAACAATTGTAAGAAACAATTATAAAATCCCTCCTCAGAAAAAGGTAAATTACCAAGTTTATTTTCCCTCTGCCTCTTAAATATCTTGTCTCCATCAGAGTCAGCTCTTTCCTTCTCATTGAACTTAAGCTTCCTAAGCTTTCTTAGAGATCTACCTGCTTAATCATCCACCACTTATGATTATCAAATTTATATCTGTAGCTCTCTCTTTCTCTGAAATCCCTACTACACACAAGACAGCTCCTGCATCTCACGAACACTTGCTTAAGCTCAGAGGTAGCGCTTTACTCCCTCTAAAAGCACTCTTCCTCCTAAACTCCCAACTTCAGTTCCTGGCACAGCTCCGAATCTCTAGCTGCACAGACTGGGAATAATGCCTCTTTCCTCCCCCCGTGCCCAGTTTTACTCAAAAAGCCTTGTCCTTTTTACTTCATATGTCTTTAGACCATGACCCTCTTTTAACTCAGTGGCCTCTACGTATGTTGGGACTTTGCTGCTTTTTAACTGGTCACAGCCTCCGCCTGGCCTTCCCGCTCCAGTCTCCAATCCTCCTGTCACCACCATCAGTGATCTTCCTGCTGAAGCTTTCTGTGGCATCTTAGTATTAAAGAGGAAAGGAAATAAATGAACTGGATACTAAACTTGAGAAACTAGAAGAGGAAATAAGGGAAATTGCAGGACTAAAAAAAAACATAGCCAGAATAAATGAATTAGAGCAACACTAAAATTGGTCAATAGATCCAAGAGCTGCATCTTCAAACAATAAAGTAGATCAATCTGAGAAGGCTAACATGTAAATAGGGAGCAGATGCAACTGTGTGTAATGAATGAGGGATATGTGCACCACTGGAGAAGCCATTAGATTTAAGAGACAACTGCATAGAAATCTCTGCTAATAGGTTAAAAATATGAAGCAATAGAGAAATATCCAGAAAAATGATGTAGAAGAAAAAAATGAGATTGTGTAATGTGTTTTGAGAATATTTCTGCAGTAATCACAATTCAATTACTTGTATGACCTAAACAATGAGGAAAACAGACATTTCCTAATTTCATGGAAATCTATAGCATTTAAATACAACTAGGTTATTATTCCACTCTAGTACTCTTGCTTGGAAAATCCCATGGACGGAGGAGCCTGGTAGGCTGCAGTCCATGGGGTCACTGAGGGTCGGACATGACTGAGCGACTTCTTTCTCTTTCCACTTTGATGCATTGGAGAAGGAAATGGCAACCCACTCCAGTGTTGTTGCCTGGAGAATCCCAGGGACGGGGGAGACTGGTGGGCTGCCGTCTATGGGGTCGCACAGAGTCGGACACGACTGAAGTGACTTAGCAGCAGTAGGGTTATTACTAGAAGATAGTTGACTCCATAGTGAATTAAATATTTTTAGATTAAAGAACAAATTTAACCTCCTAGGCCAGACAACTCTAGTTACAACTAGAACAAACTATTTTCCTATCACAGACCTTACCAAACCACCAAAACCACTGATGCCAGAATCCGATAAAGTTGGGGAGTGGGGGAAGGAAAGAAAGCTGTTAACATAGTTATAAAAATCCTAAGTGAAATATTAGTAAACTAAAGCCAGCAAATAAAAGAATAATCTGCCTTGATCAATTAGTTTATTCTAGAAGTACAGAAGAGTGTTCAACTTTGATCACTTGATAGATCAAAGGAGAAAAATCATACGATTAGCATAGAGAAATATCCAAAAATCACCTGATAAATTTCAGTCAGCTTTCCAGATTTAAAATTTTTGGTGAAGCGGAGAATTCTTCCTTTATATGGTAAAATATATCAATCTCAAAATAGCTACATAGAGCAGCTTCCCCCTGGATGTTTAAAAATGTTAAATGAAAAAGAATTATTGTCAGAAGTTGAGGAAATTCTGGGTCATCAAATGACATGTTAACGTCAAGAATAATCTGGGGTGCCTTTTATCACTAGTGTTGAGCACTTTGGGGAGGTTTTATCCAGTACAATAAGATGCTAAGTGAGTAAATAGTAAAAAGACTTTGATATAATTATGTGTAGTTGATACAGTGATCCACTGTAAGACATTAATAGAGCAGTTAAAATTTCAATAATGTGGAGGTAAAATATTCACCTCTAGTCAATTAAGAAGACAAAAGATTGACAGCAGGCTGTGTCTCTGCCTGGACTGCTCTCCCAGTCCTGCCAGTCTCCCATGGGCCTTCATCTGTCAATCCTTAACTTTGTTCGGATCTGCCTTCACTGTCAAGCTCCGGGAGTTGGTGATGGACGGGGAAGTCTGGCGTGCTGCAGCCCGTGGGGTCGCAAAGAGTCAGACACAACTGAGTGACTTTCACTTTCACATAAATCATCTCAAAGATTTTTTTAAAAAAGAACTCTAGAAATATATCCCTGGAGAAGGAAATGGCAACCCACTCCAGTATTCTTGCCTAGAGAATCCTGTGGACAGAGGAGCCTGGTGGGCTGCCATCTATGGGGTTGCATAGAGTCGGACACGATTGAAGTGACTTAGCATGCGTGATGCATTGGAGAAGGAAATGGCAACCCAGTCCAGTATCTTGCCTGGAGAATCCCAGGCACAGGGGAACCTGGTGGGCTGCCGTCTATGGTGTCACACAGAGTTGGACACAACTGAAATGACTTAGCAGCAGCAGAAATAGGTTCCAGTGTCTAAATGTCTTATAAAGGTGGCGTTCAACTGAAATGATAATTTCATAAGTGGCCCTGAAGCAACTCGCTAACCATTTGGAAAATAGATAATTAGAAATTATTCCCTATATCTTAGACCAGAATAGATCACATGACTTACAAATTAGCAAAGGACATACGCAATTTGGACTTCCCTGGTGGCTCAGTGGTACAGAACACACCTACGAATGTAGGAGGTGTGGGTTCGATTCCTGGGTAAGGAAGATCCCCTGGAGAAGGAAATGGCAACCCACTCCAGTATTCTTGCCTGGGAAATCCCATGGACTTTGTGCCTGGCAGGCTACAATCCATGGGGTTGCAAAGAGTCAGACATGACTTAGCGACTAAACAACAACAACAACATGAATTTACAAAGAGATACAAATGGCCAATAAATCAAAAGGTTACTCTTACTAGTACTGTGTTCAGATTGGGAAAGGTGAAAATAATGGCAATACTCTAGAGAGAGATAGTGATGCTATACACTGCAAACAGGAATGAAATTACTTTTAAGTATTGGGATGGAAATGGAGCAATATAATGGAAAGTGTTAGAATTTTTGCCTCAGCAATTACATGTGTTACACTTTAATTGCCCAGTTGGGTAAATTTGCAAAAAATATAGCCCAAGGATACTCGCTGAAACAGTATCTATATTAAGGAAATAAGAAAGGACATCTTAAGTATTCAATGTGAGGAGTGTGGTTAAATTCTATGCAATGGAATGCTGTATAGCTGTTTTAAATTATATAGATGTTTATTTGTTGAAACTGAAAAGAATCCCACAGAGTGGAGGGATTGTTGGAATACAGCCAATGTCTGTGCAGTGCTTTAGCACAGTGCTCAGTGGGTGGTAAGTTCGCAAATTGTACCTTTTTTAAAAGGTAGGAGAGAGAGGTTATAAATTAACGCATACTCAACTACTGATTAACAAGCATTACTGCTTCTTCATTCTTGTCAGACTAAAGTCTTTCTCTGGGTCCATTACTTACCCTAGTCTGACCACTTACCTTTTAAACTCATATTTTTTTATTTTCCAGCAGCAGCTCCCTCCTAGCTAGGGTTGTCAGCCCACTGCCCCTTTGCATTTGCTTGCCATTGTCTTTTTGTATACCACTCCTCCTGCCTGGAATACTCCTCCCCTTTCTGCACCCCAGTCTGAACCCATCCATCCTTGAAACCCCTCTGTGCTTTGTGAGACTTAACATTCCGGCTTCAGTCTCTGCTCTCCACCAGGGCTCAAGTGAGAATTCAGCTAAATTGGTTCATGTGGTTCCTTGAACATGACTGCTGAATTAGAGCACATTTAAAAAAATAATTTATTGAAGCAAAATTCACATAACAAAAAGTTAACCATTCTCTAGTGGACAAGCTCGGGGTGTTTAGTACACTGGTTAGTGCAGTTACCCTAAGACATGTCCCATCATTCCAAGGTAAACTCCTACGGCATTCCCCTCCAAGGCACAGGCTGTGTCTGTGGATTTTCCTATTCTGGGTATTTCATATAAACGGAATCATACTCTACGTGACCTTTTGTGTCGAGTTCCTTTCACTTAGTTTTTGCTTTGGAGGTTCTTACATGTTGTAATACGTATCAGGACTTCATTCATTTTTAAGGCTGAATAATATTCTGTTGTATATATGTATCCCAGTTTGTTTGTCCATTATCTGTTGATGGACATTTAGGCTGTTTCCACCTTTTGGTTATTGTAAGTAGTGCTGCTATGAATATGTGCGTATGTGTACTTGTTAGAGGCCCAGTAGTCACTTTGGGGTATGCTCCTAGGAGTGCAGTAGTGGGACCAGATGGTAATTCTGTGTTTAACTTTCTGAGGAACCACCCAACTCTACAGTGATCACACCATTTTACATCCCCATCAACATTGCACAAGGATTCATTTCTCTATCTTTGTCAGCACTTGTGATCTCCCATTTTAGAAAATTGTACCTATCCCAGTGGGTGTGCAGTGGTACCTCACTAATTCGTATTCACTAATTAGTAATGATGTAGAGCATCTTTTCATGTACTCACTGCTTGTATATCTTTGGAGAGTTGCCAATTCAAGTCCTTTGCTCATTTTTAAATAGGATTGTCCTTTTTTTGTTGAATTTTACAAATTTTTTTATATTCTAGATACTAGACCCTGGGTACATATCTTTTAAAAATTTAAAATTTATGTATTTAGTTTTTCTGTTGCGTGGAGTCTTCATTTCTACACGTGGGCTTTCTCCAGTTGTGGTGAGTGGGGGCTCCTTTCTGGTTGTGATGTATGGGCTCCCGGGCAAGGGCTTCAGTGGTTGCAGTACATAAGCTCAGTGGTTGTGGCTCCCAGGCTCAACAGTGTGGGCTCAGTTGTGGCAAATGGGCTTAGTTGCCCTGTGGCCTGTGGAATCCTTCTGGACCAGGGGTAGAACCTCTGTCCCCTGCACTGGCAGGCAGATTCTTAACCTCTGGAAATTTCCTTAGCACATACCTTTCAACATCAGGTCTTCCTGGCTTAACTTTGCTCTTCTCTTGGTGACTTTTTTTAACCTCTCGTTCAGTTCCGTTCAGTTCAGTCACTCAGTCATGGCCGACTCTTTGCGACCCTGTGATCCGCAGCACGCCAGGCCTCCCTGTCCATCACCAACTCCCGGAGTCCACCCAAACTCACGTCCATTGAGTTGGTGATGCCATCTAACCATCTCATCCTCTGTCATCCCCTTCTCCTCCTGCCCTCAGTCTTTCGCAGCATCAGGGTCTTTCCCAATGAGTCAGCTCTTCCCATCAGGTGGCCAAAGTATTGGAGTTTCAGCTTCAACATCAGTCCTTCCAATGAACACCCAGGACTGATCTCCTTTAGGATGGACTGGTTGGATCTCCTTGCAGTCCAAGGGACTCTCAAGAGTCTTCTCCAACACCACAGTTCAAAAGCATCAATTCTTCACGCTCAGCTTTCTTCACAGTCCAACTCTCACATCCATATATAACTACTGGAAAAACCATATCCTTGACTAGACGAACCTTTGTTGGCAAAGTAATGTCTCTGCTTTTTAATATGCTATCTAGGTTGGTCATGACTTTCCTTCCAAGGAGTAAGCTTCTTTTAATTTCATGGCTGCAATCACCATCTGCAGTGATTGTGGAGCCCCAAAAAATAAATTCAGCCACTGTTTCCACTGTTTCCCACTCTATTTGCCATGAAGTGATGGGACCAGATCCCATGATCTTAGTTTTCTGAATGTTGAGCTTTAAACCAACTTTTTCACTCTCCTCTTTCACTTTCATCAAGAGGCTCTTTAGTTCTTCACTTTCTGCCATAAGGGTGGTGTCATCTGCATATCTGAGGTTATTGATATTTCTCCCGGCAATCTTGGTTCCAGCTTGTGCCTTTTCCAGCCCAGTGTTTCTCATGATGTACTCTGCATATAAGTTAAATAAGCAGGGTGACAGTATACAGCCTTGACGTACCCCTTTTCCTATTTGGAACTAGTTTGTTGTTCCATGTCCAGTTCTAACCATTGCTTCCTGACCTGCATACAGGTTTCTCAAGAGGGAGGTCAGATGGTCTGGTATTCCCATCTCCTGAAGAATTTTCCACAGTTTATTGTCATCCACATAGTCAAAGGCTTACCATAGTCAATAAAACATAAATATATGTTTTTCTGGAATTCTCTTGCTTTTTCGATGATCCCACGGATGCTGGCAATTTGATCTCTGGTTCCTCGGCCTTTTCTAAAACCAGCTTGAACATCTGGAAGTTCATGGTTCACATATTGCTGAAGCCTGGCTTGGAGAATTTTGAGCATTACTTTACTAGTATGTGAGATGAGTGCAATTGTGCGGTAGTTAGAACATTCTTTGGCATTGTCTTTCTTTGGGATTGGAATGAAAACTGACCTTTTCCAGTCCTGTGGCCACTGCTGAGTTTTCCAAATTTGCTGGCATATTGAGTGCAGCACTTTCACAGCATCATATTTTAGGATTTGAAATAGCTCAACTGGAATTCCATGACCTCAAGTAGCTTTGTTCTTAGTGATGCTTCCTGAGGCCCACTTGACTTCACATTCCAGGATGTCTGGCTCTAGGTAAACGCTGCTAAATAGTAGGTGTCCCATGTTAGAATCTTAACCACTGTGTGTGTTGTTGCAAGGACAATCACTGGTGGGTGTGTAAGATTCTGGAAAACTATAAAATGTTACCCACTTGTAAAGATTTTGAAAGATGGGATGTTCCTTTTAATGTTGTTTATGTTTATCATTTTTTTTGTTTTGTTTTGTGGATTCTTCACATTGCAGTGCATAGTTAAGTGCTTAAGAGCCATAAGTCTAAAGTGAGGAGAATAACAAGGACTGTTTGCTTTTCAGAGTCATCCTTTTTGAATTTCCATGACTCCGACTGTGAACCCAAAGGATCACCACCCTGTGACTCTCTGCTTTCCCTTAACACTGAAAAGATTCTGGTATGTATCTTTTGTGCCTCCTGTTTTGGAAACACAGTGATACTAGTTCTATAAGGCAGAGATGGCCTC
The DNA here is from genome assembly GCF_027580195.1 of Bos mutus. Classification (NCBI taxonomy): domain Eukaryota; kingdom Metazoa; phylum Chordata; class Mammalia; order Artiodactyla; family Bovidae; genus Bos; species Bos mutus. Next base: position 41,955,786 of record NC_091644.1, read on the forward strand.
TGTTTATCAACCAGGTGTTGAATTGAGTTGCATAAAATAAAGATAGGTCATCTGTTGTTTATTCACACTGAATCATTATGTCTTATGACTTGGACCTAGGACTTTTTACTTTTAAGTTCCAAGGAATAAAAAATAAATAACTTTATTTCTAGGCGCCTTATGATTTGCAGGTGTAGTATAATCTTATTTTTCTAGCCTTGCCTGTGTATCTTTTATGTCTGTTTTTTATCAGTACCAACTAAATGGTACAAGACACCGCTCCATTCCGGAGATGAGCGCCTGGCACTGTGTCCCTGTCTGTGCGTGTGTGTCCCCCTGCAGCCCAGCTGCCTCAAGGCGCAAGGGTTATTTGGTCACACTTAATTCTGTGAGGCTGTTCTCCTTGCAGTGCCCAAGGTTAACATTTTTCCTCCAGACCTTTTCCTTCAACATCCACATAGATTGTTTGCTTCTTTTGCTTCAGAATTTCCCTTTAGTATACTCTTTATTTTCCAGACAAAGCTCTGTCTTTTTATGGAAGAACTGCAGAATATGGGTAGAAATTGCAAGCTAGTGAATGGTCAACTGATTATACCTAAATCATTGCATAGCCATCAACTTGATATAGAAAAAAACATGTCCAAAACCGGAGCGGGCTAACTTGTGAAGTAGTGAGTAACCATCACTGAAGACATTTGAGTAGAAACTGGTTAATCCCCGTCTTGGAGAAGCAATTAGATTATGAGTTATTAGGGACCTTCTCACTGACTCAAATATTAGCTACTAGTTGCATTTCAGTTTAAGATGGCACTAGCTAGAAACCTATGGGAGAAAACTTATTAATCTAGGCCTTTTGTTTTCCCTAGGTTGAAAATATGGGAGTTAAACTATTCATTTATCTGTTAATTTTTCAGGTATTTATTTTGTACCTGTTTGTGCCTAGTGTTGTGCTAAATAAGTACTTAGCCAGAGAATGGTAAGCCCAATAACCTTGGCCCCAGGACTTAGGGCTCCTTTAGCTACTAATCAAATAATTATACAAATAAATATAGAAGTACAGTTGTGCAAATATATGAAGGAAAAATAAAGGGTCAGTATTCCTGAAGATATCAGGGAAACCAGGCAAGACAGCTTTCAGGATTTGAAAGATAAGCAGGGACCTGAAAGGTGGATTAAAATTAACCTACTAGCAGTGTGGGGCTTTGTGTTTAAACTACTCTGATAATAGCTGCCCACTTTGTCCACAGGAGATATCTATAGGTGTGATATTAGAAGTGGGAGAGATTCTTTTTTGATCAGGAAGATAATTTGTCCATATTACACTTTTCTTGCCCACTTCTGTTATAGAGTAAAATAAAAACACTTTAAACTCAGATCTGCTCTTCAGTATGAATATATATATATTTTAAATTCCCGTCCGCGCAGTGCGTGCCACTGTGCGGCTGTGCGCGCCCCCGCCCGGCTGTGCGCGCCCCCATCGCGGCTCCGCTGTGCGCACTTCAGTATATTCAAGAGGTTTCTTGGTAAATAATTTATTTTCATGAGATTTCATTTCTGTTTTCATCCCATCTTTTTCATGAAGGCTTGGCAAATGGTAGACCCTCATTGAATACTGGATGAAATAATAAGGTTTTTAAAGTATTAAAAAGCCTTGTTCATGGCCTGGAAAATCCCATGGATGGAGGAGTCTGGTAGGCTGTAGTCCGTGGGGTCGCTAAGAGTCGGACACTACTGAGTGACTTCCCTTTCACTTTTCACTTTCATGCATTGGAGAAGGAAATTGCAACCCACTCCAGTGTTCTTGCCTGGAGAATCCCAGGGACGGGGGAGCCTGGTGGGCTGCCATCTATGGGGTCGCACAGAGTCGGACACGACTGAAGTGACTTAGCAGCAGCAGCATAGACTGCTTTCCTTGACTCTACACAATTCATTTATTAGAGAAATGTTTTACACCTGTGTGTTTGTCTGTGAGCAGGTGGTAAGGAGGAAGGACTTGTGTCTGGTCCCGGCTGGCCGTGCATACAGCGCTGTGCTGCCCTCACGCGTTGTCCAATCTGTCGCTTCAAAAGAAACGGAACCTGGTTCCCTTGTATGGAAGCTCCCAGCTGTGGAGCAAAGCAAGAAGGAGCTGACAGAGTTCCTCTCTAGCCATCAAGGTTTTACTGAAGAAATAAAGTGTAAATGTTCCCAAAGGAGTAGAGTTCTTTTTCATTTTGTTTGGGGTCCTGAATGGAATGAAGTCCCAAGTCCTCTGAGGTGGGATGCTTTTCTGAGCTGTATCTTCTAACTTATGTTCTAACCAGAGGTAGCTTATTCTTGGCCTGTTTTGTAGGCAAACCAAAAACCACTCTGTATCTGAACATCAGTCTGGACTTCAAGAGTATAGGGAAAATAGGTGGAAATGCCTGTTATTCTGTAGAGTCAGTGAAGCCCAAGAGATTGCGGCTAATGAGAGCCAATCATTAGCTAAAGAGCATACCCATCAGTCAGAAGAGTCACCCATGGGGAAATATTTGACTGTCATACCTGCCTGTAGGCATTGATATGGTAGATTTAAAACAAAAAAAAAAAGAGGAATTCAAATAATTGAGATGTCACTGAGTTCTGATCCTGAAGTTTTGCCAAAAGCAACATCTTTATAGTTTCATCCTAGCTTTTCCTGTCTATATTGTGTTCAAGTTTTAATCGTATCTTAGACGAATCTGATATGAAGTTCTCATTGTAATCTGTATCCTGTAGACTAAGCATATCATACCATAGCATCGACAGTAAAACCTTCTGACAAAGTGACGGCTGTTTGCATCATCAGATATGATTTGTCTCCAGAGCACAACAGAGCTATCATTTTGTATGTTGGACCGTTACTGCCTGTAAAATCACTCCACTTACTAAATTAACTCTACTTTGTTTTCCCCTAGTTTCCACTTTTACTTTAGCTGTTATGCCAAGTGTGCATATGTGTGTCTGTGTGATTTCTTGTACTGTGTCAGGCAGGATGGTTATGTTCATTGCCTGCTATGCATTGTTTTAAGCGCATCTTGCTTCTTGGTCAGGTTTTACTGGCCCTATTATGGTGTCATCCCTGTACAACCTGTGTCTCTTACTTCTAAAGAGTTCTTTACAGTTTACAAAGCAATGTTCTGTTATCAAGCCACTTTGGAGACCAGTCACTAGAATCTGATCTTTGTAATGTGATCGACGTCATTGAATAGTCTGTGGAGGGAGCTTTGAAACAGCCAGGAAGATGAATCCTCGTGAAAGTAAAAAGATAGATGTTCCTGGAAATCGAAAACCACTCAGTCGGTCACAGCACAAAATGTGTCTTAAAGTACATCATTGATATGACTGAATGTCAGTGTTTTCTTGCTTCCATATAAATTAAATGTAACTTTAAGTGTTTTAAATACAGGTTTCACTGTAAGTTTCTCTTCATTTAAGATAAGCTAAAATGTATGTTTGTCTTTATTTCAGAGCCAGGCCAAGTCTATTGCTGAACAAAAGAGATTCCCATTTGCTACTGATAATGACAGCACAAATGAAGAATTAGGTGAGGCTTGACTTGGGGACTTTTCTTGGGACATTTGCCTAGAATTTATGATTAGATGTAGAGTGGGTAGGCAGGGTGGTGAGGCAGAAAGGACACAGAGCCTGGCTCTCATCAAACAGCATGAGCTGTTTGATCTTGGGTAGGGCATTCAGCCTTTGTCAGGGTTTGATGTTTATTATGTCATAAAATAAAAGGTCTGGATGGAATCAGTGTTTCTATGGAAATTAATTATGGTATGAGTTCTAACGAGCTATTAGCATCCCTTAAAAGATTATTTGTATACTGTCATCAAATATGAACAACATAGAAGTGAAAGCAGAAGAGAACCACACCTCATTTAGTCTTCTGTGTCATAACGTAGCTAGGCTTGATTAGTCTTACTCATAGGGCCAGTCAGTTATTGTTGGTCCAGACTCGTGGGTATAGAAGATTGAGCTCATTCTGATCTGCAAATGGGTCATGCTGTTTGGCTTGTTCAAGGCGTGTCTTGAAACAGCCTGGTTTCGCCAGTGTCTGATATGCTTTGGGTGTGTCTCCATCATTGCCTAATCAGCTCACACTTGAAGGAGTGGAAGCAAATTGAATATAGGACTGAAGAGTGCAGTTGGACAGATTTCACAGAAGGGTGTGCTCCTGGTAGCCCAAAGCACCTGAAGAAATTTTTCTGTCTGATTTACACATAATTATTTTTATCCTTTCTGCTGCCATATCCATTTTATGTTAAGGTTGAGCACTATTTTGAAAATATTAACCACCTTTTATTTATATTCTTTGAGTAAGCTTTGAGAATTACCCTTTAAGGCATCACAAATTTGGTCTCCTTTGTAATCCTTGAATTTGATTCAATCTTATATTCATTTATTAAATAATGAATTAAGAGTGTAAAATGTGCCAGGCCTGTCCTATGCTCTAAGAGTAATCCTAGTACATCCTGGGATAGTATAGGCTCCAAGCTGGTTTAGGATCTTCTGAACGTCAGTATTTATTTTTTTTTGGAAAAATGACCTCTGTAAGCATACATGTTGCAAGGAGATGTGGAATTGCTGGTTAATAACAATTTCTGGGAGATTCCATTTATCCTAGTTTTCTCTTTATGTCTTTGAGCTCCCATAACTAAATTTAGATCCTAGTAGTAATTTTTTTGTACAAGATTTAGATTACTTTTCAATGCATATATATGTGCTAGTCATGTCCAACTCTTGTGACCCCATGAGCTGTAGCCCACTGGGCTTCTCTGTCCATGGAATTTTACAGACAAGAATACTGGAGTGGATTGCCGTTTCCTCCTCCAGGGGATCTTTCCAGCCCTGGGATCGAACCTATGTCTCTTTATGTCTCCTGCATTGGCAGGCAGATTCTTTATCACTGGGCTACCTGAGGGTTTTCTCAAAAAAAAAAAATCTACTTTTAGATGGAAAGATTTGAGAGCTGCATTTGATTTTATTTGAAAGGAGTTCAACACCTTGGCCATGAATAGCAATTTAAGCAAGTTCCTAAATGTAATATTTATCTGCTAAAGCTGTATTTGTTTTTATGGGTCACATTCATTTGTTCATTCAATAGATACTCACTGATTATGAGAAGGTAGAGAGGAAATTCTGAAATTTTTAGATCTGAAAGAATGTAAGAAAATTTTCCACAGGCTTGTTAAGCAAGACCCAGAGAGAACAATTTCCCCGTGGTAACACAGCCGGTGAGTCACAGGGTGAGAGTCTGAGCCCAAATCTTGGCTTTCTAAAGTATCTTCCTGCACTCAAAAAAAAAAAGTTTTATGTTTTAGTCCCTGTTCATCCAGTCATCAAGGGATTCACACCATCTTTCAGTCCAGCCCAGTGTGCAGTAGTTTCCATGCAGCCTTGATTTTTCTCGGGGTAGCATGTTGGTTAGGATGGTGGGTCCTAGAGCCAGGCAGCCTGCTTCCTGGTCTCACTGCGTGTTGTCTTTCAGCAGTTTAAATGCTTCACTTCCTTGTCTGCCCATGAGGATGACAGTTGTACCTAGCTCACTGCAATTAAACAGTAATTGAGTTCCAATACGTGTAAATGGTTAGGATTGTGCCTGGCACCTAGTAAGAATATAGTGCATGTTACTATTATTGTTATTGTTATTTTTACTACTAATGCTCCTGATTCCCACCAAAGAGGTCTCTGGCTAGCCCATTATCTGCTACAACTATCTGAATAGTATCCACTCCTGTTATTCTGAATATGAGTTTGACTTTAATTATCTTTTCAAAGAAATTAGGATGAAAACAGACCTCTTTTCATGTTGAAGAATGCATCCCAGAGCTCTTGTATTATTATGATGCTCAGTGTTTTGAACTTTACTTTTCTGAGGTTAGTTATAAAATCTCTTTCTGCATTTAATGTATTTACTACTTTTTACTGTCAGGGAATTTAAACTGAATGACATTAAAAGTTTCAGTTGCCCATCTTCTTGAACACTTGTGTCCTTAAACTAGAGGGTCACAATAAAGCTTTTTTTTTTTTTGCAAAGAAATAGATCAAATAAGATCAAATATTGAATTAAGAATAAATTTTTCAGAAATATTTGGGGCTTTAGGGAATTAGGGCAAATATTGCAGGTGGAAATATATTCTAGAATATTAAAATTTATTGGGTTTTTTTTTTGGACAAGTGAAGTTTAGTCAAAATACTGCCATGTTTTAACAGGTTGTCCTGACTCTAACTTCAAAATACCACTGACATAAGCAGTTTGATTAAAAACTGTTATGATCTTTAGAGTATATTTTGAGTAATGTTTTGACTGTGTTTTGAATAGAAGAGCTAGGGAAAAGACTGCAACTGCATACTGCAGTGGTGTGAATTATACCTACAGTTAAGCATTATGTTAATGCTTATATAATACTATGGTAATTGGAACCTCTCTTTTTGTTCTTAGTAGGTAATTGGCAGTAAATTGAGCACCTGCAGATATTGAGATATGTGATGCTCTTTGTTTATTTCTTCTAATGTTCATAGTAAAGTCACATTGCCATGTTATATGGATATTATGCAGGCTTATTACTAGCTCTTTTGAAATATAGATAGGAAATACCATAAAGATTATTTGGTATTTGAAACCGAGTGATGGGCTTAGACAAAGATAATTGCTTTTTGCAGGCAGATGTTTTATAGATGGCTTTAATAATTTAAACCTAGATAGAACTAGACTGACTAGCAAATACCAAATGGCAGGAGAATTCAATTACATCTCATTAACTCTAAGTTTCCTTTAACTGCTTCTAGTCCTTGGAGCTGCCTTTTAAGATTTGGTAGAGAATTTAGTTGCCTATTTCGGTCTGAAATCCTTTATTCATTCCTTTAATGTTTCTGTCTTCTTTATCCCAGCTATTGCGTATGTGCTGATTGGCAGTGGTCTCTATGATGAAGCAATAAGACATTTTTCAACAATGCTTCAGGTAATTTTTCTTCTTAATCATATAATTGCAAGTTTATAGTAATGACAAAAATATGGACTTATGTGTAACTAAATTGCTGCAATAAATCATAGATTTTAAGATTTTACAAGAAAGTAAAGGAAATCAGCCCTGACTGAGCCCTTTCTTGGTGGTGCAGGCCTCATAACATGCTCTCGTTGAATCTTTGCAGCGTTACTTCATTTTAAAGGAGATCAGGCAATTTGCTTGTAGTCTCCCCACCATCAACAGGCAGAGATGAGATTCAAATGCAAGTTTCAGAAAGATAAACATTAGCTTCAGTTCATTTTACTGTCTACCTTGATATCTCTCATGAGATGCAGACACTGGAAATTCTTGGAATTATGGATGTTTACTCTTTGTGCAGGTGCTGATCTGCATGGTTAAGTCCACTCATGGATTTGTTTCTCACCGTAAAGTATAAGACCCTTCAGTAGGAGCATTGGACCTCTGCTTACTGATGGCTGTGTTAAAGTCTGGTTCAGACCAAGTGCTTAAATACCTCAGTATAAGAGCTGCATAGGAGACCTGTAAAATGCAGCCTGACATTATTGTCCATATATCTTGGGTCATTATTTAACTGTATTCTGGTAGATGCTTGGCCATTATCCATTATCTGTTCAGGATGGTCAAGTAAGATTAGAAATACCTGAGTTCTAATCTATCTCTGCTGCTCACTAGAAAGTTATTTAACCTCCTGGATTATGGGCACAATAATAACTGCCTCCAAAAACATTCTAGTTCAGTTTAAATGAAGTATCTTTAAAAAGTACTTTACTAGATGCCTGGCACATATAGTAAGTGCTCAGTTAATTTCAGCCACTCAAAGTACCATTCTGGCTTATTCGTCTGTGCTAATACAATAAGAGCCAGTAGACAGTTTAAAATTCAGCAGGCTGATTACATTTTAAAATTTCAGTTTTGAAAATTTTGCTCTTCTTTTCTCTTTTCAAACATAGAATTAATTATGTTGATAACTTAGTCTTCACTCTCAAATAATCAATAAGATGTTTTTATAGTTATTACTTTAAACTCCTTGCATCTAACCGGCTGTGTGTTTGAGTGGTCATATGGGATAATATTCTTCAGTGGAGTTTAAAGTACAATGGGTAGATTATAAAGTTTTAAAAATCATCCTTTTGTTTAGCATTGCAATATTTAAAAAGGTAAGAAAGCACTGGTTTGAAAGGGGAGCTTTGATACATTTATAAGAGCACATACCAGTTAATTTATGATAGCAACCAGGAGATAGCAGTTTGAGCTTGCAGATGTCTTACCAGTTCATTCAGCTTTTTGAAAAATATTATCTGTCTAGTTGAAGGTAACACAACAATGTTAAATAAAATAAGTAATAAAAAATTTCTTAATTCTGCCACTCTAACATTATTTAAGTTTTTTGTTTATGACCTTTTCAAAGTATGTGTTTTTTTTTTATAGACTGAATATATATATATTATTTTGTATTACTTTTCACTTTTTAATTTTATAAAGTTTTTCAGTGTTTCTCTACAGTTATTATTTTAATGACTCTATAGTATCTCTGGTGTCCATTTATTATTGTAAAACTTCTCTTGCAGTTGTGTTCAGAAAGTAGATCAGAATTTTTCTGTTTGTGCTAAGAAAAGATATTAATATACTGAAGTTTGATATAGTATTTTCATCAGTCTACATTGGGTTGCTTTCAGCTGATAGAATTTTCTTTGAGAATGTGTGGAGTATAAATTAGACTGCAGCTTCTGGTGATCCAGACTACTGATGGGGCAGGAGTGGCAGTCAGGGGAGCAGTAGGAAGTTCAGATGCTCCAGGCCCATGGAAGACAGGCCTGTGTCCTCATTCATAGCACGTCTTCACACGGAACTCAGTGCCTTGGCTTTCCTGCTGGTGCTCTTCCTGGTGATGTCTCTCTTCCCTTTTGTTTTGGTTCTTCCCAGCCTTTTCTGCATCATAAGACATGTGGAAAATTGTATTTTCACGACACACTGGAATAATAAGCAGGAGCAAGTTTAGAGGCATCCATATAGAGCTTGGTGAAAATCTGTCACGTTTTCTTTATGTTATATGACTGCAATAAATATATAATACAAAGATTTGATATTAATGATAAAATTCTTTTTTAAATTTTAATAAGACTTGATCCTGCTTTTCTGGATGTAGTTTTTCTATATTAGGCTTTATGAAATTGGTGCACATAATTCCTACGAAAGAGGAATTTGATTTCTTCAAATTCTTGATAGCCAATCTCATCAAGGAACTCTACAACCAGGTGGGAGTGAATGTCCAAAGAACAGTTATTGCTACTTCTCTAACTCTTCTAACCAAAACTCTTTTTCTTATCGTGAGTCCGAATTTACATGTCAGTCTCTTTAATTGTATTCTCACAGAATGACCATTCTTTAAGTGCTCTTCCTTTTCTCCCTTTGGCAAAGGTAGCAATGCTTTGTCTTGCAGTAATGAAATTGGTTTTTAGCCCAGCAATACTTTTTATTTTTATTGTCCAGTATTCAGAAGAGGGATAAAGTATCTCTCCAAGCATGGAGAGTTGCCTCATTAGGACTCAGCCCAGGATCACTGGAGGGTCATTTCTGTCAGTGCATTGTGTCAACTGTTAGACACCCATCTGCTCCTTGCAGGGCCTCCTACATGTGCAAAAACCCCGTGTTTTTTTTGGCTGTGCCATGTTGTAGTTGCAGCATGTGGGATCTAGTTCCCTGACCAGGGACTGAACCCAGGTCCCCAGTGTTGGGAGCATTAACCCAGTAATCATACCTTAGCAAATCTTCAGTGATAACTGTTCACAGACAAACTTTTCCAGTTTTTTTAGTTTGTTGTTGTTGTTGTTTCGTCAGCGAAGTCTGGTCTGACTCTTTGCAAAACCATGGACTGTAGCCGGCCCAGCTCCTCTGTCTATGGGATTTCCCAGGCAAGAATACTGGAGTCGGTTGCCATTTCCTTTTTAGCTCGTTAACTCTTGACAAAATGTTTCTCTTGGACAGACTGCAAGCTCCAGCATGAAGCAACAACGCATGGAATCAGATTCCATTCATAGAAAGCTGAAGACAAATGGCGCCATGGGTGCTGGGATTTTATTATAGTTACTGTATATATAAGATCATGTAATGTGAAATTTGGATCTATGCACGAGGACACTTATATTCCAGAATGACCTTTTGATGTTAAGCTTTTGTACCTTCTCATTGGCTTAGTTGCAGGATCAAGAAGAAACTTATGGGATATTTCTATAATCTTTGTTGTTTCAATGTGTTCATTTTAATATTTATCCAAATATGGGTTGTTTGGCACATCTTTAAAGGAAGACAGTATTCCCTGAGCATCACAGTTTCCAACTGAACACAATTGCGAGATTTATTAGCTCTGTCCATCTTGGTTGGAAACTCTTGATTTTAAAAGCTTGTCAATCGGTGTTGTCTCCATATCCATGTCTTTGTGTCCTTTCCACACGTGTTGGTGCCTCCATCGTAGTGTTCTGGAAAGCAGGAACCTCTCCTGATTTCTGTGCTGCTTCGATGCTCATGCAGGGCTGGGTGACCCAAGTACTGTGATGATGTTCAATGAGGCAGTTGACCTTTGCTATTAGTTGTGTGACTTTGAACTCATCTGATTCTGATCTGATTGTAATGGAACTGAATTCATGAGAGAACTTTGGGTTTTTTTAACATTAGCAGAGAAAATGTAAAACATTCCTCTGCTCGTGATCTTGTAGTCTTGCTTATGTACATACGTATGTGCACCTGCCACTCACACAGAACTCAGTCCTCCGAACATTGCTGTGCAGTGTCATTTTTTACTTCTTTGTCTTTGATCCAGTGACTTGCAGGTTTAAACAAAAAGCCAACCTTGTGGTGGAAAAATGAATATTTGTAAATTTTAAAATCACTATGTAAATAATATAATCAGTATGGTAAATTAGACATTTATGGGTTTAAAAAAAAATTTTTTTTTTGATTTGAGACATCTAAGTGGACCTGACTCCAGTAAGCTATCTTATTATATCATGATTTTGTATTTGCATAAGGTGAATAATATTGGACAATTGAAATATTAGTTTAATTCATTTAAAATTCTGAAAATGTTATAAAGTGTAAATATTATTAAACTCATGTATTTAAAAATACTTCAAAATGATATTCTGAGCTCAAATTGTTTTTAGAAATAAACATTTTTTATTTGAAAAAATAGTTCATTGTAACATTTCATAAAGAAAGAATTGTATCTTATTGTTAACATCCAAAGCCCGTGATAAAATAATAAAGTTGTATCAATCAAAAAAAGTAATGAAACCTACCAATTAAATTTAGGAACCTGTTATACTAGACTGTATTGTGGTATGATAGCAACCGCAATAATTATATGAGGCTTCCCAGGTGGCGCTAGTGATAAAGAACCCGCCTGCCATGCAGGAGACATAAGAGATGTGGGTTAGATCCTTGGGTTGGGAAGATCCTCTGGAGGAGGGCATGCAACCCACTCCAGTATTCTTGCCTGGAGAATCCCCATGGACAGAGGAGCCTGGAGGGCTAGAGTCCATCGGGTCGCAAAGATTCAGACACGACTGAAGCAACTTAGCACACATACACAATAATTGTATATTCTTTTATGTTGTTGGAAAAGAATTCTAAAAAAAAAAATAAGTTGAATAATAGAGGAAACTTGAATAACATGCATCTGTAAAGTATTTAGGTTTTGTCCGTTCAATTTACAACAACGTTCTTGTCTTGAGAATCCCAGGGACGGGGGAGCCTGGTGGGCTGCCGTCTATGGGGTCGCACAGAGTCGGACACGACTGAAGCGACTTAGCAGCAGCAGCAGCAGCAAAGGATGTTTAGTTATTGTGATTGTTATCACGGTCATAGTCTAGTATTACGGGTTCCAGCTCAACGGCATACTCTGCCCTGAACCTGCCACATTCCCCCACCCACAACTGAAAAAGAATCTCTAGTCATACCTTCGTGTCACCAAGCTCAATGAGTGGCCCCCTCCATAGGGTTACAACATGTTTCACACATATGTGTGTCTCTTACTTCATCACAGCTCTGTCTGTATATCTCCTAAGTATCTCCTTCATCCATCTGCTGCTCCCAGCTCTGTTCAAACCATGGCCAGCCACTTTGATCTGCCAGATGACAGATGGGGCCAACATTTCCTGGCTTCTCTCCTCACACCCTCCACACACATGCACATGTGCACACCATACAAACATGTACTTTAAACACTCATATACTTTGCTGTTGGTTTTAGGTTAAAGATAAAAATCTTTAATATGGTTCCTACCTGCTTCTCCAACCTCAGCTTGGAGATGCCGTATTCCTTGCTTCCCTCAGAGTCTTTGCACCATCTGGTCCAGTCATTCTGGGATTCCCCCACCCCCTAAGATCTCAGTCCAGGTATTTAAATCTTTATACATCTTATAAAGCACCATTGATCTCTCTTACACTTACTGAGGGTGTAACATTTATATTTTTGGTTCTTTGGCTGTGCTCCAAGAAAGCAAGAATCTTTTGCCATCTGTGTTGGTTTTTCTTCCTGTGGTATTTGTAGCACATGGGATGGGACATGCTCATAGCTGGCCCTGAGTAAATATTTATTGAAAGAATGACTAACATCCATATGACATATAGTGAAACAGAGGAGAGGAGCATACCTATTTTCCAGGGGCATCTGTAAGGAGTTAGAAAAGAGGGGGTGTTTAAGCTGAGACTTGGAGGATGGAAAGATTTTCCTGGGCATAGAGACAATGGGTGAGTGTTTCAGGCAGATGAGAGCATTTGCAAATGCACCCAACTTGGGAGCCCATGTTGCATCTAGGGAACTACTGCTGCTGCTAAGTCACTTCAGTTGTGTCCGACTCTGTGCGACCCCATAGATGGCAGCCCACCAGGCTCCCCCATCCCTGGGATTCTCCAGGCAAGAACACTGGAGTGGGTTGCCATTTCCTTCTCCAATGCATGAAAGTGAAAAGTGAAAGTGAAGTTGCTCAGTCATGTCCCACCCTCAGCGACCCCATGGACTGCGGAGCCTTCCAGGCTCCTCCGTCTGTGGGATTTTCCAGGCAAGAGTACTGGAGTGGGTTGCCATTGCCTTCTCCAGGGAACTACTAAGTAATGCCAATTTTTAGAGTATTAATTGGGAGTAGGGGAGTGAAAGGAGGTGAATGGTGATGTAGAAAAGTGATCAGTGATTTTTGCAAAGGCATTTAGATGTCACCTCACTGTTTTTCAAATTCTGAGGACCCTTTAGTAGGTGCTGAAATTAATTGATGAGTCAAGACTAACACTTTTTAAATGAAATACAGCTGATAAGGAAATATCAGATAACGTTGTGTACATCAAGGCTTGATGAGACTTAGTGAAATTTTTGTTTCTGATGTGTTTGTGTGTATATTTATGTATATATGTATGAATGTTCTGCGTTACAGTGTAAAATGTATTTCTTAAAGTGAAAAATGTTTGAATTTTGCTGTTGTAGGTGTTGGGAAGCCAATGAATAGTTTCAGCCAGGGAAGTGTCATGATCAGACTTAGTGTTAGTTAACTCTTAATATGGGCCTGGAGACTGGATGGGAAGAAACAGGAAGTGGTTAAGGCCATTGCAGTAGCCACATGAGAGGAAGTGGCTGCTGGATCAGGAGATGAAACTGCCAGGATTTCTTGAGAAGGTGTGTTGGCTGAGGAGATGAGGGTGACTTCCAGAGTGGCTGGTGTGGCCACAGGGTATATGAAAATGTCAGTCAAACAAGAATAACTATTTATTTTTAATTTTTTTCTATTGGAGGGTAATTGCTTCACGATGTTGTATTGGTTTCTGCTGTACAATATGAACCAGCCATGTGTGCTGTGCTGTGCTTGGTCACTCAGTTGTGTCTGACTCTTTGTGACCCCATGGACTGTAGCCCACCAGGCTCCTCTGTCCATGGGGATTCTCCAGGCAGGAATACTGGAGTGGGTTGCCATGCCCTCCTCCAGAGGATCTTCCCAACCCAGGCATCGAACCCACGGTTCCCACATTGCAGGTGGGGAAGTCCAGGAATACTGGAGTGGGTAGCCTATCCCTTCCCTAGCAGATATTCCTGACCCAGGAATCAAACTGGGGCCTCCTGCATTGCAGGCGGATTCTTTACCAGCTGAGCTACCAGGGAAGCCCAAATCAGTCATAAATATACATATATCCCCTCCCTCTTGAGCCTCCCTCCCACTCCCCATCCCACCTGCAGGTCATCACAGGGCACCAAGCTGAGCTCCCTGTGCTATACGGCAGCTGCCTGCTAGCTGCCTGTTTTACACATGGTAGTATAGATACGTCCGGAGAAGGCAATGGCCACCCACTCCAGTACTCTTGCCTGGAAAATCCCATGGGCGGAGGAGCCTGGTGGGCTGCCGTCTGTGGGGTCGCACAGAGTCGAACATGACTGAAGCGCTTAGCAGCAGCAGCAGTGTAGATACGTCAGTGCTACTCTCTCGATTCATCCCACCCGCTCTGTCCCCTCCTGCGTCCACACGTGCATCCTCTATGTCTGCATCTCTATTCCTGCCCCACAGAAGGTTCATCAGTGCCATAACTCTTTATTAAATATACTTTTTTTTCTAATTTACCTCTTGTCATTTGTTATAAAAATTTTCTCAGTTGAGGAGAAAAGCTTCTTGGATAGTGTGTTTGGAGACACATCTGAAAGTGGGGTTTGCTTTCACCGGAGCCCGTCCTCAGCAGGCATGAGCAGCATGGGATCTCCAGCCGCCCGCTCTGCCCAGCCTGGACGAGGTGCTGCTGTCACTGTGCTGTCTTCCGGCAGGTGCCCGTCCTAGGGAAACACGTGAAGACTGTCTTAGTTTGATTCCTCAATGGGGAGCTCTCTTTCCTGCTTTTCCTTAACCTCTGGCCCTGGATCCCACTCCCAGACTACTTGCTCTGCCTTTCTTTCAGCCAGGAAGAATATTTAAATGTTGAAGTTTTATCTCCAGGTGATAGAATTATAGGGTGCCCTTTACCTTCTTTTTTTTTTTGCTTTTCTTCATTTTCTAAATCTTCTATAATTTATAATAAGTTTTGTATTTAATTTATTTAAATACAATATTTTCAATTGATAGTAAAGTTTTCTATTACTTTCTGTAATATGTTTTACTTAACATTTTTTTTTTCCTGATTATAAACGTATGTGTGTGTTAAACAATTAAAAGGAATGCATCAGTGTATTAAGCAGAATAGGAAGATATCTAGTAATCCCACTTTCCAGAGAAGATTACCGTTAGTGTTTTGGGGAGCATTTTTCTGTGCACATATTGACCCACATAATCGTACACAAGCCTTATTTATAGGAGGTGACTGCCATTCTTCTGTCATTCTCCAGTTAGCAAATAGCGTGGGCAGCCTTTCATGTCAGATACACACATGTGGTAAATCAGAGATCCAAGACTATATGGGAGCCAGAGAAGCAAATTAAATGAGCAAAGTGAGTTGATGTACTGTAGAGGCTCATGGTGAGCTGGTGAATGCATATCCTTGTAAATAGGCATCCAGTACTTCGCTCTAGTTGGGTTTTGTTGTTGCCGTCATGTTCTCACATTCTCATGCCCAAGTGTGAGTCCGTCATTGTTGGATTTTTTTATTTTCCAAGAGAAGCTAGAAATCTGTAATTGTTTACTTATTTCAACTTTCCATATACCGTGAGGCCCGTCTGCTGGCTGGGTTGTAACCACTGATGCCTTGTTGTGTGTTAGTCACTCAGTGGTGTCTGACTCTTTGCGGCCCCATGGGGTGTAGCCCACCAGGCTCTTCCATCCATGGGATGTCCCAGGCAAGAATCCTGGAGTGGGTTGCCATTTCCTTCTCCAGGGATCTTCCTGACCCAGGGATTGAACCTGAGTCCCGCGCATTGCAGGCAAACTCTTTACTGTCTGATCTACCAGGGAAGCCCCAACCAGTGATGTACCAACTTACTACTTGATGTGGTGTACCTGATTCTGTTTATGGTAGCCTTTTTTGGGGGCGTTGTTTTTTAGTGAATAGCATCTTATCCTTTGTTTTTTCCCATTTACTTATCATTTAAGTTGATATGTCTTTTTCTACAATACTGGCAGACAGTCGCAGATTTGAAACTGATTATAGATTGGTCTGCAAGATACATCATCTGATGTAGTCCTGTTAAATTCTTCACTCAGGACCTGATAGCCAGAAGCTATGTACTCTTTTTTCTCCAATGTATAGGGAAGGGTTCAAAGAAGAGGGTAAGAGTTGCACAGGTTACCTGCTGACAAGTGGTGTTTCACTCTGCAAGTGAGGCAGTTCATACCGCTGGCCGGTGTATGGGACTTGATGGAGGGGCAGCAGACTCTGTCCTTGGGCTCAAGAGGCGTTTTATCCAGGGCACATGGGAGCAGGTTGCAAGAAAGGTTTGGTTCTTATTCTGACCTATTAGAGGATTGTATTATATTAATACCTGATAGATTGTGGAGCCAACTCATCTCTTGTTCCTCATTGAGCTGGCTGTGATGGGTTCTTTCCTTCTCAGATTATTTCATGACTGTCTGAAAACAGATGAACCAGGAAGAGGCATCACCCAGTCCACTACTCCTGTCTCTGCTTCTCTGAGCACCCGTTTTCTCTCTGTGCTGTGACTGCTGGTGCTGCCAATATAGAGTTGTTGAGAGGATTACAATTTAAATAAGATGACTGTGTGAAAGAAGCTAGCACAAAGCGCAGTAATATTGGTTTTATTTTTTTAGTGTTTTAAAATGTAAATCTCTTATTCGTGTCTCATTCAAATGAGTTTTAAAAATGTAGACTCTTTTGGTCGGGGACTGTGTATTGATTGACAGGAGTGATGGCAGCATAACATAGAGCTGTCATTTGCAGCATTAACGTGCTTTAAGCAGAAACTGATTCGTTTTGTTTTGTTTATAGTTTTTGACGTGTTTCTGTTTTGGTCTGACTAGGAGGAGCCTGATCTGGTTAGTGCAATTTATGGCCGAGGGATAGCCTATGGAAAGAAGGGACTACATGTGAGTATGGAATAGTCACGCTTACCATAGTGTCTACATGGCTGGACTCAGACCAGGGTTTCCATGGAGCCCCTCCCTGCTCTCTGAGCTCTGATCGGACAGCGGTGGTAGTGTCCCAGTTCACAGATGAGACAGTGGCCACAGGGGACTTCCTCAAGGTCAAGTGGCTGGAAAGTAGAGGGCTGGCAATTTCTGCCCAGGTCTTCTGAGGTCAGTTTCACCTCACTTTCTATTCTAAAAGGACAGCCTTTGCCAGTCTAAACTTTAGTTCATGATGAACTGAACATAAGCCAAGAAAAGCATGAGACCTTGACAGAATCCCTGAGAAATACTCATTGGTGTAAGAGAGAAACTGGGTATCAACAGTTTACAGTACTTAGAACCCTTCAATTTTTAAAGGTTGAATAGAATAACAGAAGTTTTTTTGTAAAATATTATGAAAAGTAAATTATTTTAAATTTGTTATATATTATTCTTAGATAGATATATCTTTGGAGCCTTATTTCACTTATTTCTCTGAGGAGTGTGGGAAGAAGGTTATAATAAGTATATTTTTTGGTCAAACAAAGGCACTTTGGTGTAAAAATGAAGACCTTCCTGAGATTATATAGTAAATAATGCAGTGGTCTAGGTCAGATGTCCAAATTTTCAGTCTTGAACATTATACATGAGCTTTTTTCTTTTATATTAAAAATATTCAAATGAAATTATGCTTTTAGAGAGAAATGTCACTTGGTATTTTTGTGAATTAAAAAGCAATTGTCCTAATTGCCTGCTGGCCTATTGGAGAAATCTTGTATAATATTGTATGCTTCTGGGACATAAGAAAGCAGACTGCACAGGAACTCAGGTTTGGAAATGATGAAGATGTTTAGGAAGGGAGCATCAGTAAGTAGCCCTACTTAGTTTCAGGGCATCAGTAAATGATCAGAGTTGCCCTAGTAAAGGTCAGAGATAAGCTGCTTCTTCCTTATTCTCATCTCTCTTCATTTTATATCTTGATGTGAAATTTGCTTATATCTTTAATGTACTTTTAATGTAAAAGTAACATCCTCATGTATTTTTGATATGAAAGTAATGTGTAAATTTTAAAGAGAACAGGCTTACCTAGGCTCCTCTAGGAGTAGGTGTATAGGCCCAGAGGGGTTTTGACTGACACTAACTTGGCTCCTCTGTTCCCACATTGCCACTGGTCAGCATCATTTTGCACACTGGTGTCCACATGCTCATCCCTTGAAATCGGCTGATGTACTGTTTAAATAGGTTAAATTGAGAAAACATCTTGCCACCTGTGCTAGACGTAGCCAAGAATCTGTGCTAGGTAGCCAAGTCCAACGTGGGTAGGTAGACTTGAGCAAGTTAAACAATTACAGCTTATTTAACTTGGCAGATCTCTTACACAGAAGCTAAGTTCCTGTTTATTTCTAAATAAATAGTTATGTCATTACTAAATTATTAGTTTTTTCAGAAGTCTGTTCAAGCTGGCTTTGCGTAACAGTGCATCTCACACTGAGCTAATGCCTTTTCAAGGACATTAAGAACGCTGAGCTTGCTCTGTTCGAACTGAGCCGAGTAATTACCTTGGAACCAGATCGTCCAGAGGTATTTGAGCAGCGAGCAGAAGTGAGTGTGGTTTTCTTTTTCCCTCTGTTATTGGATTTTAAAATTTTTCAGATTTTTTTTTCCTTTTATTTTATTGCTGATAAATTTTAAGCCTCCTGTATACCTATTGTGTTTTCCTCCATAGGTACATAATGCATTTAAACAGTTGAAATTACTAGAAAACTATGGGCTGAGTGATACTCTTTCCTGATTTACCATGTTAAATCTTTGCTGATTTAACATGTATTAGTAACATTTAGTATTAAAATACACTTATGATGTGAACCACCACTGTCCATGTTCACTGAAAAATATGACATATGTGTTTACTGTGTATATGACATACTTTATTTGGCAAAACAGTATGGCAGTGTGATCAAATGAGGTCTATTGCCTTTCGAAGCGCGCGCGCGTGTGTGTGTGTGTGCGCGCTCACTTGTATCTAATTCTTAGGAGATACACCACCTACATGGAGATGTAGACTAGGTAAGGGTGACCATAACCGGAACTTAGGACTCAAGGTGGAGACAGTTCCAGGTAATACGTGTGACAGCGGACACCACGGAGTGGGCACTTGTTCAGGGGCAGAAAAACATGGTCTGCTGGATCCCTGGGACAGACTGGCAAGGGGACAGGCATTGGCAGTATCTGCAGAGGTCTCGCTGAGGAGGTGATGCTGGAGCTGGGTAGGAACCATGTCCTGGGGAACAAGGTGGAGAAGGGTGTTCAGGCCAGAGAAAGGACTCTGCAAGGCACCCCTTTTAATGTTTTTAAATGAAACATGTCCATTTTACCATTTTCATTAAACAATAGTAAACTATCCAAGTTTCCTATTGTATTTATTTTATTGCACATTTAACCATATTAAGAGCTGTAGAATTTATGTTAATATTTTCAATCTGACTAGAACTTAACTTTTAATTATCTGTTCTGGTGGGATTTCGTAGCTGGACTAAAGGGACAAATGACTTTTCCTCCTTCTTTTGAGGGCGAAAGCTTAACAAGCAAGGGAAGGGGAAATGTTTTAGTATTTTTAAAACTGCATTTGTGATGTTTTTGTTCTCAAAATTATAGTGTGTTAAATTACAGTTCAGTTTCTTAAAATGAGTTTTTTTGCTTTATTGGGGATTTGGCTTTCTGAAAGAAATTCTTTCTCAAATAATGAAAGAATTCATTACCTCTCGTCTGTTTTGGATTGCTACCCTAAGGGTTGAATGACTGTAATCTGTTCGCTGCTGCATGAGAGGCCTGTTGGTTTTTAGGGTGAGCACTGGGCAGCTCACTTGGTGACGCTCTGCTCCAGGGAGTGGGTGCTGGGTTCTTCCCTGCCATCACACTGATGCTCTGCTAAAATGTTACGGTAAAGCATGAATTTAATTAAGTGCACTTAGAAGACTGATTTGGCAGCTTTGAAAAATTTGTATAACTAATAAAAAGCTAATTGTATACCCAGAATGATATTGGTAATCAGAAAAGTGATTTCCAATGATCTTAAAAATAAATAGTAATATCCCCCTTTTCTGGCATTGTCAGGCAATAATATCATGATATAGTGAATTTTCCAGCTAAATTACAATATACTATTTGTTTATGTCAGAAATTGTTTTATGAGAAACTTTTCACTTTTATACTTTCTGAAATTGTCTATATTTAGTGAATGTAATTTAACCTTTTTTAGTTACTCTGGTCATTATTATGCATATTGATTTTTGTGCTAGGGTGCAATCATTCAGTTATGTTAATACTAATATACTAGGTTGGGATATTTTTCCTTCTAAAATATAACCCTAGACCACTATGTTTCTTGAATTCTAAGGGCACATATTCCATTTCTTTCCTCTCTCTGAGCTGTCTCTCTTGCTACTGGTGGTGTGCCTGCCTCAATCTTCTCTCTTGCTGGTTTTTAAGTTCCTGCAGAGGAGGAAACCAGTTAGTAAAACTTGATGGAAATGACCTGTGATAAAAACAGATTTAACCCTAATTTAAGAACATTTGTTCCAGATGAATTGCTTGAGCTTGACTGCATGAATACTGGTACCCATCTTGGATTATCTTACGTCTTTGGGTGGACTTGTGCATTCTGAGCTGTCTTCTGTGTTGCCATTGTTGCCTGAACACAGCTGACTGCTGGATCAAAAGAGCGTTCAGAACAGGCCTGCAGATGTTTTTTCATTACCTTGCAGATCATAACTGATGAGTTGAGAGTTGTTCACATCAGAGGGCTTCCACAACACCTGGAATCCCAGAAATTGCCATTTAGCACTTAATACCACAGATGGCGTAGCTAGATACCATGGGGACTCCAATCTGTGTTTATCAGTTCCTCTGTTTTAATGGTTTAGAGTTAAATTTCAGATTAATTTGACATGCCAAATTTTGTTCTGAAAGGTAAATGAGAGGTTGGGGAAAAATGGTTGCACTTCAAGAAAAGCAACATCCGTTATGAGACAGAACATGAAACAGGGACAGGGCAGTTGCCATGATCGTAGTTCTTCAGCATCGCCTTGACTGGATAAGGTCGGCAGCCCCTCAGCTGTTGACTTTGAATTTCACTGCACAGTACGTGGAGTCAAGGGTTCTAGGCTGCTGAGACAGTTGCATTGTAAGTGTGGGGTGGTAAAGCAGACTTGAAAAGTCAAAAGCGTTGGCAGTTGTAGGGGCAGTCACTGGGACTTTTCTCCCCTAATTACATTTTTGGGTTTATAGATTCTGTCCCCGCTGGGACGAATTAATGAAGCAGTGAATGATCTCACTAAAGCTATTCAACTTCAGCCCTCAGCACGGCTGTACAGACATCGCGGGACCCTGTACTTCATATCAGAGGTGAATTATTTTTGCCTTGAGATGTGTCCTTTCATGGTGGTAAAAATTTCAGCTCTCCTTCTACTTCAGAAAGTTACTATTTGGTAGATTTGGGTTTGGGGCTGTAGATTAATAGTTTGCGATATAAGACAATTATGAAAGCATTTTCTGTAGCTGAAATTGAACTCAGTGGAGAAATATTAAGTACCAGAAACACATTTTCTTGCTTGAATTGTCAGCAGTAACTAATTCTGGGCTAGGGGAAAAAAGAAAGAGTGGGAAACAGAAAAAGAGAAATTTGGTTTACAGATTATACCTTAACTTTTCTTGGAAATGTCAGCATAGAGAAGCAGGTGTGCATGTTATCAATGTGATCATTAAACTTAAGGGTTTGAATTTCTTTGGGTATCACAGCCCGAGAATCATCACCTGAACTAATGTGGCTTCCTAGACTGTAGCTTCTCAACCTAGCAAGATTACCTTTTATCATGAGTGGTATTTATAATTGCCATAGCTATTTTTGTTGGTTTACAGTCATTTCAATAATAATTTTCTATTGCAAAAGGAAATAGATTTAAAAAAACCTCAGTATAACACATTTTAAGGTTGATCTATATTATAATTATTTTAGACATCAAAATAATGGAATTATTTTGTAATAATACTAATTTGTAAAGTATCTATAGCAGATTATGACTTTAATAGTATTTAAAATAATATTCTTTTGTGGTTGAGACAGTATGCTTAAATTAGACCTTTGTGAGTTTCTCTCATCAATTAAAATCAGCTCTTTCAACAGTGTAAGCATGCTTCTAATATTTGTAGTCATGAAATGTTTCCTTTAAAGCCAGAAAGGGCACAGAATAAATTGGGAAT
This sequence comes from Bos mutus, assembly GCF_027580195.1. Taxonomy (NCBI): domain Eukaryota; kingdom Metazoa; phylum Chordata; class Mammalia; order Artiodactyla; family Bovidae; genus Bos; species Bos mutus. The sequence goes on from NC_091644.1 coordinate 41,978,041, forward strand.
TTTTTTTTTCCTCTATCGATCAAAAGTAGGACATGTCCAATATCTAACGAATACTACTTTATTTTTTTTTCGTTCTCCTTTTTGTAGGACTATGCAACAGCCCATGAAGACTTTCAGCAGTCCTTAGAACTGAACAAAAACCAGCCCATAGCTATGCTATACAAAGGTTTAACTTTCTTTCACAGAGGACTTCTGAAGGTGAAAGTGCTGTGCGATACGTGTACCTGCAGGGATGCTAGATCTCCCCGTGGAGGGAGGGACTGAGCCGGGCTTTAGTCTGGCAGGTTTTGAAATGACATCTCACATGTCCAGTTGGTTTATTTTAGAAAGTAGTTTGAATCAACAAATTCATTGAGCTCCTACTGTCTGATACGTACTTGGAGGAAGGTGCGAAAGGGAGAGGATGAAAGGTTATAAGGGAGGAATAATGCTTTACGCTTAGGACAGACGCAGTTTACAAAGCCTTTCTCCACATATGATTTATCACGTGGTGAATAAACCAAAGAAAGTAATATCAGCAGCGTGCTTTGGAAGCCATGGTGAGAAGCTCTCATTTGAACTCAGGAGTTAGGAAGGTCCAGAGAATAAGTGGACATCATCTTGACTCGGAAAGCAGAGCATGGTTGGGAAGGACTCTGAGGCTGAGAGGGAGGTGTGAGTAATGACCTGGGAGACACACCCATGCTTGGGAAGGGAGTCCTGGAAGGTCAAGAGCACTCTGCTGAGCATTTTGACTTTAGCTGGTAGGCCCGGAGGAGCTCTAAAGTCTAGATTTAGGGGAAATAGAAAGTTGAGATTCAATCTGTACTAAGGAAATGGTTGCTGATGTGGCGGTGACTGAAGAGGGTAAGGATAGGGGCTGACCAGGAGATGCTGCCTCATTCAGGTCAGGAGTGGTCAGATGGCCTGGGGGGGCTCTGGGGGCTGCAGGAGGGGTCCCCGCACTGTTGCTTGAAGACTCTGTCAGGAGGAGGGGTCAAGGGACAAAGGAGATGCTCTGTCTCAGCTGAGTGGGGCTGAAAGTCACCACCAGCTGCCCACCCCTCCTCTGCTGGGACTCTGCCTTCTCCAAGCCTGTTCCAGGAGCCTCTCCTGCAGTAGCTTCACTCTTGCCAGGGTGAGGGGCAGAAACACAGCTGAGGGTGGAGCTCTGGCTCTCACCCCAGGCCTGGCACGTTCAAACTGCCTGATTGAAGACAGGCTGGCCTGAGAGCCACAGACAGTCCACCCGGCTAGGTGAAGACACTCATTCTGACCAGGAGGCGGAGAATTCAGATTAGGTTGCACTTAACCTGAACTTTGGAAGGTGGGAAGAGCTTCAGTAGCACGTAGCAGAGAAGAATACATGGATGTTATCATTGAAAATAACTCTGAGGATCTGACACACACATAAACACACTCACTTGGAGGATGGGGAGAAGGTTTACCTTTTAAAAGGCCACGAGTTATAAATCCTCCATGTTACAGATGGTGCCTGTCACATAGTAGGTGCTCAATAAGTATCAGTGGGGTAAATTTCAAGGGCAGAGCGTTGAATTGGAAGGTTGTGCTCTGAGCTCTTGCTCTGAATCTTATTATCTGCACTGCTGGACATGCTGCTTCAATTCTTTCAGCCTTTCCTTCCACATTTATTGGGTAGAGATGATGCTACCCTGTGTCTCTCGAAGTGGGAGTGAGAATTACATGAAATAAAATGTGTGAAAGTCCTTTATAAACTGTAAACATAAATCTGGTATTATAGATTATTTTCCATGTGAGAATTTAATCTTAAGTCTTATAGACTCTAAAAAAAAATTAACTCCCATCCATTAAAAATCAAACTAGAAGGAATTAATTTTGCAAATCTTATTTCATATACTTCATCTCCATTTTTGCAAGTGTGCAGAGGTGGTCCTAATAAGGACCCTTTCTGTCCCCCTCAGGATTCAGACAGGCAGTAAGCTTTGAGTTATTTAAAATGTGCTTTGAGCAGCTTCCAGATGATTTCTTCCAGTTTATTTTGTCTCTGCCCTCTATTCCTCTCATATTCTCTTTACCTTCAAGTCACCTTCAATTAAAAAATTCAGAATTACAATACTGTGTTCAGAATCTATCCCTTGAGTATCACATGAAGGAGAGAGAATTTTGAAATAGAAAAAAATGCCAATTATTAGTACCGAGAGGGTAAAAATATTTTTTTAAAGTAAACAAATGTAAACAGTTGATTTCACTTTTAAGCCACATTGAGGAATGTAGGCAAGAAGGGCCCTTTGTGTTATTTCAAAAAGAATTTTGTCAGAAAAGAGTGGTAATAGAGACACTGAATAGAAACCGAACATGGACTAAAATTCAGTTTGGTTTCTTTCACATCTACCTGATGAAAACCTAGAAACAATGCTTTCATCCTCTGAGTGTTAGAAGCCCCTCAATGAACCAGTCTCACCAAGCGATTTGGGCTTTCTTCCTTTTCACCACGCTCACCAACACGGCAGTGATGTGTGTAATAGACGGGAACTTTCTTTTTGCATTTTGTAGATCTGCTGTCCAAGGAAGTCAGAGTGTTTACGTATTGTCTCATTCATCCCAGCGGCATCACCATGATGTATAGAAGGAGCAGAGGGTGTCCCCGTTACAGAGATTGGAAAACTGAGTGGTGAAATGCCTTAATTAAATTAATGAACCTAGTTTAGATATCTGTCTTTTTCTTGTTAAATGTAGAGACAAAGTATTAAATGGACCAACGAGTCTGAGCTATCTTTGTATCCTAAGGGTGGTCTCTCCAGGTCAATAGTCCTGAAATTAAGTGGACGGTTGCTTATTTAATTTGTGATATAATACATTAGAAATATATTAGGGTATATTACATGACAAATTTCACAGTTGTCCAATTCAGTAGATACATCAGACATTTTGGATATTCCTAGGTAATAAAAACAGCAGAAACTTTTCTGTTGAATTCTACTCATTTTGTAAGGATGTTTCAAAAATGGTATATTCTGAACACTCATTTTTATAATCCTTTACTTTGAGGGTTACCTGTTATGGTTCTGTTCACTTATGCTGAACAGTCCCAGGGTGATGGCCGCCTCCCAGCTAGTAAGGAAGATGGCGACTTAAATGGTGATGATTGCATTTGCTATGCAGACGACTTCAGAGCCAGTTCATGTGCTTAGAGATAGGTTCAACAAACGTAGTTTCTTTGTTCCCAATGGCTTAAAATCTTGATTCTGCTATGTCCCCTCTTTGGCAGAATGAGGTAGAGAGCTGTGCAGTGATTAGACAGGAACCCCGAAACCAAAGACTCTTAAAAGCTGAAGAGAAATCAGACTTTGAAGAACTGTGGCGTCCAAGCATGCTGTAAGTGCAGTGGGCAGCAGATGTCCCCTGGGCATCTCCAGCAGACGTCCACAAATGCTCCAGACTTCACACGTCCCGGTGGACTCACACCCTCCCCCGCCCCACGGCTGTCCGTCTTCCTATACTTCTTCACGATGGTTAAGCCCTGCCTTCCACCCAGGCTCCCAGCCTCAGCTCTTCCTGCCCACTCCTCTCCCTCATCCCGATAGCCACCACATTCTGTCTTAGTGTGCCTTTTAAAAATCTCTCCTGAATTCGACCCTTCTTTTCTCTCCTCAGAGACACTGTCTCAGTCTGAGCTTTGATTATCTCTTGCCTGGACCACTGCAGCCACCTCTCACCTGGGTTCCATCCTTCCCCCTCTCCAGTGTGTCTTTTCTGTTTTTGCCAGCAGTTATCATCTCTCTGAAGAGTAAACTTTGTGAGGTGTCCCCCTCCTCACAGCCCTCAGTCCTTGTTGCTTCAGGGCAGCACCCAGACTGTGGAGCACAGAGAGGCCCTCGCTTCTGGCCTCCGCTCTCCCTTTCCCCGGCTCCTACCCGTGCACCCTGCACCCCTGCCCCTCTGACTTTCCCTGTGTCAGCGAGCGCTCTGTGCCCCTGTGTGGTACCACCTCTCCTGTCCACGATGCCGTCTTTCTTTACCAAACTCCTTGTGCTTTAAGACCCAGCTCGGTTGTCACCTCCTCCCTGTAGCCTCTTCTGCTCTCCCGGGCTCAGTCAGTCGTTTCTTTCTCTTTTTTTCCCGGAGACTTTTACTCATATCTCTGTTGTAGCTCTTAGTTTGTATTCTAGTAACCTGGTTACGTAATTGGCTTTCTAATGATACTGCGAGTGCTTAGAGGGCAGAGATGATGACCTGCCCCTCTTCATGTCCCCTTACCTCCTGCTGTCCCTGGCACATAGTGGGCACTCAATACATGTTTGTTGAATTAAAAATGCAGTTGTAAAAATCCTGAAAGATCAAGACTGTGTCGCAGCAGGTAGTCTAATTAAGAGTGGTCTTTAACATTTCTTCAGTGTTAAAAAGTTATCCATTTTCATCTGTCTCCCAAACAGTAGCTATTCAGTGAGATTCCTTAATGAGGAGGTTTTGTCCCCAGTATTGCCTTTGAAGAGTTTCAAAGCCAGCCTCTCTTGGCCTGCTGGCCTCCCCTGAGAAAATCAAGAAGCAGGGGATGAATGACTTTCTGAAAAGACTCAATATTGTTAACTTTTGCAAAACTATTTTGTGTATCTACCAGGGCATTAAATATTTATTGAGTGCCTATCATGTGCAAGGCATTTGATATCTCTAATGATTTTCTCCTATGAACTATCTAATCAAGTTGAAATGATCTATGCCAGAGTTTAAGTTTTTTCTCAATTAAAGCTCTTAGAAGTTGTGATATTTTACAGCCATTAAGTAAGATATGTCTTTTCCTCAGGAAATGTGTGAAATATCTGTGTTATTTTTTATTACAATAAATAACATCATAATGAAAAGAACATTGAATACCCAGTGTAAGCCTGGGATGTTTACTCTGAAACAGTGGCATGTTTTATCACCGGTTTCCACAGAGAGTCCCTTTGCAGCCAGGGCTCCCCTCAAGAGCATAGATTGTGCAGTTCTGGAACCTTAGTGCCTCCTGGAGCTGTGCTGGCAGGAGCCATGCACCACCCCCCACCCCCTCAACTTGAAGGTTTCTCTTCTATTTTTATGCTTTCTTTTCCCTTGTAGATCATGGGAATCCTTTAGTGGCTATCCTAGGAGCCTTTTTTCTTGTCTTACCAGTAATTTCATGTTGGGCTTGCTTTTTTGTCTCTCCTGTTGGTTTAATTTCAAATGCTGCCAGTTGTGATCATTTTAGATTATTTCATGCAGCTGTTAGGCTTACTTTTGTTCCATAGAGTTTTCATTAAGTAAATGATATTAAAATGAAGTTGTTATTGGTAGTCAAAGTCCTAGTGAAAAACAGAAGCTGTTTTCCCACTTTGAAAGGAGAAACTTAAGGCTCTGTTGTTGTTCATAGTAATGTATTTGTTTACTATTGAAATTAAATCCCCATAGTTTATTGTAGTTTCTACCTCCCTTTAAGTCCTCCTATTTTGAAAAAATCACTCAGAGACCATGTATTTTATGTATACTGTTTTAGTCCTTTAGTAATTTGAGAGAAACTCAATTTTAACAGTTAAGCAAATGAAATAATTTTCTGTGTTCTTTTTATAGGAAGCTATTGAATCCTTCAAAGAAGCTCTGAAGCAGAAAGTTGATTTTATTGATGCATATAAAAGCCTGGGACAGGCCTACAGGTGAGTAAAGCACCAATACTCGGGGTAGGAGGGAGGGTGTGTAGTGGCATAGCCTCTCGTAATAGGGATTTGGTTTTTAAAAATGCGTTTCTTAGCCTGAAGAGATGGTCATTCTAAATCACATAGGTGTTCACATACTTGTTGAGATCTTCTCTGGGCGTAGAGAAAACCATGGGTAAGAGGTAGATACCATAATGCATGTTGCTGCTGCTGCTGTGCCCTAAAGTAACCTTAGTCTGTATATACTGGCCGAGAAAACAGTAGTCCTTCAAACGTACGTGCTTTGAATAGTGGCATTCTAAGGTGTTGACTTATGGATGATACTGACCTTTTTAGGCAGTAGCTAAGGTTAATATCCACATCACAAGGCTCTGTTTAAAGATCCTAGAATTGCGAGATGGAAATGTTACAAGTGTGTTGCATCTCTATCAGGAACAAGCAGCAATGCTTGGCTTCCTTATTACATGCATTACTCTGACCATCAAAGCTATCCTGACTTCCGATTCAAAAAAATTTTTTAGCACTCTGACCTGTATGCTGCTGCTACTAAGTCACTTCAGTCGTGTCCGACTCTGTGTGACCCCATAGACCGCAGCCCACCAGGCTCCGCTGTCCCTGGGATTCTCCAGGCAAGAACACTGGAGTGGGTTGCCATTTCCTTCTCCAGTGCATGATAGTGAAAAAGTGAAAGTGAAGTCGCTCAGTTGTGACCGACTTTTAGCGACCCCATGGACTACAGCCTACCAGGCTCCTCCGTCCATGAGATTTTCCAGGCAAGAGTACTGGAGTGGGGTGCCATTGCCTTCTCTGTCTGACCTGTATAAAGGTACTATAAATGTTAGGAAAGAGAAAGATAGTGACAGAAATCTCCTGTAAAACTGTTAGGTGCCTTACTCAAAAAGGATCTAATTCAAGAGCTTATTTATCTGACTCCATAGTTAGAAACCCACTCCAGTGTTCTTGCCTGGAGAATCCCAGGGATGGGGGAGCCTGGTGGGCTGCCATCTATGGGGTCGCACAGAGTCGGACACGACTGAAGCGACTTAGCAGCAGCAGCAGCAGCATAGTTAGAAAAAGTCTTTTATACTGACTTGGAGAAAGTGTGTTTGGATTCATTCTAGGTTTAAGGGATGGTATTTATCTGTCCTGTCCCATGGAATTGTGGGAAAACAGATCTGGAAACACCTATTAAATAGTAAAATGCTGTATAAATGTAAGTGGGTGTTATATATATATATAATGTATTTATTGTTTATATAAAATTGACATGAGATATTTTAAAGTTTCTATTATTTATAAAATTTTTAATATACAAAATAAGGCAAGGCTGGTCAGTAATAACCATTTTCACTCTGAAATGACCACAAATCTAAAATACACTTCTTATTTCAAAATTTAAATTAGATAATGATTTATTAGATTTTAATTGAAGTAACTTAAACAACAGAAAAAATAAATTTTAAACCTATGAATTTGGTAAAATAAATAAGCAAACACCCACATTAAAGTATCTTACTTATAGATTGGATCATAATTTTGAGGGTAACTTAATTCTGTATGTTGACTAAAACGCCTGTATTATGTTCATCACTGTTGTTAAATACCTAGGGAACTGGGCAATTTTGAAGCAGCCACCGAGAGCTTTCAGAAGGCTCTGTTGCTCAACCAAAATCACGTGCAGACCCTCCAGCTCCGCGGAATGATGCTTTATCACCATGGCAGCTTACATGAAGCCCTTAAGAACTTCAAGGTGAGCATCCGTAAGAGAGAAGCACTGGAACTGCAATTTTATATTATTATTCTACAAGGTTTCGTGAAATGAATGGAGTCATTGGGGGTGGGCAAGAATAGTGCTTCAGTTCAGTTCAGTCGCTCAGTCGTGTCCAGCTCTTTGCGACCCCATGAATCGCAGCACGCCAGGCCTCCCTGTCCATCACCATCTCCCGGAGTTCACTCAGACTCATGTCCATCAAGTCAGTGATGCCATCCAGCCATCTCATCCTCTGTTGTCCCCTTTTCCTCCTGCCCCCAATCCCTCCCAGCATCAGAGTCTTTTCCAATGAGTCAACTCTTCGCATGTGGTGGCCAAAGTACTGGAGTTTCAGCTTTAGCATCATTCCTTCCAAAGAACACCCAAGACTGATCTCCTTTAGAATGGACTGGTTGGATCTCCTTGCAGCCCAAGGGACTCTCAAGAGTCTTCTCCAGCACCACAGTTCAAAACCATCAGTTCTTTGGTGCTCAGCTTTCTTCACAGTCCAACTCTGGCATCCATACATGATCACTAGAAAAACCATAGCCTTGACTAGACGGACCTTTGTTGGCAAAGTAATGTCTCTGCTTTTCAATATGGTATCTAGGTTGGTCATATCTTTCCTTCCAAGGAGTAAGTGTCTTTTAATTTCATGGCTGCAGTCACCATCTTCAGTGATTTTGGAGCCCCCAAAAATAAAGTCTGATACTGTTTCCACTGTTTCCCCATCTATTTCCCATGAAGTGATAGGACTTAGACTTCAACAAAAAGAAAGAGGAAAGAACCATTGTCTTGACCAACAGACTGATTTACAGAGTATGTTTTTGGTCTGATTTAACCTGGAGGGAAAACTTTCCTAATTTCAGTTTATAATTCCAGATTAAAGAGTAGAGCACTTTAAAGGTTTCTAAACTGTATGGATTCTAATACAGCCTTTTTTCCTTCAATGCCTCAGCGATGTCTGCAGCTGGAGCCATATAACGAGGTGTGCCAGTACATGAAAGGACTCAGCCACGTGGCAATGGGACAGTTTTATGAAGGGATAAAAGCGCAAACTAAAGTTATGCTAAATGACCCTCTTCCTGGCCAAAAGGCCAGCCCAGAGTACCTTAAAGTGAAGTATCTCCGAGGTAAGTCCGACAGCTGCAGAATCATTGACTCTGTGAGTGCTTAGAGTTGCAGGAATCATACTGCTCGTCTCTGAGGTTACCTGTTAGGCAGTTGAGTCTCAGGGAAGCTGGGTGACTTGCCCCCAGCCACCCTCTGGTTAGTGGTGGTAACTGGACTAGAGAGAGCTTGTATCTCCTAAAGGCCAGTCTTGGTTTGTTTTTGTTTTTTTTTTTTTGCCTCTTCCTCACATTTTTTCTTTCTAAAATTAAAAAATTTTACTTATGCAGAAACAATGTATTTTGAACTAAATATGACAATCATCTGGGTGTCCTTGTCTTGTCACATCACATCCAAAAATATAGGAATGACAAGAAAGTAATCTTAAGTTTTCACTGTTAAATAAGAACTTAGTATCTTTGATCTGTCAACTCCTGCATATCAGAATTCTTGCATATTTTGGAGAATTTAAATTGAGATGAAAAAGAAAGCAAATCTTTGAGTTATCCTTTTATTAGTCAGTCTTACCCTTTTTATGCTATACATAGACATTTTTATTTTTCATATAAAGCCCAGATATTTACTTTTATTTTTTCTCTTTCCTTTTTCATTAACCCTCTATTATAGTACTGTCCAGTGAAAAAATTGCAAACCATGTATGTAATTTTAAATTTCTAGTAGCCATGTTAAAAAAGTAAAAACAAACAGGTGGAATTCATTTTACTAATTCATCTTATTTAACTCAGTACCTCTACAATATCAGTTCAGCATATTATTATTATTATGAAAACACTATTTATTGGCTGTTTTATATTTCTTTGTACTAGTCTTTGAATATGGTATATATTATAGTTCATCTCAATTTGGATGCTAAATTTTCATTGGAAATACTTGGTCTGAATTTAGATTTAATAAAATTTAAAATTAGAAAAATAGACTGACAGATGCAAGTTGTTCCAAACATATTGCAGTTTTCTAATAATTGAATAAAACATCAGTTTTAAGTTTAAATTTCTAATTAAATAAAATTTAAAGTTCAGTTTCTCATCCACATCTCAAGTTCTCAATAGCCAGCTATTAGGGACTACCTTCTCCAGTACTCTTGCCTGGAAAATCCCGTGGATGGAGGAGCCTGGTAGGCTGCAGTCCATGGGGTCGCTAAGAGTCGGACATGACTGAGCGACTTCACTTTCACTTTTCACTTTCATGCGTTGGAGGAGGAAATGGAAACCCACTCCAGTGTTCTTACCTGGAGAATCCCAGGGATGGCGGGCCTGGTGGGCTGCCGTCTATGGGATTGCACAGAGTCGGACACGACTGAAGCGACTTAGCAGCAGCAGCAGCAGGGACTACCTTTTGGACAGCACAGCTCTTTACTCTAAGTTGTAATTCCCTCTTTTTTCCTCATTCAGAAGAACTTGGACTTGTGAGCTATAGACTGAAGATGGGGGCGCTACATATCCTGGTTCTTTCTACACTGCTTCCCTAGAGATAAGCAGCAGTTGGTCAGTCAGTTGATGAAATTGCATACATAGTCAGTACATCTATCAGTTGACAAGGAACCAGGCTCTGTCTAACACTGAACTTGCATTCCCAGACTCTGGAATTGAATAGTGAGATCTTTCGTATTGCTTATCGAAAGGTGGTTAAAATTTAGGCAAGGTGGACCCAGATGGACTGGTTTGTATTTGCCCCTGGTAATAAGTCAGCAGCAGGCTACCTCCATTATCATATAATAGTGACTTGCTAAAATTTGGAGTTTCCACGTAGAATTCTTGTAATTAAATAACAGTTTGTTATGAAGTAATTGTACTTTGTACAGATTGGCTATAAAAATTATAATTAGCTGTAAAAACTGTTTCAGCATATTTGGGTGTGTCAGATCTCGTTTCCTATCTGCAGAGTATTCTCGATATCTTCATGCACATCTTGATACTCCCCTAACGGAATATAACATTGACGTGGATCTGCCTGGAAGCTTTAAAGACCACTGGGCTAAGAATCTGCCTTTCCTCATAGAAGACTATGAAGAGCAGCCAGGGCTGCAACCCCACATAAAGTGAGTTATTTAAATGAAGACCTTTTTTCTTTTTTAACACTAAGCTGTCAAGTTCATCATAATGTCTCTTGCCTGATAATAGCTTTCTATCCACGTTTCTGATGAATTTATTTTTGAATTTGATATGTCTGGAAATACTTCTTTCAGTTTACCTTTGAATATATGATTTCCTTTTTTAAAAAATTTTCAATTGGAAGATAATTGCTTTATAATGTTGTATTGATTTCTGCTATACAACAATGTGAATCAGCTGATATATACATGTATCCCCTCCCTTTTGAGCCTCCCTTGCACCCCCTATCCCACCCTTCTAGGTCATCACAGAGCAGCAAGATGAGCTGCCTACGCTGTAATAGCAACTTCCCACTAGCTATCTGTTTTACACATTATAATGTATACATGTCAGTGCTACTCTCAATTCATCCCACCCTCTTCTCCCCACCCCACTGTGTCCATAAGTCCTTTCTCTACGTCTGTGTCTCTGTTCCTGCCCTACAGATATGATTTCTTTTAGCCCAGCATTCCATGGTAATTTAGGGTACTTTCAGACTTCAAATGTACTTAACAATTCTTGGTAGCCTTTGATATGCATTATTTTTTTTTACCGTATCACTTTAAAACAAATTTCTTAACATATTAAAAGTTTGAAATTAGAGTGCTGGCCAATACTGCTGCAGTTTGGCAGAATAGATCTGCTAAAAGGCTATCTCATTATAGAACAATTAGATTTAGAATAGAAATTAATTCCTGGGAGTCTAGCTGCCTTAAAAATTAGGAAAAATCTGTGAAGATCAGCCCCCTAATTCTTAAAAAAAAAGAAAGATATTCGACCAGAGTGATGGGTGGTAAACACATGTTAAAGGAAAAGATGTCCTACCCAGTGGAGCGCCTTGAAGCATGAGCAGGATGGGTTTGCTGACCTTCCAGGGGCTAAAGTGATCCAGTATTGGAGGCATTCCCAGGATCTCAATGGAAGCAGAAACAAATCCTTCCTGGGAAGAAATTGGTGCCAATTTGTGCCCTCAAGTATTCCCACAGCTTAAGATCATTAGCATCCGAATCAAAACCAAGATGACCAGAGCCATTTGTGAGAATCAACAGAAGCAACAAACAATAGACTTTAACCCTTATGGACTTCACATATTGAAACTGTTGAATATAAACTCTACAATAACTCCAGATGAAGTGCTTAAAGAAGTTATGAAATCATAAACATGAGCAAGAAACATGAGATTATAAAAGACCAGATTAAAAAAATAATTAGATGCTCTAAGAATAGAAAATACAGTCATTGAAATGTAGAACTCAGTATACAGACTAAAAAGCAGATTAGCTATAGCTGAGAAGAAATTGCAGGATTGGAAGATAGAGCGTTAGGAAGTATCCAGAGTGGGGCACAGAGTTGAGGAGTTGGAAAACCTGCAAGAGAGAAGATGTGTAAAATGTAAGAAGGGCTAACATGTAACTAATTGAAACTTCAGAAGGAGAAAATAGAAGAGAGGCAATGTTTGAAGAAATAATAGCCAAGAATTTTTCAGGAAAAAGGAAACATATTAATAAATCTATAGTTTTTTTTTTTCATTTTATTTTTTAACTTTACAATTTTGTATTGGTTTTGCCATATATCAAAATGAATCCACCACAGGTATACATGTTTTCCCCATCCTAAACCCTCCTCCCTCCCCATACCATCCCTCTGGGTCGTCCCAGTGCACCAGCCCCAAGCATCCAGTATTGTGCATCGAACCTGGACTGACAACTCATTTCATATATGATATTATACATATTTCAGTGCCATTCTCCCAAATCTTCCCACCCTCTCCCTCTCCCACAGAGTCCAAAAGACTGTTCTATACATCAGTGTACCAATACAGTATTCTAGCGCATATATATGGAATTTAGAAAGATGGTAACAATAACCCTGTATACAAGACAGCAAAAAAATCTATAGTTTTTTTAAAGCATGGGGTAAATACAAAGAAATCCATTCAGATACACCGTAAGTAACTGGAAAACACCTAGGGTAAAGAGAAAAACCGTAAAAAATAGGGAAGTCATATCACCTAGGGTCAATTATTAGATTGTAAACCTTTCAACACCAACAGTTTATACAAGTTAAAAAGTAAAAGTCAAACAACCCATTCCAATTTAAAAAAGTGCAAAAGACATGAACAGGTAGGAGGGAGTCAAGATGGTGGAATAGAAGGACATGAAATTTGTTGCTCCTGACAAGTGCGTCAAGAATACATCTACAAACGGAACAGTTCTCACAGAGCACCTGCTGAATGTTAGTGGAAGACTTTGGACACCTAAAAGAACAGGAAAAATGCCCTTACAACCAACTAGGATGAAAGATCAAAGGAAAAAAAAAGAGGAATCAAAAAAAGGACTCGCAACCCTGGTGGGAAGCTGAAGGTGAGGGGAAGTCCCCACACTCAGATAAATTCCCTCATGGTGGGGAAATCAGCTGGGAATAGAAAGAGACCTCTAGGGGATCAAGGGGGAACACAACGGATGGTCTGTCGAAGGTAGGACAAAGTAAGAACTGCATGCATGGTCTGTGCTGCAGCTCTGCACAGCCCAGCCTGAGTTGTGAGTCATGCATGCTGGAAAGTGGGGTTTGGAATGCAGACCCAGGGAGGGGACAGCTGTTGTCTTTGAAAAGACAGCCTGTCGGGAAAGGAGTAACGGGCTCCAAAACTGCAAAGGTTTGTGGAAAATGTCCAAGACACCATAGAAGTAAGGCTTCATTGTTGAGTGGCATTGCAAGGGGCAAGGCTGCCATTACAACCCCCTTCCATACCTGCTGGCTTATGCCTCCACAGGCACTGGAAGGGGCAGCCATCTGAGCAGGCTTGCCCACCCCTTAAGCCAAGGCCTCCTCTGCCCAGGCAGGCTCTGGGGTCTGAAGCAGCGCCCTTGTCAAAGCCTTCCTGGGCACTCCCGCCTGAGACAAAAACCCACCAATGCTGGCAGAGGCTGAGTGCTAAAGCATGGAGTTAAACAGAGAGCACATCTGGGGAAAGGAGTACTACTGCCTGAACAGATACAGCGGGGGACACAAGTGAAGGGCTCTATTGCTGGGAATTGCCCTAGCGGAAGCGTGGTGTGCCTAGGAAACGAGGCATCATTGTTGAGAGGCATGGAAGAAGTGGGCCTGCTACATCCCCCCACATGCCAGCCCCTGCCTCCACCAGCACTGGGAGAGACTCCCACCAGAGTGACTGCAGCCTAGTCTGTTGCAACTGCCTTCTGGTCCCTACCACTGCAGGCAACGCATGCAAACCCTAGTTGTGGATGCTATACTCCTCACCAGCCTGAGGGAGTGTGTCTCCATCAGCCACTGTTTTCATTCCTTCTCACCTAGGCGGGAAACAGATGCGAGAGGGTGGTGCACGTTCAGAGTTGGGGCAAAAACCAAAACTGAGCCCCAGGGGCGGGGCAACTAAGGAAAAGGAACAGAAATCTATCTGTGCAGATGCCCAAGCCACAAATTAAATTCCTGAGATCAGCTTGATAAATCCTGTGTCTGGGGAGCCCCTGAGTAGACACCTATTCCCACGAATGAGGTCAGTCAGCAGTGGACTTTGAGGGTAAGTACATGTGGGAGTCAGGCCAGGTCAGAGTCTGAGCTAGCCCCACAGTGCCCACAGCAGGTCCAGAGACCTACCTAGAGGTATTGGAGGGCCCCCTGGGGAGACAGGGACTGGATCTGGCCCACCGTGAGAGTGAGGATACCGACAGAGGAGGCCCCAGGAAAATACTCTTATTACTATTATTCTTTGTTTGTTTCATTTTGTTCAGTTGGTGCTGTTTTATTTTTATTTACCAGTTTTTCTAATATATACTTTTATTTTCCGTTTTTACTTTTTTGATATTTTGTAGTTTTTTTTCTGTTTGTTCTTTGGTTCTTTGTTAATCCCTTTATTTTTTCCTCTTTCTTTTTGATTGTTTTTATAGGTTTCTTTTATGTTGTCTTCACTTTTTTGTTTATTGCCTTTCTATATTTGTTTTCTTTTTCTGTTTTTATTAGTTTAGTCCTTATTGATTGTTCTCATTTTTTAATTCTTTGTTCTCCTTTTTTTCCTTTTATTCTTTTCTGTCTGCTTCTTTGTTTCTGTTTGGTTTTGTTGTTATCATTTGTCTTGGATTTGTTGTGTCTGTTTAATTGTTTTCTTCTGTTTTTCCTTCTGTATTTGTGTTGTTGGTACTGTGTGTTTGGTTTGGTTTTTGCTATTTGTCTTGGGTTTTATTTGTTTTCTTCTTTTTTCTTTCTATTTTCTCTGGCTGCAGTGCATGGCTTGCAGGCTCTTGGTCTACTGGTCAGGGTTCAAGCTTAGGCCTCCGGAGTGGGAGTACTGAGTCCTGGATGCTGGACCGCCAGGGAATTCCTGACCCCAGGGAATAGTAATTGGCATGTGCTCTCCAGGAGGTATCCATCTCAATGCCGAGACTTGTCTTCACCCAACTGCCTTCAGGCTCCAATGCTGGACATGCCAAACAACCGGCAGGACAGGAACACAGCCCCACCTATCAGCAGACAGGCTGCCTAAGCTGTACTAAGCTCACAGATACCCCAAAACACACCGTCTGACATGGCCCTGCCCATCAGGGGGAAAAAGCTCAGCTCTACCCACCAGCGCACAGGCTTTAGTCCGTCCCACCAGGAGGCCTGCACAAGCCCCTGGGCCAGCCTCACTCCTCAGGGGGCAGCCAGTAGAAGCAAAAGGAGCAACCACCTTGCACAGTAGGTTAGACAAAATAAAGTGGCAGAGAAATACGTTGCAGACAAAGGAGCAAGGTAAAAATCCCAACAGACCAAATAAATAGGAAGAGGAAATAGACAACTTACCTGGAAAAGAATTCAGTGTAATGATAGTAAGATGATTCAAGATCTTGGAAATAGAGTGGAAGCACTAATTGATAAGATACAAAAATGTTTAACAATGATCTGTGAAAAATAAAGAATAGTCAGTGATGAACAACACAATAACTAAAATGAAAAATACAGTAGAAGGAAACTATAGCAGACTACTTGAGGCAGAAGAATGGATAAGTAAGTTGGAAGATAGAGTGGTAGAAATAACTGCCAGAGAGCAGAATAAAAAAAAAAAATTGAAAAGAAATAGAAGCAGTCTCAGAGACCTCTGGGACAACTTAAACACACTAACATTTGAGTTATAAGGGTCCCAGAAGAAGAGAAAGGGAAGGGCCTGAGAAAATATTTGAAGAGACTGTGGACAAAAACTTCCCTAAAATGGGAAAGGAAATAGTCACCCAAGTCCAAGAAGTACAGAGAGTGTCATATAGCATAAACCCTAGGAGAAGCACACTAAGACACATGTTAATCAAACTAACAAAAATTAAATACAAAGAAAAAATATTAGAAACAGGAAGAGAAAAGCAAAAAATAACATACAAGGGAATCCCCATAAGGTTATCAGCTAATTTTTCAGCAGAAACTCTGCAGGCCAGACAGGAGAGGCAGAACATACTTAAAGTAATGAAAAAATATGCAATCAAGATTACTGTACCTAGTAAGGATCTCATTCAGATTTGACAGAGAAATCAAATCTTTGCAGATTAGCCAAAGCTAAGAGAATTCAACTCCACCAGATCAACTTTACAACAAATGCTAAAGTAACTTTTCTAGGTGGGAAACACAAGAATAGAAAACCTACAAAAACAAACCCAAAACATTATGAAAATGTTAAAAGGAACATATATATCAATGAATAACTTAAATGAGAATGGATTAAATGCTCCAACCAAGAGATGCAGACTGGCTGAAGGGATACAAAACAAGACCTGCATGTATGCACTCTACAGGAGACTCACTTCAGACCTAGGGCACATACAGACTGAAAGTGAGGGGATGGAAAAGATATTCCATGAAAATAGAAATCAAAAGAAAACTAGAGTAGCAATACCCATATCAGACAAAATAGTCTTTAAAATAAAGACTACTGCAAGAGACAAAGGAGGACACTGCATAATGATCAAGGGATCAATCCAAGAAGGTGTAACAATTGGAAATATTTTTGCACCCAACATAGGAGCACCTCAGTATGTAAGGCAAATACTAACAGCCATAAAAGGGGAAATCTACATGATAATAGTAACATGGTAATAGTGGGACACTTTTAATATTCCACTTATACCAATGGAAAGATCATTCAGATAGAAAATTAATAAGGAAACGCAAGCATTAAGTGACACATTAGACCAGACAGACTTGATATTTCTAGGATACTCCCCCTGAAAGCAGCATACACTGCCTTCTCAAGTGCACAGGAAGCATTCTACAGGATAGATCACATCTTGAGTGACACATCAAGCCTCAGTAAATTTAAGAAAATTGACATCATATCAAGCATCTTTTCCAACCACGACACTATGAGATTAGAAATTAATTACAGGAAAAACCTGTAAAAAACACAAACACATGGAAGCTAAACAGTAGCTTCCTACTAAACAACCAAGAGATCACGGAGACATCAAAAAGGAAATAAAGAAATACCTAGAAACAAATGATGATGGAAACACCACTGCCCAAAACGTATGGGATGTGGCAAAAGCAGTTCTAAGGGGAAGTTTATAGCAATACAGTTCCACCTCATGAAAGAAAAATCTCAAATAGACTACCTGACCTTACATCTAAAACAACTAGAGAAAGAAGAAGAAATAAAACCCAAGGATAGTAGAAGTGAAGAAATCATAAAAATCAGAGCAGAAATAAATAGAAATGAAAAAAATAGCAAAGATCAATAAAACTAAGAGCTGGTTCTTTGAGAAGAAAAACAAAATTGTTAAACCTTTAGCCAGACTCATCAAGAAAAGGCGAGGACTCAAATCAATAAAATTAGAAGTGAAAGAGGAGAACTTAAAACTGACATCACAGATATACAAAGGATTAAAGGGACTACAATAGGCAACTGTATGCCAATAAAATGGACAGCCTGGGAGAAATGGACAAGTTCTTTTTTTTTTTTTTTTTTTTTTTTTTAAATTTTTAATTTCAGATACACACATGCTCCCCATCCTGAACCCTCCTCCCTCCCCTCCCCATACCATCCCCCTGGGCCTTCCCAGCGCACCAGCCCCAAGCATCCAGCATCGTGCACTGAACCTGGACTGGCATCTCGTTTCATACATGACATTTCATATGTTTCAATGCCATTCTTCCAAATCTTCCCACCCTCTCCCACAGAGTCCATAAGACTGTTCTATACATCAGTGTCTCTTTTGCTGTCTCGTATACAGGGTTATCGTTACCATCTTTCTAAATTCCATATATATGCGTTAGTATACTGTATTTATGTTTTTCCTTCTGGCTTACTTCACTCTGTATAATAGGCTCCAATTTCATCCACCTCATTAGAACTGATTCAAATGTATTCTTTTTAATGGCTGAGTAATACTCCATTGTGTATATGTACCACAGCTTTCTTATCCATTCATCTGCTGATGGACATCTAGGTTGCTTCCATGTCCTGGCTATTATAAACAGTGCTGCGATGAACATTGGGGTACATGTGTCTCTTTCCCTTCTGGTTTCCTCAGTGTGTATGCCCAGCAGTGGGATTGCTGGATCATAAGGCAGTTCTATTTCCAGTTTTTAAGGAATCTCACACTGTTCTCCATAGTAGCTGTACTAGTTTGCATTCCCACCAACAGTGTAA
Source organism: Bos mutus (assembly GCF_027580195.1). Lineage (NCBI taxonomy): Eukaryota > Metazoa > Chordata > Mammalia > Artiodactyla > Bovidae > Bos > Bos mutus. The sequence goes on from NC_091644.1 coordinate 41,996,269, forward strand.
GAGGGTTCCCTTTTCTCCACACCCTCTCCAGCATTTATTATTTGTAGACTTTTGGATCGCAGCCATTCTGACTGGTGTGAAATGGTACCTCATAGTGGTTTTGATTTGCATTTCTCTGATAAAGAGTGATGTTGAGCATCTTTTCAAGTGTTTGTTAGCCATCTGTATGTCTTCTTTGGAGAAATGTCTATTTAGATCTTTGGCCCATTTTTTGATTGGGTCATCTATTTTTCTGGAGTTGAGCTGTAGGAGTTGCTTGTATATTTTTGAGATTAGTTGTTTGTCGGTTGCTTCATTTGCTATTATTTTCTCCCATTCTGAAGGCTGTCTTTTCACCTTGCTAATAGTTTCCTTTGATGTGCAGAAGCTTTTAAGTTTAATTAGGTCCCATTTGTTTATTTTTGCTTTTATTTCCAATATTCTGGGAGGTGGGTCATAGAGGATCCTGCTGTGATGTATGTCAGAGAGTGTTTTGCCTATGTTCTCCTCTAGGAGTTTTATAGTTTCTGGTCTTATGTTGAGATCTTTAATCCATTTTGAGTTTATTTTTGTATATGGTGTTAGAAAGTGTTCTAGTTTCATTCTTTTACAAGTGGTTGACCAGATTTCCCAGCACCGCTTGTTAAAGAGATTGTCTTTAATCCACTGTATATTCTTGCCTCCTTTGTCAAAGATAAGGTGTCCATATGTGCGTGGATTTATCTCTGGGCTTTCTATTTTGTTCCATTGATCTATATTTCTGTCTTTGTGCCAGTACCATACTGTCTTGATAACTGTGGCTTTGTAGTAGAGCCTGAAGTCAGGTAGGTTGATTCCTCCAGTTCCATTTTTCTTTCTCAAGATCGCTTTGGCTATTCGAGGTTTTTTGTATTTCCATACAAATTGTGAAATTATTTGTTCTAGCTCTGTGAAGAATACTGTTGGTAGCTTGATAGGGATTGCATTGAATGTATAAATTGCTTTGGGTAGTATACTCATTTTCACTATATTGATTCTTCCAATCCATGAACATGGTATATTTCTCCATCTATTAGTGTCCTCTTTGATTTCTTTCACCAGTGTTTTATAGTTTTCTATATATAGGTCTTTAGTTTCTTTAGGTAGATATATTCCTAAATATTTTATTCTTTTCGTTGCAATGGTGAATGGAATTGTTTCCTTAATTTCTCTTTCTGTTTTCTCATTATTAGTGTATAGGAATGCAAGGGATTTCTGTGTGTTGATTTTATATCCTGCAACTTTACTATAATCATTGATTAGTTCTAGTAATTTTCTGGTGGAGTCTTTAGGGTTTTCTATGTAGAGGATCATGTCATCTGCAAATAGTGAGAGTTTTACTTCTTCTTTTCCAATTTGATTCCTTTTATTTCTTTTTCTGCTCTGATTGCTGTAGCCAAAACTTCCAAAACTATGTTGAATAGTAATGGTGAAAGTGGGCACCCTTGTCTTGTTCCTGACTTTAGAGGAAATGCTTTCAATTTTTCACCATTGAGGATAATGTTTGCTGTGGGTTTGTCATATATAGCTTTTATTATGTTGAGGTATGTTCCTTCTATTCCTGCTTTCTGAGAGTTTTTATCATAAATGGGTGTTGAATTTTGTCAAAGGCTTTCTCTGCATCTATTGAGATAATCATATGGTTTTTGTTTTTCAATTTGTTGATGTGGTGTATTACATTGATTGATTTATGGATATTGAAGAATCCTTGCATCCCTGGGATAAAGCCCACTTGGTCATGGTGTATGATCTTTTAATGTGTTGTTGGATTCTGATTGCTAGAATTTTGTTTAGGATTTTTTGCATCTATGTTCATCAGTGATATTGGCCTATAGTTTTCTTTTTTTGTGGCATCTTTGTCAGGTTTTGGTATTAGGGTGATGGTGGCCTCATAGAATGAGTTTGGAAGTTTACCTTCCTCTGCAATTTTCTGGAAGAGTTTGAGCAGGATAGGTGTTAGCTCTTCTCTAAATTTTTGGTAGAATTCAGCTGTGAAGCCGTCTGGACCTGGGCTTTGTTTGCTGGAAGATTTTTGATTACAGTTTCAATTTCCGTGCTTGTGATGGGTCTGTTAAGGTTTTCTATTTCTTCCTGGTCGAGTTTTGGAAAATTGTACTTTTCTAAGAATTTGTCCATTTCTTCCACGTTGTCCATTTTATTGGCATATAATTGTTGATAGTAGTCTCTTATGATCCTTTGTATTTCTATGTTGTCTGTTGTGATCTCTCCACTGTCATTTCTAATTTTATTGATTTGATTTTTCTCCCTTTGTTTCTTGATGAGTCTGGCTAATGGTTTGTCAATTTTATTTATCCTTTCAAAGAACCAGCTTTTGGCTTTGTTGATTTTTGCTATGGTCTCTTTTGTTTCTTTTGCATTTATTTCTGCTCTAATTTTTAAGATTTCTTTCCTTCTACTAACCCTGGGGTTCTTCATTTCTTCCTTTTCTAGTTGCTTTAGGTGTAGATTTAGGTTATTTATTTGACTTTTTTCTTGTTTCTTGAGGTGTGCCTGTATTGCTATGAACTTTCCCCTTAGGACTGCTTTTACTGTGTCCCACAGGTTTTGGGTTGTTGTGTTTTCATTTTCATTCGTTTCTATGCAAATTTTGATTTTTTTTTGATTTCTTCTGTGATTTGTTGGTTATTCAGGAGTGTGTTGTTCAGCCTCCATATGTTGGAATTTTTAATAGTTTTTCTCCTGTAATTGAGATCTAATCTTACTGCATTGTGGTCAGAAAAGATGCTTGGAATGATTTCTATTTTTTTGAATTTACCAAGGCTAGCTTTTATGGCCCAGGATGTGATCTATCCTGGAGAAGGTTCCATGTGCGCTTGAGAAAAAGGTGAAATTCATTGTTTTGGGATGAAATGTCCTATAGATATCAATTAGGTCTAACTGGTCTATTGTATCGTTTTTTTAAAGTTTGTGTTTCCTTGTTAATTTTCTGTTTAGTTGATCTATCCATAGGTGTGAGTGGGGTATTAAAGTCTCCCACTATTATTGTGTTATTGTTAATTTCTCCTTTCATACTTGTTAGCATTTGTCTTACATATGCGGTGCTCCCGTGTTGGGTGCATATATATTTATAATTGTTATATCTTCTTCTTGGATTGATCCTTTGATCATTATGTAGTGACCTTCTTTGTCTCTTTTCACAGCCTTTGTTTTAAAGTCTATTTTATCTGATATGAGTATTGCTACTCCTGCTTTCTTTTGGTCCCTATTTGCATGGAAAATCTTTTTTCCAGCCCTTCACTTTCAGTCTGTATGTGTCCCCTGTTTTGAGGTGGGTCTCCTGTAGACAACATATGTAGGGGTCTTGTTTTTGTATCCATTCAGCCAGTCTTTGTCTTTTGTTGGGGCATTCAACCCATTTACGTTTAAGGTAATTACTGATTAGTATGATCCCGTTGCCATTTACTTTATTGTTTGGGGTTCGAATTTATACACCATTTTTGTGTTTCTTGTCTAGAGAATATCCTTTAGTATTTGTTGTAGAGCTGGTTTGGTGGTGCAGAATTCTCTCAGCTTTTGCTTGTCTGAGAAGCTTTTGATTTCTCCTTCATACTTGAATGAAATCCTTGCTGGGTACAATAATCTGGGCTGTAGGTTATTTTCTTTCATCATTTTAAGTATGTCTTGCCATTCCCTCCTGGCTTGAAGAGTTTCTATTGAAAGATCAGCTGTTATCCTTATGGGAATTCCCTTGTGTGTTATTTGTTGTTTTTCCCTTGCTGCTTTTAATATTTGTTCTTTGTGTTTGATCTTTGTTAATTTGAGTAATATGTGTCTTGGGGTGTTTTCGTCTTGGGTTTATCCTGTTTGGGATTCTCTGGGTTTCTTGGACTTGGGTGATTATTTCCTTCCCCAGTTTAGGAAGTTTTCCACTATTATCTCCTCAAGTATTTTCTCATGGTCTTTCTTTTTCTTCTTCTTCTGGAACCCCTATGATTGAATGTTGTAGCGTTTAATATTGTCCTGGAGGTCTCTGAGATTGTCCTCATTTCTTTTAATTCGTTTTTCTTTTATTCTCTCTGATTCATTTATTTCTACCATTCTATCTTCTAATTCACTAATCCTATCTTCTGCCTCTGTTATTCTACTATTTGTTGCCTCCAGAGTGTTTTTAATTTCATTTATTGCATTATTCATTGTATATTGACTCTTTTTATTTCTTCTAGGTCCTTGTTAAACCTTTCTTGCATCTTCTCAATCCTTGTCTCCAAGCTATTTATCTGTGATTCCATTTTAATTTCTAGATTTTGGATCAATTTCACTATCATTATTCGGAATTCTTTATCAGGTAGATTCCCTATCTCTTCCTCTTTTGTTTGGTTTGGTGGGCATTTATCCTGTTCCTTTATCTGCTGGCTATTCCTCTGTCTCTTCATCTTGTTTAAATTGCTGAGTATGGGGTGTCCTTTCTATATTCTGGCAGTTTGTGGAGTTCTCTTTATTGTGGCTATTCCTCACTGTGTGTGGGTTTGTACAGGTGGCTTGTCAAGGTTTCCTGGTTAGGGAAGCTTGTGTCAGTGTTCTGATGGGTGGAACTGTATTTCTTCTCTTGTTCAGTCGCTGCTGTGGGGAGGGAGGGAGGGATGCTGCAAGCAAATAACACTGGCGCGGCGCCGCAGTGCCTCAGCCACACTGGGTCTGCCCCGCTCACTGCGCGTGTAGCCTCCTGCCCACACTGCTCGGGCTCTAGGTTGTTCCACCGGGAACAATCCGAGGCTGGCCCTGGGTTGCATGTACCTCCCAGGTCCAAGCCGCTCAGGTTCAGGCACTTGGGTAGTCCTCAGAGGCGCAGACTCAGTTGGGCCTGAGTATTGTGCTCTTCCCAGGTCCGAGCAGCTCAAGTGATGAGGTGTTTGGCAGCGCCAATGCTGCGACTTATCGCCTCCCGCCACTCGGTTATCTGGGCACAAAACCGGCGCACCTTCTTAGGCAGATGTTAACCGTCCAGACCCCCAAGAAGTTTTAGTTAGCAAAGAAGCCTGCTTACAGTTTTATAGATAATGTCTCTCTGGGGCTGCGATTGCCCCCTTCCGGCTCTGGCTGCCTGTCACCGGAGGGAAGGTCTGCAGCCGGCTATCTCTGTTCAATTCTTTGTTCCGTCGGCGCTGGGCCTGGCGGTGTCTTAGGTTGGGGCTGGCTTTTCGCGTGGTAGATATCCTACAGTCTGGTTTGTTAGCCCAAATTATTTCGCTCAGATAGTGCTCAGGTATTCAGGCCAGATTCTTACTCTAAGCGATGCAGCCCCGCTGCGCCTCCCTGCCCAGCCCCGCTTGTTAATGGCGCGTGCAGGCGTCTGCTGCGCTGCTTCTCCGCTGGCGGAGTTACCGTAGGACTCGCAATCTTGAGTTTTAATTGTTCATTTATTTTTTTCTTCCTGTTATGCTGCCCTCTGTGCTTCCAAAGCTCGGCACAGATTCGCAGTGAGAAGGTTTCCTGGTGTTTGAAACTTCTCTCTTTTAAGACTCCCTTCCCGGGACGGAGCTCCGTCCCTCCCTCTTTGTCTCTTTTTTGTCTTTATATTTTTCCTACCTCCTTTCAAGAGTTGGATTGCTTTTCTGGGTGCCTGATGTCCTCTGCCGGCATTCAGAAGTTGTTTTGTGGAATTTACTCGACGTTTAAATGCTCTTTTGATGAATTTGTGGGGGAGAAAGTGTTCTCCCTGTCCTACTCCTCCGCCATCTTCGGACAAGTTCTTAGAAACATACAACCTTCTAAGAGTGAGCCAGGAAGAAATCAGAAAATTATAAACAGGCCAATCACAAGTAATGAAATTAAAACTGGGATTAAAAGCCTTCCAACAAACAAAATCCAGGATCACATGGCTTTACTGGCAAATTCTAGCAAACATTAAGAGAAGAGCTAACACCTATCCTTACTCTTAAAAAAAATTGCAGAGAGAGGAACATTCCCATACTCATTCTACAAGGCCACTATCACCGTGATACCAAAACCAGACAAAGATGTCACACACAAAAAGAATGCTATGTGTCAGTATCACTGATGAACATAGATGCAAAAATCCTCAACAAAATACCACCAAGCCACATCCAGCGACACATTAAAATGATCATACACTGTGATCAAGTGGGATTTATCCTAGGGATGTAAATCAATGTGAGACACCAAATTGAAGAATAAAAGCCATATGATTATCTCAATAGATGCAGAAAAAGCTTTCGACAAAGTTCAGTAGTCGTTTATGATAAAAAACCTCTCTAGAAAGTGGGCATAGAGGGCACCTATCTCAACATAATAAAGGCCATATATGACAAACCCAGAGCAAGCATTATTCTCAATGGTGAAAAGCTGAAAGTATTTCCTCTAAGATCAGGAACAAGACAAGGGTGTCCAGTCTTGCCTCTGTTTTTCAACATAATTTTGAAAGTCCTAGCCATGACAGTGAGAGAAAAAAAATAAAAGTCCAAATTGAAAAAGAAGTAAAACTGCCACTGTTTGAGATGACATGATAGTATACATAGAAAAGCCTAAAGAAGCCACCAAAAAACTACCAGAGCCCATCAGTAAATCTAGAAAAGTGACAGGGTACAAAATTAATACACAGAAATCTCTTGAATTTCTTGTACACTAGCAATGAGAGATCAGAAATTATGTAAACAATCTCATTTACCATTACAATGAAAAGAATAAAATACCTAGGAATAAATCTACCTAAGGAGGCAAAGGATCTAGATGTAGAAAGTTATAAGATATTGATGGAAGAAATCAAAGATGATACAGAGAGATATACTATGTTCTTGGATTGGAAGAATCAGTGTTGTGAAAATAACTGTACTGCTCAAAGCAATCTCTATCACATTACCGATGCCATCTTTCACAGAACTAGGAAAAAATTTGCAATTTGTATGGAAATACAAAAGATCCCAAATAGCCAAAGCAATCTTGAGAAAGAAGAATGGAGCTGGAGGAATCAACCTTCCTGACTTCAGACTATACTATAGTAATCAAGACAGTATGGTACTGGCCCCAAAACAGAAATATAGATTCAGTGGAACAGAACTGAAGGCCCAGAGATAAACCCATGCACTATGGGCACCTTATCTTTGACAAAGGAGGCAAGGATATACAATGGAGAAAAGATAGCCTCTTCAATAAAAAGATAGCCTGTTCAATAAATCGTACTGGGAAGACTGGACAGCTACATGTAAAAGAATGGAATTAGAACACTCACTAGCATCATACACAAAAATAAACTCAAGATGGATTGAAGACCTAAACGGAAGGCCAGACGCTATAAAGCTTTTAGAGGAAAGCATAAGCAGAATAAACTCCTGGACATAAGTTGCAGCAAGATCTTTTTTGATCCACCTCCTATAGTAATAAGAATAAAAACAAAAATAAGCAAGTGGGACCTAATTAAACTTAAAAACTTTTGCACAGCAAAGAAAACCATAAACGAGTTGAAAAGACAACCCTCAGAATGGGAGAAAATATTTGCAAGTGAAGCAACTGACAAGGGATTAATCTCCAAAAGATACAGACAGCTCATGCGGCTAAATTTCAAAACAACAAACACCCCCAATAAAAAATGGGTGGAAGACCTAAATAGACATTTCTCCAAAGAAGACATACAGATGGCCAACAAATACATGTAAGGATGTTCAACATCACTTATTATTAGAGAAATGCAAATCAAAATTATAATGAGATACCACCTCACACTGGTCAGAATGGCCATCATCAAAAAAATCTACAAACAACAAATGCTAGAGAGGGCGTGCACTGCTGGTGGGAGTGTAAATTAATATAGCCACTACCGAGAACAGTATGGAGGTTCCTTAGAAAATTGAAAATAGAACTGCCATATGAACCAGCAATCGCATTATTCTGTATATACCCAGAGAAAACCATAATTTAAAAAGACATATGCGCTCTGATGTTCACTATACCACTACATGTTCATCAAGAGAGCAATGGACAAAGATGTACATATATACAATGGAATGTTGCTCAGCCATAAAAGGGATGAAATTGATTCATTTGTAGAGATTCATACAGAGTGAAGTCAGGAAGAGAAAAACAAATATCATATATTAACACATATATGTGGAATCTAGAAAAATGTAGAGATGGTCTTATTTGCAAAGCAGAAGTAGAGACACAGATGTCGAGTACGGATACCGAGGGGAAAGGAGGATGGGATGAATTGGGAAATTGGGACTGACACACATATGCTATTGATACTATGTATAAAATGGATAACTAATGAGAACCTACTGTGTACCACAGGGAACTCTACTTCGTTAATGCTCTGTGGTGACCTGAATGGGAAGGAAATCCAAAAAAGAGGGGCTATATGTGTACATATAGCTGATTCACTTTGCTGTACAGTAGAAGCTAACACAACATTGTAAAACAACTAATAAATCCAATAAAATTAAAAATTAAAAAAAAAGACATGAATAGGTATAATCTTACCAAGGGGAAAACATGAATGGCAAGCATAAGGCCACATGAGATGTTTCACCCACTTAGGTAAACAAATGTTGGAAAGTTCGATAATAGTAATATTGACCAGAAGCGGGATCAAGGGGAAATTTTATATACTTGGCTATAGATTACTCCGTTCACTTTGGCCAGCAGCACTTTTCATTGTCACGTAAAATGGAACATTTGCATGTCCTACAGTCTTTCTGTCCTGCTCCTGTGCATATTCAGGACAGAACCATCTGCTTGCGCACATAACTACTTGGAGACCTCTTGAGAGCAGTATTTGTTCACAATTGGAAACAAAATCATCCCAGATGTTTATGAGCAGAAAAATGGGCACATGTGACCACACGATGTGGTATTCTACAGCAGTATAAACAAATGACCCAAGTCAGAGTGTGGACATATTTTGCAATATAATGTTGAGTAAGAACATCAAGTTGGTACATTGCAATGTCACATCATTTTTTCCATAAAGCTCATAAGCAAAACTATAGAATAAAGATATACATATGTAACCTATTTTTTTTTTAAAGATAAAGGTAAGGAAATTGTGAACAGAAAATTCACGGTAAGTAGCCTCTTGCTGGGGGGCAGGAGAATAGGATAGTAGAGTGACATACACATATAGGTGGAGCTACATAATCATGTTGGTTCTTCAGTTGAGTGATAAGGTCGTATGCTTTTGTAAGTTTCAATAATCAAGATAATAAAAACAAAATAGATTGCTGAAAGGGCTATATATGTTCTCCAGCACCCCCTTTTAGAGAAATACATGGTGCAGGAAAGCAGGGGGTATGAAAGCCAGTCACTAGGCTGGCCCCAGGCTGGTGTCTGGAAACAGGGATTTCAGAATCTCCTCCCACCTGAAGTGCCCAGAGCTAAGAGTGGCTCCTCAGTGCCTGCGCCCTGTGTGTGAACAGTGTGGTTCACACTGAACATGTGCTCTCCTCTGGGGACTTGGGGTACCTGCCGGGCAGGTGTGTTCACATGATCAGTGCCTGGTACAAAGTATCTCATGAGCATTTCACTCGGGGAATTGGTGCCACCTGTCTCCCCAGGGTCCTGAAAGTGTGCCTGGTTTCCTCTAGACTTCATTCCCTGTGCTCCCTCTCCGTGCCTTTTCCCTCTGACAGCTGTGCTGTGTTCTCACAGCGCCCAGGAGTCCTAGTGAATTACTGAACCCAGGGGGATCTTGGAGACCCCAACACAGCCTGTAACTTAAAATTGCAGGCTTTGTTAGGAAACTTTTAGCAGGTTGACAGTTAAACAATAGTAGTCATATACACACTCAAGTACTCTTGGCATAATATAACTTGGAGCCCAAGTAGGGGATGGACTTACTGTTGGGGTTGATTGGTTACTTGTCAGAAGAGCCAGTCCATGCAGGTTATGTGTTCTGGAGCAGTTTACCAAGTAATTAGTTGATTGCAAACTAGTTACCAGCATTACTAACAAGCATGTGACAGTCATTGTGCACACACTGTCAGAAAAAGTCCTTTTAACTTGTGTCTGGTTGGGTACTGAGCACTGAAATAAAGATGATGTGGTCAGAATTTTCTCAATTATGGTTCCACTGGAGGAAATGACTGCTTTTCAAATGAAGTTGGATAAGCACTATTTGTTGTAAAAGTGTTTATCGTGTACGTAACGTTTCTTCCAGAGATGTGTTACATCAGAATTTTGAGAGTTACAAGCCTGAGGTCCAGGAGTTGATTTGTGTGGCTGATCGTTTGGGATCCCTGATGCAATATGAAACACCTGGTTTCCTGCCAAACAAGAGAATACACAGAGGTATTTTAAAACGATCTGAAAATGGAGCAAGGATTGTTAAACTGTGTTGTACTTTTGCAAAGAATCATTTGTTGTGCTTACTCAAAATCTCCATGTGGTAAGAACAGAAATGAGTAGATTCATTCATACTGAGTTCTGAGAGAAGAATGCTTCTGGCTTTGGCTCTTACGCTGTTGCTTGGGGTAGGTGTAGAATGTAGATCATCAGTTATTGCTTTAAGTCAGACAGCTCATCCACCAGAGCCATCCCCTTCCTATAGGGTGAAGAGGGATTTGAACCTCAGTTCCTTCAGGATTGAGAGGAGACAAGGCTGCAGTTGTCTCCAGTTTCCTCTAATAGAGCTGAGTTTTAGTCAGGCTGTCATGATGGTAATGCATCTCTGGTCTTGTTGAATTTCCAATACTTGTGATTCTCTTTCAATATAATGATTCCTGAATTGTTTATTGAGTTGTTGGTGAAGATCATTCCCTCTAAAGGGTACTTACAAACTCTGTTTCCCCCATATTTCCTTCTTTTAGCCATGGGTTTGGCAGCATTAGAAGTCATGCAAGCTGTACAGCGTACCTGGACGAATTCAAAGGTTCGAATGAATGGGAAAACACGGCTGATGCAGTGGAGAGACATGTTTGACATCGCAGTAAAATGGAGACGGTAACTGGCATTTAAATGAAAATAAACCAGAAGTCGAATCAATGTAATATAATGTTAAGTCTCCTCTAGTTAGCAGATTCTGAATCTGTTTTATTAACTAATGTGTGTGCGTGTGCATTCAGTCACGTCTGACTCTTTGTGACCCCCATGGACTGTAGCCTGCTAGAGTCCTCTGTCCATGGGATTTTCCGGGCAAGAATACTAGAGTGGGTTGCCATTTCCTTCTCCTTTATTAACTAAGAATAGATCTTATAAGTTATGTTTCCTGCTGTTATTCATTTTCATGAGAAAAGCACTGCTCTGCTGGTAAACCTGCACTGACTTCTTACTTGGTCCACTTGGAATATCTTTGGAATTTGCAGGTTTGTGTTTCATGTTTTTAGATGTAATGGACCGAGAAGTTGTTTTCTCCCCACTTTCACAAAGACTTGTACATGTTTTATTTTAATGCTTTTGAACATTTCTAGGTTTTATAAGGTCTTCATTTTTAATAAGCCCTGTTTTGTAGGATTGCTGACCCAGACCAACCAGTGCTGTGGTTGGATCAAATGCCAGCACGAAGTCTCAGCAGAGGTTTTAACAATCACATCAATTTAATCAGGTATGAACATTCTGTTTATCTTTCCTGTTTTCGTAGCAGGTTTTTTTTCTGTTAGTTTTGGCTGGGCTGGGTCTTTGCTGCTACGTGCAGACTGTCTCGAGTTGTGCTGCGTGGGCTTCTCGTTGTAGTGAGAAGCGGCTTCTCGTTGCAGAGCACAGGCTCTAGGTGCCCGGACTTCAGTCGTCGCGGCGTGAGGGCTCAGTAGCTGTGGCTCTTGGACTTAGTTGCCCTGAGGCGTGTGGGATCTTCCCAGACCAGAGGTCAAACCCCGTCCCCACATCGGCAGGCTGATTCTTAACAACTGGACCACCCGGGAAGTCCAAGGAGATTATCTTAAATGATCAATTTACAGAGACTGCAAGCAACCTATTTCTCCTTTCTTGGTGACTTTTGGACACAAATTAGCCCTGTACCTGCAGGGTCCTGCCTGCGTTCTTTTGAGCTGGCCTGGTTGCAAAAAGAAATGTTGTACCCTTTTCCAATCTCTTTGATGCAGAGCTCAGTTGAAGGGTAGAATGCCAGATTTTTGCCTAGACGTCCATCTTTGAATGGTCCTAAATTATCATAGAAAGTACTTAAATAAATGACATTACATTACCATTATATTATATACTTATAATATTGTGGCTCAAAGAATTCTTGTAGTGAGGGAAAGGCTTCCCCCTTGAGCCACCCTGCAACACACAAAGGGTTTGGTTTAAAGACTGGGCGCTAAGCTGCCTTCCTGGGAGGTTGAGCAGGTTAACTGGAGAGCTTTTGTTTTGTCCAGAGGCTTCTGAAAAGTCAGGGGTATGGGTGAAGTGCTCACCCTGTTATTCCACCCTCTTAATAAATGATGAGCAAATATTAAAGAGCAACAGCTCCAAGGGGACCCACTGAATTTAATTTTAGCTAAATTTTACAAATATGGTAGTTTTGTCACATTTAAAATGCTTCTAATTCCAGAAGCCTGAATCAAGAAAATATTCTACTATACAACTTCAACATTTGAGTTTAATGGAAATGTTATTAGGATATTTATTGTTTTAATTTCTAGAAAATACATTTCCTTTCCCCTGTGACTTGTATATTCATGTTTCTTACAGAATAATCTGTGACATTTACAGGTAGACTCAACTAGCTTTAACTGAAGGCCACTCTCCACGTGCTGAGCTGCATGGTGGTGAAGTACAGCTCCTGACTTCAGAAGACTCCTAGCTTAGTGAGGGAGGCAGACCAGTGAGCTGCCATGTAATGCTGCTCTTGTGTACAGGATGCCAGGCGTCCCAGTCCAGCCTCAGGTGATGCTGTTTGGATAGATGGAAAACAGAGGTGGATGAGGCATGAACAACTGCCCTCCCCCTCAACCCCGACACCAGTGAGTTAGGCATGGTCAGGGAAGTACAACTGTGATTAGTTTATGGTTAAGGGACTGTCAGAAATCAACCCTAGAAAGATAGGCAGTAGCCAAAACATAAATAGCTTTTTTTCCTCAACAAATAACTAACATACCCATGCTAAGTCATTTTCTATCTGGAAATGATAGCCATTCAGAGCTCAGAAGCAGAGATGTGACCTGAACAGATTTGTACATCTGGATGATCACTTCGGCCACAGATGGAAAGGCAGCAACTTCCCTTGGAGGGATAGGGAGTGGTTAGAAAGTTGTGTAACGTTTGGGTGCACTGATGCAGAGGTCTGGAAAGCTCTGTGAAAGTGAGCCAAAGGGGACGAGTGGACACGAGAAGGCAGGGTCGGAGCACTGGTGGTGGCTTAGAAGTGGGGGTGAGTGTGCAGCTGCGGGGATGTGGTTGCCCCAGGAGGCCAGGAAGCCCCAGGGCAAAAAGCAGGTGAACACGTTTGGGAGCTGGAGTGAATTCCTTAACTCATGTTTGACACGCCAGTGGGGAGCCCAGGGAGCTGTTTCAGGGAGTAGTTGACTCTGTGTGCTCTTGGACACATGTGTCAGCGTGTTGGCTATACATGAGGTTCTGGGAGGGTTTGTTGCTGTTGTTTTTAAAATTATTTATTTATTTATTTTTGGGGCTGCACTGGGTCTTCATTGCTACAGGCTGGCTTTCTCTAGTTGCAGCAAGTGAAAGCTACTCTCGTTGCAATGCACGGAGTTTCATTGCAGTGACTTCTCTCGTTGTGGAGCACAGGCTCAGTAGTTGTGGCACACAGGCTTAGTCGGTCCGCAGCATGTGGAATCTTCCCAGACCGGGAATCAAACTTGTGTCCCCGTCATTGGCAGGTGGATTCTTATCCACTGTACCACCAGGGGAGTCTTGGGATAGTTTTGAGAATGGAGGTTGGGGTAGAAATGGGAGGAAAATACTATTTAGAGTGGTGGAGGGGATGAAGACAGCGAGTAAATTACACAGTCAGAAGGAGTATTAGCAGCTAACGCTGTCAGGAACACTGAGAACGGGAGGGGGTATATTGCTGGGAAAGGGAAGGGATTCTTAACGGTAAAGTGGCAAATAAGTCTGGGCCTCATTTCAGCACTTGAGAACTTTTCTCCCTGCTTTGGCATCTCTGGACTGAGTTTGGTACCTTTCCTCCAGAGTGCTCTCCGTTGCTGACCATCAGTTTTGCTAAGACAGGCGTTTGTATCTCCCGTTCTCTGACTGCAAACAAACCAATGCCCCAAACCTCTTGGCTGCATTATTCTCACAGCTCTCTTACTGTCCTTTTGAATTAATGTTGAAATTAGATACTATGGAACATATCTCACTGTGAAAACATTCTCAACATATATTTTTTTCTTAACAGGGGTCAGGTGATCAACATGAGATACCTGGAATATTTTGAGAAAATTCTTCATTTTATTAAAGATAGAATTCTAGTTTATCATGGGTAATCTTTCAATTTTCTTTTTCATGGTAATGGATAGATTTTATATATTTTTCATTAGTTATATTTATGAAACTTGAAAACCACGCCTGTTGACAGACTGAACAGAATATATAACATTTTTACATAGTGTTTGGAATCATAAAGCCTTTCAAATCATTTATCAACCTTTTTAAAATAGCTTTACAAACTCCATGGACCTCAACTGAGTGTTTTTAATCTTACAGCCCTGTGGCTTTTCTAGCCTCTCTCCTGTCTTTAAATTCAGTGAAAGCAGGATATTTCTTTAAATTTCTTAATTAGGGATTAAATGATGGATTTTAGCCTTAATACTCATTCTCCCTCAACTGAGAGGCTATGCAGTGTAGATAGGACAGTGGACAAAAGCCCGGGGAAAAAGAATTCTGAAGGTTAGTTGTCACCAAGTAAATGTAAAATTGGTATAAAAGCCTAGTAGTATACTTCCATTTGAGCAACTTTAGGAATAAAAAACATATACTTCTACTTTCATAGTTGAAATAGGAGAATCAAAAGTTTTCTGACCAAGCCCAGACCCATGCATGTCCACATAGACATTGGCTGTCCATCCGTTCTGGTTTTCCCTATTTCATATCTGGACAGACTGCTGTTTCCCTCATTCTCATCTGTAGCCCAACACTTATTAGATTAAACTATTCCCTTATTTTGATACTTTGGTTGTGGTCCATCATTTTGAATATTGAGCCACTTGTAATTAAGGATTTATCTAAATTAAAGGTAATAGTGTAACTAATTACTGATTTCTGTGTTAATTTTAGTTGCTTTCTCTCTGTTTCCCCTTTAAAGAGCTAATAATCCTAAAGGATTGTTGGAAGTTAGAGAAGCTCTGGAAAAGGTCCACAAAGTGGAAGACCTCCTTCCAATTATGAAGGTAAATTTATCATCAAAATCTCAGCAGTTGTTTTTAGGGAAAAAATTAGTACTCTTTGAAAGAAGAACTTATTATCATTAGATGCATATTTGTTAATGTTATTAGTATTTTAAGTTTTATAAAGTGTGCCACTTAAAAACACCGATAAAAACACATTCTGAATAATAACCAAAATTAAAGCAGACCCTAGAAGGTAAGAAAATGCAATAAAGAAAGCAAATTCAGTTCAACTAAAGGTTTACAGAAAGAGAAGGGGGAACATTAAGATCAGGAGGGAATGTGTATAATGGGTGATATGTTCTGAGTGATTGATTCCCTCCCTGAGAGAACAAGCATCTCAGATCGGTGTTTTAAAACCCAGCTGTGCTCTGTTCACTGGAAACACCTGTGACAAGATGATAGTCAAAGCGTTCAAGGCTGAAAGGTAGGCCAGGCAAATGCTCCTGGAGAAAAGCAGGTGTGGCAACGTCAGTATCAGAAGGATTTGAATTCAAGATAAAGGGCCCATCAGGGGGAAATAATTATATTGTTTTAAAAGTATAATCCAGTAAGAAATTAGAACTTTATGAACCTTTTCTCCAAACTACCCAAAATGTGCCCACAACAGGTACATTTGATTTTTTTCAATTAATAGTTTGACCTATAACATAAAACTTGAATAAATATTCTCCTTGTAGCTATAGTAGATAAGACTGATGTACATCAAGTAAATGATAAGACATTTCTGTGTATGACAAAGCTCACACATTTCTAAAGCATAACCAGGAGGCATCTTGTCATGGGCAAAGCCACGAGCTGGCCCCATGCCCCAGGCCCGTCTGCTACTGGGCTGGGCCGTCGCTCCTGGCTCGCCTCCAGGCTCTGTGTGCTTATGAGCCTTGTTTCTGGCCAACCTGGTTATTTTGAGGGTCTCGTGAACTGAGGTGTGGTTCTCAGTCTTCTCAAACCCGTCTTAACTCAGCAAACATGTTCAGATGGCCCATTTACTACACTAAAATCAAATCCATAAGAATGCACATACTCAAAAAACCCCTTAGAAGGTCACCATAGTGCTCTAAAGGAGCTCTAAAAGCTAAGTCATTTATAGGCAAGAAACAGTAGGTCAGCATTCAGGCATATCTTCATGAGAAGCCACAAAGAAGTAGCCGGTTGCTTGCACACGTGTGTAAAGTCTTGGTGAATGTGACAGCTCCAGAGGCAGCCCTGCAGCGATCTATCATTTGGTGACTCAAGTATCATGAGCTATGACTTTGGTGATATGGTTTTCCATAATGGTAAACCACACTTAATAGTTCTGTACAATGTACAGATATACTCTTTCCTCAGTTTATATGCCGTTTGCATTTCTAGAAAAGTCAGTGGGTATTTCAACTGTAACAGATATTTAGCGTGTGAGGGTAAAATGGAGTCTGATTCCAGGCCTAGGTAATTATTACATTACAAACAGCTTCTTCATCCATGTGCAGATCCAGCGGGAGTCATGCCCGTGTGACTGTCCCTCGCACCTCATCCTTGTAGCCACACGCTCCCCTGAATTCCCCAAATGTCCTCCAGGGGGCAGAATGGCCCCACCAAGGACTGCTGGATGCACCAGACAGAAGGAAACTGGAGCCTGACTCAGATTTTAGTCTTCAGCTTTCCAGTGGGTGTTTTCGGCATTTAAATTTACTATATTAGGCAGAATAGGGAAGCAGCTGAGGGATATTGTAACACATATATATGAAAGTGAAAAGTGAGAGTGTTAGTCACTCAGTCATGTCCCACTCTTTGTGACCCCATGGACTGTAGCCTACCAGGCTCCTCTGTCCATGGAATTCTCCAGGCAAGAATACTGGGGTGGGTTGCCATTCCCTTCACCAGGGGATCTTCCCAACCCAGGGATTGAACCCGGGTCTGCTGCATTGCAGGCAAATTCCTTACTGTCTGAGCCACCAGGGAAGCCCATAGTATGTGTGTATGTCTGTGTGTGTATTAAGAAAAGCATAATGCACAAAAGGCTGCAGTTGTGTGGAGAGCTGCTAAGGGGCCCAGCATCACCCCGCCACCCACCCAGTGTCTGACTTCCAATGCAAAGTCATTGCCTGTTTGGCTATATCTGGGAATGGCCATCTCACTGTGGCCTTGCACACCGTGCCTCCACGCAGGCTGGGTGTGTACTGGTGTTTCTAAAGGCACACATAGAAGTAAATAAAAATATGCCTTTGTGTTTAAAGTGCTTGTTGAATGTGATGCCCTGACAGGTTCTTCTACACGATGTCCTTCTGCCAGGTTCAGAGGTACCTCAGTTCCCCTCTGGGCAGCTGGCTAGTGAATTAAGGGACTGGGTGTCATGAGGGCCTGGGCCCCCTGTTTCCATGTGCAGCTCAGGCAGGACCTCACCTTGCCGCATCTCACCAACTGGGTTTCCTCACCTGTGAGATCGAGGTCGTGGCCTATCTTATAGGCATGCAGGGAGCATTAAAGAGAATTGACGCATACCCTTAAGTGTTAGCACATTCTGCCCCTAAAAGTCCTTGTCCTCATACAAAGACATCTCTTGTCTCAGCCCCTGCTGCCAGCCTTCCTGCCCACATCCACACATGTTCACCTTTTCCTGGACCTTAGTGAATGCCCACTGGTTGCTGTTTTTAGACAACCTTTTCCTCCAGTGTGTTTTGTGAAGCACAACCTCTTTCTATTTTACTGTCGATTCTCTTATTCAAGTCTGCCAATCCTAAACAATATTGGCTACACTCAATAACCGAATTTGGGGAGAATGTTTCTGGAGCAATGACAACACCTATTTATTGGCTTTTCAGTTTGTCAGAAGTGTTTTAAACAGAAAGCTGTGTTCATACTCATCACCCTTAAGAGCCATTCTTACCTCTAACTCCTTTAGAATACTCTGCTTTGTTACTCTATGGTCTGCACAGTTGGGGTATGTGCGTGTGTGTGTATAAAATTCTCAGTTGACAAAATTCTGAGTACTTTTCAGACAGATAAGAGTCTACTTTGAAGAAGCACTAGCAAAAATGCATAGTGCTATTTTGAGTTGTAGGATTGAATACAGCTATCCTGCTAAGAGTCAAAGTTCCTGCCAATTAAGATGAACAAGAGAAAAGACCCAAGTGGAGCTCTTCGGAGTGAGAGTTGCCACTGAAGAAAGGCTGTGTGCGTTTTGCGCTGAGGTTCTCTTCTGGCCTCTGGCAGGGGCCATGGGGAGTGTGGCTTGGGCTGAGAGAGTGGATGGGGGCCTAGGGACAGGCACAGGCGTCCTGGACACTAACCGCCAGGGCAGAGGACACCATGTCTTGCGTTCTCTGAGCCTTCTAGAAACATCAAAGTCAGAGTTGGCGCCGCAGATTGGGAATTTACAATGAATCTCACTAGTAATGTGAATTTTCTTTTTCCTTGAAAGCAGTTTAATACTAAAACAAAGGATGGGTTCACTGTGAACACCAAAGTTCCCAGCCTCAAAGACCAAGGGAAGGAATATGATGGCTTCACGATTACGATTACGGGAGACAAGTACGTGCGCTTCCTCAGTGTGGGTGTACAGAGGGGGGCAGGTGTCAGAAAGTGTGCAGACACCTGGTATTGCCAGAGGAGGGTGGACATTCCGGGCTTTTGCTGTCTCCTGAAATGGAGATTATCAAGGTCCAGTGTATCACTAGAACCAGCTTTTTTGAAGCTTGTTGTGAGGAAGACTTTTACCAATTAAGTGAAAAAAAGATGAGAGATTGACAGATTGAAGGCTGTTATTGGAATTTTAAATATAGTTTTAATTCATTGTGGGAGTACAAGTACGTCTCATTGAAAATTTAGAATATAGATAAGCAAAGATAAAAAATTTTAAATCATTGTTTCCTTAAAAACTGAGATTATACTGTACATATTGTTTTATAACCTGTTTCTTTTCTACTCTTGCTCTGAACATTTTCCCATACCTTATTCTTAAAAGCATTTCTAAAAATTGCCTAGTATTCTATTTTTGGAATATTATAGAGTTACTCCTACTAGTTTTTACTTGTCATTGATCATTTAGGATGTTTTCCACTTTTTCAGCTTATATAATAGCACCAAATGAAAATTTGTGGTCATAATCATTTTATGTCCATCTGAAATCCAAACTTCACCTCGGAGCCTCCACATCCTTGAGCTTTGGTGGCATGATCTTGACCCTCCCCAGTTACTGTCCTCCCCACAACACGCATTCCTCAGTTGCTGCCCTGAGCTCCACCACATCGGCATCAAGGGTGTCTGGCAGCTCAGCTTTGGGCCCCACATCCTCTTAGCCCCTCTGCCTCCTGGTCTCTTGCTTCCATGTCAGAACTCACACCTTCCGGAAGAAACACCATTTAGCAAAGATTCTGTGACTTTTCCTTTGAGGTCTCCATCTCTACCCCAAGCCACTTATCAAAGTACCTTCCCAATAAAGATGGTTCTCCTCGCATAAAAGGAATTCCAGGGTTTTCTATTGATGTAAAATTATTGTCTCATTCCTCTTCACCCACCCATGATTCAGTTCCCAGCAGAAATGAACTACTAAGTAAGAGTACATAAATCCTTCCCCCAAACACAGCATCTTCCTCAGCTGTCTCTTTTCATCCCATTTGTTGTCAGCCTTGCTTGGGGCCTCTGACCCCCACGAGGACTCATGACTCGTATCTCCATCTCCGGTCTCCTGGGGCCTGACCAATGCTTCAGTGGGCTCCACCCCACTGGGTGTTCCCCTGGATCCAAAAATCCCTCCCTAGTCCGTACCCTGCCACTGCCTGCTGACTCCAAAATCATCTCCCCTGCCAGACAGGCAAGGCCTTTTGTAATAATGGCCTCAAACAGTGCTTCCTGCTTTACCTGAAGCACTTTGCTGCCAGAACCAGGCCTGCCACTTCAGCTGGATGACTTGTTCCCCGAGGTCACCTCCTACCTCTTGGGTCTGTTTCACTCACAGCCTCATCTTGAAGACCCAACCAAGTTCTGGCCCCTTCTCCCACAAAGCATTTTCTGTTTTCTTCCACATCTTCCAAATTAGATCAACTTTCTCCTCTGAACCTCTGATCAACTGTTACCGCCCTACGCATGGACTCATAATAATCTGTGACCTTGTTTCCCCCTCCTTTCCTTGATAAAGACAGCTGCTTTGCCTTGTTGTTCTTCATAGGATCTAAGGACTATTTTCAGCATTTTGGTACTGGTGTTATACAGTAAATACCTGTTGCATGGAACTTTTATCCTGCCCCGGGCCTCACATGGAGCTGCACATGCAGCAGAGTTTTAAAAAATGAAACTGTGGAGGCCCAGAACTTGTTTTCTGTGCACAGCCCCAGCTCCTGCTCTTCTGATGTAAAAGAGTGATTGTCTGATAAAACTGAAACACATTGAAATATGTTGTACTCTGTGAAGTTATTTCCTCCTCTGTTGGCTTAAGCTCATAAAAGACGTACATATGAATCTAGAGCCTATTATACAGATTGAAGTTAAGTCCAAAGGAGAAAAACAGCTACTGTGTTTTAACACATATATATATGGAATCTAAAAAGATAGCACTGATAAACCTATTCTCAGGGCAGGAATAGAGACACAGACACAGAGAAAGGACTTGTAGACACAGCAGGGGGAGGAAGGGGTGGGATGAACTGAGAGAGCAGCACTGACATATGTACATTACCGTGTGTAAAACAGACAGCTAGGGAGAAGCTGCCGCACAGCACAGGGAGCTCAGCTCAGTGCTCTCTGGTGACCTAGAGGAGTGGGATGGGGGTGGGAGGGAGGGAGGTTCAGGATGTATGTATACTTACGGCTGACTCATGTTGTTGTATGGCAGAAGCCAGCACAACATGGTAAAGCTATTATCCTCCAATTAAAAATTAAAATTAAAAAACAAGTTTTTTTTAAAAAGTGCATACGGTTAAACTGAGCAAAATCTATTTGTGACAAAACCGCCTGCTACGAGACACGCCTCGGCAGTCTGCTCAGAAACGCGTGGACACTCCTCGCATGTCCTGCCACATCAGCGAGTGCCGCCTGCTGCTGCCCCACACCCCTGTCCCCGTGTTTAGCTCTGTGAATTGTATAATACATGCCTCTGACATACATTCTTGTATTTCTAGGGTTGGCAATATACTATTTTCTGTGGAAACTCAAACCACAGAAGAGAGAACACAATTATATCATGCCGAAATAGATGCACTTTATAAAGATCTAACAGCAAAAGGAAAAGTACTGATTCTCTCATCAGAATTTGGGGTAGGTTTCTGTTTGTCTTCATTTTATCCATGCTGCTATGATTCTTTTGTCCTCTTTCACTGAGATCGTACATTTATGCTTGAAATCAGCCTTAAATAACCAGGAAATACTTCTTTTAATATTCTTATAGAGACAGTTCCGTATTTAGTAACTACAGAAACTGAGAGAGGGGAATGTATGTAGTTACTGTGTTATGCTATGCTATGCTAAGTCACTTCAGCCGTGTCCAACTCTGTGTGACCCCATAGACGGCAGCCCACCAGGCTCCCCCGTCCCTGGGATTCTCCAGGCAAGAACACTGGAGTGGGTTGCCATTTCCTTCTCCAATGCATGAAAGTGAAAAGTGAAAGGGAAGTCGCTCAGTCGTGTCTGACTCCCAGCGACCCCATGGACTGGAGCCTACTAGGCTCCTCCATCCATGGGATTTTCCAGGCAAGAGTACTGGAGTGGGGTGCCATTGCCTTCTCTGAGTTACTGTGTTATATTATCAGAAATTGGAGCTTTGTCAGTATTTAAGTGTATAGGTTGTCCATGATGGACGTGACTGTTTCCTGGACTGCAGGCTCCTCCACCATTGCTTTCTGATTCAACGGGGAGCTACATCCTGCTCCCCAGGAGCTACAATGTCACCTGCATGATTGTAGCTCTTACTGTGTGGAGAGTATAGGGGGTGCTCCATCCACGTTCTGGAATGGATACCCATGGCTTTTGGAAAGTTCCTTTATTTCTCTGGATTTTATTCAGTTTATACATATAATTGGAGGAGGGCGTGGCAACCCACTCCAGTTTTCTTGCCTGGAGAATCCCATGGACAGAGGAGCCTGGCGGGCTACAGTTCATGGGGTCACAAAGAGTCAGACCCAACTGAAGAGATTTAGCATGCACACACATATATAATTAAGTGTATCGATCACCTAAATCTCAGTGGCGGGGGGAGGGGTGATGCTAATCAGAATCTTGGAGTAGAGAGGCCTGTAGTCTGAGAAAGTATATTCAATATTAATAAGCACTTTGTTTTATTTTAATCCTAATGTTTTTTTTTGACTTTGCAAAATCCTAATTTTGACTTTGCAAATAATGTTATAGACCAAAACAGATATCTACGTTTATCAGAAAAAGTTTGCTGTTTTGAAGGCAGCTGGGAGCATACTGCTTAAAACTAAATTGTACATATACCCTTTCATTAGAAAAAAATGATGTGAAAGAGTATAATATATTCAGGGATATGAAAAGTAGGTCCTTGTAGGAGAAGAATGAAATAATCCTCTTCCTAGTAAATGATTCTGCTGTGTCTTGTCACCTCATAAAAATGAGTTTATAATCTATTATTTAAGTTCATGAGCACATATCTTTTTTTCCCTAGGAGGCTGATGCTGTTTGCAACTTAATCTTATCCTTAGTTTACTATTTTTATAATTTAATGCCGCTCTCTCGTGGATCCAGGTGGGTGATATCCTATAATCTGACAGTTTTGTGGTGAAGAACACATGCCTTTTGCTTGCATTTGCTGTGTGGGTATGAGTACAGGTATCCTAGCAATGGCGAGAAGCCCCCTTTGATTTTCCAGAGTCCACCCGAAAGTGATGTCCTTGATCTACTGCATCATCAAGGATTCTGGAAGGTAGTTCTAGTAGAAGGCTCTTGGTGTTTACAGGCTGGAGCTCATTCATTCACAAAAATGTATCCAAATCTCACTCTGTGCACACATGCTCTCACTGTGCTTTAATTCCTGGTGTTTGCCCAGACTGTTACCCTGCTGCCCCCAAATTTTGGCCATTAATTGACCTTTAGCCCTAAAGTTTAATACTTTTGCATCAGCAACCATCCCAAAGTATTATTACTGTTATAAATGAATTCTACTTAGCGAATTCATCAGGAGTCTTTCAAGTGTCGTTCAAACAAGGGTGTGTCTGTAGAGCTTTGTTTTTATTCCCTTTTGTATGGTACCATGTACAGCGAATCAGGTGAATGGTGTATGCTGTTGTTAGCACATGTTTGAATTTCAGATGTTTTGGTTAAAATCATATACTTAAGTGTCTTGATCTCTGATTAATACTTTAGAAAGTAAAACTCTCCTAAATGTGGTAGTAAGTTTTCTTGTACTATTAAAGAAGCACTGGGAGTTGGGCATAATGGGCGCAGGGCGTCCACTGGTGGTGATGGATGGAAACTGGGCTGGTGGTGATCACTCTGTGGTGTAGACATGTGTGCACCTGGAACTTACGAGGTAAAAATGGCCTTGAAGTAAAATAGGAACAGAAATGTTGTACCTTAGGCACAACTGTTATAGGAATGCTAACTAGATCTATAACATGCAGGGGGCCTCCATGTGCCTGTTCATCCACCGCTTGCAGGCACTGTGCACGCGTGTGTTCACGCAGCAGCTCTGGGGGCTTCTGTGTCACTTGAGAAGGAGGTCCAACTCCAGTCACCCCCGGCTCCCCCTCAGCCCCTGCACCTGTCCGGTCCCTGACTGAGTCTTGTTGACTCTGCCTCCTAAACCTCTCCTCTCCTCATGCTCCTTGCACGTGCCATAGCTCAGATCGGCTCATCTCTTGCACTGACCTTTCTTTTTTAAAAAAATGTTCATTTAATTCTCTATTTTTGGCTGCACTGGGTCTTTATTGCTGTGTGGGGGCTTTCTCTAGTTGCAGTGAGCTGGAGCTACTCTGTGTTGAGAGGGCATGGGCTTCTCATTGCAGTGGCTTCTCCTGTTATGCAGCACTGGCTCTAGGCACTCAGGCTTCAGTAGCTGCAGCTCTCCAGCTTAGCTGCCTCGAGGCATGTGGGATCCTTTCAAACCAGGAATCAGACCTGTGTCCCCTGTAATTCACAGGCAGATTCTTAACCACTGGACCACCAGGGAAGTCCCCCTGCTTATCTCTTGCACTGACCTTTCTAACTGGTCTCTCCGTTTCCAGGCTTTTCTTTTTCCCTCTTTGTGCGCCAGTTCTTTATATCTGTTGGCTCAGGTGCCAACTCAGTGGCGTGATGCACAGTGCCAGCTCCTCCCTGCCCTGGTTTACCATGGCCTCATCACCTTTCCTGTCATCTACCCTCTCTCCATCCTCACTCTGGTCTCTCCACCACACCCCCTGCTTGTCCAAACACCTTCCTGTCCCGCCCAGCCAGCCACTTCCCTGCCTTCTCCTCTCCATTGCCCTGCCCATGGCCTTCAAAGATAAAGCACATGTGTCCATGGCCTCTGTGAGGGCTTCCCTATTAGGTGACTGCAGGGCTGACTCCCTTTCTCTGGTGTCCATTTGCAGAGGCAAGAGCTCTGTCTTAGCTGTCTTCGTCCTGGGGTGCCTCTCACAAAGCACACAGATGGCATCATAATACAAATGTCAGAGCCCAGAGTGAGTCTGGACATGGCAGGAAGGAAGTGCACATAACCCAGCCTTCAGACCAGTCTGTTAGTACTTTCTGAGATGCGTTCTTTTTCTTCTTTGGGGCCAAAGTTTTTATTGTTAAACTCTAATAATATGTTTGCATTTACAAAGTATAATATATATATATATATGCATTTTAAAGCCAAGCCTCATGCAGTTAAAAATGTAAGCAAGCAAGGTCTTCCCTGGCAGTCCAGCTGTTAAGACCCCATGCTTCCAATGCAGGGGGCTTAGACTCAGTCCCTGCTTGGGGAACTAAGATCCCACATGCCATGTGATGTGGCCGATAATGAATTTTTTAAAATAATAGAAAGCAGGCACATTTTCTAATTCAGTGTTTTCCTATAAGAATAGGAAAACCAACTGAAAAGAAAACTCCTAATTAAAAGAAACTTTGTCTCAGAAAAATATTATTGTTACACATTTACCCCTAAATTAGTAAACCAGTAAATATTTTTCTTAGTAAATTAGCAAATATTTTTAGAACAAATGAAAATATTCTTTTAATGTCTAAAGAAGTGTTAAAAGAAATACAATGTCATCTTTTAGGATGGGAAGTCCATAGTGTGGTAACCGTCTGTGGCCTGGACTGACTGGTAATTGTTCTCTATCTGAATAGTGTGATCGCTTACTCAGTGATTGTGGGAGCGCTGATGGCAAGTGGGAAAGAAGTAGCAGGAAAAATTCCCAAAGGAAAGGTATGTTGGAGCTGGAGCCAGAAGGGAAAAGGTTTCAATTCCAGTCTGTGGAGTTTTATGTTAAGACACATAAATGAACCGAATCCCAAAGGGAGCCTCCCCTCCATTAAATCTCTTTCTCTTTCAGTTGGTTGACTTTGAAGCTATGACTGCCCCTGGTTCAGAGGCCTTTAGCAAAATAGCTAAAAGCTGGATGAACTTGAAAAGGTAACTTCTTGATAGGGGTCGACAAAAGGATGTGAAACTGGAATTGTACTAATTTTTTATGGGTTATGATTATATAATGAATTTAATCTGCTTTTCAAAGTTACTATGTTTTTGTTGTTATTTATGACCCCTTAACAGGTGAGTGTATGGATAAAAATGAATAATGAATAAAATAAGGAAGCCAGTTTGTGAAGGAAGGGTTATAGGTGTCTTATTTATATAGTCAGATATTCCTGTCTCTTGGCTCATTGATCCTTTGTCCCAGACTCGCAGAGTCTGTGTTCAGGAGGGATTTTGAAAACTGAGCTGGACCTGACTCAGACTTCTCTGGGTGGTGGCACCTGCCTTTCAGCTGCATTTTTCCTTTCCTCTTTGTTTGGGGAAGGTGGTGCTTTACTGTAATTTAGGTACAAAATACATAGGAGTCAGGGAAAGCTGCAAGAAATTACTCCTGACGGTTACTGTGGGAGGGCCCAGTACTATGATCTTCCCTGGCTCTTGTTTTCAAAAGCACCATAGGAGCACATAAATAAATATATATATATGGGCTGAAATTAAACTCACAGATGGTTTCATAGTTAATTTTGTTGTTGTTGTTGTTCAATCCTAAGTCATGTCCAGCTCTTTGCAACTTCATGGGCTACAACACGCTAAGTTCCTCTGTCCTCCACTGTCTCCCAGAGTTTGCTCAAATTCACGTCCATCGAGTCTATGATGCCGTCCAACCATCTCATCCTCTGCTGCTGCCTTCTCCTTTTGCTCTTAATCTTTAAGCACATCTCACTATTTAACCTTATTGACTCTTGCTCCTTCTCCATGGTTTTTTTTTAATATCATAGAAACTTCCAGTTTTGCCTTTCCATATCTGTTCAACATAGCAACCACTCTAAAAATTGCTGGATAATCCGTGCTCTGTTTAAAACGGAAGTTTGTCTCTGTAAGATACTTTGGTCCCATTTGTAAGTATTCCATTAGCTTTGTAATGAAAACTCCTAACAGTTACACCGCCTTCTGGTATATTTTTGTCTCAGGTTTACTAGTTTACATGTATTTTAGTAACATGATCATAAGGTCAAAGGCCTTGCCTCTGTTTCCTGCATAATTTTACAGTGTTGATCTTTTAACAACTCTTTAAGGAAAAAATAGAAACGCCACCTTATGTTGTGCAGCTACAGGTTTACAATGTAATTGAGACCCATTCCACACTCCTTCAGAGAAGGCAATGGCACCCACTCCAGTACTCTTGCCTGGAAAATCCATGGACAGAGTAGCCTGGTAGGCTGCAGTCCATGGGGTCGCTCAGAGTCGGTAACGACTGAGCGACTTCACTTTCACTTTTCACTTTCATGCGTTGGAGAAGGAAATGGCAACCCACTCCAGTGTTCTTGCCTGGAGAATCCCAGGGACGGGGAAGCCTGGTGAGCTGCCATCTCTGGGGTCGCACAGAGTCAGACACAACTGAAGCCACTTAGCAGCAGCCACACTCCTTACCAGGAGTAAGTAACTCTGGGAGTTAGGAATACCGTCCTTCTTGCTGCAAATACAGGGAAGTGGGTCTGAGAGGAACCACTAAAGCTGATAAGGATCAAGGCTGGACCCAAATCATGTGTCTTCAGGTTCCACGTCTATCGTGTGCCTCAGAGGGATGTGTTTGCGTAACACTCACTGTGTAAGTCAGAGATTGACTTTCTTTCCGAAGGCTGGTTGAATTTACCCGCATCTCATGATGGGAGCCTGCTGATACCCCATTCATTGCTACAACAGGATCTGCTCTGCTCACAGGTCCCCCTGCGATGTGATGTTGTCTGATGTCATGCATGTGGAGTACTGTAAAGTGAATATTATAATAGGAATTGGTGTAATATAAGCTTTGCCTTTTTTGGTAAAATTGTGTTGATTTTCACACCCTTGCTTTGCATTTTTCTCTTTCAGTATTTCACCTTCTTATAAGACTCTTCCGTCTGTGTCAGAAACGTTCCCAACATTAAGATCAATGATCGAGGTGCTAAACACAGACTCCTCTCCACGTTGTCTTAAGAAACTCTAGTTACGCCGTGGTATTTATACAAGTAAAGGGCCGGACCTCTTGCTTCTTAAGTTATTTTTTAAAACATGGAATTATAAAGAAATTAGGTCCTTTATTACTTTTGATACCAATTTTTGATAGGAATTGAATACTTGAAATCATTTTATTTACCTTTCTGAACCATAACAGAAATCATGAAAGAGGGTTTTGAGGGGACAGAAGAGCTCTGTGTCTCTGGGATGGGAGGCATTTGCATTAGCCAGTGGCCACTTGGTTTCCACTTACAAAGTCATATGACTCCTTCCTCATGGCGAAAAATGTTTACTCCGAAAACCAAAAATTAACAATTAAAGGGAACAAAAGCTACAACAAAACAGGAGTGTTTTCATTCCTTTAAAAATCTGGATGTTTTTCAAAGACCTTCTTTTTATGCATACTGTGATAATGCATCTTGTTTTCAACTGACATCGTCCTCACGTGTGGGTTCTCCATTTCGTTTGAACCGTGGAAGATTTGTGGCCATCAGCATGCCTGGAGCTCATGACCTGGGACACTTTTGTTGAATGATACAGACAGTATTTGCCAGTGACTCAAACACTGAATTATTGAAACATGTTTTATTTGTTTTTTCCTCTTTATTGGAAAAAATAAACGGGGTGATTTCTATAAATCACCAGTTTTTGACACTGGATTATGTATGTTTTTATTTTGTGAGCCAGTTTCACTTTCAGGTATAAGAACAGTCAGAAAATTGCTAACTTTCTTTTGCAGACAGGGTGAATGACAGTGCATAAATGGGTTCAGTTAAACACCATTTCCAGTCATTTTCATTTTTCTTTGTTCTCTGTTAAAGAGTTAAGCTAGTCACTGCTTTCTGTTATTCTCTTTCTGTCTCGCAGACTCTGTGAGCAGGACACAGCAGTGTCTGCATGTCTGCAAGCGTCCATGCTCGGCAGAGACGCCACCCTGGCACTTGCTGCGTGGTCTGGCACTTGCAGCATGATCAGCAGAAGACCGTTCTTTGGACAGATAGGACCTGCCCTTTGGACAGGTGCTGTTCTGGGCACTGACGTGTGTTTCAAAACACCAGGATGTGGCTCGTGTTCTCATCTCATCTGGATGGTGATACAAATCATTAGGCACACCTCATTTTATAAAGAGAGCTCACACCCACAGTCAGCTTTCCCCAGAGTCTTTGTTTTCATTTTATAGATAAGAGGGTTGAGGCTTTGGGAGCTTGATGACTCTCCCAGGTGCCCCCAAAGCCAAGGTGCTAGGATCCAACCAGGCCTTTCTGGCCCCAAGGCCTGTCCTGCCCCACCATGGTCTCAGGGCACCAAGGATTCATTCCCAGGTTCTTCTCAAGATTCAGCATACTTAACTCTGTTCCATGCAAAATCTCCATCGATCCGTTACATTGCTCTGCACTCTCAACTTGCTGCTGTTTGACCTGCATCCAGATATAGCCTACAGGATTGCAAAGTGAGAGGGGGATTGTAGAGACTAAGCAAAGGAGAAATGAGTAAGTTTTTAAACTTTTCCCTCTTTTTGCCTATCATCCCAAAGTCAAAATCTTTCAATTTCTTCAAGGATTTTTCTTCACTTTATCACCAACTCTTCAAAATTTTTAATTGTGAGACACACATTTTTCAGTTAGGGAAATGGTCCAAATAAATTAACTGACTTTTCTAAAATATCAGAATATGTCCACACCCCAAAGTTAGAATGTAATTTTTCCTTAAAACTTAGTTTACCAAATCCAAATTGCTACGTTTCAGTTTTTATTTAAATATTTTATTTTCTCCTCATGCAAGTATTATAACTCTCATATGGGGCTTCTCGGGTGGCTCAGTGGTAAAGAATCCACCTACCAGTGCAGGAGGCGCAAGAGATGTGGGTTCAGTCTCTGGGTTGAGAAGATCCCTTGGGGTAGGAGTGGCAACCCACTGCAGTATTCTTGCCTGGAAAATTCCATGGACAGAGGAGTCCAGCGGGCTGCAGTTTATGGGGTTGCAAAGAATCAAACACGACTGGGCATGCACGCATCATTAGACATACTGAAATGCTAAATTCTGTGATTGCAGGATGATCTGGGAAAACCTCCCATCTTCTGCCTGAGTCCCAGAATACTTGAGCCAACTTGACTATGGTCTAAACAGAACATTATGAGCAGGTTTGTTTGGTGGCTGAGAAGATACTGTCTATTGGGCTCCTCTTCCATCGTTAAGGGTTTTTGTCTCAAGAAAGCCATGAAGTTTTGGCATGCATTTTTATATCATAATATTTAAAATTCTCTTATCTTCTGTTAAATTGCACCTAGAAATCTGAGTTCCATCATGCAAGTTGTCCTCTTTACTTATTTTATTTTACTTTATTGTTTTGGCTGTGCGGGCTCTTCATTGCCTCTCAGGCTTTCTCTAGTTGTGGCCTACAGGCTTCTTTTGTTGTGGAGCATGGGATCTAGAACACGCAGGCTTTAGTCGTTACAATGCGTGGGCTCAGTAGTGGTGTGAGAGCTCAGTTGCCGAGTGGCATGTGGGATTCTAGTTCCCGAAACAGAGATTGAATCCATGTCTTCTGCACTGGAAGGCAGATTCTTAACCACTGGACCACCAGGGGAGTCCCTGTCCTCTTGTTTAAAACTAAAAAAAATAAAAAAAACAGTTTTTAAGATTAGAATCAGGTTTGCCTTTATCCTTAAAACTTCATATTGAAAACTTTTGATCACACTGAAGAAACAAAACTGCTCTTTGTCTTTTTGTCTGTGTTTGGTTTTTATCTCATTAGATACCCTGATCCTTTTGATCTCATGGTGCGAAAAATCAGGCGCTCTCCTGCTAGACTTGTGGTACCTGAGCCCTTAGCTTGGATGGCAACCGGAAACACCAGATTTGAGGGGCTTCCCTGCCCCAGGTCAGATTTGAGTGTGAGAGGCTGGGTTCCCAGTGTTTTGTGGGTTGATCTAATTGTGTCCCTGAATTTTAGTTCTCTGATATTACAACTATTACCATTAGAAATTCTTCACATATTAAGAATTCATTTGCCTACTAGTTGTCGATCTTAGTATCCCTTTACCCCCAGATGACTTGAAGTGTGTGTTAGAGGGAACTGTGGATTGGTCCAGAAATGTCATCCAGGATACAGTCCATTAACAAGCCAGCTCTTCTCTCCCTCTTACAAAACACCCTCCCCTCATCGCTCCACTTCCCCCCTCAGCTCCCCTGCTAACTTTTCTTCCTGCTGCTGGTCTGATTAAACCCCTCACAGCATCTCACTGCCCTGAAATAAAACCCAGTGTCCTACAGTAATGCCACCCCCCACCCTCACCCCCAGTGGCCTCTGTTTCTCCAGCCTCACCTCTCTCTGCTCTTCCCCTCGTCTGCACACTTCAGCCAACTCCCCTTGTGTGCCATCAGCTCTCTGAGGCATTTCCTTCTGCGGGGACCTCACAGTTAACTCAGCACTGTCCAATGGGGCTATCTGCAATGACGAGGATGTTCTGTATTTGCCCAGTCCAGGATGGCAGCCACCAGCCACATGTGACTGCTGAACACTTGACTGGGGCCAGTATGACTGAGCAACTGTTTAATTTAGTTTTAATGAATTTAAATATATGTAGCCATACATCATTAAGAACTACTGCATGGGACAGTACAGCTAAAGAGTTCTTAATTCAATTTTAGAATAAGCTTTTTCACAGGAATAATCCCAAACGATTTTCTCTGGTGACAGTTAACTATCATGAACTGAACATGGAACAACAGACTGGTTCCAAATAGGAAAAGGAGGACATCAAGGCTGTATATTGTCACCCTGCTTATTTAACTTATATGCAGAGTATATCATGAGAAACGCTGGGCTGGATGAAGCACAAGCTAGAATCAAGATTGCTCTGAGAAATATCAATAACCTCATATATACAGATGACACTACCCTTGTGGCAGAAAGTGAAGAACTAAAGAGCCTCTTGATGAAAGTGAAAGAGCCGGTCCCATTACTTCATGGCAAACAGATGGGGAAACAGTGGCAGACTTTATTTTTGGGGGCTCCAAAATTGCTGCAGATGGTGACTGCAGCCATGAAATTAAAAGAAGCTTATTCCTTGGAAGGAAAGTTATGACCAACCTAGATAGCATATTGAAAAGCAGAGACATTACTTTGCCAACAAAGGTCCGTCTAGTCAAGGTTATGGTTTTTCCAGTGGTCATGTATGGATGTGAGGGTTGGACTGTAAAGAAAGCTGAGTGCCGAAGAATTGATGCTTTTGAACTGTGGTGTTGGAGAAGACTCTTGAGAGTCCCTTGGGCTGCAAGGAGATCCAACCAGTCCATTCTGAAGGAGATCAGCCCTGGGATTTCTTTGGAAGGAATGATGCTAAAGCTGAAACTCCAGTACTTTGGCCACCTCATGCGAAGAGTTGACTCATTGGAAAAGACTCTGATGCTGGGAGGGATTGGGGGCAGGAGGAGAAGGGGACAACAGAGGATGAGATGGCTGGATGGCATCACTGACTCGATGGACGTGAGTCTGAGTGAACTCCGGGAGTTGGTGATGGACAGGGAGGCCTGGCGTGCTGCGATTCATGGGGTCGCAAAAGAGTCGGACATGACTCAGCGACTGAACTGAACTGAACTGAGGGAGGCCTGGCCTTCTGCAGTCCATGAGGTTGCAAAGAGTCAGACACGACTGAGCTACTGAACTGAAATAAACTTGTTATAGACTTTTCTGAATATCTCAGGTCTATTTGTAAAATTGCTCCTATTAATAACATGTTTAATCTTTAAAAGACTTTTACCTCTAGGTAAAACCTGTTAGCAAACTAGGAATTTTTTGTGGAACATTTCCAGTGAGTTAAGTGTGCTGCTACTGCTAAGTCGCTTTCAGTCGTTGTCCGACTCTGTGCGACCCCATAGATGGCAGCCCACCAGGCTCCCCTGTCCCTGGGATTCTCCAGGCAAGAACACTGGAGTGGGTTGTCATTTCCTTCTCCAATGCATGAGAGTGAAAGGCGAAAGTGAAGTTGCTCAGTTGTGTCCAACTCTTCGCGACCCCATGGATTGCAGCCTACCAGGCTCCTCCGTCCATGGGATTTTCCAGGCAAGAGTACTGGAGTGGGTTGCCATTGCTTTCTCTTAAGTGTGAGGGACAGGAAATAACCTCCAGCTCACTAGTGCTTGCCTTCCAAGCAAGATGTATAGAGAGCAGAGATCAGCAAAATCCCCTAAAGAAACCTGTCGTGTCCCAGACCACCAAGACTTGGCTATATTCATGAGCATTCTTATGTCTGGCCTGTCCAGTCATGTTCACATCTAAAATGTATCAGATGTGCTCTTGTCCAGCCATTATCACTGTCACACCAAAATCTAAAGTGGTTGAATAAATGAAGGTCCACACTTGCATCTAAGTCACACTTGCACCATCCCAAGTGCTCAGAAGCAGCTGGTGGCTGCCATATTTGACTGGACTGATATGGCCGTCATCACAGGAAGTTGTACCTGGATGGTGCTGCTACCCTGAAAACAGACCGCCGCTCCACACCTGTGCATCAGGCAATAATTAGAATGGGAGTCCGTGTGGTTTTAAGCAAGAGTACAGGTTTTGAGATGTTTCAGGTAAAGACCACAGAGTTTAATTGCAGTGCAGGGAGATAAATTGGAGAGAGGAGAAAGGAAATCACCAGCACCAGCTTGAAAAATCCACTGATGAGTGCCTCTCGGGGCTGGGGAGAGGCCTGAAGTCAGGGTCCTCCCCCATGAGATTCACACACTGGTGGTCCAGGAACCATACATGAGAAACAAGCTAGGACATGAAAACCCATTTTGCTGCCTTGGGAATATTTTTGTCCCCTTTATGAAACCCCATAGAACCAAGTATCTTCTTGAATAATACTGCAATTGTGATGAGAATTATGGTAGGTCTTTTGTTCTTCAAGCCATGTTGCCACAAATATAAAATCACTTTCATTCTACAATTTGTAAGCTTAAACTTTACCAGTATTGTGTAATTGGTAGTCCATGAAGGTTGGGTATGCAAATATATACGTAAATAATTGAACACAACTCCATTCACAGGCTTCAATTTCTACCAGTAATGAAAATTATCAGTTCAATTCAGTTCAGTCACTCAGTTGTATCTGACTCTGCGACCCCATGAATTGTAGCATGCCAGGCCTCCCTGTCCATCACCAGCTCCCGAAGTTCACTCAAACTCAGGTCCATTGAGTTGGTGATGCCATCCAACCATCTCATCGTCTGTCGTCCCCTTCTCCTCCTGCCCCCAATCGTTCCTAGCATCAGATTCTTTTCCAATGAGTCAACTCTTCACATGAGGTGGCCAAAGTACTGGAGTTTCAGCTTTAGCATCATTCCCTCCAAAGAAATCCCAGGGCTGATCTTCAGAATTGACTGGTTGGATCTCCTAGCAGTCCAAGGGACTCTCAAGAGTCTTCTCCAACACCACAGTTCAAAAACATCAATTCTTTGGTGCTCAGCTTTCTTCACAGTCCAAATTTCACATCCATACATGACCACTGGAAAAACCATAGCCTTGACCAGATGGACCTTTGTTGGCAAAGTAATGTCTCTGCTTTTGAATATGCTATCTAGGTTGGTCATAACTTTCCTTCCAAGGAGTAAGCATCTTTTAATTTCATGGCTGCAGTCACCATCTGTAGTGATTTTGGAGCCCAAAAAAATAAAGTCTGATACTGTTTCCACTGTTTCCCCATCTATTTCCCATGAAGTGATGGGACCGGATGCCATGATCTTCGTTTTCTGAATGTTAAGCTTCAAGCCAACTTTTTCACTCTCTCTTTCACTTTCATCAAGAGGCTTTTTAGTTCCTCTTCACCTTCTGCCATAAGGGTGGTGTCATCTGCATATCTGAGGTTATTGGTATTTCTCCCTGCAGTCTTGATTCCAGCTTATGCTTCTTCCAGCCCAGCGTTTCTCATGATGTACCCTTCATATAAGTTAAATAAGCAAGGTGACAATATACAGCCTTGACATACTCCTTTTCCTATTTGGAACCAGTCTGTTGTTCCATGTCCAGTTCTAACTGTTGCTTCCTGACCTGCATATAGGTTTCTCAAGAGGCAGGTCAGGTGGTCTGGTATTCCCATCTCTTTCAGAATTGTCCACAGTTTATTGGGATCCACACAGTCAAAGGCTTTGGCATAGTCAATAAAGCAAAAATAGATGTTTTTCTGGAACTCTCTTGCTTTTTCTATGATCCAGCAGATGTTGGCAATTTGATCTCTGGTTCCTCTGCCTTTTCTAAAACCAGCTTGAACATCTGGAAATTCACGGTTCATGTATTGCTGAAGCCTGGCTTGGAGAATTTTGAGCATTATTTACTAGCATGTGAGATGAGTGAAATTGTGTGGTAGTTTGAGCATTCTTTGGGATTGCTTTTCTTTGGGATTGGAATGAAAACACCTTTTCCAGCCCTGTGGCCACTGCTGAGTTTTCCAAATTTGCTGGCATATTGAGTGCAGCATTTTCACAGCATCATCTTCCAGGATTTGAAATAGCTCAACTGGAATTCCATTACCTCCCTAGCTTTGTTCGTAGTGATGCTTTCTAAGGCCCACTTGACTTCACAT
Source organism: Bos mutus (assembly GCF_027580195.1). Taxonomy (NCBI): domain Eukaryota; kingdom Metazoa; phylum Chordata; class Mammalia; order Artiodactyla; family Bovidae; genus Bos; species Bos mutus. The sequence continues at coordinate 42,031,677 of NC_091644.1, forward strand.
TCCAGGATGTCTGGCTCTAGGTGTGTGATCACACCATTGTGATTACCTTGGTCCTGAAGATCTTTTTTGTACTGTTCTTCTGTGTATTCTTGCCACCTCTTAATATCTTCTGCTTCTGTTAGGTCCATACCATTTCTGTCCTTTATCGAGCCCATCTTTGCATGAAATGTTTCCTTGGTATCTCTTATTTTCTTGAAGAGATCTCTAGTCTTTCCCATTCTGTTGTTTTCCTCTATTTCTTTGCATTGATTGCTGAGGAAGGCTTTCTTATCTGTCCTTGCTATTCTTTGGAACTCTGCATTCAGATGCTTATATCTTTCCTTTTCTCCTTTGGTTTTTGCTTCTCTTCTTTTCACAGCTATTTGTAAGGCTTCCCCAGACAGCCATTTTGGTTTTTTGCATTTCTCTTCCATGGGGATGGTCTTGATCCCTGTCTTCTGTACAATGTCACGAACCTCCGTCCATAGTTCATCAGGCACTCTATCTATCAGATCTAGTCCCTTAAATCTATTTCTCAACCTCCACTGTATAAACCATCTCACATCACGGTGACTGGGCATTTCCAGGTTCAAATTGCCTTGTTGCGCTGGTGGCTCAGCTGCTGCACTGTGGGCAGTTCTTTCTGGGTGCAGGGGGCCCTGGGCTCTGGGGCAGCGGCTGCATCTGCAGTCACTGCTCTGGCCAGCACTGGCTCACATCCTGGGCTCTGTCCCCACTCTCCTTGTCTTCGGTGGCCACTGGAGACTGTGCTGAGCATGCCAGATAGGCTGATCTGTGCACTCAATCTGGAAGCTCCCCTGTGGGCTGTGGCTCCTCTGCTCTCCAGCCGTGCTGGGTGGGGCCTTCTCCTTGGGGCCGGGAGCATCTTCTGTGGGGGAGGAACCTGTTGAAGCTAACACATCTTGAGCACTTACTATGGTTGACATATTTCTAAGCGTTGTACTTAGCTCATTTAATAGCGTTAAGAGTGCTAGGATGTAAGCACCGGTGTTACCTCCACTTTGATGGCTCAGATGGGGGAGTGACTTACCCTATACAGCTCCTGAATTCTGCTCAAGTGCTTGCCACTTACTTGGGGAGTGGGGCAGTGGGAATGGGTTCCACCCATCCCTTAACCTTAACCCCTAAATATATGTCCAGTTATTAAGTCGATCAGATAAGGAAAAATAGGGTTACTATATGATGCATCAATCCCACTTCTGGGCATATATCTGTAAAAGATAGAAACTCTACTTGAAAAAGATACATGCACCCCAGTGTTCATAGCAGCACTATTTGCAATAGCCAAGATATGGAAACAACTTAAGTGTCCATGGACAGACTAATGGAAAAAGAAGATGTGGTACACAGTACTTAAGAGAATGTCATGAGCACTTTGTACCTTAAAAAAATTTGGTGCTTAGCTAGAAAAGGAGAACTTGTCTGCCTAACTAGTTCTCTGGAAATTTATGTGTTAGCTGGCCAGCTGTTCGCAATCAGCTGGTTAGCATGTTCAGAGTATTTGTATTTTATCATAAGGGAAAGAAAGCTTAATTTTTTAAATAATGGGACAAATAATGATTGTCAGCCAAAATATACTACAAAGAATTCCCTTCTGTTTCCATTTTACTTCTAGTTTAATTGCAAATGAAAGTTAACTTTTATTGAATACTCTGCCGTATCTATTAAAAATAATCAGATGATTTACTGATGTAGTAAAGTATGTTGTCACATTTCTTGCTATGGATTGTCTTTAAATTCCTAAAATAAAAATATTTTATCAAAATGTAAAAAAAAAGTGTGATACCCGTACACTGTGGAATATTACTCAGCTCCAAAGAAGAATGAAAGAATGCCGTTTGGCGCATCACAGATGGACTAGAAATGATCACTAAGGAAAATCCGTTACAGACAAGTATCGTAGTCACTTACATACACAATCTAAAGCGTGACGCAAATGGACTTATTCACAAAACAGAAACAGACACAGAAATAGAAAACAAGCTTACGGTTACCAAAGGGGAAAGTAGAGGGAGGGACACATTAGGAATTTGGATTAACAGATACACACTCCTGTATGTCAAATAGCTAAACAAGGGCCTAGTGCATAGCACAGGTACTATATTCAATATCTTATAATAACCTAAAATTGAAGACTCCAAAAAAGCACATACACACACATATATACACACACAGTGTGTGTGTGCGTGTGTGTGTGTGTGTGTGTGGTTGAATCACTTTGCTCTGTACCTGAAACATTGTAAACCAACTGTACTTCAATTTTGGCAAAAGTATTAAAAGGAAATAAAAATGTGAAAAATACCATGCTTCACTGAAAAATAAAATTAAACTGACTTGAGCATAGCAGGCCCAGGGATGAAGGGATTTGACCTGGGTGGAAGAAAGGGAGGGAGGGAGGGAGGAAGAAAGAGAAAGTTGTAAAGTGCACCAATTGCTTCCAACCATATACCAGGTAGAAATTTCACTGTGTTTTTTTGAGAATCTCAATGGTTAAGAATCCACACTACCAATGGAGGGGCACTGGTTCGATCCCTGGTCAGAGAACTAAGACCCCACATGCTGCACAATGTGGCCAGAAATATAGATATAAATAGAAACTACATTCCTATTTGTTTTTTGTTGAGTCACTTGGTTGTGTCCGACTCTTTACTACCCCATGGATGGCAGAACATCAGGGTACCCTGTCCTTCACTATCTCCCAGAGCTTGCTCAAACTCATGTCCATCAAGTCGGTGATGCCCTCGAACCATCTCATCCTCTGTCGTCCCCTTCTCTTCCTGCCCTCAATCTTTCCAAGCATCAGGGTCTTTTCAAATGAGTCAGCTCTTCGCATCAGGTGACCAAAATATTGGAGCTTCAGCTTCAGCATCAGTCCTTCCAATGAATATTCAGGACTGATTTCCTTTAGGATTGACTGGTTTGATCTCCTTGCTGTGCAAGGGACTTCTCCAGCACCACATCTTCTCCAGCACAGTTCTTCTGTGCTCAGCCTTCTTTATGGTCCAACTCACATCCATACATGATTACTGGGAAAACCACAGCTTTGACTACGTGGACCTTTGTCAGCAAAGTGATGTCTCTGCTTTTTAATATGCTGTTTAGGTTTGTCATACTTTTTCTTCCAAGGAACAAGTGTCTTTGAATTTCATGGCTGCAGTCACCATCTGCAGTGATTTTGGAGCCCAAGAAAATAAAGTCTGTCACTGTTTCCATTGTTTCCCCAGCTATTTGCCATGAAGTTGATGGGATCGGATGCCATGATTTTAGTCTTTTGAATGATGAGTTTTAAGCCAGATTTTTCACTCTTCTCTTTCACCTTCATCAAGAGGCTCTTTAGCTCCTCTACACTTTCTGCCATTAGGGTGGGTCATCTGCATATCTGAGGTTATTGATACTTCTCCTGGCAATCTTGATTCCAGCTTGTGCTTCATCCAGCCTGGCATTTCACATGATGTCCTCTGCATGTAATTAAATAAGCAGAGTGACAATATACAGCCTTGACATACTCCTTTCCCAATTTTGAACCATGTCCTGTTCCAACTATTGCTTCTTGACCTGCATAAAGACAAGTAAGGTGGTTTGATAGTCCCATCTCTTTTAAGAATTTTCAAAAAAAAAAGAAGAATTTTCCAGTTTGTTGTGATCCACAAAGTCAAAGGCTTTAGTGTACTCAGTAAAGGAGAAGTAGATGTTTTTCTGGAATTCCTTTGCTTTTTCTATGATTCAGCATATGTTGGGCATTTGATCTCTGGTTCCTCTGCCTTTTCTAAATCCAGCTTGTACATCTGGAAGTTCTCGGTTCACATACTGTTGAAGCCTGGCTTGGGGAATTTTGAGCATTACTTTGCTAGCATGTGAGATGAGTGCAATTGTGTGGTAGTTTGAACATTCTTTGGCATTGCCCTTCTTTGGGATTGGGAAAAAAACTGACCTTTTCCAGTCCTGTGGCCACTACTGAGTTTTCCAAATTTGTTGGTATATTGATTGCAGCACTTTCACAGCATCATCTTTTAGGATTTAAGAAATAGCTCAGCTGGAATTCCATCACCTCTACTAGTTTTGTTCATAGTGATGCTTCCTCAGGCCTACTTGACTTCACACTCCAGCATGTCTGGTTCTAGGTGAGTGATCGTACCATCATGGTTATCTGGATCATTAAGATTTTTTTGTACAGTTCTGTGTATTCTTGCCACCTTTTCTTAATATCTTCTGCTTCTGTTAGGTCCTTACCATTTCTGTCCTTTATTGAGCCCATCTTTGCATGAAATGTTCCCTTGGTATCTCTGATTTTCTTGAAGAGATTGCTCATCTTTCCCATTCTGTTGCTTTCCTCTATTTCTTTGCATTGTTCAATTTAAGAAAGCTTTCTTGCCTCTCCTTGCTATTCTTTGGAACTCTACATTCAGATGGGCAAATCTTTCCTTTTCTCCTTTGCCTTTCGCTTCTCTTTTTTCTCAGCTAGGCAAACATTTTGCCTTTTTGTATTTCTTCTTCTTGGGGACAGTTTTGGTCACCACCTCTTGTACAGTGTTATGAACCTCCATCCATAGTTCTTCTGGCACTCTATCAAATCTAATCCCTTGAATTATTTGTCACTTCCACAAGGGAATTTGATTTAGGTCATACCTGATTGACTTAGTGATTTTCCCTACTTTCTTCAATATAAGTATGAATTTTGCAATAAGGAGTTTATGAACTGAGCCACAGTCAGCTCCCAGTCTTGCTTTTGCTGACTACATAGAGTTGCTGTATCTTTGGCTGCAAAGAATATAATCAGTCTGATTTCGTTATTGACCATCTGGTAATGTCCATGTACAAAGTCATGTCTTGTGTTGTTGGAAGAGGATGTTTGCTATGACCAGTGTGTTCTCTTGGCAAAATCCTGTTAGCCTTTGCTCTGCTTCATTTTGTACTCCAAGGCCAAACTTGCCTGTTACTCCAGGTATCTCTTGACTTCCTACTTTTGCATTCCAATGGCCTATGATGAAAAGGACATCTTTTTTTTTTTTTTTGCTAGTTCTAGAAGGTCTTGTAGGTCATCATAGAACCATTCAACTTCAGCTTCTTCCGGCATGAGTGGTTGGGGCATAGACTTGGATTACTGTGGTATTGAATGGTTTGCCTTGGAAACAAAGCAGGATCATTCTATTATTTGTAAGATTGTATCTAAGTATTGCATTTTGGAGTCTTTTGTTGTCAGTGAGGGCTGCTCCATTTCTTCTAAGGGATTCTTGCCCACAGTAATAGATATAATGGTCATCTGAATTAAATTCTACCATTCCTGTCTACTTTAGTTCACTGATTCCTAAAATGTCAGTGTTCACTCTTGCCATCTCATGTTTGACCACTTCCAATTTACCTTAATTCATGAACCTAACATTCCAGGTTCCTATGCAATATTATTCTTTACAGCATCGGACTTTACTTTCACCTCCGGACACATCCACACCTGGGCGTTATTTCTGCTTTGACTCAGCCTCTTCATTCCTCCTGGAGCTATTTCTCTACTCTTCTCCAATAGCACGTTGGACACCTACTAACCTGGGGTTAGCAGGTTGTCTTTCAGTGTCGTATCTTTTTGCCTTTTCATTTTGTTCATCTCCTATCTGCTAGGAGCCCACAGATGTGCAATGATGTCTGAGGGGTCTCAGAAGGCATCTGCAGTCATTGTGTTAACAGGGTTTCTCCCCTGCCAGAGTTCATTCACTAGAATCTAATAAGCTGTGACTCTTTGTGGAAGGATATGCCACCTTCACTGTTTCTCTCTTGCATGTGTCCTCTTGTGTTTAACCAGGCACGGCATGTGGGAGAAAGCTTTCCTACACTCATTCCATCTGTAGGGTTTCTCTTCCATGTGAGTTCTTCAATGAGAGTTGTCTTCTTAGTGAGTGTTTTCCCACAATCACTGCATACACTGGGTTTCTCTCCTGTGTGAATTCTCTGTTTCATGAGTCCTGATGTCTTCAAACAAGATTTTCCACAGTCAGTACTTACATGTACTTATATGTTGACTGTATGAAATCATGGATGTGCCATGAGGCATGCCTTCTGGGGGAAGCTTTACCACATTCATTGCATCCATAGGACTTCTCTTCAATGTGAGTTCATTGATATATAATAAGATTGCCCTTCTGTATGAAACCTTTTCCACATTCGCACTACATATATAAGATTTCTCACCTGTATGTACTTTCTAATGCAAAACTAGTGCAATTTTCTGGAGAAATCTTTCCCATGCTCACTGCACACATGGGGTTTTTCTCCTCTTTTGTTTGGCAAATGTATCATAGCTTTGCCTTCTCGCAGAAGGCTTTGCACATTCAGTTCGTTCATAGGGCTTCTCTCCTGTATGAGTTCTCTGGTATTCAGTTAGCTTGAACTTTCTGAAGAATACTTTACTACATATACTGTGTACATGAGGTTTATTTCCCATAGGAGTCTTTTGTTCAGTTAGCTTTAATTTCCTGAAAAAGGCTTTTCCATACTCACTGCACACATGGGGTTTCTCTTCTTTGTGAGTTCGCTGGTGTTTGGTGAGCTTGAACTTCTTGGAGAAGGTTTTCCCACACACACTACATCCATGGTGTTTCTTTTCTGTATGAATTCTCTTATGTTCACTGAGCAAGACTTCTTGAGGAAGGCTTTTCCACATTTAGTACATTCATGGGCTCTATTTTGTGTATTTGCTGACATTTAATTTCAGTATGAATTTGCTCATGATTAGCAAGGAGAAAGGATCTCCCATTTCCAATAAACTCAGCAGGCTCCTTTTTGTTACAGCTTCTACTCTGGTTGACTACATTTAAGTATGATTTCAAAGTTTTCCTGTGTAAATGAAATACATCATGATTTGGCCTTAAAGGAAAATAACTTTTGCTCTGATGAATAATATTCCCAAATGCAGTCTGTCCATATATTTGAACAGAATATATCCTCTTCAGCATATTTTGGATTTTCCAGTGTGACTGCACATGATCATCAACTTTCTCAGTTTCTGGATTAGGGTGTCTTCATCTTCTAAGGTCCATGGTGATTCTCTTTGTTCCAGATTTGCTAACTTGATACTCCACTGATACCAGGTATTTTTCCCTTCTAAGCAGGGGCCAAGAGCTGCCACTCCTCCCAGGTAAAGTCAACCCCACATCCTCCAAAGTCAGTCCTCCCTGAAGTCTTCTTGATCCCACTGATTTCCTAGTGGCTATACTTAACTTGTTAATTCTTTCATTTCCGGTTCCCTTTAATAAGTGATTTCTTATTAGGATTAATCCAATGATTGCTGGAAGAAATATCAATAACCTCAGATATGCAGATGACATTACTCTTATGGCAGAAAGTGAAGAGGAACTAAAGAGCCTCTTGATGAAAGTGAAAGAGGAGAGTGAAAAGCTGGCTTAAAACTCAACATTCAAAAAACTAAAATTATGGCATCTGGTTCCATCACTTCATGGCAAATAGATGGGGAAACGACAAAAACAGTGACAGATTTTGTTTTCTTGGGCTCCAAAATCACTGCAGATGGTGACTGCCGCCATGAAATTAAAAGATGCTTGCTACTTGGAAGAAAAGCTATGACCAACCTAGACAGTATATTAAAAAGCAGAGACATTACTTTGCCTACAAAGGTCCATATAAGTCAAAGCTAGGTTTTTTCAGTAGTCATTTGTGGACGGGAGAGTTGGATCATAAAGAAAGCTGAGTGCCAAAGAAGAAAGCTGAGAACTCTTGAACTGTGATGTTGGAGACTTTTGAGAGTCCCTTGAACTGAAAGAAGATCAAACTAGTCAATCCTAAAGAAAATCAGTCCTGTATATTCATTGGAGGGACTAATGCTGAAGTTGAAACTCCAATACTTTGGCTATCTGATATGAAGAACTGATTCATTGGAAAAGACCCTGATGCTGGGAAAGATTGAAGGCAGGAGGAGAAGGGGATGACAGAGGATGAGATGGTTGGCTGGCATCACCAACTCGATGGACATGTGTTTGAGAAAGCTCTGAGAGTTGGTGATGAACAGGGAAGCCTGGCATGTGGTTGTAAAGAGTCAGACACGACTGAGTTACTAAACTGAACTGAACTGAATGAGAAGAACTATATACCTCAAAGTTATTCTAGGCTTCATGCTGCCAATTTTTAAATTCTGTCATAATAATTGGCATTATATATCTACTTGTAATTTTGAAAATATTTGATCTTTGAATATTTGCATCTTAAGTGCCTTTCAGTTCAGTTCAGTTCAATTCAGTTCAGTTGCTCAGTCATGTCCAACTCTTTGCGACCCCATGAACTGCAGCATGCCAAGCTTCCCTGTCCATCACTAACTCCCGGAGCCTACCCAAACTCATGTCCATTGAGTCGGTGATGCCATCCAACCATCTCATCCTCTGTCGTCCCCTTCTCTTCCTGCCCTCAATGTTTCCCAGCATCAGGGTCTTTTCAAATGAGTCAGCTCTTCACATCAGGTGGCCAAAGTATTGGAGCTTCAGCTTCAACATCAGTCCTTCCAATGAACACCCAGGAAGTGCCTTTATTGACTAGTAAAATCATGATTTCTGTGATTCATTCCATATCAAGAATGTCTTCATTAAAGCTATCTTCATCAATCCCCATGTTACTTACTTCTCCATTCTCCCTTTATATGTCTTCTTCCTCTCTACCTTTGGATCAACTAACATGTATTCTAACACTGGTGATGCACATGTGTGGTAGCCCAGCCCCAGCTCCTCTGGTGAAACCCAGACTGGTCCAGCCTGAGCAGTCCCAAGCTTCCCAAGACCCTGGTGGCACAGGATGAGACCAGAAAGCATTGAGATCACACAATGCTACATTTCTTCATAACTTTTATTTATTTAGTCTGCACAGGATCTTCCTTGCTTTGCATGGGCTTTCTGTAGTTGCAGCGAGTAGGGGTTACTCTTTGTTGCAGTAACAACTGAGGTCAAAAGATGATTTTCAGGCCATCACACAATAGACAAGGGACATGATGTCCACCAAATGGCTTGTCATTGTGGGAGCTTCTTTTTTTGAAGAGCACAGGCTCTAGGCGTGTGGGCCTCAGGAGTTGAGGTGTGCAGGCCCTAGAGGTGCAGGTCTCACACATTGCAGGTGGATTTTTTACCAGCTGAGCCACCAGGGAAGCCCAAGAATACTGGAGTGGGTAGCTTATCCCTTCTCCAGCAGATCTTCCCAACTGAGGAATCGAAACAGGGTCTCCCAACCCAGGAATCAAACTGGGGTCTCCTGCATTGCAGGTGGAATCTTCGCCACTGAACCACCAGGGAAGCCCAAGAATACTGGAGTGGGTAGCTTATCCCTTCTCCAGCAGATCTTCCCAACTGAGGAATTGAAACAGGGTCTCCCAACCCAGGAATCAAACTGGGGTCTCCTGCATTGCAGGTGGAATCTTCACCACTGAGCCACCAGGGAAGCCCCGTAGAGGGTGTGGGCTTTGTTAATCGTGGCACACTGGGCTCAGTAGTTGTGGCTCACGGGCTTATTTGCCCCACAGTATGTGAAGTGTTCCCGGATCAGGGGTTGAACCCATATCCCCTTTATTGACAAGCGAATTCTTATCCACTGAGCCACCAGAAAAGTCCTCTCCTAAACTGTTCTGAACAATCAAAACGCCTTATATAAAAGAGAGAAACGGTCTTGTCAAATCTTTCCTTCAAACAGTATGAATGCAATGAATTCTTAGGTGAGATGTTTTTTCCCAGTAGTGCTGAGCATCTTTTTATTTGTTTTGTGTCCTGATTTCAGATGTTCTCACCATCAGTATAATATATGTGAGTCGACATGCTAACTGCTGGGCACCAGATATGAGGAGCAGGATGCCAGTTCTTTATACTGGCAACCAAATGGATATTGAATACAAGTATTGCAAATACTTGTATAATGCAAATACTTTACATTTAAATTTGAACTTATATTTTAAAACTGAATGAAAAATTCTGCTTTTTTTTAAAGACATTTGATTTTAAGTTTGATTTTAATTTATAAATTATAATTGGTATAGTTTTTAACTTTATTAGGTAATCTTGAACATTTTAGAAGAAAAACTTAGAAACAAAGTTTAAAACATTTTTACATTAACTTTCAGTTTAGTTCAGTTCAGTAGCTCAGTCGTGTCCGACTCTTTGTGACCCCATGAATCACAGCACGCCAGGCCTCCCTGTCCATCATCAACTCCCAGAGTTCACTCAGACTCACGTCCATCCAGTGAGTGATGCCATCCAGCCATCTCATCCTCTGTCATCCTCTTCTCCTCCTGCCCCCAATCCCTCCCAGCATCAGAGTCTTTTCCAATGAGTCAACTCTTCACATGAGGTGGCCAAAGTACTGGAGTTTCAGCTTTAGCATCATTCCTTCCAAAGAAATCCCAGGGCTGATCTCCTTCACAATTGACTGGTTGGATCTCCTTGCAGTCCAAGGGACTCTCAAGAGTCTTCTCCAACACCACAGTTCAAAAGCATCAATTCTTCGGCGCTCAGCTTTCTTTGTAGTCCAACTCTCACATCCATATATGACCACTGGAAAAACCATAGCCTTAACTAGATGGACCTTTGTTGGCAGAGTAATGTCTCTGCTTTTCAATATGCTATCTAGGTTAGTCATAACTTTTCTTCCAAAGAGTAAGCATCTTTTAATTTCATGGCTGCATTAACTTTAATTTATAATAAGTTTATAATTTATTAATTATAAAATAAATTACAATTTATTAATTATAAAATAAATTATAATTTATTAATTATAAAATATATCCAAATTTTGTATACATTGACTATAGTTACATCTTATTTTTTAGTCCTTTAGATTATTGTTGTTTATTTGCTAAGTCATGTCTGACTCTTTTGTGACTGCAAGAACTGTAGCCTGCCAGGTTCCACCATCCATGTGGTTTCCCAGGCAAGAATACTGGAGTGGGTTGTCATTTCCTTCTCTAGGGGACCTTCCCAACCCAGGAATCGAACTCATGTCTCCTACATTAGCAGGTGGATTCTTTTCCACCGAGCAATGAGAGAATCCTTTTAGATTATTACTAGAGCACAAATTATTGTAAATCCTGGCTATAAAAACATAACGACTTTGATGAATTGAAGTCAAGAAGGATAATTTGTGGATTTAATGTGATTTATAAGTCATGTTTATCTTTCTTACTCAGGCAGACTTCACAGCCTATGGAGAACACCCAGACATGTAATAATGATTAAACTCAGCTATCATCGGTATTTTGCCAACTTTGAAGTATATAAAACCTGTACCCTTAACATATATTTATTCTTTTTTGTTGTTGAAATGTACTAAAATAAAAGAATACAATGTATTCTATTTGACAATAAGTTTTAATTTCCAAATATTTAGTCATATGAAATGTGGGCTTCTGTCTATAGCCTTGTTTCAGGCCCTCAGAATATTAGGGCTGGACTGGAAGGTGGTGTCCTCCTTCTCTTCTTCAGTAGCTGTCTGCAAACCCTCGTTCCCCACATGGCAGGCTTGGGGCTACTGCAAGCACTAGGCTTTGTGTCAGGGACCCAAAGACAGTCCATGACTCTCAGTACTACCTGAGGATGGTGTCAGGGAAAGGACTCTGCTGTGCCAGGTGACCACCGATAGAGGAACTATCATCGGTGGCCGCAGGGTAGAGTCCTGTGATGACCATGTAGTAACAACAAAAAAGGGGATGGGCATTGCTGGGCTGAAAATCTGCAACTTGTCCAATATGCTTTGAGAAAATGTAGTTGTTTAATTTCATTCAGCAGACCTTTCTTCTTAGTGGTTTCAAGTCATACCTTTATCTGTATTTAGAATAATGGATCTTTCCTAACTGAGCATTATTTTCGAGGTGAAACTTTCCAAACCTAAGCTATAAGTTGGATGGCCATACACCCTAGTTTGCTCAGAACCATCTCGATTTATGCCTGTTGTCCTACTGTAATTATGAATGGTGCCCCTTTTCATTCAAAGATACTCTGATTTGGAGGAGAGTTCATACAGTGCCTCTGATGACAAGTGGCCTTTTGTTTGGTGAACATGAATGATAATTTATATTCTTGTTTGGTCCCCATGATGACTTCCTTCCAGACACAGTTGGCCATCATTTGTTCCCAGCAACTATTAGAGGCCAAGCAGTATCCTGGATGCTAGAGGTGGAGTTGAATAAGAAACCCTTTCCTGAAGGAGCCCATGGCTCTATTAGGAGAGAGAACACAGGTGAGGTCACAGCCTATGAAACGTGGTGCCAACAGAGCCTGAGAGAAGCTCTGCTGGGGAAACTGGGACAGACCTAGAAAGGATAAAACCTGACCCCATGAAGAACGGACCACTAACGTGAACCTCAAAATTGCAGACTCTGCCATATTGGGATATACCTCTTCTTTTTACCAACTGCCTTATCCAAAGCTGAGAAGTTCATCATCATGCAGATAACAGCTGATAGGAGAGTTGCATCAAGATGCCTTTCTGATGGTGAATCTGGGCCACCTCATGGGCTTCCCTGGTGGCTCACATGGTAAAGAATCCACCTGAAATATGGGAGACCTGGGTTTGATCCCTGGGTTGGGAAGATCCCCTGGAGGAGGCCATGGCACCCACTCCAGTATTCTCGCCTAGAGAATCCCCGTGGACAGAGGAGCCTGGTGGGCTACAGTCCATGGGGTCACAAAGAGTCAGACATGACCGAGTGACTAGGTGTGGCACAGCACATCCAAGGTCAGTCTTTGAGTGAGTGTCTCAGAGTCTGCGGTTCGGGGGGTGCACAGGGACATGCTGTGCCTTGTGTAGGGGACCTCAGCATGTGCTCAGAGCCCTGGAAGAGGACCCTGTGAGATTTCACAGTCAGCAATCCTGAGAGACAGTGCTCAGACCAAGGCAGGCACATGAGCTGTGCGCAGCCTCCAGTCAGGAGACCTGGGTTCCTGAACCAGCCCTGCTGCCTACCACCAAGCAAATCACTTAATTCTTCCGGTGTTAATTTATATAAAAAGTGAAAATATGAACCTAAACAACCCACAGTGTTTCTTATGGCCTTAAAAATTTTATTGCATAGTGGTCCAACTACAAATCATTAAATCAAATGATCTCTAATTAGCTAACTTGAAAAGATTCAGAAAAATCAGAGCTAATTTAAAATAGTTTCTCCTTTTTATATGCTTTTGGTATAACTAAAAAAAACTTTAAAAGTTTTTTTTCTTTGTAGTTCATGTGTTGTTGTTGTTCAGTCACTCAGTCATGTCCGACTCTTTGTGACCCCATGGACTGCGGCACTCGAGGCTTCCCTGTTCTTTACTGTCTCTCAGAGTTACCTCAAACTCATGTCCACTGTTTGCCTTCAGGTTTTCCCAGTATCAGGGTCTTTTCCAATGAGTCAGGTCTTCACATCAGGTGGCCAAAGTTTTGGAGTTTCAGCTTCAGCATCAGTCCTTCCAATGAATATTCAGGGTTGATTTCCTTTAGGATTGTCTGGTTTGATCTCCTTGCAGTCCAAGGGACTCTCAAGAGTCTTCTCCAGCACCACAGTTCAAAAGCATCTATTCTTCAGCGCTCAGCTTTCTTTATGGTCCAACTCTCACATCCATACATGACTACTGGAAAAACCATCACTCTGACTATATGGACCTTTGTTGGTAAATAATGTCTCTGCTTTTTAATATGCTATCTAGGTGGGTCATAGGTTTTCTTCGAAGGAGCAAGCTCATGGCTATATCTGCAGCTATTTACATCATGAAAAAACAGATCCTGTAGAACCATGTTTCTGATGAGGTAGCTAACCTGTAGTTCTTATCTGTTCAAACTTCTTGCTCATAAGTATAGGTAATTAGTTTTTGTCTGGGGAAAACTGTTGGTGACTGTGATGAAAAGATGATTTTCAGGCCATCACATGGTAGACAAGGTACACGATGTCCACCAAATAAGGATGAGGAGGAACATATGCTAGGAAACCTCTTCCTATTCTGGCTCTCAGTGTTACAGGTGTCTTTCCAATACAAAAAAAGGGAACAAGATGGGACACAGGACACTGCTTGCAAAAGCCTCTCTGTCAAGACTTCAAACATTCTTTCATTCATCCCAGCCATTCAACTAACAGATGTTTACTGAGAACCCATCATAAGTGCTAGACGCTGAGTTAAATGCTGGGGAACAGAAATGAGAAAGACACAATCTCTGCCCACTTACAGTAGAGTTAAGGAAATAGACAAGCAACCATAATAATCACAGGTGACTCATTGAGCATTTACTGTTGTCCAGGCACTGTGCTAAGCACTCACTTGTATTGTCCCATTTAGTTCTCACGTGAGACATGTAGAGGGCGAAATGAAATAACATGCATGGAAAAATGCAAGTGGAGAAAACGTAAGAAAGTTGAGACTTCTCTTGTGGTGGTCCAGTGGTTAAGAATCCATCTTGCAAAAAAAAAAAAAAAAAAAGAATCCACCTTACAATGCAGGGGGTGCAGGTTCGATCGATCCCTGGTTTGGGAACGAAGATCCCACATGCTGTGGAACAAATAAGACCATGCACCAGGACTAGAGAGCCCAGGTGCCACTGAGCCACACCGCAATTAGAGTCTGCATGCTGCACACGATGCAATGAAGATCCTGTGGCTACAACTAAGATTGTGCACCTAAATCGCCTCAGTCATGTCCAACTCTTTGCAACCCTATGGACTGTAGCCCACCAGGCCCCTGTGACCATAGCATTCTCCAGACAAGAATTCCAGAGTGGGTTGCCATGCCCTCCTCAACCCATGACTCATCTCTCCTGTGTTGGCAGGCAGGTTCTTTACCGCTAGCGCCACCCTGCAAGTAACATTGAAAGGGAAAGGGAAGTTGCTCAGTAGTGTCCAACTCTTCGCGACCCCATGGACTGCAGCCTACCAAGCTCCTCCGTCCATCGGATTTTCCAGGCAAGAGTACTGGAGTGGGGTGCCATCACCTTCTCCGATGAATGAGTCTACCTACTTGTAAAAATGTGACTGATGAAAACAGTGCGATCACTAGGTTATCACACTGTGCAAGTAAGATTGGATGGAGCCAAATAAATAAACTTTTTTTAAAAAAAGAAAGTCACCCAAGATCACACAGCCAGCAGGTGATTGGAGCTGGGATTTGAACCTTGGCCCTGTGATCCAGAGCCCATGTCTTCTTCAGATTCAGCAGGTGGCAGGTGTCTCCACAGGAAATCAGTAATTATGGCCAAGAGAGAGAAGGGCTGCAACAGAACAGGGGAATATTGACATCTTGAATGCAAAGTTGAAAAGGGCTGGGGACTGAGGCCCAACGAGATTGCTGTAGAGAAAAGGGCAGGTCTTCTCTCCATGCAGACAAGTGATTCTGTCCACACCTGACAGATACTTCCGGTTTCACTTTACTTTCATTAATTTGGTATTGGGACTTTATACATAAGTTAGTTTTGAGGGCTGGGGAAAAGGCATCCCCTGACTTGCTAACTTTGGGCAATAGATTATGTTCTTAAAATAATTTTTATTTGGAGTATAATTGCTTTGCAATGTTATGTTAGTTTCTACTGTACAGCAAAGTGAACCAGCTACATGTATACATATAATTAGTCCTTCTTTAGCAATGAAGTGAAACCCACTGCGTCGTGTCTGACTTTTTGCGACCTCAAGGACTACACAGTCCATGGAATTCTCCAGGCCAGAATACTGGAGGAGGTAGCAGTTCCCTTCTCCAGGGGATCTTCCCAACCCAGGGATTGAACCCAGTTCTCCCACATTGTAGGCGGATTCTTTACAGCTGAGCCATCAGGGAAACCCTCTTTAGCAATCACTATCATTTTTCCAGTTCATCCTAACACAAATCCCCATCCCTTATTTACTCTAGTGCAACAATACAAGTAAAAACAAACTATCACCATCACTTTTAAAGATCTTTATACATTTTCATATCATTTATTTAAAAAATAGTTTTTTAATCTTTATTTGTAAAATGGGACATGGCTCTTAGCAGCTGTCAGTTGACTGATACTTGAGGGCCTAAGAGCTGCAGGGGAATTTCTCCTTTGAAAAGGAGGTCAGGAAAGCAGGCTGAGCTGTGTGGTCCAGCCAGTCTCCCATGAGGCACGTGAGGCTCTTTCCGTCACCTTTCTCCACTATGCCTTGGTTTGAAGTCAGAGTGTCGCATCACTAAGCAAATAGTGGGGTTAGAAATCACGAGAAGCAAGAGGTGGCAAGCCAGTAAAAGAGCAAGTCATGGAAGTTTTGAGTATGAAGACTCACAAACAACAGGGTGATGACGTCCATGGGCCGTTCCGTGGGTATGGCCAGTAGAGGCTGCCTTGCCTGTCCTGGGCTTCATTCCTCCTCTGGAGAGACCCCCCTCACCAGAGAATGAGGATTTAACCTTTAGTTGCTAAAATGAGCTTAGATGACAGCTCAGGCCCCTCAGTCTGCAAATGGGCTTTGATTACTGCAATTCACAGGAACCGTTCTCAGATTCAAGTGATTCAAGAAAATTACCCCAGCTTCAGCCTCTCACAAGGAAAATTCCACTTGTACTCTGGGTCCTGTGCCTATGCATGTCCACTATGGTGATAGCATGTATCCCTGTAAATGCAGTTGAGGCTCTGTTGACTTCTTGCAAATGGATAAGCTTCCTGCTTTTCCTTTGGTAGCACTTAATATTCAACAGTGGACTTGCTTCCTAGCAAGAACTATATCCAGTAAAGATCCTCTGTACCAGAATTCAATAAACATACAACATAACTTTTCTGGGGGAGAGCTTGACAATGTGTACCATATCCTTAAAAACTTTTATTCTTATATCATTATGTAGATCCCTTTGAGTGGCAAGAAACAGAAACTTTGGGGTGGGAGGTGGGAAGGAGGTTCAATAGGGAGGGGACATATGTATACCTATGGCTGATTTGTGTTGATACATGGTAGAAACCCCGGTGGCTCAGATGGTAAAGAATCCACCTGCAGTGCGGGAGACCTGGGTTCAATCCCTGGGTTAGGAAGATCCCCTGAAGGAGGGCATGCAACCCACTCCAGTATTCTTACCTAGAGAATCCCCATGGACAGAGGAGCCTGGTGGGCTGCAGTCCATGGGGTTGCAAAGAGTCCGACAAGACTGAGCAACTACGCACAGCACAACACAGCATGGCAGAAACCAGCACAACATTGTAAAACAATTATCCTCCAATTAAGAATAAACAAAGTAATAAAAATAGAAAAAAGAAGCAGAAATCTCTTTAAGATAACCGTAGGTGAAAGGGGGGAGTTTCCTACAAGGGCAGAAGCCCATCCTTGTGCTTCCTACCACTAGGCCTTAGGAAAGGCCCCAAAGAAAGGGGATGGCTGCAGAGAAGGCCAGATGTTTATGTTCTCTTGCTCAAAATCACATTTTGAAAGAATAGGATGCCCTTCTCTCTCAGAGATTGACCTGTCTCTGACTCCCAGTTTCAGGTTCCTAAAAGCAGTCGTATGAATGGCCCTGCCCTGCTGCCAATCCAGGAGACAGGATCACAGGTACAAAACCCAGCTACCCACAGAGGGAGCAGGGGGTAAGGTTTCAGGAAGTGAGTTTTACTGAGGACCTTCCTTCTGGCATTTATAAAAGTCCCAACATATGGGTTTGATTGGATAAATTATGTATTCCCTAATTTAGAAATACTATTAAATCATTTTAGCAATATTTAGCAAAATTAGAAAAATGTTCTTAATATTGTTCAGTGAAAGGGGCAAGTTACAGAGTAACATTTGTTTTTCATTATATAATAAAAATAACTATTACATAATGGAAATAGTTTTACTATTGTTTTTAGTATGTACACAGATGCATGGAGAAAAGATTACAAAAGAAAATGTTCATATATACATTGTGTGTGTGTTTTCTCTATTTTCAAATATTTTGTGTTGATATTTATGACTTTTATAATCAAAGTAAATTTATTAAATTATTTGACAAATTAAATTAATAAACTTACTTGAGATGGAAATTTTAAAAATTCAACTTATATCCTGAATCAGATATTTACAATATCTAGAATCATATAAGTAAATGCAATACAAGGTTACCTAAAAAGAATAAGTAACAGTTTGGGGAAATAATTAACTGCTTTAAAATTTTGCAATGTTCTATTTAAATGCTTCTTTAAATTCAGTGGCTCAGCTGGTTAAGAATCTGCCCTCAATGTGGGAGACCTGGGTTTGATGCCTGGGTTAGGAAGATCCCCTGGAGAAAGGAAAGGCTACCCACTCCAGTATTCTGGTCTAGAGAATTCCATGAAGTGTGTAGTCCATGGGTTGCAAAAAGTCGGACACAACTGAGAGAATTTCACTTGAAGTCAGTGTTTTGAAAAAGTTCCTGGTCTGAAGTCACATTGTTTTAGAAGCCAGATTTTTAAACATCTTTTTAAATGTATAATTTAAATACTGCGTGCAATTTAGGAATAACAATAACTCTACTATTAAGTATGATTGGAAAATGTGGACAAGTCAGAGAGAAAGAAACATTCAGTGGGAAAAGGATGATTATATTGTTCCACACACACCACTGGTGCTTCTTTCTTTTCAGTGAAGTGAGAGAATTGCTACTCTGATTTATAACATTTAGCTGTTTAGACATAGGGCATATGACCCTCTGCCTGCTCTGCTGCTCCAGCCCTTGAACGTCAGGGTGGCTGGCTGCATACTCAGCACCTTCTCCTGAACCAGAGGGAGGGGCAGCAGTAGTGGGGGCCTTGCCATCTGCGAATCATGGTTGGAACACTCTGAGGCTATTCTCAACCATCTCTTCCACATACCTTCCCAGCTCCTCCTTCCGCTTCTTCTTTTTTTTTTAATTATTTAATTATTTATTTATTTTTGGCCATGCTAGGTCGTCATTGCTGTGCTTGGACTTTCTCTCCTTGAGGTGAGTGGGGGTTACTCTCTAGCTGCATTGCACAGGCTTCTGCTTGCGATGGCTTCTCATGTTGTAGAGTGTAGGCTCTAGGGCTCATGGGCTTCAGTAGGTGCAGCACTTGGGCTCAGTAGCCATGGCCTGTGGGCTTACCTGCTCTTCAGCATATGGGACCTTCCCAGATGAGGAGTCAAACCTATGTCCCCTTCATTGGTAGGAGGATTCTTATCCACTGAACCCCCAGGGAAGTTCTGGTTTCCTCTCTTAGAAGATGCTACAAGGAAGCCCCAGTGCTCATTACATCATTTGGTGGGGACTTTAGATTTCTACAGGGCACTTTGCTTTTTAGACCTTTGCTACTCAAAGTGTAGTCCACAGGTCCCCAGCCTCCTCCCTGGAAGTGGGGTGGAAATGCAGATTTCCAACTGCCTGAGGGGCAGCATCAACTCACTATTGCTTGGAATCCTAACGAACACATTTGGGAAGGGCTGGAAGAGAGGCAGTCAGTGCTACAGGTAATCCTCAGGCAGGGAAGATGAGAACAGAAGGCCTGGACTTGGGCCTTGGAGAAGAATAAGAACAGAGAAGGAACGGTGAGAAGTCCAGGACAGCAGCACAGTAGTGGAAACCCAAGAGACGAGTTTCCCACCATGTCCAGAGCCACCAGGCCCAGCCGTCTCATCCAGCAGGAGGACCCTGAGGCTTGGCATTTAGGCGACAGAGTACAAGGTGTGTGTGTGGCTGGGGGTGGGGGGCCCTGCCTTATAGAGACAGAGGGCAGGGGAAAGATGACAAGAATCTGAAAGGGGTGAGAAAGAGGAATGAAGTAAATAAAGAAATAGAGAGGAATTGAGTCCACTTTCAAGAGATGAAATAGCTAGGAGATATTCCACACACATTTGAAATAAAGGGACCACAGAGGCAGCATTGCAGACCCTGTGCTTTTTGGGGACGCACAGAAGGACCTTGGGCAGAGGGTGAGAACAAAGCCTAGGTCAAAGGAAAACCAGAGCAGGACAGCAGTCAAAGCAATAGAAACATATTTCATTTGGGACTAGCACCATAGGTTGTCAAGTTGTGGTGCTGGAGAAGGCTCTTGAGAGTCCCTTGGACAGCAAGGAGATCAAACCAGACAATCCTAAAGGAAATCCATCCTGAACATTCATTGGAAGGACTGATGCTGAAGCTTCAATGCTTTGGCCACCTGATGCAAAGAGCTGACTCATTGGAAAAGACCCTGATGCTAGGAAAGATTGAAGGCAAGAGGAGAAGGGGATGACAGAGGATGAGGTGGTTAGATAGCATCACCGACTCAATGGACATGAATTTGAGCAAACTCTGGGAGACAGTCAAGGACAGAGGAGCCTGGCATGCTGCAGTCCATGAGATCACAAAGACTCAGACATGACTTAGCAATTGAACATTTCAACATTAAGTAAGTTCAGTTGCTCAGTTGTGTCCCATTCTGTGACCCCATGGACTGCAGCACACCAGGCTTCCCTGTCCATCACCAATTTCAACATTGCTATCGACTAAACTGAACTGAACTGATAGGAGAAAAGATACCTCAATATAGAACAGGCCTCAACTCTGAATAAGACATGGGCAAGTGGGAGTTCATATCTGAGGAGCCGAATGGGGACCAGGGGATGGTAAATTACTAGGAGGAGACATCAGGGTAAGTTGGGGAGAGTGTGTCTAGCCAAAGAGATCTAACAGAATTCTAGCTGAAGGCAGCTCAGGGTGGTCAGAGGTTATCTGTGGAACATGGGGTGGGGGTGGTGAGAAACCCTATCAGATTGAGGATGGGGTTCTCATTAAACTGACTTAGCAAGGTTCTTGCTGAAACTGAATTTTGCAAAGAAGTACACAGATGGGCCTAGGAAAAGATTCAGGAGTCTGCCTGACTGAAGTTTGGCCAACAAAAAATCTTTGTCCCTGAAGATGGAGAGGCAGCTTTGGTCTCTCATAAGGTGAAAATACTCAACCCTCCTGGAATAATCTTGTGTACCCCACACCCCTCCCCATGGCAGGCTACCACGGCCATCAGTTCTCTTCCATCACCCTGGGCTCAGCTCCCAGGCCTCAGAGGTGCTGCCGGCTAAGCCAAAGAGGGCCTCCTCCTTTTCAGCCTCCTGGGTTAAGTAAGGACATTCCTGGTCTGGATATAACAGGAGGGGCTCCATGGTAGGAGTCTGCACTGCCTGAAGACCCATCTGGTCAAGACCCTTGCCTACGGTTCTGAGATCATGGGAATCCTGGCAGTAGTGGCTCTTCCCGGGCAAGCTGGGATCTCCCCTTGGACCACCGAGGCCCCTGCACGCATGTCTCCTCCCCACATCTAGCTCCTCCAGCCAGCCACCCAGATTCTGCTCCCCACTCCCTCCCTGTGACGGCAGTCCTCCTCATTGGCTGGTTTCCACCCTCCCACAGTCACCCTCCCTTCTTTCCCACTCCTTACCCCATGCTCCCAATCTTTTCCTGCTCCTTTCTCCACCCTTCGCAGCGGCTTTGTATTTCAGGTATCTCTGAAGTCTTCCCGCTCCTGGAGTGTCCTCTCTGGACCCCAAGGGTGGAAGAAGTCTCTGCACACCACGTGCCTCATGAACACGCGCCATCCAGCCACCTCCCACTCGCTCTGGTGATGGAATTGAATTTTGAGGTCCGAATAGCTTTGAGATCCTAATCTATTCCTGGCACTCTTTTAAGTACTCTGTGTGCTGTGCATAGTCGCTCAGTCTTGTCCGACTCTTTGTGATCCTGTGAACTGTAACCTACCAGGCTCCTCTGTCCACGGGGATTCTCCTGGCAAGAATACTGAAGTGGGTTGCCATGCTTCTTTCCAGGATCTTCCTAATCCAGGGATCAAACCCAGGTATCCCATATTGCAGGTGAATTCTTTACTGTCTGAGCCACCAGTGAAGCACTTCATCCCGGGGCCGTGCCTGTGGAATGAGGAGAGGGGTCTAGGCATTACTGACACTCTATGTATGTGGAAATGTGTCCACATCACACCACATGAACAATGGTCAGCAATCCCGGAATGTGGGCAGCCTGGCTCCAGACTCCACACCCTGCCTCTATGAAACCACGCTTTCCCTTCCCAGCCCATCCCTCTCTCCTTGGGGGAGACACAACCTTCTGGCTGGGGACAATTTAGCCCCATGAACTTGTTGTCCAGTCCCTCAGTCGTGTCCAAGTCTTTGTGACCCCATGGACTGCAGCACACCAGGCTTCCCTGTCCTTCACTGTCTTCCGGAGTTTGCTCAAACTCATGTCCATTGAGTCAATGATGCAGGGAACATGCAAAAGCACCCAGAAGAATGAAGGGCCAATCATCTTTTGTCAACACGTTAAAAAAATTATTTATTTTGGCCTCTCTGGGTCTTCATTACTGGGTGAGGGTTTTCTCTAGTTGTGCGGCGAGTGGGAGCTGCCCTCTTGCTGTGGACCATGGGTTCTAGGTGAGTGGGCTTCCGTGGTTGCTGCACAGGGGCTCAGTAGTTGTGGCTTGCAGGCTACAGAGTGCAGGCCTGATACTTGTGGCATGCAAGCTTAGTCGCCCTGCAGCATGTGGGATCTTCCCAGACCAGGGATCAAACCCATTTCCCCTGCATTGCAGTGCAGATGCTTAACCACTGAACCACCAGGGAAGCCCTGTCGTTTTCTTAATAGGGGTGCTATCAGGACCTAGGTGGTGCTAATGTGCCTATAGCACTCAGAGCTTCTTAGATGAAAGTTTCTATTAAACAGATGAGATCACCTTCAGAAAATCCTTTGACTTTGCCCCCAAATATGTGATAGACAGCAAGCCTAGTTTTTGCTTCTCTCACTCTAGAGGTGAATGCAGAGCTTGTGCAATATTTTGTCCCATCTAGCTCTTGGCTATTGATATAAAAGCATAACTAGTATTTCTGCGATGTAGTTTTCTTGACATCTCTGGTCTCTGTTTTCTGAAGTTTTCAAAACAGTTTAATCAAAACTGTCTATATTACTGGGGTTTTAGCCTAACAATCTAGTGGAGGTGATGGAATTCCAGTTGAGCTATTTCAAATCCTGAAAGATGATGCTGTGAAAGTGCTGCACTCAATATGCCAGCAAATTTGGAAAACTCAGCAGTGGCCACAGGACTGGAAACGGTCAGTTTTCATTCCAATCCCAAAGAAAGGCAATGCCAAAGAATGCTCAAACTACTGCACAGTTGCACTCATCTCACACACTAGTAAAGTAATGCTCAAAATTCTCCAAGCCAGGCTTCAGCAATACGTGAACCGTGAACTACCTGACGTTCAAGCTGGTTTTAGAAAAGGCAGAGGAACCAGAGATCAAATTGCCAACATCTGCTGGATCATGGAAAAAGCAAGAGAGTTCCAGAAAAACATCTATTTCTGCTTTATTGACTATGCCAAAGCCTTTGACTGTGTGGATCACAATAAACTGTGGAAAATTCTGAAAGAGATGGGAATACCAGACCACCTGACCTGCCTCTTGAGAAATCTGTATGCAGGTCAGGAAGCAACAGTTAGAACTGGACATGGAACAACAGACTGGTTCCAAATAGGAAAAGGAGTATGTCAAGGCTGTATATTATCACCCTGCTAATTTAACTTATATGCAGAGTACATCATGAGAAACACTGGACTGGAAGAAACACAAGCTGGAATCAAGATTGCCGGGAGAAATATCAGTAACCACAGATATGCAGGTGACACCACCCTTATGGCAGAAAGTGAAGAGGAACTAAAAAGCCTCTTGATGAAAGTGAAAGTGGAGAGTGAAAAAGTTGGCTTAAAGCTCAACATTCAGAAAACGAAGATCATGGCATCCGGTCCCATCACTTCATGGGAAATAGATGGGGAAACAGTGGAAACAGTGTCAGGCTTGATTTTTTGGGGCTCCAAAATCACTGCAGATGGTGACTGCAGCCATGAAATTAAAAGACACTTACTCCTTGGGAGAAAAGTTATGTCCAACCTAGACAGCATAGTAAAGAGCAGAGACATCACTTTGCCAACAAAGGTCCATCTAGTCAAGGCTATGATTTTTCCTGTGGTCATGTATGGATGTGAGAGTTGGACTGTGAAGAAGGCTGAGCGCTGAAGAATTGATGCTTTTGAACTGTGGTGTTGGAGAAGACTCTTGAGGGTCCCTTGGACTGCAAGGAGATCCAAGCAGTCCATTCTGAAGGAGATCAGCCCTGGGATTTCTTTGGAAGGAATGATGCTAAAGCTCACCTCATGGCAAGAGTTGACTCGTTGGAAAAGACTTTGATGCTGGGAGGGATTGGGGGCAGGAGGAGAAGGGGATGACAGAGGATGAGATGGCTGGATGGCATCACTGACTCGATGGACGTGAGTCTGAGTGAACTCTGGGAGTTGGTGATGGACAGGGAGGCCTGGCGTGCTGCGATTCATTGGGTCGTGAAGAGTTGGACACAACTGAGGGACTGAACTGAACTGAACTGAGCCTAACAATCAGAGAAGGCAATGGCACCCCACTCCAGTACTCTTGCCTGGAAACTCCCATGGATGGAGGAGCCTGGTGGGCTGCAGTCCATGGGGTCACTAAGAGTCGGGCATGACTGAGCAACTTCACTTTCACTTTTCACTTTCATGCATTGGAGAAGGAAATGGCAACCCACTCCAGTGTTCTTGCCTGGAGAATCCCAGGGATGGGGGAGCCTGGTGGGCTGCCGTCTATGGGGTCGCACAGAGTCAGACACGACTGAAGCGACTTAGCAGCAGCAGCAACAGCCTAACAATTCTTCTAGGGACTGAGGGGGTTCACTGAACAGTGACAGCCTATAGGGGCTGCACCAGAGGGAGAGGGGTCAGCAGGCGAGGTGGACAGGGAGGCTCCCAGTGGATGGCTTGTCCATAGGTGGGCATGTAGCCACCTGGGTAACCACTCTGGCCTCCTTGGAGTGACTCAGGTCAGTAACTATGATGTGCTCCATAGGTGGGCATGTAGCCACCTGGGTAACCACTCTGGCCTCCTTGGAGTGACTCAGGTCAGTAACTATGATGTGCTTTCTACTGTGCTGGTGGCACAGATGCTACACCACCAGGGTACAGTGAGAGGGGACACAGTGAGGTCGGTGAAATGGCATTTAAACCAAACTTTCAACAGTAGGTAGAATTTGGACAGGTGATCATGAGGAATAAAGACTTTGTAACCAACTAGATTGCTGGGCACAGAGCTAGGAATGAGGATGATGGTGATGTGCTGGGAAGGAGGAAGGCCAGGGAAGACCAGAGAGAGTTTAGGCCGAAAGTCGTAACAGAAAGGGAGATACCCAGCTGGAGGCGTTGTGAGGGAGGAGAAGGCTGGCAGAGTCACACAGGGCAGTTTGGAGGGCGTGGCTTGGAGTTGGGAAAGCCAGGCATGCCAGGGTGGATGATGAGACCTGGAGTATGGAGGGAACAATGGAATAAGGACAAAGTGATATTTTGAAGATCATTACAAATATGATACACCTTGTTTACTGAGTAGACCTCTAGGATGAAGTTGTGAACTCTATCACAAGATGATGAGGATCAAATTACTAGGGAGGTTTCCTCTTCCATCCACCTCTCATCCATTTGAAAAGTGTTTATGAAAGGCACCCTTGGGCACAGGCCAGTGACTGCCATTTACTCAAAGGCGGGAGCTGCTTTCCTTCGCTTCCTGTCTTGCAGGTTAGACGGGGTCAGGTTCACTGACAACAGAACACGTTTCATATTTTCAGTGTTCAACAGCATCTCTCTTGCTGTTTGGAAATGAGAATGACTCATAGTACTTGACAATTTTAATGTATCTATTACACTAAACAATATTTCACAGAAATTAAAAAGTAAAATACAATCACAGAAACTTAATAGACAACAGTTTTCATTTTTCCATATTCATTTCCATTCTTCATAGCATCTTGGTATGGCATCACCAACCAATGGACATGAGCAAACTCAAGGAGATGGTGAAGAACAGGGAAGCCTGGAATGCTGCAGTCCATGGGGTTGCAAAGAACTGGACATGACTTAGCAACTGGACAACAAGTTTTGAAAATATTTTAAGTTAAAAAAGATTCAAGGACATAGATCAAATTCAAGCAGTCACGGTAGAGTAAAAATGCCATGGTTCCTGAAAGTCAGTGTTTTTAGCTTCATAAAGATTTAGCCAAGTGCCTGCAGTCTGGCAAATGATGAAAGAAGCAAGGAGCAAGCTGGCTCATGTCTCCTGTTGAGCAGAGAGCTCCAGCGGGTTCCATTGAACTCTACCAGGGAGCTTGGATGACCATCTGCAGATCTCAAAGGGGTGACATTCACAATGCAAGAGCCAGGGGCCCATTAAACAAATGTCAGGGCAGCATGAAGAGAACAACAGAAGGAAGAAAAATGCATTCCACATCTGGGAGTGT
Source organism: Bos mutus (assembly GCF_027580195.1). Lineage (NCBI taxonomy): Eukaryota > Metazoa > Chordata > Mammalia > Artiodactyla > Bovidae > Bos > Bos mutus. Next base: position 42,057,930 of record NC_091644.1, read on the forward strand.
GTGGAAGTTGAGAACAGATTGTTTAGAGGAAGACAGAGGAATTCCCTTCACTTCTCAATCATTGCCACATACTTTGAAATTTTATTTATTTGCGTATTTTGGTTGCGCTGGGTCTTTGTTGCTGTGTGCAGGCTTCCTGCAGTTGTGGAGAGTGGGAGCTACTCCTCGTTGTGGTGCCTGGGCTTCCAGGGGGTGACCTCTCCTGGGTGGCTTCTCTTGTTGCGGAGCACAGGCCCTCGGGCACATGGGCTTCAGTAGTTGTGGCTCACAGGCTCTAGAGCTCCGGCTTAGGAGTTGTGGTGCATGAGCTAGTTGCTCCCCAGCATGTGGAATCTTCCCAGACCAGTGATCGAACGTCTGTCCCCTGCATTGACAAGCAGATTCTCATCCACTGCGTCACCAGGGAAGTCCCATTGCCACACTTTCATCTCTCCTCTCCATCAGCCATTTTTATCTCCTTCATCCTGTCTTTAACTACATTTATACACTCTCATTAAGGCAATAATTTTATATGAATTTGAAGCCATTTCACATTATCTGAGTTTAGGCTGCTGTAATAATGATACCACAGACTGGGCACCTTAAACAACAAACAAGTATTTCTCATAATTCTGGAAACTGAGAAATGCAAGATGTAGGTGCCAGCAGATTCGGTGTCTGCCTGCCTCCTGGTTTGCAGATGGCCACCTTGTCATGGTGTCCTCACAGGGTGGGGGTGGTGAGACAGGAGAGCTCTCTTGTATCTTCTTATCAGGGCACTATTCTATCACAAGGACTCCACCCTCAGGGCCTAACCAGCCCCCAAAGACCCCCTCTAAATACCACTCCACTGGGGATTAGAGTTTCCACATACTGGATTTGAACTACCACCCATAACACACATGGATAGTGCCAAAAACGCTGGTACTGTTCTTCCCAGGACACCAATGTCTACCTGAAGTCAAATTACAAAGGAGACACTGTCTCTTTTGTGCCTACCTGCCTTCTGTTTGGCATGATCATGAGGATTTCATTTGGGCGAGGTCTTTTTAAAAAAAATCCTATTTACTTGTTTATTTTTGGCTGCACTGGGTCTTCATTGCTTCACATGGGGTTTCTCTGGTTGCGGCAATCGGGTTACTCTCTAGTTCTGGCGTGTGGGCTTCTCAATGTGATGGCTTCTCTTGTTGCAGAGCATGGGCTCTGGGCTTTTGGGCTTCAGTGGTTGGGGTGTGTGGGCTGCAGAGCCTGGGCCAGCAGCTGTGGCGAATGGGCTTAGCTGCCCCGCAGCATGTGGGTCTTCCCGGATCAGGGATCAAACCCACGTCCCTTGCACTGGCAGGTGGATTCTTAGCCACCAGACCACCAGGGAAGTCCCTGGTCTTAAGGGATCAAATTTCTATAGTTGGAGATAATGGGATGGGAATTTCAGATGAAGGGGGAAAAAGTGAACAACTGCTTCTAGATCTATATTCTTACAAAGGACTAAAAATCTCAGAGGCTTTTCTAAATGTAAAAATTCACACAGATTCTTGTTGTTTTCAAGAGGGCTTTTAGCATTTTCCACAGAGCAGATGAGCCGGTTGTCTTTGTTATGTGAAGTGTGGTGTTGACAGGGAAGGGCCCAGTTTTGAGCCCCATGTGAGTCCTGTGGCTTTACCCAGAGAAGGTGATTCTGTTCTTACAGGCACAGGGAGTGCCTCACACCTGCCTGGACTTGGTGACAGACTGTGGTTGTTTCCATGAAAACCTGCCTCCAACTGGAAAAATAACCCACCCCCTTAAAATAGTCAAAGCACATTTCCTGCCAAAAAGTAGATCTGTGAAACCACCTCCTTGTCGTTTCTTTCTTGCCTCATCCTTTTTTTGTCTTGATCATGAACACTGCCCTCCAATCACACAGGGAGTCGGTCTTCTAAATACACCATGAAGACTGTCTTCCATCTCCTGTTCTTTCTGGGTGTGGGAGTGAAGAGCAGAGAACTGTCCTCTTTCAGAGTAGCATCTGGAATAACCAGTAACAGATGCAGGAATGAATCATCATCCTCAGGGAGCCTGCCTGCCTCCAAGCTGAGAGTGTCAGTCAGGAGGGCTGGCTGGGTCTACCAGCTGACTGCCTGCTATGTCGCCAATAGAGTTCCTTCCCCAAATTGTCAGCTGTTTGCCACGGTGCCTGGAATTTCACCATGAGCTTCAACAACTGGCTTGCGAGAGCTGGTTACTTGACTTTTAGCAGGGCTAGAATGCTTGCCCTGTGGTTTTCCATGAGCTGGCAGGGTCTTCATGGAGGGGAGTGGGCCAACAGATTATTTATTGGGGACAACAAATTCATTCAACAGACATCTGAACTAACAGCATACTTGAGAGTCAGCTGTGAAGAAGGCACTTTGTGGTGGTTGAGAGAAAGAAGAGAAAGGAGCCCAGCCCTTGTCTTTGGCTACAAAGACCTCATTCTTGAAACACCAAACATAAAGGGGCCTGATTTGTCCAGAAGCGTAACAGATACAGGCCAGGTGGGTGCAATATCAAAGGGCTGGCTTCATTGGCATGGTGGAGAGAGGGCCTTTCACATGAGTCACCCTCCCTCTCTTGACACGCTACCCCTGAAGGCTGGTATAGTTTCCCCCTTACCAAAAGTGAAGGAATTTAGGCTTCAACAGGTTTTGAGCACTTCTGTGGTGGCCAGGTATCTGACCACAGCACCCCAGTTCAGGTGCACCCAATTTCAGAGCCTCTGGACTTTTCCCAAAGCCACTGGGTCTTGGCAGCCCCCAGGTGTCTTAGAAGTGCCCCCAGGGCAACCTTGAACCTTGGGGGATAGCCTTGCTGTTTGTATCTCTGTTAATAGTTTATTTATTTTAGTTGGAGGCTATTTACTTTACAATATTTTATTGGTTTTGCCATACATTGACATGAATCAGCCACGGGTGTACATGTGTTCCCCATTCTGAACCCCCCTCCTACCTCCCTCCCCATCCCATCCCTCTGGGTCATCCCAGTGCACTGGCCCTGAGCACCCTGTCTCATACATCGAATCTGGACTGGTGATCTGTTTCACATATGATAATATACATGTTTAAATGCCATTCTCTCAGATCATCCCACCCTCGCCTTCTCCCACAGAGTCCAAAAGACTGTTCTAGACATCTGTGTCTCTTTTGCTGTCTTGCATATAGGGTTATTGTTACCATCTTTCTAAATTCTATATATATGTGTTAGTATACTGTATTGGTGTTATTCTTTCTGGCTTACTTCACTCTGTATAATAGGCTCCAATTTCATCCACCTCATTAGAACTGATTCAAATGTATTCTTTTTAATGGCTGAGTAATACTCCATTGTGTATATGTACCACAGCTTTCTTATCCATTCGTCTGTTGATGGGCATCTAGGTTGCTTCCATGTCCTGGCTATTATAAACAGTGCTGCGATGAACATTGGGGTACACGTGTCTCTTTAAATTCTGGTTTCCTCAGCGTGTATGCCCAGCAGTGGGATTGCTGGGTCATATGGCAGTTCTATTTCCAGTTTTTTAAGGAATCTCCACACTGTTCCCTGTAGTGGCTGTACTAGTTTGCATTCCCACCATCTGTTAATAGTTTTTAAAGGAAGGTATTGACCTGGGGAGAGGCGCTCCAGGACAGCAGCTATTAGCCAAGGTGTCAGCTGCGTAATGGAAGTGTTGGTGATCATCTTGGGTATTCAATTATTATACTGAAAATATTAATGCTGTGTTTTACTAGCAAGTAATTTAGAAGATTTAATAAATTATAGCCATAAACCCAATTTATTATCAATAACCCAGTGATTAACCTTAGACACATTAATCAAATGTTAAGAGATTTTAAAAAAGGCAAAGGGACCACTGTTCTGTGTCTCTTCATTTCATCCCATGAGAGGTGATGGGGGATAATCTCAGGCAAGTTTTTTTCCTTTGATGCCCCTGTATCTTTATCTGTAAAGAGGGTAACATTGATTCATTTCTTCATTCATAATTCATTCAAAAAGTAGTCACTTGAAGCCTTACTCTGAATCAGGAGGCATTATTGTTCCCAAGACTAAACAAGACAGATAAGGATCTCCCTATTGTGGAGTTTACATTCTGGTAGGGACTCAAGAACCCTTCTGAGAAAAACAGCTGAAATGGCACTTGCCAAGAACTGTTTAATCCTTAGGTAAAGCAGTTTTTGGTATGTGTCTCTATATAGTCTCTAAGAAAAGTATTCTGGGAAGAAACAGCAAATACCTCAATAAGATGATGAATAAAGAAATGCTGTTTGGAACAGCGCAAGGTTTTAAAGCATTTCAGAGGGTCAGTGACCACATGATAGTCTCTTCATTTCGTAAAGAGCCCACTGGCTAAGTGAAATCCACAAAGAACAAGGCAGGCTGCCTCTATCCAAATTCTTGCCTAAGAAAGACGCTTAGTACTAGAATCATCCCACTATTTTACTTTATTACATATTTGGAGTTTAGCTATCTTTACTTCTCTGAATCTATTTATCTTGGAGAAGGAGATGGCACCCCACTCCAGTACTCTTGCCTGGAAAATCCCATGGACAGAGGAGCCTGGTAGGCTGCAGTCCATGGGGTTGCGAAGAGTTGGACTTGACTGAGCGACTTCACTTTCACTTTTCACTTTCACGCATTGGAGAAAGAAATGGCAACCTACTCCAGTGTTCTTGCCTGGAGAATCCCAGGGACGGGGGAGCCTATTGGGCTGCCATCTATGGGGTCGCACAGAGTCGGACACGACTGAAGCGACTTAGCAGCAGCAGCAGCAGTATTACCCAGATCATGGATTTTACGTAGCTTGGCTGATGTCCCTGATTCGTTTCACATTGCATTTATATTATGACTTCTCTGGTAATAAATTATATTTGATCTAAACACTTAATTGGGTTATGCTTTTTTGCAAAGACGATTTATTTTTGCAACTGCTGTGAAAACCACGTGGGACCAAGTTTCTAACAGCACTGAACTCTTTCTATATGAATTTCAAAGCAACTTTGAAGGTGTTAATTTCAAGCATACATCTTTAAACATCACCCACTTTATTAAACAAGTGTTCGAGTTGAGAAAGAAGGATTCAGATTGGACCTATATAGCATAGACTTATCTAGAAATAGACTAATACCAAAAAACTCAACCTCCTGGCTTGATAAGTAGTCCTTCAAATACTGGGCAACCCCAGCTATTATTTGGTAGTTTTTTCCACTGCTTTTCAACATGGTATGCTAATAACACTTGATAGCAATATCTTTTATTGTAGAGCTTGTCACATTCATGACATTCTAAAAATATTTTCTAAGGAATTTTGAGCCAGAAGATAAAGCTATCACGTTTAAAATAGAACTTTGCAATTTATTGCTACAACTGTGTTCAGAATTATCCAAGAGTTTTATTATTATTATTTGAGGTAACATTGATATTTATAACACTATGTAAGTTTCAGAATTATCCAAGTGTTACTTCAGAGGCATGACCCTAAGTAACAGCTGAAATTCAGGTTTTTTTTTTTTAAACATGGACATTTAATTCTCATCTGAGCCCTATTACAGTCTTGTTCAAACCAGCCAGACAGTAAAGCAGATGAGGACTCTGTATAATTTTAATGGCTGTGCTCTGAGACATACTTCAAAATGGCACACCTGACCCCCGCCTCCCCACCCCCCCCCCCCCACACTATTGGGATGTCGCTTCTCTGCCTGTGAAAACTTCCTGCTGCTCTTCAGTTTGTTTGCAAACATCAAGCTGCCTAGAGTTCTTGCGATTTGTGAGACTCCAAAACGAAATCTTGGAGAAAGCAAAGACCAAACGACAGATTTGGGGAAGAAGTCTTCACCTGCAAAAGCAAAACGAAGTACAGGTGTGCACTAGCCCGCGGGCCCCAGATGCCTACCCGGCAGTTCCTAACTCCTTTTTAGCGAAAGGCATTATGAGCTACCTGACACTTCACTTAACTCCTCTCTTTTGGAGCCGCGGAAATTGATATTCTTTCAACACTCTAGACACTAGTCCAGTCTCCCCAGCTCGTATCTTCAGGGTCCTCGCTGCCCCGAGCCCAACCCTTCTGACAGCTCACCGCGCCAAGACCCTGGTCCAGGTTTGGGGACAGTTCAAAGAAAGAGGAAAAAGATGGCTCAGCTGGGAAAGGGATAAGAATAAGGTGGCCTGTGGCTCGGTCCAGAAATGCCGGTTTGTCTTTTGGGAGGGAGAAAAGTTTCCTTTGTCAAACTAGTGACCACGTGGCGCTATGGCGGTCACCAGCAGCAATCCCATCAGACTGCCAGGCGCGGACCTGGGGACGTGCCAGTCACCTCCTGCGCTGGTCAAGGGGAGCCCCGAAAAGTGGGGGCACCGCGGGAACACACGAGAGAGCCGATCTGGAGGACGCAACGAGGCGTAAGAGGGTAGCTCGGGAGCTGCGCGTAGGGCGGGGTTCCCGGCGGTGGGTGGATGCGGGATGCCGGACGCGGGGTTCCCGGGGTGGGGGCGCCAAGACAGGAGTGCCGCGGTGGGAGTGCGGAGGGCAGGTTCCGGAAGCAGTTGGGTACAGACCGCGGCCTTCCCAGGGTGGGGGCGCGGAGGGCGGAGCCCCGGGAGTTGGGGGGGAGGGGCGGGGCTTCGGGAGCTGGGCGGGCTCGGAGGCGGGGTTCCTGGGGCGGCGGGGCCCGGGCTCCTGGGGGCGGAAGGGCGCTGTTCGGGGGGCGGGGCGGGGTGGGGGCGGCGCTCGGGCCTCCCGGCTGGGGCCCGGGCCGGGGGCCGGGCCGGGGCGGGGGCGGAGAGCTGCGGGCAGGCAGGGCATGGCGTCCATGGCGGCGGCGATTGCGGCCTCGCGCACGGCCGTCATGAGCGCGAACCGGCCTCTGGACGACCGGGAGCGGAAGCGCTTCACGTACTTCTCGTCGCTAAGCCCCATGGCTAGGAAGATCATGCAGGACAAGGAGAAGATCCGGGAGAAGTACGGGCCCGAGTGGGCGCGGCTGCCGCCGGCGCAGCAGGACGAGATCATCGACCGGTGCCTGGTGGGGCCGAGCGCCTCGGCGCCCGGCGACCCCGAGGAGCTCGCCCGCTTCCCCGGCTTGCGCGGGCCCACGGGCCAGAAGGTGGTGCGCTTCGGGGACGAGGTAGGTGCAGACGGGCCGGCGTCCCCTCCACCCCTCCCCGGCTACACGAGGCGCCCGCGGCCGGGCAGACACACCTGCCGGCTAGCAGCCGTCCCCTCCAGACGCGCGGGCAGGGGCTGGAGAGAAGGCGCAGGAAGCCGGGTGGGTGAAAGGGGCGACCTGGAACCGGAGGTCGGGGGCTGGGGGGCTCCCCGGGGGAGTATGTGGGGCTCCCCGGGGGAGCCTGTGGAGAACCGCCGAGAGAAGGAAAGAGGTCATTCAAGACCCCTCCATCTAGACCTGCCCCGGAGGGCAGCACGGGACCTGAGACTTCTCCCAGAGCTGGAGGCAGTTGCTGGTAGCGAGGCAGACCAAATTGGCAGCAGCAGGGGATTTTAAGCCAGGCCAGCCTAGGTTCTAATCTATTCTGGCATTTAGCTGTCTGGCCGTGGGTGACCTAACATTTTAGAGCCTCAGGTACCCCCAAGAATAATAATACCCACCCCAACCCTGCTAGGGAAGGTAGTCAGCATTTTATACGTAATAATATTATTAATATTTGTAATGAGTTGTGCGGGGAGACTGAAATTGTCAAGCAAGATAACAAGAATAAAGAGGTGCCTTCCAGGATTTCCCAAAGCCTAGAAGTTTCCGAGTGAGCCCCATGGGCAGCTTTGTTTTGGGAGTGAGAGTGGTGGCCCCTCTTTTCCATTGAAAACCACTGGATACGTTTAAATGAGCCGTTGCAAACCTTTGGTACATATAAGGGCATGTCTGGGCCTCTGACCTAGACACTCTGCTGGGGCTTCTAGAGGGGTAGTCACTGGAGGAAGAAACCCTGAAGCTAGAAAAAACTCAGGGATGACCCATGGAAAGTCACAAAGGCCTGAGTGTTCTGTGCTGCTCAGAAAGTTGGCTTTTTCCTGGAAATGTGTTTAACTAAAACCTGTTTGGTGCCAAATTTGTGTCTCTTGGGCTTTTCAAACTCAACTTTTGGTCTAAGTCGAAAACAGCAAGCAGTATACAATGAAATCCGCATGCTTTGAGGCTGCAAGGATGAGGGGCCAAGCTTGGAGAGATTTTCTGAGGAAGTTGTGGACTGCGGAAGGAAGTGGAGAATGAGGTTTTAATCTGATTTTCAGGCATGGGTGTGCGAAACGTTGATTAATACAAAATGTTTGTGGTCATAAACCCACTTTAATGTGAGGGATGTGTGAGAGGCAGAAATATGCTGCCCACATGGCTTTATTCTGACAGGATGAAAAGTCTTCATTGGATTTTAAACTCTAAAGGCTTTGCCAGGAAGAACGAGGGTGTGGTAACGGAAGGGATGAGAATATACGTTTAAAGTGTAATCCCAGAGCTGAAACATGTTTAATGTGAAAATAAGCATCTCTAAAGATGTTTGCAGTGTTGGTGCTCAGATTTGGGTGATGGAAAAGCAGGCAGCCCCTTTTGGAAACGTCATGAGTAAATAAACTGAGAGGAAATAAACCTGCAAGTACTTACAGATGTTGGAGAGTCACTGTCATTTTCCCTTTCTGCCTGGCTAAGAATATCCACATGCCTGTTCATCATCAAAAGGCCTGTGCCATATTGCTGATATGATGTGACCAAGTGAATTGTGTACTCTGATTCCTTAACTGGGTACCGGACTGAGCCATTTGTGAATTTGTAAACCCAAAGCAATTTAACAGCCAATAGAACTTTTTGTTGTGGTACTTTCATATTCTTCCAGGAGCACAAGAGCCCTGTTTTTCAGAACTGAACTCAGCTTTGCAAAAGCTGCCTAGGAGCATGATCTGCAAACCTCCTGCCAGGCTCCCAGCAAGAATGGCAGAGACACAGTGAGTTTGAAGAAAGATACAGAGGAACATTGCCCAGAGCTTTTTTGTCTTTTTGGCTACAGTGATTTAATCCCACTAGGGAGTTTAAAGTGTGTTACATCGACTTGGCACCAGAGTAGAGTTGGTGTTCTCATGCCCAGGAGTACAGTTGTTCTTGGAGGAGAGTTGGCTCCTGGGCACAAGGGGTGATGATGGGGACAGGGTGGGGTGCCCCCTCTGTAGGCTGCTGGACGGAGTAGCCTGAATAGGTGGCCCCAGGCTTACCCAAAAGGGCCCTGAACCAGACTGAGTCAGCCGCTCTGTCCCTTCCTGTTTGATCTGCCTTCAGATGTAGTGTCTGTGGCCTCCACAGCCAGTCTTGAAACAGAGAATACTCCTTGGACTCCGCCACTGCCAGCATCCCCAGTTGGCTCATTGAAGGACAGGTGCTCAGGTGAGCCCCAGCTCTTGCTTTAGCCAGTGTCTGATCTTGGACGACAGGCAGGGTGGGCCTCGTAGATACTTGGGAAAGACCATCTGGGATACTGGGTTCCCAGGGCCTTTTCTAAGGCTGTAATAGGAGGCACCTGGGCTTGGTTGTGAGTCTTGGGTTTGCTTTGGCTCCGCATCAGTTAACTTTTTGACTGTGGTAATTCATTAATGTCTCTGAACTCCTACAGTGGGAAGAACAGTAACAGGATGATGGTGGAGCTTATATGTAGGGAAGGCCTATGGGATTAAAAATGGCTGCTGCTGCCAGTGGCGAAAACGTCAACATTAAGGTTGTTAGCTGTAGTCTGTCTGTGTGCACTTTTGAAAATCACTGTCATGAAATAAATTCCTTCCATTGCTAAGCTTAGAGGTGGCTGTGTAGAGTCCCACATGAGAAGGAGCTCTGCTCTGATGAGCTCTGGGGATTCACCTTGGGGCACGTATCGAAAGCTGGGCTTGCTCTGTCCACGGTGTGGACTCCTGATCAGCCATCATTCCAGCCTCAGATTGTGCCCCCCTTTCAGCTATCGTGAAGGACCAGGACATCGCCAATTTCTTTGAATACCCTCTACCCTGTCGCCAGTTACATTTTTGCATCCCAGACAGCCACATTTTATGTCAGATCATGCGAATACAGCCTTCAACTGTGACGGTCATCCAGTCATTGTTATGTGTTGCAGGAACAAGCAAGTGGAACTTGCTTGTGTATTGATGGTCATGGATCTTGGTGGCAGGGAGTGTGGACAGGGCTCGACTCACACGTCCAGTTGGCACACGTGGGGCTGCTCTGTGTAGGACAGGTGTGGCAGCATGCCATCTGTGTGCTCATTTTTACGTTTGCTGTCTGTAAAGCAAGAGGACCAGTGTCCAGGCCCAGATCCACCCTTGCTGGGAGGACGAGCCTGACGCCGAGAGGGAGGCTGGCTGCCTGCCTTTGAGCATGGAAGCTGTGAAGGGTTCTATCAGTTTTTTGGTTCTTACTACCTTGGCAGTCAACTGAGTGACTATTTCCCTAAGCCTAGTATGTTAGACCCTAGAGCCATTCATGCTTTAGGGATGCTTAGCCTTCCTAGGTGGCTCAGTGGTAAACAATCTGCCTGCCAGTGCAGGAGACGCAAGAGATGCAGGTTCAATCCCTGGGACGGGAAGATCCCCTGGAGGAGGAAATGGCAACCTGCTCCAACATTCTTGCCTGGAAAATTCCATGGACAGAGGAGCCTGGAGGGCTGCAGTCCATGGGGTCGCAAAGAATTGGACATGACTAAGTGACTGAGCATCCCCAGCTCACCGGACCTTTCGGGCTTATAGGCCTTGCTTGGAGCAGACAGGGACATTGGGCTTGCCCTTTGCATCACATGTTTGGTCTGAACGTTAAGGCATGTTTGCAAATAGGTGCTTTCAGCAGTTTGACTTGCCCTGTGCTTCTCAATTCCTGCCTTCTTCCTATAGCAGTAAAAGTCTGGGGAACGGCTTATTTTGGGAGATGAAGAGCTTTCATCTAGGGAGATTTAGGTATCACTCCAGTCTGCCTCCATAGCTTCCTGTTATCAAATAGCAAAAACAGAAAACAAAACCCTGACTTTCTAGGCATGCTTAGCTCTCTGCTCCCTGCCCTTACTCCCAGATTCTTGCCGCCAGTCTAGCAGGATCTGAGAATTCAGGGTTCTGAGCTCTGTGCCACAGCTAGGCTCCAGATAAGCCATAAGCAGGTGAACTCAGAAACGTGGGCAGCCGGAGTGTTGCTTCTCACGGACCTACTTGCCTGTTTACCTCTTTATAAAGTAAGTGGGGCTGGGCAGGAAGGGTGTTTCCATGTGCCAACCCCAGGGACCTGGATCTGGATTTTGAGTGCTGGAGAATGTGGGTTGTAAGCCCTGGAGCCAGACAGCTCCACCTCCTGTTCAGCAGCTTAGTGACCAGCTGCTGTTGGAAGGAGGTGTTCCCCCGGCCCGTGTGTCCCTCCCGCTCCTGCAGGAACCGGAGGACTGGCTGGCTGCTCTTCACCCCACTTGGCCTTCACCTCCTTTGCTGGGGCTTCCTGACTCCTGCAGGCCTCTGAAGGCCCCTCAGTTTTCCACGGCCCTGCTGCCTGTCCAGCTCCTGCTCCCCCATGGCGGTGAAGCACCCTTCCCTGAAATGCTCAGGAGGAGGGGGTCAGTATGGAGCCCCCAGTCAGCAGACTTAGATGAGCTGCTGGCATCCAGGCCCTCTCTCCTTAGGGTCTAGGCTGGACAGCCTAGATGTTTGTGTTTTAAAATAAACTAATTAAATAAGTATACGATTTCTAAACTGACATACCTGTGTGTGCGTGCGTGCTAAGCTGCTTTACTCGTGTCCATCTATTTGTGACACCATGTACTGTAGCCCGCCACGCTTCTCTGTCTGTGGGATTCTACAGGCAAGAATACTGGAGTGGGTTGCCATGACCTCCTCCAGGGGATCTTCCCGACCCAGGGATCGAACCCGCGTCCCCTGCATCTCCTGCATTTCAGGTGGATTCTTTACCGCTGAGCCACCAGGGAAGCCCAATGTACCTGTATGTTACTGTTAAGAGTTTCAAACAGTGCAGAAGCAGCATTATGAAGCATGTGGTAGTCCTTCCAGAATGCTGCTCAGTGATTAAATCTTCGTCAGATGTAAGTTTGGTTGGCTCTGTGGCTTCCTGATGCAGGACTTGTGATGTGTGAGATCACCTCCTCCCCTTTCGCTTCAGTAGCTTGGCTTTTTATTTTTCAGCCTCTGGCCCCCAAATGAGACATTTGAGAGTGACTTTTTCAGTGTTTGGACTTTTTTTTTTAAGAAGGGTGGAATGTGTAATTATGAATCCCACACTTCTGTCTGGCAGATGCATATAGTTCTTTAGAAAAGACGACAGGGTGGATGTGCTTTACCATGTCCTGGTGCCTGTGCCCCGGCTCCGAGCAGGAGTTGAGAACGTGGCCGTGGGTCCGTGTCCACCTCCACAGGCTGTGAGGAGGAGGCTTTGGGTCTCTTCCACAGGCTTCCCTTTGCGGACAGATAGTTCTCTGTCTAGAGAAGCACCTGGCCTGGGACCCTGCATAGCTGGTGCCTCTGGAGGAGGAAGGGCATTGAAAGCTTCACCCTGGGAGCCGAGGCAGCCACACTGGCTCCCCCTGGCGCCCCCCGCCCCCCAGCGTGCGTGTGTGGCCCAGTAATTACCAGGGAACAGGTTTTGCAAAAAAGTGAAATAACTTGCTCCTTGTCTCCCAGGGTGAGGGGCAGAGCTGGGAAGCCTCCTGGCACATCTGAAGTCATCTTGTAATTGACGGGAGTTACTTTGACATTCTAAAGGAAGAAAAAAAAATCCATTTCTCAGAAAAATAAATCAAGGCCAGACCTGTCTTCAACTTCCGACTCCGTTCTCCTGTTTGTTTCCTTTGACCTCTCCCCCACCCACCTTCCCGTCACCACCTTGGCCTCGAGTTTTTGTTTTTGGTAAGGTCTGGGAGGGCCTGAGTTTCTGTACTTGTGTTTATGATGGAACCTGCCCAATAGTTAAATTGTAACTCTTTTTCTGTTGTCAGAACTGCAATTTCCTACCTCCACTGATGGAAACCATCTTACTTCAGCAGAATTAAATGTATGCAATCAGTTCAGTTCAGTTCAGTCGCTCAGTCATGTCTGACTCTTTGCGACCCCATGAATTGCAGCACACCAAGCCTCCCTGTCCATCACCAACTCCCGGAGTTCACTCAGACTCACGTCCATCGAGTCCGTGATGCCATCCAGCCATCTCATCCTCTGTTGTCCCCTTCTCCTGCCCCCAATCCCTCCCAGCATCAGAGTCTTTTCCAATGAGTCAACTCTTCGCATGAGGTGGCCAAAGTATTGGAGTTTCAGCTTGCAGGTCAAAGGGGAAAGCATGGATTCCATAAATATATAAACAATAGTCCCTAAGAATAAGCAGTTGGTTAAAAAAAAGACCATATTCTTCTCCCTTACTCCTTCCCTTTTTTTGTGTGTGTGTGGACTTTATTTTTCAGAGCATTGTTAGGTTCACAGCAGAACTGAGCAGAAAGTACAGAGGTTTCCATATGTCCACCTCCTGTACACGCACAGCCCCTCCCCCTCACGGAATCCACAGCCCCATCACAGCGGTGCATTTACTATAATCAGTGAACCTACGCACCGTCACCCAGTTCATAGTTTACATTCAGTTCACTCTTTTTTTAAAATTTATATTTTCCACTATTTTTTAAATCTGTTTAATTAATTTTTGGCTGTGCTGGATTTTGGTTGCTGGGCACGGGCTTTCTCTTTGCAGTGCGCAGAGCTGGGGGATTCTTTGCTGTGGTGTGTGGGCTTCTCATCGCCGTGCCTTCTCTCGTTGCAGAGCACAGGCTCTAGGCGCTGGGCTTCCCTAGATGTGGTGCATGGGCTTAGTTGCTCCGCAGCATGTGGGATCTTCCCGGATCAGGGATCAAACCCGTGTCTCCTGCATTGGCAGGCGGATTCTTATCCTTTGCGCCACCAGGGAAGCCTTATAGTTCACTCTTGATATTGGACATTCAGTAGTTTGGACTAATGTTTGAGGACACAATTCCATCATTATATTGATAGTACCATACAGAGTATTTCACTGTCCTAAAAACCCTGGATGCTTTTCCTGCTCCTCCGTTCCTCCCCTCCAGTCCCTAGCAACTGCTTATCTTGTTACTATCACCATAGTTGTGCCCTTTCCAGATGACATATGGTTGGAATCATGGAGTATGCAGCCTTTTCTGATTGACTTCTGTCACTTAGTAATATGCATTAAGTTTCCTCTGTGTCTTTTCATGGCTTGATAGCCCATTCTTCCTAGCACTGAATAATAGTGTACAGCCTGAATGTACCACAGTTTTCTTAGCCATTCATAGCCATTCACCCATGAAAGGACATCTTACTTGCTTCTAAGTATTAGCATTTCTGACTGAAGCTGCTATAAGCGGCCATGTGTAGGTGTTTCTGGGGACCTAAGGAGATCAAACCAGTCCATCCTAAAGGAAATCTGTCTTGAATATTCATTGGAAGGACTGATGCTGAAGCTGAAGCTCCAATACTTTGCCTGATCTGTCAGTCGCATCCTGACTGATGCGACTCATTTGAAAACTGACTCATTTGAAAAGACCCTGATGCTGGGAAAGATTGAAGGCCGGAGAAGGAGACAACAGAGGATGAGATGGTTGGATGGCATCACGGACTTGATGAACATGAGTCTGAGCAAGCTCTGGGAGTTGGTGATGGACAGGGAAGCCTGGTGTGCTGCAGTCCATGTCGAACAAAGAGTTCGACACAACTGAGCAACTGAACTGAAGTTTTCGATCCATTTGGCTAAATACCAGGGAGTATGATTCCCTCCCTTCTGTTTTTAACATGCTCCTGTGAATTTGAGGTACAGACTAACACTAAGCAGATCATCAGGAAGAAGGTGCTTGGTGAAGGATGTGCCAAGAGGCCCAGGGCAGCCAACATCCCTGAAGGGACGAGATAGTCAGAAACACAGGGAGTGTCTTTCCCACTCCTGCAGGCTCTACCATCTGAGCGTCATTTCTCTAGTTTGGAGTATTTCACAGTTTAAACTTCTTAACTTTAAGCCAAAATGCAACCATCTATCAATCAACTGGAAACTCCCCCAATTTATGGACTTAGGAGGACAATGCTAATATATGGTTCCAGTGAGCACTACTTCTGAACCACTCAAGAAAAATTAGATGTATTTCTGGGGAGCTTAATGGTTGGGGATTCTAACTTTAAGAGAGCCATCTAGGTGGCAGGAGAAATTTAACAAACAGCACACCATATTTTGACTCTATGACATCAGAGTATTTATGATTACATACTTATTGTAGTTATGCAGAGGCATTATTAGAAATGCTGTTGCAGTAGTTGTATGTAACCTTTGAACTCTGGAAAGAATGAAATGAAAGCAGCTTTTAGTTCAGTTCAGTTCAGTTCAGTTGCTCAGTCGTGTCTAACTCTTTGCGACCCCATGGACTGCAGCACACCAGGCTTCCCTATCCATCACCAGCTCCTGGAGCTTGCTCAAACTCATGTGCATCAAGTCAGTGATGCCATCCAACCATCTCATCCTCTGTCATCCTCTTCTTCTCTCGCCTTCAATCTTTCCCAGCATCAGTGAGTCAATTTTTTGCATCAGGTGGCCAAAGTATTGGAGTTTCAGCTTCAACATCAGTCCTTCCAATTAACACCCAGGACTGATTTCCTTTAGGATGAACTGGTTGGATCTCCTTGCAGTCCAAGGGACTCTCAAGACTCTTCAACACCACAGTTCAAAAGCATCAATTCCTCGGTGCTCAGCTTTCTTTATAGTCTAGCTCTCACATCCATACATGACTACTGGAAAAACTATAGCATTGCGTAGACAGAACTTTTGGAGAAGGCAATGGCACCCCACTCCGGTACTCTTGCCTGGAAACTTCCATGGTTGGAGGAGCCTGGTAGGCTGCAGTCCATGGCTAAAGGTCAGACACGACTGAGCGACTTCATTTTCACTTTTCACTTTCATGCATTAGAGAAGGAAATGGTAGCCCACTCCAGTGTTCTTGCCTGGAGAATCCCAGGGACGGGGGAGGCTGGTGGGCTGCTGTCTATGGGGTCGCACAGAGTTGGACACGACTGAAGCGACTTAGCAGCAGCAGCAGCAGCAGGAGATGGAACTTTCTTGGCAAAGTAATGTCTCTGCTCTTTACTATGCTGTCTAGGTTGGTCATAGCTTTTCTTCCAAGGAGCAAGTGTCTTTTAATTTCATGGCTGCAGTCACCATCTGCAGTGATTTTGGAGCCCCCCAAAATAAAGTCAGCCACTGTTTCCACTGTTTCTCCATCTATTTGCCATGAAGTGATGGGACCGGATGCGTGATCTTAGTCTTCTGAATGTTGGGTTGTAAGCCAGCTTTTTCACTCTCCTCTTTCACTTTCATCAAGAGGCTCTTTAGCTCCTCTTCGCTTTCTGCCATAAGGGTAGTGTCATCTGTGTATCTGAGGTTATTGATATTTCTTCCAGCAATCTTGATTCCAGCTTGTATTTTATCTAGCCCAGCATTTCTCATGATGTACTCTGCATATAAGTTAAATAAGCTGGGTGACAATATACAGCTTTGACGTACTCCTTTCCCCATATGAAACTAATCTATTGTTCCATGTCCGGTTCTAACTGTTGCTTCTTGACCTGCATACAGATTTCTCAGGAGACAGGTAAGGTTCTCAGGAGACAGGTAAGGTGGTCTGGTATTCCCATTTCTTTAAGAATTTTCCAGTTTGTTGTGATTCACATAGTCAAAGGCTTTGGCATAGTCAATAAAACAGAAGTAGATGTTTTACTGGAACTCTCTTGCTTTTTTCATGATCCAGCAGATGTTGGCAATTTGATCTCTGGTTCCTCTGCCTTTTCTAAATTCAGCTCCTACATCTGGAAGTTCATGTACTGTTGAAGCCTGGCTTGGAGAATTTTGAGCATTATACTGCTAGCGTGTGAGATGAGTGCAATTGTGCGGTAGTTTGAACATTCTTTGGCATTGCCTTTCTTAGGGATTGGATGGAAAACTGACCTTTTCCAGTCCTGTGGCCATTGTTGAATTTTCCAAATTTGCTGGCATATTGAGTGGAGTACTTCAACAGCATCATCTTTTAGGATTTGAAATAGCTCAGCTTGAATTCCATCACCCCTTCTAGCTTTGTTTGTAGCGATGCTTCCTAAGGCCCACTTGACTTTGCATTCCAGGATGTCTGGCTCTTGAGTGACTACACCGTCATGGATATCTGGGCCATGAAGATCTCTTTTGTACAGTTCTTCTGTGTATTGTTGCCACCTCTTCTTAATGTCTTTTGCTTCTGTTAGGTCCATACCATTTATGTCCTTTATTGTGCCCATCTTTGCATGAAATGTTTGTTTGGTATCTCTGATTTTCTTGAAGAGATCTCTAGACTTTCCCATTCTATTGCTTTCCTCTATTTCTTTGCATTGATCATTGAGGGAGGCTTTCTTATCTCTAAAGCAGCCTTTAGACATGATTTGCTGAGGCCTTTAGAGGTGATTTGCTTTCTGCCATAAGGGTGGTGTCATCTGCATATCTGAGGTTATTGATATTTCTTTAGCAGCGTTTAGACGTGATTTGCTGAGGCCTTGCAGTGTTTAGGAGACTGTTTGCTTTGGTTAGTATACTGATGACACAGAGCATGGTTTTGCCTGCTTCAAAGTGGGGTAGGTGAGAGCCAGCCCAGAAAACCGCAGGCCTCTTGTGAGAGCAGCCGGCATCCAGGTTGGTTTACTAGAAATCCTTACTTGGGAATGATGAGAGCCATGTAGCAGTATTGATTGAGGCCACCTCTATAGGTGGAGTGGCCTGGGCAGAGAGGTGGACGCCTGAGCCTTGGAGGTCAGCACATGCAGCCTGTGTGCCAGGTGCCTCCATGAGAAGCGGGAGTCAGGTGGAGGACTGAAGTAGGTGAGCTGCCCATGGGAACAGCTGCATTCGAATGACTTAGGGAGTTGTTGGATCATAGCCAGGTGGCACCAGTGGTCAAGAATCCGCTTGCCGATGCAGAAGATGCAGGAAATACGAGTTCAGTCCCTGAGTCGGGAAGATGACCCTGGAGGAGGGCGTGGCAACCCACTCCAGTGTTCTTGCCTGGAGAATCCCCATGGACAGAGGAGCCTGGTGGGCTGCAGTCCATGAGGTTGCAGAGAGTCGGACATGACTGAGCACACACACACACGGAGCTATTGGTTTTCTATAACTATGTCAGGTGGGACCCACAGCTTCTGCCTGTTCAAAAAGCACCCTAGGTGATTCTGATTTACAGCTAGATCTGAAAACTTTAAGCTAAGAGTGCTCTTTAGAGAGCCTTGAATCTGGTGTCTGTGAATGGCACAAGCATGGCCCCAAGACCGACAAGGACCTAGGAAGTGGCCATCCCCTCAGGCTGCCTGGGACAGGTGTGCCAGAAAGAGGGCATCTGCAGGAAGGTGCGGTTTTTTCAGGTTACAGAGTGGTCCCCAGCTTGTCCCTCAGTGAGGCCTGGAGAGGAAGCAAGACTCTGAGTGCTTCAGGGGTCTCTGAAGCGCTTCTTTTGACTGTTGTAGGAAAGGCACGTCTCCCTGTCTGCCAGCTGCTAGTGACCTGGTTTTGTGGAGGGGAAGCTCAGAGTTGCTTTGTAATGCCCGCGCTCCTGGCCCCGCTTCCTCAGGCTGGCCTCTGGGCCCGGCCAAGGGTCATCCACTGTGGATGCGGCCACCCACAGGTGCTGTCCCCCCAACACTGGAGATGAGATGAAGTTCACTGGCTCTGAAGTGGGGAAGGAAGTTACAAAAGAAGAAATGACTCATTAGTATCCAGTCATAGAGGAAAGGCTAATATTTATAACATTTCACCTTTGAAGTGAATTTTAAGTCCAGAATTTCTCACTTTAGAATAGTTTTGGAATAATCATGACTTTTACAGAGAAACCAACCCATTCTAGATGAGTTACTGTCGCCAAATAATTTCAAAGGCAAGATGACCAAAATCCTTAAAAATTTTAATAGTGAAAATTGCATTTAGTGTAGAATGTAGTGAATTTCGGGATGTCTGGTATTGGTTGCAGCTTGTGCTGTGTTGGGAAATGTTCAGCATCTGGCGTCAGGGCAGTGAGGGGAGCAGCCCAGCTGTGGAGCACCCACTGGTTGCCATGGAGATGCTCCCCTAGGTGCTGTCTAAGCCCCAAGGTGGCTCACGGAATCAGAGCCAGTCAGGGAGGTGCAGCAACCCCACTGTGTTGTTACAGATGCACTTTCTATCTTGCAGGTACAAGGGATATAAGTAATGTCAGGAACATAGATAATAGGAAGACAGACTAAAGTAATTAGGAAATGATGTTTTTAGTATTTGTTACCCTTGTCAGGTTTTTTTTTTTTTTTTTTTTGGAGTGGGGAGGGGTCACTTTGTTTTTGAAAAATAAATTAATTTTCAGAGCATTGTAAGGTTCCCAGCAAAAGTGAGTAGAAACTATAGATTTCTGACACACTCCCTACCATCACACACATGTGCAGCCTCTTCCAATACCAATGTGCCCCACCAGAGTGGGACATTTGTCACAATGGATGAAACTACATATCATTATTGCCCTAAGTCCATAGTCTACACTGCAGTTTACTCTTGCTGCTGTAGCTTCTGGGTTTTGAGAAAAGTATCCACCATTACAGTATGTTCAGAGTAGTTTCACTGTCCTAAAAATCCTCTGTGCTTTCTCATCCCTCCTTCCATTTAACCCTGGCAACCACTGATCTTCTTACTGTCTCTGTAATTTTACCTGTTCTAGAATGTCATATAGTCAGAGTCATATAATACATTCAGTTTTTTTTTATTGTGGTAAAATATTCATAACATAAAGTTGACCATTCTCACCATTGTTTTCGGTGTACAGTTGCTACACTCACGATGTTGTACAGCTGCCACCACCACTGTCCATTTCTAGAACCTTGCGGTTCTGACGCTGCTGTGCGCCCAGCAACCGGAGAGCCGCGCCCGCTGCCAGTGCTGCTTGTGGCTGGGGTCTGCAGCCGGCCAGGGGCTGACGTCAGAGCTTCAATCGCATTTTTGTTTGGCGTGTTTATTTTTGTTAAGTGCTTTATTATTTTTTTATGAGCTTGGAACTGCAGAAATCTAAGGAATTTGCCCCTTGACTCAGTTTCTTGCTGGAGCAAACAAAAGATTATTGACTTGACATCAAGTTGTGGAGAAATCACAGGATGCCCGTCTGTCTGCAGCCCTTTTGGAATTTCAGCCAATGTGGGCTGCAGCCACTGGAGCCTGCTGGCTTACCGTGCTCCAGGCTACGTCTTTGCTCTTAAGAGTCTTTTTCTTTTTTTAAACAATAACTAATTCTTTATTACTCAATGAGTACATATACAAATTTTAGACATATTATCCATGTCAATCAGAGATGACTACCAATAACACTTTCCTTTCATGTCTGTTTATCAGGTTTTATAAAGTATATTTACTGTTTACCAAATTCTTCACCAAGGAATTATGAGGAATAATTCTTTTAAAAGTATACAATATGAACGAGAATGATCAAATATAGCTCAAATGAAGCATTGTTATAGAAAGCGTATTTCATTGGTTCCCTCTTTTACTCCTGTTCAATTTTTTATTTCATGTAATATTGTTTTTTCATCTTCATTTTTTCTTTCATTCACAAAATTGCCGAAGGAGGAATACATTTATAACTTGTATATGTATATTGGTAGGGAAGAAGATAGGCCAGGATTACTGTAGAAAAAAGCTGGAAAAATAGAAAAGAACGTTGTTCCTAAGAGTCTTGCACTCATTCACCTTCCAAACCCCCAAACCTTCTTACTCTGTTCTTTGTAGATTTCAAAGGGACTCAAGCTGCATAATTAATATGCAGAGGATTGATCATATCACATGAGAAGGAGTGTGTCCTGCTTTTACCAGTGATCCTGCTCCCTGCTCTGTCTCTGCCTGCCCACTGAATCTCCATGCACCTCCTCTGTCCCCTGAGGTGGCCACTGGGTTGTCCTTCCCCCGGACAGAGGGAACACACTTGCCAGTTGGTTTCCCTTTGTCCTTTTTTCACTGGTCCAAATCTAGAATAAAGGGGACTTACATCCCATCAGCCTCCTTTATTTTTCCCATCTGACAAACTCTTGTTGTATTGCTTCTAAGAGGAACTTAGAGGGCCCTGAGATCATAGAATTTTAAGGACTCTCAGGTCATTTAGCTCAACTACACTTTTCTCCCACTTCCTGACCACACATACCTGGACTCAGGGCCCCCTTAGCTGAGACTTGTTAGCTCACGTTTCTACTTTTGGAGGGACACAGTTTGTAAATTGAGGCGTAAACTGGGCTTAACTGCACAATGGGAGCACAGTGGCCCATGCTACCTCACGTTTTAGAAGTTTTGCCTGAGAGTCAGGAGTGATAGGAGACATGGCTTAGAGATTGAGCCTGGGGATGGAGTTTGTACTGAAAAAAGTGGGCCCTTTGCAGAACTGGGCCGCCTCCTGGAGGAGGGGAAGCCGGGTGACCTACCTCTAGGGGCAAGGAGTGCTTCTGGGTGGTAAGACACTATGTACCTGGGGTGCTTTATGAAGGACAGTCAATTCAATTATCTAATCCCGTTTTCAGTCTGGATCACCCAAGATATCCCAGTTTTTGGTTCAGAAAATATGATCCCCAATAGAAGCTGGACGCAGATGAGACATTTGCTAGTATAGGAATACAGGTGGAAGGGTGGAGAAGTAGCCGAGGGAAGGAGATTTTTGTTCAGGCTGGTGGATGCAAGGTCAAATTCTTGTGACTATTTTGAAGGGCTCCTTTTATCCTGTTCTGCTTGTGAGGGTCAGAATGATTCTGAGTTTTCATTATAATTGCATTTTCTTCATTGATTTGCTGATCGTTGCCTTTCACATTTCTGGGAGGCACCTATTAGGAGTTGGGGTGGGGTTCAATTTAAAAATTGGGTACTGGTATTGACTGCAAATAATTTTCTGACATTCTTTTCACTGTTGTTCAGCTACAAAGTCATGTCTGACTCTTTGAGACCTCAGGGACTGTAGCAGGGCCAGGCTTCCCTGTCCTTCACCATTTCCCAGAATTTGCTTAAACTCATGTCCATTGAGTCAGTGATGCCATCCAACTTTCTCATCCTCTGTTGTCCCCTTCTCCTGCCCTCAATCTTTCCCAGTATCAGGGTCTATTCCAATGTGTTCGAAAGCATTCCTTTCGTATATGACCTCATTTAATCCTCACAACAACCCAGCAAGGCAAGTGTGATTCTCCTTTTACAGATGAGGAAACTGAGGCTCAAAAGGCTAAGTCATCATGCCCTGGCCACATGGCTAATCGCTGGTAGGGCTGAGACCTGAGCCCAGAAGCTGTGTTCCCTTTCTGCTCAGCTTCCCTGTCACCAAGTTTGTCCTGGGACTCCCAGGCATCCATCTAATATCGCTTGGCAGGGGACAGGCATGCCTGGCAGCCTCGGTCTGAGGAGTGAGGGGAAGCCAGACCCAGAAGGTCAACACATTCTCTGCAGAGTGTGATGATGTCAGGCTTGTTCAGAGCCAGGAGTTGGGATTCTTCCTAAATTTTGGTTCCCTATGGCCTTGGGTGGTTGTTTGCACAGGGTATGTTTGGGTTTGGACTTCAGATTTATTCTTGAATTTTTATTTCAGGACATAACTTGGCAAGATGAGCACTCTGCCCCTTTCTCCTGGGAAACAAGGGTAAGTTGGATTAAATTTAGATTTGTTTATCTTTTGTAAAAAGTGATGTGGTTAGGTATTTTCCTTTCAGCACTTAGGAGATCAGATGCACCCCCTGCTGGTAGGAAAGGAGAGGAGGTGGGGCGGGGCCTGTGCTAGGTTAGGTGCTAGGTTTGGTGATGGATTTAAAGTGAGGGGGTTGGTGGCACAAGGGTCCATATGACAAGGCCTTGAGGGAAGCTTTTGGTGGGGGTGGGATAAAAGCAGCTTTTATTAAAATGAAATCAGAAGGGCAACAGAGACAGCAAGTTGGGTGGATGTGGGGGCAAGAGTGCAGATCCATCAGAATTGCCTAGAAGAATCAGCTCTAAGGCAGAGACTCCTGAGTGTGGAAGAGAGGACGGAGAGACTGTTCTTTGTACCTTGTGAAGCTGGAATAGCCAGTGGATACACATGGACAACCCAGCCTGGACCCCTGAATGCTGGTGTCCAGTCATTCATTCATTGCTATCAGTGTTATTGTTGCCGAAGTTGCTTAAGAGTATCAAGCTTCACTGGGTTGATCCATTTCCCCATTCTCCCTAGTTGTCCCAGAACAAGTGCATTAATAAGTAGCAAAATGACCAAAAGGTAGCTTTTTCAAATCCAAGGAAAAAGACCAGGATTCTCTGAATTCTAGAACACTTGCTGCTGTGTATTGGAGGGTCCTTTGCACGATGGAGGTGACCATGAAGGGGCTTGTTCTTGCCCCTACAGTTGCTCATCCCAGTGTTCAGTGGCCTCCACGGGGCTGTAGGAAGGGTGGGTCAGAGTGGGATGAAGCAACGAGAGGGCCTACAAGTGACTCAAGTCTGAGCGGCCCTCACTTGGGGGTCTGCGTCTAAGAATAAATGATGGACTTGACAAGGGCCTCGGTGGACCCGGACAGCTGGCGTCCTTGCCCACAGGTGGCATGGTAACCAGCACTGACTGGCCCAAGTGATGCGATGCCCCAGGATGAGGAACCCTGCGAAAGCCAAGGTGGCTCTCATGTGAGAGTTAGGAGGCGGCTTTTGAGAATACTTAGCATTAATGCAGATGAACATGTTCATTCAGCAAGCACAGACTCCTGCCTTCAGGGAACCAGAACGATGGGTCCTAAACGTCCTAAAAATAAAGATGCAAACATCTGCATCCTGTGTGTCTTTTTTTTTTTTTTTAATTTCTGGGGCAGATGAATAGCCTAAGTCTAAACAGAGGGCAGGGCGAGCGACAGAGTTGTGCCTGGAAGCTGAATCCTTCAGGATATGGACACTGGTTAAGGGGTGGCCGAGGGCGGGTGAGAGGGAGCCAGGGATGTGGAGGAGCAGCCTGGAATTGCAGTTTCGGAGCTCTGAAATCCAACAACAAATCCCTTGTCCGGTAATGGCAGAGGAAGTTGGAGACGGGTGGAAAGTACGTCACTGCATTGGCATTCATCAGGGCCACCGCTGTTCCTTTTCTGTGGGTCCCCAGATGGGGACCTGAGAAGCACTAATCCTGTAGATGACGTGTAGTAACAGGCAGATGGGCAGTCTGCAGGTCGGAGTGGACAGGGGCACAGAAGGCAGCACAGATGTTCCAGGACTGGGCCATAGGTTTCATGATGACTCAGTGATGAAGACCGAGAAATCTAATTAGTTAAAATGCCCCAAGCCTTACGTGCATTGTGCTCCCCTGAGGATATCTGCTCTCATAAGAATTTAGCTTGTTAAATGTTCCTGAGTCAGCCCTTTGTGGGATGGGCTGTTTCTTATGTTACTAACACAATGCAGATGACGTTCTGGGACAAGGAGCAGGCAGCGCCTAGGGCAGCTGCTGTGAATGAGGCTCAGTGTGGAAACAGGTGCCTGGAAAAGGTCTCTAGAACAAAGTGTGCTGACATAATCCAGCATGGGTTACACTTGTGCTGGTGTTAATTGTCACAGATGGCATCCAGGTCTCCTGGGAACCTGCATAAATTGAGAAGGCTTGGTAGAATCACATTGATTTGTTTTGCTCATTTTAACTTGTGTCTTTTCAGTAAAAGGTATAGTCTTTGTGGCTCAGAATTCCATTTCATGTTCCCTTCCAATGAGAGAACCAGCTTATTTCATGAACTGGTAGGCTATCTGTGTCTGTTTGAGCTCTCAAAATCAAACTTATGTGGTTTAAAGTCAGGACTTTGTAGAAGTAAGTGTTCCAAGTGTTCCAAGTGTTCCAGAAAGTGTTCCAAGGAGCAAAGGACCACACCCCTACCCTGTCCTTACCAGTCAGCATTCCACATTCACCTCTCCCCAGCCAAAAGTCAAGTGCCTGCCTCCCTGAGTTGTCACACTCTTCCTTAGGACTTAAAGACTCATGAGACCTTCTTTAGAGAGCTGCTTGCAGGAGGCAGGTTAGCCAGGGCAGGGTGGCCCTGACCTCCAACTGCAGGGCTGGTGGCCCTTCATCATTTGAAATCTTTGATACATGACAGACACCCCACTGTTTCATGGCTTGAAACGTTTATTTCTTTGCTCCTGATTCTGTGGGCCAGTGGTCTGGGCAGGGCTCAGCCAGACTGTTTTTCTGCTGGCCTTTCCATGGACCTGTTACCAGACAGCAGCTGGGAACCTGCTGCTTGAGGATAGCCTGTCTTCCATTTTCGGTTGGGGCCACATGTATCCAGTGAGCTACATGATAGCTGAAGAGTTCCCCTGGGTGAGAGTGCAAGCCGACAAGGCCCTCCTAGGCTTAGGCTTAGGTATCGAAAGTGTATCAAAGTGTCCCCCCTGCTTTGTTCTGCTGGTCTAATTGAGGCCTAGTCCAACTCAGGTTTGGGGTTTGAGGACATATATTGCAGCTTCTGATGGAGAGTTGCAGAGAATTTGTGTCGTTTTGAATCTAAGACTCCATGTTCTGACAGCCCTAACACTAGATCATTTCATTTGATTGTCAATCATCCACTGATTTTTAAAATTTTTATTTTTAAATTTTAATTGTTATAAAATATACCATATACACAATGGAGTATTACTCAGCCATTAAAAAGAATTCATTTGAATCAGTTCTAATGAGATGGATGAAACTGGAGCCTATTATACAGAGTGAAGTAAGCCAGAAAGAAAAACACCAATACAGTATACTAACACATATATATGGAATTTAGAAAGATGGTAACAATAACCCTGCATACGAGACAGCAAAAGAGACATTGATGTATAGAACAATCTTATGGACTCTGGGAGAGGGAGAGGGTGGGAAGATTTGGGAGAATGGCATTGAAACATGTATACTATCATGTATGAAACAAGTCGCCAGTCCAGGTTTGATGCACGATACTGGATGCTTGGGGCTGGTGCACTGGGACGACCCAGAGGGATGGTATGGGGAGGGAGGAGGGTTCAGGATGGGGAACACATGTATACCTGTGGCGGATTCATTTCGATATTTGGCAAAACCAATACAATGTTGTAAAGTTTAAAAATAAAATAAAATTAAAAAATAAAGTGGGGCTCAGATGGGAGTCGTGAGCTCTGAACACATGTGACGTGGTGCTTAAATATGTTGGCTTTGGAGATGGGGGTCCAGGTTTGAACCCAGCCTCTGTAACCCACTAGCTATGTGACCTGAGCATACACTTAACCTCCTGAGGCCTCATTTATAAAACAAGCATGTTAATATTAGCTATATCAGTGAACATTTGTGCCTTGAAGTAATAAGCACTCAATAAATCGTTACTGCTGTTGTTGCTATTAATTAAAAAAAAAATACACCTAACATGAAACGTACCATCTTAACCATTTGTGAGTGTGCACTGTTGTGCAGCCATTGCCACAGTCCATCTCCAGAAGTCTGTCATCTTCTTAAACTGAAACTCTATTCCCTATAAAGAGAAACCCCCTTCCCCCTCCTCCAGCGCCTGGTAACATCCTTCTACTTCCTGTCTCTATGACACCATTCATTGATTTTTCAAAAATTCAGTAGACATTGATTATACATCTACTTTGGGTCAGACATTATGCTTAAACTCAGAGATGAGTAATCACTTGCTCTCAGAAAACAGCCCAGTGAGGGGATGAGTGCATTTGGGGACAGGAGGACAGCTTTAGGCACACAATCACTCCTTCAGTTATTTTCCCTCGTGCAGTTAACACATATCTACATGCACATTGGTAGATATGATCTCATGCCTTCTGCAGCTGTTCACTTCAGCAGACGTTTTTTCCCCATTTTCTTTTTTTGGCCATGCCACACGGCATGTGGGATCTTAACTCCCTGACCAGGGGTCCAACCCATGCCCCCTGCATTGAAAGCGCAAAGTCTTAACCATTAGACCACCACTTCTGCAGACATTTAGTGACTGCCACTCAGGGCCTAGCTCTTTCTCGGCTCTGACTGCAGAAAGGAGGACTTCCCTGGTGGCCCAGTGTCTAAGACTCTACTTTCAATTCAGGTGGCACAGGTTGGATCCCTGGTCAGCAGCCACCAAGAGATTAGCTGAGGCTGGGGTCCGCCTGACCCGAGGTCATGACTGTCCGGCACAGAGTTAATCTCAGGGATTTGGGATTTCTTCCCAATTTTTGCACCTCTGCCTAGGCTCCTTCCTTGAGGCCAGCTTGTGGCAGAGGACTCTGCAGAGACCTGCCGAGGATGGACAAGCTAGTGTCATCTGTCCCTGAGAGGCAGCTCTGGTCAGGAGAGGCCTTAATGCTGGGCAAGCACAGTTGATCTTCTGAAAGGTTGTTGCTGAACCACAGAAAAGACACTGGATTCTTGGCCTCCGGAGGAGAAGAATTCAGTCTGGGGCCAGAGATGAGGCTTGATCACTCAGAGCTTTTGTGTAATGAAGTTTTATTAAAGTATAAAGGAGATAGAGAAAGCTTCTGACATAGGCATCAGAAGGGGGCAGAAAGAGTACCCCCTTGCTAGTGTTAGCCATGGAGTTATATACTCTCTAATAGTTATTACAGTATATCAAAAGAATGTCTGGAGGTTATAAAGACCTCACTAGACCTACTCCCACAATTTACACCTTAAGATAACAGGATTAGCCAGAAGGTTTTTTCCAGAGACTGTCCTCAAACAGGATACATTATTGTTATATAATCCTAAGGAATATAGAGGGACAAAAAGTTTGTTTCTTCCTCCTTGAGAATTCCAGACCCCTGTCTCCTTGGGGACCCCTAGACTTCTTATCAACCTGCCTGGGAAATGACTGTCTCACTTCCTTGGCTCCTGCTCAGTCTTCTAGCCAGCCCTCCCCTCCTGGGTCGCTTCCTTCGTAGACTGTGCCAGGCCTGGGGCCTCTGTTGCTCTGACATCTTCCCCATGGAAAGGAGAGGCTCAGAGGCAGAAGTGCCTGTCGCAGCCGGTGAGGTGCTCTTGGTCGTCATGTTCCCCCTCATCTGTCAGCCTCGCAGGTGTGGTGGCGCAGAGGGGGCCTGGAGGGCCTCACGGTGGATTCCTGTCTCATGCTCCTGAGGTTTCAAGAGGAAAACACTCAGCCTTGGAATGTTCCACAGAGGGGAGGAGAGGATTCTTGGCATTCCTAGTCCCTCTGGGCTGGGGAGTTTAGAGGAGACTCCTACAGCAGCAGGTCAGGCCCTGGCGCTGGGGAGCTGGACTCTGGGGACCCCACCCCCACCGTGCTTTCCTCCCCCAGGCTGTCTGGAATTTTCCTCTGTCTGCCCGAGTTCTTCCCCTGAGGTTCAGCTGCCTCACTGGGGACAGTAAGTAAGCTGGGTGGGAATCAGCTCCTTGATCTCTAACAGTCAGCACAGACCATGCCCACAGTAGGGAGGCCTCCTAGCCCCTCTTCAGGAGGAGAAGTAAATGCCCGGGCACAAAAGCATCTCCATACACTGAGATCGGGGAATTGCAGGCACGTTCAAGTCTTCCACCCCGGGAGGTCAGTGTCATTGCTCCTGGTGTGGGCCAGGACAGTGGGGCTCAGAGAAGGCCGTAACTGGCAGGCAGGGGGAATCAATGAAGAGAGATTGGAGCTTGGATCTGCCTGTGGCTTGCAGGCATCTCCTGCCCACGGGGGACAGAAGGGTGTTCCATCAGGTTATCCGTACATGGACGGTTCCCTGGATTCCCAGTTATGACTCTGCCTGGCTCTCCCTTTTCACTGCCAGCCCTAAGTTTCTGAGAAACAGGGGGCCATGGAGCCGTACCATCCCCCCATAACAGCAACACTCCTGCTTGCAGCCCCTTTCTGAGACCCCCGTCTCTTCCCTGCAGTGAAGTCTCCTTCCCTGATGTCCCTGCCTCTCACTTACCTTCCTGAGATCCAGAGCGGACCTGTGGTCCCCTGCTCTTGACCTTTCCATTCTCTCATGGGTGCAGTAACCTGTCAGCCCCTTCAACCCAGAGCCCAGCCTGCTTCTTTGATCCCAAGGGTCCTTCCTGCTGGTCTCTCCTGCAGCCCTGAGCCCCGCTCCACAGACCCGATGTCTCCTGCCTCCTTGCCTGGTCCACCCCGCCTCTGCCCTCAGCCTGCCCAGCCCCACTGCCTTCCCCATGCAGGTCCAACCCGCCCGCAGGCCCAGAGCAGATCCTGTTCCTTATGGTTTGCCCAGTCATCTCAGCAGCCTGGCATCTCCCACAGGCCCCTGATCTGTGGTGAGCACCTTGGAGGCATTTCCTTGACAAATCCCTACAATGCACCCTTTTACCAATGAGGAAACTGAAGGCTGAGTGAGGTGTGTGGGCTGGACGTCCGAGCCCAGACCGTACCCTTCACCCTGAGCTGTGGCCATCCCCCTCCTTTGTCCCCTCTGAGGAGCACCGCACTGGACGGGCACGCATTCGTGCTGTTGGTACTGGTCTTTGCTGGGGCATCTTATCCCTGTGAGGCGACAAGGCCTGGAGGGCAGAGGCTGCTCTTCCCATGACCTGATGACTACAGCTCCTCACACTCGCCTCCTCTTGGGCATCTGTGGGGTTTTCTCCAAGCTCTCATTGCCATGGAGCCCAACAGCTGGGTGGAATGGAGCTGAACTCCCTATTGTCTGCCTGGCTCCCTGGGGAAAACACCCAGGGTCTCGGGATCAGGGGTGAGTGGTCCCAGGCTCTATCCGCCAGGCCCCACTTGCCTGAAGGGTCTGACACCCCCAGTCTCAGTGGCTAGGCCTTGCTGTCTCTTCTCCAGGTTGTCATTCTGCTAATTTTGAGATTCTAAGTTTTTAGTATCTTCCCCTCTTCTTCCTCTTCCTTCTTTGGAGGGGGCGGTAGGGAGGATAAATGTTAAATGGTTTGTGAATTTATGAGGATTTGCTCTAGTAAACTATTATATTTTCTAACAATGTTTCTACAGCCTTTGTCTCAACAGTTTAGATCTGCTGCAGGCTGCCAAGCCAAACAGTTAGTTTTGGCTGCCTGCACCCTCCTTTACTGAAATATTACACATTCCTCTCCAGTGAGTGGGACGTAAAAATAGAGCCTGGGCTCGGTTGTGGTCTTTCTGTTTTTAGAATAGACGTGGCCAGCTGAGACCCAGGTCCCCCATGGGCGGCTGACACCCAGGCTTGGCCCAGCTGGCCTGAGCCCCCCGGATGCACAGCCCTGGGCTCTCGCCATCACCTGGGCAGTTGCAGGTGGGGTCCTCAGCATCAGTGTGAGGGGAGGGGGCTTCCTGAGTACTCCCACCTCTCCCGTCTCAGCCCTCTGTGTGAGACTGTGGGCTTGAGTACCCCCATGGGGTACTTGCTGTCTGAGTCGGGATCTGTTGACCTTGGGCTGCTTTTTACATGAGGCACCCCATTGCTGGACCCAGTTCAATGTGGCTACCGGGTTCCTGAGAGCTCTTCCTCTGCACCTGGAGAAACTGACTTTTTTCCAGGATGGAGAACATCGCACGAGAGCTCCCTGACTTTCTAGCATTCATCCCAGGCCCTGGAGGTGGTCCCCCTGCTGGCCTGCCAGGTCCGAGGCTGGGCTGTCCCCTCCTTCTCACTGATCGGCTCCAGTGTCAGAAGACCCCCTTTCCTAGCCTCAGGGGTGTGGGGAAAGATGAGGTCAGAGATCTCGCAGGGAGCCTACGGGACAGCACAGTGGCTACACCATGTCCCTGCAGGGAGTGTCTTACTCAGACTGCACGCCTGATAGTGGGCCAGGATGGGGCTCCAGAGTCTCACTCACTTCTGGGCACAGACACTGTCTGTGTGTCCCAGCTGCAGGCACTTGGTTTATGCCCCTGGTGGCCAGAGGAAGGCGGGAGGGCGCCAGTGCCCAGAGGGCGATACTGACCTCCCCCAGGGAGCTGAGATACCTCTGACCAGGCAGAAGAGGAGCAGAGGCCAGTAGCCTGCATTTATTGAGCACTTACTATGTGCCAAGTCTGGTTCTAAAACAACAGTCTAGGGAGGTAAGGATAATCATTACTCCGTTTTTACTGGAGAAGAAAAGAGCCCAGTTTTGGGTTGGGTCATTTGTGTGTTTGCCCTTTACTGAGAGGAGCAGGTTCCGGGAAGAAGGTGGTTGTGGCTCTGGTTTTGAGCCGGTGAGCAGAAGGCTCTTCTAAAGTGGACCCAGGGCCTGGGGCTCGTCCCAGGAGAAAGCGCAGGAGACAGGCCAGGCTGAGTCCTGGTCTGGGAGGGAAGGACTGCCCAGGGCGCTGGAGTCATGGAGCAAAAGCAAGGACGCCTCCTCTAAAGCACAAAGGGAGCTGCAGTGCAGATGCTGCTTCTGTGTGACCCGGACAACAGTGTCTTTGAAAATGACCAGGAGCCATTTTTCACTGTGTCCTGGTCCAGTTTTGCTGGTATTCTGGGGTCTTGGAGCCTAGCAAGATGAACTGTAGTTAGGGAAAAAAGGCCCTCCGTCCCTCTTCTTTTTCCTTCCCCGCCCCTTCCCAACAGGCACGTGTTACTTTCTTTTTTATCTTACTGTTACTTTTGTCTGCGCTGAGTGCTCTTTTCTGCACCGGCTTTCTCTAGCTGTGGCGGGTGGTGGGCTACCCTTTGTTGTGGTGTGCCAGCCTGCATGGCAGTGGCTTCTCTCGTGGAGCACAGGCTCGAGGCACCTGGACTTGACTAGTTGTGGTGCACAGGCTCAGCTGCCCTGTGGCATGTGGAATCTTCCCCGACCAGGGATTGAACCCATGTTCCCTGCATTGGCAGGCGGATTCTTATCGACTACACCACCAGGAAGTCCCCAGGCATGTGTTTTCAACACAAACCACAAACCTTTGCCTTCTGGGGCAAGAAGTAGGAAAGAAAGAGACCCTTACCAGTGTAGCTGATCGAGGAAGACTGTTTCTTAAAAGGGGGCTATAGAATCATAATTCTCTTTGCAGAATGGAAAACAACAAATGCCTGGTTAAAAAAAAAAAAAAAGACTTAGAAGCTGAATTATATTAGAACTTTATTTCTTCTGTAAGTTCTTATTTTTCCCATTTTTACCTTAGAGTGCCCCAAACCAGGTAGCCACCCCAATTCAGCATGGCCCCCTCTTCTACCCAGATGTCACCCTCCCCAGAGGAGCTGTCACGAGGGCTCTGGAGGCCCAAGGAGCCACGGAAGCCTCCGTGGTTGTGTTGCAGTTTGTCACTTCCAGCTCAGTGCTGCTTGGTTGTCCTGATGGAGGGCCTGAAGCGGCCCTGGAGCCACTGCAACTATCCCCAGGGTCCTTGCCTTGGCCTACTGCTGCCCTCTGTATAGACTTGTGTTCAGCCCAGGCTTCTGGGGGCTTCTTCCCACTGGAGAAATGTTGATCCTAAAAAAGCCTAAAGTTTGATGAACTGCTCAGTGTAAGTACCTTTTCTTACCCAACAATTTCCAGATCATTCTCAACTCAGTTCTCTCAGTCTCAATTCCAAGCAAATTTTTTTTTTTAGCACTTTGCATATTTAAAGGACTCATCATCTCTATGTCCACATTCTCCCTATATTTTATTGTGGAATTTGGAAATATGTGGGCTTCCCAAGTGGTTCAGCGGTAAAGAATCTGCCTGCAATGTAGGAGACGCACGTTCACTCCCTGGGTTGAGAAGATTCCCTGGAGAAGGAAATGACAACCCACTCCAGTATTCTTGCCTGGAAAATCCCATGAACAGAGGAGCCTGGTGGGCTACAGTCCATGGGGTCTCAAAAAGTTGGACATGACTGGGCAACTGAGCACGCACACATGGAAATGTGGAGTATTTGAGAATGATTCCCTCAGAAACCTAAAAATCAGATTAGGTTGCTGACATACAGAAATCCTGCTGTATATGAGGATCTCTGGTGTTTATAAAGACATTGTCCATGGCAGCCACTGGCTTTTTATACATGATGTGATGCCCAGCATAGCTGCAAGCCTAGAATCACTTGCTCCAGATTGGAAACCCAGCCACACAATCTCTTAATGGACTATCTCTTAATCTCTTATGTGACCTAGGACAATTCACTCGTTTGCTCCAAACCTCCATTTTTCTCCTTTGTAGAATAAAAACTTTTTAGATGAAAAACCCATCAAGAAAGGAAACTGTCTGGTGCGCTGAGTGCACTCAGAATCTGCATTTGTTCGGAGCCCCAGTACCTGAGCTTTGATGTCGTTTCTTGGGTTTTATATCTTATAACCCTGAGCTTCAGTGCAGCCTGTGCTTGTAGCTAGAGTTCCTTGTGGCCTCATCATCTCAAAGGGTGTCCCTCTAGCTATCAGAATCTGGGGTTTGAGGAAAAGTCTCAGCCAAATAGAACATATGCAGCTCCCTGGGCTCAGGTCTCCAGCTTCTGTGGGAAAAGCAGTATTTCCATCCTTGTCCTGACAAACATGTTGCAGTGGTGAGACTCCTGGGAGAGTGCTGTTTATAAAAAGTAGATTGGAATCACCATTTATTAAGTGAAGGTGTATGTATTAAAGTAACAGAGAACCATGTTTTAATAGGGAACTGGTGGCTGCAATAGCTACCCTGATATATAGTGAACAGCATTAAAAATTGGGGCAGCCCCTGGCAAACATTTGGTATGCACCCAAAATCATGATAGAAGAAAGGTTTAAACCTGCTGAAGTCTGATATTTCACTTCTGGAAATCTGTCTGACTAAATGAACTCCAAATGGGGAGCGCTATATACAAGAAGATGTTCATGGCAGCCTTAATTATAACAACAAAAATTAGAAGTAGCCAATTGTCTGATAAGAAGAAAGTGGGAAAGTAGATGGTGGGACAGCCACTGAATGAAATATCTTATGCCCTTTAAAACGAATGGTTACAAAGCCCACACCCCACCATTGATGATGGTGCTAAGTGAAAAAACAATACCCAAATTATATGCATAGCAGAACTGCAATGTCATGAAACACATATCTGAAGAAGATTACATGAAAATACAAAAAGAAATAGAGATTATGGGAAGAGGGAAAGTTTATGAATGTTTTTTTCTAACTCCCCAAATTTTAGCGTATAGTTTTAATACTTTTATTATTTTTCTTTTATTTATTTGGCTGAGACAGGTCTTAGTTGCGGCATGTGGAGTCTTTTTAGTTGTAGCCTGTGGGATCTAGTTCCCTGACCAGGGATTGAATCCAGACACTGGGAACTTGGTGTCCTGGCCACTAGACCATCAGGGAAGTCCTGATACCTTTATTTTAAAAAGAAGAAGAAGAAGGGAATGTATTCGAGAGTAGCAGTAGAGAGGAAGGGGGGAATGTTCCAGATGGATTTTAGAGCCATTGAGGCAGCAGATTGCTTGCTCTGTAGGACTTGGGAACAGCCTCCAGGGTGCACTACTGTCAGAGGGGTTAGATTTCCACCCAGTGATTTGTTGGTCATACAGCTCAACCTTGGCCTTCCCAGGTGGTGTGGTGGTAAAGAACCCGCCTGCCAGTGCAGGAAACTCAAGAGATGTGGCTTCTGTCCCTGGGTTGGGAAGATCCCCTGGAGGAGGAAATGGCAACCCACTCCAGTATTCTTGCCTGGGAAATCCCACAGACAGAGGAGCCTGGTGGGCTAGAGTCCATGGGGTTGCAAAGAGCTGGACGCAACTAATTATGCCCAGCTCAGTCCTACTGCTTTTAGTGGTTAGCCATATCAGAATAAGGCAGTGTCTGGGGGGCACTTGGATGTGGGGTATGGCCTTGCCCTCGGGCGTTCCCCACCTAACAGGACCAGGATCGGCTGAGAGCAGCAGGGCAACGCTGAGGAGAGCACGCCTGTCTTGTCAGCAGATGCCACAGGCTGGGGGCCTCCAGTAACAGATGTTCACTCCCCACAGTTCTGGGGCTAGGGGTCCAAGGTCACAGTGCCAGCAGGTTGGTCCTGGAGAGACTCCTCTTCCTGATTTGCAGACGGCCGTCTTCTCGCTGTGTCCTTAGCCGGTAGAGAGCGAGCATCTCTCTGTCTCTTCTTATAAGGGCACTAATCCTGTCATGAGGGCTCAACCCTCATGACCTCACCTAAACCTCTTAAAGGCTTTGTCTCCAAATACTAACTTTGGAAGTTAGGCCTTCAACTTAGGAATTTGAGGCACACAAACCTGCAGTCCTTAGCAGGCATGAAGGCAGAGTGTGGGACGGAGGGGCGTGGGGGGTGGTGAAATCTTTGTAGCTGCACTGAGGCCTGCCTTTGACTTTCTTGGTTTAGTCCAGGAAAGCAGGGTCCGACTGCTGGATTTTTTTTCACCCTTGCCGGCTGTCATCGATCAGGAAGGAAGAGGCCTGTGAGGTGGGGACTTGGTTTTGGGTCTGGATCCTCACTACAGTGCACTTATGCTGACCGTGTGCCCTTCCTTGTTGTTGCCAAGGGGACAGTCACCCTCCTCAGGAAGGTGTGGGAATCTCTTTTGACGAGCCAGGTGGGTGATCCGCTCACCAAGCAGAGGCCTTAGTCGTCAGTCAGAGGCAGGAGTCTCAGATGTTTGTAGCATCCAGAGTGAAGGGCCTTGCTCTCAAAGCTTCTGCCGTGTCTCAGGGATGTGATGGCAGTCCTGGAAATCACTACTGAGGACAGACAGACGGTTCCAGCAGAGGGACAGCAGGTGGTCGGTTGCTCCTGGAGAGATGTTTGGGCTGGCACATCCGTTCTGTTGACTGAAAGTGTTGCTGTACTTCTCCCTTCCCCCCATCCCGCTAGAGTCAGATGGAGTTCAGCATCTCCTCCTTATCCATCCAAGAGCCGAGCTGCAGCACCGCTGGTGAGCCCAGGCCACCATCCAAAGCTCCTCAGGGTTCGCAGGCCCTCAGGGCCCCACAGGGCGGCAAGTCCTCCAGCCTGGATGCCCTGGGTCCTGCCTGGAAGGAAGAGGAAGCGTCCTTCTGGAAGATCAACGCAGAGCGGTCCCGCGGGGAGGGCCCCGAGGCCGAGTTCCAGTCGCTGACCCCCAGCCAGATCAAATCTATGGAGAAAGGGGAGAAGGTCCTGCCAGGCTGTTACCGGCAGGAGCCCGCGCCAAGGGCCAGGGAGGCGAAGGCGGAGAAGCCTAGCCCCCTCCGCCAGGAGCAGCGGGCGGCTCCCAGTGTCAGCACGGAGTGCGAGAGGCCCCAGCCCGCCCAGGCCTGCGCCAGCCCCCCAAGCGAAGCCAGCCCCTCTGGGCCCATGGGAAAGCCCGTCTCTCCCGAGGTCATGGAGGCTGTGGAGGACATGGAGGATGCTCTGTTCCTGGAACCTGTGCCTGTACAGGTGGGTGTCTGGCTTCAGCCAGGGTCTCCTTGCTGAAGGGACGAGGGCTGCCTCACAGGGGTGGGCAGGTGGGCCACAGATGTCCATGCCTCCTCCTTCCTCTGCCATCCCTCGGCGGCCTGCTGGGTTGTCACTCAGCTCCGCAATCAACAGACATGCAGGAAACGTGTTCAGTGAGCCTGTCTGGGTGCCGTGACTTGTCTGCCTGCTGTGTGGTTGTGTCTGAGATGCCCCCTGCCCTTCCCTGCTTGTGTGAGGGCAGGTGATGAAAGATCGTGGGGGCAGTGAGCAGAGGACTCAAGGGGGAAGCTGGCAGTGTGGGTGGGGTTTGAATGCCAGCTCCACGCAGGGGCCTGGGAGGCTTGCTCTGTGGGTGAGGAATGGAGCTGCAGGTGTCCTGAGGGCACATGGGGAAGCAGGCAGGACCCCCAAACCTCCACCAGGAGCAGCTGTGCTTGTTTGCAGATCACAGGAGACTGGCTTCGGTAGTGATGGGCAGCTTCTCGTTTCCAAGCAAAACAGAGTTAGGTGTCCCAAATGGAGTCCTAAGGAAAGGACTTCTTTCTGGGGATGCAGGAGAAGGAAAAGAAAGATCTGAGAGGCTCACTGCCGAGGTGCAGTGAGTTGTGAAGAAAGGGCCCTGCAAGAGAACAGGCAGTGCCAGTGGCTTCTCCATGTTTTCCCAGTGTTGTGGAGCACAGACGTCTAAGCTGCTCTTCATTACTTGAGAAAATTCAGCAAAGAGAAAAGGAAATATTTGGTTAGGACTTTAAACAGAGCTAGTGCTGAAGGATCACACTAAAATCCAAAATAAATAAGTGTGTGTGTGCGCACGCGTGCCCATGTGCGCACGGTAAGTCGCTTCAGTCGTGTCTGACTCTTTGCAACCTCATGGACTGTAGCCCGCCAGGCTCCTCTGTCCATGGGATTCTCCAGGCAAGAATACTGGAGTGGGTTGCCATGCCCTCCTCCAGGGGATCTTTCCGACCCAAGGACTGAACCCACGTCTCCTGTGGCTCCTGCATTGCAGGCGGATTCTTTACTGCTGAGCCACCAGGGAAGCCCAAATAAACAGGTAGTGGTATTTCAGAAGGAGGCTGTGGTTTTGAGACATTGTTTTATAATGAACAAAGAGATACTTGGACAAGGCATGTCTGAGAACCGTGTCTGGGGGAAGATGGTGGCCTACTCGTGGACCTGGGTGAGGCAATGAGCAAGGCTTTGTTCATGGAGATGGATGGCACTTCCCAGAGCTTTACTGCTTCCTGACCTTCAGAGCTTTTCTGGATGCGCTGCAGTGCTTGCTTAGCTCTAGGGAGGCGCAGGGAGGACAGCCATGGGGTGATGCGGGCCCCCGGGTCCCTGAGGAGCACCGCCTTGTGATGCTGGCCCTGAGGCTGGCTTCCTGCCCAGTGGCTCCCTCTCACAGACTCAGGCAGCCCACTGCTCTCTTGAGTCTGCAGTGGGGTCTTCCTCTGAGGGAAGCATTTATATAAGATATGTGAGAATCTTAATTGTAAAGAGATGCAGGAAAGTGTTTGTGTAGGGGCTGGGGTGGAATGTGGGACAGAGCCCATGAAATCCTCTGAAAGAACTGATTTGTGAGGGCAGAGCAGAGTGAAATGCTGCTGCACTGAGAACACTGGTAGGAAACCAGGAAAAGGAACGTATGCCTGAGCCCCTTTGGCTTTTCAAGCTCTGGCTCAGTCTGAGGGGCAGCAAAGGCCTGAGATGTGCCTCAGGGGGGCTGCTTAGCCCATTGTCTTCGTTGCCTCTGTGGCGGGGCCTTCCATCAGCAGCATGTGGAGGGCACAGACTCAAGGCTCCCTTGCCCAGGAAGGCTGCAGCCACCAGGTAAACATGTACTTGTGTTAGACCCAGCAGGAGGGCCTCTCAGGTGGCTGGCGGAAGGCTGTGGAAGTGTGTCTGAGTCAGCTCACAGATGGCCCTTAAACCAACCCCATGTCTGTAAGTGGCAGTCTGTGACCTGAGGAATGGTCCTGGGTCGGGGAAAATCACTCCAGAACCTGCCACATAATCTGAAAGAAAGAAGTTTTATATCCTTTCTCTGTATTTTTCACTCCCTCAACTTGGCGATTTGCTTTGTCTGTCACCATGTATGTGTGTTTCATATTAGACTATCTTCCTAACTTTTTCTCTTACTCCACGGGTGACTAAATTAAACATGCTCCTCATTCAGAAATAGAAAAGATACATTTTCTCCTTTTCTCTCCAGGTGGGGACTACAGGCTGCCCTCAGGCGTGCCTGGGGACAGAAAGGGATACGTGTTGGATCCTGGCAGAGTTTGGCTTGCACTGAGCTTTATTTAATTTTCTGGTTCCCAGCAATGAGGCAAATTGAGGTCAGGGAGCCTCTGAGACCAAGCACTCTATTTCATTTGGGTCATTTTAAATGAGATGCTGTTTTTAGATTGTGCTGACTTTAAAAAAGCCTCATGCCTTACTTTGGTGTTTTTATCCCTTCTACAGGTCAGCTCAAGTAATGTCATCTTGAAGACAGGATTTGATTTTCTGGACAACTGGTAAAGTGGATTAGACAGAACAAACAAACCAAGAATCCCCAAGTCTTTTCCAAAGTGGTGTGGTGAAGGGGGAGATTAAACAAAAGGGCAGCATTCCCACTCTTTCCAGAATCATTTGGAAGCTGGTTAATGTTGCGTTGGCCAGCTCTCCAGATTTTTCCCTTTTTGGTAAGACCAGATATCTGTGCTATTTTCAACAATTTGATAACAGTTTTACATCTGGAATTTTTAAAAACTCTTAGGAATTCAGTAAATCTTAAAAATAAAATCTGTGCTCTAGCTCTACCCAATTTCCCCCCTCGTTCGAGAAAGTTTTCTCAACCATGTCACAAAAGTCAGAGAGTGATTCCCACCTCCTCTCTGTCCCCACCCTTTTAAAAATGCACGGGGCTCCTTTTGACGAGTGGCTGTTGAGGATGTCCTCAGTAGTCATGGCGCTCGGCGCCCACTGTGACCACGGGGAGACCTGCCTGCCCCTGAAGTCCACACCCGCAGCCCCAGCTGTCCGGCTTCCCCGTGCGGAAGCCAGGCCTCTTCCTCTGCGGAAGCCACGCCTCTGTATCACGTGCCACCCTTCCTTCACATCACTTCCAGGAAACAGATCATGGGCACGTGGCAGAAGTCATCTTTAAACTGCCTACCATGCTACTTACTCAGACTCTTCATCTTTGTTTAACAAGTTGCATGTTTTAAAGTTTTGTATTAACTTTACATGATTTTGTATCTAGATTTAGCAGTTATAGGGCTGCCGCTTTTCTTGGGTTTGTACCAGTTTCCCCTTAGAAGTTCTTTGCTACTTTCCCGACCTTTTAGGTGTTTTCTGTCCTGGGCATCTGCAGGAGTCAGGGCAGATGACAGGCATTGCTGGAAGACCAGGCTATTCTGATTAGTTGCGTTGGAACCTTCTGGTGTGAAGCTGGCAGGGGTAGCGTATGTCCTTCATCCCAAGAACTGGTCAAGCTGTGTCACGATGGACCCTCCCTCAATCCTGACCACCGACGGAAGTGGAGTCGTTTGTGCATGGCCCCAGCAGCGCCCCCTGGAGGCCTTCGTGGTCATGGCAACAGCATCTCCTGGAGGTGGACTTCGCTGCCTGCTGTGGTCTCTTGCTGCTGGGGAGGTAGAGAGGGGGGCGGGTTAGGGCAGCTCTGAGCCTACGCAGAAGGGCAAGGTGTCCTCCACCCAAGATGGGATGGCGTAAGGTCAGAGGAGAGCCCCTGCCCAATGACCCCCAAGTGGTGTGAGCCTGTTATCCATGCCCTGGCGTGATCTCCACGTTGCCTCTCACTGTGTTCTCACCTGATGCCTTAATCCCTGCAAATCCTGCCAGTGAGCACCTGGTTTCAGTATCAAAGTGTGTCTTTTTAAAATGCCTTTCTGTTTCATATGACATTCTGAAATGATTTCTAGAATATTTTATCTGGCTCCAAGGTAAAGCACATGGCAACTTGTTTTTTTCCCAGAACACAGAACACAGAAGTCGCTCAGTTGTGTCCGACTCTTTGCAACCCCATGGATTGTACCCACCAGGCTCCTCAGTCCATGGGATTTTCCAGGCATGAATACTGGAGTGGGTTGCCATTTCCTTCTCCAGAAAGTTTCTGCCAAAACTGTGGCCTAGCCAGCTTTTGGTTTGGTTTCTGCCAATTGCATTATGTCCCTAAACCTCATTTGGCTCCTTGGGGTCTTGAGTTTGACCTTCCTCCTCTGGTGACTGACTGTACTGTGGTGAACAGAAGTTCTTTCTGCCCTGTTTAAGTAGAGTTGAAACATTCAAGGGAAAAAGATTCCTAGCATGGTGATGAGGGGGAAAGAATCATAGAAATCCCAGATGGAATTGCACAGCTGGGTACCAGCTCTGCAGGTCAGCCACTGAGCTTCAGAGCCGGGCTTGCCAGCTGTCTCCACTTCCATCTTTGAGCACAGTGGACTGTCTTAGAACCCATGCTTGAAAGCAGGGTCTGCTTAAGGAAAAAAGATGTCGAGAAGTTGCATTCCTTAGTGTTGGCATATCAAGAAAGAAGGATCTGTGTCCTGGGACAGTTAGCCAAGGTGATCTATCTGTTCTTTTAAGAGAGAACTCTTAATTTCTTTTCCACTTTCTCATAAAACCCAATATTCCCATCCAATTCTCCTGGTAGCTGAGGGGATTTGGGGATTATTGAAAGGTTCTGCCTCTTTTATCATCATCTGGGGTCCAGTACCCAGTGGTATTCAGGTTTCTGTAACAATATCTAAAGTTTCATAAATGTACAGCCTCCTGAGATTAAATGTAAAATCACAGTTTGGGAAATCCTAGAGGGAGTTCTGCAATTGTATTGCTTTGCAAAGTAATAAAACTTGAGAGGGAGTGGTGATGGCCTGGAAGACGCATGTGCATGTGTCACCGTCCTGCCTGAACTGTGATTCTCCCCTTAACCCTGGGCAATCCATGTTAAGATAATGCCTTTCACCACCCTCCTGGAACTCTATGTTTGGTATGTCCAAGTAAGGGAAAATTAAACTCACGTTTGCCACCTTTTTTTTTTTTGCCACATATCAAGATGGCATTTCTAAAACCAGACATTTATATTATTTTTAAAATTCACACTTTTCAGTTGAAGCCTAATGTGGTTTTGCATTCTTCCTCCTTTATCCTGGCCACTCTGTTGTCTGCTCCTGAGTTTTAGCTCAAGGATTCAGTGTCTTGCTTTGGGTGACTGTAACTGCAAATTCTCCACCAGGAAGTTAGAAACCAGTCTCAGTTCTTTCACTTGGGATCCCTTCCTACTTCTACCCTTTAGGTTTAGGGGTGCCACCTGCTTTGGGAACAGTGGGGCATGGCCCCCAGCCCCATTGCACCCCCGTGGGTGTCAGAACAGCCTCTTCTTTGATACACATTTTCAAAAACGAAAAATTCTTACTGACTACTTGTAACTTGGTTGTATTTTGTATTAACAGCCTTTAATAAAGCCATTTAAAATTTGTTCAGTGTGTCTCTTTGGGACCTCTGCTGGAGTTAGAAAGCCTGCTAGGATGATTGCTGTTGAACCCAGAGGTGAATAAAAGGATTCATACTAGTTAAAACCAGCTTGAAACCTTGCTTCAGCAGGCCCCCTTTGCACAGTCCTGCCTTGGCCCTGCAGGTTAGTGGGAAGCAGTAGCCAAGGTGCACAGCCCCCAGCAGAAGAGATGGGCTGTACCCCAGAGAGCTCTCATACAGCCCTCCAGTGACATGGAACCCAGGGCATGTCTTTCTAAGACAAGCTGATGGCATCAAATGAGTGAGTCAGAAGGGCAGATGCCATCTCCCCAAAAGCTTTCACCTTGAATGTGATTGAACCTGATTTTTCTTGAAAGAAATATAAACTTGGCTCATGAATTCTATTTTGTTCGTTAAGGTGCAGGTGGTAGGTTACCAGTTGTAGATTGACAGAATGCTTAGATGTCAGTTTTTAAAACTAATACCCTCTTGATTAGTACCATTTTTCTAGATACCGTGCTGCTGCTGCTGTTAAGTCACTTCAGTTGTGTCCGACTCTGTGCGACCCCATAGACGGCAGCCCACCAGGCTCCCCCATCCCTGGGATTCTCCAGGCAAGAACACTGGAGTAGGTTTCCATTTCCTTATCCAATGCATGAAAGTGAAAAGTGAAAGTGAATTCGCTCAGTCATGTCCGATTCTAGTGACCCCATGGACTGCAGCCCACCAGGCTCCTCTGTCCATGGGATTTTCTAGGCAAAAGTACTGGAGTGGGGTGCCATTGCCTTCTCTGCTAGATACCATATATATGTGTTAATGTATGATATTTGTTTTTCTCTTGACTAACTCTGTATAACAGGCTATAAGTTCATCCACCTCCTATTTGCAGGGCAGGAGTAGAGAAGCAGACATAGAGAACAGATTTGTGGACATTGTGGGCTAAGGAGAGGGTGGAACGAATTGACTGAGTAGCATTGAAACATATACATTACCATATGTAAAGTAGATAGCTAGTGGGAAGTTGTTGTATATCATAGGGATCTCAACCCAGTCCTCTGTAACAGCCTAGAGGGGTGAGATGGTGTGTGGGGTGGGAGGGACCTTCAGAAGGGAGGGGACATATATGTACTTATGGCTGACTCACATTCCTGTATGGCAGAAACCAACACAACGTTGTAAAACAAGTATTCTCCAATTAAAAATAAAAAAAGCTAATACCCCCTCAAGAAAATGGGGGTTCCAGGTGTCAGACTTCTAAGGTAGCATGCACGGTGGGGCCTTGCTGACCACAGATTTTTGGGAGAGCAAGTGATTGTACTTGCTGGCTCTTTGGTATTACAGTGATTTGATGAAGTGTGTGGACCAGCAAGTGTATGTATATGTATGAGAAGAGGCAAAGTAGGTTTCCCCTAGGTTTGGCAACCTTTATGGTAGCTCAGTATGTGGAAACCACATAGCTACCAAAAGAAATAAAAGTGTTTCTATGCAAGAGGGAGCCATCAGCATAGACACAA
Source organism: Bos mutus (assembly GCF_027580195.1). NCBI lineage: Eukaryota > Metazoa > Chordata > Mammalia > Artiodactyla > Bovidae > Bos > Bos mutus. The sequence continues at coordinate 42,101,166 of NC_091644.1, forward strand.
AATATATCTGGGTATATTCAACACTTTGCAGCCCGGAGGAAAGATGTTGAATCTGGGGGACAAGAACGCTCTCGGTTGTCGGGTGGGGGTATTCATAGGGGCTTGTCTAGAAATTTTCATTGGTCTGATCATATGCTTATATGTAATCTAATAAACTTATAGGTGCCTTGATCCCAAAGGTGGGGGGGCACCATAGGAGGGAGTCAGTGATTCTGAATCCCACCAAAACTCAGGTAGAAAGCAAGTGAGCAATTCTGAATATAAAATTAAAAGTTAACAGCAGCAATACCAACTAGAAACACAAATAAAAGAAAATCAACTCATAATGAGAATTGAAAATATAAGGTATCCAGGAATCAACTTTAACAGTGTACAAAGACTTTTTTTTTTTTTAACAAAGAAAACTATAAAAGGAAAATAGAAGGTGTAGAAGAAGAGCTGAATAATCCTAGGTGGAATAACAATATTATAAAACTTCATTTTCTTCCAGTCATTTTATAAAGTTAGTGTAACCTCAACAAAAATTGCAGTTGGGCATTTGAGGAAATTGGATAGATTTACATTAGACTGTAGGTGAAAAATAATAGTTCACTGAAAAATGAGAGAAGCCTTGTCTGTCAGTTATGAAACATGTTTATGGGTCTTGGTGCAGGAATAGATTATTAGATCAATGCAGAGCTTGGGGACAAATGCAGCTGTTAAAGGAAACTTAATTTACAATTAAAGTGACACCAGAAATTGGCAGGGGAAAGGAGGATTCACTATAGGAGATCTCAACATGGATTCTTACACAATTCTACATAGAAGGTAGACTCCATAAAGATTAAAGACCAATTTATAAAAGATAAATGGGTAAAGCTAATAGAGCAAAGTGTTTTGTGACCTAGGGCAAGAGCAAGGAAGGACTTCTTTAGTAAAAGTTCAAAAGCACAAACCATAAAGCAAAATACTAATGAATCTCATACATGAAAATTAAGGATTTCTGTCAATGAAGTACTATTTCAGTAGAGTTAGTGGAAAGGATGGGAGAAGATAATGTGCTATGTCAATGCCAATAGTACTAAGTACTATTGGAATTGTACAAAGTACTAAGAATACATAGGGGACTTCCCTGGTGGTCCAGTGGTTAAGAATCCGCCTGCCAAAGCAAGGGACATAGGTTCGATCCCTGGTCCAAGGAGATCCCACATGCTGCAGAGCAACTAAGCCCATGTCCCACAACTACTAAAGTCCACACACCTAGAGCCTGTGCTCCACCAAGAGAGAGGCCACCGCGATGAGAACCCTGAGCACTGCAAGTAGAGAGTAGCCCCCACTTGCTGCAGCCAGAGAAACCCATATGCAGCAGTGAAGATGCCGTGCAGCCAAAAATAGACAAAGTACAGAAGGGACTCTTGCAAATCAACAAAAAGAGTCCAGCAACCTTAACAGAATTAACATTACAGAAAATCCTTAAAAACTGTCAAGCATATGAGAAGTTGCTTAAAATAGTTGATAATCAGAGGGAGAAAACTGCTCCATAATGCCAAGTGTTGGCAGAAATGGGATAGAGCACTGGTTCTCAACCTTGGGTGATTTTGCGCTCCCTGGGGACCTTTGGTAGTGTGGGAAGACATTTTTTTCGTCACCACAACTGAGGGTGAGGCTACTGTTGGCATCTAGTAGGTAGAAGCCAGAGATGCTGCCAGACATCCCAGAGTGCACAGGACAGCCCCATGACAAAGGATACCATGCTGTGCCATGCTAAGTTGCTTCAGTCAAGTCTGACTCTGTGCAACCCTATGGACTGTAGCTTGCCAGGCTCCTCTGTGCGTGGGATTCTCTAGGCAAGAACACTGGACTGGGTTACCGTGCCCTCCTCCAGGGGATCTTCCCCACCCAGGCACTGAACCTGCATCCCTTAAGTCTCCTGCATTGGCAGGCATGTTCTTTACTAGGGCCACCTTTGGAAGCCTAAAACAAAGGATAAGCTAGTCCAAAATGTCAGTACTGCTGAGGCTGAGAAAGCCTAAGATAGAGGAACTGTACAGACATTTGTCAAGAATAATCTGGTACTATTCCACCAAACCGAGTGTCCCCTATTCTGGGACTCTGCTGTTCCCCTCCAGAACATGTCTTAAGGAAATTCTCAATCGGGTACTTAAGGAAATATGTACAGGGCTATTCATTACAGTGCTGTATGTGGGAGACAGAGGCAAGCTAGATGTCATTGTGAAGATGATTAGATAAAATGTGATGGACCATCAAAACAAAATTAATAAGGAAACACATGTCTTAAAAGATACATTAGATGAGCTGGATCTCATTGATATCTTCAGGACATTCCATCCAAATGTAGAAGAATACACCTTCTCAAAGGCACATGGAACATTCTCCAGGGTAGACCACATCTTGGGTCACAAATCAAACCTCAGTAAATTTAAGAAAATTGAAATCATATCAAGCATCTTCTCCGACCACAATGCTATAAGACTAGATATCAATTATAAGAAAAAAACCTTTTAAAAAACACAGACACATGGAGATTGAACAATACATTTCTAAATAACCAACAGATTAATTACTGAAGAAATAAAAAGGGAAATAAAAAATTTTCTAGAAACAAATGACAATAAAAACACAACTCAAAACCTATCAGTTCAGTTCAGTTCAGTTCAGTCACCCAGTCGTGTCCGACTCTTTGCGACCCCATGAATTGCAGCACGCCAGGCCTCCCTGTCCATCACCAACTCCCGGAGTTCACTCAAACTCACGTCCATTGAGTCAGTGATGCCATCCAGCCATCTCATCCTCTGTCATCCCCTTCTCCTGCCCCCAATCCCTCCCAGCATCAGAGTCTTTTCCAATGAGTCAACTCTTCACACGAGGTGGCCAAAGTACTGGAGTTTCAGCTTTAGCATCATTCCTTCCAAAGAAATCCCAGGGCTGATCTCCTTCAGAATGGACTGGTTGGATCTCCTATGGGATGCAGCAAAAGCAGATTTAAGAGGGAAGTTTATAGCAATACAATCCTAAAGAAACAAGAAAAACATTGAATAGACAACTAACTTTACACCTAATACAACTGGAAAAACAAGAACATCCCCCCCCCCCCTCGCCAAATTAGCAGAAGGAAAGATATCATAAAGATCCAAGCAGAAATAAATGGAAAAGAAATGAAAGAACAATAGTAAAGATTAATAAAACTAAAAGCTGGTTCTTTGAGGAGATAAACAAAATTGACAAACCTTCAGCCAGACTCATCAAGAAAAAAAGAAGTATCAAATCAACAAAATTAGAAGTGAAACAGGAGAGGTTACAACAGACAATGCAGAAATACAAAGGATTATAAGAGAGTATTATGAACAACTATATGGCAATAAAATAAATAACCTGGAAGAAATGGACAGATGCTTAGAAAAGTTCAATCTTCCAAGACTGAACCAGGAAGACAGAAATTATGAACAACTCAATTACAAGCACTGAAATTGAAGCTGTAATCAAAAATCTCCCCAAAAACAAAAGCCCAGGACCAGATGGCTTCACAGGAAAATTCTATCAAACATTTAGAGAAGAGCTAATGTCTATCGTTCTAAAACTTTCAAAAAATTGCAGAGGAAGGAACACTTGCAAATTCATTCTACGAGGCCACCATCACCCTGATACAAAAACCAGGCAAAGACAACACAAAAAGAAGAGTACAGGCCAATATCACTGATGAACATAGATGCAAAAATCCTCAACAAAATTTTAGCAAACAGAATTCAGCAACACATCAAAAAGCTCATACACCATGATCAAATAGAGTTTATTCCAGGGATGCAAAGATTCTTTGATATATGGAAGTCAATCAATGTGATACACCATATTAAAAAACTGAAAGATAAAAGCCATATGATAATCTCAATAGATGCAGAAAAAGCCTTTGACAAAATTCAGCACCCATTTATGATTAAAACTCTTCAAAAAATGGGCATAGAAGGAACCTACCTCAACATAGTAAAGGTCATATATGATAAGCCTACAACAAACATTATTCTCAATGATGAAAAACTGAAAGCACTCCCCCTAAGATCAGGAACAAGACAAGGGTGTCCACTTTCACCACTATTATTCAACATAGTTCTGGAAATCCTAGCTATAGCAATCAGAGAAGAAAAAGAAATAAAAGGAATCTAGATCAGAAAAGAAGTAAAACTCTCACTGTTTGCAGGTGACGTGATACTGTACATAAAAAACCCTAAAGATAGTATCAGAAAATTACTAGAGCTAACCAGTGAGTTTAGCAAAGTTGCAGGATACAAAATCAATACACAGAAATCACTTGTATTTCTATATTCTAACAATGAAAAATCAGAAAGAGAAATAAAAGCATCAATCCCATTCACCATTGCAGCAAAAAGAATTAAATATCTAGGAATAAATTTACCTAAGGAGACAAAATAACTGTACACAGAAAATTATAAGACACTGATGAAAAAAATCAAAGATAACATAAACAGATGGGGAGATATTCCATGTTTCTGGGTAGGGAGAATCAATGTTGTGAAAATGACTATACTACCAAATGCAATCTACATATTCAATGTAATCCCTATCAAATTACCAATGGCATTTTTCATAGAACTAGAAAAAAATTTTTCACAATTCACATGGAAGCACAAAAGACCCAGAATAGCCAATGCAGTCTTGAGAAAGAAGAATGGACTGGAGGAATCAACCTTCCTGACTTCAGATTATACTACAAAGCTACAGTCATCAAGACAGTATGGTACTGGCACAAAAACAGTAATATAGACCAATGGAACAAGATAGAAAGCCCAGAAATAAACCCGTTCACCTATGGGTACCTTATTTTTGACAAAGGAGGGAAGAATACATAATGGTGCAAAGACAGGCTCTTCAATAAATGGTGCTGGGAAAACTAGACAGCTACATGTAAAAGAATGAAATTAGAACACTTCCTAGCACCATATACAAAGATAAACTCAAAATGGATTAAAGGCCTAAAGGTAAGACTGAAAACTATAAAACTCTCAGAGGAAAACATAGGCAGAACATAAATGCCTATGACATAAACCAAATGACATCAAATTATGACATCAATAAATTGATGACATAAATTAAAGGTAGATCCTCTATGACCCACCTCCTAGAATAATGGAAATAAAAGCGAAAGTAAACAAGTGGTACCTGATTAAACTTAAAAACTTTTGCAGAGCAAAGGAAACTATAAGAAAGGTGAAAAGACAACCCTCAGGATGGGAGAAAATAATAGCAAATGAAACAACTGACAAAGGATTAATTTCCAAAATATAAAAGCAGCTCATACAACCCAGTGAAAAACTGGGAAAAAGACCTAAACAGACATTTCTCCAAAGAAGACATATAGATAGCTAATAAACACATGAAAAGATACTCAACATCGCTCATTATCAGAGAAATGCAAACCAAAACTACAACACCTCACACCAGTCAGAATGGACACAATCAAAGAGTCTACAAACAGTAAATGCTGGAGAGGGTGTGGAGAAAAGGGAACGCTCTTGCACTGTTGGTGGGAATGTAAATTGATACAGCCACTATGGAAGACGGTATGGAGATTCCTTAAAAAACTAGGAATAAAAGCACCATAGCACCATATGACCCAGCAATCCTGCTCCTAGGCATATACCCTGAGGCAACCAAAATTGAAAAAGACACATGCACCCCATTGTTCATTTTGGCACTATTTACAATAGCTAGAACATGGAGACAACCTAGATGTCCATTGACAGATGAATGGATAAAGAAGCTGTGGTACATATGCACAATGGAATATTATTCAGCCATTGAAAGGAACACATTTGAGTCAGTTCTAATGAGGTGGATGAACCTGGAGCATATTATACAAAGTGAAGTAAGTCAAAAAGAGAAAGATAAATATTGTATTCTAACACATATATATGGAACCTAGAAAAAAGGTACTGAAGAATTTATATACAGGGCAGCAATGGAGAAACAAACATTAGAGAATAGACTCATGGGAGAGGGGAGCAGAGGTTGAGATGTATGGAGAGAGTAGCATGGAAACTTACATTACCATATTCACAATAGATAGCCAATGGGAATTTCCTGAGCCAATGGCTCAGGAAACTCAAGTAGGGGCTCTGTATCAACCTAGCGGCATGGGATGGGGCAGGAGATGGGAGGGAGGTTACCTAGGGCTGATTCATGTTGAGGTTTGACAGAAAACAACAAAATTCTGTAAAGGGATTATCCTTCAATTGAAAAATAAATAAAATTTTAAAAAATTTGATGGACCCATACCATGGATTATTATGTAGCACTTAAAAGCAACAAATTAGATGTACACATGGCTACATGGATGGATCTGAATAACTATGTTACTGAAACAAAGCAAGAACAATGGGATACAAAATAATACCATTTGTATAAATTAAAAAAGTAAGATATTTGACAATAGAATGATTGCCTATGGGAGGAGGAGAGGTAGAAATAAGGGTTCAGTTCAGTTCAGTCACTCAGTCGTGTCCGACTTTGCGACCCCATGGACTGCTGCACGTCAGGATTCCCTGTCCATCACCAACTCCCGGAGATTAGTCAAACTCATGTCCATTGAGTCAGTGATGCCATCCAACCATCTCATCCTCTTTCATCCCCTCCTCCTTCTGCCCTTAATCTTTCCCAGCATCAGGGTCTTTTCAAATGAGTCAGTTCTTTGCATCTGGCGGCCAAAGTATTGGAGCTTCAGCTTCAGCATCAATCTTTCCAATGAATATTCAGGGTTGATTTCCTTTAGGATTGACTGGTTTGATCTCCTTGCAGTCCAAGGGAGTCTCAAGAGTCTTCTCCAACACCACAGTTCTAAAGCATCGATTCTTTAGTGCTCAGCTTTCTTTATGGTCCAACTCTTACATCCATACATGACTGCTGGAAAAACCATAGCTTTGACTAGATGGATCTTTGCCTGCAAATTAATGTCTCTGCTTTTTAACGTGCTGTCTAGGTAGGTAATAACTTTTCTTCCAAGGAGCAAATGTCTTTTAATTTCATGGCTGCAGTCACCATCTGCAGCAATTTTGGAGTCCAAGAAAATAAAGTCTCTCATTGTTTGCCCATCTATTTGCCATGAAGTGATAGGATCAGATGCCATGATCTTAGTTTTTTGAATGTTGAGTTTTAACCCAGCTTTTTCAGTCTCTTCTTTCACTTTCATCAAGAGGCTCTTCAGTTCCTCTATGCTTTCTGCCATTAGGGTGGTGTCATCTGCATATCTGAGGTTATTGATAAGGGTAGCAAGGAAGAAATATGGCAGAGAGCTCTAGAATAGACTGATGCTCATGTTTCATTGGAGAAGGAAATGGCTACCCACTCCAGTGTTCTTGCCTGGAGAATCCCAGGGATGGGGGAGCCTGGTGGGCTGCCATCTCTGGGGTCGCACAGAGTCGGACACGACTGAAGCGACTTAGCAGCATATTTCATTGGATGCCTATTGGCAAAGAGGCTTGCCATCTCTTGTCATCTAGGTCTGTTATTAATCTGTCACATTAAACAGGACACTTTAATTGGTGTGTTATGTTGGAGGTGCCCCCTGGCCAGCAATGGTTAGGTCTTTTGTGGCCTGGCTCTGTTTCATCTTAATTTGTGTGACTCTATAGTTGCACAGCGGCCAACATCTGTAAAGCCTGAGTCAATCCAGGCACTTCTGTAATAGCTGGTGGGACAACTATGCAGATTGGGAAGAGAATGAGGGAGGAATTATTGACAGCTGATGCCATGTGCCTTGGGGACAGAAATGACACACTGTGTGAAATTGGGCAGGGCACTGTGCAGAGGAGCAGATGATTTCATCGGCTGGCCAGTGCCTTACCAATGCAGCCTGCAGTTACCCTAAGAATTTGCAATAAAATCATACACAGTGATATGTGTGAGGATCTTTAAAATTTATTCTAAGTGTCCTAACTACAGTACAGAAAGTGTGGAAAACATACTTCACTGCTTTAACACAATACTAGCATCTTGAAGCATTCACTGCCTTTTTTTTTTTTTTTAATTTTGCCGCAGTGGGTCTTAGTTGTATACCTGGGTTCTTCGTTGTGGCGTGTGGGCTTAGTTGCCTCACAGCATGTGGGATCTTAGTTCCCTGACCCGAAATCAAACCTGTGTCCCCTGCACTGTACGGTGGATTCTTAACCACTGAACCACCAGGGAAGTCCCTACTGCCAGCCTTTTATTGTGAACGGGTCCAAGCCCAAGCATGGAACGGATGTGTCAAAGGGACTTCCCAGACTGGAAATGAGGTCCAAATGCAGGTTTGGCAACCACGTGGGTCCTGGTTTTTCCCTTTGTGCCATATTCTCCATTTCTCTTGCTCCATCCCCTTATCTTGCCTCCCCCCATGGATTCGTTGCAACATCTAGCCCCAGGACTGCAATAACATGTATTTTCTTCATAGCTTTTTACTGTGTTGCAGCCTGGCACTGGGCACTGGGAAGTTCATAGTGTATCATATGGACAGAGTTGCTACCCTCATGCAGCTTAAATTCTAGTAGAAGATGTAGACTATAGATACGACCACACAAACAATTTTATAGCTGGAAATTTCAAAGTAAACAAGATTTCTGCTTCTGGCAATGATAGACTAATAAGGACTGGATCCAACCCTCTTGCCATAAACAACTAGAAAATTGGAGAAAATATAGGTAACAGCAACTTATATAAAATTTGGACAACAGTCAATGCAAGACTGTGATCCCAAGAGAAGGGAAGTAAGTGAAGTAAGTCTTATAATTATTTTGGTTTTCTGACTTAAGGCATTTTTTAGACTGTGTTGCAGAAAGTTTCACTGAGTTGAGGAGAATGAGCTTTGGAATGAAAAGATAGTTGGAATTTGCAAGGGATGGGGGTTGGGTGAAGAAAGAGCTTCAGAAATACGCACAAGCTTCCCCTTAAGTACATTGGGGACAGTTTCTAGACTGCAGCATGGGGGAGGGGGGCATGGAATCCAAACAGAACCCAGCAGTCTTCCTGAGGTGAAGAGAATGAATTTGGAGTTGGGGAGGCAAAAGGGACTAGAATTAAAATAGCAGAGTTCCAGAAATGAAGATCTCTAGAAACTTGCATAGGGATTCTTTATATCTTTGGCCAAAGATCAGTCTGTACATGTGTTGGGTGAACTCATAATGGGTTGGGCAAAAGAAACCTCCAAGGAAATAGCAGTTGTCAGAGAACTGTAAGATAATTCTCAGAGTTCACACAAGGCAGGAATCATTCAAATTCTTTCCAGTAAGGGTGAATGTTGAATATATGGGCTTTCATCAGAGACTATAGATGGGCCATGCACTAGATGTGGAGTTTAATTAGTCTAGAAACAAAGAGAACTCTAGATCTGCCCTAAAATAGTTTTTAAGCAAGACATGAAAAGATCAAACCAATTCACAAATAACTTTGCTGCCTGCCAGAATATGTCCAACATTCTTTATAAAAATACTACACAATCAAACATTAAACATGAAAGTCAAAATGTTCAGCAACCAATCAAAAATTATTAGACATACACATGAGGAAAGAAATGTGACTTAGATGAGAGAAAATAAACTAATTTAGAAGCGACAGAAAAGAGTTGGAAGATAGGAATTTTAAAGCAGCTATTATAAATAAGGTACATATGCTCAAAGATGTAAAGTAAAATGGAAACAGAGAAAGGGAACTTATAGAGATAAAACATCTTAAAAATTTTATCAGAGATTAAAATTAAATGATACACTACAGAAATAAGTGAGTGTGAAGGTAGCAATAGAATCTATCCAACGTGAAGCAAAAAGATCAGGGGAAAAAAAAAAGAACAGAGCCTCAGTGTTGTGTGGGAAAATATTAACTGCTTCAGTAATTAAAATCCTAAAGAGCAAAAATAGAGAGAGGGATGGAAAAAAGTATTTGAAGAAATAATGGCCAAATTTCCCCAAGTTTTATAAAAATTATAGACCCACAGATACAAGAGTTCAGTGAATTCCAAGGAGGGTAAACATACAACTCAGAGATGTCCTAAACCATGCTGCAAATGGCTGAAAATCAGTAATAAAGAGAAAACTACAAAACAGCCAGAGGAAAAGAGACATTTTAAGTACAGATAAGGGAATAAAAAAGAATTACTACAGAATTATCATCCCAAAATATGCCAGATTGAAGTAAATGGAACCACATCTTTTAAAAATAGAACTATCAAGCTAAAATTTAATTTACAACAATAAAAAAATCATTCAAAATCAAAAGCAAAAATTAAAACACACACATGAGACACATATATAATAGCCACATAATACATGACTTTTTCAAGTGTACATGAAAAATTCACCAAGATACAATATGTGCTGGGCCATAGGGGAAGTCCCAGTAAAATGAGAAGAACTGAAATCAACCAGAGTATGGTCTGATACCAGTCACTGTTGGTATGGTGGTGAGGATGGCTGCCTCCAAGAGTATGATTGCAATGCAATTAAATCAAGGATTAATAATGGAAGATATCTGGAAAATCCTAACATATTTAAATATTAAAATTACATTTAAAAGTAGCTTATTGGTCAGAAAAGGATCACAAGAAAAATTGGAAGTTACTTTGAACTGAAAATACAGCATATCAAAATTATTGATATGCAAGTAAAGCAGTGTTTAGAGGGGCATTGATAGCTTTAAATGTTTATATTAGAAAAGAAAAGAGATCTGAAAAAACCACTTATCTAAACTTCCACCATAAGAAACTAGAAGAACAAATTAAGCAGAAGGAAGGAAATAATAAATAGTGGAAATCAATTAAACAGAAAATGGGTCAACAATAGTAAAATAGATGATGTTTTAAAAGTTAGAACTTTGAAAAGATCAACAAAATTGATAACTTGCTAGCTAGGCTAATGAAAACAACGATACATCATTTACACACACACAGCGTGCACACACACACACACACACACACACAAAGAAACACAAATTACTAATACAAGGAATGAAATAGGGACGTAACTACAGATATTTCATATATAAAAATGATAATAAAAGATTATTATAAGCAATTTTACTCCAAATAGTATAAATTAGATAGAATGAACCAACTTCATTGAAAGATAAAGCCTACTAAAAGTGACTCAAAATAAATGGAAATCCTGAATTTCCATACAAATTTATCATTATTTGAATTCTTCCTCCCCTCAAACTCTAGGTTCAGATGATCTCACTGGTGAGTTCTACTAAATGGATACCAATCTTACATGAACTTTTGAAACAAGAGAAAGGAAGAATTCTACCCATCTCATGTTATGAGGGCTGCATTACCCTGGCACCATACTTAGACACAGACATGACAAAAACAGAAAAGAAAAAACCTACAGATCAATATTCATATCATGAATACAGATATAAAAATATCTAACAAAATATTGGGAAATCAAATCTGGTAGTATTTTAAAATAATAACGTATCATAACCAAGTGGGGTTTATGTCAGGAATAAACCTGACTAGGTTTGACTAGGTAGGCTATAGGTATTACCCAGTGATATAATCTACACCCAAAAAAGACGTCCTTTTCATTATAGGGGACTGGAATGCAAAAGTAGGAAGTCAAGAAACACCTGGAGTAACAGGCAAATTTGGCCTTGGAATATGGAATGAAGCAGGGCAAAGACTAATAGAATTTTGCCAAGAAAATGCACTGGTCATAGCAAACACCCTTTTCCAACAACACAAGAGAAGACTCTACACATGGACATCACCAGATGGTCAATACCGAAATCAGATTGATTATATTATTTGCAGCCACAGATGGAGAAGCTCTATACAGTCAGCAAAAACAAGACTGGGAGCTGACTGTGGCTCAGATCATGAACTCCTTATTGCCAAATTCAGACTGAAATTGAAGAAAGTAGGGAAAACCACTAGACCATTCAGGTATGACCTAAATCAAATCCCTTATGATTATATAGTGGAAGTGAGAAATAGATTTAAGAGACGAGATATGATAGATAAAGTGACTGATGAACTATGGACGGAGGTTCGTGACATTGTACAGCAAACAGGGATCAAGACCATCCCCATGGAAAGGAAATGCAAAAAAGCAAAATGGCTGTCTGAGAAGGCCTTACAAATAGCTGTGAAAAGAAGAGAAGTGAAAAGCAAAGGAGAAAAGGAAAGATATGAACATCTGAATGCAGAGTTCCAAAGAATAGCAAGAAGAGATAAGAAAGCCTTCCTCAGTGATCAATGCAAAGAAATAGAGGAAAACAACAGAATGGGAAAGACAAGAGATCTCTTCAAGAAAATTAGAGATACCAAGGGAACATTTCATGCAAAGATGGGCTCAATAAAGGACAGAAATGGTATGGACCTAACAGAAGCAGAAAATATTAAGAAGAGGTGGCAAGAATACACAGGAGAACTGTACAAAAGAGATCTTCATGACTCAGATATCCATGACGGTCTAATCACTCACCTAGAGCCAGACATCCTGGAATGTGAAGTAAAGTGGGCCTTAGAAAGCATCACTATGAACAAAGCTAGTGGAGGTGATGGAATTCCAGTTGAGCTATTTCAAATCCTAAAAGATGATGCTGTGAAAGTGCTGCACTCATGCCAGCAAATTTGGAAAACTCAGCAGTGGCCACAGGACTGGAAAAGGTCAGTTTTCATTCCAATCCCAAAGAAAGGCAATGCCAAAGAATGTTCAAACTACCGCACAATTGCACTCATCTCACACGCTAGTAAAGTAATGCTCAAAATTCTCCAAGCCAGGCTTCAGCAATACATGAACCGTAAACTTCCAGATTTTCAAGCTGCTTTTAGAAAAGGCAGAGGAACCAGAGATCAAATTGCCAACATCCACTGAATCATTGAAAAAGCAAGAGAGTTCCAGAAAAACATCTATTTCTGCTTTATTGACTATGCCAAAGCCTTTGACTGTGTGGATCACAATAAACTGTGGACAATTCTTCAAGAGATGGGAATACCAGACCACCTGACCTGACTCTTGAGAAATCTGTATGCAGGTCAGGAAGCAACAGTTAGAACTGGACATGGAACAACAGACTGGTTCCAAATAGGAAAAGGAGTACATCAAGGCTGTATATTGTCACCCTGCTTATTTAACTTATATGCAGAGTACATCATGAGAAACACTGGGCTGGAAGAAGCAGAAGCTGGAATCAAGATTGCTGGCAGAAATATCAATAATCTCAGATATGCAGATGACACCACCCTTATGGCAGAAAGTGAAGAGGAACTCAAAAGCCTCTTGATGAAAGTGAAAGTGGAGAGTGAAAAAGTTGTCTTAAAGCTCAACATTCAGAAAACAAAAATCATGGCATCCGGTCCCATCACTTCATGGGAAATAGACAGGGAAACAGGGGAAACAGTGTCAGACTTTATTTTTTTGGGCTCCAAATTCACTGCAGATGGTGACTGCAGCCATGAAATTAAAAGACACTTACTCCTTGGAAGAAAAGTTATGACCAAACTAGATAGCATATTCAAAAGCAGAGACATTACTTTACCAACAAAGGTCTGTCTAGTCAAGGCTATGGTTTTTCCAGTGGTTATGTGTGGATGTGAGAGTTGGACTGTGAAGAAAGCTGAGCACCAAAGAATCGATGCTTTTGAACTGCGGTGTTGGAGAAGACTCTTGAGAGTCCCCTGGACTGCTAGGAGATCCAACCAGTCAATTCTGAAGGAGATCAGCCCTGGGATTTCTTTGGAGGGAATGATACTAAAGCTGAAACTCCAGTACTTTGGCCACCTCATGTGAAGAGTTGACTCATTGGAAAAGACTCTGATGCTGAGAGGGATTGGGGGCAGGAGGAGAAGGGGATGACAGAGGATGAGATGGCTGGATGGCGTCACTGACTTGATGGATGTGAGTCTGAGTGAACTCTGGGAATTGGTGATGGACAGGGAGGCCTGGCGTGCTGCAATTCATGGGTTCGCAAAGAGTCGGACACAACTGAACGACTGAACTGAACTGATTCTAAGTACGTGGAGAGGTATTTTATAGACATGGTTAAGATCCACAATCAGTTGACTTAGTAAAGAAGATTACCCTTGATAATATTTGTGGACCTCATCCAATCACTTGAAAGGCCTTTCAAGAGCAAAAACTGAGGTTTTACAGAGAAGAAATTCAAATCCTGGCTGAGTCTGCCCTTCAGATTTTGGATTTGCCAGTCCCCACAATCACATGAGCCAAGTCTATAAAATAAGTCATTCACACACACACACACCAAACACACACACACATTCCCTATTGCTTCTATTTCTCTGGAGAACCCTGACTGATAGATAAAATTTGCTGAACATTTGAAATTCAGTTAATATAATTCATCGTGAAAGTGAAGTGAAAGTGTTAGTCACTTGTAGTGTCTGACCCTTTGCAACCCCCATGGAGTGTAGCTTGTTAGGCTACTCTGTCCATGGTATTCTCCAGGCAAGAATACTGGAGTAGGTAGCCATTCCCTTCTCCAGGGGTTCTTCCTGACCCAGGGACTGAACCCAGTTCTTCCACACTGCAGGCAGATTCTTTACAATCTGAGCTATCATACTAGCAGAATTAAGGAGAAGAATCATTTGATAGTCTCAACAGATGCTGAAAAAGTATTATGCAAAATCCAACACCCAATCATGATAAAAATTCTCAGCAGACTTGAAATAGGAAGGAACTTCCTCAACCTGGTAAAGGGCACTTTTGAAAGTTATACATCTAATGTCATATTTAATGATGAAAGATTAAATCCTTTTCTTTTCAGATTAGGAATGAGCAAGGAATTCCACACTTGCCATTCTATTTAACATTGTGTTGGCAGTCCTAGACAGCTTAATAAAACAAGTGATAGAAATAAATGTCATAAAACTGAAAAAATAAGGCTCTCTTTATTTGCAGTTGACATGATCATACACATATGACATACATGCGGATCCCTAAAGAATCCATAGAAGTAATATCAAATTAGAAACACTACAGAAGGTCAATATACAAAAATCAGCTGTGTTTCTACATACTAGCAATAAGTTGGAAAAAAATAATTGCATTTACAAGATTATCAAAAACATGAAATTATAACAAAATGTATACTATGCAAGGAGATCCAACCAGTCCATTCTAAAGGAGATCAGCCCTGGGATTTCTTTGGAAGGAATGATGCTAAAGCTGAAACTCCAGTATTTTGGCCACCTCATGAGAAGAGTTGACTCATTGGAAAAGACTCTGATGCTGGGAGGGATTGGGGGCAAGAGGAGAAGGGGATGACAGAGGATGAGATGGCTGGATGGCATCACTGACTCGATGGACGTGAGTCTGAGTGAACTCCGGGAGTTGGTGATGGACAGTGAGGCCTGGCGTGCTGTGATTCATGGGGTCGCAAAGAGTCGGACACGACTGAGCGGCTGATCTGATCTGATCTGATCTGATGTATATTCTAAAAACTACAAAACATTGCTGAAATTTAAAAATAGCTAAATACATGGAGAATATATGATGTTCATGCTTTGGAAGATTCAATATTGTTAAGATACTAATTCTTTCCAAATTGATCTATGGATTCAGTGGATAATTCAGGATAAGGTTCCCCATCTTAAGGTCAGTGGATTAGCAACCTTAATTCCACCTGCAACATTGATTCTCCTTTGTCATGTAAAATAGACACAGATTCCAGAGACTCGTTGAGGGAGACTTGTTGAGGAGTCATTAGTCTGCAAACCACAGGACAAGTTTTAAATTATGTTATAAAATCAGCCAAACATCCTTGATGAAGGGACATATAAACCATAACAGTTAGAAAATCATTGCAATCTCAGGAAAGAAGTAATGATGATTTGTCCCAGATGAGCAGCAATGGGGATAGAGAGAAGACTTGGAAGAGTCACTTGGAAGGCAGAGTGGGTGCCACTCCAGGGAGTTGAAATCTATTATTATCTAGCATAAGCACAGGTGAGAGGGGCATTTTGATTGGGAAGAGAGAAAGTCTGGATTAAAAAAGAACTAGAGAAAGTTTCCCACTCCAGTACTCTTGCCTGGAAAATCCCATGGACGGAGGGGCCTGGTGGGCTGCAGTCCATGGGGTCGCTAGGAGTCAGACACGACTGAGCGACTTCACTTTCACTTTTCACTTTCATGCATTGGAGAAGGAAATGGCAACCCACTCCAGTATTCTTGCCTGGAGAATCCCAGGGATGGGGGAGCCTGGTGGGCTGCTGTGTATGGGGTCGCACAGAGTCGGACATGAGTGAAGCGACTTAGCAGCAGCAGCAGCAGCAGAGAAAGTTTGATCCTTTAGAAACAAGGCCTGACAAGAAATGAAAATTGTTCTGCCGTTTTATCAGCCTGAGCTTTTATTAAGCTGAGTGTCAATGCCAGTTTTAATTGTTTACATTGTCTCTCAGACAAACTCAGTCGATGGATTGTTTGCAGAGATGTCCTCCAACAATTCCTTCTATCCCTGATCCACACTTCACTCAAGGCAAGAGGTGAAACCCATTTTCCTTCCTCGTGGTCTGAACTGGTCCTACAACTTGCTTTGACCAAAAGAATGTAATGTGTGGTGGAAGTTCACATTTTGTTGATTTCTGAGCCTCAGCCTCAAGAAGCTGGGCACCCTCTACTCCTGTTCTCTTGAAATGCTTCATCTTCATGCAGAGAGCATGGTCTGGCCTCTTGGGGAGGATGGGCAGCCATGTGGAAGAGATGGAGTCAACTCAGTCAATAGGCCCAGCCAACTACTGGACACAAGACCAAGACCATCTCGAACCAGCCAGTCCCATGCTTCTTTACTGTCTTAGTCAATACAGGCTGCTGTCGCAAGCTGCCATGTATTGGGTAGATAAACAACAAATTTTATTTCTCACAGTCCTGGAGACTGGAGATGGAAGATCAGGGTGCCAGCATGGTCAGGTTCTGGTGAGCTCACATAGTCTTCACATGAATGACAGAAGGCTAGTTCCCTTTCCCATCTTATGAGGACACTAATCCATCATGGGGGCTCCACCCTCATGATCTAATGACATGCCAATCACTCCACTTCCCAATACCATCCTCTGGGTAGTTAGGGTTTCAACATATGAGTTTGGGGAGTATATAAACATGCAGTTCACAGTACCAACTGAGAACAAACACGAGGAAGCCCAGCTGACCACACGAGGAGCCAAGAGGAGCCTCCCAATGAAGCCCTGCCCTAACACCACTCCACAGAGCTGTGAGCAAATACCAGGTTGCTACTGTAAGCATGGAATTTTCAGTTGGTTTGATGGACAGCAAGATAACTGATATGCCTTTCCTGCTGGACTCTAGCCAAAAGTCTACCCTGGATTTCTATTGTGAAGAGAGCAGAAGAGCAAAGTGAATATAATATAATATAAGGAATACAACAAAAAAGAGACCCACAGACATAGAGAACAAACTAGTGTTACCAGTGGGAAGAGGGAGACGGAGGGACAATATAAGGGTAGGGGATTAAGAGACACAAACTATTATGTATAAAATAAGCTACAAGGATATACTGTACAACATAGGAAATATAACCAATATTTTAGAATGACTATAAATGTAGTATAACTTTTAAAAATTGTGAATTACTATTTTGTACACCTGTAACATATACTATTGTACATCAACTATACTTCATTTAAAAAATTAAAATAAATTTAAAAATCAAGACCAAAAGAAACCTTGCCCAGCAGATAATGCATTGTGGAGTAGAAGCACCCAGTGACAATTGTATTGTGTTCTTCATTTGGTGATGTAAATAGATAGGTACACAGCTGCCCTACCTTTGCAGTCCTTGTTCATCTATATAGCACTTCCCTTCATTCTCTCTCCATTACTGAGACAGCTCATGGCAGCCACCTGGGCTGCAAGGGGAACGAGGAGCCCTGGGATGATGATAAAGCCTCCTGACAGGGTTCCTGGAGGCTGGAGGGAGCTCTGGGGACAGGAACTAAAGATAGCCTCTCCCGTGATGCCCAGCACCCATCCTTCAGGCCGAGAGGGTTAGTGCAGAGGGTGTGCACCACCCCAGAGCTGGAACATGGTTCAGACATGAAGACATATAAAGGCACCACTGCTGCTCCCAGGAAGTGCAGCTGGGGAAGCAGAGTGAGCTACAGTTGAAAAACTGTTCACTGTTCATCTATGTTGGATTGTAAATCACTGTAATTTACTAACCTGTCAGGACTTTAAAGAAGGTAGCAGAACAGAGAACAGGGGTGTGGAGCAAGCCGGTGGGGAAAGTGCAGTGAAAGAAGTAGGATTTTGCCTTTTATGAGACTTTACCTGCCATCTCTCAGATGGAATGGCTGTGGGAGGCAAGTTGCCATTTTCCCTGTGCCTGTGGGTTGGTCTCATCTTGTTTGTGAAGACAGCAAGAGCTCTCTGGTACCTTTGAATTATTATAATAAGAGTTATCACTTATTAAACACTTAAAATATGTCAGCCATATGTGCTTTACTTTAGTTAGCAGTATTATTAATTTCGTTTTACAGATTATGAAACTGAGGTTCTGAGTAAATTTTCTGAGGTGTTTCAGCTAGTAAGTGATCAAAGTGGGAATCTAATCCCCATTTACCTGACTTCCAAGCACATGTACAGTTATTTTGCAGAGGCCATACTATCCTTCATTTTCAACGAAGTGGTTGTTTCCTGAAAGAGAGAACTATTTACTCTGAAACATCTTTATGCTTCCTCTTTCACAGCATCAAACCCAAAACCTTTGTGTCCTTAGAGCACAAAAACTACAAAGAGTCCATTTTCCTGAGCTTCACATGGGTCCTTCTTTTCATATGCTTATTTGGTGCAGAGTGAAAAACATCAGTTCGGTCACTTTAACACCCAGTCTTACATGAATAATGTTCTTGATTTCTTTTTCTTTTTTCTTTTTTTTAAATAAAAGCTGTTGTTCCCTTGTCCCCCAGTGGCCTTCAGTTTTGCAATGCCATTCCCATTTGGGGTGAGTCTCTGAGTGCCCCCAACAGAGTCATGCTGTGGCAGTGCCTGTCACTGGGAGAGGGGACCTGTATCTGAAGAACATATGTCTGGGAGGGGAAAACAGCATCTCCTTTCAGGGATAAGCAACCCAATATAGGAGGAAAAGTCACCTTCAAAACAAATAGCAGAAGCTGCAGCAGGAATGACCGGCCTGGCCCACTCTCTTCCTGGGTTTCAGACTTTGTCCAGTACTTCCCCTCTCTGAGCTTCATTACAGTTCTCTCCAAATTAACATCCAGCCTGGTATGACATTCTTGAAATTTCTGGCACAAAATAGCCACTCAGTAAGCGTTAAATGAACCCACACTCCTTCATAGCTTGGTGTTAGGCTGGAGGTACATTTAACTTATGTCCCTCACAAAATATATCTACACATGTGAGACATTTTCAATTAATATTTTAGGGGTTTTGCTGGTGGTCTGAAACCACGTGGCTTTCCAGTGGCACGGTGGTAAAGAATCCGCCTACCAATGCAGGAGACGCAAGAGACATGGGTTCTATCCCTGGGTTGGAAAGATCCCCTGGAGAAGAAAATGGCAACCTACTCCAGTATTCTTGCCTGGAAAATTCCATGGACAGAGGAGCCTGGTGGGCAATAGCCCAATGGGGTTCCAAAGAGCTGAACACCACTGAGCAACTAAGCACAGTACTGGTGATCTAGTGGTTAGGAACCCACCCGCCAATGCAGGAGGCATAGGTTCGATCCCTGATCTGGGGAGATCCCACATGGCCTGGGGCAACTAATCCCAAGTGCCATTACTATAGAGCCAGTACCCTAGAGTCAACGAGCTGGGTTTTTTTTTTTTTTTTTTAATATTGAACTGCATGAGCTGTTTATTTATTTTGGAGCTTAATCCCTAGTCAGTCTCTTTGTTTGCAAATATGAAAAACATATCCCATTCTGTAGGTTGTGTTTTCATTTTGTTTATAGTTTCCTTTGCTGTACAAAAGCTTTTAAATTGAATTAGGTCACATTTATTAATTTTTGTTTTTATTTTCTTTTCTTAAACTATAAATTTATTTATTTTAATTGGAGGCTAATTACTTTACGATATTGTATTGGTTTTGCCATACATCAACATGAATCCACCACGGGTGTACATGTGTTCCCCATCCTGAACCCCCCTCCCATCTCCCTCCCTGTACCATCCCTCTGGGTCATCCCAGTGCTCCAGCCCCAAGCATCCTGTATCCTGCATCGAACCTGGACTGGTGATTTGTTTCATATATGATATTATACATGTTTCAATGCCATTCTCCCAAAACATCCCACCCTCTCCCTCTCCCACAGAGTCCAAAAGACTGCTCTATACATCTGTGTCTCTTTTGCTGTCTCGCATACAGGGTTATCGTTACCCTCTTTCTAAATTCCACATATATGCATTAGTATACTGTATTGGTGTTTTTCTTTCTGGCTTACTTCACTCTGTATAATAGGCTCCAGTTTCATCCACCCCATTAGAACTGATTCAAATGTATTCTTTTTAATGGCTGAGTAATATTCCATTGTGTATATGTGCCACAGCTTTCTTATCCATTCATCTGCTGATGGACATCTAGGTTGCTTCCATGTCCTGGGTATTATAAACAGTACTGCGATGAACACTGGGGTGCACGTGTCTCTTTCCCTTCTGGTTTCCTCAGTGTATATGCCCAGTGGTGGGATTGCTGGGTCATAAGGCAGTTCTATTTCCAGTTTTAAGGAATCTCCACACTGTTCTCCATAGTGGCTGTACTAGTTTGCATTCCCACCAACAGTGTAAGAGGGTCCCCTTTTCTCCATACCTTCTCCAGCATTTATTGCTTGTAGACTTTTGGATAGCAGGCATTCTGACTGGTGTGAAATGGTACCTCATAGTGGTTTTGATTTGCATTTCTCTGATAATGAGTGATGTTGAGCATCTTTTCATGTGTTTGTTAGCCATTTGTGTGTCTTCTTTGCAGAAATGTCTGTTTAGTTCTTTGGCCCATTTTTTGATTGGGTCGTTTATTTTCCTGGAATTGAGCTGCAGGAGTTGCTTGTATATTTTTAAGATTAGTTCTTTGTCAGTTGCTTCATTTGCTATTATTTTCTCCCATTCTGAAGGCTGTCTTTTCACCTTGCTTATAGTTTCCTTTGTTGTGCAGAAGCTTTTAATTTTAAGTAGGTTCCATTTGTTTATTTTTGCTTTTATTTCCAATATTCTGGGAGGTGGGTCATAGAGGATCCTGCTGTGATTTATGTTGGAGAGTGTTTTGCCTATGTTCTCCTCTAGGAGTTTTATAGTTTCTGGTCTTGCATTTAGATCTTTAATCCATTTTGAGTTTATTTTTGTGTATGGTGTTAGAAAGTGTTCTACTTTCATTCTTTTACAAGTGGTTGACTGGTTTTCCCAGCACCACTTGTTAAAGAGATTGTCTTTTCTCCATTGTATATTCTTGCCTTCTTTGTCAAAGATAAGGTGTCCATAGGTGCATGGATTTATCTCTGGGCTTTCTATTTTGTTCCATTGGTCTATATTTCTGTCTTTGTGCCAGTACCATACTGTCTTGATGACTGTGGCTTTGTAGTGGAGCCTGAAGTCAGGCAGGTTGATTCCTCCAGTTCCATTTTTCTTTCTCAAGATTGCTTTGGCTATTTGATGTATTTTGTATTTCCATACAAATTGTGAAATTATTTGTTCTAGCTCTGTGAAAAATACCGTTGGTAGCTTGATAGGGATTGCATTGAATCTATAGATTGCTTTGGGTAGTATACTCATTTTCACTATATTGATTCTTCTGAATCATGAACATGGTATATTTCTCCTTCTATTAGTGTCCTCTTTGATTTCTTTCACCAGTGTTTTATAGTTTTCTTTTTACAGGTCTTTAGTTTCATTGCTGCTGCTAAGTTGCTTCAGTCGTGCCGACTCTGTGCGACCCTGTAAACGGCAGCTCACCAGGCTCCCCTGTCCCTGGGATTCTCCAGGCAAGAACACTGGAGTGGGTTGCCATTTCCTTCTCCAATGCATGAAAGTGAAAAGTGAAAGTGAAGTTGCTCAGTCGTGTCTGACTCTTCGCGACCCCATGGACTGCAGCCTGCCAGGCTCCTCTGCCCATGGGATTTTCCAGGCAAGAGTACTGGAGTGGGGTGCCATTGCCTTCTCCATTTAGTTTCTTTAGGTAGATATATTCCTAAGTATTTTGTTCTTTTCGTTGCAATGGTGAATGGAATTGTTTCCTTAATTTCTCTATTTTCTCATTATTAGTATATAGGAATGCAAGGGATTTCTGTGTGTTGATTTTATATCCTGCAACTTTACTCTATTCATTGATTAGCTCTAGTAATTTTCTGGTGGTGTCTTTAGGGTTTTCTATGTAGAGGATCATGTCATCTGCAAACTTTTGGCCACAGCAATCAGAGCAGAAAAAGAAATAAAAGGAATCAAAATTGGAAAAGAAGAAGTAAAACTCTCACTGTTTTTAGTTTCATTACTCTCAGAGGTGGATCAAAAAAGATCATGCTATGATTTATGTCAAAGAGTGTTCTGCCTATGTTCTCCTCTAAGAATTTTACAGTGTCTGGTCTTACATTTAGATTTCTTTTATCCATTTGAGTTTATTTTTGTGTATGGTGTTAGAGAATGTTCTAATTTCATTCTTTTACATGTAGATGTCCAGTTTTTCCAGGACCACTTATTGAAGAAACTGTCTTTTCTCCATAGTATATTTTTGCCTCCTGTGTCATAGATTAGAGGACCATAGGTGTGTGGATTTATCCATGGACTTTCTGTTCCAATGGACTATCCTGTTCCATTGATCTATATATCTGGTTTTGTGCCCCAAACCATACTGTTTTGATTACTGTAGCTTTGTAGTATAGATTGAATCAGGGAGCCTGATTCCTCCAGCTCCATTTTTCTTTCTCAGAATTGCTTTAGCTATTTTCAGGCATTTTTGTTTCCATACAAATTGGAAAAGTTTTTATTCTAATTCAGTGGAGAAAAGTATTGGTAATTTGATAGGAATTGCATTGAAAACATAGATTACTTTGGGTAGTATAGTCATTTTGATCATATTAATTCTTCTAATCCAAGAACATGGCCTATCTCTCTACCTGTTTATGTTATCTTTGATTTCTTTCAACAGTATTTTATCATTTTCTGAGTACAGGTCTTAAAACATTGATGACCTGCTTAGGGGGACATTTTTGAGAGACTTGGTGGCTGGTCTGCTCTCTTCTGACAAAACATGATCCACTGGAGGAGGGAATGGCAAACCACCCCAGTGTACTTGCCATGAGAATCTCATGAACTATATAAAAAGAAAAAGATATGACACCAAAAGATGAGTCCCCCAGGTTGAAAGGTGTTCAATATGCTATTGGGGAAGAGCAGAGGAGAACTACAATATTCCCAGAAAGAATGAAGCTTCTGGGCCAAAATGGAAATGACATTCAATTGTGGATGTATCTGGTGATAAAAGTAGAATCCAATGCTGCAAAGAACAGTGTTACATAGGAACTTGGAATGTTAGGTCTATGAGTCAAGGTAAATTGGACATGGTCAAGCAGGATATGGTAAGAATAAATAGCAACATCTTAGGAATCAGTGAACTAAAATGTACAGGAATGGGTGAATTTAATTCAGATGACCATTGTATCTACTACTGTGGACAACAATCTCATGGAAGATACAGAGTAGCCCTCATAATCAACAAAAGAGTCTGAAATGCAGTACTTGGGTGCAACCTCAAAAGTGACAGAATGATCTCAGTTCATTTCCAAGGCAAACCATTCAACATCACGGTAATTCAAGTCTGTGCCCCTACCACCAATGCAGAATATGCAGAAGTTGATCAGTTCTATGAAAACCTAGAAGACCTAGAACTAACACCAAAAAAGATGTTCTATTCCTCATAAGGGACTGGAATGCAAAAGTAGGAAGCCAAGAGATACCTGGAGTAACAGGCAAGTTTGACCCCAGAGTACAAAATGAAGCAGAGCAAAGGCTAACTAAATTCTGCCAAGAGAATGCACTGGTCATAGCAAGCACCCTTTTCCAACAACACAATAGACAACTTTACACATGGACATCACCAAATGGTCAATACTTAAATCAAAATGATTACATTATTTGTAGCTGAAGATGGAGAAGCTGTATACAGTCAGCAGAAACAAGACCTGGAGCTGACTGTGGCTCAGCTCATCAGCTTCTCATAGAAAAATTCACACTTAGACTAAAGAAAGTGAGGAAAACCACTAGACCAGCCAGGTATGACTTAAATCAAATCCCTATGATGTAGAGGTGACAAATAGATTCAAGGGATTAAATCTAGTAAACAGTGTGCCTGAAGAACTATGGACAGAGGTATGTAATATTGCACAAGAGACAGTGAACAAAACCATCCCAAATGAAAGGAAAAACAAGAAGGCAAAGTGGTTATCTGAGGAGGCTTTACAAAGAAGAAAGAAGAGAAGTGAAAAGCAAGGGAAAAGGGAAAGGTACATCCAACTAAACACAGAGTTCCAAAGACTAGCAAGGAGACACAAGCGGCCTTCTTCAATGAACAGAGCATAAAACTAGAGGAAAACAACAGAAGGGAAAAGACGAGAGATCTCTTCAGGAAACTTGGAAATATAAAGGGAATATTTTGCTTAAAGATGGGCACAATAAAGGACAGAAATGGTAGAGACCTAGTAGATGCAGAAGAGCTCAAGAAGAGATGGAAAAAATACATGAAAGAACTGTACAAAAAAGAGCTTAATGAACCAGGTAACTACAGTGGTGTGGTCAGTCATCCATAGCCAGAAATTCTGGGGTGTGAAGTCAAGTGGGCCTTAGGAAACACTGCTGTCAATAAAGCTAGTGGATGTGATGGAATTCCAGTAAAGCTATTAAAAACCCTAAAGGATGATGCTATCAAAGTGTTGAACTCAATATGTGAGCAAATCTGGAAGACCCAGGAGTGGCCAAAGGACTGGAAAAGATTGGTACCCATCCCAGTTCCATCAGACAATTGCACTCATCTCCCATGCTAGTAAGTTCATGCTTAAGATCTAGCATGCTAGGCTTCATCAATCATTACATGAACCAAGAACTTCCAGATGTCCAACCTAGGTTTAGAAAAAGCAGAGGAACCAGAGATCAAGTTGCCAACATTTGCTGGATCATAGAGAAAGCAAGGGAATTCCAGAAAAACATCCATCTCTGTTTCATTGACTATACTTAGCCTAGCCTTTGACTGTATGGAGATCATAACAAACTGTGGAAAGTTCTTAAAGATATGGGAATACCAGACCATCTTACCTGTCTCCTGAGAAACCTGTATGTGGGTCAAGAAGCAACGGTTAGAATCCTGTATGGAACAACTGATTGTTTCAGGCTTGTGAAAGGAATACGACAGGGCTGTCAGCTGTCACTCTGTTTATTTAAGCTATATGCTGAGCACATTGTGAGAAATGCCATGTTGGATGTTACAGGCTGGAATCAAGATAGGCAGGAGAAATAACAGCAACCTCAGATGTACGGATGATACCACTCTAATGGCAGGACTAAAAGAAGCAAAGAGGAACTAAACAGCCTCTTGATGGAGGCTTGATGGAGGAGAGTGAAAGACCTGGCTTAAAACTAAATATTGAAAAAACTAAGATCATGGCATCCAGTCCCATTACTGCGTGACAAATAGAAGGGAAACAGGTGGGAGTAGTCACAGATTTCCTCTTCTTGGCTCTAAAATCACTGCGGATGTTGATTACAGCCATGAAACCAGAAGACAGTTGCTTCTTGGCAGGAAAGCTATGACAAGCCTAGACAGTGTGTTGGAAAGCAGACACATTGCTCTGCTGACAAAGGTCCATACAGTCAAGGCTATGGTCTTCCCAGTGGTCATGTATGGTTGTGAGAGCCAGACTGTAAAGAAGGCAGAGCGCCAAAGAACTGATGCCTTAAAACTGTGGTGCTAGAGAAGACTCCTGAGAGTCTCCTGGACAGCAAGGAGATCAAACAAGCCAATCTTAAGGGAAATCAACCCAGAATACTCAGACTGATGTGGAAGCTGAAGCTCTGGTATTTTGGTCACTTGATGCAAACAGCAGACTCATTGGAAAAGACTCTGATGCTTGGAAAGATTGAAGGCAAACTTTGGGAGATGGTGAGGGACAGAGAGGCCTGGCGTGCTGCAGTCCATGGGGTTGCAAAGAGTCGGACAAGGCTCAGTGACTGAACAACTGCCCTCTTCATTGGGGATCTCTGATTTAATCTCTTCTATGTTGAAGTTTACATGAGATCTTTGTTGTGAAAAAACATCAGGTGGAAAAATCAAGACTGGAATCCACTGGGTGGTGTCAGTGCTGGATTGCTTTGGTTTCTCCTCTGAGCCTAAGGAGTTCTGTAAGATCTCTGAGCTGGGCTGGTTTAAGTTCATAGCTGCCCTGGATTAGAAAGAGGTTTACAGGAGCTACTTGTCCCACTGTTGGATAAAGTTGAGCTGTCCTGTAAAGCAGTCCCAGCCACAGGTGACTATTGACTGCTTGACATGGGGCAAATGCTAATCGAGATGTATTGAAAATGCAATATACACATTAGATTTTGAAGGCTTTGTATGAAAAAAGGGTAAAATATTTCATTGATAATCTTGCTATATTGCTTACATGTTAAAATACTATTTTAGATATTCGTGGTTAAATAAAATATAATATTAAAATCCCATTCACTTGTTTCTTTTTACATTTTTAGATGTAGTTACCAAAAATTTTAACTTTTTCATAAGAATTGCAAATAACTAACAGGTACATGAAAAGTTGCTCAACGTCACTCAACATCAGGGAAATGTAAAGCAAAACCACCATGAGATATCACCACACCTCAGATTAATTCTCATCAAAAAGATAAGAAACAAGTGTTGGTGAGGATGTAGAGAAAAGGAAACTCTTAAAGTAATGCTCAAAATTCTCCAAGCCAGGCTTCAGCAATATGTGAACCATGAACTTCCAGATGTTCAAGCTGGTTTTAGAAAAGGCAGAGGAACCAGAGATCAAATTGCCAACATCTGCTGGATCATCAAAAAAGCAAGAGAGTTCCAGAAAAACATCTATTTTTGCTTTATTGACTATGGCAAAGCCTTTGACTGTGTGGATCACAAGAAAGTGTGGAAAATTCTAAAAGAGAAGGGAACACCAGACCACCTGACCTGCCTCTTGAGAAACTTGTATGCAGGTCAGGAAGCAACAGTTAGAACTGGACATGGAACAACAGACTGGTTCAAAATAGGAAAAGGAGTACATCAAGGCTGTATATCATCACCCTGCTTATTTAATTATATGCAGAGTACATCATGAGAAACACTGGGCTGGAAGAAGCACCAGCTGGAATCAAGATTGCTGGGAGAAATATCAATAACCTCAGATATGCAGATGACACCACGCTATGGCAGAAAGTGAAGAAGAACTAAAGAGCCTCTTGATGAAAGTGAAAGAGGAGAATGAAAAAGTTGGCTTAAAGCTCAACATTCAGAAAACGAAGATCATGGCATCTGGTCCCATCACTTCATGGCAAATAGATGGGGAAACAGTGGCTGACTTTATTTTTTGGGGCTCCAAAATCCCTGCAGATGGTGACTGCAGCCATGAAATGAAAAGACACTTACATCTTGGAAGGAAAGTTATGACCAAACTAGACAGCATATTCAAAAGCAGAGACATTACTTTGTCAACAAAGGTCCATCTAGTCAAGGCGATGGTTTTTCCAGTGGTCATGTATGGATGTGAGAGTTGGACTATAAAGAAAGCTGAGCTCTGAAGAATTGATGCTTTTGAACTGTGGTGTTGGAGAAGAGTCTTGAGAGTCCCTTGGACTGCAAGGAGATCCAACCAGTCCATCCTAAAGGAAATCAGTCCTGGATGTTCATTGGAAGGACTGATGTTGAAGCTGAAGCTCCCATACTTTGGCCACCTGATGCGAAGAGCTGACTCATTTGAAAAGACCCTGATGTTGGGAAAGATTGAAGGCAGGAGGAAAGGGAATGACAAAGGATGAGATGTTTAGATGGCATCACCGACTCAATGGACATGGGTTTGGGTAAACTCCAGGAGTTGGTGATGGACAGGGAGGCCTGGCATGCTGTGGTTCATAGGGTTGCAAAGAGTCAGACACGACTGAGCGACTGAATTGAACCGCACTGCAGTGTGCACTCTTGGTAGGAATATAAATTGTTGTAGCCACTGTAGAAAACATATGGAGTTTCCTCCAAAAATTCAGAATAGAACTATTATTTGACCAGCAATTCTACTTCTGGTTATTTATCTGAAGAAAATGGAAACACTACATTGAAAAGATGTATGTATTCTTATACTCACTGCAGCATTATTTGCAACAGCCAAGATATGGAAGCAACCCAAATGTCCATCAGCAGACAAATGGGCATATATACAATGGAACACAACTAAGTCATCAAAAGAAGAAAATCTACCTTTTATGACAACATGGATAAAATCTGGGGGCATATGCTTACTGAAACAAGTCAGATAAGAGAAAGACAAACACTGTATGATTTCATTTCTATGTGAAAGCTGAAAACAAAAAAACCCCTCAGATTCAGAGAACCGACTGGTGGCTGCCAGAAGTAATGATTGGAGCAGAGGCAGAAGTGGGTGAACATGGTGAAAACGTACAAACTTTCAGTCCCAGAATTTAGAAAAACTTCCATGGCTCACATTATACTTCTATTGGGCAGCGCAGGGTAGCACTTTGTCTCCTCTGGAGGGCCTTCCTGTGCACACTTCCACACTTGGGCAACAGTTCTGTGTAGGACTGAGGTATGTACTAGATTCTCATGAGCCATGTAGATGGAAGGCTGAGATCTCCTTCCGCTTATGCTGCCTGTGACTTCAGTCAAGTCTGTTTCCTTCTCTGTAAAATGGGATTTCTGAAAGCCCCACGTGGTCCTTATAAAGCTCAGACCAGACAGTGTACAAGACCTACAATTGGAGCATAGGTGTCATCCACCTCATAAGGAAATGAGAAGGCTTTTCCATGTGGGAACGTGACTTCTGTCCCTGTTGAGCCAGCTCCTTTTCTTTTCTCCTGTGGGGAGTCTACCATGAGCCTCAAGGCTTTCACATTTCCAGTGACTTGTCAGATTAATTTGAGTGGAGAGGGCCCCTGCGTCTGCCTGTTGGCTTACCTTTTAGGATGGGAAGTCAGGAAAATTAACAAAACTGACCTCAAAGAATTGTACAAAATGGGTCCTGGGTCAAGGGGCTTCTCCATGCAATAGCTTTTCTTGCAAATAACTAGTGGGTTTTGAATCTTTACCAGATCACTCTTTATAATGACCCCTTTACCCAACCCTTGCTCCCCCAGGAAAGTGGTAACAGATGAGTGGCCATGACACCCATGTTCCACGAAGGGGGCTGAACACATTCTCTGTCTTGGAGGGTCACTGGTTCTCTCCTTGGGTGAGACCCCTCCAGGCCTGGTGCCTTGCCTCACATATGTGGGAGTGCCAGCACTGGGCCAGAAGGTTCTCTCCCCTGTGCCTTGCCAGGGCGTTCTGTGGGTTTGATGGTTGTTAGACAGCAGGGTGCAACAACCCAGGAGCAGCCACATCCTCAAAAACACAGCTTCTAAAAGTGTCTGAGGTCTAAGGGTTGGGCAGACAAGATACATGGGGACCCAGCAGCCTGGGGGTCCTGAATCCTAGATCTAAGCCCCAGAGAACTTGGATATAGAATTTGCCCACAGCACCCCAATTTCCCTTCCTTCTGCATAAGATTGACACCACTCATGTCTCTGATCCTCAGTTACTAGGGGGCCCTGCTGGACCCCACTTTCAGTCTCAATTTGGGGAATCCCAGGTAAGGATGCATAGGCAGGTAGAGGAATTAAGAATGGACTTTGGAGTCACATAAACTGAGATTCCCTTTCAGCTGTGTGCTGTGAAGGGTTACATGGCCATTTTCAAGAGGTTGTACAGACCTCTTGGGGTTGTGAGAGGGTTGGTGAAAAGCCTGGTTAACACCCCCGGCAGGTAGTAGATGCTCCCACGGCAGCATTATCCTAGTGGCAATGCTGGGATGACTCAGCAAGGCAGCGAAGGGAAGGAAGGAGAGGGGCAGGCAGAGGCTCCCCTCTTGGTCCTGAAAGAGACTTCCACACAGCTAGCCAGCTGAAGGTTCTCTCTCCTGGCTACCACCTCCAAGGTGATGCCCAGCCCCTCAAGAGGGCCGGACGCTGTTTTGTGACTTTGTTTCCATGTTCAGGCTGCTCTGATGAGCCTTCTCTCTACTTCCTCTGGCTGGACAGGCTCCCTGCAGTAGAGTTGGTGGCCCCACAATGTCACTTTCCTGACTCCCAAAGGCTGCCTCCATTGAGGGGCGGCAGACTTTTGCTCTGGGCTACACTGAGGTGCCCGAGACACCACCATCTCCAACCCTCCTGCCCTGGCCTGTCCAGTTCTGCCCAGGTTCTGTGCCCAGTAGTGCCAGGGCTGAGGTGGGGGACAGGGACAGTGGTGAGAAGCCTGGCAGCCTGGGCTGTAGACCAGGGGTAGACTCTGCCTCCCAGGCTGTGCACCAGCTCTGCCCCCCTGGCCTCACCCCCCGGTTCCTTGGGGGTTGCTCTGTCCTCGGGCACTGAGGCAGGCGGCAGCTCCTGAGCTGCACAAAGGACATGTTACCAAACCGTTTTGTTCTCCAGGCTCCTCACTTGCTCTGAAGGTAAAGTAATAGTTCAGTGAGGATGAAGTGAGGAACGATGTAAAGCACAGTCAGGGGGCCTCTGTCTGCAGCAGATGCTTACCACGTACGACCTTTATCAGTGAGCCCATCACGAAAGCTGCCTGAAACCAACTCCTGAAAGCTTTCTCTCACCCTGAAAGGTTGACATCTATTTCCTATAGCTTAGATTATTGCTCACACTTTCATTGTATCAATATTTATCTCCTGCAGGAAACTCAGAGCAGAAACATAGCTAGATGTTTCGTCCGGTCCAGCCCTGGGTCCTCAGTGCGTCCTTCCCTCCCCGTAGCTGGCCGCTCTTCGCTCAGCCAGCTGCCACTGCCCTGATGCGAGGTCCTCATGGTGACTCCTATTAAAATTTTTTGGATTCAATTTTAATGACACTTGACTCGATGTGGATAACAGTCTCTGCTCTCTGCAGTCTTAATAACGGAGTCATATTGTTACCAACCTAGATCCTTGGACTCTGAGTGCATGCTAAGTCCCTTCAGTTGTGTCCGACTCTGAAACCCTATGAACTGTAGCCAGCCAGGCTCCTCTGTCCATGGGATTCTCCAGGCAAGAATACTGGAGTGTGTTGCCTTGCCCTTTTCTAGGGGATCTTTCCCACCCAGGGATCGAACCCACGTCTCTTAAGTCTCCTGCATTGACAGACAGGTTCTTTACCACTAGCACCACCTTGGACTCTTTAATCAATAGAAATTGATGAGGCCTGACCAGGAGTTCGGGCAAAGTTTTACTGGGACTTGTGCTGCAGCAGGAGGGAGCAAAAACAAGTAGCAGGTGTTCTTGCTCGCTCTCTGTGGGTGGGGACAGGTGGGTGGGTTGGACTGGAGGGGCGACTTAGGTGGTCCACCCACCTCTCTGGTGGTACAATGGGCAGGAATCAGGCTCAGGACCCTGCTTTTGCTCCTGACACCTCAGACGTGGCAGGTGGGTTCTGACATCTTTGTATCTTGTTGTTTATGATTTGCCCCAACTGCCTATGCACGCAGTTAATTTTAGTCCCTTATAGTTTCTTGTATCTGTTGTTTCAGGAGATGTTTGTCCAGGTGCAAGCACTGCAGTAAAATGTCCCAGGTCCCAGTCTATCTCCTTATTACAAAGCAAATTCACCTTCCATCTGCCAGTTATAAACATCCTTTACTTGCGTGTCCCCTAGACTATGGGGCTTCCTTGGTGGTGCTAATGGTAAAGAGTGACAGTCACTCAGTCATATCTGACTCTTGGTGACCCCATGGACTGTAGCCTGCCAGGCTTCTCTGTCCATGGAATTCTCCAAGCAAGAATACTGGAGTGGGTTGCCATTGCCTTCTCCAAGTGGTAAAGTACCCGCCTGCTGATGCAGAAGATGTAAGAGATATGGGTTTGATCCCAGGGTCGGGAAGATCCCCTGGAGGAGACTCCCTTGTCGGTTTTGCCGCATCTGCCAGCTTCCAGGACAGGGTGAGTTCTGGCCACTTGTCTGCAGACAAGTCACTGCAGCTCTTCACTTCTTCCTGTGACACATCCATCAACTCCTGTGGTGGCTGGTGGCTGGGTGGTCTCAGCGATGGTGGGCTGCATGTCCACTGTCTGGAGTGTGAAGGGGCTTCCCTGGGGCCCAGTGGGCTCTCAGAAGGGAGCTCTGCTTGCAATGGATGGTAGTGACAGAAAGGGGGTTGCTGCTCCTAAGAAGGCCTTCTGATGTGCTGGAGATTGTCCGAGGCAGAGAGGAGAGATCTGACAGAGGCAGTACAGAAGTCACTCATTGCAGAAACGCTAGCATTTCTTTTCTTTTAAATTATTTCCTTATTTATTTTTGGCTGTGCTGGGTCTTCATTTTTTTGCATGGGTTTCCTCTAGTTGCAGTGAGCAGAGGTTACTCTTCACTGTGGTGTGTGGGCTTCTCATTGTGATGGCTTCTCTGGTGGAGCCCAGGCTCTAGGCACACAGGTTTCAGTAGCTGCAGCTCGTGGACTCTGGAGCGTGGGCCCAGTAATTGTGGTGCCTGTGCTTAGTTGCTCCAAGGCACATGGAATCTTCCCAGACTAGGGATCAAAGCTGTTTCCTCTGCATTAGCAGCTGGACCTTAACCACTGGACCACCGTGGAAGTCCCCAAAGTAGCTTTTCTGGATTGGACCCCCAGGCTACTATTTACCCCTGAGAATAACCCTTACTGTTCAGCTTGTGATCTTGTCCAGACTGCAGCTCAGCAAGCCCCACACCTGCACGGAGGCAGCTTACCCCTGAGAAGATCCGCTGGTGTCTGAAGTCTGCCAGACCCTGAGCCACCCACAAGGCATTACTGGAAACCATGAAGGTGGGAGGAAGGAGGTAGAGCCCTGCTGGAGCTCATAAGACAGCTGTGGATGAGGCCTAGCTCACCACAGAGCCAGGGAAGCTTCCAGTCTCCAAGGAAGACTCCTGGGCCTCAGGAAGTTCTGAAACTCATCAGGTGGATGGCTGTGGTGCCAGCAAGAGAAGATGGTCTGGGCTGCAGTCCTGCTCTGCAAATAGCCAGTCAGGCTGCTCCTTCTCCACCTACAACTTCAGGGAAACAGGGGGCAGGGGCACTAGCCTACAGCACATTGAGAGGCTTCGGAAGATGGGAGAACTCTCTAGAATGATGAGCACACTAGTGTGTGTGCGTGCACCTTCTAGAGGGAGGCCCAGGAACTGTTTTGGGTTTTTTTTTCAGATTCTCAAAGGGATCCCCAACCCAGAAAAATAAATACTACTATACAGGGAGATCTCTGGGGTCCTTTCCATCATGGATATTCTTGATTTCTAAATTACAGGCCTCTGAGTCCTATTGGCAGGTTCCCAACATTAATAGGAATGCTGTCTGAATCTGACTCTGTGACTCTGAGGGGAAGCAGGGATGGAGCAGTCTGTGGGTCACATTTAAAGTCTGCCCTGCACTAAGGAAGAAAATGCACTCTCCATAGTAGAGTCTTCTTCCTGAGTAATTAGATACAGATGTTCCTGTTAGAACCATTTCCTTTTGTTCCTCATCTGCAGGCTCCAGGGCGTCTCCTGGGACAGACTGCTGGCCCAGCCCCATCTTCATTGTCCTATTTTCTGGATGTGCTCTAGTGTGGCTTTTGCACCACACCAGAGGGTGGCTGCCACCTGGGCCCCAGGGCCATCGCTGGAGGAAGAAGCCCCCTGTGGAGTTTCATAGCCCCCTAAGTTGCTCCAGTTTCTAGATGCACAAAAACAGTATAGTCAGTTTTCTTTACAAAACTTGTAGAGAAACTTATAGGGAAGACCTCAGCCAGGCCTCAATGCTGGATCAGAAACACTTGAATCTCCAGAGGAAAATGATTTGATATGTGAGCTCCCCAGGCTTTGAGCTTCCCTGGTGACGCAGCTGGTAAAGAATCTGTCTGCAATGCGGGAGTCCTGGGTTAGATCCCTGGGTCAGGAAGATCCTCTGGAGAAGGAAATGGCAATCCACTCCAGAGGAGCCTGGTGGGCTACAGTCCATGGGGTTGCAAAGAGTTGGACATGACTGAGCAGCTAACACTTTCACTCTCCCCAGGCTTTGGGGAGCAAAGGTGTTCCCTGGCAGGTCTCACACAGGCTGTTTCTGGAAATCTGGCCAAACCAGCCCTCAGCCCCTGGCTGCTGCTCCCCTGGAGCTGTTGCTCCTCCTTGGAATTCACGCTACTGGACAGCTTGTTTTTCATACACATTTTGCTTTATCCTGCCTGACTCCAAGGCCCTTTGAAAACTGGCCTGCTGGTTGGAGTAGCCTTTTGGCAGGAGAAGTGAGGAGTTCCATTTTCTACCCAAGGACCTCATGGCTCATCTCTGCCAGGTGCTGGACTGCCTCCCCAGCCAGATGGCACTCATTCTCCTAGAGTAAGGAAGGCAGGGTTTCCCTGGATGAGAGGAGCCAGGCCTTTTCCAGTGAAGTCAGACTCCTGAGCCCCGTGCCATGAACCACCTCAATTTGATGAAAGGCCTCTCCCTTAGCCTCCTGGCAGAGCCTCACAGGACAGGATGTAGAAAATGGATTCTCTCCACCATATGGGCATCTCAGACTTGTTGGGTGGGTTTTCTCATCTCCCTCATTTTGAAAGATTGTGTCAAGATCTTGAAGAGAGGGCTTCCCTGATGGCTCAATGTTAATGAATCAGCTTGCCAATGCAGGAGACACAGGTTCTATCTCAGGTCCAGGAAGATCCTACATGGCCTGGAGCAACTAAGACTGTGCGTCACAGCTGCTGAGTCTGTGCTCTAGAGCCTGGGAACCCACCACAGCTACTGAGTCTGCTCTAGAGCCTGGAAAACGCAGCAACTGAAGCCTGCGGGCCTAGAGCCTGTGCGCCACAAGAGAAAGCACCACAGGGAGAAGCCCATGCACCACAATTAGGGCAGCCTCCACTTTCTGCAACTAGAGAAAGTCCACTCAAAGCAACAAAGACCCAGTTCAGCCCAAAATAGACAAATAAATTAAGTTATATAAAAAAAAAGATCTTGAAAAGATAATCACCAATGTCCTGATGCCTGTTGTCCCCTGACCCAGGGAGAGTGAGCAACCCCGACGTTGGTCAAGGGCCTCACGTTTGCAGGGCTGTTTCTCCTGTGACCTGACAGCTGACAGTGGCAGGCATATGACCTCTCTGTGGCAGATCCCCCCAGCCCCTGCTGGCCACACCCCGTGACCCTTCACCCGCACCTCCTCAGCTCTGGGTGGGAGCCTCCTGTTGTCCGGTCCTTGCCCTCTGCCAGGTTTCTACCCTCCACCCCCACTGCCACAGGTAGCTTTTCTTCCACTCTAGGTTCCTTGGCTGTAGGAGGCCCTGCAAAAGCAAGGCTCTGAATCTCCCCACAGTGACTCGCTCCCACTTCTGGGCTGCTGAGCAGACCTAAAGTAGCCCCATCCTCCCTTTTTCTCCTCTTAGGGACACCTGGCCTCCCTTCCTACAGCAGCTGGGTCACAATCTGGCTCTTCCTAGGCCCCCCTCCACTGACCATCCTCTGCCCTCCTGGCTAGGAGGGCCCTGCCTGGCTTTGGCCTTCTGATCCTCCACTCACTTTCTGCCATGGGCTGAGTGGTGTGGGTGAGGTGTTCAGTTTCACAAGACAGACTCCCTGATCTATGGAGGGGACATAGTGACAGGAGCCTCTCTCAGGGCTCCTGTGAGGAGTCAACAGCAGCAGGAAGGGCCTGGCCCCCGCTCCCAGCTCTGTGAACGAGAGCCGCTTTGTTCCAGCACCTTTGGAGACGGGGATGTCTGTTCAAAACATGCCCTCTGCTTAGTCTCGCAAGCTTATCCCTCCCATCCACGAGGACTGCTTCTCCTCATCCCCACAAGACAAACCCAAGCTTCTCAGTCAGGAAGGCATGGGGATGTCATGGTGACCAGGCCACATGGCTCCCCTGGGCCAGCCCAAATGTTCTGGTGACAGAGAACAAGCCCAAATGCACAGACTTCCAAGCATCTAGTTGTGTCCCCTTGGCCAACTCAAAGCCTGTGACTCATCCCGGAGTCAACAGGAGGCACTCCAGTGACAGGGCCTGGGTCAGGACCGGGAGGAGTGGGGCTGGGAATCAGTCCCTCCACCCAGCCGGGAGAGCATTTGCCTGTGTCTGGTTTGATTACGCTGCTACCCTTCCCCATCTGCCCTGCATTCCAGCTCCTGTAGGGATGAGAACTGCATCTTATTTACCCTTGTATCTCCCACACTTAGCACAGTGCTGGCCCACAGAGGGTCCTTGCTGGTGGTTGACTGAACTGAATTTGTTCTCTCCCTTTTTTTTTTAAATTGGAATACAATTGCTTTACAATGTTGTGTTGGTTTCTGCTGTACAATAAGAATCAGCTACCAGTTCAGTTCAGTCACTCAGTCATGTCCAACTCTTTGCGACCCCATGGACTGAAGCACACCAGGCTTCCCTGTCCATCACCAACTCCCAGAGCTTGTCCAAACTCATGTCCATGGAGTCAGTGATGCCATCCAACCATCTCATCCTCTGTCGTCCCCTTCTCCTCCTGCATTCAATCTTTTCCAACATCAGGGTCTTTTCCAATGAGTCAGTTCTTTGCATCTGGTGGCCAAAGTATTGGAGTTTCAGCTTCAGCATCAGTCCTTCCAATGAATATTAAGGGTTGATTTCCTTTAGGATTGACTGGTTTGATCTCCTTGCAGGCCAAGGGACTCTCAAGAGTCTTCTCCAACACCACAGTTCAAAAGCACCAATTCTCTGACACTCAGCTTTCTTTATAGTCCAACTCTCACATCCATACATTGGAGCTTCCCTGGTGTGGGAGACTTGAATTTGATCCCTGGATCGGGAAGATCCCCTGGAGAAGGGAATGGCTACCCACTCCAGTATTCTTGTCTGGAGAATTCCATGGACAGAGGAGCCTGGAGAATACCATGGACAAAGGAGCTACAGTCCATGGGGTCGCAAAGAGTTGGACACAACTGAGGAACTAACATTTAACATTCCCTCTCTCTTAGGTCTCCCTCGCACCCCTGATCTTATCCATCTAGATCATCATAGAGTGAGGGAGCTGAGCTCCCTGTGCTATATAGCAGTTTTCCACCAGCTGTTTTACACATGGTACTGTATACATGTCAATGCTAATCTCCCATTCATCCCACCATTTCCATGTCCACAAGTCTGCTCTCTCCATCTCAGTCTCGAAGAACTCATTATGTTCTTCTTTTAAACACATGTCTTCTCTTAGATTTATTCACATGCCATCCCTTGTCCCGGCTGCCTACTCTGGTCCTCACTGTCTGGTCACAGATGGTACAGTCTGGAATAATCTCTCCACCCCATGCCCTGACAGCCCATGTCTGGTCACCTCTCACCACATTCAAACCACTCATCAGCATCTCAAAGCCTCTTTCAAGTTTCAGCAATATGTGGTCATCTCTTCTGTAAAACATCCTCCCCTTGGAGCACAGAACTATGGACAGAGCCTGGGCCTTAGCCTCAGAGACCCACATTGAGCCTGGACTTAACACCTTTCAGCAGCAAGACTCTCACCCCTGGAGAGGAGAGTCTGCTTTCTTCTGAGCCTCAGTGAGTGGCCAGCTCCCACTCTTCACCTGCGGCCCGAGTCAGACTCCTGTTCTGAAGATCCAGAGGTTTTCTGCACTTCCAGGAGACTTTGGAGCTCCAGGAGAAGGAGGGCTTCGGTGGCAGGGCTGCATTTTTGTTCTGAAAGTTGTGGTAGGAAAAACAAAGGCTTCAGATTTAACCCGTCTCTCTTCCAACCATGCAATACGTCTCATTTCTCTCTCTCATCACCTCATTTCTTAGAAGAGTTTTCCTTCCTTTTGTGTCCTAACATCAGGTTCTTTTAGGATCCTAGTTCTTAGGTATTTTATTTTTACACTCATTTTTGGAAGAAGCTTGACTTTTCAATGGCTTATCTGAATTGAGATCTTCCAAATTTGATCATCAGCTCCAAAATTTCACATTCCCACCTTTCCATTTCCTGTTAGGATCCTTTCACACTGATATTCCACAATCGGCTCAAATATGAAATGGAAACAGGCTTCTTGTCTCAACATGCCTGTTTTCATCAGCAGGGCCATCTCACGTCAGCCACCTATGTCCTCTCTACTGGGATGACTTCTGACCTTGTCTCTCTGCCATCAAACTTCAGACTGGCCTACCGATTTGCTCCAGAAGGTCATGGAGACACTAATAAGTAAGCCCATCTCTGAGCCCTTTCCAGCCTCTTCCAAAGACTGCCATTCTCGGATTTGTGGGAATCCAAGGAAATGAGGCATGATTTGGTTTTTGTGTGTGCAACGGCAGCAGCTGCAGGCTTGTGGGCCTGGATGGTCAAGATGGAAGGGAGAGAGAGAGTGACTGAGGAACGAAATTCTCTGTACTTCTCTTCCTCCCTGGGAAAGAAAAGCTGGACTAATCCCACACCCTTGGTGAATTACATAAGAAGGCTTGGCCTCTAGGCCTTCTAATATTCTCAGATGTGTGAAGGAGGGTGGACAGATGTGTGAAGGAGGGTGGACAGATGTGTGAAGGAGGGTGGACAGATGTGTGAAGGAGGGTGGACAGATGTGTGAAGGAAGGACATCTTCCTCTCCTGGCCCAGTTCTTTCCAAGAAAATGAACCCATTTTTCTTGGTGAAAGGCAAGTGCTCATTTTAAGGAGGGTGGACAGATGTGTGAGGGAAGGACATCTTCCGCTCCTGGCCCAGTTCTTTTCAAGAAAATGAACCCATTTATTTTGGTGAAAGGCAAGTGCACATTTTAAAGTGCACATTTCATTTTCTGTTATTTAATAGACACATAATGTCTTGCAGCTTCCTTCTAATTGATTTCAGACATAGTGATTTTATGTATTATTCCAATGCATATATGTGTATCAATAAATTTCTTTATTTCTTTTAGCACTGTGGCAATGAAAATACATTGGGTGATGTGTGCTGGTGGTTTTGGTAGTTTTAGGAAAATTTTTAGTCCGGTAAGGAAATGTGCTGTGACTTAGGAGCAGGGGCTGAGAGGCAGGGCTGTACATCAGATGGGGCTGCACCTCCCCTTCAAGGTGGAGTTAGGGTGGAGGGGCTGAGGTGGGAGACGGTGTTCAAGAAAAATGATTCCTACCACTTGGCAAAGAGGCTAAGGCAGAATTCCTTCAGGTCTATCATGATAAGTGTAAGAATCACTGAAATCCATTCTAGTATTCTAGTCTGAAGAATCCCATGGACAGAGGAGCTGGGCAGGATACAGTCCATGGGGTCACAAAGAGTCAGATACCACTGAGCGACTAATACTTTTTCTTTAGAAAGATTTATTCTGTACAGTGTCTAGGTATAAAACTTGCATTGTCTCTGCTTTTTCCTATAGTAGTTGTATTATTAAAGGGAACCCTCTAACACTGTTGGTGGGAATGCAAACTAGTACAACCACTATGGAGAACAGTGTGGAGATTCCTTAAAAAACTGGAAATAGAACTGCCTTATGACCCAGCAATCCCACTATTGGGTATACACACTGAGGAAACCAGAATTGAAAGAGAAACATGTACCCCAATGTTCATCACAGCACTGTCTATAATAGCCAGGACATGGAAGCAACCTAGATGTCCATCAGCAGATGAATGGATAAGAAAGCTGTGGTACATATACACAATGGAGTATTACTCAGCCATTAAAAAGAATACATTTGAGTCAGTTCTAATGAGGTGGATGAAACTGGAGCCTATTATACAGAGTGAAGTAAGCCAGAAAGAAAAACACCAATACAGTATACTAACGCATATATATGGAATTTAGAAAGATGGTAACAATAACCCTGTATATGAGACAGCAAAAGAGACACTGATGTATAGAACAGTCTTTTGGACTCGGTGGGAGAGGGAGAGGGTGGGATGATTTGGGAGAATGGCATTGAAACGTGTATAATATCATATATGAAATGAGTTGCCAGTCCAGGTTCGATGCACGATACTAGATGCTTGGGGCTGGTGCACTGGGACGACCCAGAGGGATGGTATGGGGAGGGAGGAGGGAAGAGGGTTCAGGATGGGGAACACATGTATACCTGTGGTGGATTCATTTTGATATATGGCAAAACAAATACAATATTGTAAAGTTAAAAAATAAAATTAAATTAAAAAAAAATACCACACACAAAAAAAGAATTTCATTATCAAAATTAGCTATTTTGTACTACTAGTACACTATGCATATGTGTACTATTCTATGGGAAATTAAAATCCAATTTTTATGTTTTCACTAAAAACACCCTTTGGTCAAGTTCATCCCATATTCATGACACAGATTGCATCTTTACTTTCTCATAGTCGGAAAGGCCCTTGTGTAACTAGCCCTCAACTGACTGCTCTGGGGCAAGGGAAGAAGATTTAATCTCTCCTTTCATGTTGCAGTGGTGACTCGGGGGTGGAGGATGTCCACGCCCTCTCCCCACATGGAGGCATGCTAGAGAGGGATATTCTGCCCTCCCTGCATCCTCAGGCTCTCTCTTCCCTAGAAGAGTGGCTGTAGGATTACTGAGTCTGATATGTTCAGGCTGGTGTTTGAGGGTCTCTGTATCGAGAGGTCCTGTGCATCTCCCATGTACTTTCAGCATCACTGGTGTCCAAAGTATGCCAGTTATTAGGTCTTACATTTAGCTCCACATTCACCTTTTCAGAAACTTCCCTTGTGGCTCAGCTGGTAAAGAATCCGCCTGCAATGAGGGAGACCTGGGTTCTATCCCTGGGTTGGGAAGATATCCTGGAGAAGGGAAAGGCTACCCACTCCAGTATTCTGGCCTGGAGAATTCCAAGGACTGTATAGTCCATGAGGTTGCAAAGAGTCAGACACGACTGAGTGACTTTCACTTTAACCCTATCATACCTTACTCTGTGGTGTGAGGTTGGTTCCCTGCGAAACTCATTTCTGCTCTGTCACCTTCTCCCTGTTGGACTCTGTCAGTAGGAGCCTAAAGGGAAGCTGAGGAAGAAGAGGGGCCTCTTTCCTTCCTATCTGCTTCCTGTTCACTTGCTGTTTCTGTGAGTGCCACCCTCAGTGCTTCTCTACCCTGGCAGTAGGACCTCCCGTAGCAGCAGCAGCAGCAGCAGCAGCAGCAGGGCTGTCAGTCTGCTGTCTCCCCGGCCCTGCAGAGCCAGCCTAATGGCACTCTCTTCAGACCCACATGACCTTCAGGCCTCACCTACTGCAATCAGATTTTAGCAATGCTTCAGGGAAGTTTGACTACTGATGAATACATCTGGGTTTTGTTCACCCCCAGGCTATTGCTCTTTGTGCACTGGTTCCTCTGATCAGAACTGGAGAAGACAGGAGAGGTAATAAGTGCAGCCAATACTCTTTTTGTACTGCGTACTGCCAAGCCTCACTCTTTCTGTACTGCACCCTGCTGTGTGAGGTGACTGCTGCCAATAGGAGAGAGACTCTGGGAGAAGAACGGAACACAGAAGGGAGAATTTGTATTTCTGGATTTCATAGTGCAGTAGCTGCTGGCTATTGTAAAAGCAGCAAGAGGATTCCCTGGTGGTACAGTGGTTAAGAATTGGCCTGCCAATGCAGGGGGCATGGCTTCAATCCCTGGTCTGGGATGATTCCACATGCCACAAAGCAGCTAAACCTGTGCTCCACAACTGCTGAAGCCCACTTGCCCTTAAGCCTGTGCTAGGCAAGAAGGAAGCCACTGCAATGAGAAACTTGTGTATCACAATGAAAGTAGCTCCCACTCACCAGAACTAGAGAAAACCCAAGCGCAGCAATAAAGACCCAGTGCAACCGAAATAAATAAAATTGATAACCAACAAGGACTTATTGCATAGCACAGGGAACTCTGCTCAATGCTATGTGGCAGCCTGGATGGGAGAGGAGTTTGAGGGAGAAGGTCTGTATATGTATAAATATGGCTGAGTTTCTTTGCTGTCAACCTGAAAGTGTCATAACATTGTTTATTGGCTACACTCCAATATAAAATAAGAAGTTTAAAAGTAAATTTTAAAAAGAGCAGCAAGAGTCGGGTGATGCTGGAGCAGAGGTCAGGCTGGTCTAGACCCTGGAA
Organism: Bos mutus; assembly: GCF_027580195.1. Lineage (NCBI taxonomy): Eukaryota > Metazoa > Chordata > Mammalia > Artiodactyla > Bovidae > Bos > Bos mutus. The sequence goes on from NC_091644.1 coordinate 42,143,381, forward strand.
ACCTGGGCAAAGGCAGCACACTTTTTGGCCTTTCCAATCTTTGTGATGTTTTGGATGGGGAAGGCTCCTGGGCTCCTGTATCTTTTGTGCAGAATAGACATGAATTTGGAGGAGGGGGTACTAGAAGGAGAACTGTGTTATGCCTAATAACAGCCCCTCAAAGATGTTTATGCTCAAATCCCAAAAGCTCTGGTTATGTTACCTGAAAAAAGGAATTCTGTAAACGTAATTAAGGTTACGGACCTTAAAATAGACAGGTTATCCTGATAGTATATTATTTTATTGGAAAATTTATCTAATATGTATTTACCACTATAAGGAAATTGTCTGTGTTTTGTTTCATAATTTCTGGGTGGGCAAGTTTTTATTTAGTAGACATACCCATGAAATCCAATATATTAATGTTATATTATTCAGCCCCACATTAGAATAAAAATGAAAGCAGGAAAAAAATAGGCAGGTTATACTGGATTTTCTGCAAGAACCTAGTAGTATGGAAAATTAACCCCAGATTAAATGCTGCTTTTGTCCCACCTAAAAAAAGCTTAAAAACAAGACTGAGTTATCAAATTATTTTGAATAACTGTGTTCCTGAACAAAGCTTAAGAATATTTATAGGAATACAAAAACATCCAGAAACAAAGGTAAAAGTCATAATGTTTGATAATCAACCAAAAATTACCAGTCATGTGAATAAGCAGGAAAACACAAACTATAATGAGGGAAAAGAAAATCAATCAGTGTGATTGATCCCACTGACTAACTGACCCAGATAGTGGAATTAACAGACGAGGACATGAAAATGTTAATACAACTGATTCCATACTCTCAAGAAGATACTAGAAGAAGATTAATAGATGGAGAACAAGATGGCAGAGGAGTAGGTAGACATGGAGTACATCTCTCCTAGAGTAGGTAGATGTAGGTAGTACATCTACCTACTCCTCCACCATGGATACATCAGGAAGACACCTTAAGACACAGAAGTCCATGCAGAACACAAGCTGAGAGCAGACAGGAGTACCTGACAAGTGGAAAAGAATATATAGAACCACTTAAAACTTGGTAGGACAAAGGAACTAGATGGAAAAACAGGAGTGTTAGTAGGGCTGGACCTGACCTCAGTGGATGGGGGAACTGAAGCAGGGGTCCCATCCCCACAGCAGGGCAATTGTCTGAGTCAGAGGAGAAACACTTAAGGCTAGAGTGAAACAGCTGGTCTGTGGCAGCCTAAATGGAATGAGAATCACAGTCCTTGCCACAGCCATACATACCCTGGACAGGGCCGATGGTCTTCTGGAAGGGGCAGCAGCTGGGAGCTGAGTTTAGGGATTGTGGAGCAATCCCAGGGCGAGGGCTGCTGATGACTGCAGAGAGATGGATTGAGGGGGTGTGAGGGAAGAGATCGTGGTGGGAAATGCTGGTGGAGGAAAACCAGGCAGCCACTGAAGCAAGGTGAAACTGCTGAGTCATGCGTACCAGGTGACCACCACCATAGCCTGTCTCCCCACATGCCAGCATCGGCACCTGAACACTACAGAGGCTGGCCCATCAAACTCTTGATGCACTGAACTACAGAGTAGGATCCCATCCAGGGTGCTCCTTTAAATGCCTGATGCCAGAACAACAGAGAAGGACCCCAGGCAAGGGAGCCCTCTAACTGTCTGAATGGGTGGAGCCATGGAGAAAGACTGGCCAAAGAGGCCTCCTGATCGTCAGCTATAAGAGGCTGGAAAAAAGACTCTGATAGGGCCATAACTCCTGCAGTGGAGACAGTCCGGTCCCTGCACATTTGGCACCACAAGGGTCCCTGCAAACCAAGCAGCTTCACCACCTTCATGCTCAACTCTCACTGGGGTAGAGTTGCCACTGGCAAAAAAAGTCTTGCATCTATGCCTGCAGGGTCACTTCAGTCATGTCCGACTCTTTGTGACCCTATAGACTGTGGCCTACTGACATGGGGAGGTCATCTTTCAGTGTCCTATCTTTTTGTCTTTTCATACTGTTCATGGGGTTCTCAAGGCAAGAATACTGAAGTGGTTTGCCATTCTCTTCTCCAGTGGACCACATTCTGTCAGACCTCTCCACCATGACCCACCCGTCTTTGGTGGTCCCAACATGGCATGGCTTGTTTCATTGAGTTAGACAAGGCTGTGGTTTCAGTCTCTCTGCCCTCTGATGCCCACTCTCAGTGCCTACCATCTTACTTGGGGTTCTCTTACCTTGGATGTGAGGTATCTCTTCATGGCTGCTCCAGCAAAGCACAGCTATTGCTTCTTACCTTGGACGTGGGGTAGCTCCTATTGTTATTGGATCAGTGCTATTGGAGATCAGTGGAGAAATAACTCTAGAAAGAATGAAGGGATGGAGCCAAAGAAAAAACAACACCCAGTTGTGGATGGGACTGGTGATAGGATCAAGGTCTGATGCTGTAAAGAGCAATATTGCATAGGAACCTGGAACGTTAGGTCCATAAATCAAGGCAAATCGGAAGGGGTCCAACAGGAGATGACAAGAGTGAACATTGACGTTCTAGGAATCAGCGAACTAAGATGGACTGGAATGGGTGAATTTAACTCAGATGACCATTATATCTACTACTGTGGGCAGGAATCCCTTAGAAGAAACGGAGTGGCCATCATTGTCAACAAAAGAGCCTGAAATGCAGTACTTGGATGCAATCTCAAAAACGACAGAATAATCTCTCTTCATTTCCAAGGCAAACCATTCAATATCATGGTAATCCAAGTCTATGCCCCAACCAGTAATGCTGAAGAAGCTGAAGTTGAACAGATCTATGAAGACCTACAAGACCTTCTAGAACTAACACTCAAAGAAGATGTCCTTTTCATTATAGGGAACTGGAATGCAAAAGTAGGAAGTCAAGAAACACCTGGAGTAACAGGCAAATTTGGCCTTGGAGTATAGAAAGCAGGGCAAAGGCTAATAGAGTTCTACCAAGAGAATGCACTGGTCATAGCAAACACCCTCTTCCAACAACACAAGAGAAGACTCTACACATGGACATCACCAGATGGTTGACACCGAAATCAGATTGATTATATTCTTTGAAGCAAAGATGGAGAAGCTCTATACAGTGAGCAAAAACAAGACCGGGAGCTGACTGTGGCTCAGATCATGAACTCCTTATTGCCAAATTCAGACTGAAATTGAAGAAAATGGAGAAGACCACTAGACCATTCAGGTATGACCTAAATCAAATCCTTTATGACTATACAGTGGAAGTGAGAAATAGATTTAAGGGACTAGATCTGATAGAGTGCTTGATGAACTATGGATGGAGGTTTGTGACATTGTACAGGAGACAGGAATCAAGACTGCCGGGAGCCGCCACGGGAGATCCCACCCATGACAAAGGTCATGCTGAGAGAACCTGACAGGCAAAGGCGGATCAGGCCTCAAGGGACCCCCTGAATTTGCTCGAGCATCCACCCCAAAGCCAAAATCTGTCTGTCTTACTATTTTGCGCCTTTCACCAACTCTTCTGACATTAACAGGGGCTATCCCCGACCACTTTTCTCTGGAAAAAATCAACTTAGGGCTTTAGTTAATAAGTCTCCTGGGCATGGTAGGAGTGTTTCAATTCAAACCCCTCTGATGGCTTTCTAGCTTGCCTGACAGGTTTATCCATACTCTTGCAATTAACACACATGATTGTTCACAACTCCCCAACCTTGAAAGGCACGGGAAGCCAAAACATCCTAAAAGTCCTAATGAGCATAGGGTCCTTAGAGGGGTGAAAAATTATTAGAATAGATAGTACTGGTAAAGGGCTTCATTATTGGGCCAATGCTTGCTGCCAAGTGCCCATATCCCTTATCCATTGTGCACCTGGGAGTGCATTGGTTAACATAGCTGGAATGTGAGAAAAACAAGCAGCAGCCTTGGAATTAACCACATCAGACCTTTGAGCTAGTTGGTTCTTTCTTTGTTGTGACCCACTGCACCTTTGCTCCGTGAGAATGTAACTCTGTTTAGTACTTTCTGAGGCTGGGAGAAATAAAGAAGAAACACTTTAAGGGAAAACAAGTTTTCTGGCTGATCAGCCTTTATCAAAAAAGGGTCACAAAATGTCCACAGGCCTCCAAAGCCAGAAGATATTGTATACAACATTGTTTATGGGAAAGCTATGCAGAAAAAATCCTGGTTTCAATAAAGACAAAACAGATGTAATGTTTGGGCTGACTCTGTATGACTCTGCATCTTTCATTTCCCTCTATGTACAAGTCAAGGTATAAAAGTTCCTTTTGAAAATAAAGTTATGGGCCTCACTCACCGAAGCTTGGTCTCCCCGTGTCGTTCTTTTCTTTCCTTTTCCCTCCGTTTCTCTCTCTGTTCTTCTTTCAGGATGACTCCTTGGAACAAAGGAGCTTTATTGGCTTTCTGTGTAAACCAACGAAGATCAAGCCTCTTTCTCTTCCCTTTTTACTTTCCTTATCGCCTAGGCCGTCATCCTGAGGGTACCCCTGGATCCTGCTGGGGCTGGACCCCAGCACAAGACCATCCCCATGGAAAAGAAATGCAAAAAACCAAAATGGCTGTCTGAGAAGGCCTTACAAATAGCTGTGAAAAGAAGGGAAGTGAAAAGCAAAGGAGAAAAGGAAAGATATACCCATTTGAATGAAGAGTTCCAAAGAATACCAAGGAGAGATAAGAAAGCCTTCCTCAGCGATCAATGCAAAGAAATAGAGGAAAACAACAGAATGGGAAAGACTAGAGATCCCTCCAAGAAAATTAGAGATACCAAGGGAACATTTTATGAAAAGATGGGCTCAATAAAGGACAGAAATGATATGGACCTAACAGAAGCAGAAGAGCCATCAGCAGATGAATGGATAAGAAAGCTGTGGTACATATACACAATGGAGTATTACTCAGCCATTAAAAAGAATACATTTGAATCAGTTCTAATGAGGTGGATGAAACTGGAGCCTATTATACAGAGTGAAGTAAGCCAGAAAGAAAAACACCAATACAGTATACTAACGCATATATATGGAATTTAGAAAGATGGTAACAATAACCCTGTGTACGAGACAGCAAAAGAGACACTGATGTATAGAACAGTCTTATGGACTCTGTGGGAGAGGGAGAGGGTGGGAAGATTTGGGAGAATGGCATTGAAACATGTAAAATGTCATGTATGAAACGAGTTACCAGTCCAGGTTCGATGCACGATACTGGATGCTTGGGGCTAGTGCACTGGGACGACCCAGAGGGATGGTATGGGGAGGGAGGAGGGAGAAGGGTTCAGGATGGGGAACACATGTATACCTGTGGCGGATTCATTTTGATATTTGGCAAAAATAATACAATATTGTAAAGTTTAAAAATAAAATAAAATTTAAAAAAAATAAATAAAAATAAAAAAAAGAAGAGAATAAGAAGAGGTGGCAAGAATACACAGAAGAACTGTACAAAAAAGATCTTCATAACCAAGATAATCACGATGATGTGATCACTCACCTAGAGCCAGACATCCTGGAATATGAAGTCAAGGGGGCCTTAGGAAGCATCACTACTAACAAAGCTAGTGGAGGTGATGGAACTCCAGTTGAGCTATTTCAAATCCTGAAAGATGATGCTGTGAAAGTACTGCATTCTATATGCCAACTAATTTGGAAAACTCAGCAGTGGCCACAGGACTGGAAAAGGGCAGTTTTCATTCCAATCCCAAAGAAAGGCAATGCCAAAGAATGCTCAAACTACCACACAATTGCACTCATCTCACATGCTAGCAAAGTAATGCTCAAAATTCTCCAAGCCAGACTTCAGCAATATGTGAACCGTGAACTTCCAGATTTTCAAGCTGGTTTTAGAAAAGGCAGAGGAACCAGAGATCAAATTGCCAACATCCGCTGGATCATGGAAAAAGCAAGAGAGTTCCAGAAAAGCATCTATTTCTGCTTTATTGACTATGCCAAAGCCTTTGACTGTGTGGATCACAAGAAACTGTGGGAAATTCTGAAAGAGAAGGGAATACCAGACCACCTGACCTGCCTCTTGAGAAACTTGTATGCAGGTCAAGAAGCACAGTTAGAGCTGGACATGGAACAACAGATTGGCTCCAAATAGGAAAAGGAGTACATCAAGGCTGTATATTGTCACCCTGCTTATTTAGCTTATATGCAGAGTACATCATGAAAAATGCTGGACTGGAAGAAGCACAACCTGGAATCAAGATTGCCGGGAGAGATATCAATAACCTCAGATATGCAGATGACACCACGCTATGGCAGAAAGTGAAGAAGAACTAAAGAGCTTCTTGATGAAAGTGAAAGAGGAGATAGAAAAAGTTGGCTTAAAGCTCAACATTCAGAAAACTAAGATTATGGCATCTGGTCCCATCACTTCATGGGAAATAGATGGGGAAACAGTGGAAACAGTGTCAGACTTTATTTTTTGGGGCTTCAAAATCACTGCAGATGGTGACTGCAGCCATGAAGTGAAAAGACACTTATTGCTTGGAGGGAAAGTTATGACCAACGTAGACAGCATATTAAAAAGCAGAGACATTACTTTGTCAACAAAGGTCCATCTAGTCAAGGCGATGGTTTTTCCAGTGGTCATGTGTGGATGTGAGAGTTGGACTATAAAGAAAGCTGAGCTCTGAAGAATTGATGCTGTTGAACTGTGGTGTTGGAGAAGACTCTTGAGAGTCCCTTGGACTGCAAGGAGATCCAACCAGTCCATCCTAAAGGAAATCAGTCCTGGATGTTCATTGGAAGGACTGATGTTGAAGCTGAAACTACAATACATTGGCTGCCTGATGCAAAGAGCTGACTTATTTGAAAAGACCCTGATGCTGGGAAATATTGAAGGCAAGAGGAGAAGGGGACGATAGAGGATAAGATAGATGGCATCACCGACTCAATGGACATGGGTTTGGGTGAACTCTGGGAGTTGGTCATGGACAGGGAGGCCTGGCATGCTGCGGTTCATTGGGTCGCAAAGAGTCGGACATGACTGAGTGACTGAACTGAACTGAGACTGTGGCCTGCCAGGCTTCTCTGTCAGAGAGGGGGTCTCCAGGCAAGAATACTGGAGCCTATTGGCCAATATTGGTTGCCATACCCTTCTAGAGCACTGTATTTCCTGCTGCCCTGGCCGCTAAATCCCTTGCATAACTGGTGCTGCCAGAACCCATGCAACCCAAGCTCCACACTTGGGCCTCTCAGGGGCAAACACAAGTCCTCCAGGGCAGCCTCAGGAGCTAAACCCCAGTGGATGATGACCCTCATGTAGAGGTGGAAATAAAACCACAATTGAAACCCAGGGGCAGTATGGCTGAGGAAAGAGACCCCAAACCTTCCCACCAGCTGCACAAGCTGCATATTAAATCCACGCGATCAACTAGGCAGAGCTCCTACAAAAGAAAACACACTAGCTCTGATAGCTGTGGACATTGGAGGCAAGAACACACAGGAGTAGGACCAGACTAGAATCTGAGCTGCCCCCACAGCAGGTCCAGAGACCAGTACAGTGCTGGAAGGCATCCTAGGGAGGTGAGGTGGGCTGTGATTCCCAGCAAGGGAAAGGACTCTGACACCAGCGACTCAGGAAAAACATTTATTATTCTTATTTTTTGACTTGTCCTGTAGATTCTTTTGGATTTTTTTTTCTTTTTTTCCCTCTCTGTGGTAGTTGTCAAATTTATTGGCACTAAGAAATGCAATTAAGTTTTTGAGCTTTTTTTCCCCTCAGTCACATTTTTTTATTGTTGTCATAAACCTCTGCCTCTACACTGGGCTTTTGCAGTTCTGTTGAGTTTCCCTCTTTTTTTTTTGGTCTCTTTTTAAAATTTTAAACCTATTTTTTTTTTTTTACATTTATTCCTTTGTTTGCATTTCCTACTGTTCTTTTCCTTTTGCAGTTAATCTTTAATGTATATAAATCTTCTTTATCTACCTCTATTTAACTCTGAATATCTATTCTTTCTTTCTTTTCTTTCTTTCGTTTCCTCTCAACATATTTGTTAGTTTTGTTTTCACTGCTTTATATCCCACTTAGCACTTTGCTTTAGTTTTGTTTTCCAGTTTTTGCTTTAGTTAGTTTTGTTCTTAACTGGTAAATATAATTTTTGATTTTGCTTATTTGCCAGGTCAATCTACTGTACTTTATTTTTGTCGGACTGTTTTCACTTTGCTCATGGGTGTATATGCATAAGCATATATTCTATTATTTTAATTGTTATTTGACTGATTTTGTAACTGCCATTTATCTGGGGTTCATCTTTGGTTTCTTGTTTTTGGATATTTGTTTTAATCTCACTTAATTCTATAAAAACCACTGTGGAATCTTCATTCCTGACCAGAGGTCAAGCCCTGAGCCTTTGGAGTGGGAGCACCAAATCCAGGACCCTAGACTACCAGAAAACTAACCCTGCTGCTAAATCGCTTCAGTCGTGTCTGACTCTGTGTGACCCCATAGACAGCAGCCCACCAGGCTCCCCCGTCCCTGGCATCCTCCAGGCAAGAACACTGGAGTGGGTTGCCATTTCTTTCTCCAATGCATGAAAGTGAAAAGTGAAAGTGCAGTCGCTCAGTCGTGTCCAACTGCTAGCGACCCCATGGACTGCAGCCTACCAGGCTCCCCTGTCCATGGGATCTTCCAGGCAAGAGTACTGGAGTGGGTTGCCGTTGCCATTTCTGAAAACTAACCCTAGGGAGTATCAAATAGTGAGAACTCGGACAAAGGAAACCACTTGAATATAAGACCTGGCATCACCCAACCACCAGTAGCACCCTGTGCAGGACGCCTCATCTAAACAACAAACAAAACAAAAATACAAACCCAATCATCAGCAGACAGGATTACCACCTCTCTCAGCCTAGCCCATCAGAGGAAAAACAAACAAAAAAACAAAAACTCAGCACAAAGCTCACCCTATCAGAAGCTCAAACAAATCACTGAACCAACCTTAGAAAGGTAGAAACCAAAAGGAAGAAAGAAGTCAGCCTTCTTCAAGGAAAGAATTCAACTTTCCTTGAAGCCTGGGAAAGTGAGACCTCAAACACAATAGGTTAAAAAAAAGAAAGAAAAGGCAGAGAAATACTGCACAAATGAAGGAACAAACTAGAAACACAGAAGTCCAAATAAATGTAGAGGAAATAGGCAAATCACCTGGAAAAGAATTGAGAATAAAAGAATTGAGAATAATGATAGTAAAGATGATCAAAAACCTTGTAAACAAAATGGAGAAAATGCAAGAATCAATTAACAAAGACCTAGAAGAATTAAAGAATAAACATACAGAGACAAATGACACAATTACTGGAATTAAAAATACTCTAGAAGGAATCAATAGCAGAATATTTGAAGCAGAAGAATGAATCAGTGACCTGGAAGATAAAATGGTGGAAATAACTTCTCAAGAGCAGAATAAAGTAAAAAGAATGAAAAGAGCTGAGGACAGTCTCAGAGACCTCAGGGACAATATCAAATGCACCAACGTTCAAGTTATAGGGGTCCCAGAAGAAGAAGAGAAAAAGAAAGGGTATGAGAAAATTTTTGAAAAGTTTATAGTTGAAAATTTCCCAACATGGAAAAGGAAATAGTCAATCAAGTCCAAGAGGCACAGAGTCCCAAACAGGATAAACCCAAGGAGAAACATGCCAAGATACATACTAATCAAACTGCTGCTGCTGCTAAGTCGCTTCAGTCGTGTCGGACTCTGTGCGACCCCATAGACAGCAGCCCACCAGGCTCCCCCGTCCCTGGGATTCTCCAGGCAAGAACACTGGAGTGGGTTGCCATTTCCTTCTCCAATGCATAAAAGTGAAAAGTGAAAGTGAAGTCGCTCAGTCGTGTCCGACTCTTAGAGACCCCATGGACTGCAGCCCACCAGGGTCCTCATCCATGGGATTTTCCAGGCAAGAGTACTGGAGTGGGGTGCTATTGCCTTCTCTGACTAATCAAACTAACAAAGACTAAACACAAAGAAAGCATATTAAAGGCATTAAGGGAGAAGCAACAAGTAACATACAAGGGAAACCCCATACACTAACAGCTGATCTTTCAGCAGAAACTCTGCAGGCCAGAAGGGAATGGCAGGATATATTTAAAGTACTGAAAGGGGGAAAAATCTACAACCAAGATTACTGTACCCGGCAAAGATCTCATTCAAAATTGATGGAGAAATTAAAAGCTTTTCAGACAAGCAAAAGCTAAGAGATTTCAGTACCACCAAACCAACTTTACAACAAATGTTAAAGGGACTTATCTAGTTAATAAATACAAGAGAAGAAAAAAGATCTACAAAATCAACCCAAACAATTAATAAAATGGCAATAGGAACATACATATCAATAATTACTTTAAATATAAATGGATTAAATGCTCCAACCAAAAGGCACAGACTGGCTGAATGGATAGAAAAACAAGACCCATATATATGCTGTCTACAAGAAACCCACTTCAGACCTCAAGACACATATAGACTGAAAGTGAGAGGATGGAAAAATATATTCCATGTAAATGGGAAGCAAAAGAAAGCTGGAGTAGCAATCCTCATATCAGACAAAATAGACCTTAAAATAAAGAATATTACAAGAGATAAGGAAAGACACTACATAATAATCAAGGGAACAATCCAAGAGGAAGACATAACAATTGTAAATATCTATGCATCCAACATAGGAGCACCTCAATACATAAGACAAACACTAACAGACATAAAAGGAGAAATTGACAGTAACACAATAATAGTAGGAGATTTTAATACCCTACTCACACCAGTGGACAGATCATCAAAACAGAAAATTAATACAGAAACACAAGTCTTAAATGGTACATTAGACGAGATGGATCTCATTGATATCTTTAGGACATTCCATCCAAATGCAGAAGAATACACCTTCTTCTCTAGTGCACATGGAACTTTCTCCAGGATAGACAACATCTTGGCACAAATCAAACCTCAGTAAATTTAAGAAAATTGAAATCGTATCAAGCATCTTCTCTGACCACAATGCTACGAGACTAGGTATCAATTACAAGAAAAAAACTGTAAGAAACAAAAACACATGGAGACTAAAAGCACGTTTCTAAATAACCGACAGGTTACTGAAGAAATCAAAAGGGAAATCAAAAAATTTCTATAAACAAATGACAATGAAAACACGACAACTCAAAACCTGTGGGATGCAGCAAAAGCAGTTCTAAGAGCGAAGTTTATAGCAATACAACCTCAAGAAACAAGAAAAACATCGAGTAGACAACTTAACACCTAAAACAAGTGGAAAAACAAGAAAAAAAATTAGTAGAAGGAAAGAAATCATAAAGACTCGGGCAAAAATAAATGAAAAAGAAATGAAAGAAACAATAGTAAAGATTAATAAAACTAAAAGCTGTTTGTTTGAGGAGATAAACAAAATTGACAAACCTTTAGCCAGACTCATCAAGAAAAAAAGAGAAGAATCAGATCAACAAAATTAGAAATGAAAAAGAGGTTACAACAGACAATGCAGAAATACAAAGGATTATAAGAGACTATTATGAACAACTATGATGGCAATAAAATGGATAACCTGGAAAAAATGGACAGATGCTTAGAAAAGTTCAATCTTCCAAGACTGAACCACGAAGAAATAGAAATTATGATCAACCCCATTACAAGCACTGAAATTGAAGCTGTAATCAAAAATCTCCAAAAAAACAAAAGTCCAGGGCCAGATGGCTTCACAGGAGAATTCTATCAAACATTTAGGGAGAGCTTATGCCTATCCTTCTAAAACTCTTTCAAAAAATTGCAGAGGAAGGAACACTTCCAAATTCATTCTATGAGGCCACCATCACTCTGATACCAAAACCAAAGACAACACACAAAAAGAAAACTACAGGCCAATACCACAGATGAACATAGATCCAAAAATCCTCAACAAAATTTTAGCAAACAGAATTCAGCAACACATCAAAAATCTCATACACCATGATCAAGTAGGGTTTATTCCAGGGATGCAAGGATTCTTCAATATATGCAAATCAATTAATGTGATACACCATATTAACAAATTGAAAGATAAAAGCCATATGATAATCTCAATAGACGGAGAAAAAACCTTTGACAAAATTCAGCACCCATTTATGATTAAAAGTCTTCAAAAACAATGGGCATAGAAGGAACCCACCTCAACATAGTAAAGATCTTATATGATAAGCTTACAGCAAACATTATTCTCAATGGTGAAAAACTGAAAGCATTCCCCCTAAGATCAGGAACAAGACAAGGGTGTCCACTTTTGCCACTATTATTCAACATAGTTCTGGAAATCCTAGCTACAGCAATCACAGAAGAAAAAGAAATAAAAGGAATCCACATCAGAAAAGAACAATTAAAGCTCTCACTGTTTGCAGATGACATGATACTGTACATAGAAAACCCTAAAGATGGTATCAGAAAATTATTAGAGCTAATCAGTGAATTTAGCAAAGTTTCAGGATACAAAATCAATACACAGAAATCACTTGCATTTCTATATTAACAATGAAAAATCAGAAAGAAAAATTAAGGAATCAATTCCATTCACCATTGCAACAAAAAGAATTAAATATCTAGGAATAAACTTACCTAAGGAGACAAAAGAACTATACAAAGAAAATTGTAAGACACTGATGAAAGAAATCAAAGGCAACACAAACAGATGGACAGATATTCTATGTTCCTGGGTAGGAAGAATGAATATTGTGAAAATGACTATACTACCAAATGCAATTACAGATTCCATGAGATCCCTATAAACTGACCAATGGCATTTTTCACAGAACTAGAACAAAAATTTTAACAATTCATAAGGAAACAAAAAAAAAACCCCGAATAGCCAATCTCCAGAAAGAAGAATGGAGCTGGGTGAATCAACTTTCCTGACTTCAGATTTTACTACAAAGCTACAGTCATCAAGACAGTATGGAACCGGCACAGGAAACAGAAATATAGACCAATGGAACAAGATACAAAGCCCAGAAATAAACCTGTGCACCTATGGGCACCTTATTTTTGACAAAGGAGGCAAGAATATACAATGGGGCAAAGACAGCCTCTTCAATAAATGGTGCTGGGAAAACTGGACAGCTACATGTAAAAGAGTGAAATTAGAACACTTCTAACACCATATACAAAGACAAACTGAAAATAGATTAAAGACCTAAACATAAGAGCAGAAACTATAAAACTTAGAGGAAAACATAGGCAGAACACTCGATGACATAAATTAAAGCAAGATCCTCTATGACCCACCTCCTAGAGTAATGGAAATAGCAACACAATTAAACAAGAGGGGCCTGATTAAACTTAAAATCTCTTGCACAGCAAAGGAAACTATAAGCGAGGTGAAAAGACAACCCTCAGAATGGGAGAAAATAATAGCAAATGAAACAACTGACAAAGGGTTAACTTCCAAAATATACAACCATCTCATACAACTCAATACCAGAAAAACAACCCAATCAAAAAGTGGGAAAAAGACCTAAACAGACATTTCTCCAAAGAAGACATACAGATGGCTAATAAACACATGAAAAGATGCTCAACATCGCTCATTATTAGAGAAATGCAAATCAAAACCACAATGAGATATTACCTCAAACTGGTCAGAATGGCCATCATCAAATATCTACAAACAATAAATGCTGGAGAGGGTGTGGAGAAAAGGCAATGATCTTGCACTGTTGGTGGGAATGTAAACTGATATAGCCACTATGAGAGATGGTATGAAGATTCCTTAAAAAACTAGGAATAAAATCACCACATAACCCAGCAATCCCACTCCTAGGCATATACCCTGAGGAAACCAAAATTGAAAGAGACACATATATCCCATTGTTCACTAGAGCACTTTTTACAATAGCTAGAACATGGAACGGAGAAGGCAATGGCATCCCACTCCAGTACTCTTGCCTGGAAAATCCCATGGACAGAGGAGCCTGGAAGGCTGCAGTCCATGGGGTCGCTGAGGGTCGGACACGACTGAGCAACTTCACTTTCACTTTTCACTTTCATGCACTGGAGAAGGAAATGGCAACCCACTCCAATGTTCTTGCCTGGAGAATCCCAGGGACGGGGGAGCCTGGTGGGCTGCTGTCTATGGGGTCGCACAGAGTCGGACACGACTGAAGCGACTTAGCAGCAGCAGCAGCAGCAGCAGCAGAACATGGAAGCAACCTACATGTCCATTGATAGATGAATGGAGAAAGAAGCTGTGATACATATACACAAGGGAATATTCAGATCAGATCAGATCAGTCGCTCAGTCGTGTCCGACTCTTTGCAACCCTATGAATCCCAGCACGCCAGGCCTCCCTGTCCATCACCAACTCGCGGAGTTCACTGAGACTCACATCCATCGAGTCAGTGATGCCATCCAGCCATCTCATCCTCTGTCGTCCCCTTCTCCTCCTGCCCCCAATCCCTCCCAGCATCAGAGTCTTTTCCAATGAGTCAACTCTTTGCATGAGGTGGTCAAAGTACTGGAGTTTCAGCTTTAGCATCATTCCTTCCAAAGAAATCCCAGGGCCAATCTCCTTCAGAATGGACTGGTTGGATCTGCTTGCAGTCCAAGGGACTCTCAAGAATCTTCTCCAACACCACAGTTCAAAAGCATCAATTCTTTGGCGCTCAGCTTTCTTCACAGTCCAACTCTCACATCCATACATGACCACAGGAAAAACCATAGCCTTGACTAGATGGACCTTTGTTGGCAAAGTAATGTCTCTGCTTTTGAATATGCTATCTAGGTTGGTCATAACTTTCCTTCCAAGGGGTAAGCGTCTTTTAATTTCATGGCTGCAGTCACTATCTGTAGTGATTTTGGAGCCCAGAAAAATAAAGTCTGACACTGTTTCCACTGTTTCCCCATCTATTTCCCATGAAGTGATGGGACCGGATGCCATGATCTTCATTTTCTGAATGTTGAGCTTTAAGCCAACTTTTTCATTCTCCACTTTTACTTTCATCAAGAGGCTTTTGAGTTCCTCTTCACTTTCTGCCATAAGGGTGGTGTCATCTGCATATCTGAGGTTATTGATATTTCTGCCAGCAATCTTGATTCCAGCTTGTGTTTCTTCTAGTCCAGGGTTTCTCATGATGTACTCTGCATATAAGTTAAATAAACAGGGTGACAATATACAGCCTTGACGAACTCCTTTTCTTATTTGGAACCAGTCTGTTGTTCCATGTCCAGTTCTAACTGTTGCTTCCTGACCTGCATACAGATTTCTCAAGAGGCAGATCAGGTGGTCTGGTATTCCCATCTCTTTCAGAATTTTCCACAATTTATTGTGATCCATACAGTCAAAGGCTTTGCCATAGTCAATAAAGCAGAAATAGATGCTTTCCTGGAACTCTCTTGCTTTTTCTATGATCCAGCAGATGTTGGCAATTTGATCTCTGGTTCCTCTGCCTTTTCTAAAAGCAGCTTGAAAATCTGGAAGTTCACGGTTCACATATTGCTGAAGCCTGGCTTGGAGAATTTTGAGCATTACTTTACTAGCGTGTGAGATGAGTGCAATTGTGTGGTAGTTTGAGCATTCTTTGGCATTGCCTTTCTTTGGGATCAGAATGAAAACTGACCTTTTCCAGTCCTGTGGCCACTGCTGAGTTTTCCAAATTTGCTGGCATATTGAGTGCAGCACTTTCACAGCATCATCTTTAAGGATTTGAAATAGCTCAACTGGAATTCCATCACCTCCACTAGCTTTGTTCATAGTAATGCTTTCTAAGGCCCATTTGACTTCACATTCCAGGATGTCTGGCTCTAGGTGAGTGATCACACCATCGTGATTATCTGGGTCGTGAAGATCTTTTTTGTACAGTTCTTCTGTGTATTCTTGCCATCTCTTCTTAATATCTTCTGCTTCTGTTCGGCCCATACAATTTCTGTCCTTTATCGAGCTCATCTTTGCATGAAATGTTCCTTTGGTAACTCTGATTTTCTTGAAGAGATCTCTAGTCTTTCCCATTCTGTTGTTTTCCTCTATTTCTTTGCATTGATCGCTGAAGAAGTCTTTCTTATCTCTTCTTGCTATTCTTTGGAACTCTGCATTCAGATGTTTATATCTTTCCTTTTCTCCTTTGCTTTCGCTTCTCTTCTTTTCACAGCTATTTGTAAGACCTCCCCAGAAAGCCATTTTGCTTTTTTGCATTTCTTTTCTATGGGGATGGTCTTGATCCCTGTCTCCTGGACAATGTCACGAACCTCATTCCATAGTTCATCAGGCACTCTATCAGATCTAGGCCCTTAAATCTATTTCTCACTTCCACTGTATAATCATAAGGGATTTGATTTAGGTCATACCTGAATGATCTAGTGGTTTTCCCTACTTTATTCAATTGAAGTCTGAATTTGGCAAGAAGGAGTTCATTGTCTGAGCCACAGTCAGCTCCTGGTCTTGTTTTTGCTGACTGTATAGAGCTTCTCCATCTTTGGCTGCAAAGAATATAATCAATCTGATTTCGATGTTGACCATCTGGTGATGTCCATGTATAGAGTCTTCTCTTGTGTTGTTGGAAGAGGGTGTTTGTTATGACCAGTGCATTTTCTTGGCAAAACTCTATTAGTTTTTGCCCTGCTTCATTCCGTATTCCAAGGCCAAATTTGCCTGTTACTCCAGGTGTTTCTTGACTTCCTACTTTTGCATTCCAGTCCCCTATAATGAAAAGGACATCTTTTGGGGGGAATATTACTCAGCCACAAAAAGGAACACATTTGAATCAGTTCTAAAGAGGTGGATGAACCTAGAACCTATTATACAGAGTGAAGTGAGTCAGAAAAAGGATAAATACCATATCCTAATGCATATATACAGAATTTAGAAAAGTGGTACGAAGAATTTATTTACAGGACAACAATGGAGAAACAGACATAGAGAACAGGCTAATGGACATGGGGAGAGGGGAAAAGAGGGTAAGATGTATGTAAAGAGTAACATGGAAACTTACATTACCATATGTAAATTAGATAGCCAACGGGAATTTGCTTTATGGCTCAGGAAACTCAAACAAAGGGTCTGTATCAAACTAGAGGGGTGGTATGGGGAGGGAGATTGAAGGGTGTTTCAAAAGAGAGGGGATATATGCATTCCTATGTCTGATTCAGGTTGGAGGTTTGACAGAAAACAGCAAAATTCTGTAAAGAAATTATTCTTCAAAAAAAATTAATTAATTAAAAAAAGAAGAAGCTAGAAGAAAAATTGTTAATGTTAAGCAGAGTCATGAAAGGTATTAAAAAGCTCAAATTGAATCTCTAGAGATGAAAGCCACAGTGGCTTAGACTAAAAAAATACACAAGATGGGATTAATATCAGAGTAGACATTTAAGAAAAAATAGTAAACTTGAAGATGTACCTAAAGAAATTATCCCAATGAACCACAGAGAAAAAACATTGAAATAAAATAGACAAAGCTATGGAGCAACTTCAAGTGGCCTGGAAGTATTCGACACAGAAAGTAGATGGGGAAACAAAAAATATTTTTAAACAATGACTGAAAACTCTCCAAATTTAAAAAAGTGATAAACTCACTGATTAGGGAAAAAAAAAAAGGCTCAGTGGACACTAAGTACAAGAAACACAAAGAAGCTAAAAAGGCAGATCAGTCATAATCACATTGCTTGGTAGCAGGAAGAAAGAGAAATTTTTTTTAAAAAGCCAGAAAAAAAAGACACATTATATCCAAAGGACAAAAATAAAGATGACAGTAGCTTCCCCATCAGAAATATTGCAAAACTCAACTTCCTAGAATCAGAAATGAAAGCAGAGACATTAAAACCAATCTCACAAAAATAAAGAAGATTGTAAGTGGAATACAATGAATGGCAACAAACTGAATAACCTATGCAAAATAAGCACATTCCTGGAAATATACTAGCTATCAAAGCTGACTCATGAAGAAATAGAACATCTAAAGAGAACTTTAATTAGTAAGGGAAATTGAATCAGTAATAAAAAATCTCACCAAAAGGAAAGCCCAGGAGTAGATGGCTTCATCGGTAAATTGTACCAACATTTAAAGAATGTTCTAATCCTTCTCAAACTCTTCTAAAAAATTGAAGGGAGGAAACACTTCTAGATAATTCTATGAGACCAGCATAACTGGATACAAAAGCCAGACAAATACATTATAAGAAGACAATATAAAAAAAGAAAATGACAAACCAATATCCCAGATGGCTCCTGATGCAAAAATCTTCAACAGAATACTAGCAAACTGTATTCAACAGCATATAAAAAGAATTATTTAACATGACAGAGCTTTCACTACCATGACCTGGGTTCTGTTCCTGGTCAGGGAACTGAGATCCCACAAGCCACACTGTATGGCAAAAAAAAAAAAAAAAAAAAATGAAGGGAAAAACCCCACATGATAATCTCAGTTGCAGAAAAAGCATTTGACCAAATTCAGCACAATTTCATGATAAGATATTCAATATGCTAGGAATAGAAGGGAACATCCTGAACAGGATAAAACCATATATGAAAAATCCACTGGTAACATCATATTCAATAGTGAAATACTGAGCTTTTTCCTTAAGATCAGGAAAATTACAAAATACCTATTTTCATTAACTCTATTCAATATAGTGCTACAAGTTCTAGCCAGAGCAATTAAATAAGAAAAAGAAATAAAAGGCATTCAAAATCGAAAGAAATAAATTGGGAAAGGAGTATATCAGGGCTCTATATTGTCACCCTGCTTATTTAACTTTTTTGCAGAGTATATCATGCAAAATGCAGTGCTGGATGAATCACAAGCTGGAATCAAGATTGCCAGGAGAAATATCAACAACCTCAGATATGCAGATGACACCACCCTGATGGCAGAAAGTGAAGAGAAATTAGAGAGCCTGTTGATGAAAGTAAAAGAGGAGAGTGTAAAAGCTGGTTTAAAACTTAACATTCAAAAAACAAAGATCATGGTGTCTGGTCCCAACACTTCATGGCAAATGGATGGGGGAAAATGGAAACAGTGGCAGATTTCATTTTCTTGGGCTCCAAAATCATTGCAGTTGGTGACTGCAGCCATGAAATTAAAGATGCTTGCTCCTTGGAAGAAAAGCTATGACAAATCTAGACAGCATATTAAAAAACAGAGACATCACCTTGCCAACAAAGGTGCGTATAGTCAAAGCCATGGTTTTTCCAATAGTAATGTACATAAGTGAGAATTGGACCATAAAGAAGGCTGAGCACTGAAGAATTGATGCTTTCAAACTGTGCTGCTAGAGAAGACTCTTGAGAATCCCTTGGATATCAAGGAGATCAAACTGGTCAATCCTAAAGGAAATCAACCCTGAATATTCATTGGAAGGACTGATGCTGAAGCTCCAATACTTTGGCCACTTGATGACCTGATGTTAAGAACCATATCATTGGAAAAGACCCTGATGGCTGGGAAATATTGAGGGCAGGATGAGAACTGGGTGACTGAGAATGAGATGGTTGCATGGCATCACTGACTCAATGGGCATGACTGTGAGCAAACTCTGGGAGATAGTGAAGGACAGGGAAGCCTGGCATGCTGCAGTCCATGGGGTCACAAAGAGTCAGACATGACAGAGTGACTAAATAAAAACAATGAAGTAAAATTACTTCTGTTTGTAGATGCCATGATCTTGTGCATAGGAAACAAAGATTCCATAAAACCCTGTTAAATAAGATAAATTGCCAAAACTGCAAGAAACAATAAAAATCAACACACAAAATTCTGTTGCATCTCTATACACTAGCTATGAATGGTCCCAAAAGGAAATGAAAACAATTCCATTTATAATGGTGTTAAAAAAATAAAATACTTAGGAATAAATTTAACAGAGGCAAAAACTTATACACTGAAAACTATAAAATGTTGCTGAAAGAAATGCAAGTCATAACTGGAAAAGTATTTCGTGTTTATTAATTAGAAGATATAATTCAGATGTCAACACTATCCAAAGCAATCTACAGATTCAACACAATCACTATTAAAATCCCAATGGCATTTTTTGCAAAAATAGAAAAACTCATCCTAAAATTTATATGGAATCTCAAGGGCAATAGCTAAAACAATCCTGAGAAAGAACAATGAAGTTATAGGACTCACACTTCCTAATTTCAAAATAAACTACAAAGCTACTGTAATCAAACAGTGTGATACTGACATAAGTTTCATTCCTCATATTTTTTTTATCACTTCAACTCTTTACAGAATATATAATAAGAAAAATATAAAATGTTTGGATTGTTTTTAGAAATATCAGGCTTATAACAGACTTGGAAGGTGTTCTCCAACACACCCTGAATTATTATTGTGTGTGTGGCCTGTGATATGACCCCATACACCTATCCTATACACCTCTGTGATTTCAGCTAAGGAAGCCTCTGTTTCTGTAGATACAGTGACCGACTGCAAAGAAATTATCAGATTTGTATATATTTCTACTAAATACAGTTAACAGATAAGGTAAACATTGATGTAGGATTTCTGTGGGACTCTGAATTCCACGTTCTCTGACTCTTCCAGGGAATTTTGACCAACTGAATGCTGCTTGGATAGGATGACTTAAAAAAAAAAAAACGGTAATTACTGGGGCTTCCCTGGTGGTCCAGTGGTTGAGAATCTGCCTTGCAATGCAGGGGACACCAGATTTGATTCCTGGTCTTGGAAGATCCCTCATCCTGTGGGGCAACTGAGCCCATGAGCCACAACTAATGAATCCACACTCGAGTGTGTGAGCTGCAACTACTAAAAGCCTAAGCACCCTAGAGCCCATGCTCCATGCAATGAGAAGCCTGCATACCACAGCTGGAGAAAGCCCATGCCCAGCAACAAAGACCCAGCACAGCCAAAAATAAATGAATAAATAAATATTCAAAATTACTTTGCCAACAAAGGTCTATCTAGTCAAAGCTATGATTTTTCCAGTAGTCATGATGGATATGAGAGTTGGACTATAAAGAAAGCTGAGTGCCCAAGAATTGATGCTTTTGAACTGTGGTGTTGGAGAAGACTCTTGATTGCCCCTTGGACTGCAAGGAGATCAAACCAGTCAATCCTAAAGGAAATCAGTTCTGAATATTCATTGGAAGGACTGATGCTGAAGCTGAAGCTCTAATACTTTGGCCACCTGCTGTGAAGAACTGACTCACTGGAAAAGACCTGATGCTGGGAAAGATTGAAGGCAGGAGGAGACAGGGATGACAGAGGATGAGATGGTTGGATGGCATCACCAATTCCATGGACATGAGTTTGAGCAAGCTCCAGAGTTGGTGATGGACAGGGAAGCCAGGCATGCTGGAGTCCATGGGGTCACAAACAGTTGGACACAACTGAGCAACTGAACTGAACTGAAAAATTCTAAGTATTGAATACTCAGGCATTTCCTGTGAACAGCACCATGATTCTTTGGTTTTGGGAAAGGGACTTGCACCTGTTTTCTGTCAAAGGTTTTTACCACAGTGCTCATTGCTTCAGTGCTGAGCATGCTTGCAGTCTCTAGTATCTGCAGGGCGTGATGCTGTCTCTGGAGCCTACCACCCCAGAGGTCTTTAGCTGTAGCTGAGGCGGTGTCACAGGCCAGAAAAATCATTCAGTGAGCAGCCCTTCCAATACCCACAAAGCCAAGCCTATCCTGGCTCTTCAAATGGATCAAAGAGCAGAGGAATGCATATGCTGGATCCAATTTTCCTTCCTCTACGCTTGTGGTTTTCAAACATTAACTGAGCAGAAGAAAGAGATTGTTGTTGCTCAGTTGCTAAGTTGTGTCCTACTCTTTGAGACCCCTGTAGCACGCCAGGCTTCCCTGCCCTTCACGATCTCTCAGAACTTGCTCAGACTCATGTCCATTGAGTTGGTGATGCCATTCAACCATCCCATCCTCTGTTGCCCCCTTCTCCTCCTTCCCTGCTAGGCTCCTCTGTTCATGAAATTCTCCAGGCAATAATACTGGGATGGGTAGCCATTCCCTTTTCCAGGTGATCTTCCTGACACAGGGATCAAACCTGGATCTCCCACATTGCAGGCAGACTGTTTACCATCTGAGCCACCTGGGAAGCCCCAGGAAGAGAGAGGGCCCAACCATTAACATGGGCCAGAAGATATGCTGGGCTCTTGGGACACACAGAGGTGGGTATGACCCTGTTCAGGCCATCAATTTGCTCCTTATCTATAGGGGTCACTGAGGTGGGCAGGAGTGAGAGCACATTAGAGGCAATGCTGGTATCCAGCGAGGCCAAGGGCCTGGTCCACATAGGAGGATAGGCGGCCGGCACTGGGCTGATTCCAAGAAAACAAGTAAGATGCAGCCAGCAATGCACTTCAAGGTAAGCAGCCTGGCTATGCTATGCTAGACCCCAGGGTATTCTCCTAAGGGTAGTGAGGAGGAATGACCATATTTTAAGCAGTTAGGATGACATAGTACCCATCACAGTGCTGGCAGAATGCAGAATATAGAAAGCCTCACAGAGAGGCAAATGAGGATACACTTCACCCTGGGAGCCCAAGAGGGGAGGAGGGAAACTCGGATTTGGGAGCAAGTGGCAGGGAAATGGTGATTGAAGCAATGAGTATGCAAAACATAGGAGGTACACAGTGAGATAGAGAGGAGCTGAAGGTTAATTTGCAAAGGATACCAGTGCATAAGTCTAAGCAGTGAAGAGAGCATGGAAATGAGACTGGCCAGGAAGGCAGGGGGAGCCAGAGGTAACAAGGCCCAGAGCGAAGGGGTCCTTCACACTGAAGGGTGTGGCCAGATGCCCAGAATTGCAGAGACCTCACATAGGATGCAGACTGATGGGTGTCCCACGAGCTGGCAGTGTCCCAAAAGAGGTGTCAGCAACATGGTGAGGAAGCCAGTTCCAGCAGAGTGTTGAGAAGTGGCCACAGAGGAGACCAGCTGTCTGTTTAGGACCCAGAAGGCAAACTGAGAGACAAGAAAGAAAGAGTTTAGAGGAGGGAGGAGCTGAGCTTGTTGAGATGTTGAAAGGAAGGAAGAGTACAGAGTACTATCTAGAAGCCAGGTCCTGATGAGGCCAGGAGAGACTGCTCTGGTCTTCTTCCCAGGCCCTGTCAGTGAATAAGATGAATGTATTCTCAGGTTTGCCATGCCCACCTCTGCTGCCTCCTACCTGACTTTCTCTTCATCTGCTGGACCTGGACTGAGCCATATCTGACTCATCTTCAAGGTCCTAGAGTTGGAGACGGAATCATATAACTGCACAGTGCAAGACAGCCCAGAGAGGTTAAGTGATATGGTTAAAGGCACACAGCTAGCTGGGGCTGAATTCCATCTCTTTTTCTCCCTCCCTCTCTGATGATGTCCTTCTGCCCCTCCCCCACCTGTCTTTGCCCTGACCTCTTCCGCCTTTCAGAAAGGCACAGTGGAGCTGTGGGGCTGGGAAAATGCCTCAGGTGGCATCAGTTGCAGCACAGGCTACTGTTGATTCACAGCTGTGGTGCCGACACAGCCTTCACACTGGTACTTGGCTCTCAGTAGAATGGCGCTTTGTTATCTCAGATGATTCAGGGCACTGAACTGAGCTGGCACCAATGACCTCTGCGCTCTGCCAGCCAGGTCACATGCTCTGGTACGTTGTGTAGCCAGGCCCTTGGAGGCACTGTGTGGCTCCGCTAGGGCACGATGGAGAGGAGCTGGGTGGGCTCCAGATTTCAGATCAAGGCACATACAGCCTGTGACAGTTCTGGTAGGGTCTGAGGAATTCGGTTTAAGGATTTTCGGGGAAAGATTTTCCACTTCCTGGGTTGGGTGTGGACTCTTTAGATGTGACACAGCACTGCCATTGACTTCAGATCTAGGGACAAGCCCTCTGGGGAGACAGAGGGGAAAGGTAGGGCATTCTGTCATTTCTGTGGCCTCAGGGAATGGACCTTCAGGAGTGGCCCCCAGGATGCATCTCCTGCCATTTTATTACAGGGCCCATGGGGGTCTTTGTTTAGAGAAATTTTCCCTTTTTTTGTTCTTTACCGATGACTTACAGTATTACGGTGTATGGCTATCACATAGGTGAATTTCCATGTATCATCCACTGTACAGTTTGCATTCAGGAAAGTTATTAATAGATCACAAGAAACTTAAGATATATAGACAGTCATGATCCCATCTTTTGGGCATAAAGCTGGCTCTGGTAATAGGCAAAATAACATCTACCTTTGTCTCTAGACCTGAAATCCCACTGAGGAAACGTATTCCTTAAAAGCTTAAAGCTTTCATCACCCTTCAACATATAAGTAGGAGAAGAGATTTTTTTAAAGTGTCATTAGTCACTGATACTATTATAAGAGTGATTTTCAGGTTATTTTATACCATCGTGATGGACGCTATGATTTCAGCAAGTATGAATTTCAACATTGAGAAGGACACCATTTCCTCCAGTCAAAGCTCTTTGTTCAACTTCTGTTGGAACCAGAATCAGTCATCTTGGAGTTCAAAGTGATTCTCGGCTGCTCCTTGAGCCCCTCTCAGCCTTACTTTGGGTTGCTTTATTTATTTATTTATTTATTTATTTTTTACTTTGGGTTGCTTTAAAATCTGTTTTATGGGAATGAGAAAATCAAACTTGAAAGTTGTCTGAATATTAATGGAGCTAATGAGAAAGTATAACTGTAATTTGAACAAGTAAGGATGAACTCAGGAAGCAACCTGAGTTCCTTTCTCTGTAATTCATTGACAAGGCCTTGGGTGAGAAGATGGACAGGCTTTAGGCCTTCACTGCCCTTCCCAAGGTAACAGACAGGCCCGTGGTCACTGGAAATCAAGAAACACAGTCTCAAGTCAGTATTTCAAAATGTTTCAACCAAGGTCTGTACGGGTAATTGAGGCTGAATCCACTGACTCAGTAGTCTGATCAAAGGTTTTAGGTGGTGGTTAAATATTTTGAAAGAGAAAGAAACTTCCTTAGTGGCTCAGATGGTAAAGAATTTGCCTGCAATGCAGGTGACCCGGGTTTGATCCCTGGGTCGGGAAGATCTCCTGGAGAAGGAAATGGCAACCCACTCCAGTATTCTTGCCTGGAGAATCCCACAGACAGAGGAGTCTGGCATGTTACAGTTCATGGGGTTGCAAAGAGTCAGACATGACTGAGTGACTAACATGCACACAAATACTTTGAAAAAAGTGAAATTATTAGTCACTCAGTCATGTCTGACTCTTTGAGATTCCATGGACTGTAGCCCACCAGGCTCCTCCATCCATGGAATTCTCCAGGCAAGGATAATGGAGTGGGTAGCCATACCTTCTCCAGGGGATCTTCCCGACACAAGGATTGAATCCAGGTCTCATGCATTGCAGGCAGATTCTTTTTTACCATCTGAGCCACCAGAGAAGCCCCAAATATCCTGAATATCACCCCAACATCATCCTACATTGAAGGAAAGAGCTGCAACTTATCTAGATATATACATATTTCACTCAACCAAGCTGAAGCTTCTATTATTAAAAATTTAAAAATTAATAGGTTAACCTATTTAGATGTGATCAATATCACCTCCAAATGTGTCTTGTTGAACTGATCATCACTACCCTAAATAGGATTTCTTGTCCCATAAAAGATGAATGAAAACAACAATTATTCTTGAAGCTAAGACAAAACAGAAACATGTATTATCATTTGACTCATTTAACAAAGACCAGTGGCTGAGCTAGACATTAATTCAATATTATTTACTTACCTAATTTCTCTCTTCAGTTCAGTTCATTTCAATCATTCAGTCGTGTCTGACTCTTTGCGACCCCATGAAAAGCAGCATGCCAGGCCTCCCCGTCCATCACCAACTCCTGGAGTTTACCCAAACTCATGTCCATTGAGTTGGTGATGCCATCTAACCATCTCATCCTCTGTCATCCCCTTCTCCTCCTGCCCTCAATCTTTCCCAGCATCATGGTCTTTTCAAATGAGTCAGCTCTTTGCATCAGGTGGCCAAAATATTGGAGTTTCAGCTTCAAAGTCAGTCCTTCCAATGAACACCCAGGACTAATTTCCTTTAGGATGGACAGGTTGGGTCTCCTTGAAGTCCAAAGGACTCTCAAGAGTCTTCTCCAACACCACAGTTCAAAAGCATCAATTCTTTGGCTCTCAGCTTTCTTTATAGTCCAACTCTCACATCCATACATGACTACTGGAAAAATCATAGCCTTGACTAGATGGACCTTTGTGACAAAGTAATGTTTCTGCTTTTTAATATGCTGTCTAGGTTGGTCATAACTTTCCTTCCAAGGAGTAAACGTCTTTTAGTTTCATGGCTGCAGTCACCATCTGCAGTGATTTCAGAGCCCAGAAAAATAAAGTCAGCTACTGTTTCTACTGTTTCCCCATCTATTTGCCATGAAGTGATGGGACCAGATGCCATGATCTTCGTTTTCTGAATGTTGAGCTTTAAGCCAACTTTTTCACTCCTCTTTCACTTTCATCAAGAGGCTCTTTAGTTCTTCTTCACTTTCTGCCATAAGGGTGGTGTCATCTGCATATCTGAGGTTATTGATATTTCTCTCAGCAATCTTGATTCCAGCTTGTGCTTCCTCCAGCCCAGCGTTTCTCATGATGTACTCTGCATAGAAGTTAAATAAGCAGGGTGAGAATATACAGCCTTGATGTACTCCTTTTCCTATTTGGAACCAGCCTGTTGTTCCATGTCCAGTTCTAACTGTTGCTTCCTGACCTGCATACAAGTTCCTCAAGAGGCAGGTCAGGTGGTCTGGTATTCCCTTCTCTTTCATAATTTTCCACAGTTTATTTTGATCCACACAGTCAAAGGCTTTGGCATAGTCAATAAAGCAGAAATAGATGCTTTTCTGGAACTCTCTTGCTTTTTCTATGATCCAGCGGATGTTGGCAATTTGATCTCTGGTTCCTCTGCCTTTTCTAAAGGCAGCTTGAAAATCTGGAAGTTCACGGTTCACATATTGTTGAAAACTGGCTTGGAGAATTTTGAGCATTACTTTGCTAGCATGTGAGATGAGTGCAATTGTGCAGTAGTTTGAGCATTCTTTGGCATTGCCTTTCTTTGGGATTGGAATGAAAACTGACCTTTTCCAGTCCTGTGGCCACTGCTGTTTTCCAAATTTGCTGGCATATTGAGTGCAGCACTTTCACAGCATCATCTTTAAGGATTTGAAATAGCTCAACTGGAATTCCATCACCTCCACTAGCTTTGTTCATAGTAATGCTCCCTAAGGCCCACTTGATTTCACATTCCAGGATGTCTGGCTCTAGGTGAGTGATCACATCATCATGATTATCTGGGTCATGAAGATCTTTTTGTATAGTTCTTCTGTGTATTCTTGCCACCTTTTCTTAATATCTTTTGCTTCTGTTAGGTCCATACCATTTCTGTCCTTTATTGAGCCCATCTTTGCATGAAATGTTCCCTTGGTATCTCTAATTTTCTTGAAGAGATCTCTAGTCTTTGCCATTCTGTTGTTTTCCTCTATTTCTTTGCATTGATTGCTGAGGATTATTTTCTTATCTCTCCTTGCTATTCTTTGGAACTCTGCATTCAAATGGGTATATCTTTCTTTTTCTCCTTTGCTTTTGGCTTCTGTTCTTTTCACAGCTATTTGTAAGGCCTCCTCAGGCAGCCATTTTGCTTTGTTGCATTTCTTTTTTCTTGGGGATGGTCCTGCCCCCTGCCTCCTGTACAATGCCATGAACCTCTGTCCATAGTTCATCAGGCACTCTATCAGATCTAGTCCCTTAAGTCTATTTCTCACTTCCACTGTAATAATCATAAAGGATTTGATTTAGGTCACACCTGAATGGTCTAGTGGTTTTCCCTACTTTCTTCAATTTCAGTCTGAATTTGGCAATAAGGAGTTCATGATCTGAGCCACAGTCAGCTCCCAGTCTTGTTTTTGCTGACTTTGTACAGCTTCTCCATCTTCGGCTGCAAAGAATAAAATCAATCTGATTTCAGTGTTGACCATCTGGTGATGTCCATGTGTAGAGTCTTCTCTTGTGTTGATGGAAGTGGTTGTTTGCTATGACCAGTGCGTTCTGTTGGCAAAACTGTATTAGCCTTTGCGCTGCTTCATTCTGTACTCCAGGCCAAATTTGCCTGTTACTCCAGGTGTTTCTTGACTTCCTACTTTTGCATTCCAGTTCCCTATAATGAAAAGGACATCTTTTTTGAGTGTTAGTTCTAAGACATCTTATAGGTTTTCATAGAACCGTTCAACTTCAGCTTCTTCAGTGTTACTGGTTGGGGCATAGACTTGGATTACCATGATATTGAATGGTTTGCCTTGGAAATGAACGGAGATCATTCTGTCGTTTTTGAGATTGCATCCAAGTACTGCATTTCAGATTCTTTTGTTGACTATGATGGCTACTCCATTTCTTCTAAGGGATTCTTGCCCACAGTAGTAGATATAGTGGTCATCCGAGTTAAATTCACCCATTCCAGTCCATTTTAGTTCGTGATTCCTAGAATGTCAACGTTCACTCTTGCCGTCTGTTGGACCACTTTCAATTTGCCTTGATTTATGGACCTAACGTTCCAGGTTCCTATGCAATATTGCTCTTTATAGCATCAGGCCTTGCTTCTATCACCAGTCACATCCACAACTGGGTGTTGTTTTTGTTTGGCTCCATCCCTTCATTCTTTCTGGCGTTATTTCTCCACTGATCTCCAGTAGCATATTGGGCACCTATCGACCTGGGGAGTTCATCTTCCAGTGTCCTATCTTTTTGCTTTTTCATACTGTTTATGGGGTTCTCAAGGCAAGAATACTGGAGTGGATTGCCATTCCCTTCTCCAGTGAAGCACATTCTGTCAGACCTCTCCACCATGACCCGTCTGTCTTGGTTGGCCCCATAGGGCCTGACTTAGTTTCATTGAGTTAGACAAGGCTGTGGTCCATGTGATCAGATTAGCTAGTTGTCTGTGACTGTGGCTTCAGTCTGCTGCCCTCTTACGCCCGCACTCAGCGCCTGCCATTTACTTTGGTTTTTCTTGCCTTGGGCGTGGGGCAGCTCCTCTCAGCCGCCGCTCCTGCCCTTGGATGTAATTTCTCTCTTACATCTGTGTTTATGTCTCTCATTTCACAGATCATGTACTTTTTATTACCAACTTTACGGAAGTGTATTTACATACCACAAAATACACCCATTATAAGTATACAAGCAAATGCTTTTTAAATTTACAGAGCTGTGCAACTATCCTTACAATCCATAGAAGATTTCCATCACCCCAGAAAACTTCTTTATGCTGTCTGCAGTGAATTTCCACTCCCACTTCCAGCCCCAGGCAACTGCCGGTCTGCTTTTTGTCGCTATAGATTTGACTTTATAGAAATGGGAATGGAATAAGCATTTTTCAGCAGTTTATTTTATAATATTTATAAAAATTCCACTGTAGAGAATTTTGCTTGTCCATTCATGGCTTGTTTTCATTTTTTGGTTTTATAAATAATAGTTTTATGAATGGTCACACAGAAGCCTTTTTGTATACATCATATATTTTCATTTTTCTTTGGAAGATACCTAGGACTGGAATTGTTTCTTTATATGGTAAGAGTATATTTAACTTTTCAAGAAGCTACCAAACTGTTTTTCAAAGTGGCAATACTATTTTCCATTCCTATAACCAAGGGATGAAAGCTCAGTTTTTGTACATCTTCAGAAATACTTAATAATACCAGTTTGGTTTTTTCATGAACACCATTGTATGTGTGGTCTTTCATTGCGGCCTTAATGGGTAGGTGTGTGCATTTCTTTAATGACTAATGATGTTGAACATCTTTTCACATGCTTAGTAGCCATTTGTGTATCTTCTTTGGAGAAATGTCTATTGAAATATTGCCCATTTTAAAAACTGAGTGTTTCCTTATTGAGTTGTAAAACTTCTTCATATATTCTGGATACAAATCATTTATTAGGCATACAATTTGCAAATATTTCCTTCCAGTTTGTGGCTTAATATAATGGTGCTTTCTGAAAAGCAAATATTTTAATTTCAATGAAGTCTAATTTACCAAAGTTGTGTTTTTGTTTTTGTTTTTTTAATGAGTTGCACTTTGGGTGTCATATCAGAAATCTTTGCCTAATCCAAGGTCACAAAGACTTACTCTCATATTTTATTCTAGAAGACTGACAGGTTTAGTTCTTACATTTCAAGTATGATATATTTTGAGCTGATTTTTTTTTTTTACTGTGTTGTGAGATACCAACCTGTTTGTTTTTGTTTTTATTTTATATATGGTTATCCCCTGGTGGCTCAAACAGCGAAGAATCTGCCTGCAATGCAGGAGACCCAGGTTCAATCCCTGGGTTGGGAAGATCCTTTGGAGAAAGGAATGGCAACCCACTTCAGTATTCTTGCCTGAAGAATTCCATGGACAGAGGAGCCTAGTGGGCTGCAGTCCATGGGGTTGCAAAGAGTCGGATATAACTGAGGGCCTACCACCACATATGGATATCTAATCCTTTATGTATCATTTGCTGAAAAGGTCATCCTTTCCTCCACTGAGTTGACTTGGCACCTTTGTAAAAAATTGTTTGACCATAAATGTAAGAGTCCATTTCTGGATTTTTCTTCCATTCAATATATCTGTATGTTTCCCCCTTAAGCCAAAATCACATTCTCTTGTTTACAATAGCTTTAAAGTAAGTTTTGAAATCAAGCGGCATAAGTAGTCTTATTTTGTGCTTTCTGTGGATTTTATGTAGAATCGTCAGGATTTTCTGCATGCAGATGCACGTCATCTGTGAACAGGTTTAGCTCTTTGTTTCCACTCAGTATGTGTTCAATTGCTTTTTTCTTGCCTCTATCTCACTTGGTAGAACCTCCAATATGAAGTTGAATAGAAGTGGTGAGTACTGAAATCTTTACCTCATTCCTGATCTTTGGGAGAAAAGATTTAGTCTTTTACTATAAAGTGTATTAGTTGTAGGGTATTTATAGATGCTTTTTATAAAGTTAAGAAAGTTTCTTTTATCCTTAGTTTTTAAAGAATTTTAATCATGAATGGTGTTGGATATTGCTGGAAATTTTTTTGCATCTATTGAGGTGATCATGAGGTTTTGTCCTTTATTCTGTTAGAATTATGTAACACATGGATTGATTTTTTAATGTCAAGTCAACCTTGAACTTCTAGGATAAATCCTACATGGTCATGGTGTTTAAACTCTTTTTATAGGCTACTGGATATATTGCAATATGAATGTTGGTCTGTAGTTTTCTTTTCTTTGATGTCTTTGTTTTCGCCTTTTTTCTGGTAATATCAGCCTTATAGAGTGAGTTGGGAAATTGTCCCTCTTCCTCTGTACTCTAAAAGAGTTGTATAAGATTGGTATTATTGCTTCTTTAAATATTAGACAGAATTTACCAGTGAATTCTGATAGAAAAGCCTGGGATTTTCTTTACAAGAAGATTTTAAAGTTATTATTTTAATTTCATAACTTGTTACAGATCTATTCAGGACTTTTATGTGTGCTCTGTGATCAATTGTGTCTGCTCTTTGTGACCCCATGGACTGTAGCCCATCAGGCTCCTCTGTCCATGAAACTTTCCAGGCAAGAGTACAGGAGTGGGTTGCCATTTCCTACTCCAAGGAATCTTCCCAACCCAGTGACTGAACCTATGTCTCCTGCATCTCCTGCATTGGAAGATGGATTCTTTATCATTGAGCCACCTGGGAAGCCCATTCAGGACTTCTAGTTTCCTCTTAAGTCAGTTTTGGCAATTTCTTTCTAGAAAATTTTTTCATTTCATTTAAGTTGTCTGATTTGTCGGTATAAAGTTGTTCATAGTGTTCACTTATAATCCTTTTAAATTCTTAAGATCTATTTTGTCTGATAGTAAGTGTATGTCACCTCTGGCTCTCTTGTTTCTACCATTTGCATGGTATACCCTTTTCATCATTTTACTTCCAACCTATTTGTGTGTGTGTGTGTGTGTGTGTGTGTGTGTGTGAAATACATCTCTTACAAACAGTATTCATTGAATCTTGCTTTTTAAAATTCAGTCTAACTGCCTTTGATTATAGTGTTCAGTCCATTTATATTTAATATAATTATTGATGTGGTTGGATTTAGGTTGCCACGTTGTTTTCTACATTTCACTTTTAAAATCTGTTCTCCATTTACTGCTTTTGTGCTAAACAATTTTTTTTAGGGTAACTGTTGCTTTATTGTAGCTTTGAGTTATTTTCTCAGTGATGGCTCTACAAATTACAACAAGCATGCTAACTTATACCATCTTTTTCAGGTTAATACTGACTTAATTCTCATAAAATACAGCAATAGTGCTCTAATATGTCTTCATTTCTTCCCTTCTTCTTTGTGCTATTATCATCATATACCTCTATATATGTTATTAATCCAAAAATATATTGTTATAATTATTACTTTACATAATCTTATGTCTTTTAACAAAATTAGGAGAAAAGAGAGAAAGTACATTTACACAAGCTTTTATATTTGTTGTCGTTGAGTCACTAAGTCCTGTCCAACTCTTTGTGACCCAGGCACTGCAGCACACCAGACTTCCTGTCCTTCACTATTTCCCTGAGTTTGCTCAAACTCATGGTGATGCCATCCAACCATTTCAGCCTCTGTTGCCCCCTTCTTCTTATGCTCTCACTCTTTCCCAGCATCAGGGTCTTTTCCAATGAGTCAGCTCTTCACATCAGGTGGCCAAAGTATTGGAGCTTCAGCTTCAGCATCAGTCCTTCCAGTGAATACTCAGGACTTATTTCCTTTAGGATTGACTGGTTTGATCTCCTTTCTGTCCAAGGGACTCTCAAGAGTTTTCTCCAGCACCACAGTTCAAAAGCATCAATTCCTTGGTGCTCAACCTTCTTTATGGTCCAACTCTCACATCCATACATGACTGCTGGAAAAACCATAGCTTTGACCAGACAGACCTTTGTGGGCAAAGTGAGGTCTCTGCTTTCTAATATGCTGTCTAGGTTTGTCATGGTTTTTCTTCCAAGGAGCAAGTGTCTTTTAATTTCAAGCCTGCAGTAACTGTCTGAAGTTATTTTGGAGCCCCCAAAACTGAAATCTGCCACTGTTTCCATTTTTCCCCCATCTATTTGCCTGAAGTGATGGGACCAGATGCCATGATCTTAATTTTTTGGATGTTGAATTTTAAGCCAGATTTTTCACTTTCCTTTTTTCACATTCATCAAGAGGCTCTTTAGTTCCTCTTCACTTTCTTCCATTAGAGTAGTATCATCTGCATATATGAGATTCTGATATTTCTCCTGGCAATCTTGATTCCAGCTTGTGATTCATCCAGCCCTGCATTTTGCATGATGTACTCTACTTATATAAATTAAATAAGCAGGGTGACATTATGCATCCTTGATGTATTTCTTTCCATTGTTCCATGTCTGGTTCTGTTACTTCTTGACCCCAGATACTATTTCCAGTGCTCTTAATTTCTTCCTGCAAATTGAACTTATCAATTGCCATTGAAATGATAACTTGTTATACTCACAGATCCCAAGAAGAGTGGGGTTCACTAAGCCATGCAGGGTCATATGGGGAAGCATTGGGATCAGTCATGAGGCAGAAGGAGTGGAGAAAAAAATGTGGTGAGAATTTTTATTGTGATTTCCATGGGAAGGAATAAAAGAGGAAGGGTAAGCAGGCTTAAGATTGACTAGTTTGAAAAGCTGCAGCTGGGTCTAGGGCAGAAGTCTGTTCCTGATTGTTGTATCTGGCAGTGGGGTGATTAGGGAGGGTGAATAGCCTAGAGTGTGAGAGCTTGATAAAGGAGGTAGTTGGGGTGTAGGCTCTGGATTGGTCAGTTTGCATGTGAAAGGCACACTCTCAGCTGAATTATTCACTACCCCTAAGAATTAAGTAGCCTTGGGAGGGGCAAATCCTCCAGGGTCAGCAAGACCTCAAGATGTCAAATATCAAGTACAGAAACTGGAAACCATGATTATTACGTAACAGTCTTCTCCACCATTCGTTGCTGGGTGACTGAGAGAAGGGTTGTAGATGAGGGAGAAGATATGTTGCCATGGCCTCTTTAACCAGGGATAGAGTTCTGATGAAGGGTTCTCCATTCTCACTGGATCTTCATCCCAACCACTCTGCCTCCTTTCTTTTCTGCATGCCTCTTCATTCCACTTCATCTGCCATGAATGGATTAATAAGAAAATAAGACCTGGGGGACTTCCCTGATGGTTCAGCGGTTAAAACTTTGCCTTCCAATGCAGAGGGTGCAGATTCAGTCTCTGGTCAGGGAGCTAAAATCCCACATGTCTCATGGCCAAAAAACAAACAAACAAACAAAAAACATAAAACAGAAGCAATATTGTAACAAATTCAATAAAGAGTTTTTTTAAAAAAGAAAGTGAGACATATTATTTATTGAACCAACATCTTGTCATGATATTTCCATTATTTCAATTTGGTGAGATTTTCCAGTTCAGTGTTGGAGAATAAGAGCAAAGCTTCACTCTGTCCTCCCTCATCATGAGGGAGGTGAAAGAGATCAAATTTCACCTGCATCTGGGCTCCCGCAGAAGAAATTGCATTACATTTGGCTTTTCTGATCCAAAAGCTTTGGACACAAAGAATGTCTGAATTGGACAGAGGCTGTCTTAGTTACCAGCTCTTGGAGGAGGTAGAGATCTTCATGTTGTTCTACTCTTACCACTAAATGTCCAGAATTCCTTGATGTTCTCCCCAATAATAAACATGTCTTTGTCGTAGAAAATGCTTAATTATGACCTCACACCTTTTCCTTGTCATCTCAAGCCACAGACACGTTTACAAAAACATTGTCCTGTAGAGGATGTTTGAGTAGAGTGATCGAGGCTACATGGAAGCCAGGGTTTGTGCACTGAGTTGTGCTTTGAAGAATAATGGGAGGTAGTGGGAAAAGTTGGGGGAGGAATTGCTGGTGATGCCTGAAACTGTAAGACACAGGTGCTGGCATCAACCATCTCAGGGCAGTGATTTTACAAAGAAGGAGCACTAATAGGTTTGGAAGCTCTCCCAGGATCACCATGGGGCAGGGTTTGAGAGGCGCCAGTGGACGGCACATGGGGATCAGTTACTATTCTTTATATTTAGGTGTATGAGCAAAAATTTCAAGGATAAAAGTTAAAATCCATCTGGGATAAAGGCCTAGCTTTAGTATTTTGAAGTTCTCCAGATGGTGAATCTAACATGAGGATCCCACAGGATGATGTTCAGATTTGAGTGCCTTCTCCTTAATATTCCTCCATTATGAGAACAATCTGGGAATCCCCTTATCAACCACAAATTGGCACTTGCCATGGGTGCTTGCCATCTGCCTCTATAAGGATTAAATCATGTGCTGCTGCAGCTGCTGACCTCCAACACCCCCTGAAAGTAGTTCAGGGTGGAGAGCAGAAATGAGACATTCTGTGGTCAGGAAAAAAACTGGCAGGACAGGTCTTCAGAACTTCAGGTTCTGTATTGTGAAGGAACCCAGTGTGAAAGAGGTCCTTCATGTCACTTCCCAGTAACAAGTATTTTATCCAAAGGGAAACTAACCCCATCCTGTGGCCTGAAAGAATTTCACTTTTACTGGATGGATGAGCTTAGCACAGCCTTCATGAACCTTGCAAAAGACTGCTATGACACATCTCTCAAACAGTAGCTTACAGAGTATCACCCATTTGGATTGGCTTCTGCTCCATGAAACAACAGGGTCCGAATAGTTCTTTTCAAAGGCAGAAAGCAGCTGTCACAGGCCCCAGGGCAAAAACATCTTTATTCAAGCTGTCCATTTTAAAAGCTTTATGTTCCAATCACACTGAGCACTATTCTTTGAGCTCATCATTATGTCAAAATGTTGAATGTTCCATTTTCAGGTTGAGGCACAAAATCCTTACCCATATCCTACAGAGGGGATTATGTCCCATCTCAGTTAGAACACTGATGGAAACCAAGGATACCGGTGGCTTTGGAAACAGAATCTTTGGTTCTTCTGAGAAACTTCTTGTGATAATCAGAGGCACACAGCCCTTCCTAAGTTCCTGGTCAGGTACCTGTCTACACCAAGTAGCCTAGAGAAGCACGGTGATCCCAAGATAGTGAAAGAAACCCTTCCGGTGTCAGGCACCCGGGTTCACTTCCGTGCTCTGACAGCTCACTGGGCGCAACCATTCTGACATATGGCTTGAGAGACAAACGTTTCTTCACACAAGAGTTCACCAAGATCTTTTCTGCTTCTTTAAATGCTTTCTCTCCTAATCTGTGGAGGAACATCAAGGCTTGTGCTCGAGCCTGCCCTGGAACATTAGACAGGGATGCTTTGCATGTCTGTTATATAATTCAGGAGTTGCACCAAGTTACTGGCACAGGTTTCATACTTGGAAGGAATTCAGTGTGTAATAGCTTGTTCATCTAACTTGCCAGCAACATGTACATTGTCAGACTAGAAAGTAGCCCTTTCCTGTGGCGTGAAAGGGATTCCCTTCAGCTTGCCTGAAAGAACACAAAACTTAACACAGCCTTAATGAAACTCTCCAAAGAGCAGTATGATACAGTGCTTAGACAACAGAATAGTGGCCTACACTTCCAGGCTGGCTTCCACTCTGTTAAAGAGCAGGGACCTGGGAATTTTTTTTCCCAGGGCAAGAAACCACTGGCTACACATGTAATTGGGCTTCCCAGGTAGCACTAATGGTAACAAAACCTGCATGCCAATGTATACTTCAAGAAAAGCTATGACAAACCTAGAGAGCATATTAAAAAGCAGAGGTATTACTTTGCTGACAAAGGTCTGTCTAGTCAAAGCTATAGTTTTTCCAGTAGTCATGTATGGATGTGAGAGTTGGAATATAAAGAAAGCTGAGTGCCAAAGAATTGATGCTTTTAAACTGTGGTGTTGGAGAAGACTCTTGAGAGTCCCTTGGACTGCAAGGAGATCAAACCAGACAATCATAAAGGAAATCAGTTCTGAATAGTCATTGGAAGGACTGATACTAAAGCTGAAGCTCCCACTTTGGCCACCTGATGTGAAGATTTGACTCATTGGAAAAGACCCTGATTCTGGGAAAGACTGAAGGCAGGAGGAGAAGGGGATGACAGGGGATGATATGGTTGGATGGCATCACTGACT
The DNA here is from genome assembly GCF_027580195.1 of Bos mutus. NCBI lineage: Eukaryota > Metazoa > Chordata > Mammalia > Artiodactyla > Bovidae > Bos > Bos mutus. Next base: position 42,180,438 of record NC_091644.1, read on the forward strand.
CAATGGACATGAGTTTGAGCAAGCTCTGGGTGTTGGTGATGGACAGGGAAGCTTGACGTGCTGCAATTCATGGGGTTGCAAAGAGTCAGACACAACTGAATGACTGAGCTGAATTGAACTGAATGCAGAAGACATAGGAGACATGGGTTCAATCCCTTGGTTGGGAAGATCCCCTGGAGGAGGGCATGACAACCCACCCCAGTATTCTTGCCTGGAGAATCCCATGGACAGGGGAGCCTGGTAGGCTACAGTCCTTAGGATCACAGAGTTGGACACAATTGAAGTGACTTAGCATGCATGCATGCACACATGTAATGGGAGCAGCATCGTTCTTTACCCAGGTCGTCTGAAAGTCTGTCACTTCTGACCACAAGGATCATGATTCCCTAAACTCAATATCACATAGTAATGAAGACTGGTGTTCAAATCTAGGGGAAAAAAAACCTTACCTATATCAAGTCAAGTGATAACATCACTTCCCAGACAGAAGACTGTTTGAAGTGCTTGGTGCTGATAACATGCAATGCAAAATAAGTTGATTCTTCTGAGGTTTCCAAGGTGGTGCTAGTGGTAAAGAGACAATGGAGAAGACAAAAGAGACATATTTCGATGGGTTGGGAATATCCCCTGAAGAAGGAAATGGCTTCCTGACATTTGGGTTCACGCACACGAGGCCATTACTTCATTCTCAGAGAGGTTCCTTTCTCCAAGAAAGAATAAAAGTAACCTAGAGAAGACTGAGGTCCAAAGGCCCTGGCAGAAACCCTAAGCATGCCATCCATATGGGTTGACTTCTATCATTGAAAGAACACTGGGCACAACCATTCTGACAGCATACTTGGATGAGTCACATTTATTTGCTCCATTGCCACTTAATGATTCTCAAGAGCCATAGAAGAGACTGTGTATACAGTGTTCTTCTAGGAAAAACAGTGCAGATTTGAGAGTCTTAGGAGTCCTGAAAGGGATACTAGAATTATTGCACTAGATTCAGTAAGGCTGCATGGAAACTGCTATTCACCTAACTTGGTTGAAGGGAAAAACTGGACCTTAATTTGAGACTAGTGTTCATGTATAGATAGTTTGCCCTTTAGCTAGGAAGTGCAGTGGAATGAACTTCAGACCATAGTTACTACCTTGGTAAGGCCTAGAAATGTGCTTCCCTGGGGACTCAGATGGTAAAGAATCTGCCTGCAATGCAAGAGACCCAGGTTCAATTCCTGGGTTGGGAAGATCCCCTGGAGGAGGAAATGGCAACCCACTCTAGTAATCTTGCCTGGGAAATCCCGTGGACAGAGGAGCCTGGTGAGCTATAGTCCATGGGCTTGCAAAGAGTTGGACATGACTGAAGTACTAACACATACATAGGAACGTTCAGGGAAAACCGGCACCGTTTTCAAGCTGGATCTAATTTGTGTCTGTGTGAGATAAATTAGCATCAGACAGGAGCTCCCAGAATGAGTTTTAGACACAACGTCTTTTTTCAGTGTAGCTCAGGTTTACTCACCGAGACAGACCAGCATTGCACATAAGAGCAGCTAGAGCTGTGTTCCTGAGGCTGTTTGAGAACTTTGCTAATCTAGCTATCCAAGGAAGAAAGAAGTGCTTTGCTCTTCAGTTTGCACACAAAGAGTTGATCCCAATGACCTCTCAGACTCGATACTGCTCAGGAGCCAACAGAAGAGACTTTCAGTGTTCAGTGTGCTTCCAGGGAAGATGGTGCAGATGTGAAAGTCCTAAATATCTCGAAAGGCATATTACAGTTATTGCAATAGATTGAGAAAGGCTTCTTGGAAACTGTTGCATAAATACCTTTTTTGATGATAGAAACCAAACCTTATTTTGAAGCTACTGGTCATGTTCAGTTTGCCCTTTAGCTAGAGAGTGCTGTGGGATGAGCTCCTAGCAAGGAATTGTAAACTCTGTTTCTTAGGAGAAAACTCACTTGTTCTCCCAGAGGCATTCCTGCACTGAAGAGAAGACAGCAACAATAGTGATTTCCAGGCAGCTTTAAAACCGCAGCTCTCTAGCTTTCAAGTGCAGAAAATTGTGGTTTTGTCATCAGACCCCAATTTCAAAGTTGACACACAGCATATCTACCTGCATTTTCTGACCAGCGAAAAGTAACATCTGGGACACACGGAACCCTGCCATGAATAAACTTGTGGAGGCAGGGATGTCTGCATGTGGTGAACTGCATATCCTACTTACTGCCCTGGTTAGGCCTAGCTGCCTTCAGATCTTCCAAAGGCCTAGGAATGTTCAGGGAAATCCTGCACTGTTTCCAGGCTGCTTCTAAAATCTGTTTTCTGCTTGAGATAGACAGGCATCCGGTGTGAGTTCCCAGAATGAATTGTAAACACAGAGGTTTTTTTTGTTGTTGTTTTTTTTTTTCTGGTGCAGTTCGGCTTTACTCACTGAAGCAAAATGGCATTGCACAAGAGACGTGCAACAGACCACAGCTGGACATGTGGTCCTGGGACTCTTTGGAAGCTTTGGAAATCTAAGAATCCAAGGAAGAAAAAATGCTTTGCCCTTCTCTCCACTCACAAAGTGTTGATCCCAATGACCTCTGGCACTTGATGCTGCTCAGGGGCTAAGAAAAATACTTTTGGTGCACAGTGTTCTTTCAGGGAAAACATTGCGGATGCAAGAGTCCTGGGATTCCTGAAAGGAATACTAGAGTTATTGCACGAGATTGAGTAAGGCTTCTTGGAAACTACTTTATGAATAACTCTGTTGTCTGGAAAATCTGGACCTTACTTTGAGGCTTCTTGTAACGTTTAGATACAGAGTTCTGTGGGATGAGCTCCTAACAAGGAGTTGGAAGCACCCTGTTTCTTTGGAGAAAAGTCACTTGTATTCGCAGAGGCATTCCTGTACTAAAGAGAATCCAGGCAAGAACAGTGATTTCCAGGAGGCTTGGAGGTCCCAACTCTCTACCTTTCAAGTGGGGAAAATGCTTCTTCTGCCATTCAGTTCAGTTCAGTTCAGTTGCTCAGTCATGTCCAACTCTTTGTGACCCCATGGACTTTACAGCACGCCAGGCTTCCCTGTCCATCAGCAACTCCTGGAGCTTGCTCAAACTCATGTCCATAGAGTTGGTGATGCCATCCAACCATCTTATCCTCTGTTGCCCCTTCTCCTCCTGCCTTCAATCTTTCCCAGCATCAGGGTCTTTTCCAATGAGTCAGTTCTTCACACCAGGTGGCCAAAATACTGGAGCTTCAGCTTCAACATCACTTCTTCCAATGAGTATTCAGGACTGATTTCCTTTAGGATTGACTGGTTTGATTGACTGCCCTTGCCATTAGGTCTCAATTTTATTTATTTATTTATTTTTAGCTATCCTCTAGTCTTTATAAGGGGCTTCCCTTGTGGCTCTGATGGTAAAGCTTCTGTCTACAATACAGGAGACCTGGGTTCGATCCCTGGGTCAGGAAGTTCCCCTGGAGAAGGAAATGAAAACCCACTCCAATATCCATGCCTGGAAAATCCCATGGACGGAGGAGCCTGGTAGGCTACAGTCTTTATTAATCATTTCAGAGCATTGAAAATAAAGGAGAACATATTAATTGTTTTTTGAAAGTAAGTATAACATTGATTCCTCAACCTGACAAAGTAACTACAAAAATGAAATTGTAGAATATTACTTATAAATATTGATGCAAAAGTACTAAACAGATTAGTCATACACTGAATCAAATGCAACGTTAATAAACCAATGCACCTTAAACAAATGATATTTTTTCCAGAAATGCAAGCTTAGTGCAACATGAGGAAATCCACCTGTATAACAATACACTTAAGGAAAAAATCATGTAAGTATCTCCACAGATTCTGAAAGACCCTTCATAGAAATCAACACCCATGCCTGATATATCAGTTAAGAAAACAAGAGTGGATGGTTACTTCTCCTTATGATAAAATATTTTGTATGCTTGAATCCTAAAGTCAACATCTTAGGTGATGGGAAAACACTAGAGGCATGTCCACAAAGGCAAGATGACCACTATCTTCATTCCTGTTCCACAGTTGTACTAGAGGTATCAGCAATTAGGGAAATCAATTAGAAGCTTAAGTTATAGAGAAAGAGAATCAAAACCATCTCAATTTGCACATGATATGATAATAAAATAGGAAAACCACAGAAAATCTATGATAATAGTAAATCAAACAAGAAAAGAAATTTTAAGACAGCAGGGTAAAAACTTGATGTACAGAAATCAATAGCTTTCTTCTACATAAAAACCAGTTAGAGGGAACAACAGCAACAATGAAGATAAAATACTTAGAAAGAAACTTAGCAAGAAACAGGCAAATCCTACCTGAAGAAAACTTTAAAACACTTCTGCAAGACACAGAAGTAGTCTCAAGCAAATAGAAATCCCTTGATCTTGGATGGGTTAACTTAACATCATAAAAAAAGCCAGTTTCTTCAAAGTTAATCTATGACTTTAACATGATCCCAGTGAAAATGCAAATAAGCTTTTTTATGGAGTGAGACAAGTGATACATCAGTCCATATGAAAAATCAGACATAAAATAACCATTAAAATCATGAGAAATAAAAGTTACAAGGGGAAACAGCTCTACTAGACTTTAAAAAGAAGGATAAACCCTCTGTAATTAAACTAGTGTGTTATTGGTGCATGAAGAAACCAAATAGTAATGGGATGAATGCAAAGTCCAGAAGCAGAGCCAATTACATGTGGAATTTAGTGTATGATAAATGGCCACCCATTCCAGTGTTCTTGCCTGGGAAATCCCATGCATAGAGAGTCCTGGCAGGCTACAGTCCATGGGGTTGCAAAGAGGTGGACACGACTTAGCAACTAAACAACAACAAAGGTGGTGGCTCATATCATGGGAGCAGAGATAAACTTTTTAATATATTGTGTTGGAATAACTAGGTAGCCCTTTGAAAAAAGATGAAATTAGATGTACATCTTCACCTGCACAAGAATAAACTCCAAATGAATCTGAGACCTAACTATAAAAAAATGACATCATAAAAGTACTAGAGGAAAACATGGATGAATTTTCCAGCAACATAGGTGTGAGGAAAAGTTTTCTAACTGTGGCTTAAAATCCGGATGTGGTAAAAGAAAAGATTGATACCTTTGATTACATAAAACTAATTACTTTTACATGAACACTGTTGGCATGGCAAACAAATAGACCCACAAAAGACCCCAGCTTAAGCATAATCAAAACACAAATGACAAAGTGGGAGAAAACATTTGCAAAATACTTCAGAAATAAAGGATTAACATCTTTAATATATGGGCTTTCCCAGTGGCTCATCAATAAAGAATATCTGCAATGCAGGAGACCCAGGTTTGATCCCTGACTCAGGAAGATCCCCTGGAGGAGGAAACGCAACCCACTCCAGTGTTCTTGCCCGGAAAATCCCATGGACAAAGGACCCTGGTGAGCTACAGTCCACAAGGTTGCAAAGAGTCGGACATGACTGAAGGGACTGAGCTTGCATCCTTAATATATAAAGCACTATTGAAATTGGAGGAGAAGGAAACCAAATAGAAAAATAGGCAGAAGAAATGAAAAGATAATTCACCTGTAAGATAAACAAATGGCTTTTAAACATATTAAAACATGTTCAGTATCAGTCTAATTAGAGAAAAGCAAATTAAAATGACTCTGAGATGACATGTTTCACCTGTCATTTGGCAGAATTGACTAAGCTTGATAACTCAGCCTATTGGCCATTCATGTACATTGCTGTTGGGAATGCAAGTAGGTACAACTGTTTTGAGGGGAAATTTGGTGATATTTATCACAACTACCTGTGTGTTTTCATTTTGACCAGATTCCACTGATAAGAATTAACCTTGAAGATATACCTTAAAAGTATGAAAATACTCCTGCACAAGATCATTCATTCCAGAATTATTTGTAGTTGCAAATTGCTGGAAGTAACCTGATTCCAAAACTTGGTGTGGACTGGTTGAGTGACCACTGGTAAATACAGTCAATGGAGTATATTACACAACTACAACAAACGAGGGGAATGACTATGAAGTGACAAATGATGACTTCTAAGATATAAAAATGACAATTAGAGGGCAGAAGAACCAGTCCATTCTAAAGGAGATCAGTCCTGGGTGTTCTTTGGAAGGACGGATGCTAAAGCTGAAACTCCAATAACTTTGGCCACCTCATGCAAAGAGTTGATTCATTGGAAAAGACTGATTCTGGAAGAGATTGGGGGCAGGAGGAGAAGGGGACAACAGAGGATGAGATGGCTGGATGGCATCACCGACTCGATGGACATGAGTTTGGGTGAACTCCGGGAGTTGGTTATGGACAGGGAGGCCTGGAGTGCTGCAGTTCATGGGGTTGCAAACAGTCGGACACAACCGAGTGAATGAACTGAACTGAACTATCTTCTAGAGTGGTGGGAGCAGGGTTTGATTAGGGGTGCAAAAGTGTTCTAAAATTGGATGGTGGTGATGGTTGCACATTACATACTTTTATTAAAACTTACCAGATCCTACACCTGCAGAGGGTGAATTTTATGACATAAAAAATATACCTAAGCAAAGCTGTAAAAACAAAAGAACACTTTTAGTATGTTACTGTTGTTTAATAAAGGAGGTGAAATTAAAATGTATATATGTATCTGTGTATTTTAGCAAAAAAGGAAAATTGGAAGGGTAAACTAGAATCTAATGAGATTGGTTACCTATGGGGGTGGTTGGGACCAGAGTTGAAAGAATTTGAGGATGAGAATGGGTCAGAAGGATAACAAGTAGAATTTCTCTGAGTGTGACTTTCTGTGTTTCTTTGACATTTATAATCATGTTGATATTACACAACTCAAAAAAAAAGTGAGAGAAAAAGCATCAAGACCCAATGTGGAATAAATACAGAAACAGAGTGAGTCTAGCTGTATTTCAAATAGATACTAAACCACACTGATGGTGAAGCCAGCTCTCCAAGCAACTTTTGCACTCAGTATTTGACCATACATTCTCAGGCTAATAACAAAAAAATAGTTGTAAACAAATATATTGTTACTTTCATTAGTAGGTTTGTTTTTAAAGGTGTTATGGACTTGTAGTTCTGAAATTACTTTGTTTCTCTTAAAGATTGACGAACTTCATAAATGTATTGTCAGTAATGTAAGTCAGTTTTCTCCAAATCGGTGATGTTGGATTGGAATTTAAGATTTTCGCACACACAGAGACCTTCAAATATATATGCGAGTGCACTGATGTGGCTGTGTCTGCCAAAAGAGCCTAAAAGCCATGACACCCCAGTAGCAAACCAACGACCCATACCTTGTTCACTAAATAGTTTCTTTACTAAAAGGTACTAGGGATCTTTGGAACTATGGCTAATTGCAGGGCTAGGGCATAAAGAGGACAAAATGATAGGCCCCAGTTTTAAAGCTGACCCATAGCATACTTACCTGCAGTTTCCGAGCAGCCAAAAGAGATACATGTAGCACACGGAGTTCTTCCGTGAATAAACTTGTGGATGCTGGGAGGTCTGCATGAGATGAACTGCATACCCTAATTACTGCCCTGGAGAGGACTAACACCAGTTACTGCCTTTGTGCTAGGTGCCTTTGGAGTTTCCAGCACCTAGCAATATTCAGGGGAAAGCTGCACTATTTTCAGGCTGGATCTAAAGCAAGAGACCTCAGATATGCAAATGACACCACCCTTATGGCAGAAAGTGAAGAACTAAAGAGCCTCTTGATGAAAGTGAAAGAGGAGAATGAAAAAGTCGGCTTAAAATGCAACATTCAGAAAACTAAGATTATGGCATCCAGTCCCATCACTTCATGGCAAATAGATGGGGAAACAGTGGAAACAGTGGTGGATTTTTATTTTTTGGGGCTCCAAAATCACTGCAGATGGTGACTGCAGCCATGAAATTAAAAGATGCTTGCTCCTTGGAAGAAAAGTTATGACAAACCTAGACAATATATTAAAAAGCAGAGACATTACTTTGTCAACAAATCTCCATCTAGTCAAGGCTATAGTTTTCCCAGTAGTCATGTATGGATGTGAGAGTTGGACTATAAAGAAAGCTGAGCGCCGAAGAATTGATGCTTTTGAACTGTGGTGTTGGAGAAGACTCTCAAGAGTCCCTTGGACTGCGAGGAGATCCAACCAGTCCATCCTAAAGGAGATCAGTCCTGGGTGTTCATTGGAGGGACTGATGTTGAAGCTGAAACTCCAATACTTTGGCCACCTGCTGCAAAGAACTGACTCATTTGAAAAGACTCTGAGGCTGGGAAAGATTGAAGGCAGGAAGAGAAGGGGACAACAGAGAATGAGATGGTTGGATGGCATCACCGACTCAACGGACATGAGTTTGAGTAAATTCTGGGAGTTGGTGATGGACAGGGAGGCCTGGCTGCTGCAATCCATGGGGTCAAAAAGAGTCGGATACGACTGAGCAACTGAACTGAACCGAAAGCAAGAGACCAGGAGGGGGAGCCCTCATGCCCTGAGAGGATAGCAGAGCCCAATAGAAGGGAAAAAAAGACAATTTCTCTTTCCTGGCAACAACACAGGCAATGAAAAACCACGGATTTACTTACTATAGCTTTACCAGCTTCCCTCTCCCTTCTGTGAAAGACTTCTCCCTTACTTTCTGTGTGAAGATGTTGCTCATAATTGGTCTGGTTGCAGACTTTACATTGCACTTCTTTGCTGATACTGAATAAAACTACTTTTGCTGAAGAAACGACTGGCAACCGATTCATTTTTCAGTTCATATTTTGGTGGCTGGTAAAGAATTCAGAGAAGACCTTTGACCAATCCAGAGCTTCTGGGTAAACTGGTGAGGTACCCACATTAAGCCCACTGTTACTCTGCTTTTCTCACAAACTCTAGAGTTGGAGGATTTGTCTTTCTCTTGGACTCTAGCTTCTGACCTTTTTGTGTTTTGAAACTGGCATGTTCCTATTTTAAGATGATGTCTAATTCTGTATGGGAGTTGATTGGCACATTGATCTGATCTTGAAATCAAACAGACTCACTAGAAAAGCTAGGCTTTGACCCATTCCACTGGGAGCAGGGGCTGTTTCATTGAACTGTGCTTGTTCAGCCTTAGGTACATCCCTTTAGAATAGGGACTGGTCTATGACAACCGGGCTTACTCCACGACAAGTTGTTCCCTTAGAACTGATTGCACTTAAGTCTTCAGTTATTTAAAGTATTTAAGCTTTTGGAGTTGTGAGCTGTTTTGCCTATTTGAGCTGTTTCAAAATTATTCTCTTACTCTGGAAAAAAAAAAAGTCTGAGTAATGGGATCACAGTTATCTAAATAACCTCCACAGATACTCTAGGCAATTTAATGTTTAATGACCACCACCTTTCACATCAACATTTCCAACTAAATGGACCAATCTAACCAAAGGCAGCAGCCATTATGGGGAACTTTCCAAATACCCTAAAATTATTTTCTTAAAATTAAGTTGGACTATCATAGTTCTAAAATTTCTAAAACAGAATGGAACACGTATTTAGGTTGATATTTTGAAAATTCCAAACTTGCCTCTCTGCAAAGTAAAATTGTAAGATACCTGAGAGAAACTCACAATTAAAGAAAAATAAATGGTTTCTGAAGCCTCAGGCTCTATTCCCCTGGCTTCTTTGTCTCAGGATCCATCTCTGTCACCATCTTCTTTTCTGTGTTGCCTAAACCTCCTCTATACATCTTCAGTTTTCCCTGACTCACTTCCGAAACTTCAATTCTGATCTGAAATTCTTCCCACTCCCAATTCCACTGAATTTATCCAAGCCTGCCGTTTAAAATGAAGATTTCAAAGAATCCAGAGGCTGAACCCTTATGCTTCCAGGAGTCAAGCTAAATTGTACCCATGGTCTAAGACTTTCCAAAGTAACCGAAGATTCTAACAGATGCACTGGGGAATTTAATATAATTATTCAAACTTATTAATCTGGTTTCTCTGACTTATATTATCCAGCTTCTATACTTGTCAGGGAAGACCAGGCCAGCCACTGGATGAAAACCACTAACGCAAACATCCTGGAAGGTCTAGAACTACAATCAAAAGACTAGGTTACTAACTTATATTATTCAGTTCAGTTCAGTTCAGTCATTCAGTCGTGTCTGACTCTTTATGACCCCGTGAATTGCAGCACGCCAGGCCTCTCTGTCCATCACCAACTCCCGGAGTTCACCCAAACTCATGTCCATTGAGTCGGTGATGCCGTCCAGCCATCTCATCCTCTATTAGGCTCAGGCAATCACTGGGGAAATTCACAGTGTAATTCCTATGACTTTTCCAAAGCCTGTGGGTTGGAACCAAATTTACTATTACTCACAAAAATCTGATGTCCCTGTCCATGACCATAACTGTCAACTAAGATAATTTTTAAAGAAAAGTCAGATCTTCCTTCAGATGCTGATACTAACTGGATAGATACTAACCATATATTTATTATTGATCTGAAATGGGGCTTTTCTCTCTGGGAAAAGGGCCAGAACAGAAAGAGAAACTGTCCACTCCAGATGTACCTGATTACCCACTCTCTCTCACTCTAGATGCCTCAACTGAAAGGAAGACCAACAAAATTCTTAATCCTCAACTCCAGCAAACGAAGGTCCCTGCTGCTGCTGCTGCTGCTAAGTTGCCTACATAAACCCAAACCCCTCCTAGTTTTCTGCTATTATTGCAAAGAAACTCCTCCTAGTTTCTGCTATTATTGCAAAGAGTCAAGACATTGGAAAAGAGATTGTTACCAATTTCAGTGCTTCTGGCAATTTCAGCCTTCTAACAAAACTTACCAATGTCCTCCTGCTTCTAATAGTGGGACTCTGAGGAACTACAGGGGCTTTTTCCAGTCCACCAACTTAATCAGCCTGGAGAACATTTCTTTTTTTTTTTTTTAATGGAAAAAATAATTTCCATTAATCATTTATATGCAACAGCAATTGCCAGTCAAGGGAGAAAATAACCAGCATTTCCATGGTACAATTTCTCCCACATAAGCAGTCCCCAGTAACCTGTCAACTCACCTCCCATGAAAAGCCTAAGTCCCTTAATGTCCAGCCTGCTCTTTTCATGGTTTGATGGTAACAGCATTCAGTCCTATAACCCCAGCGGCCTATGTATGGAAGGGCACCCTGAACATAGTGAGCATACATATGTCGTGGTTTTACATGGTTCTCTGTCCCTTGCTGATCCTAATTCACACACCATTGAGCTTGATATTTTAGTGTCCCTGTTTACCCATGAAAGATGGATATAAATGAACCACACCTAATGAAGTCAGCCCCTCTACATGATTTCTTTGCAGAGACCATAAAGAAAGTCTGTAACAAAGCTATAAAAATTTAAAACAATTTAAGGAAATAAAAAAAATAATAATGTACCTTCTCAAGAAAATTTCAAGTAATTAAACAACACACTAAAAATAATGGGTCATTTTCACAAAAGAGAACTTAAGTTTATTTATACTCAAATAATTATTCTGCAGTAATACCATAGATGAATGTTGGAGAACTAAAGATTTATTTATTTCTATGAATTATCTTTTGTGATCTATGGAGAACTGAGGAAAAATTTTGACTTAAAAATTCATTATAATTTAAGTATTTTTCTACAATAATATGAATTTTTGGGGGAATATTTGAGGAAATATTGTTTTATTAAAATCCAAGTTTTCTCAAATTCTGTATATCTGTACAGTTTCTGACATACATGATCATTTCATTATGCCCATGGTGTGAATAGTTCATGGAACAGACTACACAATATACATTACCTGTCCAAGTTTGCTCTCCATACATATCCTCTCACGTTCCACAGTTTTGATCTTTGAGTTAAAGCTTCAGTGTGCACATTACTTTTATGTGGTTTCTCAGAAAGACATATATTCTGAAGTCTAGTGTACTCTGAACCCTCCAGAAAGCCCTTGCCCATCCATTTCCAAGACTCCTCTTCACTATGGAGTCTTGTCTAACACTTCAACTCAAGGTGAAAAAAGGTGAAAAATTTCCCACTCCCATTGCATTTGAGCATTGCTCCAGAATGTTCCCGAACTTGGATGTTTGGTAAAATCCTTCCCACAAATATTACATTTGTGTGGTTTAACTCCAGGATATATATTCTTACACACCTAAAGAGTGAGCAGTAGCTGTGAAAACTTCCATAAAGCATAAAGTAAAGTATAAAACTGCCAAAGTGTAAAGTATTTGGTGAATCCTGAGTTTAAGGTAGTACCTAAAGGTCATGCCATATTCTGTACACTGGTAAGGTTCTCTCTAGTATGGATCATCTGATGGCTAGTGCAGTGTGAGCCCCAAGTAAAGGTTTTACACACTCATGTCACTTGTAAGCTTTCTCTCCAGAATGACTTCTTTACTGAATCCTGACTTAGATTGTTGTCTAAAAGCCTTGACACACTCATTACATTGATATAGTTTCTATCCAGTGTGAATATTCTCAAGAAGCCTAAGGTGTAAACACCTGACAAAAGCCTGGACACACTGATTGCATTCGGATGGTCTCTCAGTGCATCACCTGATGTCTTTTGAGGGCTGAATACCACCTGAAGGATTTGCCACACACTTACATTTGTGTCTCTGCGTTATGAATTCTCTGCTGATGGGAAAGATGAGACCTGTTATTGAAGCCCTGGCCACACACATTATATTTACATGATTTCCTCCTTAAGATTGGAGGGACAGACTGTGCTCTAAATGTATGGATTCTCACCAGTATGAATTTTCTCATGTTTTGTAAATAACTGAATGCCTTCCAAAAGACTTACCACATGCATAATGTGGGTAAGATTTCCATTCAGAATTAATTATGTGATGGTTAGTTACATCTGAACACAGAACCAAAGCTTTGTGCCACCTACCACATTTGTGAGGTTTCCTCTAGTTTGACTTTCTGAGGGTCAAAAAGTTGATATACTTTATGACTGAAGGGTTTGTCATATAAATTCCATTTATGTGGTTTCCCTCCTGTATGAACTGCCCAATGGTCAGCTGAGGCTGAATATGCACTAGAAGCTTTACCACATTTCTTTCATTTGTATGCTTTTTATACAGTATTAATTCTTTGATTAATTATAAGGCCTGAACTCTGACTAAAGGCTTTGCTACACTCATTACATCTGCACTAAAATGTTTCTCTTAATTGTTGTATTTGTAACATTTTTCTCCACTATGAATTATCTGATTTCTTAGATGGTCCTTTCAAGCACTGCCCACATACATCACATTTCTATGCTGTCTCTCCTGAATGAATTGCATGATGTGAGGCTAGCTGTGCAGTAAAATGTTTGTCAGAATGGCATTTGTAAGGTTTCTCTCCAGTATGAATTCTCCAATGAACTGCAAGGTTTGCATTCAAAGGCCTTGCCACTGAGATCACATTTATATGGTTTCTCTCCAGTATGAATTCTCTGATGAATTCCAAGCTGTGTGTTTTCAGCAAAGCATCAGCAACATACATCACATTTATGTGGTTTGTTTCCAGTGTGAATTCTCTGATGAAGACATCTAGTGAGTTCCGAGTCCTGAAGAAAGGTTATGTCACACTCATTACATTTGTAAGGTTTTTTTCTTGTGTGCTTCCTGGTCTGGTGCCAGTTCTGATGGATGCATAAGACACTCTCATGTTTATGAGAAATGCCTTTACAGACACTAGGAGTTCTCTGAGGCGATAAACCTGAGGCACTACTGTTGATATTCGTCACAACTTGACTATATTCAAAAATTGTCCCTTCAGATTGAAGTATGTGCAACTCATCATGAAAGCTTGATCCACGCCTTTCAAGAGGCTTATTTTCTGTATCACTTCCACTATGATGATCTCGTCCATCAGTGAGATTTTTGTTATGGGTTATAGACATTCCTTTGTCATTTCTTTCATCATCTGTCTGTCAACACTCAGAATCATGCATGCTTTCCTGGATTTCCCTGAGGAAATAATCCTTGATTTCATGGGTTTTGGCTCTTTCATACATCACTCTTTGCAAAACTTCTCCTTCATCACTGTTTCCTTTTGCCTGTAATTTCTTGATCATACATATATGAGACATATCTCAGATATGTGCTGAATCATATTCACTGGACTGTCAGGGAATTCCCCACAGAAAGCAGGTTCCTGAGGGTCTCCACCATCGTGTCCCTGTACAAGGTCCTCTGAGCAGGGTTCAGGCATTCCCACTCCTCAGGAGTGAAATCTATGAACACATCCTTGAAGGTCAACTGTGCCTGAGAAAAAGCCATTCCTGACTCCGTTTCTTTCTTCTTCCTCATCTTCTGAGCTTTTTCATCAGGCAGCATGAGTCTTCAGAGGTCTATCCTCATGTTCCCCAGGTCGACTTCATCTACCAAGTCTCAGCTTCTGAGAACGTTTCTTGTAATGAATCTCTTGTCCTAACTCACAAAGGGGCCACACATCAGTGCTCAACCCCACTACAGAATTCCCACCCTGGTACTAAAACAGTTTGAATAGTGGAGATCTCTGATAAACCTAAAGAGGTTCCAGTCACTGAAACAATATCCTCTTGGTTAGGCCCTTTGAGAGATACACACTCCTCAGTTCTTCTACCACTTTCTTTTTATGAGGTCAAGATTTTAGAGAAGGATCATGCCTGCATTTCTTTCTCCCAAAAGGAATAAAAAAGCTAGAATTTAACAGCAGTCATCAAAGCAGCCAACCAGATGAATTAAGTGACCCTTTGACATCTTTTAAATTACTCAGTCTCTACCAGTACTGGAACTGCTTCTGGAAACACTGCTCATTTGTCCCCAGTGAATCAGTTATTAATACATCCTTTCTTAAAGGCAAAATCTCCAACAGATTTTGGCACAATGCATAGCACATATTCAAGAAAATTAAAACAGATACCTTCAAACCTCTTTCCAGAATTAGTCCAATACCCAATAAGTAAGGAACCCTTCAAATTTTAACATCCATTATTGATTACAACTCTCTAGGCATCATCTCTTGCACCTTCCTCGTAGTATTTCTGTTTGCTAGTGAGAAAACTAAGGACAAAAGAAGGAGGTTTTTCTTGGATTTTTCTAAACACATTGTTATCCCTCAAAACACTGCCTTTCTTACCTCCCCAACACTACTGACATCCATTCACACTGGGAATAAAGTCTTTACTGTAAAGGATTTATGCAATACATTCTTTCCTATTCCAGTCAATGTGGTTAGTCAATACCTGTTTGCCTTCACCTGACACAGACAACAATACACTTGGACAGCAAAGTCTCAGGTTCTAATGAATGTCCTTATTTGTCACAAATCCTGAAGACTGACCTCAATGACATAAAGTTCCCTAGGGATGCTATATTGTAACAATATGGGGATGACTCTGTTCCTTACTGTCCTCAAAACACCTCACAGGAAGAAGTATCCATTTGCTAAAATTTTTAATATTAAAGGGACATAAAATAGCCAAAAAATTGCAGTGTACCCAATCCCAGTTTCAATAATTAGAGTATCTGATA
Source organism: Bos mutus (assembly GCF_027580195.1). Lineage (NCBI taxonomy): Eukaryota > Metazoa > Chordata > Mammalia > Artiodactyla > Bovidae > Bos > Bos mutus. The sequence continues at coordinate 42,195,927 of NC_091644.1, forward strand.
TAAAAGCAAGAGGGCTACCTAGATCTTGTCAACCTTCATGGTGTCCCACCACCCTTACCAAAATTAAAAAATAAAACAAAACAAAACACCTAAGTACCAATTTGAGGTTTGGTTGAGCTACTTGGTTATTGTTGAAACTGAATTCTCAATTACTCTGTTATGGCCAGATATTTGTATGTTTTACAAAGAATAATAATTCCATCCCAATTTCATGGGAAAACAGGAACATAGCTTTTAAGGCCTTCAAGGAAATTTTGATGAATCCATCTGGTCCTGGATATCCCAATATTTGGATTCATTTAAAAATTCCTCTATATGAAATAAAGAAAATGACCTTGGGGTACTCACCCCCAAACATGAAATCACCATGATGCCTAGGGTACTATAGTTAGCGATGGGACCCTGTGGCACAAGGTATCTGGCCTTAGAGCCATTATAACATTGACCTTTTGGTTAGGACCACAGAGAAAATCATTGTGGGATCCCATTTAACCATTTTTGTACCTCACACAGTAGAAGCTTTCCAGAGTTGCCATTCCTCAATCAGCCACTTCACCTCCCATGAAGTCTCTCTGATGCCAATCCTTACACAACTCTCAAGCTATAGTAACCTAACCCTCCTACTCTTCTCCCCCCTGTCACTGAGGAAATCCCTACAGCTGTGTAACCATGACAGATAAACTTCTGACTCCTCATGGAGGTCTACAAGAAACTACTCTGGGTTTTCTCATGGTTCACTGAATGGTTCTGATTTGATGGCAACAGTATTGTACTAGGAATGTTGTTACAACTCATTTGATATTGTTGAGGCTATGCATCATTGTCCATAGCTAATTTAGTCAAACAAGCTGAATTATACACTGTTACACAGGTTAATCTTAAGCCAAAAGAAAACAGCCAGTATTTATACTGATAGTAGTTATGATTTGGGGCTTCCCAGGTGGCTCTAGTGGTAAAAAATCCACCAGGCAACAAAGAGACATAAGATATGCGGGTTAGATCTCAGGTTTGGGAAGATCCCCTGGAGGAGGAAATGGCAATCCACTCTAGTATTCTTGCCTGGGAAATCCCATGGACAGAGGAACCTGGCAAGCTACAGTCCTTGGAGTTGCAAAGAGTCAGACATGACTGAGCAACGAAACAATACCAAGAGTTATGATTTTAGAGAAGCTTAGGATTTTGGAATGTTGTGAAAACAATATGTTTTCATTATTTACAGCAGACATAAAATTAAATGCCATGCCATAAGGGCTTCCCTGATGGCTCAGACGGTAAAGCGTCTGCCTGCAATGCGGGAGACCCGGGTTCATATTCCTGGGTCAGGAAGATCCCCTGGAGATGGAAATGGCAATCCACTCTTTTTTTTTCCCAGGCAGTCTTGCCTGGAAAATCCCATGAATGGAGGAGCCTGATAGGCTACAGTCTATGGGGTCACAAAGAGTCGGACACGACTGAGCGACTTCACTTTCCATGTAGGGCCACCCAAGACAGATGGGTCATGATGGAGAGTTCTGACAAAACCTGGTCCACCGGAGAAGGGAATGGCAAACCACTTCAGTATTCTTGCCTTGAGGACCCCATGAACAATATGAAAAGGCAAAAAGATAGGACACTGAAATACGAACTCCCCACATCAGTAGGTGCCCAATATGCTACTGGAGATGGGTGGAGAAATAACTCCAGAAAGAAAGAAGAGACAGAGCCAAAGCAAAAGCAACACCAAGTTGTGGATGTGACTGATGATGGAAGTAAAGTTTGATGCTGTAAAGAGAAATCTTGCATAGGAACCTAGAATGTTAGGTTCATGAATCAAGGCAAATTGGAAGTGGTCAAAAGGAAATGACAAGAGTGAATGTCAATATTTTAGGAATCAGTGAACTAAAATGGACTGGAATGGGTGAATTTAACTCAGATGACCATTATATCTACTACTGTGGGCAAGGATCCCTTAGAAGAAATGGAGTAGCCATCAGAGGCAACAAAAGAGGCTGAAAAGCAATGCTTGGATGCAGTCCCCAAAACGACAGAATAATCTCTGCTTGTTTCCAAGGCAAACTGTTCAATATCACAGTAATCCAAGTCTATGCCCAACCAACAATGCTGAAGAAGCTATGTTCAAACGGTTCTATGAAGACCTACAAGACCTTCTAGAATTAACACCCCCAAAAGATGCCCTTTTCATTATAGGGAACTGGAATACCAAAATAGGAAATCAAGAGATACCCGGAGTAACATGCAAATTTGGCCTTGGAATACAAAAGGAAGCAGGTCAAAGGCTAACAGAGTTTTGCCAAAAGAACACACTGGTCATAAAAAAACACCCTCTTCCAACAACACAAGAGACGACTCTACACATGGACATCACCAGATGGTCAATACCAAAATCAGACTGATTATATTCTTTGCAGCCAAAGATGGAGAAGCTCTATATGATTAGCAAAAAGAAGACTGGAAGCTGACTGTGGCTCAGATCATGAACTCCTTATTGCCAAATTCAGATTTAAACCAAAGAAAGTAGGAAAAACTACCAGGCCATTTCAGGTATGACCTAAATCAAATCCCTTACCATTATACAGTGGAAGTGACAAACAGATTCAAGGGATTAGATCTGATAGACAGAGTGCCTGAAGAACTATGAATGGAGGTTCATGGCATTGTACAGGAGGCAGTGATCAAAACCATCCCCAAGAAAAAGAAATGCAAAAAGCCAAAATGATTGTCTGAGGAGGCCTTACAAATAGAGAAAAGAAGAGAAGCTAAAGGCAAAGGAGGAAAGGAAAGATATACCCATCTGAATGCAAAGTTCCAAAGAATAGCAAGGAGAGATAAGAAAGTCTTCCTCAGTGATCAGTGCAAAGAAATAGAGGAAAACAATAGAATGGGAAAGACTAGAAATTTCTTCAAGAAAATTAGAGACACCAAGGGAATATTTCATGCAAAGATGGGCACAATAAAGGACAGAAATGATATGGGCTTAACAGAAGCAGAAGATATTAAGAAGAGGTGGCAAGGATACACAGAAGAACTATAGAGAAAAGATCTTCATGACCCAGATAACCATGATCTTGTGATCACTCACCTAAAGCCAGACAACCTGGAATGCAAAGCCAAGTGGGCCTTAGGGAGCATCACTACGAGCAAAGCTAGTGGAGGTGATGGAATTCCAGTTGAGCTATTTCAACTCCTAAAAGATGATGCTGTGAAAGTGCTGCAGTCAATATGCCAGCAAATTTGGAAAACTTGGCAGTGGCCACAGGACTGGAAAAAGTCAGTTTTCATTCTGATCCCAAAGAAAGGCAATGCCAAAGAATATTCAAACTACCACACAATTGCACCCGTCTCACATGCTAGCAAAGTAATGCTCAAAATTCTCCAAGCCAGACATCAATAGTACATGAACCGTGAATTTTCAGATGTTCAAGCTGGATTTAGAAAAGACAGAAGAATCAGAGATCAAATTGCCAACATCCACTGGACCATCGAAAAAGCAAGAGAGTTCCAGAAAAAAATCTGCTTCTGTTTTATCGACTATGCCAAAGCCTTTGACTGTGTGGATCACAATAAACTGTGGAAAATTCTTAAAGAGATGGGAATACCAGACCACCTGACCTGCCTCCTGAGAAATCTATATGCAGGTCAAGAAGCAACAGTTAGAACTGGACATGGAACAACAGATTGGTTCCAAATTGGGAAAGGAGTATGTCAAGGCTGTTGTCACCCTGCTTATTTAACTTATATGCAGAGTGCATCATGCGAAATGCTGGGGTGCTGCAGTCCATGGTGTACACAAACAGACACGACTGAGCAACTGAACTGAACTGATGTTCAGAAATTTTTTTTTAAATATAAATTTATTTTAATTGGAGGTTAATTACTTTACAATATTGTATTGGTTTTGCCATACATCAACATGAATCCGCCACAGGTATACACGTGTTCCCGATGTTCAGAAATTATTATGTGCAATGCTTTAGTAATATTTGCCATTAAGATTCCCTAGGGCACTTTAACCTGGATTCTCTGGAAGCTAAGGGACAATGCATTGCTGATATTTCCACAAGGAAGACTGTCCTTAACAGAGGAATCACAATAGCCTATCCTCTGTTGTAATACAAAGGGATATTTAACCAAATGATAATTTAGGAAATCTGGCAAGAGAAGCCTATTATTTCACTTCTGAAAAGGAAAACCAAAATTTGAAATTCAACAATTATTTTTTTCAGAAGAAAAGAAAATTCTGGTTTAGACCAAAACACCCAGTCTTAACTGAAGACTCTATAATTCCCACTCCTCACCACTGAACATCCATGAAACCATTGGTCTACAGATGAAATGATAGCATTCATGGTTCAGTATTGGTGGAAGAACATTTAGTAAGACTGCAAAAGTTTCATTGTCTAATTTGTGCCACTTCTCCAAAATACAATCCAAGGAAACCTGTTTATAAAGCTCCCAAATATTGTGAATGGCCTAATGGACCACTTGAAGCCTGGCAAATGAATTTTACACTACTTCCTCTAACTCATGGATATAAAAATGTTTTAGTGATAGTCTGTATATTTTCACACCTTCCCAGGTGGCTCAGTGCTAAAGAATCCACCTGCAATGCAGGAGCCACAGGAGATGTGGGTTCGATCCCTGGGTTGTGAAAATCCCCTGGAGAAGGAAAGGGCTACCCCTCCGGTATTCTTTCCTGGAAAATCCCATGGACAGAGGAGCCTGACAGGCTACAGTCCTTACGGTCTCAAAGAGTTGGACACAACTGAAGCAACTTAGCACACACGCACTGCTTCTTTTGGAAAAAATTATCCCAACCCAGAGAGCTCCTTTCAGATATCAAAGGGATAGAGGAACTCATTTCACTGGTCAGGTTCTTCAACAAGTGCATATTTTACAATATATTCACTGTGCTTTCTGCTTTAGTTGAATACACTAACAGCGTTATTAAGAAATAATTGGCAAAATTTGTAGAGACCCCTCAAATGCCTTGCCTGAAAGCACTGCTATTAGTCCTAAATCTTAGATCTCCCTCTTTTGGAACTCACAACCTCTCACTCTTTAAGACAGTCACAGAAGCCCAATGCATTTGACTCTCACTTCTTTTGTCCAGACACTAAAAAAAGGTGAGATGCTCCAGTAATGTAGAGGCCTTATAGCCTTCTTGAAAAATAATCATGTTTCAGATAATACAAAGAGCAATAATTCTTTGAGAGGAAGAGAAAAGCTTTATTTTTGTCTTTCTTTTTCTTTTTTTATTGGCAGCTATATAATGTAGATGAATAATTAATTCTTTTTGATTCATAGTTAAAACAAGGCTAAATTTCTATTGTGGTAGGGTCATCGTTTAATTTTTTAAATTAATTGATTCATTTTTATTTTTCATGGAGAGACATTTTATTTTAAAACATAGCAGTGTGTATTGCTCTTTGTATTACCTAATTTAAATAATTTTCTTAAAATTACCTAAATAATTTACCTAAATTTAAATAATTTACTTTGTGATGTCGAAAGGACTTCTATTGATTTTATGACTCAATTTTCTGGAATACGGTAAGATATCCTACTTTTCATGGCATGATAATATATGAATATACATACACACACATAGGAAGAGGAACTTTAGATGAGATGCCCCTTCTATTTGTATTACCAGAATATTTTACACTGCGAATTACTTAGGCAAAACCAACAAAACCATGGAAAACAAAGTTTATTTCATAGATACTTTACATGGATATATGTATTGACCACAAGTGCTATTTCTTCTATATCCTACATATTTATATTATTGGCAGCGGATAATATAACATTGATTTTCCCCAAATTGGCATTTTAGTAAAAAATAATATTTGATTATAAATTGATGATAAAGTTTTCCATGGACCATTAGTCATAATTGTTTACTGCCATGTCAAGCTCCAGGAGAGTTATATGACCACAGGGTGATGGAGACACCGTTCCTGTCCTTTATGGGACAATATTTGTCTAACAGGGGAGATTGTCAAGAAAAAAATAATTTTAGTACATACTGTTATCCTAAAATCCAGCACTCTCACTTCTTGTTTGTTTGTTTTTGTTTGTTTGTTTGTTTTTGCTTTTTTGGTGGCCCATTCAGGGAATGAACAGCACTCTCACTTTCTTGTATCTATCCAAATGAATTGAAACATTATGTCTGCACAAAAAACATGCACATGGAAGCTTGTAGCATCTTTATGTATCATTGCTAGAACTTGGAAGCTGCAAAGATTTCCATCAGTATGTGAAAGAATCAATAAATTGGAATGCTCTCAAACAACAAAAACACTTTGGAGGAAACCTTAGTGTTTATTATTGAGATAAAGAACCAATCTGAGTCCAACTCTATAACATTTTGGAAAAGGCAAATTCTGAGAACAGTGCAAAAATCAGTTTTTCCCAGGGATTGAAGTGGAAGAGGGATAAACAGGCAGAGTGAAGAGGATTTTTTGGGCAATGAAAATACTCTGATGCTGCAATGGTGAATTCATCTTACTATGTATGCATGCATTCTAAGTCGCTTCAGTTGTGTCTGACACTTTGTGACCCTATGGACTACACCAGGCTCCTCTGTCCATGGGATTCTCCAGGCAAGAATACTGGAGTGAGTTTCCATGACCTCCTTCAGGAGATCTTCCCAACCCAGGGATGGAATGTCTTTATATCTTGCACTGGCAGGTAGGTTCTTTACCATTAGTGCCACAAGTGAAGCCCCAGATGTTATACATTTTCCAAAACTCATAGAATGCATAACACCAATATAAACTATCTACTTTGGGTGATAATGATGTCTCAATGTAGGTTCATCAATTATAACAAACATACCAATCCAGTGGGAAATGTTGATAGTTGGGGAGGCTGTACATGTGGTGGGTGGTGGTGGTTTAGTCTCTAGGTCATTTCCCACTCTTTCAACCCCATGGACTGTAGTCTGCCAGGCTCTTCTGTCCATAGGATTCTCCAGGCAAGAATGCTGGAGTGGGTTGCCATTTCCTCTTCCAGGGGCTCTTCTTGACCCAGGAATTGAACCTGGTTCTACTGCATTGCAGGCAGATTCTTTACCGACTGAGCTATGAGGGAAACCCCATCTGCGGTGGGGGCAGGATTTAAATGGAAACTCTCTTACCTTGTGCTCAGTTTTACTTAGAACAGAAAACTTCATTAAAATATAAAGTCTACTTTAAAAAGTACAATTGCAATCCTTCCTGCTCTAAAATTTTATTATTCTAAACATTTTTTAAAGAGGAAATTACCCTTTTAAATTATCTTCGAAATCATTTTTTAATTTGAGCCTCATTTTCTTTTTTAAAATAACTGACTTATTTAATTTTTGGCTGCACTAGTTCTTCATTGCTGCACACAGGCTTTCTTTAGTTGCACCAGTGGAGACAACTCTTCACTGCAGTGCACAGGCATCTCTTAGTAGTGGCTTCTCTTGTTGGGGAGTATGGGCTCTAGGGCAAGCAAGCTTCAGGAGTCTTGGTACATAGGAATAGTTGCTCCACAGTGTGTGGAATCTTCATGGACCAGGGATAGAACCTGTGTACCCTGCATTGGCAGGAGCATTCTTATCTATTGTAACTCCAGGGAAGTCCCCAAATCAGTTCTTTAAAAGGAATATTTATTTTTGACGGTGCTGGGTCTTCATTGCTAGGTGGGCTTTCTCTAGCTGCAATGAGTAGGGGCTACTCTTTGTTGTGCTGCGTGGACTCCTTGCTGTGGTGGGTTCTTTTGTTGTGGAGCACAGGCTCAAGGTGCTGGGCCCTCAGTAGTTGCAGCGCACAGGCTCAGTAGTTGAGGTTCCTGGGCTCTAGAGCATAAGCTCAGTAGTACAGCCCACCAGCTTAGCTGCTCTGAGACATGTGAGATCTTCTCAGACCACGAATCAAACCTCTGTCCCCTGCATTGGCTGGCTGATTCTTCACCGCTAGACCACTGGGGAAGTCCCCCAAATCAGTTTTAAAGACACTTTTCTTTTGAGGCTCCAAATCAAGATAAACATTCCCCCCCCCAAAAAAATATCCACATGCATTATTTAAAAGTACAAAATTGTCCTTACAATTTTAAAGGACAATTTATATCTTCTGTATTTATATAAATCACAGCACAAATATTTATACTAGATGAGCTTTTATTTTTTAATATAAATTTATTTATTTTAATTGGAGCTAATTACTTTACAATATTGTATTGGTTTTGCCATACATCGACACAAATCCACCACGGGTGTACTTGTGTTCCCCATTCTGAACCCCACCCCCCCCCCCACCTCCCTTCCCATACCGTCCCTCTGGGTCATCCCACTGCACCAGCCCTGAGCATCCTGTATCATGCATTGAACCTAGACTGGTGATCCGTTTCACATATGATAATATAATGTTTCAATGGCATTCTCCCAAATCATCCCACCCTCTCCCTCTCCTATAGAGTCCAAAAGACTGTTCTATACATCTGTGTCTCTTTTGCTATCTCACATACAGGGTTATTGTTACCATCATTCTAAATCCATGTATATGCATTAGCATACTGTATTGGTGTTTTTCTTTCTGGCTTACTTCACTCTGTATAATAGGCTCCAGTTTCATCCACCTCATTAGAACTGATTCAAATGTATCCTTTTTAATGGCTAAGTAATACTCCATTGTGTATATGTACCACAGCTTTCTTATCCATTCATCTGCTGATAGACATCTAGGTTGCTTCCATGTCCTGGCTATTATAGACAGTGCTGCGATGAACATTGGGGTACGTGTGTCTCTTTCAATTCTGGTTTCCTTGGTGTGTATGCCCAGCAGTGGGATTGCTGGGTCATATGGCAGTTCTATTTCCAGTTTTTTAAGGAATCTCCACACTGTTCTCCATAGCGGCTGTACTAGATTGCATTCCCACTAACAGTGTAAGAGGGTTCCCTTTTCTCCACACCCTCTCCAGCATTTATTGCTTGTAGACTTTTGGATAGCAGCCATTCTGACTGGCATGAAATGGGACCTCATTGTGGTTTTGACTTGCGTTTCTCTGATAATGAGTGATGTTGAGCATCTTTTCATGTTTGTTAGTCATCTGTACATCTTCTTTGCAGAAATGTCTGTTTAGTTCTTTGGCCCATTTTTTGATTGGGTCGTTTATTTTTCTGGAATTGAGCTGCAGGAGTTGCTCATATATTTTTGAGATTAATTCTTTGTCAGTTGCTTCATTTGCTATTATTTTCTCCCATTCTGAAAGCTGTCTTTTCACCTTGTTTATAGTTTCCTTTGTTGTGCAAAAGCTTTTAAGTTTAATTAGGTCCCATTTGTTTATTTTTGCTTTTATTTCCAATATTCTAGGACGTACATAGTTTTGGAAGTTTTGGCCACAGCAATCAGAGCAGAAAAAGAAATAAAAGGAATCCAAATAGAAAAGAAGAAGTAAAATTCTCACTGTTTGCAGATGACATGATCCTCTACATAGAAAACTCTAAAGAATCCACCAGAAAATTACTAGAGCTAATCAATGAATATAGTAAAGTTGCAGGATATAAAATTAACACACAGAAATCCCTTGCATACCTATATGCTAACAATGAGAAAACAGAAAGAGAAATTAAGGAAACAATTCCATTCACCACTGCAATGAAAAGAATAAAATACTTAGGAGTATACCTACCTAAAGAAACAAAAGACCTATATATAGAAAACTATAAAACACTGGTGAAAGAAATTAAAGAGGACACTAATAGATGGAGAAATATACCGTGTTCATGGATCAGAAGAATCAATATAGTGAAAATGAGTATACTACCCAAAGCAATCTATAGATTCAATGCAATCCCTATCAAGCTACCAATGGTATTTTTCACAGAGCTAGAACAAATAATTTCACAATTTGTATGGAAATACAAAAAACCTCGAATAGCCAAAGCAATCTTGAGAAAGAAGAATGGAACTGGAGGAATCAACCTACCTGACTGCAGGCTCTACTACAAAGCCACAGTCATCAAGACAGTATGGTACTGGCACAAAGACAGAAATATAGATCAAAGGAACAAAATAGAAAGCCCAGAGATAAATCCACGCACCTATGGACACCTTCTGTTTGACAAAGGAGGCAAGAATATACAATGGAGAAAAGACAATCTCTTTAACAAGTGGTGCTGGGAAAACTGGTCAACCACTTGTAAAAGAATGAAACTAGAACACTTTCTAACAGCATACACAAAAATAAACTCAAAATGGATTAAAGATCTAAATGCAAGACCAGAAACTATAAAACTCCTAGAGGAGAATATAGGCAAAACACTCTCCAACATAAGTCACAGCAAGATCCTCTGGATGAGCTTTTAAAATGGTTGTGTTTAGAATGCTGAACACCAGAGACCTGCTTGCAACACTACTTTTTATCATCTGGTCTCATCTACCAGCAGGTGGCCTAGGAGTCCTGAGGCTCAGAATGTCTATCCCTGGAGAGTAATGGAATCTTTCTTATTACATTCCCCTGCCTGTCCCTGTGCTGATGGCTAAAGCAGCTTGGGTGAATTGTGATTCATCGCTGGCCTTTGTAAATTCTGAGTCCTTTCTTCTTTCTTTCCTGTTACAGAAATAGAGGGTAAGCTTGAGGAATGAAGAATCCTGGAGGTGTCTGTTAGCAGGGAAAGATAATTAAATGACTCATTTATAGAGCTCCTTCTGTATGCTAGGTCTAGTGCCAAGATCTCAACATGCATCATCTCATTAATCCTACAGGAACTCCATATTCTGTATGTGCATCATTACGAACATTTTCTGAGGAAGCTGTGCCTCTTGCCTAAGAGCTCTCCAGCCCAATATTCACTGCATTCCCTGAGCTAGATACACCAACCCCTGACCCTCAGCAGGGGACCTTCCTTGGGTACCATTTGTTTATGGTCCCTGTGATGTAATTTATGTGGCATTAATTCTGGGTGTTTCTGAGATGATGTTTCTGGAAGAAATCAGAATTGAATTCATCAACTGAGTGAAGGGATATGCAGTCATCAATGTTTGCGGGCATGATCCAACTCTTTGAGGGCCTGATAGACCAAGACTGCATCTTTTCTCCCTCTTTCTCTTCTTGCCCATGGACATAGCAGCTTCTGGCTCATGAGACTTGAAACTCTGGGGCTTTCACCAGTAGTCACCCGATTCTGAGGCATATGATCTCAGATATGGATTGCATTATTAAATCCCCTGGTTATAAAAGTGGTCTTACTTCTTTGCTAGCTTACAGGGAACAGACTGTGGAACTCTTCAGCATCTGTAACTATGCAAGCTCATTCTCACAAGAAATCACTTCTGGGGGGGGCATGCCCAAGATGGTGGAGGAATAGGACGGGGAGACCACTTTCTCCCCACAGATTCATCAAAAGATCATTTCAATGCTGAGCAACTTTCACAAAACAACTTCTGAATGCTGGCAGAGGACACCAGGCACCCAGAAAGGCAGCCCATTTGAAAGGAGGTAGGACAAAATATAAAAGACAAAAAGAGAGATAAAAGAGTTAGGGATGGAGACCCATCCTGGGGAAGGAGTTGTGAAGGAGGAGAAGTTTCCAAACCGTATGAAATCCTCTCACATGCGGGTTTTGGGGGAGTTTTGGAATCTCAGAGGGCAACATAACTGGGAGGGGAAAAAAAAAAAGCCCTACAGAATAGGCGCCTAACTGCAACTGCCAGTGGAGAAGTAGCCCAGATGCTCACATCCACCACCAGTGAGCGGGATCTGGACAGGGAGGCACGGACTGCATCTTTGGTCCTTAGGGTAAGGACCCCAGCCTGAATGCCCTGAGGACAATCTGAGGGAGATAACCTGAGGCAGCAACCCAAACTGTGGGATTGCCAGAAAGAAAGAGAGAGAGAAAGAGAGAGAGAGAGAGAGAGAACTTTGCCACGAAAGGCTCTAACTCGCAGCCTGGCCCTCTCACAGAACAAAGGATTGAGCGAATACCAAAGGAGAGCTGGCCGGCTGCGTACAGGCCCCTCCCCACTGCTGGAGGCAGAGAGGCAGGCGTGGGACAGCCAGAGCCAGAAGGCAAGGGGCTGCCCCAATCTTAGCCCCAGAGACTGGCATCCTCCACCAAACTGTGAGCAGGCTCCCAGTTGCTAACCACATCTTCCTGAGATCCTGGACAGTTGACATCTGTCAGGAGGCTTGCAGCCTGAGATCAGCTCCCCAGGGGACACACAGGGCAGACCTGGGGCAGTGAACTCACCAAGCATCTGGTTGCCTGAGTTGCTCGGACCTGGGAAGGGCACAAAACGCATGCTCAACCAAGTCTGTGCCCTTGCTGAGTACCCGAGAACATGAACCTGAGCAGCTTAGACCTGCGAAGTGCACAAAGCGCAGGGCCCAATTGAGACAGTGCCCTACAGAGCACCCTGGAGCCTGAGCTGTGTAGACCCGGATAGCACAAGCCACCTTGAGCTGGGGCAAATCCAGTGTGGTCCGTGCACTTTGAGCACTCCCCACGCATGCCAGCAATATTTGTTTGCAGTGTTCCTCCCTTCTCACAACACAACTGAATAAGTGAGCCTAAATAGGTGACCACCTTCACCCCCTTGCATCAGGGTGGAAATTAGATACTGAAGAGACTTACAGAGGAAGCCAAAATAAACAAAGAAGAAGGAACCACTCTGGAAATTACAGGTGCAACAGATTAAAACCCTGTAGTTAACATTGACTATGCATTGGAGGGGGCCTGTAGACCTTGAGAACAAGTACAAGCTAGAACAAGGAACTATCTGAAACTGAACTGACCCCACACTGCCCACAACAGCTTCAGAGAAATTCCTAGATACATTTTTACTATTATCATTTTTTAATTTTTTAAAAATTTAAGTCCTTTATTACTCCTTTAATTTTCATTTATAACCTACCATTACCTTGCAAAAAAAAGACGCCGTTTTTTAAAGAAAATTTCATGTCTATATTTTTTTTATAATTTTTGTGATGGATTTTGTTTTGTATTTTCAATATTGTTTTTTTGAGAGTCTAACCTGTACCCTAGATTTTTAATCTTTGCTTTTTGGTATTTGCTATCAATTTTGTACCTTTAAGAATCTAATCATCAGTATCCATTATCACTTAGGGTTGTGATTACTGGCTTGATTGCTCTCTCCCCTCTGGACTCTCCCTTTTCTCCCCCAGGTCACCTCGCTCTCCTCCCTACCCTTTCCCTTCTCTACTTCACACTGAATCTTTCTGGGTGTTCCAGGCTGTGGAGAACATTTAGGGAATTGATTACTGGCTAGATTGGTCTCTCCCCTTTTGACTCCCCCTCTTCTCCTCCTGGTCACCTCTATCTCCCTCTCCTTCTTCTCTTCTCCATGTAACTCTGCAAACCTCTCTGGGTGTCCCTCACTGTGGAGAATTGTTTCACCATTAACATAGATATTTTATCATCTGTGTTGTATGGATGGAGAAGTCTTGAGGCTACTGTAGGATAAGACTGAAAGCCAGACTTGAGAATATCAGAGAACTCCTGACTCCAGCGAACATTAATAGACAAAAGCCTCCATACCTACACTGAAACCAAGCTCCATCCAAGAGCCAACAAGTTCCAGAGCAAGACATACCATGCTAATTCTCCACCAAAGCAGGAACAGAGTCCTGAGCACTAAAAGACAGGCTGCCCAAAGCCATACCAAACCTATAGACACCCAAAAACTCACTACTGGACACTCCATCGCACTCCAGAAAGAAGAGATCCAGCTCCACCCACAGAGCACAGACACAAGCTCCCCTAACCAGGAAACCTTGACAAGCCACTAGGCCAATCCCACTCACAGGGAGCAACCTCCACAATAAAGAGGAAACACAAACTTCCAGTGTACAGAAAGGCCACCCCAAACACAGCAATCTAAACAAAATGAAAAGGCAGAGAATATTCAGCAGGTAAAGGAACGTGAGAAATGCCCACCACACCAAACAAAAGAGGAGGAGATACGGAGTCTACCTGAAAAATAATTCAGAATAATAATAGTAAAGATTATCCAAAATCTTGAAAACAAAATGGAGCTACAGATAAACAGACTAGAAACAAGGATTGAGAAGATGCAAGAAATGTTTAACAAAGACCTAGAAGAAATAAAGAAGACTCAATCAACTATGAATAATGAAATAACTGAGATCAAAAGAACTCTGGAGGGAAATAACAGTAGAATAGCTAAGGCAGAAGAGAGGATAAGTGAGGTGGAAGATATAATGGTGGAAATAAATAAAGCAGAGAGGAAAAAAAAAAGAAGTAAAATAAATGAGGAAAACCTCAGAGACCTCTGGGACAATGTTAAACACCCCAACATTCGAATCATAGGAGTCTCAGAAGAAGACAAAAAGAAAGGGTATGAGAAAATACTTGAAGAGATAATAGTTGAAAACTTCCCTAAAATTTGGAAGGAAATCGCCACCCAAGTCCAAGAAATCCAGAGAGTCTCAGACAGGATAAGCCTAAGGCAAAATACCCCAAGACACATATTAATCAAACTAACAAAGATCAAACACAAAGAACACATATTAAAATCAGCAAAGGAAAAGCAACAAATAACACACAAGGTGATCCCCATAAGGATAACAGCTGATCATTCAACAGAAACTCTTCAGGCCAGAAGGGAATGGCAGGACATATTTAAAGTGATTAAAGAGAAAAACCTACAACCCAGATTACTATACCCAGCAAGAATCTCATTCCAATATGAAGGAGAAGTCAAAAGCTTTACAGACAAACAAAAACTGAGAGAATTCAGCACCACCAAACCAGCTCTTCAACAAATGCTAAGGGATCTTCTCTAGACAGGAAACACAGAAAAGGTTTATAAACTGGAACCCAAAACAATAAAGTAAATGGGAACAGATGATACTTATCAATAATTAACTTAAATGTAAATGGGTTGAATATCCCAACCAAAAGACAAAGACTGGCTGAATGGATAAAAAAACAAGACTCCTATATATGCTGTCTACAAGAGCCCCACCTCAAGCCAAGGAACACATACAGACTGAAAGTGAAGGGCTGGAAAAACTTGTTTCATGAAAATAGAGACCCCAAAAAAGCAGGAGTAGCAATAGTCATATCAGAAAAAATAGACTTTGAAATAAAGGCCATGAAAAGAGACAAAGAAGGACACTACATAATGATCAAATGATCAATTCAAGAAAAAGATATAACAATTATTAATATATATGCACCAACATAGGAGCACCTCAATACACAAGGCAAATGCTAATAAGTATGAAAGGGGAAATTAACAGTAACACAATAATAGTGGGAAACTTTAATACCTCACTCTTACCTATGGATAGATCAACCAAACAGAAAATTAGCAAGGAAACACAAACTTTAAATGATGCAATGGACCAGTTAGACCTAACTGATATCTATAGGACTTTTCACCCCAAAACAATGAATTTCACCTTTTTCTCAAGTGCACATGGAACATTCTTTAGGATGGATCACATCCTGGGCCATAAATCTAGCCTTGGAAAATTCAAAAAAGTTGAAATCATTTCAAGCATCTTTTATGACCACAATGCAGTAAGATTAGATGTCAACTACAGGGGAAAAAAAACTATTTAAAAACACAAACATATGGAGGCTAAACAACACACTTCAGAATAACAAACAGATCATGGAAGAAATAAAAAGGAAATCAAAATACTCACAGAAACAAATGAAAATGAAACTGTGACAACCCAAAACCTATGGGATTCAGTAAAAGCAGTGCTAACGGGAAGCTTCATAGCAATACAAGCTTACCTCAAGAAATAAGAGAAACATCAAATAAATAACCTAATTTTACATCTAAAGCAACTAGAAAAAGAAGAAATGAAGAAGGCCAGGGTTATGAAAATCACAAAAATTAGAGCAGAAATAAATGAAAAAGAAACAAAGGAGACCATAGCAAAAATCAATAAAACTGAAATCTGGTTCTTTGAGAAGATAAATAAAATAGACAAACAATTAGCCAGATTGGCTAAGGGAGAGGAATCAAATCAACAAAATTAGAAATGAAAGTGGAGAAATCACAACACACAACACAGAAATACAAAGGATCATGAGAGACAACTATCAGCAACTATATACCAATAAAATGGACAACTTGGAAGAAATGGACAAATTTTTAGAAAAGAATAACCTTCCAAAACTGAACCAGGAAGAAATAGAAAATCTTAACAGACCCATCACAAGCACGGAACTAGAAACTGTAATAAAAAATCTTCCAACAAACAAAAGCCCAGGACCAGATGGCTTCACAGCTGAATTCTACCAAAAATTTATAGAAGAGTTAAAACCCATCCTAATCAAACTCTTCCAGAAAATCGCAGAGGAAGGCAAACTTCCAAACTCATTCTATGAGGCTATCATCCTAATACCAAAACCAGACAAAGATGCCACCAAAAAAAGAAAACTATAGGCCAATATCACTGATGAACATACATGCAAAAGTCCTCAACAAATCCTAGCAAACAGAACCCAACAACATATTAAAAACATCATGCATCATGACCGATGGGCTTTATCCCAGAGATGCAAGGATTCTTCAATATCTGCAAATCAATCAATGTGATACACCACAGTAACAAATTGAAAGATAAAAGCCATATGATTATCTCAATAGATGCAAAGAAAGCTTTTGACAACATTCAACACCCATTTATGATAAAAACTCTCCAGAAAGCAGGAATAGAAGGAACATACCTCAACATAATAAGAGTCATATATGATAAACCCACAGCAAACATTATCCTCAGTGGCAAAAAATTGAAAGCATTTCCCTAAAGTCAGGAACAAGACAAGGGTGCCTACTCTCACCACTACTATTCAACATAGTTTTAGAGTGTTGGCCACAGCAATCAGAGAAGAGAAAGAAATAAGAAGAATCCAGATTGGAAAAGCAGAAGTAAAACTCTCACTGTTTGCAGATGACAAGATCCTCTACATAGAAAACCCTAAAGACACCACCAGAAAATTACTAGAGCTAATCAATGAATATAGTAAAGTTGCAGGATATAGAATTAATACAGAAATCCCTTGCATTCCTATACACTAACAATGAGAAAACAGAGAGAAATTAAGGAAACAATCCCATTCACCATTGTGATGAAAAGAATTAAGTACTTAGGAATAAATCTACCTAAATAAACAAAAGATCTATATATAGGAAACTATAAAACATGGATGAAATAAGTCAAAGGTGACACAAATAGATGGAGAAATATACCATGTTCATGGATCAAAAGAGTCAATATAGTGAAAATGAGTACATTACCCAAAGCAATCTATAGATTCAATGCAATCCCTATCAAATCAATGGTATTTTTCACAGAACTAGAACAAATAATTTCACAATTTGTATGGAAATACAAAAAACCCTCAAATAGCCAAAGCATCTTGAGAAAGAAGAATGTAACTGCAGGAATCAACCTGCCTGACTTCAGAGTATACTACAAAGTTACAGTCATCAAGACAGTATGGTAATAGCACAAAGACAGAAGTATAGATCAAAAGAACAAAATAGAAAGCCCAGAGATAAATCCATGCACCTATGGACACCTTCTCTTTGACAAAGGAGGCAAAAATATGCAATGAAGAAAAAACAATCTTTTTAACAAGTGGTGCTGGGAAAACTGGTCTACCGTCTGTAGAAGAATGAAACTAGAACACTTTCTAACAGCATACACAAAAAATAAACTAAAAATGGATTAAAGATCTAAATGTAGGACCAGAAACTATAAAACTAGAGGAAAATACAGGCAAAATAATCTCTGACTTAAATCACAGCAAGATTCTCTATGAGTAAGGGAAATAAAAGCAAAAGTAAACAAATGGGACCTAATTAAACTTAAAAGCTTTAGCACAATGAAGGAAACTATAAGCAAGGTGAAAAGACAGCCTTCAGAATGGGAGAAAATTAAAGCAAATGAAGCAACTGACAAAGAATTAATCTCAAACAAGCAGCTCATTTACCTCAATACCCCCCCCAAAAAATGATCCAATCAAAAATGGGCTAAAGAACTAAACATACATTTCTCCAAAGAAGACATACAGATGGCTATCAAACACATGAAAAGGTGCTCAACATCACTTATTATCAAAGAAATGCAAATCAAAACCACAATGAGGTACCATCTCACGCTGGTCAGAATGGCTGCTATCATAAAGTCTATAAACAATAAATGCTGGAGAGGGTATGGAAAAAGGGGGACCCTATTACACTGTTGGTGGGAATGCAAACTAGTACAGCCACTATGGAGAACAGTGTGGAGATTCCTTTAAAAAGTGAAAATAGAACTGCCATATGACCCAGCAATCCCACACTGAGGAAACTAGAACTGAAAGAGACATGTGTACCCCAATGTTCATTGCAGTGCTGTTTACAATAGCCAGGACATGGAAGCAACCTAGATGTCCATTGGCAGACAAATGGATGAGAAAGTTGTGGTACATATACCCAATGGAATATTACTCATCTATTAAAAAGAACACATTTGAATCAGTTCTAATGAGCTGGATGAAACTGGACCCTATTATACAGAGGGAAGTAAGTCAGAAAGAAAAACACCAATACAGTATATTAGCACATTTATATGAAATTTAAAAAGATGGTAATGACGACCCTATATGTGAGAGCAAAGAGACACAGATATAAAGAATAGACTTTTGGACTCTGTGGGAGAAGGCAAGGATGGGATGATTTGAGAGAATAGCATTGAAACATGTATATTACTGTATGTGAAATAGATCACCAGTCCAAGTTCGATGTATGAAACAGGGCACTCAAAACTGGTGCACTGGGACAAACCAGAGGGACGGGAAAGGGAGGGAGGTGGGAGGGAGGTTTGGGATGGAGTCACATGTACACATGGCTGATTCATGTCAGTGTATGGCAAAAGCCACCACGATATTGTAAAGTAATTAGCTTCCAATTAAAGTAAATTAATTAAAATTAAAATTAATTAAAAAAGAAATCACTTCTAAGATACGTCTATAGAGTGATGGTTCCTGAACTGACCATGTTCACTTTCATGCACATATTTTTTAAGAATGAATTCAGCACCACACCATCTGTAGATGGTGGAATCATGGGATATGGACAAGTCTGAGTTTTAAGTGGTATATAAGAGGTGTTTTGTTATACATCCTGATATATTGGTGATAAATCATGCTATACTAGTCTTTCCCAATAAGCAGAGAGAGCAGGTTTTACATAAAAAATGTCCATTTCTCAATGACCTTCAGTTCAGTTCAGTTCAGTTCAGTCGCTCAGTCGTGTCCAACTCTTTGCAACCCCATGAATCGCAGCACGCCAGGCCTCCCTGTCCATCACCAACTCCCAGAGTTCACTCAGACTCACGTCCATCGAGTCAGTGATGCCATCCAGCCATCTCATCCTCTGTCGTCCCCTTCTCCTCCTGCCCCCAATCCCTCCCAGCATCAGAGTCTTTTCCAATGAGTCAACTCTTCACATGAGGTGGCCAAAGTACTGGAGTTGCAGCTTTAGCATCATTCCTTCCAAAGAAATCCCAGGGCTGATCTCCTTCAGAATGGACTGGTTGGATCTCCTTGCAGTCCAAGGGACTCTCAAGAGTCTTCTCCAACACCACAGTTCAAAAGCATTAATTCTTTGGTGTTCAGCCTTCTTCACAGTCCAACTCTCACATCCATACATGACCACAGGAAAAACCATAGCCTTGACTAGACGGACCTTTGTTGGCAAAGTAATGACATTACCTACCCCAAAAAGGATATGATATTTTTAATGTGGCTTAGAAATACTAAATGTCAGATGTTTGTATGATTTGAGTATTTTCCAAAATTAATTTGGATGATTTTACTGGGGACAACTTGTTTTGTACCAGAAGGATGGCTACACACTCATGAAAGACGAGAATTGGTGAGGACTGGTAATGTGTACATCTGCAGTGTAGATGATGCCTTCCAGAACTGGGGGCCTTGGTTTGTGTAGTGAAGCCCTTTCCTAGCAACAAAAGGCCAGGAACTGAGACCAAGGGACCCACCAGGAGAACCACGAGGACTGCTCATAACCGTGGTCATGACGTGACAGCAGTCCGGGCCCTGCCAAGTGCTCTTCATTCCAGTGGTTCATTGGACACCAAATGTGTTCCGCTTGTGTGTACTGACCCATGAGCAGACACAGAAATAAACGAGGGTGCTGAGATGCCCCAGAGAGAACAAAAAGCCAGTGGGAATGGTTGGGTTTCAGATTAGACAACTCAGTGTCTTTTAAAAAAGTCAGTAACTAGAGATTCCTGAACTATAAACTGACACAACAAGATAACATATCATGGATGGCAGCAGTCAGTTTATTCAGAGGATCTCTTTACTTCTGACCATTTCTTTGCAACCATCCATGCAGGGAGTCAGAGAAGGCAATGGTGCCCCACTCCAGTACTCTTGCCTGGAAAATTCCATGGACAGAGGAGGCTGGTAGGCTGCCATCTATGGGGTTTCACAGAGTCGGACATGACTGAAGTGACTTAGCAGAAGCAGAAGCAGATGCAGGGAATATTGCAACATATCTCAAGGCCAAATTTCTATCCAGAAACTTAGATTCATATTTCAACTCTAAATACATGTCCCCAGAATTACCAACAACTCCCCTAGTCAACATTTTCCAAAGAAATTCTGCACCCCTCTGGATCACCTTTCCTTCTCACATTCATGTTGAGCTGATATCTGGACCCATAGGTTTCTGTTCCCTTCACCATGCACCTATGTCCTAGATGTCACTTTTCAACTGCTCAGAAGTAGGCTGGCAAATAGCAATGGTATAGAATGGGCTTCTCACGATAGAGTATCTTATCACCACAGCAAGGATATGGGCTGAAGCTAAGCCAGATGGCCCTAGGACCTCCAAAGCCCCTTATAATGTCAATTAGCTCAGCCTGAAACTGGGTGAATCTCCCTAAGTGAAGGACTCCACTAGAGCTGGAACACTCCTGAGGGGTAGAATAAAACTCTTCCTTTAAACAGGTCAGCCCAGCCATGTGACTCAGCACCTTCTCCAGGATGGCCATGGAGAGGAGGTTCCCACATAGCCTGAAGGCCCTGAGCTCAGAGCAGAGGCTCACGGCAGGCAGGATGGCCTCCAATTGGGAGTGCATGACCCCACACTGTTCTAAGTGCAGTTTCTGGAGGGTGGCTGCAACTTTCTTCAGTAGAACTTGGAGGATCCCAGGACTAAATTCAGTCAGGGTGATGACACTCAGATTCAGGCATTGTGGCTGCATGATGTTCAGACAGTGAAACAGAAGGATCAAGTCTGATTCTGTCAGCTGGCAGTGAGTTACTTTGAGGTTGTGCAATGGGATCTTCAAGCACCTGGAACTTGTGGAGAAACAACAGATTGGGTTTGGTTGTTTAGGAGCCACATAGAATGAAACCAGAGTCTCAGAATTGAGGCAGCATTCTGATTTACCACCTGTGCTTTTCCATCACAATCCTGACATCACCTGTTCCTTTGCTCTCTTTCCTCCTCACTTTCCTCCAGCTCCATTTCCCCTTCCATCCTTGCTGGTTCTTTATTTCTTATATCTTTAAGCATCACAGGGAGGAGGCTGGGACTTACTCTTTCGGTCTCCCTTGCATCTTGTGCACTCCTACACTTCCAAAGGCATTTCCTAAAGTGAGCTCACCAATGACCAAGACCATTCTTCATTGTCATCATCAGAAGCCTCTTGTCCATCCCATGGCCATCCACCCTTGCTGACCTCAGAAGTATCTTCTGAGATGTCTAGGATGCTAACCTGCTACCTAGATATGACTCACCTGGGCAGGGGGGTGGGCAGCAGCTTTCTGGGAAAGCAGAACATCAAGCCCATTCAGCACTGCTTGTAAGGTTCCCTGGTGAGGTATCTTCATCAGGTCACCCAGAGGCAGGCAAACAGAGGGCCAGGTATGCACCATGGCCTTCAGGGTCTCCCTTTGTTGCCCATAAAAAGCCTTCTTGAACAGTGGTGGAAACTGCTCAGTGGGTAGATTGTCCAAAGCAGAAGTGACCAAGGCCTCATCCCTCAGCAGTCTGGTTCCCATCAGGTTCATGTTTCTGTGTGGGTTCCAGACACTCATCCTGACTTTGCTCCAAAAGGTGCCCTATGGAATCTTCCAGGGAACAAAGCATCTATATCAGGCCAAGCATGAGCACACCTTCCTCTGTCCCCCTACCATTCAGAGTGACCAACTAATGCCCAAAGCATAACTGCCCTGGAACTGGTGGAAGAGCCTCATGGTTGCCCAGCTCCACTCTAGTCTCAAGTGGGTACTGAGTCATAATTATTTCCCTACTGGCCCCAGAACCAGCATCTCTCAAGTACCAAGGAGGAGGAAAGGCAACCACTAGCCCATTTGTTTCCCTTCATTGCTTTCTTGATTTCTTAGTGAGAACTGGGTACTGTAATCCTGAAAGTTACCCCAGTTTTGAATGAGAAACATTTTCAGACCATCACTTGGTGCTCTAAAACCATGGGTATAGGAGGATTATGTAGACCCACACAGGTTCCCCACTCAGTTATTACTGCAACCCTGGATGGTACAGATTAAGGGGACAGCCCTACAGTGAATATCATATGAGCATGCTAAATACTTTATACACAAAGAAATAAAGTTCTAAACAGTTCTATGTTTTTCATTTTGGTTCAGATGTTTTAAAATGAGATAAACTAAAGCACAAAACAAAAATTTGAGATTAAAACAAAATTACACTTAGGTGGGAAACAAAAAACCTTGAATTTGTTCATCTGAAAAGATAGAATAAAATCTCTCTCTTCCATCCCCACCTGATTGCCGCCATTCAAGATCTGTGACTGTAAGTAACATGAGGGTGTCTGTAGCTAAAATCTGTAACTCACCAGCCTTGAGTGGTTGGCCAGGACCTCAGACTTCTGACTTGGAGTACACAGCTGGTAACTCCAGAGTTAGAAGATTCTGCATTCCTCCTTTGGTCCTGAGGCTTTTATATACCTTATTAACAACATCTTTCCTCTTTCCAAACATCCAATCGGAAGGCCATACTTGATTGGATTCCAAAATATGCCTCAGGCTGCTGTTTGACACTGATTGGATCAGTGTCAATCTCCAAATAAAATTTTGAGACAGATATTCATTGGAGAAAGAAAAGAATAAAAAAGATAGAATCAAGTACATATTCATTCATTGTCTCCACAACTTGGGTTTTCTTTTACTAATATCTACTTCTGCTTCATTGACTAAGTGAAAGTCTTTGACTGTGTGGATCACAACAAACTGGAAAATTCTTAACGAGATTTGAATGCCAGACCACCTTACCTGCCTCTTGAGAGGCCTGTATGCAGATCAAGAAACAAGAGTTATAACCAGACATGGAACAATGAACTGGTTCAAAATTGGGAAAGGAGTACAAAAAGGCTGTATATTGTCATCCTTATATGCAGAGTGCATCAAGCAAAATGCTGGGCTGGATGAATCACAGGTTGGAATCAAGATTGCTGGAAGAACTATCAACAACCTCAGATATGCAGATGATATCACTCAAATGGCAGAAAAAAAAAGAGAAACTAAAGAGCCTCTTGATGAAGGTGAAAGAGGAGAGTGAAAAAGCTGGCTTAAAACTCTAAAAATCCAAAAATTCAAATGACTAAGATCATGGCAAACAGTCTTATAACTTCATGATAAATAGATGGGGAAAAAGTGGAAACAGTGACAGATTTTATTTTCTTGGCCTCCAAAATCACTGTGTATGGTGAGGAGTACGGCCAAGAAATTAAAAGATGCTTATTCCTTGGAAGAAAAGCTATGACAAACCTAGACAGCATATTAAAAAACAGAGACATCACTGCCTACCAAGGTCCATCTAGTCAAACTATGGTTTTTCCAGTAGTCATGTACAAATGTGAGAGTCGGCCCATAAAGAAGGCTGAGCACCAAAGAATTGACGGTTTGGAATTACGGTGCTGGAGAAGACTCTTGAGAGTCTCTGGGATAGCAAGGAGATCAAACCAGTCAATCCTAAAGGAATTGACTTTAGGATTTAAACCCTGAATATTCACTGGAAGGACTGACGCTGAAGCTCTAATTCTTTGGCCACCTGATGTGAAGAGCTGACTCACTGGAAAAGACCCAGATGCTGGGAAAGATTGAAGGCAAAAGGAGAAAGGCACGGCAGAGGATGAGATGATTAGATAGCATCACTGACTCAGTGGACAAGAATTTGTGCACACTCCAAGAGATACTAAAGGACAGAGGAGGCTGGCATGCTGCAGTCCGTGGAATCACAAAGAGTTGGACACAACTTAGTGACTGAACAACAACATAGCCCTGGGTGTGAGACATGGAAGGGGACATCCATTACTGACAGTAAACACACACACACACACATAATAACTTGAAAACAAATCTTGAAAGGGTCATGATTGTGAGATCATTGACCATATCAAAATTATTAAATGTCCAAGATTTAAAATAGCTTTGTGAAGGAAGTTGTACTTTCCCCAAATAAACAAAATAAACATGTTCCTGTATTAAATTGCTACTTTTATGTTGGAAAGAGTATTAGATCATGAGCTTATTCAAGGAACAGGTCAAATGATTTTGGGGATATGGTTGGTTTTCCAGCCTTAAGTCAAGCCTTCTCTGAAGGAGGTCTGGTCAAAATCATGAGAAGAGAGGGCTGTCTTATTTGGACCCTCAAGTGGACAGGGACTAGATATCTTCAAGATTCACAAGTTGTTTAGCTGTAAGTTCATTTCAATAGCAGACCTGGTAAATATTTGAGGTCAAAACCCTACCATGTGTTTTTAAAATAATTTACCATATTAATAAAAGTATGTATTTGCCTGGAAAAAAATCACAATAAGAAACGGTGGAGACTGGGTAGCATAGAGCTGGCCATTCTTTTTAAAAAAATCCTGTGAATGACCCAAGCAGTGTAAAATATTGTTTCCCTGCCCCCCTGCCGCTCCCCCCCCCCTGCCATGGGAAGAATGGAGATTAAAAGATACCCCACTGTAAAACTCCATTCACAGTACAATAGGAACAAATGAGGATTCGCAAAACAGTAGAGGGAGGATGGTGGCTGGAAAATTACTAAAAGGTAAATGATGTCCTCTGCTCTTAAATATAGAAGAAAAAGTCCTCGACTCTATAACTGAAATTGATGCTGAACCCAAACTTGTTCTGCTCGCTGCATAATAGGCTAATAAATTGAGAGAACAGTGAGTTTATTTGGAAAGCCAGTAGACCAACAGTATGATGAATTAATGTTTCAAAGAACTAACTTCCCTAAGTTCAGGTTTCATGTATAATAAGTGAGGTCAGTGTAAAATTCTGGTTCTGGCCAGACTCCAGAGAGGATGTGTTTATTTCTTCCTTCCTACGGTCATTCACCTTTGGCTGCCCAGGTGGCTCAGTGATAAAGAATCTGCCTGCCAGTGCAGGAGATGCAGGAGCTGCAGGTTCAATCCTTGGGTGAGGAAGATCCCCTGGAGGAGGGAATGGCAACCCACTGAGTATTCTTGCTGGGGTTGCTAAGAGTTGGACAAGACTGAGCATTCACTTACTGACTCACTTTCTTTGTTAGTTTTGAAGTTGAAAATATTTTTCTATTATTTTTGTTTACCCTGTTTAAACAAAATCTAATGTTAATTGGTACTTATATCCTTTTCCAAGAGACAGAAAAAACCCCATGTACTTCTTTCTGACTTCTAGGTTTTTATTGTTATGTTCTCAAATTGCATATATACAAATATATATATATATACACACACTCACATACATTATATAAATAAGTGTAATAAAATGTATAAATATATATTTTAAAATTTTTATCTCATTTGGCCATTGTCTTGTACATTTTTATTTATTTAGAACTGCCTACATATGTAGTAATTTTTGTATTTTTAATTTGTTACTACTTCTCCATCCTGTTATCCAGGACTTTCCCCCTTATTTTTTCTATTTATGTATTTAGTTGGCTGTGCCTCAGGACTTGCGCGATCTTAGTTCCCAGACCAGGGATTGAACCCAAACTCATGGCAGTAAAAGCACTGGTTCCTAACCACTGGACCTCTGGGGAACTCCCTTTTCTTTTTAATAAGTATCCTTTATTATTATTCTTTAATTTGATATGTTCATGAAAAATCTCAGATTTTGTATTCTCTAAGTGTTTTATTTTTCTCATTTTTCCAGAAGATCGTCTTTGCCTTGTACACAATTGTTACATGTGTCATTATACTCTTCCAGCACACTGAAGCTCTTTCAATTGTGACCTAGTTGAGAAATTGGATATCAATTTAATGTTTTCTTCTTTGGTGCAATCTTTTTTCTTTGTTTCCTCTTTGTATCTCCTCCTGGTAACTTTCAGGTTATTTCTTTGTCTTCTTCTTTTTTGTGATTTTGTTAAAATCAGTGTAGCTGTGAATTTTTTTTGTGTGTTATGTTCACAGTCTAAAGAGCTTACTGAGTTTATGGACTGTTTATTCATCAGTTTTAAAGCTCTCAGTTGTTTCAACCCCAATATCGCTTCTGCCCATTTCTCTCTTTAAACTACTGTGATTCTAATTAAAAGCATTTTTAAATTTTTTATTGTATTTTGATGGTCTTTCTCTCTAGGTGTGTATGTATCTCATTTCTTCAAAATTTTGCTTCTTCAGACTTTATTCTGAATTCTTTTCTGGTATTTACTCAGTTCACTAATTTTTTCATTATTCATTTCTAAGCTGAGTACTTTCAAACACATCCATCCATGTTATTTACTTTTCATTTAGAACTTTTATTTTTCCAAAATTGCTTTGTTCTTTTTAAAGATATGTTCGACTTCTCTGCTAGAATATTTAAACGTGTATTTTATCTCCTTGAATCTAGTAAGTTTAATTATATAAAGCCAATGTCTGGAACTCAACTAAGCTGGGAGAGAGAGCTGAGCTGCCAGGCATCAGAGTAACCAATAAAAAGCCAAAAATGAATGAGTTAAGCTTTTAATCAAAGTTTGCTGCTGTCTGTTCAGTCTGCAATCAGCCCACAAAAAACAAATGTCCATGCCTTAGTTTTCAGTTTCAGAGCCTGTCGGTGATTGCCTGATGTGTATGTTTTCCAGGCTACATGCAGTGTGTGCTTGTTTTCCCTCCCACCGAGGACTCCCCTATCCATGGAAAATACAAAGAAAGAATTGCCCAAGAACAATGAAAGTGCAGCCAAGAAACAGAAAATGATGACACTGGAAGTCCACTTGGAAGTGGTCAGGAGACACCTGAGCATAGCTAGGACAACACTGCCACCGTGTGAGAGACCAGTGCAAGGAGCGCTCACGAGTTCAAAGGAGGAGGCGGCGGGAGGAGGAGAGGGACAGGCTGAAGATATCTCAGGGTGATAATGTGGGTGAAAACGTTCCTCTTCAGAAGGGCGCCTCGAGGTAGTTCCCGCAGGACCTTGAGAGCATAAGGGGTTATGTATTGGAGGCTGATCTTAGTTCAGGTCAGTTCATTTCAATCACTCAATCATGTCAGATTCTTTGCGACCCCATGAGCTGCAGCACACCAGGCCTTCCTGTCCATCACCAACTCCCAGAGTTCATCCAAACTCGTGTCCATTGAGTCAGTGATGCCATCCAACCATCTCATCCTCTGTTGTCCCCTTCTCCTCCTCCCCTCAATCTTTCCCAGCATCAGGGTCTTTTCCAGTGAGTCAACTCTTCACATGAGGTGGCCAAAGTATTGGAGTTTCAGCTTCAACATCAGTCCTTCCAATGAACATTCAGAACTGATTTCTTTTAGGATGGACTGGTTGGATCTCCTTGCAGTCCAAGGGACTCTCAAGAGTCTTCTCCAAAACCACAGTTCAAAAGCATCAATTCTTTGGCACTCAGCTTTCTTTATAGTCCAACTCTCACATCCATACATGACTACTGTAAAAACCATAGCCTTGACTAGACGGGCCTTTGCTGACAAAGTAATGTCTCAGCTTTTTAGTATGCTGGCTAGGTTTGTCATAACTTTTCTTCCAAGGAGTAAGCGTCCTTTAATTTCATGACTGCAGTCACCATCTGCAGTGATTTTGGAGCCCCTCAAAAATAAAGTCTGCCACTTTTTCCACTGTTTCTCCATCTGTTTGCCATGAAGTGATGGGACCGGATGCCATGATCTTAGTTTTCTGAATGTTGAGCTTTAAGTCAGCTTTTCAACTCTCCTCTTTCACTTTCATCAAGAGGCTCTTTAGTTCTCTTCACTTTCTGCCATAAGGGTGGTGTCATCTGCATATCTGAGGTTATTGATATTTCTCCTGGCAATCTTGATTCCAGCTTGTGCTTCATCCAGCCCAGAGTTTCTCATAATATACTCTGCATATAAGTTAAATAAGCAAGGTGAAAATATACAGCCTTGACATACTCCTTTTCCTATTTGGAACCAGTCTGTTGTTCCATGTCCAGTTCTAACTGTTGCTTCCTGACCTGCTAATTATTAGAGAAGTGCAAATCAAAACTACAATGAGGTATCACCTCATATCAGCTAGAATGGCTATCATCAAAAAATCCACAAACAAAAAATGCTGCAGAGGTTACAGAGGGAAGGGAACCCTCCTACACTGTTGGTGGAAATAGAAATTGACATGGCCACTATGGAAAACAGTATTGAGGTTCCTTGAAAAACTAAGGTAAAGCTACCACATGACCCTGCAATTCCATTCCTGTATATATATCCAGAGGAAAAGAAAACATGATCCAAAAAGATACATGCACTCTGGTGTTCATTGCAGCACTGTTTACAACAGTCAAGACATGGAAGTAACCATCGACAAAGGAATTGGAAAAGAAGATGTGGTATGTATATACAATGGAATATTACTCATCCATTATAAGAATGAAATAATGTAATTTGCAACAACATTTTTGGACCTAGAGTATCGTCCTGAGTGAAGTTAACTCAGAGAAGGAGAAATATCTTATGACATCCCTTATATGTAGAATCTAAAAAGAAATGATATGAATGAACTTAAAAAAAAACAAAACAGAAAAGACTCACAGATTGAGAGAATGAACTTATGGTTGCCAGGGGAAAGGATGGGGGAAGGGATAGTTGGGATGTTTTGGATGGACATGTACACACTACTATATTTAAAATGGATAACCAACAAGGACCTTCTGCATAGCACATGGGACTCTGATCAATGTTATGTGGCAGCCTGGATAGGAGGGGAGTTTGGGGGAGAATGGATACATGTGTGTGTATGGCTGAATCCTTTTGCTGTTCACCTGAAATTATTGCTTGCTCCTTGAAAGAAGGAGCTATGACCAAACTATACAGCATATTAAAAACCAGAGACATTACTTTGCCAACAAAGCTTTGTCTAGTCAAAGCTATGGTTTTTCCAGTAGTCATGTGTGGATGTGAGAGTTGGACCATAAAGAAAGCTAAGAACTGAAGAATTGATACTTCTGAACTGTGGTGTTGGAGAAGACTCTCTAGAGCCCCTTGGACTGCAAGGACACCCAACCAGTCCATCCTAAAGGAAATCATTCCTGAATTGGACTGATGCTGAAGCTGAGGCTCCAATACTTTGCCCATCCAATATGCCCATCTGATGAGAAGCAATGATTCGTTGGATGAAAGACCCTGATGCTGAGAAAGATTGAAGGCAGGAGGAGAAGGGGACAACAAGGGATGAGATGGTTGGATGGCATTACCAACTCGATGGACATGAGTCTGAGCAAGCTCCAGGAGATGTCCAGATGTCCTGGTGATGGACAGGGAAGCTTGGCGTGCTGCATTCCATGGGGTCGCAAAGGGTTGGACACAACTGAGCGACTGAACTGAACTGAAACTATTGCAGCATTGTTAATTGGCCATACCCCAATACAAAATAAAATTTTTTTTTTTTTTAAAGAAAAACATCTACCCTTTTCTATCATTAGGAAAATAAAGTCATTGAGACAAATTTATTAGGCAGAACCACCAGTGGTAAAGAAGTAAATGTTTGCAAATTCTAAATACTTGAAATTTCAGCAAGAAAAGAGGACACATCTGCTAACCTGCTTCACAATATTTACCTGAGAACCTGCCACTTCTTTCTCTTCTTCCTCCATTTCTAGGTTTCTTTCTCAGGCCATATTGTGCAGCTAAATTACACCTGTACCTCTTTGAAGGCATCAGCACAGACCCTTCACCTGCTACCCTCTCCCTCAGAGGTAGAAGGCCCATGGAGTGCAGAAAGGGTCATTCCCTTCTTTTCTTTACCACCTGAGAGATTCAGGGAAAAAATGAGTTCCTACTTAAAAAAGAACTTATTTTATCCTGCCTTGTTTTCACATACCCTGCTTTCCCATAGTCAGTCACTAATTTTGCTACAGCAATTGGGAATGTGAATTGCAAGGATCTAACCCTCTCACACAGGTTCTCTTTCTTGCCTTTCCTTAAACCAAAGATTGGACTCAACTGTCACACCAGAGATATATCTGAGAGCCATTTTGCCTAACTGTGGCTTAACCCTGGAATTTCCTGGAGCACGTAGTTTAAAAGTTATTTTTAACCTACGTTAATCATATTGTTCACCTGAAACAATGTTTGCAAAACTTGAATCAAGTATTATCGTAGGTCAACTACAACATGTAGGTCAATTATACTTCATTTTTTAGAAAAGCGTGTGCTTGGACAGAATCTGTGAAGGTGGTCACAGGGGATAGTGGTTATTAAAACTCACTAGATCATCTTTATTGTAAGCTTAGAGTGATAAGCATGTATGTAAATCTTGCCTCTCAAATTTTAATATTCATACAAAGCTTTCAGGAAGCATGAAAGATATTGCAGTTTGCAGGTTTGGAGTGGGGTCCATGAATTGGCGTCTTCTATCAAGTTTCTTCCTTGTGATGCTGCTGCTCCCCAGACCTGTTTTCAGTAGCACGACCCTAGAGAAGCCAGGCACGCTACATTTCAGCCCTTTCCACCAACCAGCTTATTGCAACACGCTACTATTGGTTCTACTAAAGACCACCATGACCATCTTGAAGGATCACATATTTGACTGGCACTTTAAAGTTTACAGAAGTTTAATAAAGGCTGTAACATGTTGGTAAATCTCTACTTGGAAAACAACATGTATATAGTCATTAGCACAACGATTGTTGAGCATCTGCTATGTGCTTACAAGTAGGTTATGTTGCACTGGAAACCTCACAGCTATTATCTGAGTTAGTACTCATAATAGTCCCAAACCTGGGAGTTGGGCACTAGAAATCTCATAACAATAATGAGGATGTAGATCCTGGGACTCACCTTTCTGTCTCTTCTGTTTCCCTCTCATTGATTTTTGTTAAATGCTTGATGGAATAGAAGCTAACTGTAGATGACTGGAGTTATAGAGAAGGGGAGGGTATGTTAGAAGTTCAGAGAGTTTTTATTTCTATGTATACTTTTACTTTTTTTTTTTGCTAATATGATAAAGTTTTAACTTTATAAGTAAAAGACAATTAGTTTTTCTAATTAGTTATATTTTCTATACTCTCATCAGCAACACAGGGTAGTTTTAATTCCTCCCCAGTCTCACTAAAATTTGATGCTAGCAATTAAGGTTTTTTTTAATTTAAGTATTTATTAGAAACTTGAGGTATCACCTCACTATTTATTTCCTTGTGTTCAGCATAAACAGATAAGGATAATGTGATATAAATGAATATATATTATTCAGCTTTAAAACCAGGACATCTTTCCATCTGGAACAGCATGAATGAACCTGAAGGACATTACGCCAAGTGAAATAAGCCAACATAGAAATAAGATACTCTATTATCTTAATTATATGTGGAATATACTAAAGTCCAACACAAATCAGAGTCTTGACTGTCTATAACTTGCAGTGAGCATAATGGGAGATGTTGGTCACATTGTATAAAATTTGGTTGTACAAGATAAATGAATTCTGGAGATCTAAGTACAGTCTGGTGAAACAGGGGACATCATTGGCTTGTTCCTGATATTACTGGGATAGGTGCTAGTTTTTCATGAGATGCCTTTTTTAAAATTTTATTTTATTATTTAACTTTACAATATTGTATTGGTTTTGTCATATATCAACATGATTTTAAGCTAACTTATTTTGAGCATTTTCTACATGTAGAACTTAAGTGTTTCATATACATTCCTTCTTTCAATTCTCAGATCTAACTATGGTCTACCGAACTCTATCAAGAAGAAAATTTGCATTATTTGGTGTTGGCCCATGACAGTGAAGGACAGGGGAGCCTGGAGTGCTGCAGTCCGTGGGGTCACAAAGAGCTGGACATGACTTAGTGACTGAACATGGCAGAAATAAAATTTTGAAACTCATCATACAATACATCATCAATTAAACCCAAATTATCACCCCCAAAAATGAAGATTAAAATTATCCCACTAAATATTTGAGAACTTATAAGTATTTTTCTTTGTCAGCATCATCTATTTTTGAATAAGTAACAGAGTTATGAATAAATATAATGCTGAACTGTACATATAAAGACTGATTTTCTTGATCAGTATATGTATCCACTGGCTATATTTTAATGCTTAAAATGATGCCAGTGTTTGATAATTATATCTATTACCCTACAAATAAAATATTCATACCCAAAGTTCTTTAGAATGCATATTAAAAGATAAAATTTTTGTCTAAAAATTGGGAAAGACTTCAGGTGTCTTCTAAATTGTACATTGACTTTACAAATAAATGGGGTGAGATTTAAAGAAAATGAGTCAAAAGGAAGAAAATGTGTCTTATTGTAACTTTTAATGGAACATCTATGCTGCTACTGCTGCTAAGTCGCTTCAGTCGTGTCCGACTCTGTGCGATCTCATAGACAGCAGCCCATCAGGCTCCCCCGTCCCTGGGATTCTCCAGGCAAGAACAGTGGAGTGGGTTGCCGTTTCCTTCTCCAATGCATGAAAGTGAGAAGTGACAGTGAAGTCGCTCAGTCATGTCCGACTCTTAGCGACTCCATGGACTGCAGCCTTCCAGGCTCCTCTGTCCATGGGATTTTCCAGGCAAGTGGGGTGGGGTGCCATTGCCTTCTCCGAATGAAACATCTATAGTAATTTGTAATTGTGTACTTAAAAATTCTTGAATAAGGAGTAGGGGCCATACTTTTTCTTAGTTTAAAGAATTTCACAATATATTTCTCACATACAGGGTTCATGAAAAGCAGTGTTTTTCAAACCTGGTTTTCTGCCATAAATGGAGAGTTATTTCTATGGATTTAACTTATTTATTTTTTCTAAAGCATACTGCATATCTTCAAAAGAATCACAGACAATTATGGTCGATAGATCATACAAGGACATATGTACATTTCAGAAACTTTATATAAATGCTAGAATACCTATAGTAGTAACATTTATCCATACTGTATAATCTGAGAAGACTTATCACTCCTTTAACAATGCTTCCCATGTAATTCTATATGCCAAACAATACTGGCTAAATATTCCCCTCTGAGATGCCCCAGGAGTCTTCTAAAGCATCTCCAAATTAGCTGGAGATCAAAAGAACTTTGATTAATATTCGGTGTTTGGGAAGTTTGTCAAAAAGTTTGTAAAGACTTGGTCAAACAACATCACAGATCACTTTGAGACCTATTTCTTAGGCAAAGTGAGTAGAGATCTCAAAGCAAATATAGATCACTTAAAGGCAAGGAAGTTCATATAGTCTGTTATCAAAAGCAGCATTCTAAGTAAACTTGTTCTCTTAACAAAGAGGAATCCAATCTAGCCTTGCGTCAGTCTGCTTTTAATAACAAAATCCATTTACCCAAATTTAATTTAGTCTCATCCAGACTCTGCATAAGACTCCTTTTTTACTCAATATATATATATCCTACTTTCCTACTGTACTCTGAAATGCTTTTTTAAAATTATTTTTAATTTTTTAATTAGCTTTAATTATTTATTAGACTCCTCAGCTCTTACATACCTTAATTTTTAGTGAAAAGCAAGAGGCAAGTAATTGTGAACTGTTTGCCATACAAGCGCTTTCTGATTGAAAACTTATGCTTTAGTTAAAAATTTTCCACTTCTAAGAAAGCAAAGGTAGTAAACTTAGATCTTCCCAGCAGTCAATGTTTTATCCTATTTGAAATGAACCAGGTAGTCAATGAGTTCTTACCATTTAACTTAGTTCAATTTCAAGTTACCAAAATCTGGAGAGACTATTTTAGACAGGCAAAGTTTCATTATATCAAGTTATTTTCCTTGCTGACAAATTTGCAACAGTCATAAGCTCTTTTTTGACCTCTAATAAATGTAGGTGCAATGGAAGTGTTAAACTTAACAAACCAGAAAGTTTAAACTATACCATACATCAATTCAGTATTGACTATTTCTCAGATCATGAGGATCAGAAATTCATTTGGCTGATTTCCTAAATATTAGGAAGTATTTAATTCGTAAGCACTTACTTTTGAATCAGTTGAATAGAATTCATTTACAAGTCAACTCAGCAGTGTTATAAGTGAAAATAATCCAGTTCTGGAGGATGAAACTCAAGGGGCTGCATTCAGGAAACAAATTTGAGTTTCCCACAGCTGGCACACTTACACCCAAGATAAATACCATCATACACACAAAGAACAACATCTAATTCAAAACAAAAGGGTGAAATTCAACAATTTCTTCAAATGTTTCAAGCAAAGACCCTTCTTTTTAAGAACAAACAGTACACAAATAGAAAAATAAGTGATCACGACTGCATGTGTTATGGAATTCACCTGGCAAACACAAAACTAAACAAAAAAAATGGAATCTGAAAAATGATACAAATGAACATACGTACAAAACAGAAATAGACTCACAGACATAGAAAACAAACTCATGGGGCTTCCCTGGTGGTCCAGTGGTTAAGAATCTGTCTTCTGATGCAGGGGATAGGGGTTCAATCCCTGGTCAGGGAACCAAGATCCCATATGCTGTGGGGTAACTGAGCCCATGAGCCACAACGAGGATGCATCAGAGCCAGAATAAACAGCAACAACAATAAGAAAACTTACAGTTATCAAAGGAGAAAAGGGGATAGGGATAAAGTAGGAGTTTGGGATTAAAATATACACACTGCTATATATAAAATAGGTAATTAGTATAATATGAATAATGAATATGATAGCTATATTTAATATCTTGTAATAATCTATAATGGAAAAATCTCAATATACATATTATCTGATATATATAATATTTATAAATATATAATATCTACAAATACATAAATATATATAACTGAATCACTGTGCTGGTGGTCACCTGAAGCTAACACAATATTGTAAATTAACTATATTTATTACAATAAAAATTTTAAAAATAAATAAATAAAAATAAAAGTTGAACCTGAGATTCCAGAAATGCAAGCTGCTCTGCTCTGAGAAAGGCCATGACACTGACATGGATGCATGCAGGCTTTAAAACTGCAAACTGGGAAATTTGTTGGATTGCCAGTGCTGTCTTCATTCTACCACTTTAGGATTATTTATTCAGTTCTTTGCGTTCTTGCTGGATGTCAGCAAAGATTTGGCCCCCTCAGTAACTAAAGGCTATATAATCAACTGAGGGAGCTGTGTGATCAACTCATTTCACAGATGAAGAAAGTGAAGTCCAGAGAGGTAGTCACTTGGCCAGGGTTTCTGAGACATAAAGAGTTTAGATACAGGATATATTAATCTACAACCTGTACTTTCAGAATCTTGCACCAACCACCATGCCCTCTGGCCTTGGGAATAACCAGAAAATAGTCTTATAATCATCTGAATGGATTTTCAAGTCAAGCATAGCTTATATACCAAAAAGACTGGAAATCACATGTGCATTGCATCATGAATCAGCACACACAGGAAATAGGAAATAGAACATTACCACACTCTGGGCACTGATTTCAGCTTATGGCTCTCTCTTAGCCAAGGGAAGCCAATTTTCTAACTTTGGAATTAATTTTGCTTGTAGTTGAAATTTATTTAAGTGGGATAATACATAATGTTCTCCTTTAAGTCTGTCTTCTTTCTTTATGCTTATTAAAATCATACCTACTCTTCAAAGTGGCTGTAGCTCAGTTTAGTTCTGAATAATATTCTATTTAAAAATACACACCATAGGAAAAAATTAAGTCAAAATGGATCAAAGAGCTAAATGTGACACATAGAGGTATAAAACTCCTAGAAGGAAACACAGCAGGAGATCTTCATGACATTGCGTTTGGCAAGGACTTCCTAGATATGAAAACATAAGCACAAGAAACAGAAGTAAAAATAGGCAACATGGACTATTTCAAAAGCTAAAACTTCTGAGCATCAGAGCACACAATAGACAGAGTGAAAAAGCAACAACCTATGGAATCAGAGAAGATACTTGCCCATCATATATCCTGTTCAGAACTGGACATGAAGAGCTGCTACCAGGGATCCTGCCCCTCAGCATGCAGCCGGCTGACCTGGGACCCACAGGGCCCTGCTGTCAGTTGTCCCAGACCTGACCCCGTCCACGAGTG
Source organism: Bos mutus (assembly GCF_027580195.1). Classification (NCBI taxonomy): domain Eukaryota; kingdom Metazoa; phylum Chordata; class Mammalia; order Artiodactyla; family Bovidae; genus Bos; species Bos mutus. The sequence continues at coordinate 42,232,408 of NC_091644.1, forward strand.
GTCAGCAGGCGAGGCTGGGTCCATGCTGTCCCTGGAGGACTCGGGTGGGGACGGAGGGGAAGAAGGTGCCAAACATTTTAAATTTTTTTGCAAAACGTGACTTGTACAGGCAGGTTGTGTCCAACCCACAGACTTGATTTCGATAAAGAGTACCCTGCACGTGAGTTAATGTGGAGTGGGGCCTGCATCCCTCCCCAGTCCTAGAGGACTGAAAACATATTTCATGCTCTCCGTCAGGAGGTGGTGGCCCTAAGTCTCCTCCCAGAAGCCTCTCTCATTGCCTCCCCCCCAGATCCTTTGCCCCCACCTTCACCCATCCATCTGAGAACCTGGAGCCCACCCAGCCCTGAGCAGGTGGCTCCCTATTGAGCTTTGTCAACATCCACCCAGGACCAGACACTGAGCTGGGTTTTGCAGATGCTTCCTGTGAAGTGACAGGTACTGACAGAAGCACATGTGAGGATGTAGAGCTATTTCACCTACAAAACACAGTCCACTCTCCACTGACTGGCACTGCCTGGCCAGGAGCTGGGGCTGCTCTTATGGGTCACTGGGTAGATGGCTAAGGAGTTTCTTAAGGGCTTCTCCCCTTCTGCCAGCTGGGCAGAGGCCCCAGGAGAAGGAGGGTTTGGTTTTATTTTTATTTATTTATTTTAAAAAATTCCACCAGATAAGAGTTTATGATAAAAAATCCAAAATCACATAAGGATATAAAATATAATAAGCAAGTCAACTGAAATAACAAACAGCATAATCAGACCAACAAAGATTTTAGAGTAATAATCAGTGTTAAAATATAAAATGATATGTAGTATGTTTTTACACAGAAAGAAATAATAACAAAAGAGAAATATGATTCATAAAAAATGATCATGAAACAAAGGGGGGAAATAGAATTAATCAGAATTTAAAACTTAATAAACATGTTAAGAGCAGTGTAGACATATAAAGCAGAAGACCTCGAAAGAGGCATGTATGCATCTTGAAGAATGAGTCTCTATAGATGTTGTTTGCATAACATGTGTCTAAATTATCAAAAATAGGGAAGAAGCTGCATGGGAAGACAAGCAGGGATACCCTAGAAGCAAAGACCTTTCAGAACCTATTTCAAGTCCGTGACAACACCCTTGAGTTTGAATTCTTGAAAGATGATAGAGAAGGAAGTGGGAAACAGCCTTGGGTAGATCGGGCTTTGAGGCTGAGTCACAACTTATGGGACCTAAAGCATAGACTTATATAGTTTGGGGTGGTGCTTTTTAAGAAAAAGTACTCAGAGTTTTGTGTGGGATCCAAGAAGGGGCTGAACAAGTGAGGGTCTTGTGGTTTCAGCCTCTGTAGCTTCCCAGGAAACATGCCTCTGGCGATGAGTTAAACCCAGGGTTTTAGTGAAAAAAATCTTTGCCCGAGTATCTCCTCTGTTCTAGTAGACTGTCTGTACCTCGACCTGGTCACCTCTCCCCTAAATGGTACACTGGCCTCAGTGGCTGTGTGACCTTCACCCAGTCACCTCTCCTCTCTGGATTACCACCCTCCCCACAATGGGGCATTTAAAAGCCCTGTTCATGTGCAAGAAAAAGATGGTGACAGCACTGAGGACTTCCTTTCCAAGGTAAGATGAAAGGCAAGAGGTTGTTTGGAGGTTGTACCATATTTCCGTGCTGTTGTGACTCATGCTCCCATTAAGCTTTATGCTTGTTACCTGACCAATGTGTCTCTTATTTTTGTTTCAAAGCTCACTTAGTATCATGCAAAGATGCCAGTAACATGAGAAAACCTCTCATTTGATGGGAGCAGTCCTCCTGCCTACTGGCCGCAGTCTCCCCACCTCCATCCGATCCTCACTATTCTGGGCTGGACTGTGTGTGCCCACGCGCCCATAGGCACGTATGGGGGGAGCAAGCAAACTCTTAGGGCTTCTCTTTCTGTGGACCTCTTCCCTCCTGAATTAGCACTGAACACACAGACATACAAAAGTCTCAGTGCCCAAGTGCCCAGGAAAAGCAGTCACAGATGTCCACTATGTCATCCAGGGCACTGGAGCATCCTGGGATCTAAAATGCCTTGCTTTGATGGCTTGGTGCTAGCTCCATTGTGACCCACCCCCATCAAAATCAAGTCAGTTTCAGGTCCAGCTTGACCCAGGGCCTCAAATTATGATATCAGGAGTTACCTTAGCTCTGCTTCCCATGTTGGCCTCATTCTTTGGTCAGTTAGCTGATGTAGTGGCCCTGAAAGCCTCTCAGAGGGGAGAGAACGTCTCATTCACAATAGCTCTGTTGCACAGCCACCAAAGCTCTCCGGCACAGCTTTCTTGGGACCAGGTCACATGTCTACCCTCAAACAGGTTACTGAAATCAAAGGAGATAAAGTCTGTTCATTGCCCAGATCTAGGTTATATGCTCAAATTTTGATTCTGATATTATAGAGAGTTGCTGCTGCTAAGTCGCTTCAGCCGTGTCCACTGCAGCCTACCAGGCTTCTCCATCCATGGGATTCTCCAGGCAAGAACACTGGAGTGGGTTGCCATTTCCTTCTCCAATTATAGAGAGTTAACTTTCCCCAAACCACATGAGTAGGAAAGGCTGATGGTGGGGGTTCTTCACAGAAAAAAGATAGAGAGACAGAGATCAGGCAAGAAAAGTAGTTGCAGATGACTACTACCTTACCCAGGGCAGTGGAGCATTCTAGAATCTAAAGGGCTAAGTTCACCCCACACCAAGTGGCAAGCCCAACCAAAGCCCTAAGTGCCACTCATAAGTCAAAGGCCTTGGAGTTTGGAGTTGAGAGCCAAATGGAGACAAGGCCTGAGGCAAGAAGAGCAGAAACAAGCATAGGCTGTGCTGCCACGGCTGCTGGCCTGGGAGGCTGAGGTCTGGCCAGAGACACAGCTGCCCAGGGGCTGTGTTAGCATGGAGTCGAGACTCTCACATGAAAGAGCAGGCAGGATGAGGGCCTCTGGGGGAGTCTTCCATGGAGCTTGTTAGATAGAAATGAAGCATCTCAGGCCTCACTCCAGAATATCCTACAATGGAGTCTGAATTTTCACCAGATTCCCAGAGGATTCATATGCAATGCTCATCTTGAAGACATGTCTCTTGTTTCATGGCCTTCACATTCAGGGGTTGTGGGACTTATGTCAGGGTTTTAGTCAAACTTTCTTGAGTGTAGTGTGTCCATTTTAATGGAGGAGCCTTAAGCATATTCATGCCCCATCATGGAGCCAGTATTTCTATTTCTGAGATATTACTGAACAAAATCAGCAGAGTCAGGAACAAGGAATGTTATGCATGGAGATGCTCATTGCACTATTTTATAATCAGAAACTATTGCCTATTCACAAATAGGAAAGAATGAAGTAAGTTATCGCACCTTATATAAGACTAATATGCTACTGTTTGAAATATTGTTTTAGAAGAAATCTATAGCGAATACACAGAGAATGTAGTGATAAAAAAGATAGACCCAGTGCTTGCACTCTTGAACCTGACATTCAGTAGGGGAAGACAGACAGTAAGCCAGTGGACAAATGAGATATTTCAGATTGTGACAAGTGCATAGAAGGAAGGAGGGGGTAATGTGGTAGAGAAACATGAGTGGATTATGGAGGGTTATGTAGACAGGGAAACAGTGAAAGCCTGTTTCAGGAACTAGAATTTAAAATTAAGTCCAAAAGTTGAGAGGGAGTCAGCCAAATGAACAGTCAGGCAAAGATTTTCGAGGCAAAGGGAACAAGAATTAACGAGATGCTGGGATTAAGAAGCTTGGCTAGTAGAGGGAAGTAATGGAAGGTGTGTGGCTGGAGTGGGATAAGCCAGAGGAAGCTTGAAGGAGGGTGGAGCAGTGAGTAAGACCAGACCCCTCAGGCCCCCTGGGCTGTGAGTAAAGTTGGATTTTGTTCTAAGGGCTGAGTGTTACAAGAGTACATGGATCATAAGGCAGTTCTATTTCCAGTTTTTTAAGGAATCTCCACACTGTTCTCCATAGTGGCTGTACTAGTTTGCATTCCCACCAACAGTGTAAGAGGGTTCCCTTTTCTCCACATCCTCTCCAGTATTTATTATTTGTAGACTTTTGGATCGCGGCCATTCTGACTGGTGTGAAATGGTACCTCATAGTGGTTTTGATTTGCCTTTCTCTGATAATGAGTGACGTTGAGCATCTTTTCATGTGTTTGTTAGCCATCTGTATGTCTTCTTTGGAGAAATGTCTATTTAGTTCTTTGGCCCATTTTTTGATTGGATCATTTATTTTTCTGGAGTTGAGCTGTAGGAGTTGCTTGTATATTTTTGAGATTAATTTTTTGTCAGTTGCTTCATTTGCTATTATTTTCTCCCATTCTGAAGGCTGTCTTTTCACCTTGCTAATAGTTTCCTTTGATGTGCAGAAGCTTTTAAAGTTAATTAGGTCCCATTTGTTTATTTTTTGCTTTTATTTCCAATATGCTGGGAGGTGGGTCATAGAGGATCCTGCTGTGATGTATGTCAGAGAGTGTTTTGCCTATGTTCTCCTCTAGGAGTTTTATAGTTTCTGGTCTTAGGTTTAGATCTTTAATCCATTCTGAGTTTATTTTTGTGTATGGTGTTAGAAAGTGTTCTAGTTTCATTCTTTTACAAGTGGTTGACCAGATTTCCCAGCACCACTTGTTAAAGAGATTGTCTTTAATCCATTGTATATTCTTGCCTCCTTTGTCAAAGCCAGCAAGCCCACTGCTGGGCATACACACTGAGGAAACCAGAAGGGAAAGAGACACGTGTACCCCAGTGTTCATCACAGCACTGTTTATAATAGCCAGGACATGGAAGCAACCTAGATGCCCATCAGCAGATGAATGGATAAGAAAGCTGTGGTACATATACACAATGGAGTATTACTCAGCCATTAAAAAGAATACATTTGAATCAGTTCTAATGAGGTGGATGAAACTGGAGCCTATGATACAGAGTGAAGTAAGCCAGAAGGAAAAACACCAATACAGTATACTAACGCATATATATGGAATTTAGAAAGATGGTAACAATAACCCTGTGTACGAGACAGCAAAAGAGACACTGATGTATAGAACAGTCTTATGGACTCTGTGGGAGAGGGAGAGGGTGGGATGCTTTGGGAGAATGACATTGAAACATGTAAAATATCATGTAAGAAACGAGTTGCCAGTCCAGGTTCGATGCACGATACTGGATGCTTGGGGCTAGTGCACTGGGACGACCCAGAGGGATGGTATGGGGAGGGAGGAGGGAAGAGGGTTCAGGATGGGGAACACATGTATACCTGTGGCGGATTCATTTTGATATTTGGCAAAACTAATACAATTATGTAAAGTTTAAAAATAAAATAAAATAAAATAAATGATTAGGGAAACGTGACACCCCCCCCAAAAAAAAAAGAGCACATGGAGAGGAGGAGAGATATCAGTAAGATGGCAAAATAGGAGGTCCCAGCCCTTATTCCCCCACAGAAACACTGATTTGACAACCATCCACAGACAAAAATATCTTTGTGAGAGCTCTGGAGTCCAGTTGAGAGGTTCTAGCACTCCATGAACCACAAAATGTAAGGCCAGCCACACTGAAAGGGTAGAAAGAGCAATCTCAATTTGCTTGTATCACCCCTCCCTGAGGCTGACAAAATTCAGAGCCCAAGAGATTCCCCAGCCCACAACTTCTCCCACAGAATAAAGACAGAACAGATGAGAGTCTGAACTCCCCTGTTATTTTAGGGCAATGTCTAAAAGCTCTACTTATCTTGATGCACTCAGAACACTGAAGAAACCGCCATTGCTGGATTATCTGGGAGCAACAAAGAACAAAGAAAAGGGTAGAGGTTCATAACAACCAACATATACACCCCAGAGCCACAAATCCCCAACGATGGTGCCTGACACACCCCCACTGATGGCATATGGACCTCAGCAGCCACTGAAGACCTCAACAACCAGTTTGACTCTGCAGGACTCGGAGAAGGTGCACAACTCTGAGACTGCTCTTCAGAAGGGTGGGGTAGAGTGGGATTGAGCTCATTGTCCTTGCAACTCAGTGTACTGCCCTGTGAAAAGGGGGCATATGACTCCTGGCAATCAACATGGTCCTGTGGGTAGGGAAAAGGCACAAAATTCTAAAACATGTCTTCAGAAGGGAGGGAAGAAAGTAGTGCTTGCCCCCAATGTCACGACTCAGCAGGGCATGCCCTAGAAAAAAGGATTAGGCAGCTCTCAGTACCTTACACAGCTCTGTGGGTTCAGGAGAAGGCACACAATCCAAAGACTAGCCTCCCAAGGAGGGATGAGAGGAATCCAGTGGGCACATCTATACAAAAAGTTTGATAGATTCCCATGATCTCTATCCAGGTGAAAGCTTTTCCATTCCCAAGCCGGGATGTAAGGACTAAAAGGGGTGACTACTTCTTCAAGTGTGCAGACATCAGCATGGGATAAAATAATCACAAAGAATTAGGAAAACATATCATCAAAGGAAGTAAACAAAGTTCCAGTTACTTACCCCAAAGAAATGGTGATCTATGAATTCTCTGACAAAGAGTTCAAAATAATCACCTTAAAGAAGCTCAATGAGCTATAAAGGAATGCAGACAGACAACTAGTAAATCTGAAAAAGCAATACTGGTCACAGTAAGAAGTTCAACATAGAGATATAAACCATAAAAAAGAACCAAAGTATAAATTCTGGGAGCAAAGAATACAATCATTGCTCTAAAAAATTCAATAGAGAGCTTCAACAGGAGACTTTAGCAGGCAGAAGAAAGAATAAATGAACCAAAGACAGGTTATTTGAAATACTGTACTTGGAGATGCAAAGGTTAAAAGGAATGAAAAGGTGCGTAAAGCCTACAGGACTCACAGGACCCAGTCAAGAACACAACATAGCACAATGGGAGCTCTGGGAGGTGAATAGAAAGAAGAAAGTTTATAAAGAAATAACAGCTAAGACTTCCTTAGTGGTTCAGTGGTTAAGAATACACCTGCCAATGCAGTGAGCATGGGTTTGACCCTGGTCCAGGGAGACCCCACCTGCCACAGGGCAACTAAGCCCGTGTGCCACAGCTACTGAGCCTGCGCTCTAGAGCCTGAGAGCTGCAGCCACTGAAGCCTGCTCATCCTAGAGCCTGTGCTCCACAACAAGAACAGTGAGAAGCCTGCACACCACAACCAGAGAGCAGCCCCCACTCTTCACAACTAGAGAAAGCCCACACGCAGCAGTGAAGACCCAGCACAGCAAAAAAAAAAAAAGTTAAAGAAATAACAGCTAACATTTTCCCTAATCTGAGGAAGGAGAAGGACATCTAAATTAATAAAACCCAGAAGACTCCAAAAAGGTTGAACCTAAAAAAGGTCTATGCTGAGACACATTAAAATTAAATTATCAAAAGTTAAAGAGAGAATCTTGAAAATTCAGAAAAGAAAAAAAAAAAGACTCCACATAAAATGAAACCCATTACAATCATCCACAGAATTTTTAGCAGAAATCTTGAAGGCCAAGAGAGACTACAGTGATCTTTTCAAAATACTGAAAGAAAAAGATCTGCCAACCAAGAATACTATGCCTGGCAAAACTGCCCTTTAAAGAATGAAGTCGAGGTAGACCTTCCAAGAAAAACAAAAACCGAGAGGGAGTTTGTTATCACTATACCTGCCTTACAAGAAGTGCTAAAGGGAGTTTGCCATGTTGAAACCAGATGACACTAAACAACCACATAAAAGCATAAGAAAGTATCCATTTTACTCATCAGTTCAGTTCAGTTCAGTTTAGTCCCTCAGTCGTGTCCGACTCTTTGCGACCCCATGAATCACAGCACACCAGGCCTCCCTGTCCATCACCAACTCCCAGAGTTCACTCAAACTCATGTCCATCGAGTCGGTGATGCCATCCAGCCATCTCATCCTCTGTCGTCCCCTTCTCCTCCTGCCCCCAATCCCTCCCAGCATCAGAGTCTTTTCCAATGAGTCAACTCTTCACATGAGGTGGCCAAAGTACTGGAGTTTCAGCTTTAGCATCATTCCTTCCAAAGAAATCCCAGGGCTGATCTCCTTCAGAATGGACTGCTTGGATCTCCTTGCAGTCCAAGGGACTCTCAAGAGTCTTCTCCAACACCACATACATAAATATAAATAAATAAAGAAAAATACAATACTGTCATGCTGGTGCACAAATCACTTTTAACCCTACTTGAAAAATTAAAAGACAAAAATATTAAGAGCACCTATATCTACAGTAATCAATCCATAATTGCTTTAAATTTAAATGGATTGAACTCATTAATCAAAAGAACTGAGTGACTGAAAGAATATAACAACAAGCTACCAATATAGGCTCTGTACAAAAGATGCACTATAGCTTTAAGAACACTCAAAGTTTGAAAGTTAAGGAATAGAAAAAGATATTCCATACAAATGTTTAACCAAAAGAAAGCAGGGGTGGCTATACCTATGAGACAAAATCGAGTTTGAATCAAAGACTGCTACACAAGAGAAAGAAGATCACTGTGTGCATGCCAAGTCACTTCAGTCTTATCTGACTCTGTGACCCTATGAGCTGCAGCTCACCAGGCTCCTCTGTCCATGGAATTTTCCAGGCAAGAATACGGGAGTGGGTTGCCACACCCTCCTCCAGGGGATCTTCCCAAACCAGGGATCGAACCCCTGTTTCTTGCATCTCCTGCATTGGTAGCTGGGTTCTTTACCCCTAGTGCCACCTGGGAAGCCCAAAGAAGATGATTATACAATGGTAAAAGGATTTGTTCAACAGGATGATGAAACAATGATCTATGTACCCATTCCATTCTTGGGTGTGTATCCAAAAAAAGCAAAAACATTACTTCAGAGAGATACATGCACTTCAATGGTCACAGCAGCATTATTTATTTTTTTGGAAGTTTAACCTTTTTTAAAATTAATTCATTTTTTAAATGAAGGATAATTGCTTTACAGAAGTTTGTTGTTTTCTGTCAAACCTCAACAAGAATCAGCCATAAGTATACATATATCCCACCCTGTTGAACCTCCCTCCCATTTCCCTCCCCTCCCACCCCTCTAGGCTGATAAAGAGCCCCTGTTTGAGCTTCCTGAGCCATACAGCAAATTGCCATTGGCTATCTATTTTACATATGCTAGTGTAATCTTCCATGTTACTATTTCCATATGTCTCGCCCTCTCTTCCCCTCTCCCCATGTCCATAAGTCTATTCTCTATGCCTGTTTCTCCATTGCTGCCCTGTAAATAAATTCTTTAGTTCCATTTTTCTAGATTCTAAATATATGTGTTAAGTAAGTGTGAAGTTGCTCAGTCGTGTCCGACTCTTTGCAACCCCATGGACTGTAGCCTACCAGGCTCCTCCATCCATGGGATTCTTTAGGCAAGAATACTGGAGTGGGCTGCCAATTCCTTCTCCAGTGGATCTTCCCTATCCAGGAATCGAATCCGGGTCTCCTGCATTGAAGGCAGATGCTTTATCCTCCGAGCCACCAGGGAAGCCCATTATGTGTTAGAATACAATATTTATCTTTCTCTTTCTGACTTACTTCACTCTGTATAATAGGTTCTAGGTTCATCCACCTCATTAGAACTGACTCCAATGTGTTCCTTTTTATGGCTGAGTAATATTCCATTGTGTGTATGTACCACAACTTCTTTATCCATTTATCTATCAGTGGACATCTAGGTTGCTTCCATGTTCTAGCTATTGTAAATAGTGCGGCAAACAACAATGGGATACACGTGTCTCTTTCAATTTTGGTTTCCCCCGGGGTATATGCCTAGCAGTGGGATTGCTGGGTCATAGGGTGTTTTTATTCCTAGTTTTTTAAAGGAATCTCCATACCATCTTCCATAGTGGCTGTATCAATTTACATTCCCACCAACAGTGCAAGAGCATACACTTTTCTCCACACCTTCTCCAGCATTTATTGTCTGTACACTTTTTGTTGATGGCCACTTTGACCAGTGTGAGGTGATATCTCACTGTAGTTTTGATCTGCATTTCTCCAATAACGAGCCTTGCTGAGCATCTTTTCATGTGTTTAACAGCCATTTGTATTTCTTCTTTGGAGAAATGTCTGTTTAGGTCTTTCCCCATTTTTGATTGGGCTGTTTGTTTTTCTGGTATTGACTTGTATGAGGTGCTTGTATATTTTGGAAATTAATCCTTTGTCAGTTGTTTCAGTTGCTATTGTTCTCTCCCATTCTGAGGGTTGTCTTTTCCCCTTGCTTATAGTTTCCTTTGCTGTGCAAAAGATTTTAAGTTTATTTATTTTTTTCTTTTTTAAAATATAAATTTATTTATTTTACTTGGAGGGTAATTACTTTTCAATATTGTATTGGTTTTGCCATACATTGACATGAATTCGCCATGGCTATACATGTGTTCCCCATCCTGAACCCCCCTCCCACCTCCCTCCCCATACCATCCCTCTGGGTCATCCCAGTGCACCAGCCCTGAGAACCTTGTATCATGCATAGAACCTGGACTGGTGATCCGTTTCACATATGATAATATACATATGTCAATGCCATTCTCCCAAATCAACCCACCCTTGCCCTCTCCAACAGAGTCCAAAGACTTCTATACATCTGTGTCTCTTTTGCTGTCTCAAGTTATCGTTACTATCTTTCTAAATTCCATATATATGTGTTAGTATGCTGCATTGGTGTTTTTCTTTCTGGCTTACTTCACTCCGTATAATAGGCTCCAGTTTCATTCACCTCATTAGAACTGATTCAGATGTATTCCTTTTAATGGCTGAGTAATACTCCATTGTGTATATGTACCACAGCTTTCTTATCCATCGTCTGCTGATGGACATCTAGGTTGCTTCCATGTCCTGGCTATTATAAACATTGTTGCGATGAACATTGGGGTACACGTGTCTCTTTCAATTCTGGTTTCCTTGGTGTGTATGCCCAGCAGTGGGATTGCTGGGTCATATGGCAGTTCTATTTCCAGTGTTTTAAGGAATCTCCACACTGTTCTCCATAATGGCTGTACTAGTTTGCATTCCCACCAACAGTGTAAGAGAGTTCCCTTTTGTCCACACCCTTTCCAGCATTTATTGTTTGTAGACTTTTGGATAGCAGCCATTCTGACTGGCGTGAAATGGTACCTCATAGTGGTTTTGATTTGCATTTCTCTGATAATGAGTGATGTTGAGCATCTTTTCATGTGTTTGTTAGCCATCTGTATGTCTTATTTGGGGAAATGTCTGTTTAGGTCTTTGGCCCATTTTTTGATTGGGTCGTTTATTTTTCTGGAATTGAGCTGCAGGAGTTGCTTGTATATTTTTGAGATTAATTCTTTGTCAGTTGCTTCATTTGCTATTATTTTCTCCCATTCTGAAGGCTGTCTTTTCACCTTGCTTATAGTTTCCTTTGTTGTACAAAAGCTTTTAATTTTAATTAGGTCCCATTTGTTTATTTTTGCTTTTATTTCCAATATTCTGGGAGGTGGGACGTAGAGGATCCTGCTGTGATTTATTTCGGAGAGTGTTTTGCCTACGGTTACTCTAGCAGTTTTATAGTTTCTGGTCTTAGGTTTAGATCTTTAATCCATTTTGAGTTTATTTTTGTGTATGGTGTTAGAAAGTGTTCTAATTTCATTCTTTTACAAGTGGTTGACCAGTTTTCCCCAGCACCACTTGTTAAAGAGATTGTCTTTTCTCCATTGTATATTCTTTCCTCCTTTGTCAAAGAGAAGGTGTCCATAGGTGCGTGGATTTATCTCTGGGCTTTCTATTTTGTTCCTTTGATCTATATTTCTGTCTTTGTGCCAGTACCATACTGTCTTGATGACTTGGCTTCGTAGTAGAGCTTGAAGTCAGGCAGGTTGATTCCTCTAGTTCCATTTTTCTTTCTCGAGATTGCTTTGGCTATTTGAGGTTTTTTGTATTTCCATACAAATTATCAAATTATTTGATCTAGTTCTGTGAAAAATACCATTGGTATCTTGATAGGGATTCCACTGAATCTATAGATTGCTTTGGGTAGTATACTTGTTTTCACTATATTGATTCTTCCGATCCGTGAACATGGTATATTTCTCCATATATTTGTGTCCTCTTTTATTTCTTCCACCAGTGTTTTATAGTTTTCTATATATAGGTCTTTTGTTTCTTTAGGTAGATATATTCCCAAGTATTTTATTCTTTTCATTGCAGTGGTGAATGGAATTGTTTAATTTCTCTTTCTGTTTTCTCACCATTAGTGTATAGGAATGCAAGGGATTTCTGTGTATTAATTTTATAACCTGCAAGTTTACTATATTCATTGATTAGCTCTAGTAGTTTTCTGGTGGAGTCTTTAGGGTTTTCTATGTAGAGGATCACTTCATCTGCAAACAGTGAGAGTTTTACTTCTTCTTTTCCAATCTGGATTCCTTTTATTTCTTTTTCTGTTCTGATTGCTGGCCAAAACTTCTAAAACTATGTTGAATAGTAGTGGTGAAAATGGGCACCCATGTCTTGTTCTTGACTTTAGGGGAAATGCTTTCAGTTTTTCACCATTGAGTATAATGTTTGCCGTGGGCTTGTCATATATAGCTTTTATTATGTTGAGGTATGTTCCTTCTATTCCTGCTTTTAATCCTGTTTTTAATCATAAATGGATGTTGAATTTTGTCAAAGGCTTTCTCTGCATCTATTGAGATAATCGTATGGCTTTTATCTTTCAATTTGTTAATGTGGTGTATCACATTGATTGATTTGTGGGTATTGAAGAATCCTTGCAGCCCTGGGATACAGCCCACTTGGTCATGATGTATGATCTTTTTAATATGTTGTTGGATTCTGTTTGCTAGAATTTTGTTAAGGATTTTTGCATCTATGTTCATCAATGATATTGGCCTGTAGTTTTTTTGTGTGTGTGTGTGGCATCTTTGTCAAGTTTTGGTATTAGGGTGATGATGGCCTCATGGAATGAGTTTGAAAGTTTACCTTCCTCTGCAATTTTCTGGAAGATTTCAAGTAGGAATGGTGTTAGCTCTTCTCTAAATTTTTGGCAGAATTCAGCTGTGAGGCCGCCTAGTCCTGGGCTTTTGTTTGCTGGAAGATTTCTGATTACAGTTTCAATTTCCGTGCTTGTGATGGATCTGTTAAGATTTTCTATATCTTCCTGGTTCAGTTTTGGAAAGTTGTAGTTTTCTAAGAATTTGTCCATTTCTTCCAAGTTGTCCATTTTATTGGCATATAGTTCTTGAGAGTAATCTCTTATGATCCTTTGTATTTCTGTGTTGTCTGTTGTGATCTCTCCATTTTAATTTCTAATTTTGTTGATTTAATTTTTCTCTTTTTGTTTCTTGATGAATCTGGCTACTGGTTTGTGTATTTTATTCATCTTCTCAAAGAACCAGCTTTTAGCTTTGTTGATTTTTGCTATGGTCTCTTTTGTTTCTTTTGCATTTATTTCTGCCCTAATTTTTAAGATTTCTTTCCTTATACTATCCCTGGGGTTCTTCGTTTCTTCCTTTTCTAGTTGCTTTAGGTGTAGAGTTAGGTTATTTTTTTGACTTTTTTCTTTTTTCTTGAGGTAAGCCTGTATTGCTATGAACCTTCCCCTTAGCACTGCTTTTACAGTGTCCCATAGGTTTTGGGTTGTTGTGTTTTCATTTTCATTCGTTTCTATGCATATTTGGTTTCTTTTTTGATTTCTTCTGTGATTTGCTGGTTATTCAGCAGCGTATTGTTCAGTCTCCATATGTTTGAATTTTTAATAGTTTTTATCCTGTAATTGAGATCTAATCTTACTGCATTGTGGTCAGAAAAGATGCTTGGAATGATTTCAATTGTTTTGAATTTACCAAGGCAAATTTTATGGCCTAGGATGTGATCTATCCTGGAAAAGGTTCCATGTACATTTGAGAAAAAGGTGAAATTCATTGTTTTGGTGTGAAATGTCCTATAGATATCAATTAGGTCTAACTGGTCTGTTGTATCATTTAAAGTTTGTGTTTCCTTGTTAATTTTCTGTTTAGTTGATCTATCCATAGGTGTGAGTGGGGTATTAAAGTCTCCCACTATTATTGTGTTATTGTTAATTTCCCCTTTCATACTTGTTAGCATTTGTCTTACATATTGCAGTGCTCCTATGTTGGGTACATATATATTTATAATTATTATATCTTCTTCTTGGATTGATCCTTTGATCATTATGTATTGTCCTTCTTTGTCTCTTTTCACAGCCTTTGTTTTTAAGCCATTTTATCTGATATGAGTATTGCTACTCCTGCTTTCACAGAGTTACACAGAGAAGAGAAGAGGAATGAAGGAGACAGAGGTGGCCAGGAGGATAAAAGGGGCAATCAAAAGGAGACAGTGATCCAGCAAGTAATCAGTTCCCTAAGTGTTCTCCACAGCCTGGAAGGCACAAAGAGATTCACAGATTTGGGTAAAGAAGAGAAGGGGGAGGGAGGAGATAGAGGCGACCTAGTGGAGTAAACAGAGAGTCAAAAGAGGGAGACAGCAATCAAGCCAGTAATCTTGCTCCCAAGTAAAAATGGGTACTGAAGAATGGGTTCTTAAAGGTGCAAAATTGATAACAAATACCAAAAAGCAAAGATTAAAAATCTAGAGTAGAGGTTGGATTCTCAAAAATACAATATTAAAGAAAAAAACCAAGTCACAAAAAGTATAAAGTTTGCTTTAAAAATAGGGTCTTTTTTTTTTTGCAAAGTAATAGTAGGTTATAAAAATGAAAATTAAAGGAGTAATAGAGGACTTAAAAATTAAAAAAATTAAAAAGTTAAAAAAATGATAATAGTAAAAATATATCTAGGACTTTCTCTTGTGTTGTTGTGGACAGTGTGGGGTCAGTTCATTTTCACATAGTTGCTTGATCCAGCTTATACTTCTCAAGATCTATGGGCCCCTTCCTATGTAGTTGGTGCTAATTATAGGGTTTTAATCTGTTGCACCTTTCTCTTCCAAAGTGGTTCCCTCTGTTTATTTTAGCTTCTTCTGTTTGCTGGTCTCTTCAGTGTCTAATTTCCATCCTGACACAAGGGGGCGGTGGTGGTCACTTATTTTGGCTCACTTGTTCAGTTGTGCTGTGGGGAGGGAGGAACACTGCAAACAAATAACACTGGCGTGTGTAGGGAGTGCTCGCAGTATCTCAGCCACGCTGGGTTTGCCCCGAATCACGGTGTGTGTGCTTTCCCAGTCTACACTGTTCAGGCTCTAGATTGCTCTGCCAGGGACTGTCTGAGGCCGGCCCTGTGTTGAGTGCACTTTCCAGTTCTAAGCTGCTCAGGTTCAGGTTCTTGGATACTCCACAAAGGTGCAGACTTGGTTAGGCCTGCGTTTTGTGCCTGTCCCAGGTCCAAGCAGCTCACGTGACCAGATGCCTGGCGGGCGCAGTCGCCCCCAATTGGGGGCTGCGTTTTATCGCCTCCCTCATCCCAGCCACTTGGTTTCCCAGGTGTACAACCCACGCGCCTTCTCAGGTGTGCCGAGTGTCTCTTCTGGGGAGCTGATCTCAAGCTGCGATCCTCCCAGCGGATGTCGACCGTCCAGAATCCCAAGAAGTCTTGGTTAGCAATGAAGCCTGCTTGCAGTTTGGTAGATGATGCCTCTCTGGGGCCGCGACTGCCCCCTTCCGGCTCTGGCTGCCCTTGCCTGCCTGTCTCTGGCTGGGGATGGGCCCGTCCGCAGCCGGCTAGCTCTGCTCGGTCCTTTGCTCTGTGAGCGAGCCTCGCAGTGTCTTAGGTTAGAGCTTTTCACAGGATAGCTGTCCCACAGTCTGGTTTGCTATCTCAAGCTAGTTTCCTCAGATTGTACTCGGGGCATTCAGGCCAGGTCCTTACTCTAAGCAGTGCAGCCTGCGCCTCCCTGCCCAGCTCCCGCTTGCTAGTGGTGGATGGGAGCCTCTGTGTTGCTTCTCCACAGGGAGTTGCCGTTAGGCATGTAATCTGTGGGTTTTATTTATTTATTTATTTTTCCTCCTGGTTATGTTGCCCTCTAAGGTTCCAAGGCTCTCCACAGACTCGCCGGTGAGAGTGTTTCCTGGTGTTTGGAAACTTCTGTCTTTTTTAAGACTCCCTTCCCGGGACGGATCTCTGTCCCTACCTCTTTTGTCTCCTTTTATCTTTTTTTTTTTTTTCCTGCTGCTGCTGCTAAGTCACCTCAGTCGTGTCTGACTCTATGTGACCCCACAGACGGCAGCCCACCAGGCTGCCCTGTCCCTGGGATTCTCCAGGCAATGGGCTGCCTTTCTGGGTGCCTGATGTCCTCTACCAGCATTCAGAAGTTGTTTTGAGGAGTTTGCTCAGCGTGCAAATGTTCTTTTGATGAATTTGTGGGGGAGAAAGTGGTCTTCCCATCCTATTCCTCCGCCATCTCAGGGTCGCCCCAAGATTTTAAGTTTAATCAGGTCCCACTTGTTTACTTTATGTCCATTACTATAGGAGGTGTGTCATAGAGGATCTTGCTTTGATTTATGTTATCGAGTGTTCTGCCTATGTTTTCCTCTAAGAGTTTTATAGTTTCTGCTCTTACGTCTAGGTCTTTAATCCATTTTCAGTTTATCTTTGTATTTGGTGTTAAGAAGTGTTCTAATTTCATTCTTTTACATGTAGCTTTCCATTTTTCCCAGCACCATTTATTGAAGAGGCTGTCTTTGCCCCATTGTATATTCTTGTCTCCTTTCTCAAAAATAAGATACCCATAGGTGCATGAGTTTATTTCTGGGCTTTCTATCTTGTTCCATTGGTCTATATTTGTTTTTGTGCCAGTACCATAGTGTCCTGATGACTAGCTTTGTGGTATAATCTGAAGTCAGGAAGGTTGATTCCTCCAGTTCCATTCTTCTTTCTCAAGACTGCTTTGGCTATCTGGGGTCTTTAGTGTTTCCATATGAATTGTGAAATTTTTTGTTCTAGTTCTGTGAAAAATGCCATTGGTAATTTGATAGGGAGCACATCAAATCTGTAGATTGTATTTGGTAATAGAGTCATTTTCACAATATTGATTGGAATGTCTCTCCATCTGTTTATGTCATCTTTGATTTCTTTCATCAGTGTCTTATAATTTTATGTGTACAGTTCTTTTGTCTCCTTAGGTGAGTTTATTCCTAGACATTTAATGCTTCTTGTTGCAATGGTAAATGGGATGGATTCCTTATTTTCTCTTTCTGATTTTTCATTGTTAGTATATAGAAATCCAAGTGATTTTTCTGTATTGATTTTGTATCCTGCAACTTTGCTAAGTTCACTGATAAGCTCTAGTAATTTTCTGATATAATCTTTAGGGTTTTCTATGTACAGTATCATGTCATCTGCAAACAGTGTGAACTTTACTTCTTCTTTTCCAATCTGCATTCCTTTTATTTCTTTTTCTTCTATGATTGCACAGCAGCATTATTTAATTGTCAAGCAGTTGAACCAACCTAAGTGTCCACAAGAGATGGATGGACAAAGAAGATGCAGCATAGGTACACGCTGGAATGCTACTCAGCCATAAATAAAAATGATTTTTTTTTTTTTTTTTTGCCATTTGCAGTAACATGGATGGACTTGGAGGGCATTATGCTAAGAGAAATAAGTCAGACAGTGAAAGACAAATACTTATATTTGAAATCAACATATATATAGTATTATATATAAAGTAGGTTAACAACAAGGACCTACTGTATAGTACAGAAAACTGTACCTGTATCTTGTAGTAACCTTCTTTGTAATGGAAAGAATATATTCTTTATCACTTGGCTGTAAATGTGAAAATCAAAAAACATTGTAAATTATCTATTCTAGAATTTTAAAAATACTTTCAAAAATAGTTATAAGTAAAAATAAATATGCATCCAACATCAGAGTTCCTAAATATATAAAGCAAACGTCTACAAATCTAAAGGGAGAAATATATGGCCATACAATAATAGTAGAAGAGATGAATACTCCACTTTTGACAGTGGATAGAACATCTAGAGAAAAATCAATAAGGAAACAGCAGAGTTGAACATCACTGTTAAACCAATGAACCAAACAGATAAATATTGAACATCCAACAGCAGCAAAATGCACCTTCTTCTCAAGCACGCATGGATTCTCCAGAATAAATCATATTAGAGATCACAAAATGGGTCTTAACAAATTTAAGGAGCTTGAAATAACCCCAAATATCTTTTCTAATCACAATGAAATGAAATTTCAAATCAATAAGAGAAGGAAAATCGGGATATTCATAAATATATGAAAATAAGCATCATCCTTTTTATTAAACTTATTTTAATAAACATAAATATTAATATATTTTAACATTATTTTAAATTGCAAATATGGCACATGCTTATTATAAAAACATTGAACCAAACCAAAATTATAGCATAAGGAGAGTTTTCTTCTTTTCTCTCCCCAGATGTCTATTGACAGATGAATGAATAAAGAAGTTGTGGTACCTATACAATGGAATATTACTCAGCCATAAAAAGGAATGAATGTGAGTCAGTTGAGCTGAGATGGATGAATCTAGAGCCCATTATATAGAGTGAAGTAAGTCAGGAAGAGAAAAACAAATATTGCACATTAACACACACACATATATATAGTCTGGAAAAACTGTAGTGAAGCAACACCCTTTTGAATAACATTGGATCAAAAAAGAAACTTTGGGAAATTAGAAAATATCTTGAGACAAACAGAAAGTACCAAGAGACACCAGTAAATACATACCATCACAAAAGCAAATCTCAAATAAGCTAAATTTACACAAAAAGTACATATCAAGCCCTAGGTTAGCAGAAGGAAAGAAAAATAAAGGTGAGAGCATAAATTTAAAAAATTAGAAAATACAAAAGCAGTAGGAAAACAGATTAAACTAAGAGGTGATTTTTGAAAAGCTAAAACGATTGACAAACTCTTAGCAAGATTAATAAAAAAGAGAGAAGACTTTAATAAAATCACAAATAATAGAAGACATTACAAGATGCCACAGAAATTAATTCTTATAAGCCATTGTGAACAATTATATATCAAGAAATTGGACAACCTAGAAGAAATGGATAAATCCTAGAAACATACAACCTACCAAGATGGAACCAAGTAGAAATTGGTCAGAAAACCAAGAATAGTAATAAATAGGAGATTGAACCAAATACTTCTCAACAAAGAAAAACCCAGGGTCAGATTTTTGTAGGCAATTCTACCAAATGTTTAAAGAAGAATTAATAAAAAACTATTCAGTCATGTCAGACTCTTTGCAACCCCATGGACTGCAGCACACCAGGCCTCCTTGTCCATCACCAACTCCTGGAGTTTACTCAAACTCATGTCCATTGAGTCGGTGATGACATCCAATCATCTCACCCTCTGTCGTCCCCTTCTCCTCCTGCCCTCAATCTTTCCCAGCATCAGTGTCTTTTCAAATGAGTCAGCTCCTTGCATCAGGTGGCTAAAATATTGGAGTTTCAGCTTCAACATCAGTACTTCCAATGAACACCCAGGAACATCAGTCCTTCCAATGAACACCCAGGACTGATCTCCTTTAGGATGGACTGATTGAATCTTCTTGCAGTCCAAGGGACTCTCAAGAGTCTTCTCCAACACTACAGTTCAAAAGCATCAATTCTTATGTGCTCAGCTTTTTTTTTTTTTTTTTTTTCAGCTTTCTTTATAGTCCAACTCTCACATCCATACATGACTACTGGAAAAACCATAACCTTGACTAGATGGACCTTTTTTGACAAAGTAATGTCTCTGTCTTTTAATATGCTGTCTAGGTTGGTCATAACTTTCCTTCCAAGGAGTAAGTGTCTTTTAATTTCATGGCTGCAATCACCATCTGTGGTGATTTTGGAACCCCCCAAAAAATAAAGTTAGTCACTGTTTCCCCATCTATTTGCCATGAAGTGATGGGACTGGATGCCATGATCTTAGTTTTCTACACTCAGGTAGCTGGGATCTACCTGCTGGTCACACCTTTGCTACTGGTGAGATCAAGGTAGGTGGGTGCTCAGGGGAGCCCAGGTTCATCCATGAGTTACGAGGGGCCTGGGAGTCTGAGGAGCAAATTTCAGGCTCTGTCCTCCTTTTAAAAATAACAGCTCACCACTGATGAACAATTGTTGAACAATTGTTCATTTTCCCATTAAAACTGGTTATGTACACACAGGATACAGAACAAACTTATCTCCACACGTGTGTGCGTACATGTTGTATACAGTTCAAAGCTCCACCACAGTGTAGACAGGGGTATTCATACCAGGTTAGTAATTGGGCATTTCCAGTGCCCAATTACTGGAAACAGCCCTCTCATTCCCGTGTGGATTGAATCTGATTCCCATGCTGGCACCTCTCAGCCAAGGCAGTGGGGTTTTCTGTGTTACTTCATTCAGATGGACTATGACACCTCCCCACTTTGGGGACTGGCTGCCTGCTCCTTGCTGCTCCAAATGGCCAGTCAAGTGTTCCTGAGGTTGCTCAGTGTCCCTCGTGTGGACTTGCCACATGCATCTATTCTCCTGATGAGACACAAAGGCCTGTTCTAGCTCAGGGTTCTGGAACACCCAGCCAAGCCATGTCCCACGTTTCACTGGTGTTTACACCAGGAGTAGACTGTCTGGGTCAAAGAGTGCTTTACCTCTAAGGTCAAGTTTAGTGTCTTTTCTAACAATGGGGCTTGTCTCTGTGCCAGGTCCCATGCAGACCTGGGAGGAGGGGAGCATTTATCAAACCTTTACTCAAAGAAATCAAAGCTGCTGCTGTGGACTGACCCATGCTGAAGGAGGGGGTGGGCAGGCTGCATTGAGAAGGGTGAATATGGAGGGAGGCCTGTCTGATGGAGGCACACACCTCCCAATCCCTCTCTGAGACAGGACCTCAGTTGTTGAGTGTGAGCTGCAGGAAATATCCGGGCAGGAGGGAGAGTGTGTGCAGTCTTCAAGGCTGGAGGGCTGTGTGGTTTATGGGCTTCGGCTACCACCACACAGGTCACAGCCTGGGCGGCTTGAACAAGAGAAGGGTGTCTTTCCACAGCTCTGCAGGCTGGAAGTCCCACATCACAGTCCAGCAGGGTCATGGTCTGGTGTGGGTTCTCCTCCTGCCTGGAAGTGGCCGTCCCCTCACTGTGTCCTCATATGGTGGAGGGAGCCTCTTATGTAAGGACTCCAGACCTACTGGGTTAAGTCCCACCCTTAGGACATCGTTCAACTTTTGCATCTCCTTACAGGTCTCCCATCCCCAAACACCACCACAGTGGGGGTTGGGACCCAGTGAATCTGAGGAACATGAACATTCCATCTGTAATGGGGTGAGGGGAACTGGAGGGCCTGGAGCAAACGTGGGCGAGGGGGAGGCTGTGTTCCTGTACCTGCTTTTGTGAAATTAACCACCCATAAACACAGCGGTTTTAAACAAGCATCATGTATTCAGGCTGGACTACATGCTTTGGGCAGGGCTGGGGGATGGACCCTCGCTGCCGCAGGGGACCTCAGTTGAGGCCTCACTCATGGTGGCTGCTGTCCAGCGCTCATCTGGGCTGGTGGCGGGGCCTCCTCCTCCTCCATGTCTGTTGGGCTTCTTCACAGGCGGGAGGCTGGTTTCCAAGAGTGAGGAAGCAAGAGCCACCTTTCCCATGGCAAGTTGGGCCTGACCCTAGCAGGACAGTCATTTCTGCCATCGTTGAAGTCACAGCATTCAAGTGAACTGCTGGCCACCCACGTCACAGCTCTCGTCTCCTTTGTTTTTAATGAAAATTGTGTGAATTTCAGGAGTTGTTGTTCAGTCTGTAAGTCATGTCCTATCCTTTGTGACCCCATAGACTGTAGCACACCAGGCTTCCCTGTCCTTCACTATCTCCCTGAGTTTACTCAAACTCATGTCCATTGAGTCAGTGATGCCATCCAACCATCTTATCCTCAGTTGCCCTCTTTTCCTCTTGCCTTATGTGTTTCCCAGCATTAGGGGTTTTTCCAATGTGTTGGCTCCTTGCATCAGGTGGCTAAAGTATTGGAGCTTCAACTTCAGCATCAGTCCTTCCAGTGAATATTCAGGGTTGAGTTCCTTTAGGATTGACTGCTTTGATCTCCCTGCTGTCCAAGGGACTCTTGAGAGTCTCCTCCAGCACTACAGTTCAAAAGCATCAATTCTTCAGTGCTCAGTCTTTTTTATGGTCCAACTCACATCCATACATGACTACAGGAAAAGCCATAGCTTTTACTAGACCAGACCTTTGTTGGCAAAGATATGTCTCTGATTTTTAATATGCTGTCTAGGTTTGTCATAGCTTTCCTTCCAAGGAGCAAGCTTCTTTTAATTTCGTGGCTGCAGTCACCATCCTCAGTGAATTTGGAGCCCAAGAAAATGAAATCTGTTACTGCTTCCATTGTTTTCCCATCTATTTGCCATGAAGTGATGGGACCAGATGCCATGATCTTAGTTTTTTGAATGTTGAGTTTTAAACCAGCTTTTTCACTCTCTCACCTTCATCAAGAGGCTTTTTAGTTCCTCTTCACTTTCTGCCATAAGGGTGGTATCATCTGCATATCTGAGGTTATTGATAGTTCTCCCAGAAATCTTCATTCCAACTTTAGGACTGACTGCTTTGAAAATTGCTGTCATGTCCTACTCTTTGCAACCCCATAGACTGGAGCACACCAGGCTTCCCTGTCCTTCACTATCTCCCTGAGTTTACTCAAACTGGCATTTCGTATGATGTACTCTGCAAATAAGTTAAATAAGCTGGGTGACAATATTTGATGTATTCCTTTCCCAATTTGGAACCAGTCCATTGTCCTATGTCTGGTTATAACTGTTGTTTTCTTGACCTGCATACAGGTTTCTCAGGAGGTAGGTAAAGTGTGCTGTTATTCCCGTCTCTCTAAGAATTTCCCATAGTTTGTTGTGATCCAAACAACCAAAGCCTTTAGCATAGTCAATGAAGCAGATGTTTTTTTGGAATTCCCTTGCTTTTTCTATGATGCAGAGGATGTTGGCAATTTGATCTCTGCTTCCTCTGCCTTTTCTAAATCCAGCTTGTACATCTGGAAGTTTGGTGTCTATGTACATAGGGGGATGATCAGTACAGGCGCACTAACTAACCTGTCCATGTGCTCAGGTAACATGTGCTCACACACTTTTTGGTGTGGTCTGAGCACCTCAGGTCTACTCTCCTGGCGAGTTTCCCCAACACAATGCAGAGTCATAAACTACTGTCATCCTGCTGTGCGCTGCCTCTCTAGACTCACTCAGCCTACAGACTGAAACTGAAACTTTTACCCTCTGACCAATCTCTCCCTTTTCTCCCACCCCTACCCTGGTTACACTGGACCTCATTTCTCTCAACAGAGCATATCAGGAAACATAGCATATCTCCTGTGCTATTTATCTTCTTGACCTTGAAGAGAATATTGGCCAGCTGTTTCCCCAAGCCAGCACAGCCCCAGAGGGATAAAACACAGCAGGCTGGGTGCTCAAAGGCTGTGAAGTCAGAATGAGCTGTCCCAAATTCCCCCCACCCCCCATGCTTCCTGCATGGCCAGTGCACACGGGCTCCATGACTGGAGATGCAGTTGAGCGTGTGTGTGTTGACCATGAGTGAAGTTCATGGCTTTGATCATATTCTCTGGGGGGAGGTCTCTCACCCAAGAGAGGGTGCATGATCATGAAGATGGGTATGATTTGAACCCATATCTGTGTCTTGGCTGAGGGGGTGGACAGTGCATCCAGCCCTGTGAGCCCACCTTGGAGTAGCCATGGTTTATCCCATGCCCCACTCACCACCTGACTCAGCAGGAGTCCCAGTGATGTAGGCACCACATTCACTTACTCTTGTGGGTTTTTTTTTTTTTTTCATTTTGCTTTTGCACTTTTTCTTATGGAAACTTTGAACATACACAAAAGAAGGCAAAGCAGTATAATGACCCTCCCTTCCCAAGTACACAACTTCAGCAGTTATCACCTCATGGCTTGTCATAGCATCAATCTCACTTTCACCTTCCCTGCCATCATTTTTTTTTCATTCTTTTAATGGAGCAGCAGACATACTGAAGAGTGTTTGTGTCCTAAGCATGCAACAGGGTCTGTTTCACACTGTGAGCTTACAAGGTAATGGTTCGAGTACTCAATCTGGTGTGTGTGTGTTTGTGTGTGCGTGGTATGGGGGATGTTCTCTACACCTAGCAGCTGTTACACACCTGCTGGTTATCCCACAATTCATCTCAGCCCTGACACTGTCTACCTATAAATAGTTAAGTGCTCCGTCCCATTACCCTGCCTCCACTTGAGGTGCCAACTGCAAGCCTAGGTTGTTACCTGTACTTCTGACCAACAGGCTATAAGCCAGGCTCCCACGCCTCTCCCTGCGTTGATTAATTTGCTAGAGCAGCTCACAGAGATCAGGGAACCAGTGTGCTCAACTGTATCAGCAGTTACTTTAAAAGGTTATAACTCAGGAGCTGGGGTCAGGATGTGGGGAGATGGTACAGAGCTTCTGTGCCCTCTGAGGGCTCCACTCTCCAAATTTTCAAACTTCACCAACCTGGAAGCTCTCCAGACTCTGTCCTCTTGGGGTTTCAGCACATGAGCTGACTGATTAAATCACCAGCCTATGGTGTTCAAGTCAATCTTCAACTGCCTACTCCCCTATGAAATCAAGGGCTGGGACTGAAGAGAAGTACCAAGATCTTAAAGGAATCAGATCAAGTCACTGGGCAAAGAACCCCTCTGCTGGATATTTTTCAATTTCCTTTGATGACCATTGAGAAGATGCACCGGAGATTTTGGGGGGTGGGTCTGAAAGCAATGCTGGCCTCATAGAAGGAGTTAGGCAGTGTTCTATCTCTTGAATCTTTTGACTGATTTTGAGGAGGATTGGTGTTCCTTCTTGTCTAAATATCTGGTAGTATTCATCAGTGAAGCCATCAATTGGACCCAGAAGTTTTTCTGTAGAGAATTTTGTGATCCAATCACCTTACTAATTACGAGTTTATTCAGATTCTCTATTTCTCTGTGACTCAGTCTTGGGGGGGGTTGGTAGTTCTAGGAATTTGTCCACTTTATCTAGTTATCCCATTTGTTAGGGAACAATTATTTACAGTACTCTACAATGCTTTTTGGAGAAGGCAATGGCACCCCACTCCAGTACTCTTGCCTGGAAAATCCCATGGACGGAGGAGCCTGGTAGGCTGCAGCCCATGGGGTCGCTAAGAGTCGGACACGACTGAGCAACTTTCACTTTCACTTTTCACTTTCACACATTGGAGAAGGAAATGGCAACCCACTCTAGTGTTCTTGCCTGGAGAATCCCAGGGATGGGGGAGCCTGGTGGGCTGCGGTCTATGGGGTCACACAGAGTCAGACACGACTGAAGTGACTTAGCAGCAGCAGCAGCAGCAGCATAATGCTTTTTATGCCCCCATGTTCATTTCTGGTTTTAATAATTTGTCTTCCCTTTTTTCTTAGTTAACTTTTCCAAAAAACCAACTTTGGGTTTTGCTGATTTTCTGTTTCTTTCTATTCTCTATTTTGTCTCTGCTCTAATCTTTATTAGCCTCCTTCTGCCAGCTTCGCATTTAGTTTTTTTTTTTTTTTTTTTCATGTTTTAATGCATTTAATTATCATGCCATGTGACAAAAGGAAGTGTATGCTAAGGAGATTGAAATCAAGCTTGTTACAGTTCTTTGGTTTTGTAAAATTTAGACAAATATCTTACAGCACTGATTCTGTTTATCATCTCAAATAATATAAGAAATATAAAAGGTGAACAGGAGTAGATTAAGGATAGTAGAGGTAAGAAAGGTAGGCATATGTTATTTTCACATATTGTATATATTTATTATAAGAAGTTTTACCATCTTCAGATAAATGCCAGTTTTAGCATTATATGCATTTATTTTTTTTTTAGAAAACCACTTTTATTTATTTTTTGAATATAAATTTATTTATTTTAATTGGAGGCTAATTACTTTACAATATTGTATTGGTTTTGCCATACATCAACATAAATCCACCACGGGTGTACACGTGTTCCCCATCCTGAAACCCCCTCCCACCTCCTTCCCTCCCCATACTATCCCTCTGGGTCATTCCAGTGCACCAGCCCCGAGCATCCTGTACCATGCATCAAACCTGGACTGGTGGTTCATTTCATATATGATATTATACATGTTTCAATACCATTCTCCCAAATTATCCCATCCTTGCCCTTTCCCACAGAGTCCAAAAGACTGTTCTATACATCTGTGTCTCTTTTGCTGTCTCACATACAGGGTTGTCGTTACCATCTTTCTAAATTCCACATATATGCGTTAGTATACTGTATTGGTGTTTTTCTTTCTGGCTTACTTCATTCTGTATAATAGGCTCCAGTTTCATCCACCTCATTAGAACTGATTCAAATGTATTCTTTTTAATGGCTGAGCAATACTCCATTGTGTATATGTACCATAGCTTTCTTTTTTCTCTCTCTCTTTTTTTTTAAATTTAATTTTATTTTTAAACGTTACAATATTGTATTGGTTTTGCCAAATATCGAAATGAATCCACCACAGGTATACATGTGTTCCCCATCCTGAACCCTCCTCCCTCCTCCCTCCGCATACCATCCCTCTGGGTCGTCCCAGTGCACCAGCCCTGAGCATCCAGTATCATGCATCGAACCTGGACTGGCGACTCGTTTCATACATGATAGTATACATGTTTCAATGCCATTCTCCCAAATCTTCCCATCCTCTCCCTCTCCCACAGAGTCCATAAGACTGTTCTATACATCAGTGTCTCTTTTGCTGTCTCGTACACAGGGTTATTGTTACCATCTTTCTAAATTCCATATATATGTGTTAGTATACTGTATTGGTGTTTTTCTTTCTGGCTTACTTCACTCTGTATAATAGGCTCCAGTTTCATCCATCTCATTAGAACTGATTCAAATGAATTCTTTTTAATGGCTGAGTAATACTCCATTGTGTATATGTACCACAGCTTTCTTATCCATTCATCTGCTGATGGACATCTAGGTTGCGTCCATGTCCTGGCTATTATAAACAGTGCTGCAATGAACATTGGGGTACACGTGTCTCTTTCAATTCTGATTTCCTTGGTGTGTATGCCCAGCAGTGGGATTGCTGGGTCGTATGGCAGTTCTATTTCCAGTTTTTTAAGGAATCTCCACACTGTTCTCCATAGTGGCTGTACTAGTTTGCATTTCCACCAGCAGTGTAAGAGGGTTCCCTTATCTCCAAACCCTCTCCAGCATTTATTGCTTGTAGACTTTTGGATAGCAGCCATTCTGACTGGCGTGAAATTGTACCTCATTGTGGTTTTGATTTGCATTTCTCTGATAATGAGTGATGCTGAGCATCTTTTCAAGTGTTTGTTAGCCATCTGTATGTCTTCTTTGGAGAAATGTCTATTTAGTTCTTTGGCCCATTTTTTTGATTGGGTCGTTTATTTTTCTGGAATTGAGCTGCAGGAGTTGCTTGTATATTTTTGAGATTAATTTTTTGTCAGTTGCTTCATTTGCTATTAATTTTGCCCATTCTGAAGACTGTCTTTTCACCTTGCTTATAGTTTCCTTTGTTGTGCAGAAGCTTTTAATTTTAATTAGGTCCCATTTGTTTATTTTTGCTTTTATTTCCAATATTCTGGGAGGTGGGGCATAGAGGATCCTGCTGTGATTTATGTCAGAGAGTGTTTTGCCTATGTTCTCCTCTAGGGGTTTTACATTTTCTGGTCTTGCATTTAGTTCTTTAATCCATTTTGAGTTTATTTTTGTGTATGGTGTTAGAAAGTGTTCTAGTTTCATTATTTTACAAGTGCTTGACCAGTTTTCCCAGCACCACTTGTTAAAGAGATTGTCTTTTCTCCATTGTATAGTCTTGCTTCCTTTGTCAAAGAGAAGGTGTCCATAGGTGCGTGGATTTATCTCTGGGCTTTCTATTTTGTTCCATTGATCTATATTTCTGTCTTTGTGCCAGTACCATACTGTCTTGATGACTGTGGCTTTGTAGTGGAGCCTGAAGTCAGGCAGGTTGATTCCTCCAGTTCCATTCTTCTTTCTCAAGATTGCTTTGGCTATTAGAGGATTTTTTGTATTTCCAAACAAATTGTGAAATTATTTGTTCTAGCTCTGTGAAAAATACCGTTGGTAGCTTGATAGGGATTGCACTGAATCTATAGATTGCTTTGGGTATTATACTTGTTTTCACTATATTGATTCTTCTGATCCATGAACATGGTATATTTCTCCATCTATTAGTGTCCTCTTTGATTTCTTTCACCAGTGTTTTATAGTTTTCTATATATAGGTCTTTTGTTTCTTTAGGTAGATATATTCCTAAGTATTTTATTCTTTTTGTTCTAATGGTGAATGGAATTGTTTCTTTAATTTCTCTATTCTCATTATTAGTGTATAGGAATGCAAGGCATTTATGTGTATTAATTTTATATCCTGCAACTTTACTATATTCATTGATTAGCTCTAGTAATTTTCTGGTGAAGTCCTTAAAGTTTTCTGTGTAAAGGATCATGTCATCTGAAAACAGTGAGAGTTTTACTTCTTCTTTTCCAATCTGGATTCCTTTTATTTCTTTTTCTGCTCTGATTGCTGTGGCCAAAGGTTCCAAAACTATGTTGAATAGTAATGGTGAGAGTGGGAACCCTTTTCTTGTTCCTGACTTTAGGGGAAATGCTTTCAATTTTTCACCATTGAGGATAAGGTTTGCTGAGGGTTTGTCATATATAGCTTTTATTATGTTGAGGTATGCTCCTTCTATTCCTGCTTTCTGGAGAGTTTTTATCATAAATGGATGTTGAATTTTGTCAAAGGCTTTTCTCTGCACCTATTGAGATCATCATATGGCTTTTATTTTTCAATTTGTTAATGTGATGTATCACATTGATTGATTTGTGGGTACTGAAGAATCCTTGCATCCCTGGGATAAAGCCCACTTGGTCATGATGTATGATCTTTTTAATGTGTTGTTGGATTTTGATTGCTAGAATTTTGTTAAGGATTTTTGTATCTATGTTCATCAGTGATATTGGCCTATAGTTTCCTTTTTTTGTGGCATCTTTTTCAGGTTTTGGTATTAGGGTGATGGTGGCCTCATAGAATGAATTTGTAAGTTTACCTTCCTCTGCAATTTTCTGGAAGAGTTTGAGTAGGATAGGTGTTAGCTCTGCTCTAAACTTTTGGTAGAATTCAGCTGTGAGGCTGTCTAGTCCTGGGCTTGTGTTTGCTGGAAGATTTCTGATTACAGTTTCAATTTCCATGCTTGTGATGGGTCTGTTAAGATTGTCTATTTCTTCCTGGTTCAGTTTTGGAAAGTTGTACTTTTCTAAGAATTTGTGCATTTCTTCCAAGTTGTCGATTTTATTGGCATATAGTTGCTGATCAGATCAGATCAGATCAATTGCTCAGTCGTGTCTGACTCTTTGCGACCTCATGAATCGCAGCACGCCAGGCCTCCCTGTCCATCACCAACTCCCGGAGTTCACTCAGACTCACGCCCATCGAGTCAGTGATGCCATCCAGCCATCTCATCCTCTGTCGTCCCCTTCTCTTGCCCCCAATCCGTCCCAGCATCAGAGTCTTTTCCAATGAGTCAACACTTCGCATGAGGTGGCCAAAGTACTGGAATTTCAGCTTTAGCATCATTCCTTCCAAAGAAATCCCAGGGCTGATCTCCTTCAGAATGGACTGGCTGGATCTCCTTGCAGTCCAAGGGACTCTCAAGAGTCTTCTCCAACACCACAGTTCAAAAGCATCAATTCTTTGGCGTTCAGCCTTCTTCACAGTCCAACTCTCACATCCATACATGACCACTGGAAAAACCATAGCCTTGACTAGATGGACCTTTGTTGGCAAAGTAATGTCTCTGCTTTTGAATATGCTATCTAGGTTGGTAATAACTTTCCTTCCAAAGAGTAAGTGTCTTTTAATTTCATGGCTGCAGTCACCATCTGCAGTGATTTTGGAGCCCAGAAAAATAAAGTCTGACACTGTTTCCACTGTCTCCCCATCTATTTCCCATGAAGTGATGGGACCAGATGCCATAGTAGTCTCTTATGATCCTTCGTATTTCTGTGTTGTCTGTTGTGATCTCTCCATTTTCATTTCTAATTTTATTGATTTGACTTTTCTCCCTTTGTTTCTTGATGAATCAGGATAATGGTTTGTCAATTTTATTAATTGTCTCAAAGAACCAGCTTTTGGCTTTGTTGATTTTTGCTATGGTCTCTTTTGTTTCTTTTGCATTTATTTCTGCCCTAATTTTTAAGATTTCTTTCCTTATACTAACCCTGGGGTTCTTCATTTCTTCCTTTTTAGTTGCTTTAGGTGTAGAGTTAGGTTATTTATTTGACTTTTTTCTTGTTTCTTGAAGTATGCCTGTATTGCTATGAACCTTTCCCTTAGCACTGCTTTTACAGTGTCCCACAGGTTTTGGGTTGTTGTGTTTTCATTTTCACTCATTTCTATGCATATTTGGTTTCTTTTTTGATTTCTTCTGTGATTTGCTGGTTATTCAGCAGCGTGTTGTTCAGTCTCCATATGTTTGAATTTTTAATAGTTTTTCTCCTGTAATTGAGATCTAATCTTACTGCATTTTGGTCAGAAAAGATACTTGGAATGATTTAAATTTTTTTGAATTTACCAAGGCTAGATTTATGGCCCAGGATGTGATCTATCCTGGAGAAGGTTCCATGTACATTTGAGAAAAAGGTGAAATTCATTGTTTTGTGGTGAAATGTCCTATAGATATCAGTTAGGTCTAACTGGTCTATTGTATCATTTAAAGTTTGTGTTTCCTTGTTAAGTTTCTGTTTAGTTGATCTATCCATAGGTGTGAGTGGGGTATTAAACTCTCCCACTATTATTGTGTTATTGTTAATTTTCCCTTTCATACTTGTTAGCATTTGTCTTACATATTGTGGTGCTCCTATGTTGGGTGCATATATATTTATAATTATTATATCTTCTTCTTGGCTTGATCCTTTGATCATTATGTAGTGTCCTTCTTGGCCTCTTTTCTTTAAAACAAATAGCTTTTGTTTTAAAGTCTATTTTGTCTGATATGAGCATTGCTACTCCTGCTTTCTTTTGGTCTCTATTTTCATGGAATATCTTTTTCCAGCCCTTCACTTTCAGTCTGTATGTGTTCCTTGTTTTGAGGTGGGTCTCTTGTAGACAACATATGTAGGGGTCTTGTTTTTGTATTCATTCAGCCAGTCTTTGTCTTTTGGTTGGGGCATTCAACCCATTTACGTTTAAGGTAATTATTGATAAGTATGATCCCATTGCCATTTAGTTTATTGTTTTGGGTTCGAGTTTATACACCCTTTTTGTGTTTCCTGTCTAGAGAAGATCCTTTAGCATTTGTTGGAGAGCTGGTTTGGTGGTGCTGAATTCTCTCAGCTTTTGCTTTTCTGTAAAGCTTTTGATTTCTCCTTCATATTTGAATGAAATCCTTTCTGGGTACAGTAATCTGGGCTGTAGCTTATTTTCTTTCATCACTTTAAGTATGTCCTGCCATTCCCTCCTGGTCTGAAGAGTTTCTATTGAAAGATCAGCTGTTATCCTTATGGGAATTCCCTTTGTGTGTTATTTGTTGTTTTTCCCTTGCTGCTTTTAATATTTGTTCTTTGTGTTTGATCTTTGTTAATTTGATTAATATGTGTCTTGGGGTGTTTTGCTTTAGGTTTATCCTGTTTGGGACTCTCTAGGTTTCTTGGACTTGGGTGATCATTTCCTTCCCCATTTTAGGGAAGTTTTCAACTATTATCTCAAGTATTTTCTCATGGTCTTTATGTCTTCTTCTTCTGGGACTCCTATGATTCGAATGTTGGGGCTTTTAACATTGTCCCAGAAGTCTCTGGGATTTTCCTCATTTCTTTTAATTCGTTTTTCTTTTTTCCTCTCTGATTCATTTATTTCTACCATTCTATCTTCTACCTCACTAATTCTATCTTCTGCCTCCATTATTCTACTATTTGTTCCCTCCAGAGTGTTTTTGATCTCATTATTGCATTATTCATTATATATTGACTTTTTTTATTTCCTCTAGGTCCTTGTTAAACCTTTCTTGCATCTTCTCAATCCTTGTCTCCAGGCTATTTATCTGTGATTGCACTTTGATTTCAAGATTTCTGATCATTTTCACTATCATTATTTGGAATTCTTTATCAGGTAGATTCCTTATCTTTTCCTCTTTTGTTTGGTTTGGTGGACATTTATCCTGTTCCTTTACCTGCTGGGTATTCCTCTGTCTCTTCATCTTGTTTATATTGCTGTGTTTTGGGTGGCCTTTCTGTATTCTGGCAGTTTGTGGAGTTCTCTTTATTGTGGAGTTTCCTCACTGTGGGTGGGATTGTATGGGTGGCTTGTCAAGGTTTCCTGGTTAGGGAAGCTTGTGTCAGTGTTCTGGTGGGTGGAGCTGGATTTCTTCTCTCTGGAGTGCAATGAAGTGTCCAGTAATGAGTTATGAGATGTCAATGGGTTTGGAGTGACTTTTGGCAGCCTGTATATTGAAGTTCAGGTCTGTGTTCCTCTGTTGCTAGAGAATTTGCGTGGTATGTCTTGCTCTGGAACTTGTTGGCCCTTGGGTGGTGCTTGGTTTCAGTGTAGGTATGGAGGCGTTTGATGAGCTCCTGTCTATTAATGTTCCTGGAGTCAGGAGTTCTCTGGTGTTCTCAGGATTTGTACTTAAGCCTCCTGCTTCTGGTTTTGTCTTATTTTTACAGTAGCCTCAAGACTTCTCCATCTATACAGCACCATTGATAAAACATCTAGGTTAAAGATGAAAAGTTTCTCCACAGTGAGGGACACCCAGAGCAGTTCACAGAGTTACATGGAGAAGAGAAGAGGGAGGAGGGAGATAGAGGTGATCAGGATGAGATGAGGTGGAATCAAAGAGGAGAGAGCAAGCTAGCCAGTAATCACTTCTTTATGTGTGCTGCACAGTCTGGACTGCTCGGAGATGTTCACAGAGTTATACAGAGAAGAGAAGAGGAAGGAAGGAGACAGAGGTGGCCAGGAGAATAAAGGGGGGAATCAAAAGGAGAGAGACAGATCCAACCAGTAATCCATTCCCTAAGTGTTCTCCACCATCCGGAACACACAAAGAGATTCACAGAGTTGGGTAGAGAAGAGAAGGGGAAGGGAGGAGATAGAGGCGACCTGGTGGAAAGGAGAGTCCAAAGGGGGAGAGAGGAGTCAAGCCAGTAATCTCACTCCCAAGTAAAAATGGGTACTGAAGATTGGGTTCTTAAAGGTACAACATTGATAACAAATACAAAAGCAAAGAGTAAAAGTCTAGAGTAGAAGTTGGATTTTCAAAAATACAATATTAATGAAAAAAGAAAGTCACAAAAATTATAAAATATATATATATATATATATGAAGTTTGCTTTAAAAAATAGGGTCTCTCTTTTTTTTTTTTCAAAGTAATAGTAGATTATAAAAATGAAAATTAAAGGAGTAATAGAGGACTTAAAATTTTTTTAAATTAAAAAAATTAAAGAATGATAGTAAAAATATATCTAGGACTTTCTCTGGTGTTGTTGTGGGCAGTGTGGGGTCAGTTCATTTTCAGATAGTTCCTTGATCCAGGTTATATTTCTCAAGATCTATAGGCCCCTTCCTATGTAGTCAGTACTAACTACAGGGTTTTAATCTATTGCACCTGTCACTTCCAAGGAGGTTCCCTCTGTTTTAGCTTCTTCTGTTTGCTGGTCTCTTCAGTGTCTGATATCCACCCTGACGCAAGGCGGCGGTGGTGGACACTTTTTTAGGCTCACTTATTCGGTCGTGGGACGGAAGGAGGGATGCTGCAAACAAATAACACTGGTGTGGGTTCTCAGTGTCTCCAGCACACTGGGTTTGCCCCTGATCATGGCATATGTGTTTTTCCTGTCTACACTGCTAGGCTCTAGGTTGCTCTGCTGGGAACTGTCTGAGACCTGCCCTGGATTGTATGCACTTCCCAGGTCTAAGCCACTCAGGTTCAGGTACTTGGGTAGTCCTTAGAGGCACAGACACTGTTGGGCCTGCATTCTGTGCCCTTCCCAGATCTGAGAAACTCAGGTGACCAGGTGTTTGGAGAGTGCAGTCGCTGCGACTTATCACCTCCCCTGTCCCTGCCGCTCGGTTTTCTGGGTGTACAACTGGCGCAGCTTCTCAGGCAGATGTTGACCATCCAGAATCCCAAAAAGTCTTGGTTAGCAACGAAGCCTGCTTGCAGTTTGGTAGATGATGCTTTTCTGGGGCTGCGACTGCCTGCTTCTGGCTCTGGCTGCCCTCGCCTGCCTGTCACTGGAGGGGGATAGGGCGGTCTGCAGCCGGCTAGCTCTGCTCAGTCCTTTGTTCTGTGAGTGGGCCTGACAGTGTCTTAGGTTAAGGCTTTTCGTGTGGTAGCTATGCCACAGTCTGTTTTGCTAGCCCAAGTTAGTTCCCTTAGATTGCCCTCAGGGCATTCAGGCCCCGCCCTTACTGTAAGCAATGCAGCCGGCGCCTCCCTGCCCAGCCCCCGCTTGCTAGTGGTGGATGCAGGCCTTTGCGCTGCTTCTCCTCTGGGGGAGTTACCATTGGGCATGTAATCTGTGGGTTTTAATTATTTATTTTTCCTCCCAATTATGTTGCCCTCTGTGGTTCCAAGGCTCGCCACAGACTCAGCAGTGAGTGTTTCCTGGTGTTTGGAAACTTTTCTTTTTTAAGACTCCCTTCCTGGGATGGAGCTCTGTTCCTACCTCTTGTCTTTTTGTCTATTTTTCCCTACCTCCTTTCGAAGACAACGGGCTGCTTTTCTGGGTGCCTGATGTCCTCTGCCGGCATTCAGAAGTTTTTCTGTGGAATTTACTCAGCTTCCAAATGTTCATTTGATGAATTTGTGGGGGAGAAAGTGGTCTCCCTGTCCTATTCCTCTGCCATCTTAGGACCGCCCTTGTTCTTTTTCTAGTTCCCTTAATTGGATGAGGTTACTGAGATTTTTATGTGTTTAAAGCTATAAATTTCCCCTTAGCACTGCTTTCCTATTTGTCATTAGTGTTTCACTTTCCTTCATTCTACGTATTTTCTGATTTCCCTTGTGCTTTCTTCTTTGCCACGATGGTTCTTTTAAATTTTTACAAATTTGTGAAATTTCCACTTTTCCTTCTGTTACTGATTTCTAACTTTATGCCACTATGGTTAGAGAAGATACATTTTATGAGATTTACCTTGTGAAATCTACTGAGACTTGTGGCCTATTCTATGGTCTGTCCTGGAGAAGGCCCCACATGCCCTTGAGAAGTGTTTGTCTGTTAGACCTAATTACCTGATTGTGCTCTTCACATTCTCTACCTATGCATTCATCTTGTCTGGTTGTTTATCCATCACTGAGAGTAAGGTATTGGAGGTTCCAAGTATTGTATAGAACTATGTCTCCCCTCAGTTCTATCCATTTCTAATTCACATGTTTTGATGGTGTGACTGGGTGTGTAAATGGTTGTGATTTTATCTTCTTGCTGTATGGAACCTCCTAATCCTTGTCTCTTGTAACTTTTCTGATTTAAAGTCTATGTTGTCTGATATTAGTATGGCACGGCTGCTCTCTTTTGGTTACTGTTTTGATGGACTATCCCTTCCCAGGTGGCACTCGTGGTAGAGAACCAACCTGCCAAAGCAGGAGACATAAGCAATGTAGGTTCGATCCCTGGGTCAGGAAGAGCTCCTGGAGGAGGGCACAGTAACCCACTCCAGTAGTCTTGCCTGGAGAATCCCATGGACAGAGGGGCCTGGCATTCTACCCTCCATAGGGTCGCAAAGAGTCACGACTAAGTGACAGAGCACAGCACATCTTTTTCTATCCTTTTATGTTCAACTTTTTTCCTGTCTTTGGATCTAAAGTTAGTCTCTTATAGATAGCAAATAGTTGAGTCATATATTTTTATCCTTTCTGCCAATCTTTTAAGTGGAGAGTTTAATCCATTTACATGTAATTACTGATACTGAAGGAGTAATTATCTGAAGGAGTAATCAGTAATTGTCATCTGGCTCTTTTTCTGTATGCCTTATGTCTTTTTTGTCCCTCACGTCCTGCAAGATCACCTTCTTTTGCATTGTTAATTTTTTTGTAGTGAAACATTTTGATTCCCTTCTAGTTTCCTTTTGTGGATATTCTGTATCTATTTTGTGATTACCATGTGGTTACAAATAACATCCTAAAATCACAACACTCTAATTCAATTTAAGCCAGTTTAATTTCAGTAACATAAAAAACCTGTTCCTATACAGCTCTGACTCCAGCCCCTTTCAGTTACTGATGTTACAAAATTAAATCTTTTTAGATCATGTCCAAAAGCAGACCAATTTTTAAACTATTAATCTTGTCAAAGAGAAAACAGAAAGTGGAGCTACAAACCAAAGTTAAAATAGGACTAGCGTGTTTTTTTTTTTTTTTTTTAGTTTGACTGCCCTGGGTCTTAGTTGTGGCGTGTGGGATCTAGTTCCCTGATCAGGGGTTGGACCAGTTTCAACCGAGTCCTCCTGCATTAGCACCAGAGATTCTTATCACTGGGCCACCAGGGAAGTCCCAAGGCTTGCTTTTCTAATTGCCTATCTATTTTACCAAATATGAATTCCTAAGTTTGTCCAGGGTTTTTCATTACAACCTGGAGGACTCCGTGCTGCAGGAGTATAGTTAGCACAGTTAGCATTGCTAGTTAGTGCTGGCAGTCAGTGTAGTCAGCAGATCACCATGATGCTGGGCCTCACAGCCATCTCAGGGGACAAGGCTTCTATTGAGAGCTGCGATTCTTTACATTATCAGTAAAGGTTGATTTGCCAAAGTGGGCCCGGTACGTTCTGACTGGGACAGAGTTGGCCATAAAGGTCATTAGGAAGAGTCAGCAGAGCTCCTCCAGCCTCCAGGACTCTTCCAGGAAGTGAATAGTATGAAGGCTCTAAACCATGAAAATATCGTCAAACTACTGGAGGTGATTGACACAGAGACCACCTTGTTCCTGGATGGAGGGCCTCAGTGAGGGGGACACGTGCAGCCATTTGGAGGACCGTGGGACATGGACCAAATGACAGAGGCTGACGCCCGAGGCCGCTGGGACAGCTGCTCTCTGCCCTGCAGCACGGCCACCAGGGGCACGTCCTGCGCTGGGACCTGAAGCCAGGGAACCTCCTCTTTGACACCGACTAGTACGTGAAAATCACAGACTTTGGCCTCAGCAACGAGTGTGATGAGAGTGGGAAGCTCAACACTTTCTATGGCAGCTGCACTTACGCTGCCTGAGAATTCTTCCTGGGACAGGGCTCCGACTGCCCTGCGGTGGATGTGTGGAGTCTGGGAGTAGTTCTCTACTCCATGGTGACCGGGACCCTGCCCTTTGGGGGATATGACTTTTCAGAGCTGTGGCTGTGAATCCTCGTAGGGCAACAACCCGTTCCCCTGTGTCTGTCATCAGAGAAGGGATTTGCTAAAAAATATGGCCCTCAACCCCAGTGACAAAAGCACCTTAAATGACTGATGAGGCCTCCATGGGTGAACCTGGGCCAGAAGGAGCCACTCAGGCCATTCTGTGCACCACCCTGTGACAAGGACCCAGGGATGACAGTGGTAAGGACTCTGGTGTGGAGGTGGGACCTGATCCTGGACTCAGGGAACAGGCAGCAGGCATTGCACTGTGAGCTCAGGGGAACACAAGGTGGAGGGCTGCTCCATCACTGCGAGGCTCTCCCCTTCCACTGACCTCAGCAGCCATAACTTGAGCCTTCTCCAAGGCCTGAGGTGTCCACACTCATACCACGTGGCTCAACCAGGGAGAGAACGTACAACTGTACGAGGACCAGAAGTCAGAGCAGAAGATGAGGGAGCCTGCTGGTCACCTGGCCTGGAGCAGAGGCCCGCCATCCCCAGCCCAGCACCCTGTGTGACCCTGAGGCCTTCCCTCCACCAATAGCACCAGCAGCAGGACTGAAGTTCCAGAGCAAAGCAGCTGCCCCTGGGTGTGTCCAACACCAGGAGCTCCTCCCACACTGGGCAGCCTGAGAGTGTGTCTCCAGACACTTTCCTCTGGCCACAGCCCGAAAGAGTGGGGTTCACTTGAAAATATGCAGATTTATAATAGTCTGCCCAGCAAGAGGCAGCATAACAAATGGAGCCCAGGTTAAGTCCATGGATGCCCCACGATGAAACGTCAGGATGCAGTCCCTGGCAGTGGTTGAGGGGTCGAATCCTCTGATAAGATTCGAATCAGGAGGGTATCCCACACCTCCACAGCCTTCAGAAGCATCGTATCCAAAACACTGGCTAGGTCAGAGGATGGTCTGCAGCGGCCTGGGTGACCAGAAGAGGGCCCGCCTGGCTGCAGGCCCACCCCTGGGCTCTCACCTGAAACTGCAGAGACTGGACTGCCTCTCCTGGGCGTGTCTCCCTACCCCACTCTTCTGTCCTGCATGTGAGAGGGGGAGGCGGAGAGTTCTTGTCAACTCTTTAGTTCTTCCAATTCCTCTTGATAAACTTGATGCTCCAGTTTTGAATCCTCCCTGCACAGAATTGAGGCTGTGTATTTTCCGGTCTAAGAAGTGTGCAGTCATGTGGTACTAGTAGTAAATCAGAACAATTAAATGCAAAGACGACCAAGAGAATTAGGAGGATGACTCCCAACAGCAACAGTTGCTGCGCTGCAGGGCCGAGATGCAGAAAGCATGTATGACCTCCCTGCACTGACATTACCCAACATCTTCAGAAGGGCTGAGAGGAACTTTTGGCCCCTGGGGCCTGTGTTAATCATGACCGAGATGCCCATAAACAGGATAAAGTCCTGTGAAAGCCTGTGTGTAGTGTGATCAGGTCCCTGTGCAGCTGAGTTTCCTGACTCTCTGCTTTCACATGATGGGGGAGTTGTCCTGATATGTGGGTGTGACCACAGGGACTGGAGAGCAGGCCATCTGGCAGGAGAAAGCTGGAGTGTCAGGCACACACAGGACAGAGGTCAGGAGCCAGGCTGGTGAGAGGGGCCTGGGCTGGCCCCCTTGCTTCCAGGACCATCCACACCGGTGCTCTGTGTTCTGTGTCTCCAAACTGAAACATCCCCACCTCAGGGCTGGAAAGTAGTTGAATCTGATGATGGAACGTTGTGCTCAGAGACTGTCTCCTCTTCTGTGAGGTGTGGGCTGGTGCTGGCTGGGCCACAGCTGCCTCTGGTCACTCTATTTGTCCACACAGTCCCACAGGGAGGGTATGGATTTTGTACTAAAGAGCAGGGCATCCATGAGCAGGGCAGGACACAGTCTCCTTCCACTGGCCAAGATGTCTCTGGCTGCCGGTGTCCAGAGGACCCTATGGAGGTGGGGTGGGGAGAAAGCCTCAGTGTCAGTGATGGAACCCCATCAGTGATTTGTGAGCAAAACTCAGGAAAAGCACCCCCTTGCCCATGATTTTCAACTGGTTTCTGATTTCCTTCATGCACTTTGTCGAACAGACAATCTCATAAAATGTGAGTTCAGGGTAGAGATAGGTCGGGTGGTGGGAGGGAGCATTAGAGGCAGTGGGCTGAGGCATCCAAGGGCTCCCAGTACCTTGTCCACTCCCAGGTCACCGGGCATCCTCCTTTATCTGGACACTGGCCACCCAGGACTACAGAGTTACCGCCTCTTCTGCAGCTAGGGTGCTTGTGTGACCAGGCTCTCTTCCAGAGGGGATGGGAGTCATTTGCACAAACTCTAGAATGTGTCCTAGGAGAGCAAAGCAGGCCCTTTCTGCTTCTCCCTCTGTCCTGATCAGGAAACTTCAGCTCTGAGGTTGGAGCTCATTCTGCCCTGTGGACAAAGCAACTCCTCTGGATCAAAGGGCATCAGGAACAGGAGGCTCCGGACCAGCCCTGGACTGTCCGCCTCCTGACCCAGTGCGAGGGGGGCCAGCTTCCCTTTGCCCCTCAGCCATGGGCCCTGAGTTGCAGCTGCTGAGCCTTACCCTAGGCTGGACAGCAGGCTTGGAGGGGGCCTTTCCTGTGGCTCCCAGGATCAGGCTGCTCCCAGGACCACAGCTGTCTGATGTTTCCCCCCTCACGTCCGTGGGGGATAGCCCAGCTCAACTGCAGCCCACTCTCCCCTCTGGGGGCTTCTCTGGAAATCTAATGACTAAAAGATTCAGGAGTGATACATTCCAGGGGCACCACCCCCACTCTCTCCCAGAGATGCAGCTTGTTTTGAAACAGTGATATTTCCCTGCTACCACCTGCGGATTCTAACCAAATAACTCGGGGAACAGGCCATCTCACATGTGGTATAACTTGATTATTGCCAGAAACATGATTTTGGAACCGAGAACTTTCCTGCTCAGCTGACAACTTTAAAAGCTTAATTTGAAAAACCAACCCATTTCCACCCAAAGGCAGAGACTGGTTCTTGGTCATGCCTGGGCCTGAGCCCTCAATTTAGGGAGATGGGTAGTTAGGACCTCGTAGGAGTTTGGTCCTGTTCACGTGATACTTATATGCCCTCCACCCTGATGGAGCCTGTGATTTTATGGGAAAAGGAATTCTAATACATCTTAATATTTTGTACTTGGTTTTGTAAAAAGGTGTATAGTTCACTTGTTCTTCATTTGTTTGCTGTGTCTGCAAAGCGTCTCATAGGCTGGTGTAAAATAGAATATTTAGTAGAAACTTTGAGGGTCAGTAAGGCTAACTGATCAGAAAACAACCACTATTGAAATGAAAGTTTCTCCTCACAGTCCTGGAAGAGGGGGTTTCACCACGCAGGGAGCATGGGGAGGTCAGGAGGGTTAGGACTAGGCGTTTTCTCTGTCAGGGGCCAGGGTTCGATCCCTGGTCCAGGAATTAAGATCCCACAAGCCCTGTGACGCACTTAAAAAAATAGTGGTCCCTGGAAGGACTCCTGTGGGGGCAGGGGTGACAAGGGGAGCAGGAGGCCCAGTTGAGGTGCTGCAGAACACGGAGTGCTCTTGCTTGCAAAAGCAAAGCATCAAGTTGACGGAAGGTAGAAATGGTCTGTAGAAGGTACAGCTCTAATGTCACCTCCTCAGAGGAGCCTTCCCTGCCTGCATCCTCCACAGGGAGACCCTCCCCAGGGCTCACCTGCTTCATTCCTGCACAGTATTCAGCACCCAACTCCCTACTCCATGCCTCCCCCAACCCAGTGGAAAGGTCCTCACAAGGACCGCAGGACTTGACCTCTCTCCCACCACTCCCCCCTTGGTCCTCTCTTCCGCACCCTGCACTCCTGACTTCCCTGGCCTGCGTGTCCCCACAGCATGTGTCCTCCTAACAGGCCCTGTGCTCCCTGTGTGCCTCATTCAGCACCAGACCTTTCCCCCAAGTCAGTGCTGAGCCTGCCCCCCAGGTCAGTGCCAGGCACACAAGAGACTCAGCAAGTCGTGAGTCAACAACTCACCATCACTGCCTGGAACATTCTTGTCCATGGCCTCAGTGTCCACACACGCAGTGCAGGTTCACTGAGGCCCTACTGTGGACTGGGTGGACTCCAGACCCAGCACACAGATGGAGTGAAGCAGCGAGTCTCCATTCTCAACAGCACACAGCCTGGAGGGAGACAGAGGAAAATAAGTAATGTGTAGGCAAAGTCAGGTGGTAAGATGTTCCAAGGAGAAAAAGGGAGTCAGGAAGGACATTTGAAGGCAAACTCTTGGAGGTGTTCAGAAAGCAAGTGACGCAGGGGGAGAGAGTGCCAGGGGCTGAGAGACTG
Organism: Bos mutus; assembly: GCF_027580195.1. Taxonomy (NCBI): domain Eukaryota; kingdom Metazoa; phylum Chordata; class Mammalia; order Artiodactyla; family Bovidae; genus Bos; species Bos mutus. The sequence continues at coordinate 42,274,046 of NC_091644.1, forward strand.
GCGGTGGAAAGGCCCCGGGGGCCACAGTGGGCTGTGTGTCGAGAGTCTTACACTCTGCGGCTTCTTAGCTTTCTCCCCAGCCTGTATGTTGCCTTTATTTATAATCCTAATTCTGGGCCACCCATCTGTAGGGCTTAGCAGATTCTAGTCCAGTCATTTGAAGTGGGAATGCGTGAATCTGGGTCATGTGTTTACTGAGTGGCCTCCCTGGGCCCAGCTGTGTTTGGCCCCAGCAGGCTGTGAAGTGAGGACGATCTCCACCCTGAGGACCCCAGTTAGTGGACATCCAGATGCCCTCAGACCCCTTCTGTTGCACCCCTGGGCCCCTCCTCTGGGTCTCAAGCTCCCACCCCGACTTCAGTTGCACCTTTGTCCCCTACTTCCAGCTCCTCCTGGACATTTCTGTCCCAGTGGCCCCTGAACTTCCCTGGGTCAGCATGTCCCAGACAGAGTTCATCCCTGGCCCCATAACAGCTGTCTCACCATGAAGCACCTCTTGTGAGGGAGCCACTCCCAGCTGGATGCTTGAGTCCCAAGGCACAGCCCCTTCCCTGCCATCACATGCCTCCCAGTCATGGTCCCACCTCTAGGGTTCCCCATCATTCTCCCCATCCTTCAGCCTTGCTTTGCACACCAATCCATCCCTCCTCTTCACAACTCCCCATGAGGCAGGAACAGGTACATACGGGCACAAGGAGGTGACAGGATATTCTACTTGGAAGATAGAATCGGATCCCACAACAGAGGACAGACAAGGTCTCCCCAGTTGGCCAGAGCACAGACCACAGTGGCAGCAAGATGCCCCTAAAGGGTGAGGCAGCCTCATACTGCAGCCCCTGCCATCTGTCCCCCAGGGCGTCTTGTGCTTCATGCCTTGGCCTGGGCTACTGCCTACCTCAGTCTGTTAGGGGGATACATGTTCATTAATTCACTCACTCATTCTTTTATTATGTACCTGGTTCCTGTTCTGTGCCAGCTGAATAAGGCCTCATCCTTGGAGACCCAGCTCAGACACCACCTCCTCCATGAAGCCCTTCTTGATTTCCCACCCTTTCTACAGCTCCTCTGGCCTCATCTGGGGCCCCCAGGACTGTGATCACATTATGTTTACTTCTCCAGCCTGTGACCTCTGTGAGGGTCTGGGCCTGATGCAGAAAGGGGCTCAGAAAAATGTGATGGGGATAAAACACCAAATAGATGAAAGGATCAAACACAGGCCACATGTCCATCAAGTGCCCCTCCTCCATCCCTCTAGGACCAGGGCTCCATCGTCAATAGGAAGCAATGGGACCCACTCTCACCTCATGCTCATTCAGACAACTAACAGTCTGGTATTTTTTTTTTTAACTTGGGAGCCATGTCACGATGGTGCCCCTGAGTAGTGAGAAATCTAGTCACCACTCCAGGAGTGGAATCTACCTGTCCTGTCTTAGCTGAGACTGGACGGGAAGCAAATGCAGGATGTGGAGGAGGAGATCCTCCGGGTCTCGCCGAAAGGGTCTCTTCTGTCTCACTGGAAGAGGTGAGATGGAAAGAGAGGAGGCACAGCTGCCAGGGCTGGGTCACAGCAGGAGGAGTGGAGACCAGGGGCTCCCCGGGTTCTCCTGCTGCTCCTGCCTCCACGCGGAGCCTGCTTCTCATGCTGCAGCCCACCTCCAGGCCCTCACATGGCTGAGCCTCCACCAGGAACCCTCTCCTCTCCTCACCAGCACCAATGCCCTGGCCCTTTCAAGACTCTGCTCTTCTGGGGACTTGTCCCTGAGCCTGCCTGCCCCGGGCACCCACCCCACCGTGACTTACTCCTCCACTCTGTACTCAGCCCTCCTGTTGTAATGGCCTGAGGACAACACGTCTCCCTGGGACATAGTCTGTGCTCTGGGACCAGCTGAGACCCAGCAGACTTCGGTCATAAGCTCTAAATCTCTGTGACCCTGGGTGAGTCCCTTGTCCCCTTGGAGGCTCCATTTCTCCTATAAAGGGTCTGGCAGTGGCCACTTCACAGCAAAGCTGAGCCATTGGAGCTGCCAGAGGTGGAGTTGGGCCAGAGACTGTGGCCCTCAAGGCTGACCCGGGGACAGGGCCCCTCATGGCCAGTGTTTGTGGAAAGACCGGGAGCAGCGATGCACGCGTGGTGGGAGAAGGGCTGGGTTTAGGGGCAGCTTTGGAGCCTGAAGACACACCACCCAGGGGATATGTTATGGAGCTCCTGGCCCTGGTTTTTCCCACCCCTCCCCTTCCTGGGTGCCTTTGGAGGACATGTGACGACGAACCCCTCCTTTGAGGGCTGCACTCAACCCATTTATCCCACCCTCCAGGGGATCAGGACAAACTCCACACAGCTGTGGCCCTCATGTCAGCAAAGCTCCATGGACTAGGAGGAGGACTGCAAACCCAGACATCTCCAGGAGCAGGCATGAACAGGCCGGGGAGAGCCTGGGCCTAGGGGCTGCATAGAGGGAGGTGGGAACTGTGGCAAGCTGGGGACACAAGCCCCTTCCGGAGGGGCCCCCACTCAGCCTCAGAACAACCTCACCCATTCACCCCCTGGGAATGTCCCCCAGGAGGCCAGGACTTCTCATTTCATGTCAAAACTCACAAAGCTAGAAATCTGGGGCTTTGTCTGAAATCTCCTAGTGTTTAAATGTTGAAATTAATTTTTAAAATCCAGATTTGCCCCTGGGCCCTTGTTCAAGGTCCTTGGTTTAAGACCAAATGTGGGCTGGGCAGCTGCCCTGAGGCAGGGTCCAGACTGGATGCTCTGTCACTGCCCAGCACGGCCCTCGTCCTCTGGTGCCTCCTTGTGGATGCTCAAGGGACAGCTTCACCCCGAGAAACCAGCCCCCAGGCAGAGTACGGGGGGTCAGGGTCTCCCAGGGCTGCCCTTTCCTTCAGCAGATCCGCGGCAGTGGAGCCATTTATGCCCCACACTAGGCTTGCCCTGTGTGTGGAAGAGCTGGAGTTGCCTTCACGAGAAGCGTCCATGTGCAGGAAAGCGATGAGTCTTTCCCAAAGCCCTAAACCTGTATTGAGCACCTGCTGCACACACAGTCCTAGGATGGGAGCTTGGGGATTGGGGAGCCCGAGCATCTGACCACAAGGGACCAAATAGGCCAGATGAGAAGGCAGTGGTGTCCAGGGCTTCGAGGAGGAGGGAAGATACATCTGAGGGGGGAGGGGGCATGTGACTGGGGTACCTTTGAAGCATCATTGCCAAATGATCTGGGGGGACAGAGGACACGTGTGCTTGGTGCTCAGAAGGTGTGGGGAGCAGAGGGAGGGACCCTGTCCCTGTAGAGGCCTCCCTCCCCTTCCTCTGTCCTGACGGGGCTGCTGATGAGGCCACTCTCAGTCTGCCCTCCTGGCCCTGTTACTATTTCTCTGCACAGATGAGGACGCCATGGTGCAGAGAGGGCAGTGGCCACCGGTGGTCACACAGCAGGGTCTCAGTGACCCCTCCTGGGGCCCTGTTATGAGTTCTCTATGGCAGATGTAGACCCTTTCCCTGCTTCAGACTTTAGGTTTCAGTTTGTTTGGGGTCACTGTGCACTGGGAACAAAACGTGTGTCCATAACGTGGACACGAACTGCACTTCCACTGACAGAGAAGGGTGAAAAAACGTGATACATACCATATGCACACACATACAGTGGATCTGACTCAGATATATATCAAATACACACATGCATATACAATGGATCTTACTCAGATATATACCATATGCACACGTATATAATGGATCTTACTCAGATATATATCATTTATACACATACATATACAATGGATCTTACTCAGATATATATCAAATATACACATATACAATGGATCTTACTCAGATATATACCATATGTACACATATATGATGGATCTTACTCAGATATATACCATATGCACACATATACAGTGGATCTTACTCAGATATATATCAAATATACACATATACAGTGGATCTTACTCAGATATATATCAAATATACACATATACAGTGGATCTTACTCAGATATATATCAAATATACACATATACAATGGATCTTACTCAGATATATATCAAATATACACATATATAATGGATCTTACTCAGCTATAAAAAAGCATTTGCAACAATATGGATGGACCTGGAAGGCATTATGCTCAGTGAAATAAGTCAGAGAAAGACAACTACAGTCTCACTTGTATGTGGAATTGAAAAAAAATCAAACTCAGAAACAGAATAGGGTGTGGGGAACCAGAGGCGGGTGTAGAGGGGGCAGGTGAAGTGGGTGAAGATGGCCAACAGGCACACACTTCCAGCTCTAAGACGCACAGTCCCTGGGGTTGTGTAATTACAGCAAGGTGACTGTGGTTAACAATACTGCGGTGTGTATATGAAAGTTGCTAAGAGAGCAGTTCTTAAGAGATCTCATCACAAGAAAATAATGTGTAGCTGTGAGTGGTTGTGGATGGTAACTGAACTTGTGATCATTTCACAGCATGCACACATATCAAATCATGATACTGGGCGCCTAAAACTAACACTGTTCTGAACCGATTATATCTGATAACCTGTATCTCAGTGATCGGGGGTGAAAGCCTGGAAGATCTATTGCTGAAGCAGACCCCAGGTCCCTCAAAGCCTAACAGGGCCCTTTATGGGAACAGCTTGCTGACCCTGCCCCGGAAGACAGTGGTCATTGCAGCCACAGCAGCGAGTCTGGGAGTACTCCCAGCCCATCCAGCCCCTGTGCTCTACTTGTCACCTCATTTACCCCCCTACCCACCCCAAGAGGGACAATATTTCAATTTTACAGATGAGAAAATGGAGGCTTGTTTTGCTTTGAATAACTAATGAAGTGATGGGAACCAGCTTTGAACACCAGTGTTCTGAGTTCAAAGCCACATCTCAACCCTGATCTCTAGAAGGTGGGGGTCTAGGCATTGGAGACCCTCTATCTTCCACACTTGAAGCCTTGCTCCAGGGCCCACCATCCAGCGGCAGAATCAACACACTTAACTCACTTATTCTCACCCACTCAGCCCTTGGCTGCTGCTCTCCTGCCGCTGACACTTCAGCTGGCTGAGGTGCTACAGGCGTCCTATCTCCACCTGCTGGCCCTCCCTGCCCTGAGCGGCAGCCCCTCCTCACCTCCTTATTCTAAACCTTTAGCTCACAAGTCTGCAGAACTGCATGAAAACAGCCCTGCTGGCCTGTGTGGAGGCCTTGATAAGGGGAAGGAGGGAGAGTTTTGGGTGGCCTCTGATACAGAAGGGATATGGAAAAGACAGTACTTATGTCCATAATGGGGCTCAGTTTGAAGCTAAGAACTTGGTCCCAGAGAGAAATAAAGGCTGAGGAGGGGCTGAAGGTTACAAGGATGCTGAGAAAAGGGCTTGACTATGGGATTGCAAGTAGGTGGTGCTAGTGGTAAAGAACCCGCCTGCCATTGCAGGAGACCTAAGAGATGTGGGCTCCATCCCTGGGTCGGGAAGATGTAGGAGTAGGAAATGGCAACCCACTCCAGTATTCTTGCCTGGAAAATTCCACAGACAGGAACCTGGCAGGCAATGGTCGGGCCAAACACAACTGAGTGACCGAGCGCACAATTTAATAAAAAATAATCAGGCCCCTGGATGATAACAGTTTGCACATTAAGGTTGGAATTGGCTACTTGACCTCAGTTCCCAGATGTGACTCTCTGGGAACTGGGGGGCCTTAACTAGGGGTGCTGTCCTCTCAGCCATAGCCACACCTGCCCACATGTGCACCTGGGGCCTGTGGTCCCATGGGTCAGGGCACTCCTGTCAGGCCCAGGAGGGCCAGGTCATAAGGGATGACACTTCTGTGGGGTCACCTGTGTGCCCCCTGCAAGGGTGAGCAGCACGTGAAGAAGAGCCCTCCTTCCCCTCCATACCCCAGTCCCCAGGTCCAGTGCTGGGCAAGCACGCATCAGATCCTGTCTGTGTAGCAAACATCCTGGCTGGTGTCAGGAGGCTGCCCACTCTGACGTCATAAAGGGGATGATGGATTGGGATCCAACCCCCCAACTCACCAGTGAGTCCCTCACCCACATCCAGCCCCTGTTATCTTCTCTGTAAACTGGAACCCACCCTGGGGCCCCCGTGTAAATTACGACACAAAGTGCTGGGCTGTTTCAGGAACCCTGGGGTGTGCTGACCCTGAGGCCCGGAAGGTGGGAGAGGAGTGGTGTGGGTGTAGCAGGTGTGACAGCAGAGCTGTGTAAGAACCAGCTGAGTGTGCTTTCTAATATCCAGAAACAGAAAGCTGCCACTAGCAAATGCATTCATTAGGGCCACATTTACTCTCGCACCAGTTACAATCATCTGCTTGAAAAGAGCTCGCTGGAGACTATCAGTGACATTTCTGACCATCAAAGAACAGTGATGCTTAGCTCCTCAGCACAGGGGGCCTTGTGCACTGGGATTTCCATCTGCTTCTGTCCTCACTCTCTTGCTCAGCTTCTCTAAGCAGCTTCCCATGGCCCAAGGCCTGCTCATCTCCAGGCAGAAAACACCATATACAGTCTTGCCACCTTCCCCACCCAGGCTGTGTTTCTGCAGCAACTAGCCACCAGTGATCCCAGTCCCCTGATCATCCCGGCATCTCTGCATGTGCTACTCTCCTCCTCTCTGCTCCCACGCCTTTGATCCCTCAGCTCCCGTGTTATTTCCCCTTTATGGCAGGATGGCTTTGGCTGCTCACCCAGAGGATTGGCCCAGTCCAACTCACTTTCTTCCAGTGGATGCTCAGTGTGGATGAATAAAGGTTGGTCCAAATCTGTCATGACAGCTGCTTCCACCACTAGCGATTGGTCAGGACAAGGATTCATGACCCAGTTCTAGCCAGTGATATACTGGAGGAAGTCTACAGGGGCTCCTATGAGAGATTTTCCTTCCTGAAGAGAGATATGTAGGGGAAAAGGTGACCCTTGCTTTCAATGGAGGGTTAAATTTGCAGAAGTGATGGCTGGAGGGGAAGCAGCCACCTTGCATCCATGAGGCAATGACACCCACATTCTGGTGATGGTGGAATAGAGAGGTGGGTGGATTCTGATGAAATTGCTGGGCCACCAGACCCACTCTGACTCTCCCACCTCTCAGTTTCTTGAAACGTTAAATATTAGTTGCCTGGGTAGTTGAAGCCACTCTCAATATGGATTTCTATCATTTCAGTCAGACACATAACTAAATGATACAGCCTTCAAATCCCAGTTGAAAATTCTCTGTCCTGAAGCAGTTCCCCCAGCAGACTTGGGTCTCTGCCTCTGCCCCACACCCTTCACCCATGAAAGCAGCGTAGGTGCTATGGCCTGTCAGCCTGGCTGGCTTATCTGTATGTGGTCTGTGAACACCTCTGGGCAGGCCTCTGCCTTCTCTTCTCTGTGCACCCTGAGCCTGCAAACAGTGGGCCTTCAGAACCTTAGGGACCCTACCATGGCCAGAATCCTCCAGCTATCAAAAGGCCTGTGGATGCTCTTTGGCCCAAGTGCTTCTTTCAGACTGTGGGGTCTTCTACAGCCTCTGCAGCATCAAGAGCAAGGGGCATTGTAAACAGAGCTTCCCAGCTGTTAGATCTCACCTCTCACCTGCCTTCCTGTGCTGAGCTGTCAATTCCTTGTCCACTGGGTCTCTTCTGTGGCACCACGGGAGGCTGCAATGTGGAGAAAGGAGTACTGGAGCTGAGTTTCAAGGGAGATGTGCAAAGGGCAGTGTTGGATGCATCCTGTTCAAATTGAGTGAGGTTCCCTGTACATTCTGGAAAAGGCTTCTGGTGTGCAAGAGGGAAGCAGGGCCCCCCAAGGCCCAAAGGAAGAAGATGTCCACAGGTATGAGTGGGGAGCCTCCCCTGTAGCAGCTCCAGATGGGAGCCAGGGACCCAGGAACTGTCCATGTGGTCACATGAGCATGACTATGTAATTGACAAGCAAAGCAGGAGAAAGGTGGGAAGGACTTGGGGAAACCAGAGGGTTGGGTGTGGTCTGGTGAAGTAAGGTGCCCTCCTTCCTTCAGTGTGAATTGCTTTTGTGACTGTCAAAACAGCCACTGGGCAGTTACCAATTCTCAGACCCCTGGGAAGCCAGCGTGGGGCTGGGTGCCTTAGCCCCTTCACATGGACAAGCCGCACCATGTGGCTTCCCAGATTTCAAGGAGCAGGACCTGGTGCTTCTTTCTGACTTCACACTTCCTGGCTGTAGCCCACTTACCTTCCTTCTCTGAGCCTCCATCTTGTCCTCTAAAAAGGGACATGGGTTACTACCTTAACCCTGTGAGGACTAATTTGGGGAATCCTAGAATTAATAGTTGGCCCCAACAGATACCGCTTGTATCCATTCAAATCTCCAAATTAAACTGGAGTCTTGTAGTGTTATGGGGAATTTCTTCCCTGAGGTCAGATGAAACCCACACCGTGGCAGTCCCAGGGTCTCCACTTAGCCAGCTGGACATCAAACCCAAAGGGGCTCAAACAAGCTAACAAACAAGAATGATCGTAACTAAGTCCACGAGCACAGCTTCTGGCTGGACTGTACCTGGGTCTCAGGGACGTCAGCAGGAATCGTCTTCCCCCACCTCTCAGCTCTGCTTACTGATGTCATCCTCACCCAAGTAGCTCTGCCTTTATGGAACAAGGCCACCAACCGCCACAAGCTGATGTCACATCCCTCCAACTGCCACAGGCTGACCTCACTTCCGTCCAACTGCCACAGGCTGACCTTAGGTATCCCCTGTTCCTAATGGCAATAAACCTCCATTCCCCAGGATTCCAGCATATGCCCTGATTCGTCACTTGTCCAGCCCCGAGTCAATCACAGGTGTCCAGGAGGATGGAACATGCTGATTGGTCAGGTGGAGGTCATGTGACCACCCCCTCTGGGAAACCTGTGAGCCGTTCAGCATGTTTCAGGGAGGGAGACAGTGTGATGCCCCAAGAGCAGGGGTGAGGGCACAACTGAAGGATCTGCTGTGATGTGTTTCTGGGATGTACCTGCTTACATCCTCCTCACATACCCAGTTTCCCCTATTTACAAAATGCTTTGTGACGGATCTCTTCCCTCCCCAAGCCCCATTTCACCCACTCACACCAATTAGGATCAAGACCTCCTGTTTGGAGATAAGACTGGATCCCCTCCCAGCCTCAAGGCTTGTTTTCAGTGTGTGATTGCAGTCATTTATTCAGTCAACAAATACCCACTGAGCATCACCATGTGTTCCACAGGTTTCAGGACTGTTGGTTGCTCTGAGTAGTGGGCGTTACCTAGGGGCCTCCCAAAGGGAGTGAATTTTGTCTGAGGAAGCCATTCAGACGGAGTCACTGAATAACTGAATTGCTTGCTGTACCCGTGAAACTAACACAGCCTTGTAAATCAATATACTTCTATATATAAAAAAGGTATTCCCTTCTTGAAAATTGTCCTTAAACTTGTAAAGTTTTCCCTTTCAAATGTAGGTTCTTGTGTCTGTAATTGATTTGGTGGTGTTTCTCTGAGTTAGGGATCCAGCTTTGTTTTCCAGTTGCCTGTCAAATTGCCCCAGCACCATTTACTCAATGGGCCTCCTTCCTCCATTTACATACTGAGAAGCATTTTTGCAAACCCCTAAGTATCAAGGACCTCAGGTCTTCGGTAATCTGTAGAGCACCCCACGGTCAAGCAGACTGTCTCTACAGTCTATACCTTCTCTCCTCTTTCTATCATTGCAGTTTCTAGAATGCACAAGTGTCCCAGAAAGCCCCGTGTAGTGACCCATGGATGTTTCTGTGAGGACAGGGGACGTGAGCATGGAGAGGGGGCTGAGTCCTTAACGACCATGTGACCATGCTGAGTGACCCCAACAGGGGGTCTGGCGTCCTCAGACGGGGCTTGTATGTCCTGGTGTCAGGTTGTGCCAGTGGGACTGGCAGATAGGGACCTGGGGCTCTGGGGCCAGCAGTAGAGAGATTAGCCCTCTCAGCTTGCTTTTGCATTCTTTTGCCCCCTGTGGGCTCCACATAGCTGGTGTAGAGACATTTCTGACACCTTTATCCTAAAAGCCAGAGAGGTGCTCACTGCTTGTGCTTCTCATCCTGGTCTCATCCTTCCTTGCGTCACATTGACTATAAGGTACCTGTGGTTTAATAGACCACCACCTCCTACCCACCTTACTCCTACTAGCTCCTTTCCTGGTAGGGAGATAAAGAACTCTGGGAGCAGTACTCCATCATGCTTGAGCCTGGCCAGAGAGACACATTCTGGCCAGGAAGGCTGCACCCCTGCTGTGGCTTCTGATCCTGCACCCCTGTGCCGTTAGCGTAGGCCCCACCCTGAGGCCTCCCCTCCCTGATCCACACCAGTAGAGAGTACTTGGTGCAGCCCCTTGGCTTTTCTGCCCTGGTCCTCCTCCAGCCCCATCTGCCTCCCAGGCTTCACCCTTGACGCCCACCCACAGGGTCAGGAGGGCCCAGTTCTGGACAGTTTCACACAATGAGACACTGTTGGAGGCCCTCCAACCCCTGGTCTAAATAAACATTTTCTTAGAGCCTCATGATCCTGTGAGGAGATACTGTTTTTGTGCCCATTTTACAGTTGAGAAAGACAAGGCTCAGTGCCACTGTGTGATTTGCCCAGGGTCACCCAGCAGGTCAGTGAGTGAGTTAGGGTTTGAACCCAGGCTGTGTGGCCCCAGTCTCCACATCTCAGACTCCATGACTCTATACAGGTTTTTCAGCTTCTCAGTTAAATTTATTTCAAGGCATTTTATTCTTTTTGGTGCAGTTGTAAATGGGACTGTCTTTATCATTTCTCTTTCTGATAGTTTATTATTAGTGTGGAGAAATGCAACAGATTTTTGTCCTGCAAACTTGCTGAATTTGTTAGTTCTAATAGCTATCATTTGGTGGAGTTTTTATGGTTTCATAAAATATTGTATCATATGTAAATAGTGACAGTTTTACTTCTTTTTTTCCAATTTAATTTGGATGGCTTTTATTTTCTTTTCTTGCTTCATTCCTGGGTAGGACTTCCAATACTTGGTTGAATAAAAATGTGAGTGGGCATCCTTGTATTTTTCCTAATCTTTCAGATAAATTTTCACCATTTCCCCACTGAGTATGATGTTATCTGTGGGCTCGTCCTTTATGGCCTGTAATATATTCCATGTATAACCACTTTGTTGAGAGTTGATATAAATAGATGCTGTATTTTGTTAAAAGCTTTTTCTGCATCTATTGAGATGATCATATAATTTTTATCCTTTGTTTCGTTTGTGTGCTTGAATCACATTGATTTGTACATATCAGCTTTGCATCCCTAGAATACATTCCACTGGACATGGCATTTGATTCTTTTAATGTATTCTTAAATTTGGTTTGCTAATATTCTGTTGAGGATTTTTGCATCTATGTACATCTCTATGTACATCTGGGTCCTTCTTGATATTCTTAAATTCTGAGTTTAAAATGTTATCTCAGACTTCCCTGGTGATCCAGGGTTAAGAATCTGCCTATTAATGCAGGGAACACGGATTGAATCCCTGGTCTGGGAAGATCCCACATGCTGAGTGCAACTAAGCCTGTGAACCACAACTACTGAAGCCTGATCACCCTAGAGCCCAAGCTCTGCAACAAAAGAAGCCACTGCAAGGAGAAGTCTGTAAAGCACAGCAAGAGAGTAGCCCCCACTCGCCACAACTAGAGAAAGCCTTTGCATAGCAATGAAGATCAAGCACAGCCAAAAATAAAATGTCATCTCAGTGAAAAAATACATTTAAATGCAAAGATATCAAGAAAGTGAAAAAGTCCTTAGAAGTAAATGATATTAATACTAAGGCGTAAAGATGAAAGGAACAACTATTCCAAATAACTTACTTTTCATAATAATTTTAGCTCTTCAGAGGACTTCTCATTAAAATAAATTTAAAAGGCAAGTTCCAAGTTAAAATTTTCTTGGCACTATATTTCTACAATAAACTGAAACTTACGTAATTTATGTCTATGATGTTAAGGAATACTATTCAGATATTAAAATCGTATTTTCAAAAACTTAATGACATAGGTAAGTACTAATATTAAGTGAAAATGTAACTAGGAATATAGGATGAGCCCATCCCTGGAGAAGGAAATAGCAATCCATTCCGGTGTTCTTACTGGGAAACCCCATGGGCAGAGGAGCCTGGTGGACTGTGCTCCTGGGGTCACAGGACTTGGACTACACTTAGGGACTAAAGCACCAAGTTTAGATGAAAGTACAGATACGTTGAGTGATAATTTTCAAGTTTACCAAAATGGTTTAGTGTTAATCAGAAGGATTCCATAAATATGCTTTGGTTTGATATTCTGTTTCTTTCAATCAGATACACAGAACTGTGAGGCAGGTCAGATATTACCAACACTTTCCCACGGCACCCTCTGCAGGCCCTGGGAGGCACTGACTTTCTGTCCTGGAGCTCAGTGCCTGACTCAGGGGCTCCGTAAATATTCCCAGATATGCTGCACTTGCGAAGAAACCTACTTTTCCACAGTGTGAAATCACAAGACAAAGATTACTTCCATTGGAAGGTACCTCCTAAACTCTGACTCTTACGAATTTGGTTTTATCTGCCTGCAATCCAGTGAAAATGTCTGAGTTACAGGTGCGGCTTCTTTTGCCACAGAGCCAGGGAGCCCTGAGCATTCCTGCCATTCCTTATGTGACCGCCAGAGGGCCGTGCATGACCGCTCATGACAATCGCACTGCCCACATCAAACGTTTCACCAGTTGTTTTTCCTCAGAACTTGTTTCATTTCCTTAGAGAATTTCCTTCAGGACTATTATATTCTCTTTTATTCATCAATCTTTCGGAATCTAATGAAAACTTACAAACAACAACTGAAGATAATGCATTGGACGGGAGATGCCCCTCCTTCCATAGGCAGGCACAGAAAATAATGAGTGTCTGAATTGAGAGGGTCCGTATTCAACAGTAGGTGAACCAAGAAATTCCAGATGCTCAAGCTGGATTTAGAAAAGGCAGAGGAATCAGAGATCAAATTGCAAACATCCGTTGGATCCTAGAAAAAGCAAGAGAGTTCCAGAAAAACATCTACTTCTGCTTTATTGACTACACCAAAGCCTTTGACTGTTTGGATCACAACAAACTGTGGAAAATTCTTAAAGAGAAGAGAATATCAGGCCACCTTACTTGACTCCTGAGAAATGTGTATGCAGGTCAAGAAAGAACAGTTAGAACCGGACATGGAACTATGGACTGGTTTCAAATTGGGAAAGGAGTAGGACAAGGCTGTATATTGTCACCCTGCTTATTTAACTTCTAGGCAAAATACATCATGTAAAATGCTGAGCTGGATGAAGCACAAGTTGGAATCAAGTTTGCAGGGAGAAATACCAATAACCTCAAATTTGTAGATGATGCCACCCTTATGGCAGAAAGTGAAGAGTAACTAAAGAGCCTCTCGATGAAAGTGAAAGAGGAGAGTGAAAAAGCTGGCTTAAAAGTCAACATTCAACTTAAAATGATGAAAGAGAAAAACCTACAACCAAGGTTACTACTTGGCCCAGCAAGGATCTCATTCAGATAAGAAGGAGAAATCAAAAGCTTTACAAACAAAACTGAGAGAACTCAGCACCACCAAACCAGATCTTCAACAAATGCTAAAGGATTTTCTCTAGACAGGAAACACAGAAAAGGTTTATAAAATAGAATGCAAAACAACAAAGTAAATGGCAATGGGATCATGTTTATCAATAATTACATTAATGTAAATGGGTTGAATGTCCCAGCCAAAAGACAAGGACTGGCTGAATGGATATAAAAATAAGATCTCTATGTATGCTGTCTGCAAAAGACCCACCTCAAACCAAAGGACATGTACAGACTGAAAGTGAAGAGCTGGAAAAAGATATTTCATGCAAGTGGAGAGCAAAAGAGGGTAGGAGTAGCAATACTCATATCAGATAAAATAAACTTTGAAATAAAGACTGTCAAAAGAGACAAAGGAGGACACTAACTAATGATCAAAGGATCAATCCAAGAAGATATAATGATTATAAAGATATATGCACCCAACGTAGGAGCACCTCAATTCATAAGGCAAATGATAACAAATATGAATGGAAATTAACAGTAATACAATAATAGTGGGAGACTTCAATACCCCACTCACACCTACAGATAAATCAACCAAACAGAAAATTAGCAAGGAAACACAAGTTTTAAATGATACAATGGACCAGTTAGACCTAATTGATATCTATAGGACATTTCATCCCAAAACAATGAATTTCACCTTTTCCTCAAGTGCACATTGTACATTCTGCAAGATAGATCACATCCTGGGCCATCCTTTACCATCTAGCCTTGGTAAATTAAAAAAAAAAATGAAATCATTTCAAGCATCTTTTCTGATCACAACGTGGTAAGATTAGATGTCAACTACAAGGAAAAAAAACTATTAAAAATTCAAACATATGGAGACTAAACAACACACTTCTGAATAACAAACAGATCACGGATGAAATAATAAAGGAAATCAAAATATGCATGCTGCTGCTGCTGCTAAGTTGCTTCAGTCGTGTCCGACTCTGTGTGACCCCATAGACGGCAGCCCACCAGGCTTCCCTGTCCCTGGGACTCTCCAGGCAAGAACACTGGAGTGGGTTGCCATTTCCTTCTCCAATGCAGGAAAGTGAAAAGTCAAAGTGAAGTTGCTCAGTCGTGTCCGACTCTTCCTGACCCCATGGACTGCAGCCTACCAGGCTCCTCCATCCATGGGATTTTCCAGGCAAGAGCACTGGAGCAGGTAGCCATACTTTCTCCAGGGGATCTTCCCAACCAAGGGATTGAATCCAGGTCTCCTGCCTTGCAGGCAGATTCTTTTTTACCATCTGAGTCACCAGAGAAGCCCCAAATATCCTGAATATCACCCCAACATCATCCTACAATCAGGGAAAGAGCTGCAACTTATCTAGATATATACATATTTCACTCAACAAAGCTGAAGCTTCTATTATTAAAAATTTAAAAATTAATAGATAGGCCTATTTAGATGTGATCAATCTCAGCTCCAAATGTGTCTTATTGAACTGATCATCACTACCCTAATAGAATTTCTTGTCCCATAAAAGACGAGTGAAAACAGCAATTATTCTTGAAGCTAAGAAAAAAAGAAACATGTATTATCATTTTAACTCATTTAATAAAGACCAGTGGCTGAGCTAGACATTAATTCAACATTATTTGCTTACTTAAATAATACAAAACATCATAAAAGTCTACTATCAGTAACTATATGCCAATAAAATGGACAACTTGGAAGAAATGGACAAATTCTTAGAAAAGAATAATCTTCCAAAACTGAACCAAGAAGAAATAGAAAATCTTTACAGATTTTTACATCACAAGCACAGAACTAGAAACTGTAATCAAAAATCTTCCAACAAACAAAAGCCCAGGACCAGTTGACTTCACAGGTGAATTCTACCAAAAATTTAGAGAAGAGCTAACCCCTATTCTACTCAAACTCTTCCAGAAAACTGCAGAGGAAGGTAAACTTCCAAACTCATTCTATGAGGCCACCATCACCCTAATACCAAAACCTGACAAAGATGCCACAAAAAAAGAAAACTACTGGCCAATATCACTGATGAACATACCTGCAAAAATCCTCAACAAAATTCTAGCAAACAGAATCCAACAACATGTTAAAAAGATTATACATCATGACCAAGTGGGCTTTATTCGAGGGATGGAAGGATCCTTCAATAGCTGCAAATCAATCAATATGATATACCACAGTAACAAATTGAAAAATAAAAACCCTATGATTATCTCAATAGATGGAGAGAAAGCCCTTGAAAAAATTCAACATCCATTTATGATAAAAAAAAAAACCCAGAAAGCAGGAATAGAAGGAACATACCTCAACATAATAAAAGCTGTATTTGATAAACCCACAGCAAACATTATCCTCAATGATGAAAAATTGAAACCATTTCCCCTAAAGTCAGGAACAAGACAAGGGTGCCCACTCTCACCACTACTATTAAACATAGTTTTGGAAGTTTTAGCCATAGAAATCAGAGAATAGAAAGAAATAAGAGGGATCCAGATTGGAAAAGAAGTAAAACTCTCACTGTTGGCAGATGACAAGATCCTCTACATAGAAAACCCTAAAGATTCCACCAGAAAATTACTAGAGCTAATCAATGAATATAGTAAAGTTGCAGAATATAAAACTAACACAGAGAAATCCCTTGCATTCCTATACACTAACAATGAGAAAACAGAAAGAGAAATTAAGGGAAAAATCCCATTCACCAATGCAATGAAAAGAATAAAATACATAGGAATAAATCTACCTAAAGTACAAAATACATATATATAGAAAACTATAAAACACTGATGAAAGAAATCAAAGATGGCACAAATAGATGGAGAAATATAGGATGAATAGAATCAACATAGTGAAAATGAGTATACTACCCAAAGCAATCTATAGATTCACTGCAATCCCTATCAACCTACCAATGGTATTTTTCACAGAACTAGAACAAATAATTTGACAATTTGTATGGAAACATAAAAACCTTGAATAGACAAGGCAATCTTGAGAAAGAAGAATGGAACTGCAGGAATCAATCTACTTGACTTCAGACTATACTACAAAGCTACCGTCATCAAGACAGTATGGTACTGGCACAAAGACAGAAATATAGATCAATGGAACAAAATAGAAAGCCCAGAGATAAATCCACGCACCTATGGACACCTTATCTTTGACAAAAGAGACAAAAATATACAATGGAGAAAAGATGATCTTTCTAACAAGTGGTTTTGGGAAAACTGGTCAACTGCCTGTAAAAGAACAAAAATCAAACACTTTCTAACACCACACACAAAAATAAACTCAAAATGGATTAAAGATCTAAATGTAAGACCAGAAACTATAAAACTCCTAGAGGAAAACATAGGCAGAACACTCTCTGACATAAATACAGAAAGATCCTCTATGACCTACCTCCCAGAAAAATGGAAATAAAAGCAAAAATAAACAAATAGGACCTAATTAAACTTAAAAGCTTCTGCACAACAAAGAAAACTATAAGCAAGGTGAAAAGACAGCCTTCAGAATGGGAGAAAATAATAGCAAACGAAGTGACTGACAAAAATTAATCTCAAAAATATACAAGCAGCTCAATACCAGAAAAGTAAACAACGCAATCAAAAATGGGCTAATGGACATTTCTCCAAAGAAGACATACAGCCAGTTAACAAGCACAGGAAAAGATGCTCACCATCACCCATTATCAGAGAAATGCAAATCAAAACCACAATGAGGTACCATCTCACGCTGGTTAGAATGGCTGCTATCAAAATGTCTACAAACAATAAATTCTGGAAAGGATGTGGAGAAAAGAGAATCCTCTTAAACTGTTGGTGGGAATACAAACTAGTAAGCCACTATGGAGAACAGTGTGGAGATTCCTTAAAAAACTGGAAATAGAACTGCCATATGACCCAGCAATCCCACTGCTGGGCATACACACCAAGGAAACCAGAATTGAAAGAGACACGTGTACCCCAATGTTCACTGAAGCACTATTTACAATAGCTAGGACATGGAAGCAACCTAGATGTCCACTGGCAGATGAATGGATAAGAAAGTTGTGATACCTATACACAATGGAATATTACTCAGCTATTAAAAAGAACACATTTGAGTGAGTTCTAATGAGCTGGATGAAATTGGAGCCTATTATACAGAGTGAAATAAGTCAGAAAGAAAAATACCAATATAGTGTATTAAAGCATATATATGGAATTTAGAAAGATGGTAATGATGACCCTATATGCAAGAAAGCAAAAGAGACACAGACATAAAGAACAGCCTTTTGGACTCTGTGGGAGAAGGCAAGGGTGGTATGATTTGAAAGAATAGCACTGAAACATGTATATTACTGTATGTGAAATAGATCACCAGTTCAAGTTCGATGCATGAAACAGGGCACTCAAAGCCAATGCATTGGGACAACCCAGAGGGATGGAATGGGGAAGGGAGGTGGGAGGAGTTTCAGGATGGGAGGACACATGTACACCTGTGGCTGATTCATGTCAGTGTATGGCAAAAACCACCACAATATTTGAAGTAATTAGCCTCCAATTAAAATAAATAAATAAATTTAAAATTTTAAAAGAAGATATTAAGGAAAACTTATAAAACAAATAAAATATGAAAAATAAAGTGAAATCACTCGTAACATTCTTAAAAAAAAACACCTCAACATTCAAAAACTGAAGATCATGGCATCCGGTCCTATCACTTCATTGCAAATAGATGGAGAAACAATGGAAACAGTGACAGACTTTATTTTCTTGGACTTCAAAATCACTGCAGATGGTGACTGTAGCCATGAAAGACACTTGCTCCTTGGGAGAAAAGCTATGACAAACCTAGATAGCATATTAAACAGCAGAGACATGACTTTGCTGACAAATGATGCTAAAGCTGAAACTCCAGTACTTTGGCCACCTCATGCGAAGAGTTGACTCATTGGAAAAGACTCTGATGCTGGGAGGGATTGGAGGCAAGAGGAGAAGGGGATGACAGAGGATGAGATGGCTGGATGGCATCACTGACTCGATGGACATGAGTCTGAGTGAACTCCGGGAGTTGGTGATGGACAGGGAGACCTGGCGTGCTGCGATTCATGGGGTCGCAAAGAGTCGGACATGACTGAGTGACTGAACTGAACTGAACTGAACTGATGATGAGTGATGTTGAGCATCTTTTCATGTGTCTTTTGGCCATCAGTATGTCTTTGGGAAAATGTTGGGAAAGACTGAGGGCAAGAGGAGAAGGGGATTACAGGATGAGATGGTTGGATGACATCACCAACTCAATGGGCGTGAGTTTGAGCAAACTCTGGGAGATAGTGAAGGACAGGGAAACATGGTGTACTGTAGCCCACGGGATCGCAGAGAGTTGGATATGACCCAGGGACTGAACAACAACATAGCCTCCCCTCCCCAAATATGGGGCCAAAACGTGCATATGCAGATATGCATAGGATAGGTAAACAGTTGGCATTATTATAACTTGAAAAAGGATATAAAGAATTAAAGAACCTGCTCTAGACAGTGAACATTTAGCATTTCCCATTGTATTGTAAAGGAGGTTAAAACTATTAGAGGAGCAATTTAAGCTCCGAAGCTTGGGGCTGCAAGTATAGCTATCCAGTGGCACTCACCCAGGGAAATTTTTGGAAAGATTCTGGGAAGCAACTGAGAACCTTGTGAAATATCTGTAGCAATAACATGTTCACTTTATACACCGAAGATAACATTATCTGTTGTTGTTGTAGAAACTCCTCACTGGAGTTAGATTACTATGCTGTTCCTGTACAGAAACTATTAACAGGTTGAAACATTTATTTTCATACAAGGAAAAATGCTTTTTCTGACTTTTATTGAAGTGATATTTTTCCTGATACATCATAAACCAAAAACTCCCAGTGTACAGAGTTTGTTAACATGCCACAAACTGAGCACTTAATGGATCACATTTGTGTGATAATGATGTAAGATCACTGATTTAATCTAGGAATTGAGGATTAATTTAAGGATTATTTTTTTATCCTGGAAATCACAACAGTAAGGACCAAAAAAAAATCTATGGGTCAACAGTGTGTTCAATATTGCTGAAGACAGATGGTATTCATTCTACTCACTCAAATGACTACAGACCTGGGTGTGAACACTGAAGGGCAGAAATGTCGCTACAGCAACAGAGTTCTGGAAAAGTCTCAGACCTTCTTTTGTAACATTCCAGGAATTGACTGTCTGGTAAAGTGGGTTTTGAGACTGCAATCACATCATTAAAATTCAGTGAATGACTGTTTAAAAAAAAACTCATATAAATACTTTTTTGAGAAAAGAGCTTTCCTAGATATAATTTACGTATTATATAATTAACCTATTTAAAGTGTACAATTCAATGAGTATGTTTGCAGAACTGTGCAACTATCACCACAATCGATTTCAGAATATTTCATCACATCCCCACAAATCCATGCCCATTAGCTGTCACTCCTTACTCCCCCCAACCTCTTCCAGCCCCTGGCAACCACTCATCTGGTTTGTGTCTCTACGGATTTGCCTGCTCTATGCATTTTATATCAATGGGATCATACAGTATGTGGAAGCTTTTTGTTTTGAGGGAAGGGGTAGGGAAAGCTCCATGGTCTGCTTTTCTATTATTATAAATTTCTTGTCTTATTTATAATCCTTCTGTCCCTAAGTAGTATCTTCCTAATTTCCATCACAGCTGGTAATGGAAAGGAGGATGGTTCCTGGTTAGTTACAGTGTGATATCCTGCTGCACAAAATGCTTGCTTCATGCGGACACTGTGGGGTTGGGGGAAGGGTGTGGCAAATGCTTTTGTTCTTGGCAGGCAGCCCTGGATGGTTCCCCAGCCGCCTACATCACCTAACAAGGTGATAGGATAAGCCAGGTGTGTAAGGATAATATGCACATCAGTGAAAGAGTCTTGAGAGTCAAGTACCAGAGAAATCAGCTCAAACATCGAGGAGGAGAAAACAGCAAGATTGGAGACATGGTGTATAGATAGATCACACTAAGAGCAGATAAGAAATGATCAGTCCATGTCCGTGGGGTGAGCCCAGGGGCTCTAAGTCTTACTCTAGAATGTAGCTGTTCTTCGGGAGACACTGAAGGGCCAGTGATCCTTTGCCATTGACCTAAGACTTTGTGTTCTTAGAGAATGCGTAGACATCACTGGTTTCCTTCAAAACAGTCACCACCCCTCCCACAGCCCACACCCTACCTCCCCCCTCCATTCTGGCTACATACAAGTCTGAAAATGCCAGATGCTATTTTCCCATTCCTTCTACCAGCAACAGTTAAGCATGAGAGCCATACATGGTCAAGTGACCTGGTGGGAGACCACTGTGAGATTTCTTGGGATGGATGTCTTTCCTAATAAAAAAACAGATTCACGAAAAAAATTACGGGTTTTGACAAGACATTGTCTTCACTTGCTCCCTAGAAGTGTAATGAGCACTTTGAAACCATGAAGGAGGAGTCAGAAGCTGGCCACCTGGGAACACAGGACCCACGCAAGCCCTTGACCACAACACTGCGCTTCTCACATAACCAACCCGGGATGGCCTTCTCAGCTTTTTGGTACATGAGTTCATCAACTCTTAATTGTGCTTTCTAATAATTTTTAATAGGAAGTATCCCAGAATGATACACTGGAATGAATTTACTACTTTCAGAGGATCATTGGTTATAAATCTTGGTTATAAGGCAAGTAGGCAGTTGTGCTTCCTTTGTGATTTTAATTTCTCCTTGGAAAAATGCTCCCAGTGGACTCTGTACTTGGTCAGTATCCAAGAACTGGAGTGTTGTCATGGACTAAAAGACTCTAAGAACCAAGGGCAGCACTTGCAGTGTGATGTGGCAATGAATGCTTCCTCAGAAATAATGGGGTCATGCAAACGCCAAGTTCAGTGCCATAAATCAGCACTCTGTGCCCGAGTCCACCCACCCCTTAAAGCTGGCGTGTGAGAGCAGCTGGGGAGGCCGATTTTCTTTGTGATGTGGGTCCTAAATACCAGGTTTCTTTGGGTTGAATGACAGCTGGGCCCACTGACCAGGGCCTTGTCAGTACAATATTACAATTTTCCATAATCCACCTCTGTAAAGATTTTAAGGCAAGCCTTAGCTGGAAACCAGGACGTATCACTTTTTTTCCTTTTTAAAATGAATTTGTATTAAAGTTGATTTACCATGTTGTGTTTGCTTCTGCTGTACAGCAAAGCAAACTAGTTGTACAAATACATATATCCACCATTTTTAGATTCTTTTCCCATATAAGTCATTACATGGTACTGAGTAGAGTTCCCTGTGCTACACAGTATATATACAATGGAAAGTTATTCAGTCATAAAAACAATGCAATAATGCCACTTGTAGAACGTACCATTTTCATCAAGGTTTTAGATTTAGCAAAGATCAAAATCAGGGCCCCAGGCTTCCTTGGTGGCTCAGTGGTAAAGAATCCACCTCCCAACGCAGGAGACACAGGTTCTATCCCTGTTTCGGGAAGATCCCACATGCTTCAGAGAAACTAAGCCTGTGCTCTAGAGCCCAGGAACCCTAACTACAGAGCCCACATGTAGCAACTACTGAAGCCCACACTCTCGATAGCCTTTGCTCCATGACAAGAGAAGCCTCTGTAAGGAGAAGCCTGTACACCACAGTGCAGACCCCCATTCACTGCAACTAGAGAAAAAACCAGTGCATCAACAAAGACCCAGTACAGCTTTAAATAAATAAAGCCATTAAAAAAAATCAGAGCCCCAAATTCCTGAACACCCTGTGACACTGCCCAGAAGCAGTTTTGATAGCCCTGGAACCAGAAATTTATGATCTTTTTTAAGTTAAATTGATTCAGTTCTGCCTGGTGGTGGTACCCCTTTTGAAAAGAGACAGTCATGCCAGGCAACTCTGCTCTCCCTGCCTTAATACCCGCTCCCCACATTAGGGAAAAATCAAGAACCAGAAAGGCTGTGCTCACTCCCTTCAAACACCTACTTCATCTTCAAGCAAGAATTTGCTCTGCAAAAGCCTCTCTGGACCAGCCCAGCTCAACACAGAGCTCCCTTGTCTGTGCCCAGGATGAACTACTGTGCTGTCAATGGTCTGGATCCAGCTCTGCCTTTTCAAAACCGTGACTCAACAGAAACATCATGCTTTGAGTGAAAGTGAGAGTGTTAGTTGATCAGTTGTGTCCAGTTCTTTTTTCGACCCCATGGACTGTAGCCCATCAGGTTCCTCTGTCCATGGAATTCTCCAGGCAAGAATACTGACGTGGGTAGCCATTCCCTTCTCCAGGGTTCTTCTCAACCCAGGGATCAAACCCAGGTCTTCTGCATTTCAGGCAGATTCTTTACCATCTGAGCCACCAGGGTAATTGCATGCTTCTAGGCTCCCGCATAAATCATGGGCCCTGTGTGTTTACTTTTCAAAACACAAATACAAATAAAACAAATCAAAAAAAGCTAAACATGGGTGGTTGATTGTATTTCATGTGAACTTTTGGTTTCGGGGAATAGGAATGAAATTGGGATCTTACAGCATCTATGAACAGCAGATTGTACAGCACATGCTGGATTGCTGGGGTTAACCTACTGGAGCCTTAATTTTAGATATTTGAGGTTTGCAGACATGGAGAAGACTCTTGAGAGTCCCTTGGACAGCAAGGAGATCAAACCAGTCATCCTAAAACAAATCAACCCTGAATATTTATCAGAAGGACTGATGCTGAAGCTGAAGCTCCAATACTTTGGCCACTTGATGCAAAGAGCTGACTCATTAGAAAAGACCCTGATGCTGGGAAAGATTGAAGGCAGGAGGAGAAGGGGAGGACAGAGGATGAGATGGTTAGATGGCATCACTGACTCAATGGAAATGAGTTTGAGCAAACTCTGGAAGACAGTGAAGGACAGGGAAGCTTGACATGCTGCAGCCTATGGGGTCACAGAGTGGATACCACAACAGACATGGAAACTGTACTGTGGAGCTCCCCAGCCCAGCATAGCCCCTGCAGAGGGCAGGGGGGCGGGGGCGGGTGCAGAGTGGGGGATGGGGTCTGCCCAGCTCCCGTATCCACAAGCAGAGCTTTGCTGCTGCTGCTGCTAAGTCACTTCAGTCGTGTCCGACTCTGTGTGACCCCATAGATGGCATCCCACCAGGCTCCCCCGTCCCTGGGATTCTCTAGGCAAGAACATTGGAGTGGGTTGCCATTTCCTTTTCCAACGCGTAAAAGTGAAGTCACTCAGTTGTGTCCGACTCTTAGTGACCCCATGGTCTGCAGCCTACCAGGCTCCTCCATCCATGGGATTTTCCAGGCAAAAGTACTGGAGTCGGGTGCCATTGCCTTCTCCGAAGTAGAGCTCTAGCATCAGCCAAATTCAAGGACAGCAGACTCCTGGTTGTTTCTGATCTCATTTTTACTCTCAGACATCTGTTTTTCTGAGGATCAAATCACTGTGAAGTCCCAATGTCATGCACCCCAGCAAGCCTCTCAGCACAGAACTAGCCCCACCCACGCAGGGATCCATCTCCCCAGGAAAATACCACTTGCCCATGACACTCAGGGCCTTCAAGATGACTAGATTGCTGGCCGTTGATCTTACCAATCAATTTTATGGAGAAAAACTGTATTTATTTTCATTTAAGATTTGGTTCTGGGGTATTTTTTTCCCCCAAGGGGACAAAAAAATGGTTAAACTTGTGGTTCAAGTCACATATTAGGGTTTCACTCTAGCGGCTTAGACAGTAAAGAATCCTGCAATGCTGGAGACCTGTGTTTGATCCCTGGGTCGGAAGATCCCCTGGAGGAGGGCATGGCAACCCACTCCAGTATTCTTGCTTGGAGAATCCCCATGGATAGTGAAGCCTGGCAGGCTACAGTCCACGGGGTCACAAAAAAATCAAACATGACAGAGGGACTAAACACACAGCACATACTCCATCCTGCAGTTCCCCTCACCCTTAGCCCAAGCGAGTGACTGAGGAAGAAGGAACAGCAGTCTGTGGGGTTGAGGTGGCCATCCTGCACCCTGCTGAGGTCTCCAGAGCTGCTGGCTCTGGCCAGAGTTGAGTGCTCTGAACAGGGCTGGCGTCTCCCCTCTGCAGAAGAACCAGTCCACACAGGTAAATCCAGGGTGAGGCTGTCCGGGTTCGAGTCGAATCTACACTTGACTTCACGGCCCTGCTGCCTCACAAGGGTGGGGGCACAGCCTTCTTCCTCCCAGACAAGAAGAGGAAGCCACCTTGTTTGGAGCAGCCTGCACCCCGAGCCCACCCTTCCAGGCAGATCTATGTCCAGCATGCCATCTTCTCCATACTCCATATTCCTCAGTTCCTCTGCATGGTGCCCCACCAGAAACACTGGAGGCAGAGGACTGGAGCTTCTCTTTCATGGGACCCCTGATCTAAAAAAATACCTTGTTGGCTGGGCCATTAAGGTGCTTCCCTACTGTGGTCCCATGATCCTGTCACTGGAGGGGTTCTGGGAGCCCCACATTGTATCCTAGCCTTATGGACTGGTGCTTTTGCACAAAAGAGACGGACGCCAGCCCTTATCAGATATCTCAACCACCAGCAACTGGGTAAGACTCCAGCAGGGGTGTTGGACAGCCACCCCCGCCCCATCGGCTGCTGTTCCTTCTCTCTCAGTCACTCGCTTGGGCTAAGGGTAGGTGGGTGGGTGGGAATGCAGGATGTAGCCCACAGCCCAAGTCTGTATTTGACCTTATTTACTGAGGAGCGCCTCTTCCCTCATCCTTTCTGAGACAGTCCCTGAATCCAGTGTACACCAAGGGGCACTTGAAGGATAAAGCTGCTGGGCCCCTGGCAACTCTTCTGGAAAGTGAGCTGTCCTGCCACCTCAAGGACACTCCTGTGACAGGCACTGCAAGGGCCCGACTTCCAAAATGTACAATTAGGCTTGGGGAGCACATCTTCCTGGGAATTTCTATACAGGTGTTAGAATGACCGATCCAGTAACTTAAGTCTGCCTGTTTATGTAGTGAGAATTTGTCATTCACCAAACCCATCTGTAACTTTCCTTTTAGTGTGTGACATCATTTTTAATCATGTCAAGAGCTGCCTCTGTGTGGTACTCAAGTGAAGCCAGTATTTAAGGCATTAAACTTCAACCTGAACTGTTACCCCCCAGAACCAGCCCAGACACCTGTGTCCATGGGCCTGGGGCCCCTCCCTCAACACCTGGGAGGTGCCGTGGACTTAAACATGAGCTAAGTGGCTCTCTGATCTCACTGTGTAGTCACTTGTCATGAATCTGTTTGCAGAAAGTAATGTGCTTGTGCTCTAAGTAAAGTTTGGCTTGGCAAAAAATAAAGTCAATAAACGACAAGGCCTACTCTACAGCCCAGGGAACTATATTCAATACCTTGTCATAACCTACAATGGAAAAGAATATGAAAAAAGAATATAGATGTTTGTGTATATATGATTTAAATATATAAAACCTGGAACACTTTGCTGTACACCTGAAACACTATAAATCAACTAAGTTGTTGTTAGCAACTTAGTCCCTAAGCCATATCCGACTCTTTGCAGCCCCATGGACTATAGCCATGGAATTTTTCAGGCAGAACACTAGAGTGGGTTTCCATTTCCTACTCCAAGAGATCTTCCTGACCCTGGGATCAAACCCACATCTCCTGCATCTTCTGCATTGGCAGGCAGATACTTTACCAGCGAACCACCTGGGAAGCCCACTCTGTAAATTTAAGGTGGACAGCATGTCAGTTTGATACATTTTACACTGTCATGTGACTGTCATTGTAGCAATAATTAGACCTCTGTCTCCTTATATAGCTGTCATTTCCTCTTAGTGGTTGGAATAGTTCTAATCTCTTAGCAACTTTGATGATTATAATACAATGCCATTGTTTAATTGTCCAGTTATGTCTGACTCTTTGTGACCCCATGAACTGTAGCCCAACAGGTTCCTCTGTCCGTGGGATTTCCCAGGCAGAAAACTGAAGTGGGTTGCCATTCCTTCTCCAGGGGCTCTTCCTGATCCAGAGATGGAACCCACATCTCCTGAATTACAGGCAAATTCTTTACCACTGAGCCACTTGAGAACACCTTATAATAAAATACTGTTGTCTATATTCATATACTATAAATTAAATCAGATATTTAAAATTTTAAAAAGAAGCTGGAAAGCTAGCTACACAAAATTTTTCTAATTCTTCTAATTTTTCGATGCTGGCAACTAACTGAAAACCAAAGTTTTCAACAGTTTGTTGGTCAAAGTGTTTTTAAAGCTGGATTTGTCTGGATCTGATGCATCTCCATTTTTACTCAGCACTAAACAATGCTCCAAAGTATATAAATTCCATGTTCTACCTGTTTTCATAGTTTAATCACATTGAATTTTTAAACCAGATTTGAAAACCAGAATATCTAACGAGTCTGTTAACGGCAGCTTAGCTCAGGCGACCGGCTACACCCAGGAATCTGGAGTTAGAAGTCCAGCCCCAGGGCTGAAACTGATTTATTCAGTGACTTTGAACAAGGTCATTCACCAAGAGTTTACCTGGGTCTGCATCTGGGTCTGCTGTGAGAAGACCTAACCAAGGGGATTTAAAATATTTAGCTCCCTCCCAAAAGTGCTTCAAGAATTCATGCTACTATCTATTTGTAATTTTAAAGTCTGTCTCATTTGGAAACATTTCCAGTGAATTTTGCAGACAAAGGTCCATATAGCAAAGAGATGGTTTTTCCAGTAGTCATGTGAGAGTTGGACCATAAAGAAAGCTCAGCACCAAATAACTGACGCTTTCAAACTGTGGTGTGGGAGAAGTCTCTTAAAAGTCCCTTGGACAGCAAGGAGATCAAACCAGTCAATCCTAAGGGAAATCAACCCTGAATACTCATTGAAAGGACTGATGCTGAAGCAGAAACTCCAATACTTTGGTCACCTGATGCAAAGAAATGACTCACTTGAAAAGACCCTGATGCTGGGAAAGATTGAGAGCAGGAGGAAAATGGGTCAACAGAGGATAAGATGGTTGGATGGCATCACTGACTCAATGGGAGATTAGGTCCCAGCAAACTTCCCAGCAAACTCTGGGAGATAGTGAAGGACTGGGAAGGTTGGCATGCTGCAGTCCATGGGATTACAAAGAGTTGGACATAACCTAGCCACTGAACAACAACGTGAAATCTAAAAATGACAGTTAAGTACTGTCAACTGAATACAAGCTTTTGCAACACTGTAAAAAAAAAATATATATATATGTATATATATATATACATATATTCCTTTATAAATTAAAAGATTTTCCAGGAAAGACTAGCTCTATGTCAATTTTTTTCAATACTTTAGGCTCTGAAACTAACTTCCTTAAAAAGCATGGTATAAAAATGAAAACATATTAAATATTTTAAGCCTCAGAAACAAACAAATTGGTGGAAGAAGCTAATATTCATTTCTCTGCTTATCCTCTCATATCTGTGTATGACCCTTGAGTTGAGGCTGTGAAGACTGCTCCTTTACATGTTTTCTTATTAGGAAAATGCTTTCAGTTAAGTATAATGGGCTCTATTTTCACTTTGTTTCCAAGATATATTTAATATTCTTAGGCTATATTTTATAAGCCTAGATGTGTATTGCACAGATATGCACACTATCATTTTAAAAAGATCAGTCCAATTAATAAATTTTACATACTCCAAAGTTATTGTTTGGTATATGAAACCACACTTCCCCTATTCATCATTATGAAAATTCTCTTTCCCTTTGATATGGCTTGATGTGGGTCCTTAGTAACACCCTCAATTTCATTCAATCTATTGATGGTGTTCAAAACTCATCCTTGAGTTTCTCATTTGTGAATTTTGTGGTTTGCCTTCAGCATTAAAAATGAGTTGATTGCCCTTCTTGAATCCCTATAACTACTTCCCTAAAAAGAATACACAATTGATCTTACAAACTCAACATGTACGTTTCACTTCTGTGCATCTTAAGTATCACGACAAGTTCTCTAGCTCATCCTCACTGTTCGCCTCTGCCCCTTCCTCTCCAGCCACAAATCACCTGCTCCAACAGTTCTGCCCTGGTCTGCTCCATTCTTATCGTCTCCCTTTTCTCAGCCTTCCTATCTTCACACAGGCCCAACTCACTTGGCATCTGTGTGCATTTCTGACCCCCCAGCCTCCTACATGCAGCTCATGCACTACTCTGCCCAAGCCTGTCTTCTGACTGCAGGCTTTGTTTCCCTCGCCCACTCCACAAAATTCACCCCTTGTTTTTTATTGCTCTTTATGTTCAGAACTGCCTCCCACGAACATTCACAAACCTCACCACACTCCCTAAGATCATTTCTCCAGAAGGGCTTCCTAGTCTGCAAGCATCCTTGCTCCTGTGTCTGCATGTCACACAGTTGTTCCTGGCCTGTTCGTAGCAATTCGCTTTTCTCCCTGAAAGATTTTGTTTGGAGCCTTAATTTTTTTTTTTTTTTGGGTACTTTATAGAATTAATCAGGGAAGCTTCAACAGTATATGTTAAACATATGTAATACTTAATTGTAAGTTATGCAAACACAAGGGCAGGAGTAATTCTATTGCCTGATGGTCTCATGGACCAGTCAAATCAGCACCAAAATTGCTTATCACACAGGTGGAACTTACATCTTTGCTGCATGCTATTTTAATAACCATTACTATCAGAAAATTTGAATTTAATAAAAATGCCCACTCAATATTTAGAATATTTGTTAAAATGTTTATTGCTTGTTAAAATTTAATGTTTGTTTAAAAGGCTTTTTAAAATTGCCTTTATCATAGGATGCAGGAGTCTTTGAATCTGAGTAGTTTCACTCTGTATAGTATATAAGACTTGAATTGAGTGAAAACCTGTGCCTTTAAATATCTTGGAAAGAAAACACTATTATTATGTGTTTTTCAACCAGAGCAATTTACTAAACTAGCTTTAGTAACTATTTATCACCTCCTTGCTGCAATAAAACTGCAAAACTGGCAGTTGGTATCTGTCTACATTCCCTGGGATGAGATATGAACTGATTCCAAAGTAAAAATAATCAACAGAAATTATACGCTTTGAACTCACTGCAGTAAGTCCACAGGGCAAGTTGCCAAGCCTCTCTTCATATGGTAGCTGCCAGTCTTGGGAAAGATCGATTCTAAATAAATAGCTCACTGCCATGCTCAAAGGCTCACAAAATGCCCTTTGTCCTCAACTAGAAAAGTCATGAAAAGAAAATGTGGAGATTCAAGGTCTTCATTTGGTCTCCTCCAAACAATCCATCAAGCACAATCCCCCTTCTCTCTAAACTTCTGTGGCACTTACTCTCACAGTTAACCAAACAATATTCTCTTTCTCTGCATGTTTGTCTTCCTACCATAGTCTTCTCTGAAACTGCTAGAGGCAGAGACCATCAACTATATTCTCTCTGCTTGTCATTTCAGCATTGGTGCCACATGAATGGGAGGAACATGAATTCATTCAACAAACATCTTCCAGACAGCTATGGT
Organism: Bos mutus; assembly: GCF_027580195.1. NCBI lineage: Eukaryota > Metazoa > Chordata > Mammalia > Artiodactyla > Bovidae > Bos > Bos mutus. Next base: position 42,304,129 of record NC_091644.1, read on the forward strand.
GCTCCAGGCACTGTAACTAGAGATACAGTGGTAAACAAGACCCTGCTCTGAGAGAACTGAAATCTAGAGGGAGAGAATCGGGTAAGCAAACAGGCAAGTAGCATCATATGTGATGGGCGACCCTTGAAGCCAGAGTGAGTTATGAGGGCACATTTGGTGGGGTTTGAATTGTTTTTAAAAAGAGTTCAGGATGAGCCCTGGATGGAGCGATTTCTAACAAGTAATTTGGAGGTGAGTAGGACTCAGCACAGAGAAGGCAATGGCACCCCACTCCAGTACTCTTGCCTGGAAAATCCCATGGACGGAGGAGCCTGGTAGGCTGCAGTCCATGGGGTCGCTAAGAGTCGGACACGACTGAGCGCCTTCACTTTCACTTTTCACTTTCATGCATTGGAGGAGGAAATGGCAACCCACTCCACTGTTGTTGCCTGGAGAATCCCAGGGACGGCGGGGCCTGGTGGGCTGCCGTCTATGGGGTCGCACAGAGTCAGACACGACTGACGAGGCTTAGCAGCAGCAGCAGCAGCAACTCAGCACAGCGAAGAAGGGTTGGCGGAAGCAGAAGAGTTTAAGTTGCATATCCCAGAAGTGAGACAAAGCAGAGCACATTAAAGGAACAGGAAGTACTTTAGAAGACTCGGAGTTTACAGTGGTGGTGAGGATTGGAGATGGGAGATGAAGCTCTAAAAACGAGCTAAGACCAAGAGACATAGGAGGGAATTTGGTCTTGCACCTTCAGGGTAACGGAGATTAGGGGGAGGTTCTGAGCAAGCGAGTGACTGTGGCCAGGGAGGTCCTTCTGGCTATGCCGGGAGAGATGGTGGGAGGGATGCAGGTGGGGGCGGGGCTGTGCTGGGCTGGGCGGGAATGAGGAGGGGTGGTGGAGATCTCGGAGGCTGTGGGAGAAGGAGGAGTCGGAGGATGTAGGTGTTCCCAGTTCCGTCAACTGCATATAGGCTATTAAGTATTCTAGGGCAGGACTGTAGTTCTCAGGGTGGGTCCAGCACAGATGAAAGATGCAAATGTCCCAGATCCAAACTACTCCAGACTGACTGGGTGAAGTGGAGGAGACCAGCAACCAGCGTGCACTTTAACCACATTCTGGGTGGTTCTGATGTGTGCTTAAGTTTGAAAATCAATGTTTTAGCTCATGAGTCTTCCAACTGTTTTGTTCAGTTACCCTAAAATGTGTTTGAAAACACGTGTGTTATTCACACGTTTTAAATTTGACATCCAAATGTTTTCTTTTAAAGTATAAATAGCTACAAAGGATGTAATTTTTAGCATGTTAAAAATATATTGTATCTTTTAAATACAGTCAGCAAAATCAAAATACCCTAACAATGTGATACTCGCCATAGCACAGTAAGAAGGGAAACAGGATAAAAAAATGAACAATTTCTTTTTTTTAATAGTTTAGCAGTTTCAAAATGTAAGCCCATTCCTTGGACACTCATATCCTTTTAATTTCCATAACTGAATGTTATACTGTATTCTGTTAATCAACCGACCATACTTAGCTGCAACAAAAATATGAATGTGATAAAATGCATGTCTGCTAAATCGCTTCAGTTGTGTCTGACTCTGTGCGACCCTATGGACTGCAGCCCACCAGGCTTCTCTGTCTGTGGGATTCTCCAGGCAAGAATAATGGAGTGAGTTGCCAGGCCCTCCTCCAGGGGATCTGCCCGAACCAGGGACTGAACCAGCTTCTCTTACCTCTCCTCCATTGACAGGCAGGTTCTTTACCACGAGCACCACCTGGGGAGCCCTGAAATAAAATATTCATCCTCAATTTAGATATAATTATTTAGCATAGTTGATAAAATAGCATAATGTTTTATAATTTTGATAATAACTATTAACATGAAAAGTAGTGTATTGTTGAAATATATCTCCTAGTGTGATGAGTAGAGCTTCTAAAATTTAATTCATATATCTGTGGATAAATACTACATATTAATAAAATAAGACAAGCTTTAGTGTCAATTCTATCCATATTTTATTTTTATAATGCAAATTAAAAACAATTAACCAAACACCCTGTTCATATAATAAGGAAAAGGGATGAAAGAAGTTTTATTATAGCAATTCTACCTAATTCTCTGCACTCCTTGTAAGATATATGCTAAATTATCATAGAATCATCTATCATCAAAAACGTCTGGTGGACTATCATTTCTCTGTGAAATAGGAGGCCAAGTCATTTGTTCAGAGTAAAGATGAAGTGGTAGGTAGGCACATGGAAGAGAATGGAGTTTAGGGGGTAGGAGTGGAAGAGAGTGAGAACAAAGAACATATGTGAATTGCCGGGCAGAGTTTAGGCCCTGAAATACTAAGAATACAAATGATTGGATTAACAAACTGAGGGCATGTTATTCAGTTGCCACTCTTTGAAATTGACTGCCGATTAAATGAGCAAAGCTTAATCACATGGTATCTGTTACAGACAGAATAGCGGCCCCTCAAAGATGGCCATGTCCTAATCCCCCCTGTGAATGTGTTAGTTTATATGCCAAGAAGTACTTTTGTATAAGTGATTAAAGTTTGTAAACAAGATGGGATAGGTGTCCTGGATTATCCAGGTGGTCTACTGTCATCACAAAGTGAAAGGCAGGGGAGTCAGAGTCAGAGAAGAAGACTGAAGCCAGAAGAAGTGGTCAGAGTGATGCAGGAAGAGGCCAGGAAGGAGCTAAGGATGCAGGTGCCTCCAGAAACTGAAAAGTCAAGGAGATAGACCTCCCCTGGAGCCTGAGAAGGAACCAGAGCTGACTGCACCTTGAGTCTAGGACTTCTCCCTCCAGGAGTGGAAGATTATACACTTTTGTTGTTTCAGGCACTCAATTAGTGGTGATTTATTACAGCAGCAATAAGAAATGAGCGCACTTGTCCCTTCAGTTCTGTGTGGACAATGTTGCTCACATTGTAACATGCAGTCATCTGGGACTTTATTCCCATGCAGCTTTTGATTCAGGAGGTCCTAGGGGGTCAGACTGTGATTCTGCACATCCAACAAGTTCCCAGGTCCTGGGCCACAGACACGCTTTGAGTAGGAAGGATCTGGAAAGCAATGTCTAGACAGAGAGAGAAGTGGTTTTTGTGACCATGTAGCATCTTTCATTTGTATAGTTGCCCCGAATTTATACCTTATGATGGCATTCACTAAGCACAGAATCTCTGTGAGGCAAATACTGACAGCATTTTCTTTTACTGACAAGGAAAGTGATACTCATAGAGGGTAAGCCACAGCCCCAGGCTGCACAGCTGCTCTGTTGTATTTGGCCTGTGGCAGGATCAGTACTTGAGCATGGGTTCCTCTGTTCCAAGTTCTTTTCACTATAGCAAAGTCAATGTTTAAATCGAGATCCTGAAACAACCAACCAATTCTGAAGCCTCAGAGCTGCTCAAGGGTAAGAAGCAAAGTTAAAGAATCCACAGCAATTCCTGTGAAATTTAACTGACGCAGGAATGGATGGAAAGAGAGATGAACTGTTACACAGTTTTTTTCACTCTGAGATTTGACCAAAATGTTAATCATGTTTCAAGTCACCTGGGATACACTTGTATTGCTTGGTACTAGTATCTTGACAATGAATAAATGTACATTGGATATATTAAGTCATGCTCTGCTGTCTTTTCCAGAACCTTCTCATTATGTTCAGTATTTATTGAGCACTTACTGTGTGCCAAAAGCTTATGCCAGACATTACAGAATTGGATATAAATGAGACATTGTCCTTGTGTTCTGGAATTTCACTGCATGATAGCAAAGAGATAAATGCAGGGAGAAATCTATATTTTTATACAATTATAGAAGTTTCAAAGATTAAAGGAAGGGTTGATTTGCTCTGGAAAAGTTAGATATTAGAGGTTGTTTTTGTTTTCCTCAGAGGAAACTGCATCTGTTCTAAAAAACTCTATTGAGATTTTTTAAATAAGTTACAGATATAAAGCCCTAGTTTTTCCCAAAGTTTTAAAGCTCATACTACACTAATCTTATATTTTTGAGCAATTATTAACTGTCACTTGCAGGGGGGCTCTTATTACTGCTAAGTCTGGACTGTTTACACATTTTATATCTTTAAACTGCACTGCAAATTTAATACATCCCAGTTCCTTTGTAAGTGTAAATAAAACCTACCTAAGTATTGTATAACTTATAAATGTAATAAATTGAATGTGTAAATACAGTAAAGTTTAATAAAAGTCACATAAATGTTCCAATTCAGGAAGATTTCAACTTTAAATCACAAATCTAAATCAATTGCTTGATCTGACATTTCAGTTATAAAGCTGAAGTTCTGATACGCCAAATATTTTGTACATTAAAAATATGTAAGAAGTTCCTACATGTTCTTTAGCACAATAGTATTATTGTTATGATTTCAGTTTTCCTAAACATTTACAGCCTTTCTAAAACTAGGAAGATGTTTACCCCCTAGGAAAGACAGGCATATCTTGCTGTGCAGGGCAGTGCCCTCCACTCTAACAGAAGGACCACGGGGAGCAGGATGCCCACTGTAGGGGAAGAGGCCTGTATGCAGACAAGGAGTAAATGAGAAAACTCTGTACTTCTGCCCAACTTTGCTGTGAATCTAAACAGCTCTAAATTACATAATCTATTAATTCATTAGAAAAATAAATGAAAGACAGTTACCATCTTTGTTAATGGAGGATTTTCTGGGGATGCCACATTCTGGTCCACAGTCTTCACACCCACGTTCCTGAATCCACTCATCATCTAACTCCTGAGTCTCTCCCAGAAGTCTGTAGCCTATCGGTGTTGATCATTTAATTGCATTCTGCATGGTTTTGACTTTAAAGATACATTAATGTTTCTTCTTTCTGTGTAAAGATCTCTGAACCTTACTAAAAACCTGCATTATTTTTATTTTATATGTTTTATGGGCCCACACAAAATATATTTCTCTGAACAGTGAGTGTTCAAGGTTTTCACCGACTGGTGGTTACAATTTATAGTCATTTAAATAACAATTCTTCCCCACCTTTAAGAGCTTATAGAAGAGATGTAGTCCAATACAGGTCCATATGGTGAAACATTCAAGTATAGAAGAAGCTCACATGAGACAGACAAGAGGATGAACTAACTCCAGGTGGGGAGACACTGTGTGTGTGTTTTCAGAGCACTTCAGAACTGGGGCGAGCTTAGAATGTTAAACAGGCAAATACTAGGCAACTAATGGAGAAAGAAATTCCAGTAAGGGATGCAATAAGTGCAAATACACACAGAATATTTTGACCCAGAACATACTATATGTATTAAATCATGCTTGATGATCACTTCTTGAGGAAATGATGGACGAATTATGAATGAACACTGTATAAAGTGCTCATAGACAACACTAGTCCTAGAATATAAAGTACAGGTAGGTTATGGGTTTTGACTTATAGTGAGAAAAAACCCATCTGCCCCCTGAAAACCCCCTGTTCCCCTCCTGTTTGTTTCCTTCTCCCTTCCCAGAACACCTGACAACCACTGATCATTTTATTGTCCATAGTTTGGTATTTTCCAGAATGGCCTATATTTGGACTAAGCAATATAGCTTTTCCACACTGGCTTCTTTAGGCCAGTAATAAATAGTCACGTAAGAGTCCTTCATCCATGTCTTTTTAAATTTTATTTTATTTTTGGCTGTGCTGAGTTTTCATTGCTCTGCATGGGCCTGCTTCAGGTGTGGTGAGTGGAGGCTCCTCTCTAGTTTCGGTACACAGTCTTCTCATTGCAGTGGTCTCTCTTGTCAGGGCTCGCGGACTCCAGAACACTGGCTCAGTAGTTGTGGCACGTGGGCTGAGTCGTCCTGTGATATGTGGAATCTTCTCAGACCAAGGATCAAACCCATGTTCCCTGCATTGGCAGGCAGATTCTTTACCACTGAGCCACCACAGAAGCTCCCGCTGTATCTTTTCACAGCTTCTTTTTTACACTGAACGACATTCTGTTGTCTGGATGCTTCACGATCTGTTTATCCCTGCACCTGTGGAAGGACTTCTTGGTTGCTTCCAGTTTCAGGCAGTTATACATTGGTATAGACAGTTGTTTGCAGGATTTTTGTTTTGTTTTGTTTTGTTTTGTTTTTGCAGGGTTTTAAGTGAATATGGGTTTTCAAATAAACTGGGTAGATAAGATTGCTGCAGCTTACAGAGAGGTTTGCAACTTATGGCTTCCCTCTCAAATCCATTGCCGCAGTTTTAAATGGTTGTGTGGATACTGAATGTTTAAACTTTACCAATTGCTTTATGTTGACACATTTTTTCATTTTTTTTGTTGACTCAGGAACTGTTTATTTAAGTAATAAAGCAAATCCAGACTTCATCCAGTGATGAAACTAGCAGTATGATAGGAAATTTTGCTGAGTGTGCTTTGAATGACTAATTGTTATATATTTTTTAGTATTTTATAGCTTTTGCATGACATGTCTATTCCTAATTGTGTGTTCTTTGGTTTCCAAATCTTAACCTAAGACACTCCATGTTAACCTGAGAAAGGGCTTTTTCCTATTTTCCTCCCCCTGCCTTTTTTTTTCTTTTTTAATTACAGGAAAATCAATGCTTTTTCTCATTTCTCTGGATGTAGCACAGCTCTTTCAGAGAGCACATCCTAACTTCATACCTAGACAGAATAGCTATTAGGAGGATGTTTTTTTTTTTTTTTTTAATTGCAAGGGTTTTTTTTTTAATTTTTTTAAATTAATTTTATTTTATTTTTAAACTTTAAAATTTTAAAACTTAAGGATGTTTTCAAAATCCAAATTTATCAGATGATGAGAAATCATAAATGTAGTTCATTAATAATACATGCTTAATTTTGAGTTTATTTTGGAACATTGTTTAAATTGTTTTTTTAAATTTTTATTTATTATTATTATTCTTTACTTTACAATATTGTATTGGTTTTGCCATACATCAACATGAATCCACCACAGGTGTACACGTGTTCCCATCCTGAACCCCCTCCCACCTCCCTCCCCATACCATCCCTCTGGGTCATCCCAGTGCACCAGCCCCAAGCATCCTGTATCCTGCATCGAACCTGGACTGGTGATTCGTTTCTTATATGATATTATACATGTTTTTATGCCATTCTCCCAAATCATCCCCCCCTCCCTCTCCCACAGAGTCCAAAAGACTGTTCTATACCTCTTTGTGTCTTTTGCTGTCTCGCATACAGGGTTATCATTACCATCTTTCTAAACTCCATATATATGTGTTAGTATACTGTATTGGTGTTTTTCTTTCTGGCTTACTTCACTCTGTATAATAGGCTCCAGTTTCATCCACCTCATTAGAACTGATTCAAATGTATTCTTTTTAATGACTGAGTAATACTCCATTGTGTATCTGTACCACAGCTTTCTTATCCATTCATCTGCTGATGGACATCTAGGTTGCTTCCATGTCCTGGCTATTATAAACAGTGCTGCGATGAACATTGGGGTACACATGCCTCTTTCAATTCTGGTTTCCTCAGTGTGTATGCCCAGCAGTGGGATTGCTGGGTTGTATGGCAGTTCTATTTCCAGTTTTTTAAGGAATCTCCACACTGTTCTCCATAGTGACTGTACTAGTTTGCATTCCCACCAACAGTGTAAGAGCGTTCCCTTTTCTCCACACTCTCTCCAGCATTTATTGCTTGTAGACTTTTGGATCGCAGCCATTCTGACTGGCGTGAAATGGTACCTCATTGTGGTTTTGATTTGCATTTCTCTGATAATGAGTGATGTTGAGCATCTTTACATGTGTTTGTTATCCATCTGTATGTCTTCTTTTGAGAAATGTCTATTTAGGTCTTTGGCCCATTTTTTGATTGGGTCATTTATTTTTCTGGAATTGAGCTGCAGGAGTTGAGTGTATTAAATTGGGTTTTTTTTAAACTTATTTTAATCAACTTAGAGGCAGGAAGCTACTTAGCTAATGAAAGCTGAGACATCCTTTTATAAACTCAGAATATTCCTGAGAGCATTTAAAAATGGGAGGATGTTATGTCAAGATTCATACTCTTGGATAATCTGTAAGAATAAAAATTCTAAATTCCTGACTTTTATAGGATTCCCACTGTCAAGTTCTCACTGACTTGTGAATGTAGAAAAAATGATCTTTTGCTTAAACTTTGGTGGAAGAGTTTAACTTCTTTCAAAGGATATAAAAAAAATCGTTGGAAAGTGTAATATGTATATATTTCAAAGACTCTCAATTATCTGGACTGAAGGCTCTGTTCTCACTGTGACTAGATGAATGGAAGTGTCCTGCACATGAATCATGCTGTACTTTAAATCAAGACATCACTTAGGTATTAATGCTGTGTGTATAGATGTTTTGTTTTGGGGATTTTTTTTTTTGCCTAAATTAATGTTACAGATTAAAAACAGATAAGATTGCTGAACTGTATGGTATGGTAAGCCTATGTGTAGCTTTGGAAGAGGTAGCCAAGATTTTTGCTGAAGAGCCTGTACCGTTTGCATCCCCAGCCAGCACGAGTGACAGTACCTGTTGTGTTGCGTGTTCACCAGCATCTGGCGTTGCCAGTGTTCTGGATTCTAGCCATTCTGAGAGATGTGTGTGGTATCTCACTGCTTCATGAACTTCCCCGATGACAAATGAAGGTGAGCATCTTTGCAAATACTTATTTGCCATCTTCCTTGGTGAGACATCTGTTCAGATCTTTTGCCCGTTTTTTTTTTTTTTTTTTTTTCCTGGTGGGTTGTCTGTTTTCTTATTGCCGAGTTTGCAGTGTTCTTTGTATTTTTAAACGAAAATCCTTTAACAGATTTGCAAATATTTTTCAGTTGTGGCATGTCTTTTGATTCTTTTAACAGTCTTCACAGAGTAGAAGTTTAGAAATGTTTTAATTCAATGTGTTTAAGGAAAAAACCCATAAAAACAGTTTACTCATTTCTCCCACCCTCCACCTACACCTCTGGCAACCACCAATCTATTCCCTCTATCTATGACCCTTTTTGTTTTTAGATTCCACGTGTAAGTGAGGTCATATGGTATTTTTCTTTCTCTCTCTGACTTATTTTACTTAGTATAATGCCCTTGAGGTCCATTCATGTTTCATTACTTTTTATGAGCAAGTAATATTCCATTGTATACATATCACAGTTTCTTTATCCATTCATCCATTGATGGATACTTAAGTTGTTTCCATATTTTGACTATCATAAATAATGCTGCAGTAAACACACACACATATCCCCAATTTCTGGCACAGAATTCCTGAGACCTTTGTAATTTCAGGAATTGAACTGGGTTCTCCTGCATTGCAGGAGAATTCTCTACTGGCTGAGCTACCAGGAAGCCCTCCTGGATGATAAGAACATCTTTTGTTCTAATGAGAGAACTCTTGGTGGACTTCTGGGTGGGGAGGCTGGTCACCAAAAAGAATAAGCTGAGATTAGAAGCTTGAACTTGCAGCGCCACTCCCCAGTTCTTGGAGACAAGAGGGGAGGGGTTAGAAGTGAAGTGGATGTATCATTCCTACATGATAAGGTCTCCAAAGAATCTCCAAAGTATGAGGCTTGAAGAGCTTCCAGGTCAGTGAATATATCCAGATGTCTAGACGGTGGTGCAACCCAACTCCAATGGGACCAAAGCTCCTATGCTCAAGAGCCTTCTGGACCTTGCCCCACATATCTCTTCATCTGGCTATTCACCTGGGACTTTTACTATGTAATAAACCTGTAAATGTAAGTGTTTCCTCTAGTTCTCTGAGCTGTTCTAGAAAATTATTATACCTCAGGACTGGGTCATGAAAACTCAAATGATTGAAACCTTAGGAGGGGGTTTTAGAAACTCTGGTTTACAGCCAGTTGGTCAGAAGCACAGGTGACATCTTGGACTTGGAGCTGGCATCTGGAGTGGGTGCCAGCCAGCTCATGGGGTCTGTGCTGAATCTGGCTAGGGTCAGTATTAATTGAATTGTAGGCCACCCAGCAGGTGTTGGAGAATTGCTTGGTGTGGAAACACATCTGCCTGCTGAAGTGTTCTGAGTGTGAGTAGAGGAAAATTATTTTTCTTTACAATAATCTTTACAAAATTTAATTTTTGTGACCAGTGTAACATCTGTGTCTAGACTTTTTTTTTTTTTTTGCATATGGAAGTTCAATTGTTCCATCATGGTTTGTTGAAAAGACTATTTTTTTTTCCCTCCTTGGAATTGATTTTTTTTTTCTTTATCCAAGGTAAGTTGTCTATATTGGGTGGATCTGTTTCTGGACTCCTCTGTTCCACTAATCTGTATATCTTTTTTTGTTCTTATCCTATACCACACTGTCTTGATTGCCATAGTTTATAGTAAGTCTTGCAATCTGGTGTGTCAGTCTTCCAGCTTCCTTCTTTTTCAGTATTTTTTTGATTATTTTTAATTTTTGCCTTTTTTGCACAGACTTTGGAATTAGTTTGTTGATGTCCACAAAATAGCTTGCTGGGATTTTGATTGGGATGTGTTGAATCTATAGACCAAAGTGGGAAGAATTGACATCTTAACAATATTTAGTATTCCAATTCATGAACACAGGGTGTCTACCCATTTATATAAATCTCAATTTAAATACTTTAAATAATGAAAGAAACTTATTTACCCATAAAATGGAAACATTTCAAGGTAACATAGCCCTCAGGCATAATATCATGAAGAAGCTCATGGTTTTATCCCAGGACAAATATTTGCCTCAGAGGCCCTCAGTGGGTTTCCTTCTTCATGACACTACATTGGCATCTAGCATCCCAGCCCTCTGGTGCATCTACCCTATTGTCCAGAGACTTTGTGCAAGAAATTCCAACTCCAGTCCTAGATCCACTCTGATTGGACCAGCAGAGGTCATGTGCACATTCTTAAGTAGCATATCTGTATGAAGGCACATATTCCGTTCCAGATACTAGATACCAGGCAGGGCAGGAGCCAGGTTCTCCAGAAGCCCATAGATTTCCAAATGGAAACTGGGAACTGTTCTAAGGTGTTGCAGGGGGTAATGGGGGGAAACTATCACACATATAACTCTAGCAGGAAACTGAAGAGTTGGCCTTCAGTTAAAGCTGGTGAGGTAGAATAAGGATGGGTTTCACATGGCAGTGGTAAATGATTGGACTTCCCTAGTGGCTCAGATGGTAAAGAATTTCTGTGCAATGCAGGAGACCCAGGTTTGGGTCAGGAAGATCCCTTGCAAAAGGGAATGGCTACCCACTCCAGTATTCTTGCCTGGAGAATCCCATGGACAGTGGAGCCTGGCGGGCTACAGTCCATAGGGGTCACAGAGAGTGATTAGATGTGTATGTTAGAATATTTTTTCTGTGGTATGTTTGGAACGAATTGACCTTTACATGCCTCAAGGCAGATGAATGGGGGAGCTGTGAGACTGGTCCTGGAGAGCGAGGCTGAGGTCTTAGAGCTGGACCCTGGTTGTAGCAGGGAGGAGAGGGCAGATGTAAGGAATATTTAGGAATTAAAAAATTAACAAGCATATAAAATGGTGTTCTGGTTTCTCTGACAGCCTCACAAATCAGGGAATAAAGGATGACAGAGCATGAGGTGGGAAGTGGGATGGGGTAGAGCTGATTGATTATTTTGCCCATGTTGGATTTGGAACGTCGGAGCCAGCCTAGAGGAAATGTGGAGTAGACGAGTGGATCTGTGGATGCATTATAGTTAGGCTGAGGGCAGAGAGAATGTTATCATCCTGTAGGGGGAAACTGAAACCAAAGACAGCAGGATTAAAGTATACTAGACTTTTAATAGAGTGGGGAGCTTACTGGAACAAAGCCTATATATTATTTGTTGTCTAAGTTAATTTTTTATTATTTTTACTGGAATATAGTTTTTACAATGCCATGTTAGTTTCAGATATACAGTACAGTGAGTCAGACATACATAAACATATATCCACTCTTTTTAGATTCTTCATTGCAGAGGATTGAGTAACATTCCACTCTTTTTAGATTCTTCATTGCAGAGGATTGAGTAACATTCCCTGTGCTATACAGTAGGTTGCTGCTGCTGCTGCTGCTGCTGCTGCTAAGTCACTTCAGTCGTGTCCGACTCTGTGTGACCCTATAGACCAGCAGCCCAACAGGCTCCACAGTCCCTGGGATTCTCCAGACAAGAATACTGGAGTGGGTTGGCATTTCCTTCTGCAATGCATGAAAGTGAAAAGTGAAAGTGAAGTCGCTCAGTCGTGTCCGACTCTTAGCGACCCCATGGACTGCAGCCTACCAGGCTCCTCCATCCATGGAATTTTCCAGGCAAGAGTACTGGAGTGCAGTGCCATTGCCTTCTCCGATACAGTAGGTTATCAATTTTATATATAGTAGTGTATATTTGTCAATCTCCCCATTTATCCCTCCCCCCTTTAATTGTTAAGTAAACTGATTGGGATTCTGATTCTTTGGTGTAACTAAATCAGTCTTAATCCTTGTTATCATTTTAATGTCACAAATTGAAGGACCACTTTATGTAGGACTTTGTATAGTGTCTGAATCAGCTGTACTCCGAATTGACATCCACAGTCAAGATTCTGGCACCCAGCATGGGAAGACAATAGAAGCATCTTGTGTGCGTGATACATCGCCTCAGTAATGTCCAACTCTTTGTGACCCTATGGACTGTAACCCCCCTCTGTCCTCTGTCCATAGGATTCTCCAGGCAATAATACCAGAGTGGGTTGCCATGCCCTCCTCCAGTGGATCTTCCTGACCTCGGGATTGAAACCGAGCCGCCTATGTCTTCTGCATTGGCAGGCAGCTTCTTTACCACTAGCACCACCTGGGAATCTCCAATAGAAGTGCCTTTTCCTAATAGTCTTTTTTCTTTTTAAAGATTTTTTTTTTTAATGTGGACCATTTTTAAAGTCTTTATTGAATTGATTACAACATTACTTCCCATTTCTGTTTTGGTTTTTTGGCTGCAAGGTATGTGGGATCTTAGCTCTCTGACCAGGGATCAAACCTGTGCCTCCTGCCTTGCAAGGCTAAGTCTTAACTGCTGTACTTCCAGGGAAGTCCCCCTAACAGTTTTTTGTTTTTGTTTTTTAATCTTTAATCTTTGTACATGTGTTCCCAATCCTGAACCCCTCTACCACTTCCATCCCCATACTATCCCTCTGGGTCATCCCAGTGCACCAGCCCCAGGCATCCTGTATCCTGCATCGAACCTGAACTGGTGATTCAGTTCTTATATGATATTATACATGTTTAAGTGTCATTCTCCCAAATCATCCCACCCTCTCCCTCTCCCACAGAGTCCAAAAGACTGTTCTATACATCTGTGTCTTTTTTGCTGTCTCATGTACAGGGTTATCGTTACCATCTTTCTAAATTCCATATATATGCGTTAGTATACTGTATTGGTGTTTTTCTTTCTGGCTTACTTCACTCTGTATAACCAGCTCCAGTTTCATCCACCTCATTAGAACTGATTCAAATATATTCCTTTTAATGGCTGAGTAATACTCCATTGTGTATATGTACCACAGCTTTCTTATCCATTCATCTGCTGATGGACAGTTTTTAACAAGGCTTTTCTCTGTATTTATAGAAATAAAATTTACCGATGAGTAAGGCCTAAAGGCTAAATTTTAAATCTTTCTGAAGATACTTCTTGCATTGTAAGAATTCATTTTTTAAACACTACATTAGTTTTCTAATGCTACCATAACAAATTACCACACATTTAGTGGCTTAAAACAACACCAATGTATTATCTTACAGTTCTAGAGATCAGAAGTCCTAAAATCAATGTGTCAGCAAGGCTGTATTCCTCCTGGAGGCTCTTGGAGAGAATTCATTCCCTTGCCTCTCCCCTCTTCAGGACTTCAGAACAGTCATCTCTGGAGCCCACTGTTCCTTTTCAGGCTAAGAGGTGAGGCAAATTTGGGTAACCTGGCCAAGGCTGCAGAGCAATGGAACACAGGCCATTTTTTTCCTGGAAATTACAGCCTCTAAGCTGAGGCCCAAAGTGAGAACTATTTATTTTTCAAATTAATTTTTTATTAATAACTTTGTGACAGTGTAATTTATATACCATAAAGTCAGCTATTTTAATTCAGCAAGTTCTTAGTTTATTCACAGAATTGTGTAACCATCCATAACTTCATTTTATTTTTTGTTTTGTTGCTTTTTAATTATTTATTTTAATTGGAGGCTAATTCCTTTACAATATTGTGGTGGTTTTTGCCACACATTGACATGAATCAGCCATGGATGTACATGTGTTCCCCATTCTGAACCCCCTTCCCAACTCCCTCCCCATCCCATCCCTCAGAGTCATCCCAGTGCACCAGCACTGAGCACTCTGTCTCATGCATCGAACCTGGACTGGTGCTCTGTTTCACATATGATAGTATACATGTTTCAGTGCTATTCTCTCAAAGCATCCCACCCTTCTCCCACAGAGTCCAAAAGACTGTTCTATATATCTGTGTCTCTTTTGCTGTCTCGCATATAGGGTCATTGTTACTGTCTTTCTAAATTCTATATATATATGTGTTAGTATACTGTATTGGTGCTTTTCTTTCCGACTAATTTCACTCTATATAATAGGCTACAGCATAACCTCATTTTAAAACACTTTCATCTCCCTCAAAATAAAACTCATATCCATTTAGACACTCCCCATTCCTACCCACAGCCCAAGTCAACCACTAATCTACTTTCTATCTCTATAAATTTAACTTTTCTGGACATTTCATATAAATATACATTGTAAAAGATGTGGCCTTTGTGCCTGGCTCTTTCACTTAGTATAATGTTTTTGCCATTCATTCTTATGCTAACATGTAACAATACTTCCTTACTTTTTTTAAATTTATTTTTTAATTGAAGGATAATTGCTTTACAGAATTTTATTGTTTTCTGTCAAACCTCAACAGGAATCATTCATAGGTATACATATATCCCCTCCATTTTAAACCTCCCTCCCATCTTCCTCCCCATCCCACCCCTCTAGGTTGATTCAGAGCCCCTGTTTGAGATTCCTGAGCCACAGCAAATTCCCATTGGCTATCTATTTTGCATATGGTAATGTAAGTTTCCATGTTACTCTGTCCATACATCTTGCCCTCTCCTCCCTTTGCCCCATGTCCATAAGTCAATTCTCTGTGTCTGTTTCTCCACTGCTGCCCTGTAAATAAATTCTTCAGTACCACTTTTCTAGAGTCTGTATATATGTGTTAGAATATAATATTTATCTCTCTCTCCGACTTACTTCACTCTGTATAATAGGTTCTCGGTTCATCCACCTCATTAGAATGGACTCAAATCCATTGCTTTTTATGGCTCAGTAATATTCCATGGTGTATATACAACTTCCTTATCCATTCATCTAGCAATGGACATCTAGGTTGCTTCCATGTTCTAGCTATTGTAAATAGTGCTGCAATGAACAATGGGATACATGTGACTTTTTCAATTTAGGTTTCCTCAGGGTATACGCCTAGGCATGGGATTGCTGGGTCATAGGGTGGTTTTATTCCTAGTTTTTTAAGGAATCTCCAAACTGTCTCCCATAGTGGCTGTATCAATTTGCATTCCCACCAATAGTGCAAGAATATTCCCTTTTCTCCACACCCTCTCCAGCATTTATTGTTTGTAGACTTTTTGATGATGGCCATTCTGACTGGTGTGAGGTAATATCTCATTGTGCTTTTGATTTGCGTTTCTTTAATAATGAGCGATGTTGAGCATCTTTTCATGTGCTTGTTAGCCATCTGTTTGTTTTCTTTGGAGAAATGTCTGTTTAGGTTAGGTCTTTTCTCCACATTTGGATTTTTTTTTTTTCTGGTATTAAGTTATATGAACTGCTTATATATTTTGGAAATTAATCCTTTGTCAATTGTTTCATTTGCTATTATTTTCTCCCATTCTGAGAGTTGTCTTTTCACCTTTCTTATAGTTTCCTTTGCTGTGCAAAAGATTTTAAGTTTAATCAGGTCCCACTTGTTTACTTTTGTTTTTATGTCCATTACTGTAGGAGGTGGGTCATGGAGGATCTTGCTTTGATTTATGTCATTGATTGTTCTGCCTATGTTTCCTCTAAGAGTTTTATGGTTTCTAGTCTTACATTTAGGTATTTAATTCATTTTGAGTTTATCTTTGTGTATAGTGTTAAGAAGTGTTCTAATTTCATTCTTTTACATGTAGCTGTCCAGTTTTCCCAGCACCATTTATTGAAGAGGCTGTCTTTGCCCCATTGTATATTCTTCCCTCCTTTGTCAAAAATAAGGTTACTGTGGGTGCATGAGTTTATTTCTGGGCTTTCTATCTTGTTCCATTGGTCTATATTTCTGTTTTTGTGCCAGTACCATACTGTCTTGATGACTGTAGCTTTGCAGTATAATTTGAAGTCAGGAGGTTGATTCCTCCACTCCCTTTCTTCTTTCTCAAGACTGCTTTGGTTATTTGGGGTCTTTGTGTTTCCATATGAATTGTGAAATTTTTTGTTCTAGTTCTGTGAAAAATGCCATTGGTAATTTGATAGGGATTGCATTGAATCTGTAGATAGTGTTGGGTAGTATAGTCATTTTCACAATATTGATTCTTCCTACCCAGGAACATGGAATATCTCTCCATATGTTTATGTCATCTTTGATTTCTTTCATCAGTGTCATATAATTTTCTGTGTATAGTTCTTTTCTCTCCTTAGGTGAGTTTATTCCTAGATATTTAATTCTTTTTGTTGCAATGGTGAATGGGACTGATTCCTTAATTTCTCCTTTTGATTTTTCATTGTTAGTATATAAAAATGCAAATGATTTATATGTATTGATTTTGTATCCTGCAACTTTGCTAAATTCACAGATTAGCTCTAGTAATTTTCCGATACCATCTTTAGAGTTTTCTATGTACATATCATGTCACCTGCAAACAGCGAGAACTTTATTTCTTTTCTGATGTGGATTCCTTTTATTTCTTTTTCTTCTCTGATTGCTGTAGCTAGGATTTCCAGAATTATGTTGAATAATAGTGGTGAAATTGGACACCCTTGTTTTGTTCCTGATCTTAGGGGGAGTGCTTTCAATTTTTCACCATTGAGAATAATGTTTGCTGTAGGCTTATCATATATGACCTTTGCTATGTTGAGGTAGGTTTCTTCTTTGCCCATTTTTTGAAGAGTTTTAATCATAAATGGGTGCTGAATTTTGTCAAAGGCTTTTTCTGCATCTATTGAGATAATCATATGGTTTTTATCTTTTAATTTGTTAATATGGTGTATCACATTGATTGATTTGCATATATTGAAGAATTCTTGCATCCCTGGAATAAACCCAACTTGATTGTGGTGTATGAACTTTTTGATGTGTTGCTGAATTCTGTCTGGTAAAATTTTGTCGAGGATTTTTGCATCTATGCTCATCTGTGATATTGGCCTGTAGTTTTCTTTTTCTATGTTGTCTTTGTCTGGTTTCAGTATCAGGGTGATGGTGGCCTCGTAGAATGAGTTTGGACATGTTCTTTCCTCTGCAATTTTTTTAAAAGAGTTTTAGAAGGATAGGCATTAGCTCTTCTCTAAGTGTTTAATAGAATTCTCCTGTGAAGCCATCTGGTCCTGGGCTTTTGTTTTTTGGGGAGATTTTTGATCACAGCTTCAAATTCAGTGCTTTTAATTGGGTTGTTCATAATTTCTATTTCTTCCTGGTTCGGTCTTGGAAGATTGAATTTTTCTAATCTGTCAATTTCTTCCAGGCTATCCATTTTATTGCCATATAGTTGTTCATAATAGTCTCTTATAATCCTTTGTATTTCTGCATCATCTGTTGTAACCTCTCCTTTTTCATTTCTAATTTTGTTGATTTGATTCTTCTCTCTTTTTTTCTTGAGAGTCTGGCTAAAGATTTGTCAATTTTGCTTATCTTCTCAAAAAAACAACTTTTAGTTTTATTAATATTTACTATTGTTCTTTCATTTCTTTTTCATATATTTCTGCTTGGACCTTTATGATTTCTTTCCTAATTCTAATTTTGGGTTTTTTCCCTCTCTTTTCCAGTTGTTTTGAATGTAAAGTTAGGTTTTCTATTCGATGCTTTTCTTGTTTCTTGAGGTAGGATTGTATTGCTATAAACTTCCCTCTTAGAACTGCTTTTGCTGCATCCCATAGGTTTTTAGTTGTTGTGTTTTCATTGCCATTTGTTTATAGAAACTTTTTGATTTCCCTTTTGATTTCTTCAGTAACCTGTTGCTTATTTATAAGTGTATCATTTAATCTCCATGTGTTTGTGTTTTTTACACTTTTTTCTTATAATTGATATCTAGTCTCATAGTGTTATGGTTGGAAAAGATGCTTGATAAAATTTCAATTTTCTTAAATGTACTGAGGTTTGATTTGTGACCCAAGATGTGGTCTATCCTGGAGAATGTATCATATGCACTTGAGAAGAAGGTATATTCTTCTGCATTTGGATGGAATGTCCTGAAGATATCAATGAGATCCATCTCATCTAATGTACCATTTAAGGCTTATGTTTCCTTATTAAATTTCTGTTTTGATGATCTGTCCACTGGTGTGAGTGGAGTGTTAAAGTCTCCTACTATTATTGTGTTACTGTCAATTTCTCCTTTTATGTCTGTTAGTGTTTGTCTTACGTATTGAGGTGTTCCTATGTTGGGTGCATAAATATTTACAATTGTCATGTCTTTCTCTTGGATTGATCGCTTGGTCATTATGTAGTGTCCTTCCTTATCTCTTGTAATATTCTTTATTTTAAGGTCTCTTTTGTCTGATATGAGGATTTCTACTCCAGCTTTCTTTTGCTTCCCATTTGCATGGAATATATTTTTCCATGCTCTCACTTTCAGTCTACATGTGTCTTGTGGTCTGAAGTGGGTTTCTTGTAGACAGCATATATATGGGTCTTGTTTTTGTATCCATTCAGCCAGTCTGTGACTTTTGGTTGGAGCATTTAATCCATTTACATTTAAAGCAATTTTTGATATATATGTTCCTATTGCCATTTTCTTAATTGTTTGCAGCTGGTTTTGTAGATCTTTTTTCTTCTCTTGTATTTCTTGACTATATAAGTCTGTTTAACATGTGTTCTAAAGCTGGTTTGGTGGTACTGAATTCTCTTAACATTTGTATGTCTGAAAAGCTTTTGATTTCTCTATCAATTTTGAGTGAGATCTTTGCTGGGCACATTAATCTTGGTTGTAGATTTTTTTTCCCTTTCAGTATTTTAAATATATCCTGCCATTCCCTTCTGGCTGACAGAGTTTCTGCTGAAAGATCAGCTGTTATAGGTATGGGTTTTCCCTTGTATGTTACTTGTTGCTTTTCCCTTGCCACTTTTAATATTCCTTCTTTGTGTTTAGTCTTTGTTAGTTTGATTTGTATGTGTCTTAGCATGTTTCTCCTTGGGTTTATCCTGTATGGGACTCTTTGTGCCTCTTGAACTTGATTGACTATTTCTGTTGGGGATTTTCTCCCCAGGACTTGGAAGCAATGAACCTGAAAGAATGACACTTGGACAGTCTCTTGCAAGGACTGACAAGTTTATTTCTGCAATCAAGCCTTTTTATAGAAGTAGGAACAAAGAGCTTAGAGCATACAGCCAGCAGAGCGCGTACGGGGTTAACACCTAATCAGTGAAAATATTTCACGGACAGCGCGTTCTAAGTGACCCATGTGCTTATCCCATAACCCGTTTTCTCAAGCAACATCCTTAATATTTATTATTAAATCTTGGCGCTGGGCATAACCAAAGGCAGGAGATGTTTTTCTGCCTGAGCACACCAAGCTGGGGTATTTCTGGCCCTTCGCCATTTTCCCAAGGACTTCTTCCAACCAGCTATTTTGTACTGGGCTTCCCAACATATCCTCCTTTTGTTTTTAATTTAAGCACGGCAGCTGCTAGTTGGACTCCATTGTGGGAGGCATGGAGTCTTGAGTAAAGACATTTGAATCCTATAAGCAATGACAGAAAAAGCAGGGTAATTAATACATATATAAAAATGTTACTTCCTGAAAACCAAGCTCTAGGGTCTAGAGATGATAGGGTTTTGGTTAAAGTATCGTGAAATTGAGTGCTGTACAATTCCTTAGGTACCTTAACTTGAAAATTAGCAACTTGTTGTTTCAACAAATTGATGTCTAAACTTGAGTTATCTGTGAGATCCTGCAAATGCGCTTTAACTTTATCCCAAGGGTATTCAGTGCTATTATAGGGCATGTCAGTCAGACAAAAAGAAGTAAAATTCCATTGACGACGTATACGTGTTTGGAAAGTCAGTTGCTGCACTTGATCTCCTAAGTGGATAACCACAGTTTGTAACTCATTAATTCGTGTTTGTAATTGCTGATCTATTTGAGCTTGTCGAGTCCAAAGATGATGAGAGTCTTTGTGCCAAGCAGTGATAAAATCATGACTTTGTATAGAATTATGTAAAGCCATACCGGACAAAGTTCCTACAGTCACAATGGAGATAAGGCTTAAGATGCTTGCAATAATCCACCCAATGATGCGCTTAGATCGCCTAAGTCCAGTTTTCAACAATACAGAAAGAAATACAGAATCAGTCCAAGGCTCAGTTAAGTTTACAGGAAGCCATAACTCAGATCTTTGTTTAACTAGCGCAATGCTAGCATTGTGATATGAAATGATGTGATTAAGGCAGGTATACAATGCATATGCAGTACAATTGACAATCTTGGCCGATAAGTCAATATAAAAATGCCCTACAATAAACAAGTATGGAAGGTGAACACACAATTGAATATAGCCAGTACTATTGTATAGGAAGGTATAATTAGAAGGACGAAACACACCATAGTCCCATAAACACTAGCAAAGTGCTCTAAGGCTGCTGAAATTTTCCAAATGTGCCATTGCTCTGGCCCCACAATGGGGACAACAATCCTGGGTTGTGGGGGTGATAAGCCCCCATTATACCAATTCAGCAATATGTCCTTATCAGTCCAGAAACTTGTCTTAGTTTTATGAAAGCCTCCAATGCTTGATCTATTAACCAGGAGCAATTATGATGTTCCTCCTGCTCTTCAGAACAGTTTACAAACAAACCGTGAGGTCCCCAGTCAACAAATTTAAATGTATGATTAGTATGATTTTGCTGAAATATAGAAATTTTCCTAAATTGGCCTCGACAATCAGACCAATGTAACGGTTGTATCTCCTGTTTTCTTCTCCAAGATACAGTATGACATGAAGGTTCCTCTGGTTGAAAAAGCGAGTTCGAATAGTTGGCTTTCTGGCCTGGATAATGTCACTCGGAGCCATTAAGTAAGAAAGATACCGTAGTAAACATTCCCAGATGCAAAGCAGTCCCATTGTTGGCAGAGTATGCCCACCACTGTGGGAAGATAGTCACGCAAAGGGGATGAGATCCGAAACAGATAGGCAAGGTTTTGAATCCCATGGAAATATTGATTGGCTTTCCCTCATCTTCTTCATGAATTGGTCGCTTTGTGGACCAGGGACTTGGAAAATGCATGCTGTCATTAGTAAAGATCATAGAGGCTTTATCTACCCAATCCACTATGGAGAGAAGTGGTGGGTTGGGTATGTATGCCCAATAAACATATTTTGCACTTACCCCAGAGGAACAGGAAAGAACAGCTAACATTGCCAGAAACAGCTTATCTGGAGTCATAGGAGTTCCAGTACTCTTCAGTGTCTGCTCAGCTTGATGAGTCATGTTTTTCACTTGAGCCCATGTCGGGTAAGGATTCAGACAATGGTGTTTCCTCATTGGCTCCTCCAGGGTCATTGACAAGACCCTTTGCGTCAACTTCGTCACTTCCCGAGGGAGTCCGGTCTTGGGGTCCCTCTTGGTAACGGACATGGCGAAGGGGAACCCAGATTTCCTCTCCATCTGCAATGACAAGACCATAACCCTTGCCTAGGAGTCATAAGATTCCTGGCAGCCACTGATTAAATTGCTTATGCCATATTGGTGTATTGATTTCTAATTTGCTGTTTTTGTCTTCTGCAAAATGTCTATCTGCACAAGTATCAGAATTATTTTTTGTTAAGGTTAAAAAACTCAGGGAATAAAGAGTTAAAGATAATAGTAATTGAGGGTTCATGGGATAAGAAGTGTGTCTCCTCTTCCATATTCCCCCTTTCTGTTTTAATAAATGAGTTTTTAGGGTGCGGTGGGCTCTTTCAATAATGGCTTGACCCTGAGGATTATAGGGTATTCCTGTAATGTGTGTTATGTTCCATTCTGATAAAAATGAATGAAACTAATGCGAGGTGAATGCAGGTCCATTGTCTGTTTTCAAGACAGAAGGAATCCCCATAACGGGGAAGGTGAGTAAGAGTGTGGAAATGGCGTGTTTACTGGATTCTGAAGAGACAGGTACTGCCTAGATAAAGCCTGAAAATGTATCAACTGAGACAAAGAGCAAAGAAAACTTTCTTAAGGAGCAGTGAGTGAAATCAGATTGCCAAAGGGAGTTAGGCTGTTGCCCCCGGGGATTAACTCCTGAAATCGTAGTTTGTAAGTGCAGAGGGGCACAGACATCACAGGTTTTAATAATACGCCGCGCTTCAGTGAGAGGAATATAGTATTTAGAGTGCAATCTGTTAGCATTGGTATGAAGATTAGCATGTTCGTCACTGGCAGACGTAAAAATGGGAGGTATGAGCCTGTCAAGGGCATCATTTCCTGCAACTAGAGGGCCAGGTAAACCTGAATGAGCACGTATATGTGCAATAAAGGAAGGTTCCATACGTGAGCGAATTAAAGCTTGAGTCTGTGAAAAGAGAGTATATAATTCTTCATCTAGGTTGTATAAAAAGGCAGTAACAAAATCAGGAAAAAGGGAAGCAAGGTATTTGGAATCAGTATATACGTTGAAGGATAATGGTTGAAGCGACAAAAGAGCATATAAAGCATACAACTCAACTCTTTGTACTGAAGAATAGGTAGTGGGTAATTTCTCTTTGATATCAGGGCCGACAATCCCTGCTATGCCTTTCTTGTTGCCAACAATGAAACAGGTGGGTGCATTGAAAATAGGCTGGGATGCAATGATATTAGTTACAATGAATTTAGTACATTGTAGAGAGTCCCATAATTTTCCTTTCGGCAAATGAAATGAGATAACATTTTGAAAATCACTTAATGCCATTTGCATAGTCAAGTTATACTGTAAGGCAATTTGCAATTCCTTTTTTGTCAAGGGAACATGTATTGCATATGGATCAAATCCAGTCAAAGTTTGTATACAGCTTCTTCCTGACACAATTAAGTGCCCTATTTTCTCAATATATGATACAATTTTTTTAGACTGTTTAGTGTGTAAATATACCCATTCTATTGGGCTATGCTGAGCTATAATTGCAGTGGGCGAATGTTCAGTGGGGAATATATATAAAGAAACTGGTTGATCATAATCTAGCCAAGTTGAAAAAGATTGTTGAATGCGTTTCTCCACTAAGGCCAGTTCTTCTTTGGCCTCTTTTGTTAGCTGCCTAGGGCTATTAGGGTCAGGGGATCCCTCTAAAATTTTAAATAGATTTTGTAAGGCATAGGTGGGGATGCCAACAGATGGCCGCAGCCAATTAATATCTCCTAGCAATTTTTGAAAATCATTCCGCATGTGTAGAGACTGCACAGAAATTTGAGTTTTTTGAGGTTTGATTTTAGATTCTTCCATAACATGTCCTAAATAATTGAAGGGTGCTTTCCACTGAATTTTATCTGGTGTAACAAGCAGGCCATGATTTTGAAGAGTAGTAGTAACTTCATTATATAACTGTTGCAAACAGAGTTCAGATTCCATAGAAAGAAGTATATCATCCATGTAATGAATTATAAATGCAGTAGGATACTTATCTCTAATGGGTTGTAATAAAACAGATATGAGATATTGGCAAATGGTAGGAGAGTTCATCATTCTCTGAGGTAGCACCTTCCATTGAAATCTTTTAACAGAAGCCATGTGATTTATAGAAGGAACTGAAAAGGCAAAACGTTTTCTATCTTTAGAGTGCAGAGGTATAGTAAAAAAGCAGTCTTGTAAGTCAATAATAACTACAGACCATCCTTTTGGTACCATAGAAGGGGAGGGCAATCCGGGTTGTAAGGGCCCCATAGGTAACATGGTATTACTAACAATTCTTAAATCTATCAACATTCGCCATTTTCCTGATTTCTTTTTTATTACAAAAACAGGGGAATTCCACGGGGAAAATGAAGGTTCTATATGAGCTTTTTGTAATTGTTCATTTACTAATTGCGTAAGAGCTGCCAATTTTTCTTTAGTTAGGGGCCATTGAGGTGTCCATACTGGGGTATCAAATTCCCAATTGAGAGGCAGCGGTGTTAACTCAATGGCCTCCATTAAAAATGTTCATTTAAAGAAATTGTGGCTTTCGTTTGTTGAAGAAAATCCCGTCCCCATAAATTGATAGGCATATTAGTAATATATGGTTTAAGATAAGCTACAATTTGATCCGGGCCATACACTTGGAAATAGGATGCACTGACAAAAGTTTTTGTGGCATCAGCTTCACCCACTCCTAATAGTCTAGAAGGAGCCACAACCTTATTCCAATCAAGGGGGCCATTCTGCAGCTCTAATGATTGAAATGTCAGCTCTAGTATCTAACATGCCTGTGAAATTTTTTCCCCATATGCGTAAAGTAAGCATGGGTTTCTGATGTTCCTTTAATAAGGTGGATAGTGCAGCAGTAAGGTTGGTACTGCCAAAGCCTCCCTGCCGAACTTTATCAGATGCCTTCATTGGTTTGACATATGGCAAAAGTAATAATTGTGCAAAACGTTTCCCTTTTTGTAAGTATACATTTCCCATTTTCACAACATTTACCATAACATGTATTTCCCCTTCATAATCTTCATCCACAACACCAGTCAATACCACTAAACCTCTCATTGTGCAGCTACTACGTCCCAAAATCAGTCCCACTGTCCCGGGTGGAATCAGGCCATAATATCCAGTGGGAATTTTGTGGGGGTTGTATAATTCTATTAGTTCCATATCATAAGAACTAGGTATATCAATGCAAGCACTCTTAGATGTAGCTGCTTGTAGCATCATAACGCTAGGTCCTCCTTTTGTAGTGGGGCTAGAGGATGACCCCTTTATCAGTTTCCCTGTTGTTTTTGTTGTGCACCGGGGTTCAAAGTGTTTCCATCCTTATCAAATTTAGAATGACATTCATTCAGCCAATGGAACCCCTTTTTACATCTTGGACATACTCCTGGGGGTCTCTTCTTATTAGAAGTAGTAGTATTTTTTCCGGCCTGTGTTAGCATGCGACATTGTTTTTTCATATGGCCGGGCTTCCCACAGTTAAAACATTTGGCATTAGCAGCTTTCTGTATATTAAAGGTTTCCAATGCTGCCAATTTTGCTCTTTGGGACATAGATCCGTTGTCCCTACATGCTTTCAAATATTCCATAAGAGAGCCAGTCTCTCGAATTGGTCTGAGCACGGATCAACATTCCTCATTAGCATTTTCAAAAGCAAGTTGTTTTAAAATAATATTTTGTAAAGTCACATCCTTAATAGATTTCTCAACTGCATCCTTTAATTTTCCTATAAATTGAGAATATTCCTCCTCATGTCCTTGAATAATCTTAACAAATGAACCATCAACCTTTGCCCACGCCCTGCAGGCAGTTTCTTTAATGAAATGCAACATCTCAGGGGTAATATTAGCTAATTGCGCCATTACATCGGCCATAGTCCATGTTCCAGTCAGTATATCATAAGTTAAATTGGCAGGGTTACCACGAGATTGCTGGTCAATCATCAGCTGTCGGGCCTCATCACTAACCCACATTTGCCACTGCAGTAATTGTTGAGGATTTAAAACCATCTTTGCTACTTGAAAAAATCATATGGCATCCAATGGTCAGCCCATCCTCTGAGAAATTCTATACAGTAAGGAGAAGTAGGTCCATACAGAGTACATGCTTTCTTAAAGCTAGACAACATGCTAAAATCTACACTGGCCCAAGAATTTTGACCCTGGACGGGTTGATCAAATTGTATTGGGAAAGCGAAAGCACAAGCAGGTATCTCCCGAGGAGGAGTGAAGCGGTTAGTACGAGCAAGGTTAGCGACTGCAGTTACAGACGCAGCAGAAAGAAAAGCCTCAGATTTGGGCTGTCCGCTGAACGAAATGACTTCCGCCTTAAGCGGTTTCGGTTTTGGCACATCCTTAATAGATACAGCCTCAAGTTGTTTTTCTAGGGTTTGTGTTTGATTGAGCATGACATTCTTGCATTTCAAAGCACCTTGCATGTCTTATTCATTAAGCTCGTATTCATGCAAAGACCCAACAGTCTCTATCTCCAAATCAACATTATGTCCTTCAATTTGTTCTATGACAGCCCATATGAGTGACCAGGTAACCCACCATTGAGGAGGAATGCGAACTCCCTGCCGATATGCTCGCAAAACATTGTTCTTAACCCTTTTCCATACATCAAGATCAAGCGTCCCCTTCTCCCGGAACCATGGATTATGTTCCAGTAGTATATGATAGCAGTCATTCAACTGATCTCTTGAAACATTAACACCGTTTTGTTTCAAAAAATGATGCATTATAGAAATGAAAGGAATTTTACTGCTATGTTGTCCCATCCTGCTTACCTCTTTCTGCAGGGGCTCGTCGCTTTGTTCAGCCTTCCTTTCAAGTCCCTGTTCGTGGCGCCACTTGTTGAGGATTTTCTCCCCAGGACTTGGAAGCGACGAACCTGAAAGAATGACACTCGGACAGTCTCTTGCAAGGACTGACAAGTTTATTTCTGCAGTCAAGCCTTTTTATAGAAGTAGGAACAAAGAGCTTAGAGTATACAGTCAGCAGAGCGCGTATGGGGTTAACACCTAATTAGTAAAAATATTTCAAGGACAGTGCGCTCTAAGTGACCCATGTGCTTACCCCATAACCCGTTTTCTCAAGCAACATCCTTAATATTTATTATTAAATCTTGGTGCTGGGCATAACCAAAGGCAGGAGATGTTTTTCTGCCCAAGTACACCAAGCCGGGGTATTTCTGGCCCTTCGCCATTTTCCCAAGGACTTCCTCTAACCGGCTATTTTGTACTGGGCTTCCCAACAATTTCCTTTTCCATGTTGGGGAAATTTTCAACTATAATCTCTTCAAAATTTTTCTCATACCCTTTCTTTTTCTTTTCTTCTTCTGGGACCCATATAATTTGAATGTTGGTGTGTTTGATGTTGTCCCAGAAGTCTCTGAGACTATCCTCAGTTCTTTTCATTCTTTTTACTTTATTCTGCTCTTTAAAAGTTGTTTCCACCATTTTATCTTCCAGGTCACAGATTTGTTTTTCTGCTTCAGATATTCTATTATTAATTCCTTCTAGAGTATTTTTAATTTCAGTAATTGTGTTGTTTTTTCTGTATATTTATTCTTTAATTCTTTTAGGTCTTTGTTAATTGATTCTTGCATTTTCTCCATTCTGTTTTCAAGGTTTTTGCTCATCTTTACTATCATGATTCTGAATTCTTTTTCAAGTAGTTTGCCTATTTCCTCTTCATTTATTTGAACTTCTGTGTTTCTAGTTTTTTCCTTTATATGTGTAGTATTTCTCTGCCTTTTCATTATTTTTTTAAACTTACTGTGTTTGAGGTACCCTTTTCCCAGGCTTCAAGGTTGAATTCTTTCTTCCTTTTGGTTTCTGCCCTCCTAGGGTTGATCGAGTGGTTTGTGTAAGCTTCGTATATGGTGAGATTTGTGCTTAGTTGTTTTTGTTTGTTTGTTTGTTTTTCCTCTCATGGGCAAGGCTGAGTGAGCTGCTAATCCTGTCTGCTGATGATTTGGCTTGTATTTTTGTTTTGTTTGTTGCTTGGATGAGGTGTCCTCCACAGGGTGCTACTGGTGGTTGAGTGATGCCGGGTCTTGTATTCAAGTGGTTTCCTTTGTGTGGGTTCTCATTATTTGATACTCCCTAGGGTTAGTTCTCTGGTAGCTTAGGTTCTTTGAGTCAGTGCTCCCACTCCAAAGACTCAGGGCTTGATCTCGAGTTTTGCATGGTTCTATATATTCTTCTCCAGTGATCAGGTACTCCTGCCCGCTCTCAGCTGGTGTTCTGCAAGATCTTCTGTGTCTGAAGGTGTATTCCTGATGTATCCATGGAGAGAGACAGACTCCATGTCCACTTACTCCTCTGCCATCTTGTTCCCCAGTACTTCCTTACTTTTTAATCACTGAATAGTATTCCATTGTACTTCAGGATATGTTGCAATACTTTTGTGTATCCATTGATTAAAACTATTAATTTCTACTGTTAGATCATGAAAATGTATTCTAGCTCAGAATATATATCCTAAGGAGCCTCACATATGTATTCAGCTGTGGAGCACTGGGCTGATTCCTGTATGGCTGGGAATTCTTGGATAAGCACTCTGTCTTTGAGGTGGACTCAAAGCTTTGCTCAGACTTAATCTTCTGATTGGGAGTCCTGGGTACCCTGACTCAGGGCTCAGGCTCTCCTAACTCCTTGCCTCTGAGGCTATGGATAAAAAACAGCACTGGGTGCAGGAAAACACTGGGCCAATCAGAAGGACACTCAGCCCTTGGCACTCATATGAGGGTGGCAGAAGTAATAGGTCTTTTTTGGCAAGATGACGGCAGCTCAGAACACCTAGCAACAAAACTTGGAAATGTCCAGCTTCTCATGCCTGGCAGGCTTCCTCCATCTTGATGAATTAATATTTCTGCCTTTTTCATTTCTAGGATGACTGGAAGAGGTTGTAAGACATCTGGATGTATTTGGATTACATAACTGACTTATTTCCTTTGTTCAACATTTATTGAGCATTTAATATATGCTATGCCATTTGTATGCATTATCTGATCCAATTATAGCAATGATCTTATACAGTAAGCTATAATACTTATTTTATAACTTTGGAACAACAGACTGGTTCCAAAAGGAAAAGGAGTATGTCAAGGCTGTATATTGTCACCATGCTTACTTAATTTATATGCAGAACATCATGAGAAATGCTGGGCTGGATGAAGCACAAGCTGGAATCAAGATTGCTGGGAGAAATATCAATAACCTCAGATTTGCAGATGACACCACCCTGATGGCAGAAAATGAAGAGGAACTAAAATGCCTCTTGATGAAAGTGAAAAAGGAGAGTGAAAAAGTTGGCTTAAAGCTCAACATTCAGAAAACTAAGATCATGGCATCTGGTCCCATCACTTCATGGGAAATAGATAGAGAAACAGTGGAAATAGTGACAGAATTTATTTTGGGGGGCTCCAAAATCACTGCAGATGGTGACTGCAGCCATGAAATTAAAAGATGCTTACTCCTTGGAAGAAAAGTTATGACCAACCTAGACAGCATAAGAGACATTACTTTGCCAACAAAGGTCCATCTAATCAAGGCTATGGTTTTTCCAGTCATCATGTATGGATGTGAGAGTTGGACTATAAAGAAAGCTGAGCACCGAAGAATTGATGCTTTTGAACTGTGGTGTTGGAGAAGATTCTTGAGAGTCCCTTAGACTGCAAGGAGATCCAACCAGTCCATCCTAAAGGATATCAGTCCTGAATGTTCACTGGAAGAACTGATGTTGAAGCTGAAACTCCAATACTTTGGCTACCTTATGGGAAGAGCTGACTCATTGGAAAAGACTCTGAAGCTGTGAAAGATTGAAGGCTGGAGGAGAAGGGGACGACAGAGGATGAGATGATTGGATGGCATCACCGACTCAATGGACATGAGTTTGAGTAAACTCCAGGAGTTGGTGGTGGACAGGGAGGCCTGGTGTGCTGCAGTCCATGGGGTTGCAAAGAGTCTGACATGACTGAGCAACTGAACTGAACTGAACTGAAAATACTTATTTTACAGATGGGAAAATTGAACCTCAGAGAGATTATTTTTCCCAAATCACTCAAGCTACATGATAAAGTCAAGTTTCAAACCCATTTTATCCAATGCTCCCCAAACTTTGAACTAGTAATGTGCAATAAAGATGAGGGGATAATTTATTATGGTAGAATGATGAGAGGAGAAATAGGAGATGGTTAAAATGGGTCTTTACCAGTGCTTTTAGGAACAGAAAAAGGACAGAGGCTGGATATTCATCAGAATCGGGAATGGGGAATGAAGGGGTCAGTTTGAAGATGACCCCAAGATAGGTCCATCCTAGTTACATAAATAATTGCAAGGATCAGATAGTTCTTTAAAGATATTCAATAATTAACACCTCATTCTGTTATATTGGAAATTGGTGGTAAATGGAAATAAAAAATTATGAGATTTCCAAGTACTCAGATGCCATGCAAGTGGGGTCATGGATTCTAAAGCGAGGAACCACCTCACCAGTTGCTTTTACCCATAAACTACATCGCCTCCTAACCCTGGTTGACACACTTTCCTCCCCCTGAATACTCTTCACACATATGTTGCCTTCCTGAATCTTCTCCACCTCCATCTCTCATCTTGCATATCAGATCCCTCCCCAACTTTAAAAGCAGATTATTCCTATTCTCAGACAAAGCACCTGTTACAAGTCCGCAGGCATCACAATTTGTAATTATGTAGTTTATTGGCTTGTTCAGTGGCCTTCTTGCCTCACTTTTCACACTGTAAGTTCCCTGAGGGTGGAGAGCAAGTCTGTGAAAATCTGCAGTAAGATTTCAAGCAGTGCTTCCACACCTGCCCACAAGCTCCTTGAATGCGCCACTTTGTGAGAATTAATACATTTTGGAAACCAGCAGGCTTGCGGGTACATGAGAGCCAAGATGCACTCTTCTAGCTTCAACCTTCAGCTGAGAAAGGCTCAGGAGGATGGGCTCCAATCCAGCATCCTTGAGGCCAGTAGAGTTGTCGCCTTGATGGATAAAAGCTGGCACACCTTCCTCCCCAGTCACTTCATATTCAACAATGCCAAAAAGTCCCAAGAAGGGACATTCTAAATTGTAAAAGGAACCACTCAACTCTTAAATGCATCCACTTTAAAATACATCCCGGTGGCTTTCCAGGGGATGAGGAAGAAATACATAGAAAATGTTTCCCAGGCTAGGAAGAAGCTTCTTGAAGACAAGATGTGAGACAGTGCACGGAAAAGCTATAGCTGCTCTTTTCCATTTCCTTCAAACTCTGTCTATGTATTTCTGTTTGGTATTAGTGCACAGAGAGCCAAGATTTTGCAAACAATAGGAGGTTGTAGAAAGGAACCCTGAGGAAAAACAAAGTTTTATGCATAGTCAGTTCAGTTCAGTTCAGTCATTCAGTCGTGTCCGACTCTTTGCGACCCCATGAATCACAGCATTCCAGGCCTCCCTGTCCATCACCAACTCCCGGAGTTCACCCAAACTCATGTCCATCGAGTCAGTGATGCCATCCAGCCATCTCATCCTCGGTTGTCCCCTTCTCCTCCTGCCCCCAATCCTTACCAGCATCAGAGTCTTTTCTAATGAGTCAACTCTTCGCATGAGGTGGCCAAAGTATTGGAGTTTCAGCTTCAACATCAGTCCTTCAAATGAACATCCAGGACTGATCTCCTTCAGAATGGACTGGTTGGATCTCCTTGCAGTCCAAGGGACTCTCAACAGTCTTCTCCAACACCACAGTTCAAAAGCATCAATTCTTCAGCACTCAGCTTTCTTCACAGTCCAACTCTCACATCCATACATGACGACTGGAAAAACCATAGCCTTGACTAGATGGACCTTTGCTGGCAAAGTAATGTCTCTGCTTTGAATATGCTATCTAGGTTAGTCATAACTTTTCTTCCAAGGAGTAAGCGTCTTTTACTTTCATGGCTGCAATCACCATCTGCAGTGATTTGGGAGCCCCCAAAAATAAAGTCTGACACTGTTTCCCCATCTATTTCCCATGAAGTGATGGGACCGGATGCCATGATCTTAGTTTTCTGAATGTTGAGCTTTAAGCCAACTTTTTCACTCTCCACTTTCACCTTCATCAGAGGCTTTTTAGTTCCTCTTCACTTTCTGCCATAAGGGTGGTGTCATCTGCGTATCTGAGGTGATTGATATTTCTCCCAGCAATCTTGATTCCAGCTTGTGTTTCTTCCAGTCCAGCGTTTCTCATGATGTACTCTGCATAGAAGTCAAATAAGCAGGGTGACAATATACAGCCTTGACATACTCCTTTTCCTATTTGGAACCAGTCAGTTGTTCCATGTCCAGTTCTAACTGTTGCTTCCTGACCTCCATATAGTTTTCTCAAGAGGTAGGTCAGGTGGTCTGGTATTCCAATCTCTTTCAGAATTTTCCACAGTTTATTGTGATCCACACAGTCAAAGGCTTTGGCATAGTCAATAAAGCAGAAAGAGATTTTTTCTGGAACTCTCTAGCTTTTTTGATGATCCAGTGGGTGCTGGCAATTTGATCTCTGGTTCCTCTGCCTTTTCTAAAACCAGCTTGAACATCTGGAAGTTCACGGTTTACGTATTGCTGAAGCCTGGCTTGGAGAATTTTGAGCATTACTTTACTAGTGTGTGAGATGACTGCAATTGTGCGGTAGTTTGAGCATTCTCTGGCATTGCCTTTCTTTGGGATTGGAATGAAAACTGACCTTTTCCAGTCCTGTGGCCACTGCTGAGTTTTCCAAATTTGCTGGCATATTGAGTGCAGCACTTTCATAGAATCATCTTCCAGGATTTGAAATAGCTCAACTGGAATTCCATCACATCCACTAGCTTTGTTCGAAGTGATGCTTTCTAAGGCCCACTTGACTTCACATTCCAGGATGTCTGGCTCTAGGTGAGTGATGACACCATCGTGATTATCTGGGTTGTGAATATCTTTTTTGTACAGTTCTTCTGTGTATTCTTGCCACCTCTTAATATCTTCTGCTTCTGTTAGGTCTATGCCATTTCTGTCCTTTATTGAGCCCATCTTTGCATGAAATGTTCCCTTGGTATCTCTAATTTTCTTGAAGAGATCTCTAGTCTTTCCCATTCTGTTGTTTTCCTCTATTTCTTTGCATTGATAGCTGAGGAAGGCTTTCTTATCTCTCCTTGTTATTCTTTGGTACTTTGCATTCAGATGCTTATATCTTTCCTTTTCTCCTTTGCTTTTCACTTCTCTTCTTTTCACGGCTATTTGTAAGGCCTCCCCAGAC
Organism: Bos mutus; assembly: GCF_027580195.1. Lineage (NCBI taxonomy): Eukaryota > Metazoa > Chordata > Mammalia > Artiodactyla > Bovidae > Bos > Bos mutus. The sequence continues at coordinate 42,337,203 of NC_091644.1, forward strand.
AGCCATTTTGCTTTTTTGCATTTCTTTTCCATGGGGATGGTCTTGATCCCTGTCTCCTGTACAATGTCACAAACCTCCGTCCATAGTTCATCAGGCACTCTATTTATCAGATCTAGTCCCTTAAATCTATTTCTCACTTCCACTGTATAATCATAAGGAATTTGATTTAGGTCATACCTGAGTGGTCTAGTGATTTTCCCTACTTTCTTCAATTTACATCTTAATTTGGCAATAAGGAGTTCATGATCTGAGCCACAGTCAGCTCCCAGTCTTGTTTTCGCTGACAGTATAGAGCTTCTCCATCTTTGGTTGCAAAGAATATAATCAATCTGATTTCAGTATTGACCATCTAATGATGTCCTTTTGTAGAGTCTTCTCTTGTGTTGTTGGAAGAGAGTGTTTGCTATGACCAGTACATTCTCTTGGCAAAACTCTATTAGCCTTTGCCCTGCTTCATTCTGTACTCCAAATTTGCCTCTTACCCCCGGTGTTTCTTGACTTCCTATTTTTGCATTCTAGTCACCTATATTGAAAAGGACATCTTTCTGGGTGTTAGTTCTAAAAGGTCTTGTAGGTCTTCATAGAACCGTTCAACGTCAGCTTCCTCAGCGTTACTGGTAGGGGCATAGACTTGGATTACTACCTTGGAAACGAATAGAGATCATCCTGTCATTTTTGAGATTGCATCCAAGTACTGCATTTCGGACTCTTTTGTTGACCATGATGGCTACTCCTTTTCTTCTAAGGGATTCCTGCCCACAGTAGTAGATATAATGATCATCTGAGTTAAATTCACCCATTCCAGTCCATTTTAGTTCGCTGCATAGTCACTATTAACCAAATTTAAATTCACGTTTAACTAAGTAAATACATTTGTTAAGTAAGTTAGTGCAAGACTGGAATTTGATTTCTCTCTTTGTTAGAAGTGCTTCCTTTTGATAACAGAATGTGTGAGTTTCTGTGACCTTGAGTGATTCAAATTCGTTTCCTTTTCATTGTTTTGTGTCTTTGGTTAAATGAGTAAGTATTGTTTCACCGTGACCTATAATCCTGTTGTGTTTTAACACCTTTTTGATGTTTTTAATAAACTTCCCAAATATTGTAATCTAACTAAAGCTCTTTTAGCTTCCAGCTGACTCTGGGATACTTTGAAGAAACATCTCTGAGGCATCTCAGAGAGGAATGTTAATTTATTTGGTATATTAAATTACTTAAAAGATATTGTTAAGTGATTGGAGATGAATCTTTAGGTTTTGTGTATGGCTAAATATCATTAATATAGATTATTTCAAAGTTTATATGGAATCCCTAACATCTGATGTGTCCTGATATAATGTTATCAGTCAAAATTCTAGTTATTAACCCTAAAATGCTATATATCCCAGAAACATCCAAGTTTCCTGCTAATTGCATGGTACTCAATCTTTAATCCTGCTATTTAAGTTTTTTCCTTGTCGTGCGAGTGTATGTTCCTCTGTTCTTTGTCTCGTCACTACAAAGATTTGGAGTGATGGACATTAAAGCCCCTTTGGCGTGTCACAGCTCTCAGGTCTTGGATAGACCATGTTATAGCTCTCACGTCTCGAATGGACTCATTGGAAAAGACTCTGATGCTGGGAGGGATTGGGGGCAGGTGGAGAAGGGGATGACAGAGGATGAGACGGCTGGATGGCATCACTGACTCGATGGACGTGAGTCTGGGTGAACTCCGAGAGTTGGTGATGGACAAGGAGGCCTGGTGTGCTGCGATTCATGGTGTCGCAAAGAGTCGGACATGACTGAGCGACTGAACTGAACTGAACTGATAGCTCTTAGACAAGTCAGTGTTACAGCTCAGTGTTACAGCTCTATTTTATTTAGAAGATAGCAGGAAACTCCATCTTCGAGGCATGAGGGGACGTTGATCCAAAGACATGAGGAGAAGAGCGCCCCAGCACGCAGGAGAGAGAGAGAGAGAGACAGCTAGCTTTGGCTCCTCTGTTTATATGTTTATCTCTCCCTGGGCCTGTCCTATGTAAATTGGGCCAGCCAGGAATGTTGTTTGTTTTACCTGAGGTCCTCACTCTGGTCCCTGGACCTTCTTTTGTTCTTTTTTCGCGGGCTTTTCCCTTCCTTGTCTTTTAGCCATGGCCATTTTGGACTCTTTTCCCTATTCTACCTACCTAACATTCCTTTATAGACAATATTTTATACTGATGCTTTTATAAAATGAAGATTTTCAAGAACCCTCATAATCTGTTAACTTTAGATAATGCCACCAAATTAGGTAACAAATGAAAAAATTCTAATGAAAAACCTGATTACTTCATCCAGATCAATAGGAATCATTTACATGAGACTGAATGAACTGATAAATATGATTTATGACTTTGGGAAATGTAGTAGCTTAAATCTTTGATTTTCAGTAAATCTTTTCTCTTATGCTATGACCTACAATAAGTTGATAAAGTATACCTTTGTAAACAAAGATAAAGCATTTATCTTTTTCTCTACCTGATCCTACCAGAGTTTGGCTTCTCCAGCTGACTCTCCTGTGGACTTGATGGCTTACTGCAACTGGACTACAACTAGTTATATTAATAATTGTTTTAATTTGTTTTTTGTTTCCAAATTGTTTATACATTTTGTCTCCCTGTTGCACGATGACTTTGTCAGTGTTACTAGCTGCATCATTTATACCCTATGTTATAAGATTATTGTCTCTTATAGTTCCCAGTATATAACTCAACCTCCAACCAAATTGATGATGGCTAAACATCTGGTGAAAATAGATCACATTTATGACTCTTATAAAATAATTGTAATAGTGTGATTCTAGGTATGGGAAGAAGCAACAGGGGAAAACATTTCCTGGATCATAATAGATTAGAAGACAGAGGATCCAGAGAATCTTTTATTACCTATCAATGGACCTAATTCCAAAATTAACATCTGGAGTGGCATATCAACAGGATCTTTTACCTGATCTGAGATGAGCCTCCCAGGGCCAGGAAACAAAAGTAGGTCACAAATTGTCTTCCAAATATTGGTGGAATGTCACACCAAAAGTAGGAACTGAGAAATGGAATGTAACAGTATATAAAGGATGTCACAGTTATCACCAATTGCAGCCACCAGGGAAGTTGGGTGAGCCCTGGGGGAACTCAAGAAGGAAAGAATACCTGTTATCTAACAGCCATCAAACTACAGTCATTCCCTACTAAGAGCCCTGAGGAAGCTAGGATGTGAAAAACAGAGGATACTGGCCCCAGATAGCTGAGGTTCATATCAAAGGAATGATTTTGGTGAGTCCAGACTCTTGCATCTTCCCATACATCAGTTCAATTCAGTTCAGTCACTCAGTAGTGTCCGACTCTCTGTGACCCCATGAACTGCAGCACGCCAGGCCTCCCTGTCCATCACCAACTCCTGGAGTTCACTCAGACTCACGTCCATCGAGTCAGTGATGCCATCCAGCCATCTCATCCTCTGTTGTCCCCTTCTCCTCCTGCCTGCAATCCCTCCCAGCATCAGAGTCTTTTCCAATGAGTCAGCTCTTCCCATGAGGTGGCCAAAGTACTGGAGTTTCAGCTTTAGTATCATTCCTTCCAAAGAAATCCCAGGGCTGATCTCCTTCAGAATGGACTGGTTGGATCTCCTTGCAGTCCAAGGGACTCTCAAGAGTCTTCTCCAACACCACAGCTCAAAAGCATCAATTCTTCGGCGCTCAGCCTTCTTCACAGTCCAACTCTCACATCCATACATGACCACAGGAAAAACCATAGCCTTGACTAGACGGATCTTTGTTGGCAAAGTAATATCTCTGCTTTGAATATGCTATCTAGGTTGGTCATAACTTTCCTTCCAAGGAGTAAGTGTCTTTTAATTTCATGGCTGCAGTCACCATCTGCAGTGATTTTGGAGCCCCGAAAAATAAAGTCTGACACTGTTTCCACTGTTTCCCCATCTATTTCCCATGAAGTGATGGGACCAGATGCCATGATCTTCGTTTTCTGAGTGTTGAGCTTTAAGCCAACTTTTTCACTCTCCACTTTCACTTTCATCAAGAGGCTTTTGAGTTCCTCTTCACTTTCTTCCATAAGGGTGGTGTCATCTGCATATCTGAGGTGATTGATATTTCTCCTGGCAATCTTGATTCCAGCTTGTGTTTCTTCCAGTCCAGCATTTCTCATGATGTACTCTGTATATAAGTTAAATAAGCAGGGTGACAATATACAGCCTTGACGTACTCCTTTTCCTATTTGAAACCAGTCTGTTGTCCCATGTCCAGTTCTAACTGTTGCTTCCTGATCTGCATATAGATTTCTCAACAGGCAGGTCAGGTGGTCTGGTATTCCCATCTCTTTCAGAATTTTCCACAGTTTATTGTGATCCACACAGTCAAAGGCTTTGGCATAGTCAATAAAGCAGAAATAGATGTTTTTCTGGAACTCTCTTGCTTTTTTCAGGATCCAGCAGATGTTGGTAGAAAAGCACTAAATTCCTTAAGTTGGGATATCTGGTTTTCTTTAATTAGCCATAATCTTTTGATATTCAGACTTTTGATATTCAACTTGTCTTTTGTTGCAAAGTTTCTATTAATATATAACCTGGCTCCTCCCCTCACCTCATCAGAGCAGTTCTCTCAGGGTTACTTGAGATGCTGCCTCCTGGGCTTAAGCCCTAAAGATTTCTGCTGAATAAAGCATAACTCTCAAGTTTTAGGTTCCATGTATTTTTTTCAGTTGACAGTAGTTAAGATAGAGAAAAGATTACTAAAACTGAAGTGCTCTCTAGAGTATTATTTCCTTTCTTCTATCTGTTGACTGAAAGAAAAAATGCACAACATAAGAACAGTGGGTTTTGGTTTTATTTGGGGAACTTACTGAGGATTCTAACATTACTGAGGACCTTACTGAGAGACAACCTCTCAGATACTCTTAGGAGTTGCTCTGAAGTGGTAGGGGAGGAGCCAGTTTATATGGGAATTTTGGGGGGCAAGGAAGTACAAGTAGTCAAGCATTGGTAAAAGATTGGCTTGACCAATGACAAATAATTCAAGTTAATGATTTTAGTGCTTTTCTGTGTGTGGAAAGATGCAAGAATCTGGGACCATTGAAATTCTTCCTTAGACATGGGTCTTCACTATCTAGGCGCCCATCCTCTCAAAAGCACATGACACTTTCTGTTTTTCCAGCCTGAATCCCCCTCAGGGCACACTGTCTACAGTGGATTGTGACTTAACCCTTGTAAAAGGCACTGATGAACCATACTCTGTGGTTTGTTTCCATGTCCATATTTATACTGGAATCTGTTCCCATGGTCCTTCCTGTTCTGTGAATTCCTTATTGTCTTGATGGCAAGCTCCATCCAGAGCAAAGACTTACCCCTATTAAACTGAATGATTAAAAAAAAAAAAGATGGAAATAGTTTTCCCAAAGTGTGTTAAGTAAGAAATGCTATGCTTACATGTGAAAACATACAGAGCTTTACTACCTACATATCATTTTAAGTCCATCCCAATACACAGTACTGTTTTGAACAACTGAGTAACACAGTTTGGATCAGTCTCCCCAGGTTCTGAGCATTGCTCCAGAAGCTCTGAGAAAGCAAAGATAAGGCCTTATCTTTTTTTTTTAACACAGAAATTGTTTAATATGCTATAATAACTGCATGTTATAGGTAATTCTCGTGGAGCATTGTGGAGCCCTATACCAAGGTCACAGGTGTGGAGCCCTGTACCAAAGTCACAAGACAAAAGTCTTTGGAACTTACTGAGTCCCATAGCAACAATTGTCATGAGCCTTCGGATCCAAAGTGGCCAGTTCTTGACTCCATATTAGGTAAAATACGCACTCTACAGCATCTAACCAATCACCTATTGGCACCCTTCCAGTAGGAATTTTCTCTGTCTTGAGGCTATAAAAATTGACCACTAGCCTGTGAAAGGGGTCAGCTCTCCCTTAAGCCAGCCCGCTGTTCTAATAGTGTCTCCAAATCCAATAAACTCTATTCTCCTCTCATTCTGCCTAATGTCTGTAAATTCTTTTCCAACCTGCACACAGACCATGACAATTCTATCCTTCAAAAAATACATTTTGTAGAATATTTAATAGCATGGAAAGTGGTAACAATATAGTGATGAAGAATAAAGTGAGCTACAAAAGAGCAAGAACACAATAATTTCATTTAAAAATATGTATTTTGAAAGGTTTAGATTTACAGAAGAGTTGAAAAGTAGTTAAGAGCATTCTATATACCTTTCCCACAGCTTATGTTGCACTTTACATAACTAGGGCACAGTTATCAAAACTAAGAAATTATTACTTACATGTTCTAACAAGTTAAAAAAATAAAGAAAATTTTGACCTCACTGAGTTTTCCCACTAATATTCAATATCCTCTATCCAGTTCAGGAGAGCATTTTGCATTTGGCCATCACCTTTCCTAAGTCTTCTTCTCCAATCCATTATAATTTTTCATATTTCCTTGTTTGTAAGAAGGTAAGGCCTTAATGTCCAGAAAGAGAGCCATTCCCTACACCTGGCTGCTGTGCAAGTGAGTGTGGCTGGTCTAAACTGAGATGTACCTATTAGAAGGAAATGGCAACCCACTCCAGTGTTCTTGCCTGGAGAATCCCAGGGACAGGGGAGCCTGGTGGGCTGCCGTCTATGGGGCTGCACAGAGTTGGACACGACGACTGAAGCGACTTAGCAGCAGCTATTAGTGTAAAACTGATGCTGGGTGTTTTTTTTTAAGTCAGCAAAAGAAAAGCAAACCAAACTTTAACAGGGTTGGAGGTTAATAGCACAGGGATTTGAAAAAACTTGAAGGCACCTGTGCTGCAGAAGCACCTCTATTCTAAGAGATGGTCTTAAGCAAAAGCTAAAAGGGCAGAGAATCAATGAATCTTCAAGCAGAAGCCAACATAATTTTACTAAGAAGGGATCAGTATAAATCGCCACAAACGTTTTAACTCACAACCTTGATTCTGAAAACTCACTTGGTGGAAACTGCCAGTGTACTTTTTGCCTTTAAAGTGGCTTTCTTCACTAGTGTCACTAAGGGAAGTACTTTCCCCTTATATAAAAAAAAATGCTTCCCACTTGGAGGGTCACAGCATGAGGTCTTGCTGTTGACAGTCTTGGGGTCCAGGTTGGATCTGTCATTAGACTCTAGAACTTTGAACTTTCCACAAGATAAAGAATGTAGTCAAGCATTAATTGGCACCACTTGTCAGACACCAACATACTTAACAGCGAAAATTTTCAATTATGGAATAAATATAATGGCAAATTTTGACCTCTCTTGGTTCACAGGATGAACAGTTTTTAGAAAGTTATTTTTAAAATGTCACTCCAGATTCCCATGATGAAATTACCCAGAGGGCAATCCTGTTTATTTTTTGGCCCAGGAAGAAAATGTGATGTTTACTAGACACGCACGGTTTGTGCTAGAGAGCCAGTTAGGCTGGGTTTCATGAGAACACAGATAGCAACAGAGGTAAGTGGTTCTAATTCTTAAAGTCACTCAGTCATGTCATGTCTTTGCAACCCCATGGATTATACTGTCCATGGAATTCTGCAGGCCAGAATACTGGAGTGGGTAGCCTTCTCCTTCTCCTTCTCCTTCTCCTTCTCAGTGGGTCTTCCTGACCCAGGAATCAAACTGGGGTTTCTGGCCTTGCAGGTGGATTCTTTACCAGATGAGCTACTAAGGAAACCCAGGTAAGTGGTTACTTACCTAGCTGCAATAGATCATTTGCAGTCCAGGTGGGAGCTTCCAAAATAGAATCTAGGATATTAAAGGAAATGAATTCAAGTACACATGGAACATTCTCCAAGACAGACTATATGCTGGGCCATGAAACTCGTAAAAAGGATAGGAATACAACAAGTATGTTCTTCAACCAAAATGCAATTAAATTAGATATAAGTACATTTTACAAATTGAAATATCTAGACATACTCCTTAAATATCTTTCCTGTTGGAAATTCTTAGGCAGTTTGCTCATTGTGTCCTCATGGTGTTTTAGGGGTAGTATAGGCTGTAAAAGAAAATGAGGCAGGGAGTAAGCACAAATTAGCAACTAAACAACAACTTGTAGTAGAAGCACAGAGTCCTAACCACTGGACTGCCAGGGAATTCCCTGTTTTTTCCTTTTTAATGTGACGACTAGAAAATAAATTACTGATAAGGCTCACATTATATTTCTACTGAAGAATGCTACTCTAAGGCTAAGGATTGGCTTCCTCAAACTTTATTTCTCATGGGCTCTGTCTTTAGAATGCTTTTTGTCACTTCTTGCCACTGAGCTAGGTACCTTATGGGCTGAGACACTCACAGTGGACTTTCCATGGTTCATTCTGAATGGTTGTTGATAACTTAAGAGTCCTTGAATGATCCCTTTCAGGTTGAAAGACCAACTTCATTTACAGAACTCTTTAGCTTAGTAGGAGATTCCTTATGTAGAAGAACAAAATAAATATTTTCATTTCTTCCAGTTCCTGGAAAAGAGTACATTATGTAGTGTTGCTTGTTATAAAAATTTGGGATCTAAACTTGAAGGTTCAAGTATTGTCTTTGCTGCTGTGTGAACTTGGTCTTAGTCTGAACTTGTTTATTAATTAAACTGGATTGAAAGTAACTTCCTACCTACCAAGCACACTTGTGGGTTTCAAGTAAGCCTTTGAATGTAATAGAGCTTCTCATCCTGACTTTCTACACCGCTGTCATCTGTTGTTTCACATTCAAAGGATGTGAGAAAACCAGCATCTTCTCCCAGTTTCCCACTTTTTTTTTTCTTCCCTCTCTGCCTTCCCCTTTCCTTCTCTTCCTTTGTCTTCAGAATTTGTAGAATATATCTTGGAAAAAGTAGGAAGGAAACAAATAGTTCAGAATCAAATATGTCTGGGTAAAGAAAAAGCAAAATAAAGACTCACAGTGCATCAGTCCTCAGAGAAGCAGAGAATTCTTATAGCCTCAGGCAAACTGTGCCCTCTGATGAACCTGGATTCTGGGAGAGAGCAGTCTTGAGAAAGACCTGAAACAAAGGCTTTTCAAGCCCTCTGGAACTGAAAGAGACTGGGATAGTATCCTGGCAAAATTATTAGTTGATTTCTCAGAATTATTTGCTCAAAAGGGTCACTTGAGAATAACTGAAAGCTACTTGCCTTTAAGTATCATCTATTTTAAGAAAATAATTTGAAAAAGATTAGTAATTATTGCTGCATGATGCTTTTACATAAAAGAATTATAAGACCTTAAAAATTTTTTGATAAAATAGTTAAGGAGGGAGGTTTAAAATGTTGGTTCACAATATGTGAAGGAATCTTTGCTTGCGGCATTTAAAATGCATCATGTAATATGTAGTGCCCTTTTCTCCTTTAAGCTTTAAAAATACTAACATGTTAGCTAGGTATCCATATTTTCAAAGTGATTAACAATTAGCTTCTAATTTAAATACATGTGACATTATTGATTAATGCCACTTTGCTCTTATTTTAATTTACTGCTTGGAGCTTCTTTAGGTGCCAATAATGTTTAAAAGTGTCTTTTAAATATAGATAACTAAATTGCTTAAGTAATTAAAATAAGATTTACAGTGAGGAAAATTTTTATATTAGAATTAGAACAAAATGGTAAGAAACTCTTTAACAGTTATCAGGGAGGAAGAAATTTTTCTCTACCCTTCTGCATTCTTCTGGTTGGTCTAAGAATTAAACTGACATGAGACCAATTAACCGGAGAAAATCACACAAGAGTTTAATAACATATACATATAGGAGAGACCCTGGAAAACAGAATCATGGCCAAAATGGCCACAGCCCTCACCTTAAATACTGTCTTCAGCTAAAGGCAACAGAGGATGTTGAGCGTAATGGTTTGGCAAGTCAAAGGGGAGGAAGGCAATTCACAAGGAGGTAGAAGAGGCACTGTTTGGTGAGGGAGCATTTTCTGGCCCAGCAGAGACAGGGGACAGAGTGAACTCTGACCTTTAGGTCCACTGAATCTCCCCATCACACCCAGCGTGGTGGATATCTCTGCTGATTACTCTATTCAGCTTTAATACATGAATTCTTTAGGCTTCCCAATAATCAGCCTAAATGAATCCTAATGTCAAGGAGACTCATTTGGGGTCAGCAAATTTTTCTCCCCTAGACAGTGAACTGTGACAAACTTTCACAGCAAAGGCCAAGACAAAAGATTGTCTTGAAGGGTTTGCTTGGGAGAGTGGTGGCTTTCCATATAACATGTGATTTCTTGGGCTTGTGCCAAGGATGTTTCCTTTTCTTTTTTTTTTCTCCCTCTCTATTTTTTGTAGGTGGCAACAACAGGGGCATGTTTAATATTGATGAGTTTGATTTTTTGAATATAAATGCTGTTTGGTTTAGATGGTGAATGCATAGAAATTTGGAGATTAGCATTTTAATCAAGTCTAATCTCTTAGTATTTCCCGAAACTCCTCCACCCACTTCAACATTTTGTCAAAAATAAATTTGAAAAATGAAATTTTGAAATGATCGCTTTGAAATGAAATGTTCTCTTAAGGAGATGCAAGGTTTGCAATAACACAAAAGCAGTATTATGTATAGTAACCTTTTCTAAACCATATGCCAAGCACATTAACAGGGTTTAAGATGATCAGTTACTGAAGAAAAGACCAATCTACTCAACCAATATTTATCAAAGAACCATGCTTCTTCAGGCAGGTTGGAAGTACAGTATGTAGCTTTGATATTACTGCACCACTAAACTGGAATGTGGCATCCTTTTTTCCTCTTTAAAATTTTTTTTTTTTTTTTTTTTCCTCAGGGTGGATCTTTAAGCTGCCAAGCTGTTTGGCGGGGACCAGGAAATGGACTCTGGCGGCAGTTAAGTCCCCAGACTGAGGGGCGCTCTTGGCGTTTCAGCGGAGGAGGGGCAGGGCCGAGGGACCGGGCCTAGAGCCAATGGGGCGGGGTCATGGGGCGAGAGGGGTGGGGCCTTGTGCGTCCCGCCCGGTCATTGGCGGTGCTCCGTGCGCGCGTTCAGCCACGCGCGGGCGGGCGCAGCCTCGGCGCGTTGTGCGAAGCGCGGCAGGTGCGCGGACATCCTCCCTCCGCCTAGCGGTGCGGCCGCCGCGCGACTCGCCGGGAGCCCGGCGCTGCCGGGCCCAGGGGTTGGCATGGCCTGACCCCTCGCAGCGGCGGCGGCGGCAGCATGGGGAACCAGGACGCGAAGCCGAAGAGAAGCGCGGGCGATGTCCCGCATGGAGGCGGCGGTGGTGAGGACGCCGCTGGGCCCCGAGAGGCTGAGGGCACAAAGAAGGCGGGCGGGGGCAAGAAGGCGCCGGGCCGGCACGGAAAGGGGGGCGGCGGCGCGGAGCCGGGCCGGAAAAAGAGCCGGTCGGACCCCAGGGCCTCGGTGTTCTCCAACCTGCGCATCCGGAAGACCCTGTCCAAGGGCAGAGGTACCAGCGGCTCTCGTGAGGATGTGCTGGACCCCCAGGCCCTGCAGGCCGGCGAGCTGGACAGCGCCCACTCTCTGGTTACCAAAACCCCAGACCTCAGCCTCTCAGCCGATGAGACGGGCCTGTCGGATACCGAATGTGCGGATCCTTTCGAGGTGACGCGTCCCGGGGGTCCCAGCTTGGCCAGGGTCGGCGGCCCGGCAGTGGCCGAGTATTCGGAGACCGCGGCGGGGGCGCAGGATGGACAAAGGACCAGCTCGGGCTCGGACACAGACCTCTACAGTTTTCACTCGGCCGCGGAGCAGGAGGACTTGCTCTCGGATATCCAGCAGGCGATCCGCCTCCAGCAACTGCAGCAGCAGTCCCCGGGCCCCGAGTCGCCCCCGGTGTCGCCCCCTTCCACCGCCCCTCTGTCTGGGGCCCTGCCGGGCCTGGACCGACCCCCGCCGGGCCCCAGCGCCGAAGCGGCGCTGTCCGCGCCCCCCGACAGGCCCCCGGCCGCAGAGCCACCGGCAGCCACCGCCTTCGCGTCTCCTGGGTCGGTTCCGGGGGACCGAGGGGCAGCGGACACGGACGAGGAAGGCGAGGAGGACGCCTTCGAGGACGCGCCCCGAGACTCTCCGGGGTTGGAGTGCGGCCTGGCGGCGGGAGAGGCCCCGTGCACGCAAGGGGCGACGCGCGAGGAGGGCGCGCCGAAGCCTGTCGTCCCCGTGGCCGCCTCCCCGCCACTCAGTCCAGCTCGCAGCCCGCGCCGCCCCCGGGCCCGCCCGCTCCTGGCGCCCTGTTATGTCAGGACCACCACCCGGCAGCTCAGCTCGCCAGGACCGTCCCCGTCTCCGTCCCCCAGCCACAGCCCCCGGGTCCAGAGACGGCCGGAGTCCTCCCTGGGTCGCGGTTCCGGAGCCCCCGCGGCCCCCGCCGCTGCCCCGGCTAGGAAGCCCCGCGCGGGCCGCAGCCGCTCGGCCGACTGGACTGCGGAGCTGGGCCGTGCTCCCGGGGCGGGGGTCTCGGCGCACCTGGTGCAGCGCGGGGCAGGCGGCTTTCAGGGTGTGTTCGCAGGTGAGCCCTGGGCTCGGGGCCCTGGGCACCTGCCCCTCAGAAACGCTTCGATTTGCATACAGAGAATTAAAGGGAGCAGCTTAGTCGTGTCGGTTCTAAGTCATCTAGAAAAAGGGCCACTGTGTCCACTTCTCCAAAGTATCCCGGGTCACGCCAGGCAGGTCAACTCCTTTTTGGCACCGTTTGCAAAGCCATCCTTCTCTTTCCGCCCTTCTCCCACAGCGTTAAAAATAAGGAGGTTGTTCACAGCCCTGTGACACATCATCTATTCTAGGACTGCTCTGATGTACCCGCCTGGGCGCGCCATTTGATGCGTAGTTTCTCTCGGTGATCAGGGTGGACGCCTTAGTGAACTTAGGTGGTCACTCCTGTTTGGTGACACAACCAAATCTCATACATGCTTTCAGAAAATACAGAGTGATCTAGAGTATTAGGGATCATTTACATTTGGTTTCATGGCCCGACTAAGACAGGGTGTGGCTTGGAGACTGATGGTGAGTAGGCCAAGAGCACACGGAATGCTGCTGGAACCTTCCCAGCGTCTGCTGTGGACGCTTCAGGGCCAGTCCAAGGGTCAGCTCAACGTGGTGAATGTCAGATAGTACAGTGAATTCATCCTTGGTTAGATCCCAGGGCCTTTCCGCTGGTAAGAGTGTCAGCTTATTTCATGCTTACTAATTTTTCTTAATTATTAAATAGCTGAGTGTAAGAATTTAACAAGCAGGAGAAAATGAGAATTTATGCAAGTCTTGGTAGATTGTGATAAGTATTTGAAATATTAAAAATATCAAAGATAATTTGAAAAGCTTAAAATCTTATATTCTTTAATAAATCTTATATTACTTTAGTAAATAGGTTATCTGTAAAATAGTAGATTATGTTTCTTAATGAACACGGCTGCCTCACCCTTAGGTAAATATTATTCACTTTTTGTACTTGCTTGTATTGACCACAGTTTAAGTTTCATCTATGGACTCTCTTAGTTTTACATTCATAGATTCTTCTAGTTAAGAGTGGCCTCCTCCATGTTTTACATGCTTGCTCTCCCTTTTTAACTTTTCCTTTTCTGTTATTTTGCAGGTTAGGTTAGGAATGTTTATAGTCTTGATATTCACTAGATAAATTGTAAACAAAACAAAACACAAGCGTAAAAACCCACAAAAGACTGATTTTAAAGGAAGAGGATTGGAAAGTTCTTTAGTTATTTCTTGTGAATTTAATGTTGGTGAGAAATTACCTCCTCCTTATGTAGGTAACACTCATTTCATACATTGTTTTTCTAAAAATGAAAGTATCACCATAATTAAGATTACCATTCATTAATATTGTTCTTCCAAGCAGCTTTAGAATTTGGAAATATTCATTTCCAAATGAATATTAAATGAAAAATACATTTCCTTCGTTTAACATAAATATATATATATATACACACACACACACATACATACATACACAGGGCAGCCATATTGTGCTAGACAATATGTTAAGTGCTGAGTGATACAAAGATCATTAAATCCTGGTTCTGCCTTTCCATGGCTCACTGACTAAGAGCACAGGAACACACAGAGACATAGTACTTTGGGTGCATCAAGTGTGCAGTGACTTACCATCTTGGCAAGGGATGAAGAGAAAGGAATTCATAGGAGGATTGATCTGAGTCCTGAAGATCATAGGACCTTTCAACCCCAGGTTAAAGTTTTGTTTTCCTTAAGGAAAATAAAAGGGGTATTTTTGGAGCTAGCATTTCATTTAAATGTTCTAAGTATTTCCAAATTTGAAATTTGGGACTCTTAGCAGGATTCCTGTTCAGGAGGTAAGTGGGTTTTATTGACTTCCAAGCAGAATTTTTTACTGTGTAGTTAGTTGCTTTAATATGGGCATCACCTTTATTTTTTAATTGAAGTATAATTGGTTTTTAATGTTGTATTAATTTCTACCATACAGAAAAGTGACTCAGTTATACATATATATATATATGTTTTGTTGTCCAGTCACTATATACATTCTTTTTTTTTTATTCTTTTTAATATTCTTTTCCATATAGTTTATACCAGGATATTGAATATGGTTCTCTGTGCTATGTAGTAGGACCTTCTTATTTATCCATTCTGTATGTAATAGCTTACATCTGTTAATCCCAACCTCTGACTCCATCTCAACCCCTTCCTGCTTGGCAGCCTCAAATCTGTTCTCTGTGAGTCTGTTCTGGTTTCTTAGATAAGTTCATCTGTATCATATATTAGATTCCACATAAGGTGATCATATGGGGCAGTGCTTTATATCTGATGCTTGGATGTAGTTGGTCAGTAACTATTGGTTATTTGTATAGTAGTTTCTATATATTTATCTCACCCATTCACTTTCTTAAAAAAAAAAAAAAAAAAGAATTGGTAGGTTTAACCTAATCTTGTAGCTGGTGGTCACATGGAGGTAAACAAAGAGATGAAACTTTTTCAAGGTCACACTGTAATTCTTTCAGAGGCTGAGCCAAAAATAGCTGAGTCTACTGATTCGAGTCTGAATGTTCTTGCTTATTAGTCATTTTTGGATGTTCAGCACTGTCAGACATCATATAGAGAAAACAAAAAATATTGTGGTGTTTAAGGCCTTCACTTACAATATTTTCCAGTTTCTGTCATTAATATGATGAACTCCTTTCATTGTTGAGCATCTGGCCTTCCTGGGCTAGATGCAGGGTGACTGCTGGTCAGTGAAGCAGGCTTTCTCCAGACAGCTCTCCTGGAAGCTTCCCTGTGGTGAACCCAGGGAATCCAGAGTGACACAGGCCTCTGTTCCTCAGCTGTTGTCTGTTTTCTTGTCATCTGCCTTTTCTTTGATTCTTTACCATCCTCTAGGATTTTATGAGTGTCTTGAAAATTACTAGATCCCTGGCGAGGACTAGCATTGTCCTCAGGGAAATTGTTTTCTGGCTTTAATTTGCATGTCTTTGGATCAAGTAATTGCCAGCTGCCTTTGAAGCAGGTGATAGATCTATAAGCCTCCATGAACATCTTTTATTTTTAAACCGTAGAATGAGGGTTGTCAGCTCTGCAGAAAGGAACAGATGTTTTTCTTCTTACTGCCTTCCAAATGTGGGGAGAAAATTCAAGTGAAGAGAGATCTGCATGGCACATGTTTGTGTTTTGTTGCTGATATAACAGCATTTAGCAATAAAGGGGACCAAGACTTTATCTTGTTTTAGCTATTCAGGAGCTGATGATGTCTTAAGCCATTGGACTGAAATTTCACAGTTAATTTGAAAAAACATCTTTTTCAGTGTTTAGTAGAAAAATTGCTATGAAATTTAAGAGATTCCTTTGCACGTGCTATACTTAAGCAGAAGCTTGTGAATAGAATTTTACAGTTAAAAGTTTAGGCATATGAAATGTTAAGTTGGTGATAATTTTTGATAGAAATCTTTCCAAAGTCATTTAATTATGTGCTTATCTGTCTTTTTTTTTTAAACATGTGGACTTAATGGTTCATTAAATGGCTTAATGTCATCTTTAGGCACTCATGGTTTCATCCTGTGAAATCATTGGTGTTGCCCTCAGCTGCTATTGAAGTGTAATTGGTGACTCTAGTTGGCTGTTTCTGAAGTTTTGTATCTACCTGGTTTTCTAAACTTTTTACTTCCTGTCAGCTATTGATTCGTAGAGCTGTCTTTGGTCCCTGCCCCCCACCCCCCATTGCTTCTAATTTGATGTTTCTGGTCAGTTTGTTATTGGTTTATAAATGCTGTGATTATGATGTTTACTATATTTGTTGCACTTCTACTAGATGCAAGGTTCTGTGTTGGTGCATTGCATAATTATCTCTAATCCTTGTGACAGTGTTTTCCCAATGAGCAAACCAGGGTCAGGCATGTGAAGTAACTTGCTTCAGGGCATCAAGCTGGTCAGTGACCCATCCAGGATCTGTACTTAGAAAATCAAATCTGTTATTAATATGAATAAAATAAAATGAAGTGTGTCAGTGAGCTTTTGGAGCACTCAGATCAGATCAGATCAGTCACTCAGTCGTGTCCGACTCTTTGCAACCCCATGAATTGCAGCACGCCAGGCCTCCCTGTCCATCACCAACTCCCGGAGTTCACTCAGACTCACGTCTATTTAGTCAGTGATGCCATCCAGCCATCTCATCCTCTGTTGTCCCCTTCTCCTCCTGCCCCCAATCCCTCCCAGCATCAGAGTCTTTTCCAATGAGTCAACTCTTTGCATGAGGTGGCCAAAGTACTGGAGTTTCAGCTTTAGCATCATTCCTTCCAAAGAAATCCCAGGGCTGATCTCCTTCAGAATGGACTGGTTGGATCTCCTTGCAGTCCAAGGGACTCTCAAGAGTCTTCTCCAACACCACAGTTCAAAAGCATCAATTCTTCGGCACTCAGCCTTCTTCACAGTCCAACTCTCACATCCATATATAACCACAGGAAAAACCATAGCCTTGAGTAGACGAACCTTTGTTGGCAAAGTAATGTCTCTGCTTTTCAATATGCTATCTAGGTTGGTCATAACTTTCCTTCCAAGGAGTAAGCGTCTTTTAATTTCATGGCTGCAGTCACCATCTGCAGTGATTTGGGAGCCCCGAAAAATAAAGTCTGACACTGTTTCCACCGTTTCCCCATCTATTTCCCATGAAGTGATGGGACCGGTTGCCATGATCTTAGTTTTCTGAATGTTGAGCTTTAAGCCAACTTTTTCACTCTCCACTTTCACTTTCATCAAGAGGATTTTGAGTTCCTCTTCACTTTCTGCCATAAGGGTGGTGTCATCTGCATATCTGAGGTGATTGATATTTCTCCCGGCAATCTTGATTCCAGCTTGTGTTTCTTCCAGTCCAGCGTTTCTCATGATGTACTCTGCATATAGGTTAAATAAATAGGGTGACAATATACAGCCTTGACGTACTCCTTTTCCTATTTGGAACCAGTCAGTTGTTCCATGTCTAGTTCTAACTGTTGCTTCCTGACCTGCATACAAATTTCTCAAGAGGCAGGTCAGGTGGTCTGGTATTCCCACCTCTTTCAGAATTTTCCACAGTTTATTGTGATCCACACAGTCAAAGGCTTTGGCGTAGTCAATAAAGCAGAAATAGATGTTTTTCTGGAACTCTCTTGCTTTTTCCATGATCCAGTGGATGTTGGCAATTTGATCTCTGGTTCCTTAGCTAGTCAATTAAGGGCCTGGGCTTTAGAATTTAGATTGTGTGACTCTCACTGCAGCTTTTCTAAAGGCTATCTTGATTTTTATATCAAAGTAGAAGGACCCACTGTAGGAGTACAGACTTTCTCATGCAGCTTGTTAAGTTATTAGACTGTGAATGTTTAGGGCCGGGAGCAGTCTTATATCCAGCAGTAGTATCTGACAGAGTGTAGACGTCCAGTCATTGTCCAATAAATGTGTGATGGTCAGGAATCACCCCTTCTGTGTATAATGCATCAGTGTTACTACAACAGGGGAGGGTTTTACAAGAATGTGGTTCTTTCCTCTGTATCTTGCCTTACTGGGTCTCATATCTCTGAATATGATTCGGCAGTGTAAGCTGGGACTGGGAACACTATTCTCAAGTCATTTTAGTTTGGCTTAAAACGTACTTTTGCATTGTTCCTTTAAGGTTCTGGTTTGGATTGAAGTTAAGCACCCCAGTAGCTTCAGTGATGGGTTTTAGTGACTGGCCTGGCTTTTCATGCATTTAGGCATTTGGATACAAGCCATGTGCATTTGACCTTGAGCAGGTGCATTTACAGCCATATTTCCTTCTGGTCCTATTAAAAAGGTGCTGAACACACACCTTGGGTGATGGCAACAGTAGTTACTAATTACTGTTACTCCAAGTAAATCTGTATCGTAGCTCGATGTACAGTTAGGTCACTCTTAAGTAACTTTTTCTGATATGTATGAAAGTGGAGGAATAATTCCAAATGAATAATATTAGGAGTTAATGAAATAGTGTTTGTCAAGTCCCTACAACTCTGCCTGGCACATAGAAGGCGGACAGTTGGTGCTATTTACTTTCCTGTCCTAGTTTATTACCTTAATGGCTATATGGTTCAAAGTCGTCCAAACCATATTTGTGAAATCAAAACCACTCTGAAATCATATACAAACTCTGGTAAGATATAATCAGTTGCTAGTTGAAAATTAATATTTCTAATCAAGGTTTTTTTTTTCTTCAAATTGTTTATATATCATTTTTTCCCTCTCTTTTTCATTTTCTGTGATTGTAACCCTTTTTGTCACTTTGTCAGAAATTGTGGTTTCCTTGGGGGTTTGGAGAAGGAAAGCATATGATGGGGGTATGACTGTGTGATTAGCAGGAGGTACTGATGTTTAAAGTGGGGAGTGGGTAGAGGCAACAGTATTTACCCGCCTCGCTTTGCAGCCTTTACCTCCCATGGTTTCCTTCAGAAACTCTCTACTTTAGTCGAGTTAACCAGCTTACTGTTCTATGAATGTGCATTTCATTTTCCTTACTTTGTGCCTTTGTCTAGCAGTGTTTACACTCTTGTAACACACTACTGTCTCTCTTTACTTAATATCTGAAAAAGCTGCTTGAGTTCCCATTTCCTCTTTTGTGTCTGTCCCAGCTGGTGTGACTGGCAGTCATCTCCATGTTTCTGTACTTCTGTCTGTATCATATCACATATACTTCTTGGATTTAGGGAATCTTTGGGGCTTCCGTTTCACTTTTTTCTGCTTTTCCTTTCTCTTTGCCTGCTTGCCTGATTCCATCCATTCATCCTCCTCCTCTATCCATTGAATACCTATGCCACATCTGCTCTCTGCCAGTAAGTAAGATGGGCACTGAGCATACTGAGGCTTTATGAATACCAGTTGACCATTTTTGTGTCTCTCTGTGTGTGTCTAGGCCTCCTATTGGTAAATAAATAGTTGAATTTAGCCTGGAAGACTACTAGCATTTTTGGGTGGTTGAAATTAAATCATTTTCACTGAGGTATACTTAGGTTTCCTTGATGGCTCAGTGGGTAAAGAATCTGCCTGCAATGCAGGAGACACAGGAGACACAGATTTGATCCCTGAGTCAGGAAGATCCTTTGTCAGAGGAAATAGGAAATAGCACCCCACTCCACTATTCTTGCCTGAAAAATCCCATGGACAGGGGAGCCTGGTGGGCTACAGTCCAGAGGCTTTCAAAGAGTTGCACATGACTGAGCCTGTATACATATGATTGAATCAGTAGTGAAGATAGAATGATACTTCTATAGAATTTGTGTAGGGAGAACATCTGTTCCTGTTTTTGTGGGTTGATAGTTAAAATCAACCCACAAGCAACTGTTGTAGCTATCAGTGATAATGCAGTAACTTTAAGCTTCCAAATATAAATTTTATTGGTAGTGGAAATAGAGGAAAACTATTATTTTGTTCATTCTTGCTTTTGCATTTTAAGTGATAATCTGATGTTAATGAAATTTAGCATTAAGGGACCGTTAGGAAGAATCTAATATGTACTACCTTGTTGCTTTATAATTTCCTTCTTGATTTTCTTGTTGACCCATTGGTTTTTTAGTAGCATGTTGTTTCAGTTCAGTTCTGTCACTCAGTCATGTCTGACTCTTTGCAACCCCATGAACTGCAGCATGCCAGGCCTCCCTGTCCATCGCCAACTCCTGGAGTTTATTCCAACTCATGTCCATTGAGTTGGTGATGCCATCCAACCATCTCTTCCTCTGTCATCCCCTTCTCCCCCTGCCTTCAATCTTTCCCAGCATCAGGGTCTTTTCTAGTGAGTCTGTTCTTCGCATGAGGTGGCTAAAGTATTGGAGTTTCAGCTTCAGCATCAGTCCTTCCAATGAATATTCAGGACTGATTTCCTTTAGGATGGACTGGTTGGATCTTCTTGCAGTCCAAGGGACTCTCAAGAGTCTTCTCCAACATCACAATTCAAAAGCATCAATTCTTCAGTGCTCAGCTTTCTTTATAGTCCAACTCTCACATCCATACATGACTACTGGAAAAACCATAGCTTTGACTAGATGGACCTTTATTGCAAAGTAATGTCTCTGCTCTTTAATATGCTGTCTAGGTTGGTCATAGCTTTTCTTCCAAGGAGCAAGCATCTTTTAATTTCATGGCTGCAGTCACCGTCTACAGTGATTTTGGAGCCCCAAAAAAGAAAGTCTGTCACTGTTTCCACTGTTTCTCCATCTATTTGCCATGAAGTGATGGGACCAGATGCCATGATCTTAGTCTTCTGAATGTTGAGTTTTAAGCCAGCTTTTTCACTCTCCTCTTTCACTTTCATCAAGAGGCTCTTTAGTTCTTTGCTTTCTGCCATCAGGGTGGTGTCATCTGCACGTCTGAGGTTATTGATATTTCTCCCAGCAATCTTGATCCCAGCTTGTGCTTCATCCAGCCCAGTGTTTCTCATGATGTACTCTCCATAGAAGTTAAATAAGCACAGTGACAGTATACAGCCTTGATGTACTCTGTTCCCTATTTGGAACCATTCTGTTGTCCATGTCCAGTTCTAACTGTTGCTTCCTGACCTGCATACAGATTTCTCAAGAGGCAGGTCAGGTGGTCAGGTATTCCCATCTCTTTATGAATTTCCCAGAGTTTTTTGTGGTCCACACAGTCAAAGGCTTTGGCATAGTTAATAAAGCAGATGTTTTTCTGGAACTCTCTTGCTTTTTTGATGATCCAACAGATGTTGGCAGTTTGATCTCTGGTTCTTCTGCCTTTTCTAAATCCAGTTTGAACATCTGGAAGTTCACGGTTCATGTACTGTTGGAAAATTTTGAGCATTTTGCTAGCATGTAAGATGAGTACAATTGTGCGGTAGTTTGAGCATTCTTTGGCATTGCCTTTCTTTGGGATTGGAATGAAAACTGACCTTTTCCAGTCCTGTGGCCACTGCTGCATTTTCAAAATTTGCTGACATACTGAGTGTGGCACTTTTACAGCATCATCTTTTAAGATTTGAAATAGCTCAACTGGAATTCCATCACCTCCACTAGCTTTGTTTGTAGTGATGCTTCCTAAGGCCCACTTGACTTCACATTCCAGGATGTCTGGCTCTAGGTGTGTGAATTCACTATTGTGATTATCTAGGTTGTGAAGATCTTACTTGTATAATTCTTCTGTGTATTCCTGCCACCCCTTCATCTTCTGCTTCTGTTAGGTCCATACCATTTCTGTCCTTTATCGAGCCCATCTTTGCATGAAATGTTCCTTTGGTATCTCAAGTTTTCTTGAAGAGATCTCTAGTCTTTCCCATTCTATTATTTTCTTCTATTTCTTTGCACTGATTATTGAGGAAGGCTTTCTTATCTCTCCTTGCTATTCTTTGGAACTCTGCATTAAAATGGGTATATCTTTCCTTTTCTCCTTTGCCTTTCATTTCTCTTCTAGTCACACCATGTGGTTTAGTCTCCCTGTAGTCACTTTTTTCTTACTTCTTTTCCTGTGGTTGATTTCTACCATTGTGGTCAGAGAAGATGCATGAAATAATTTCTAAGTTTTGTGACCTAGTATGAAGAGGAACTAAAAAGCCTCTTGATAAAAGTGAAGGAGGAGAGTGAAAAAGTTGGCTTAAAGCTCAACATTCAGAAAACTAAGATCGTGGCATCTGGTCCCATCAGTTCATGGCAAATAGAAGGGGAAACAGTGGAAACAGTGTCAGACTTTATTTTTTTGGGCTCCAAAATCACTGCAGATGGCGATTGAAGCCATGAAATTAAGGACACGTACTCCTTGGAAGGAAAGTTATGACCAACCTAGATAGCATATTGAAAAGCAGAGACATTACTTTGCCAACAAAGGTCCATCTAGTCAAGGCTATGGTTTTTCCAGTAGGCGTGTATGGATGTGAGAGTTGGACTGTGAAGAAAGCTGAGGGCCGAAGAATTGATGCTTTTGAACTGTGGTGTTGGAGAAGACTCTTGATAGTCCCTTGGACTGCAAGGAGATCCCACCAGTCCATTCTAAAGGAGATCAGTCCTGGGTGTTCATTGGAAGCACTGATGCTAAAGCTGAAACTCCAATACTTTGGCCACCTCATGCGAAGAGCTGACTCATTGGAAAAGACCCTAATGCTGGAAAGGATTGGCGGCAGGAGGAGAAGGGGACGACAGAGGATGAGATGGCTGGATGGCATCACTGACTCTATGGACATGGGTTTGGGTAGACTCTGGGAGTTGGTGGTGGACAGAGAGGCCTGGCATGCTGCGATTCATGGGGTTGCAAAGAGTTGGACACGACTGAGCAACTGAACTGAACTGAACTGATGTGGTCAATCGTAGAGAATGTTCCATGTGCACTTTTGGGATCTCTGTTGCCCTGTTGATTCTCTGTGGAAGATGTGTCCATTGGTATGAGTTGCGGGTTAAAGTCTACTATTAATGTATTCCCACTGATTTCTCCCTTTCTGTTTGTTAGTATTTGTTTTATGTATTTGGGTGCTCCCATATTAGGTGCATATAAAATAATGACTATATTATCCTCTTCATGTACTGATTCTTTTATCCTTATGTAGTGTCCTTTATCTTTCTTTATAGTCTTTAAAGTCCATTTTGTCTGATATGAGTATTGAAACTCTCACTTTCTTATCATTTCCATTTTCCTGAAATATCTTTTTCCATCCCCTTACTTTCAGTCTGTGTGTCCTTTGCCCTCAGTTGGTCCTCTTGTAGGCTGCATATTGTAGACTCTTGTTTTTTAATTTTTTTATCCATTCTGCCACTGTGTGTCTTTTGATTGGAGCATTCAGTCAATTAGCATTTAAGGTAATTAGTGACAATGTGTTTTTGTTGCCATCTCAGACCTTGTTTTCCTGTTGATTATTTCTTCTTTCTTCCTTTTTTTTTTCTTCTTTTCCTTTTTGTGGTTTGAGGATTTCCTTCTTTTTTAACTTGTGTTCCCTTTTTGGTTTTTGTGAATCTATCGTATGTTTTTGACTTATGGTTGCTCTGTTCTTCAGGTATGTTAACCCCTTCCTATATCTGCTTGCTTTAGACTGATAGTCATATAGGCTCAAACACAGTCTAAAAAAAGAAAAAGGATATGCATATTCTTATTCTCCTTAGTCACATTTTATGATTTTGATGTCCTTTTTTCACATCTTTGTGTTTATCCTTCTGCTGTTCCTTGTGTTATCATTGCTTTCACAAATAGTTTTTTTTTTCTTTTTGATCTTTATGTGTGTGTGTGTGTGTGCATGCTAAGTTGCTTCAATCATGTTCAATTATGTGACCCTATGGACTGCAGCCTGCCAGTCTCCTCTGTCCATGGGATTCTCCACGCATGAATTCTCGAGTGGGTTGCCATGCACTCCAAGGGAACTTTCCAACCCAGGGATTGAACCCAGGTCTCTTATATCTCTTGCAGTGGCAGGCAGGTTTTTTTTTTTTTTTTTTTTTAACCACTATCCCCACCTGGAAAGCCCTTTTGATCTGTATATTGGCTGATTTAAATGATTTACTTCCCAGTTGTGATTTCCTCTTTCAAGTATCATATTGCTTCTTTTTTATGTAGAGATGACCTTTCAATATTTATTTTAGAATAGGCTTAGTATTCTTTTAGTTTTTGCTTGTCTGAGAAATTCTTTATTTCTCTTTCTGTTCTAAATGATAATCTTGCTGGGTAGAGTATTCTGGGTTGCAGATTTTTCTCTTTCAAGGCTTTGAATATATTTCGCTACTCCCTTTTTTCCAGAAAACTTATATCAGTGTTTCCATAGAGAAATCAGCCAATAGCCTAATGGAGGTTCCCTTGTAATTAGCTGTTTGCTTTTCTCCTGCTGGGTTTGGAATCCTCTCTTTAACTTTTGCCATTTTTATTATGTCTTGATGTCTGTTTGGGACCCCCTGTGCTTCCTGTTCTGGATATCTGTTTCCTTCTTTAGATTTGGGAAGCTTTCAGCCATAATTTCTTCAAATATGTTTTCAATCCCCTTTTCTCTTTCTTCTCCTTTTTTGGAATGCCTGTTATGTGTAGATTGCCCTGTTTTATATTATCCCATGTGCTGTGCTGTACTTAGTTACTCAGTCATGCCCAGCTCTTTGTGACCCCATGGACTGTAGCCCACCAGGCTCCTCTGTCCATGGGGATTCTCCAGGCAAGAATACTGGAGTGTGTTGCCATGCCCTTCTCCAGGGGATCTTCCAATCCAGGGATCAAACCCAGGTTTTCTGCATTGCAGGTGGATTCTTTACTGTTTGAGCCACCAGGGAAGGTGGGGGTAATGGTTGGCTCCCAGTTGGCAGTCCCGTGGTGCAGGTGGCTGGCTGAACCAGGGGGATGAGGACAGTGATCGGGGCTGTGTCATAGGACCCTTGTTGGTGGGCTGCTCATGCTCCCAGGAATGTGGGGGCAGCACCCACATCTGCTCTCAGGACCCTCTGCAGTGGCAGAGGGAAGCCCATATTATCCCATAGGTTTCTTATATTTCTTTCCTTCTTTTTTTTTTTTTTTTTTTCATTTGACTTTCTGTCTGCTATTTTGATTGGGTAATTGTCTGCTATTTTGATTGGGTAGTTTCCATTATTCTATCTTCCAGATCACTTATTCTTTCTTCTGTATTTTTCATCCTGCTATTCATTCTCATGAGCTCAGTTTTCATCTCAGCAAATGAGTTTTCTATTTTTTCTTGGCTCCTCCTTATAATTTCTAGTTCCTTTTTGCAGTTATCTGCATTTCTGTTGATAGCCTTTCTTAATTCTTTCAGTATTTCATTACTTCCATTATTAGACTGAAGAAGTCTGTCTCATTGTTCTTTCACGGGAATTCTCTTGATCTTTTAACAAAGAGTGATTCCTCTGTTTCTTCATTTTTATATTTCTCTTACTCTGTGAGTTTAGGAGAAACCAATCTACTATAGTCTTGGAGGACTATGTATATGTGGGAGCATCCCTTCATAGCTTGTGTGGGTTTAACTTTTTGGAGGGGTGAGGGCTGTTTTTGGTATGGATGTTTGCTGTCTCCCTTTTGAGCATGTGCTGGCTGTTATCCCCTTGATAAGGGGTGTGCAGGTGCACGGCCCATGCCCATGCCCCGGGGAAGGTGGGGGCAGCAGCTGGCTCCCAGTCGGCGGTCCATTGGTACAGGTGGCTGGCTGCACCAGGGGGATGACAGTGATCAGTGCTTCATCATGGGACCTTTGTTGTTGGTGGGCTGCTCGTTGTCCCAGGGAAGTGGGGGCAGCAACCCGCATCTCCTCTCAGGAGCCTCTCTGGCGGCAGTGGTCCATGCCTCTGGAACCCTAGATGGCAATGGTGGCTCACGCCGGCCCCTGCAGCTCATGTAGGTGGCCCCCTGATGCCTGAGAGCATGTGCAGAGATAAAGGCTCCTATGGTGGGTCCAACCCTCTCTTCATATGCCCCGCAGCAGTGGCTCCTTGCTTCTTTGGTGGTCCCAGACTTCTTGAACTCCCTTGGTTGTAGTGCATCACACCCTAGTGCCCTTGGGCTGGCTTGCTGTCTTTGTGCACCTACCATAGTCCTCTCCCCAAGCCTGACCTTAGGCTTGAGCCTCGGTACTCAGCCCCCTTAGTACGAGTGTTTGAGGCTAGGGTATGCCAGTCGGCACCGCCCGACCATGCAGGACTCTTTCTGCTTTGCCCTCTGCACACCTGCCACCATCCTCTCCTCCAAGGCTCCAAAGCTCCCGCTCTGTCCCAGCTGATCTCCCTGCCAGCAAGGAGACCTTTCCTCTTTCACAACTCCCTCCCAGGGCCACAGGTCCTGTCCTGATTCCTTTCTCTTTTTTTCTTTTGCCTTACTCAGTTGCATGGAGATTTTCTTGCCCTTTTGGAGGTCTGAGGTCCATTGCCAGCATTTAGTAGATGTTCTGTGAGAATCATTCCACATGTAGATGCATTTTTGATGTATCTGTGGGGAGATGGTGAGCTCCATGTCTTGTTCCTCTGCTATCTTCATTCATTCCCAACTGACTTGTGGGATATAATTTATATTCAATATAAAGTTATCGGATATACTGAAAACTTTCTGAGATTTTTTGAGTGTTAAATATATAAATACACAGAAAATAAAACTTCTAGTCAATTTGAAATGGTAGTAATACAGGGTACTATAACATCAGAAAGATAAGAACAAGAGATAACAGTTATTGGATGCTAGCAGAGGATGCCAGGGAGTATTGTTCTTAGACACCTGCTCCACTGTGGGTCAGAGAGAGGGAAGCTTTTGTGTCTTCCCTTCAAGGATGTCTCTCGAGGGATTGATTGCATGGGAAATGACTGCCATTATTCTGTGATTGAGCCAGTGTCCGGCATATCCTGGACCTATTGGTAGCTTTATTATGTTATGTCAGAGCTGCAATGGGTCAAAAATTGTCCTTTTTAATTTTCACGGGGAATAGAGTAATTTCTTGAGAACATTAAGCTTTTGCTGTGTTTTAAAATTATGCTTTAAAATGTTTAACCTTACTCCTTTCGGTCTCTTTTTATACTACAGGCAGAATGGTCCCTGATGGTAGTTCTCTGGGATCTAGTGCACATGTGAAGAATTCTGTGACACTTAAAGTGTTTCTTTACACACTAGCAGCCCTGCAGCAGGAGTGCAGGCTGAGAAGTCTTTCTATTGGCCTCCCTTTTTAAGTGTCCCTCCTATTTCCTGTAAGATGGGGCAAAGATTTATTTTTTAATTTTAACTAGTTTATTTATTTACTTATTTATGGCTGTGCTGGTTCTTTACTGCTTTGTGTGGTCTTTCTCTAGTGGTGGCAAGTGGGGGCTGCTCTTCACTACGATGCTCAGACTTCTCATTGTGGTGGCTTTCTCGTTGCAGAGCAGAGGCTTTACGCATGTGGGCTTCAGTAGTTGCAGCTCTCGGACTCTAGAATTGGGGCTCAGTAGTTGTGGCACACAGGCATGGTTGCTCCATGTCATGTGAAATCTTCCCAGACCAGCGATTGAACCCATGTTCCCTCCTTTGGCAGGCAGATTCTTACCCACTGTACCACCAGAGAAGTCCCCAGTGAAATTTCCTCCCTCTTAGGTTTCCCAAGTTGCAAAAGTGAATGTAATTCTCCTGGGAAGCTGCTTCTTCCAAGTCTCATCCAATCCTTCAATTCATATATAAAGTTGTGGTTTTAAGAGTTAACTTTTTTCCTAATAATGATACTTTGTATATTTAGAACTTCACTAACTTTAGAGTGGAAGAAAATTCCTATGCTGGAGGATCCTTTATACCATGGAGTAAAGATGGTTTTGGCACTGGCTGGTGGTAAAACCTTGATGGTTTTGATCAAATGTTAAATGTTACTAAAGGGGATTTGAATTGGAATGCTGCTATCGGATGTGCACTCAGGACCTTGTGTTTTGAACACCAAGGTAGTAAGTGTGGGTGTGGTGGGTGGTGGACCTGTTTTATGGAAATCTCCAGGAGAGAAGGCTGTGTTGTACAATATTATGACCCAGGGATTTACAGTGTATGGAGTCTTTCTAATACTGGCACAAATACATTGTGTAAATCCTTTTAGATACATTGTCTATGATATGTCTGATTCTTGAATGCTGTATAGGCTTTGCAGTTTTCCTTTTAGTTTATTTTTGTTTTTTTTTATTTTTTTTTGCTTTTCGTTTAAACCTCTCAATAAAACTACTACTACTAATTCTTTCTTTTATTTCAATATACTTTAGTAGATTGGTTTTTGTTTTCAGTCTTCCCTAGTATTATATATGCTTACTCACATAACTTTTATGAGTCCATGGTATTTTATTTAAAAGTTTGCATCGGCATGAAAAATTTCTTAAGAGACTAAAAAGATAAAAGGTTTTGAGAGCTTCTCTGTATTTTACTTTTTTTAAAAAAAGTTTTATTGGCCTTCAAGAAGTGCAGCTTGTTTAAGCTCATTAAGAAGCAAATGGACTAGAAAAGAACTATTTCAGGATTCCAAATAAATGCATTTGAATACTCTGAGGAAAGTTTTGTAAGCCATAAGTCTCTTCATTATTAGCATACAAGTGTTATCTTTGAAAAGAGTAATATAAGCAATGAGGTTACATTAGAGATAGACTTTAGAAATATGTACTTGTACATATTTTCATATTTTTCCTATTGTAAAATATGTGTATATTATACATATTATCCCCTACCCAACACCTTTCAAAGCTGCAGACTAGTGCTTGCCTCCTGGGAGAGGTGAGAGATGTGATTTCTCTATGGGAGGTGTTACACTCTGCAGCTATCCAGGATGTTCAGCAATTATATCTCATTTTGCTTGCAGTGCTGTTTTGGTTAAATGGCTTTCAGGGTATAAAATATTTGGATAGTATCCTGGCAGTTTCTTCAGGATATAGGATTTGATGTGTCTTTATTTCACTTTTGGAAAAATTAAAAAATGTATTGACTCCATTGGATTTGATGTGTTATTGGTGGGCAAATAAGACTAAATAAAAACTCCAATGATTGAGGTGGAGAGATATTTGTCTCTGGGCTGAAAATGTGATATAAGTGAAGAAGTGATACTGGAAGTGTTTAATCTCTGGCTTGGATGGTATCTTTAAGGAGCCTCATTTGATTCTAAATTCACAGATCATTTTCAGTACCATCTGCTTCCGAATAATAGCTGAGCCCACCGCCTCTGGCTTCATCACCATCTAGATCCAGTGGACAGCTGTCTACATCTCTGGCCCCTCTCTCCTGCATTAGGCACATCCTGCTGAGCTGTCACAGGTCTTGAAGGGTCACCGAGTCTAAAACTATACTCACTCTCTTCCCCACACTTTAAACACCTGCCTCCCAGTTTCACAACCAAGGCATGGCATCCAGCCTTACTGTACTCTTTGGTTTTTCCACCTCCCGTACTTGAGCTTGACATCAATCATTCCTTCCATTTTCTCTACTCTAAAATTTTCTCTTTGATAAGGCTTGTAATTTCTGTTCCCGTTGCCTCTACTTTTGCTAGAACAGATCATCCAACTTTGAGATCCTAAATATTCTCCCTGCCCTCAGTCTGGGTATTTTCCAGTAATTCTCTACAAGGCAAGAGAGTAAACTATGAAAACAAGAATACTTATGGTTGTGCTGAGTCTTTGTTGCTGTGTGCAAGCTTTCTCTAGTTGCAGAGGGTGGGGGCTACTCTCCAGTTGCAGTGCACAGACTTCTCATTGTGGTGGCCTCTCCTGTTCCAGAACACAGGCTCCAGGGCACACGGGCTTCAGTAGTTGTGGCACAGGGGCTCAGTAGTTGTGACACTTGTTCTTTAGTTGCCTAGGGTATGTGGAAACTTCCCAGATCAGGAATTGAACCAGCGTCCCCGCATTGCAAGGGAGATTCCTATCCACTGTACCACCAGGGAGGTCTGAGAGTAAACTATTTAAAATACAAAAATGAACTGGCTACTCCCAGATTAGAAACATTACAGTGGCTCCCTATTGCCCTGAGACTAAAGTTGATAAACTGACATATATATAAATATAACATTATATATAAATAGTCACTAAGTCATGGCCAACTCTTTTGTGACCTCATGACCTGTAGCCTGCCAGACTCCTCTGTCCATGGGATTTTCAGGCAAGAATACTGGAGTGGATACCCCCTTCTCCAGAGGATCTTTCCAGTCCAGGGATTGAACCCATGTTGCCTTGCATTGTCAGGGAGATTCTTTACCATTGCACCATCTGGGAGTCCCATACACCATATATATTCTTAAAAAGCAATTTATTTAACCATTTTAAAATTGAAGTATAGTTGATTTACAATATTGTGTTAGTTTCAGGTGTACAGCAAAGCTTTTCAGATCAGAGAAGAGGCAGCCACTGCTTTTGTGGCCTGGTTTTCAGTCATGGCTTGGTGAGTGGTCTTTACTTTGTCTTTAGCCCCTCCAAGACTCTGTAGGACAAAGAATGCCCTACTTTAACTTGCTATTAATCTTGCTATTTAAACTATTTGGAGTGGATTCAATTAAAATCTTAAGTATAGAATCAATTTTAGACATTATACATCTCTTCCCCTAGTGTTTTATCCCTTTTTTGAATTTGTTGTGCCCTTTGTTGAACAGAAGTACTTAATTTTGATATCATCATATCTGTTTTTCATATATGGTTTGTGATATTTTCTTCTCATTTAAGAAACTGTTTCTTAGGCCCAGGTCACCAGCATTCTGTCATTCACAGCCTTCCCTAGTGTTATCGTTTCATCATCTGCATCTAAACGTCTGCTCTGTCCAGAGACCTGAGTGTGTGGTATGACACACCTGGCAAGACAGTGTTCTCAACATCATCTACTAAAGAGTTTTTACTCACTGGTTTTTAATGCCAACTTTATATCGTTCCTGTATGTGGATAAGTCCACGTCTGAGGGTCTGTTCTTTTCCTTTCATTGTATTTTTCTATCTTCATTGGGTGCCAAACAGCTCTCATAAATGTACTTTGCAGTATGTCTTGTTACCCGGAGGAGAAGTGTCTCCTTTTTCACATTTTGAACATTATCAGGACTTAGCT